>NW_006256909.1:5133934-6383501 GCF_000478725.1 Eutrema salsugineum | reverse complement strand
CAAGCATGAAGGATCCAAAGAGTTCAGGCGCTGCCACAGCATTGAACTCATATACATACATGTTTTTATTTAAATCATTGCTCATAAGAACATATATGTATATGAGCTCAATTTTGCCAAGAAATCCTAGTTACATGGACTTAGTAAATTGGTATTGGATCACAAAATTGGTTTTGTGTTGGGTCTTTATGGATACTCTAATAATAATTGCGTCGTACACGAAAACTATTAAGGTGCGTTGGAATTCGAACCAAACCAAGTTAGGTAGAATTTATCACATGATTTTGATACGCTCTTACAATTTCTGATAAGTCCCCTTGGTATCAACTTTGTTTTTAGAAAGTTGAGTTTGTTTCTATTACAAAAAGGAATTGAGTCTGTTTCTTCTCCGAATACTTACAATGCAAAAGAATAATAAAAATATAAAATGATCAAGGGGAAAGGAAAACCGATTAGATAAAATCCACTTTCAACGTGATAACGTGTAGCTGAACGTAATATATTTCTTTTAAGAGTCAAATGGTTGTGTTACACTTACACTACAAGAAAGAGGGGCTTTTCCGTCGAATTATTTACGACGATTCGTAGTCGATATTACGTACGACGATTAAAAATTTCGTCGTAAATTCGACGTAAAAAATAACCCTCGTAAAATCGTCGTAATGTTACGACGATATTACGACAAGATTACGACGAATTTTATTTCGTCGTAATCTTGTCGTAATATTTACATCGATAATACGACGAATTGTCCTCTATCTTGTAATTGACGTAAAATCAATGTAAATGTGATGTAAATTTTATTTCGACGTAAATTTGATGTAAAAATGCAATGGTAATATGTTGGTAACCAAACAAAAAATTCTATATATACCCCTTCTTCTCTCATTATTCCATCAACCCAAAAAAACATATAAAGACACAAATTTTTTGAGTCTTTGAATGTTTAAGTAAAATTTTTAGTAGTTGAAATTTCTATCAAATTTCAGAAACAAAAAGTCAAATATTTGTTTTTGAAATGTCTATATACGATCTACGAAAGTGGATGTATACGCCCAAAAATGGTGATGGGTCGTTGACTGAAGACTTCAAAAACGGATTGGAAATATTCATGTACCAAGCCGGCCTTCTGGAAACTGTAATTGAAAGCGGCAAAATGTATTGTCCTTGTGTGAAATGCAAAAATAGGAAACATATTCTTATTGACACTGTCTGGCAGCATTTATTGAATAGAGGGTTCATGCCCCAATACTTTATTTGGTATCAGCATGGAGAGGGATATGGTCAAAGTAGTGGTCAGATGGCTGCACGGAGTACTAGTAATCATCAAGAACATGTGGATTTTGTAGCGTCCAATGATTATCAAAGTAGTCAAGTTCAGGGTGAAGATCATGATAGGATGCATGAAATGATTACTGATGCATTTCATGAAACACATGCTGATACTGTTGAGGAGCCCAATGCAGATGCGAAACGCTTTTATGATATGTTAAACGCAGCAAAGCAGCCTCTGTACGAGGGATGTAGGGAAGGTTTATCAAAATTATCATTGGCAGCTCGGATGATGACAATAAAAACAGATCACAATCTATCTGAAGTTTGCATGAACGATTGGGCAGATCTTATTAAAGAGTATTTGCCAGATGATAATTTGGCTGCTGAAACGTATTATGAAATTCAGAAGCTGGTTTTTAGTCTTGGATTGCCTTCTGAGATGATTGATGTTGACTTGAACATATGTTGACTTTTACGACGAATTTACGACGATTATTAAGAAATCGTCGTAACTTCGTCGTAACATGCAAACCCTAAACCCTATAGGGTTTAGCTTTCCCAACTTACAAAATGGTTTTTGGGTTCATTTTCCTAAGTAAACTGATGTATTATATAAGGGTCTGTAGTGTAAGGTTCAAGAACTTGTAGAAATGTGGTTTTTATTACGACGAATTTACGACGAATGGGAGTAATCGTCGTAAATTCGTCGTAATATACCATCGAGATTACGACGAAATGTAACCCCTAAATCTTAAAATCAATCTTTTATGGGGTTCTGGGGGGATTTTGATGAAGAGAATGAAATGGCTTACCATCTCATAAGGTAAAACAACTTTCTAAACAAAAAAAAAAAAAAATTCTAAAATTGACATATATGTGTTTATCAAGTAATCTTAAGGTGTTATATACATTTACACAAGATGTATGGATTTATCTTACATCTTACTAAAATCTTCATTAAGTTATGTAAACATGTTAGAAAGTTATACACACCACATTTATCATGAATAGACATGCTTGTATGTCCTTATGGATGTTTCAATTTTTGAATTTCATCAGTTTTGTATAGTTTGTCGTTAATTCGTCGTAATATTACGACGAATTTACGACGATATGTGTATACACAGCCGTTTTAATTTTAATGATTTATACGATTCGTCGTAAATTCGTCGTAATGTTACGACGAATTTACGACGAATAACACGGATCGTCGTAAATTCGTCGCAAAGTCCAGATACACCCACGTGTGTTTGTCTTATTCGCTTTGTGTACGGTGGGAACTTTGCGACGAATTTACGACGGATTCGTCGTAAATTCGACGTAATATTTACGTCGAATTTACGACGAATATAAATTCTATATATAGGACCTCACCCCTTCCTCATTTCGTCGCTCATCTCTCCTTCCTCTCTTGCTGTCTCTGCTTCCTCCTTCCCACCTCCTCCTTTCGACGCAAAAAAAAAGGTAAATAATTTTTTTTAATTATTTCAAATTATAATAATTTTAAATAGTTTAGAAATTCAAACGGTTTAGGTCGGGAATTAGTTTAGGCTCGGAATTTGTTAGATTTAGGATCAGAATTTGTTAGATTAAGGATCGGAATTTGTTAGATTTAGGATCGACATTGTAGAGATTGTCGCTGACGGAAAACGTCGGTCCAGCAGCGACGGGCGGCCAAGACGGAGAGCTTCCTCGTGACGTCGATCTCAACCTCGACGATTACGACTTTGTATAGATTAGGTTTTTTTTTAAAAAACAATTTGTAGTAATTTTTTTTATTTATAAATTATTTTTGAATTTAAATTTCAAATTTTTTCTATTTTTAATTTTTTTATTATTTTAAAAATTCATTAATTAAATTAAAATCAAATTAAATAATTAATTTATTAAAATCGAATTAAATCGAATTTATCGACGTAAATTCGTCGTAAATTTACGTCGATCTAACGTCGAAAAATTTAACGACGAATTTACGACGACTATCTTTACGTCGGATTTACGTCGAAAATTTACGACGATTTAACATCGATAATTAAAAATTTATTTTTCCCTTAATTGAAATTCTTCGTCTCCTAATCGTTGTTAAATCGATGTAATTTTACATCGATTTTACGTCGTTCTTATGATGAAGTTATTTCGTTGTACATCCGTTGGAAATTTTACGTCGCATTTACGACGAATTGTTTCCGACGATTTTACGACGATTTTCCGGAGTTGGTAATTTTACGACGATTTTACGACGATTTGGGTTTTACGACGATCGTTTTACGACGAATTGTAATTCGTCGTTAATTCGACGTAAATGTTCTTTTACGTCGAATTTACGTCGATATCTGCCGACATAAAAGCCAATCTTTCTTGTAGTGTTAGATATCACCGCCCACAATTAGGTTCTTGTGTCATCTCTATCCTATAATTCGACGATCATTTTTAAGAGAATCACTGGTTTGTTACTGGAGAAGTGGAGATTAAGTGAATATCGAATAGCACAATTTTAATTAAGTTCGTCTATCTTATATAGTTTAACAGAATTGGATCACCAGTTGAAGCTGAGTTCAAGCTATGATTATGGCAGTGTAAATGCTTGGATCTAACATGTCATGTTTGAAAGCGGTTGCTAGGTGCTTGTGGATTTCGTTGTATTCAATCAATTTCGAACAATTAGATCAGAAAAATCGCTCTTGAGGAAATCAAATCGAAGGAAGAATTGTCTACTGAATTTCGAAGGAATCGAATCGTGTTGCAGATTAATTGACCAAAGAACATATTCAAGAAGATTCAAGCTTTGGAACACAATGTATTTCAATAAAAAAATATATACTACAATGTATTTCTTACCATTAATAAAATACGTATATGGTAAAAAAGTGTAATATTTACTACCACTTTGGATATAACAGGGTCAGATCCTTTAACTTTTCGACTGGAAATAATGCATAAATAAAAAAAATACTATTAAATAAAATTTTATAAAAATAAATGTATGTAGATTGATCAAAATAAGACATCCAAATTTTCTGGAGTATTTTCTTAAATTACGATATTTAAAGTGTAGTATTTTATTAGAGTATAACCTAACATTAAAACCGAAAACTGAAAATTGTGAGCTGTGTTACCATAATAATGTTAACAGAAATTACGTTACCTATCCAAAAGCTTTTTTTTATTTGTCGACAAAATTATCCAAAAACTTTTAATAGAAAAAACACACTAAAGATACAATAAAAATAAATAAATCACGTGTGTATACAAAGATTTGTTACCAAATTCAAAGTATTCAAACGGAAAGTACCCATCTGTTTAGGCAGAAGATTCGATCATCACACGTCCTCCAATATCTTGTTTTGCGATCTCACCCACAAATAACAAATTATTTTCCTATAAAAACCTCTTCCTCTTTCTATCTCTTCTTTTCCAGCCCATTTATCTTCTCTTTCTCTCTATTTTTTTGGTTGAGTTTTGGGATCATACACCACAACAAACAACAACAACAACCATATATATAACTTTGTCTTATTAGTCCCTTTTTATTTGTAACAATTAATTAGTAAAGCAAAGCTTGAATCTGAATAATTAATAATGGGAGACTTTGAAGGGAGAAGAACGCCGTTAATGAATCTTGGGGTTCAAGTGTCGGTGAGAGTGTTAGTCATTGGCACTGCATTGGCCTCGATGTTGCTCATGATCACTAACCGTGAAGTCGCCTCTGTTTATGGCATTTCTTTTGAGGCTAGATATAGCGACTCCTCTTCCTTTAGGTATTGTCTCTTCTATTTTTTTTTTTTTTTTATTAAGGTGCAAATACTGATCTAATTAATTAGTGAAATTAATTATGATGGAATAATGAAGCATCAAATATCGATGAAATCTCACCATTCACGTTAAAATTGTGTATCCTTAAATGTTTTGGTAGGTATTTGGTGTACGCACAGATAGCTATTTGTGCCGCGATATTTTTATCGCTTGCATGGGCTTGTTTAGCTGTGCGTAGAGGAGGACTTGTTTTTGCACTCTTCTTCTTTGATTTGGTAATTATTCTCCATATTTACAATCTCAATATTTGATATCTATATTATACATGAAAGGCTTTTTCAATTTGATGTAGCTTCTTGAGAGATTATATATCTATAAATGAACATTTTGAGATGGGTTTGATATATTTTACATGCAGCTTGCGACGATGACGGAAATATCGGCTTTCTCTGCGGCCATGTCGGAGGGTTACATCGGAAAGTACGGTAACACACACGCCGGTTGGCTTCCGATCTGCCGTTACGTACATGGTTACTGCAGTCGTGTCACTCTCTCACTCGCTATGTCCTTCGCCTCTTTTCTCCTCTTGTTCATCCTTACTGTCTTAACTGCCTCCGCTGCTCGTCACGTCTGATTTTTATTGTTTTTACATTACCATACAGTATTATACTTATACAATTGCTTATATTTTCAGATTTTACGATCTATACTTAGATGATATAAAACGATACACTGATTTCATATTATAGAAGAAAATTGTATGGTTCAATGTATTTATTCTTGAGACTCCTGTTCTTGGTTATTTTTAGTCTCGTGTTCATTACTTTTGTTTTTATTCTAGAATATAACAAACTTTGAACCAAGAAAAGAAGAAGTAACAAACTACTTGAAAAGACAAACTAAAAAAAGAAGGGATAATGATATATCATCTTGGTAGGATGAGCATTTCGCGGGAAGGTGGACCGTATACGTGAATTTCTACACTAATCTACCAATAAAAAGAATGTGATAAGAATATTGCATGTGTTTTTAAACGTAGGAAATATATATATCAAAAGTACGAAGATCAAGATCGAGAAAGCCAAACATATTCCTTCAAAATTTATTTCAATGTAATTAAAAAATTTAAAAGAATAAAGCACACTGAAGTGAAATATGTCCGTATTATGACAATGTTGCATTTCTCTTCCAAAAAACTGTGTCTCACGATATTCAAATACTTTTTTTCATAAAATTAGAATAAGACTAGGGAAACTTTAGCCACGGCTATAATTTAAACAGTGTGCGGCCGAGTATATGGAGAGATGTTGGACTAAACACAAAAAGAATCCACGATGGGCCCGTTGAAGTAACTTGCGTTTTGATTTGGGCCTGTCCTAATTTCAAAACTGTGGGACCCATAGCAACATGTGCCGAAGATAGGCCTGAATCCCCAGGAACAAACCTCGGCCACAAAACGGAAGAATCGTGCTTGCATCTCACAAAAACGACACCGTATCTCTCCAACAAAAAGATTCATCTTCATAAGAGATTACACCTTATCCAATTTGTGGTTGCATTAGGAGAAGCCATTTTTTCTTTGTGACTCGGAACTTTCATCTCTTTCAATGGCTTCCCTATCTACCACTTCCCTAAGCTTCAAAGCTCCGTCCATACAATCAACCAGAATTTCTCAGGTGAATTTGCAAATTCTTCCCTTACAACTTAATAGCATATATACTTTGTTCGTCATTTTCCGGAATCCCAATTGTCTTTGGCTTTTGTATTTCTTTGCGCAACCATTTGGAAATCTCAAATAGTTCAAACATGTCAGTTAATTATATAGTTCATTAAGCACATCTTTGAGAATTCGATTTAAAGTTTTTTATTGTTCATCATGTAAAGTTATTAATTAGCCTCGAATTAAATGAAAATTATCAGGTGTTGAGGAAAGCCTCGAGTTTTCAATCTATCTCCTTTGGTCGTTTCCATTCGTCAAAGAGCCTTCGTCTTCAAATCAGTTGTGCAGTAAGTAAAAAAGATTAAACTTTGAAGCTAAAACTAGTTAAATTTATATGAGAAATGCAGTAAGTTGATAGTAACATGTGAGAATAACAGGCAAAACCAGAGACAGTGCAGAAAGTGAGTGACATTGTAAAGGAACAATTGGCTTTGTCCGCCGACACTGCGCTCACTGCCGAGTCCAAGTTCTCTGCTCTTGGCGCCGATTCTCTCGACACCGTATGTTATTACTCTCTCTCCTTTTGTTATAATACTGTAGTTTTCAATGCAAAAATGAGATTTTGTTGTTTCTTAAGCGTCGTTACAATGTTTTTGGGGTGGATGTGGGATGCAGGTGGAGATAGTGATGGCTTTGGAGGAAAAGTTCAACATAAGTGTGGAGGAATCTGATGCTCAGAACATTACGACGATTCAAGAGGCGGCTGATTTGATCGAGGATCTTGTTCAAAAGAAACCGGCAACTTCCGAAGCTTCCTAAACTCTCCCGGTTTAACACCAACCGGTACATCAAACCGGACGGCTGTCTCTTTTCTCTTTTTTCTTTCTGACCTTTCTTGGTTTCAGAGCATTTTATTTTGGTATATTAGACTGTTTGTTATTATTATTTTTTTCCATCTTCTGGAAGCTAAGATTGAATGTTGACAATGAGACTACATTGTGGTACGTTGAGATTGATTCTTTGCGGTGATTGGTCGTCTTTTATGACGAATATATAAAAACATAAAATGTGTTTTGTGTCACTACCACCTGAATTGTGCTTTTCTATTCCCACTTATTACATCGCTTTGTTTAGTCGTCGCTAACTTCTCCTCAAAGATTGAAATTTCCGGTAACGACTTAGCAGTATAGTGTAGAGCCCTAGAGGTTTAATGCCGCTTTGCACAGTGTTTTCGTTCTGGTAACTTCTAAAATGTATGAAAAATATAAAAAAATTGGATTACAAATTATGTGAATATTATACAAAATAGTTTTGTTGAGAGGGAAAAAGAAAAACAATAAACAAATGGGTCCCACGTTCTCTCAACATCCCCTCCCGCCACGATTCGGTCTGCGTTTACAGATTCTCCGATATTCATCTTTTCTTCCCTCAAAAATCAAACGAAAAGTCTTCTCCACCTTGTTGACTCCGTCTGCTAAATTTTACAATTTCACCTCTCTCACCCCAAAATCTCTCTCTTTATCTTCATGTTTGTATAGAGTAGATTTGGTTTTGTAATTGCTGTATATATAATTATATATACACGCGTCTGTATAAGCAGCAAATATGGCGCCGAGGCGGTGGGAGACGGCGGATAGTGGCGGAATAGGAAACTCGGCTACTTCTTCACCGGCTATGTCTCCGTCGCATCGGATGAAGAACGGAGGAGGAATCTCCGGCAGAAGCACGCTCCGGAAGCAAAACGCCGCCGAGCTGCTCGCTAAAGTCATGGAGAAGCGTGACTACGACTATGATTACGAAGATGAAGACGGAGACGAAGATCTGTACCAGGTACATCTTCCGCCTCTCTCCACCATTCGAAGACGAGATGATAAGCGTTTCGGTAAGGGTTCGGTCAACGGGAAGGAGGCTCCGGCGCCGGCGAAACCGGTCGTAGCTCCGCCTAAATTTGACGATGAATCCTCCGACGGTGATGAAATTACGCCCGATTTGTCACGGAATCCGGTGAGGGTTCCTCAAAGGAATGTTAGGGGTTCGAAAGAAGCTCCGGCGGCGAAACCCGTCTTGCTTCCGCCTAAATTTGACGATGAACTCGACGGAGACGAAACTACAGCCGATTTGCCACGGAATCCAGTGGAGATTCATCAAAAGAGTGGTAGGAGTACACTCAGGGTAAGAGTTCCGGCAGATTCTCGTCGGAGTCCGATTGAGGATTGTGAGCATAATGGAGAAGGGAAACTCAATGGAAGCAATGTTCAATTTGATGCGCCTGCAAAACAATCGGATGCTCAATTAAAGTATAAGAAAAGGTAAAATTGGAGTTTATTTATTATACATACACAAGTGACAAAGTCTCAGCTTCTTTTGGTTTATGTTGTATTTGACGAAATTTGCTGTGAACGAACGATTTAGTTTCAGGTTTCGCCCATCGGAAATTGCAGCACCGATTACCTCTAATCACCTGGAAGATGATCGAGAAGCTTCGGCCCTGCGTGATGAAGTACGTCTTTCCCAAAATACTTGAAAACGTTTTGGTTAAAATAGTTACTGATCTCGCATTTGAAAACCAACACTTTGTCATTGCAGTTAGATATGCTTCAAGAAGAAAACGATAATATACTGGAAAAAGTCAGTGTGACCTCTTTCTCTATCTCTAATACAGTTCATTTTTTGTACTTGCTACCTTTTTTTTTTGTATTCTTGATGTTTATATTCTTGAGTTATATATGCAGCTTCGGCTCGCTGAAGAAAGACGCGAAGCAGCAGAAGCAAGGGCTAGAGAGCTCGAGAAACAGGTGTTTATGATACTCAGTGGTTGATTTCTATAGGCGTGTACGTTTTAGATATAGTCTTGATGGTTATTCTCAAGCTTCATGTGGCTTGCAACAGGTTGCTTCTCTAGGTGAAGGAGCAAATTTTGACGTCAAGCTCTTGAAGAGGTTTGGTTTTCTTTGTCTTTATTATAGCCTTCATTCACAAGATTTGTTTTTCACCACGTTCGTGCTGATCCCTTCAGGAAAGAAGCAGCATTGCGTCAAAGAGAGGTCCGTAATGCATTCATATTTTAGTGGATGTTTCTTCATTTGTGCAAAATGCATGTCCCTTTTTTTTCTTCTTGTAGCTTGTGTTGTTGTTTGCTTTGACATTGAAATTTATTGAAAAGGGAGGATTTTGATCTATTGCAGGCGGTATTGAGGGCTGCTGAACAAAAAAGAGATGGAAGCCACAGGGAAACTGATGCCTTTCGTTCAGAATTTCAGGTACAGTGTTCTGGTAAACCACTGGTAGTCTACTCAAATCGGTTGTAAATTTTTAAGTGGCTCTATTATATAAACCTTTAAACTTGACAAGGAAACGATAATCTTTTCTTTATTGTGTTATGATCAGAGCTTGAAAGATGAAGCAGAGAAGGCCGTGGAACAGCTCCAGGAGGCTGAAGCTGAAACAAAGTCTCTTCGGACAATGATACATAGAACGATTTTGACTCAAGAGGAAATGGTTTGTTCAGACACTAAACTAGAATTTTATGCATTGACCGTTTAACTATATGATTGACATCTTGTAGGAGGAAGTTGTTCTAAAGAGATGCTGGCTTGCTCGCTACTGGGAACTAGCTGTTCAACATGGTAAGAAAATTTCTCTCTCCTGAAATACAATCGTTCCATTCTCTGTTGGGTAGTGACCTGCAATGATTTATAAGATGAATAAGTAATAACCTGTTCTTCCCATTTTGGTGCCAAGAGTTCAGAGGGATCCTGATATGATTTAAAACAAGTCTAGAGCCTATTTTTTCCCATTTGCTCAATGTACTTGTTCACTAAATTGTATACGGACATGGACTAGCTGATCAACAATATTACTTGCAACTCTCATTTGAAAATCTTTACTTTTGCAACTCATTGGGTCACTCTTAGGAATATGTGAAGACATAGCCACATCAAGACATGAACATTGGTCAGCTTTAGCTCCTCTTCCCCTTGAAGTTGTCCTTTCTGCTGCCCAAAAGCCTGAAGACTCCTGGCAGACAGGTTTGGTTATCGAATTTCCCGCCAATTTTCTCACAAAAAAAAAAAAAACCTGATAACATCATATCTGGCAGGTGGTAGCGATCGCACTTGGAGCAAAGTAGTCAGTAAATTCAGTGATGCAAATGGAGACGGAAACATAGAGAGTATGCTTGCTGTTGAAACGGGTTTGCGGGAGATAGCATCCTTGAAGGTAAAACATGCTCATATTCTAATCTATTCAAATAAATATCTCATACAAATGATTTCCTGTGCCTCATAGGTCGAGGATGCTTTAATGCTTACACTTGCCCGGTATAGACAAAAAAATCTAGTCCGACAATCTGACACTGGTAAATTCTATCTAAAGATGATTGGCACATATGTATGTGAATGTCATACAACAGATACTCATGTGGTTTTAATATCCAGATCCCAGGGCGCAAGGGGAACCTAAGTTTGCCGAAGCATTTGGTGAGTCCCCTTCTTTAAGCTGTTTTCCTGACTATCTACACAGAGTAGTCATATAAGTAAATAAGCCACATAACAAAACTTGTTCTTGGTGGTGAAACAAAAAAGTGCTTAGTGATGAAAATTTCCTCTGAATGTTTAATGCAGAGTTGAGTGAAGATGAACGACAGGATATTCTCTTTAAAGAGGTAGATATTAATTAACTCTCTGAAGCCTTTTACTTGGCAGGATTATATTCACTGACCCAAAACACACATATAAATGTTATAGGCATGGCTGCTGTATTTCTGGAAAAGAGCTAAAATACACGGCGTGGAAAGTGATATCGCGGAAGACCGTCTTAAGTTCTGGATCAGCCGTATCGGAGAACAGCCATCATCACATGATGCAGTTGATGGTAAGGCCTCTTAGCTAGTGCATATACTGTTATTAATTTCATTGACCAAACTAAAAATTAATGGTTCTTTATCAGTGGAAAGAGGAATGAGGGAGCTAAGGAAACTTGGGATAGAACAACAATTGTGGGAAACATCTCGCACAGAACTCATGGACTCCACTTTTATTCCTTCTCTTTCCGTTTCTGACTACTGTGACGAGTGACGACTGATAACAATAGAAACTCTTCCATCATTAACACGTCTCTCATCACTGTTCCAAAGTGTATATGCGTTGCTTTCAGACTTGTTAGTCGTTGATCCTATTGTTTGGGATATTGTGGGCTTCATGTTGTTGTTACTTGTATAACACTCTTCATCATCTTACCTTACCCAAAATCTATTTAAATTAAAAATGTTCATTTGGTCTGATTCGGTTAAGGAAAAACCAAAAAAAAATATGGCCAATGATAAGCAAACGAGTCTGTGAGTCACCCGCATTAATGGTGGGCCCAATGGAAATCGAAAGGTAGATCGTCTTCCTATCCTATCCAGAGGATAACGATAACACTCTCTTTACTGCAAGGGCGCCAAACAGAGTAGCCACACTTCTTCTTGCTTCGAGAATGCCGATTGCTCCTTCCTTGTTGTCATCATCTTCCTCAGTCTCTCAGTTTCTCCCCAGATTCCCTAACGCTAATAGGTTCAATGTAGCTTCACGGAGCAGAGCCGCTACCGTCGTCGCGGCCTCCGTCACCGACCTAGCCAGCATAGACAGTACAACTATCGCCGTAGTCGGAGGCGGATCCGTAGCAGCTCTCGCGGCGATGGTTTCGTTGACGGATCCGGAGAGGAGGAGGAAGTTGCAGGCGGAGGAAGTTGGAGGAGGAGATAAGGAGGTCGTGAGGGAGTATTTCAACAGCACGGGTTTCGAGCGGTGGAGGAAGATCTACGGCGAGACTGACGAAGTGAATCGCGTGCAGAAGGATATTCGAATCGGACACGCCAAAACCGTGGAGAACGCGATGCTTATGCTGACGGAGGAAGGATCCTTGGCCGGCGTCACGGTCTGCGACGCCGGATGCGGAACCGGATCTCTCTCCATTCCACTTGCTAAGGAAGGTGCGATCGTCTCTGCTAGCGATATCTCTGCAGCTATGGTTGCCGAAGCTCAGATGAAGGTAAGCTTTCGTCTCTGTGATTGCTGGGTTTGGCTGCTAAGTTCCTCTGCTTGATGCTGGATTCTTCTCTTGGCAAGCTAGACAGACATTTTCATATCAAGATGATCTGAAATAGAATTCCTGAGTAACTACATTCTCGAATCTGAAACCTTGTGCTTGTTATAACCCAATTTGTGACAAATTTTTGTATATGCACAGGCAAAGCAGCAACTACCATCAGAGAATTTACCAAGATTTGAAGTGAATGATTTAGAGAGTCTAAGTGGGAAGTACAATACAGTCGTATGCCTGGACGTGCTGATACATTACCCTCAGAACAAAGCAGACGGAATGATCGCACACCTTGCTTCATTAGCAGAGAAGAGAGTGATTCTGAGTTTTGCTCCAAAGACATTCTACTATGATATCTTGAAGAGAATCGGAGAGCTTTTCCCAGGGCCTTCAAAGGCTACAAGGGCTTATCTACATGCGGAGGCAGATGTTGAAAGAGCATTGCGTAAGGTTGGCTGGAAAATCAGCAAGAGAGGACTCATTACCACCCAGTTCTACTTTTCTAGGCTCATCGAAGCTGTTCCGATGTAGGTCAGTTTTTTGAAAGACGACTGTTATTTGATCTGTTGATTAATCTTTGGGAATGAAATAGGAACTATGCCGCCAGTGTAAAACTCACTGAAGAGACTTTCCCAACTCTTCCTGCTCTCTGAGCCCTGAGGGTGGTGTCTACAAAGAAGCACCTTCTTCAGGCCCCGGTTCATAGTTCTTCACTGTTTAATATGTAATCAATGTAATATGTAACTTTACCGTATGCTAAAAACTCTTGCACAAGATTTGCTACAATCATATTGAAGGTCTTAAAACCATAGTTGGGTTGTCTCATTAAAGAAAGGGAAGAAAAAACATATACACCCTAACGAAGATAACGAGATAAAAGAGTTACTAACTGTATAAGAAGATACACAAGTGAGTTTTGCTTACAAAGAAAGAAAAACAAAAGGGGAAAAAACCTCTACCTACTCCTGCAAGATGAAGGATCCTTTTATCGGTTTATCAAGTGTGGATTGAGGAAATATATTCAAAGGAGAGAACACATCGCTGTTGACGCTTGACGTTGACGGCGCCGGTTTGAACTCGTACGGACCTTGCTTTGGTCCCCAAACCTGAAACATGAGCAAGAAACCGAAACCGACAACCCGCATCAAATGAGAGTTCTGCATACCAATTAGCCATGAGCGTGCATGAGGAAATCGGATTGAACCTGGTTTCCATCTTCGTCAAATCCGCGATCCCAGAGGTGTATCTCATTGTTTTTCAGGACGGTAAGATCAGACGTACAATAGCTTGCACCATTCTTTTCATTTCAAGATGCAAAGGAAGAAGAAACAAATGTTGGTAAATATAAACTGAGTGTAAAATGAATCATTAAGTGTAAATTTTTGTATGTCTCAGAAGAAGAAACATACCCACGAATTTGGGAAACCACCAGGTGGAGCTGATCCTTCATACAAGCAACGCTTTCCACGGTCACAACAGCTAAGTTGCATCGTTGTCAAATGCTCGCCTATGTCCTGTAAATCGATACAATCAAGCTTTGTGACACCAAAATGCAGCCGCTCTAACATGACTTGTCGTCACAGCTATATCGGCTACTTACACCAATCACTTCTTCTGGAAGTGGGCGTTGGTCCTTTGGCCGGTCACAGAAATTCTTGTACTCCTCAGCATCTCTAATAGCATATGAGCTAACCTGGAGAATTTCATATAGATGAAACTGTTTAGAACTAATTTCCTGAAAAATGCATACAAAGACGACAGCTTTGGTGATCAGGAGGACATGTATGAATAATCTCCTTACCTCGACATCACATTTCAACTCCTTTGGGCAAGGCTTAACCATATACAATCTCTGCAACCCAAACTTATATAATCAAAATCGGTTCTCAAGGGTTCAGACGTGAAGAAACCATTTATAAAATGAGGAAAGCATACTTGCCGAAAGGGTTTCTGAGGAGTTCTCCAAAATGCCTGAGGACAAAGATCGATATGGCTTAACATTACATATACATACAGGATTATACATCTTCGTAATGCAAAAGAGGAAGAAGAAGAAGATGAAACTACTGACCTGTTCGAGATACAAAACCTGCGAACCATCCACCATCTCAGCTGCTGGGCAGCTCATCATCCTGCACAAGGTATTTCAAAAGCTTATAACCACATTTTAGAACTTAGAAGGCTCTGCTACTCGGAGCCATTTTAACACCAACCCACAAAGATACCAATATCAAGCTTAAAACCAAGATACAATTGAGTAAAGAAAGGAAAAAAAAACCTAGCTTTAGTGACACTGGAGAGTTAACACTCCAATTCATGAATGAGTAAGAATAATACAAACCTTATGTTGAAGTAATTATCAGGATCCCTTGATGCCTGCTCCTTCGAAAACTTAAAAACCAGTAAAACACAACCCTGAATCAGCACAAATTTTGCGTTTCTTTCTGGGGAAAATATGAAATTCAACAAGCTACTGAAGAAGTAGAGAGATTGTCGAATTTGAAAGCGGACCTTCTCGCCGCTGAGAGAGCGAGAGACGACGTGAGAGTGGTCCCAGCGAGTGGTGGATTTCGTGAGACGCTTGAGGATAACGGCGCCGCCGATCAAAAACAGCGTCTTCACCACCAAACCAGGAGCCCGGCTCCACCCGGAAGAACTCGGCTCTGGATCCGAACCCGACCCGGTACCCATAAACCCTTTCGGCTCAGTCCAAACCTTCTTCTATCCTTAGCATCTGATGTTTCCTCGAGATCAGAATGGTTAAGCTTAACCAATCAGAGATTCGCGACGCAGGAGACAATCGCCGTTTCTCGGCTTCGAACTCTCAAGAGTTTGATGAGAACTAGTGGTGATGCTATTTTCCACGTCAGTGTTTTGCTTTTCTATTTTTTTTTTCCGAAGGGGAAATTTTATTTTTTATTTTATTTTCCTCGCAAAAAGTTGATAATTTTGGTAACTAGACTAATGATTTGAAAAATAATTATTGAAATAAAAAAAGTTAGTTTTAGGATTAAGTTATGAGTCATGAAATCGATTGTATAATCTTATTTAAATTAGAAAAATAAAGAGTTTTGAGGGCTTTGAGCTCATATTGATTTAACTTGCATTGTCTTGTTGTAATCTTTTTTGAGTTGTTCAAAAAAAAAAAAAAAGTCTTGTTGTAATCTTGTTTTTCTTCTTACCTGATGCAAATGCTTGAGAATTGACGAATCATGTCTTCTTCGTGGATGATCTAGCTTTTCCTTAAGCAAGGAATCATAGAGGAAGATGAGATCTCCAATAACTATGTACCATCTCTTTGTAGGCTTCTTTGTTTCCTCCTCAATACTTGTTATCTCAGACAATAATGTCTCCACATACAGAAGCAGCAACTCAAACATCTCCATCTATTTTCAAAAAGTCACTTTAAAGTTACAACTAGCTAGCAGCTTTTTATTAACGTGAAATTGAGCGGTTTATTAGTACACAGCTTTACAATGATATATATCCCTGATCATCTATGTCAAGCTCTTCCATGATCAGTGCTGCATATTCACAGCAAGACTCATTTTGTCATTTTATATATCCCGCAAGGCCGCAACTAAGTGCAAAGAACTACAAAAAACAATTGTCAGTTGTTAAACTTTCATACTATCACATTACACTGCTGCATATTCATTTGCCATTTTTATAAACGAACAAAATAATAGAAGAGATGACTATAAACTTGATTTTGAATATTGATTTTTTTTTTTATAAATTAAGCGCCTAAACAAACACACTCAAAATTATCATAAACACACACGTTAACGTTTAATTTAAAGAAAAAAAAAAGAAGATTAAACCAACCAGCCCCAGTGCCCCACCAAATTGTCAAAACACAACATTGCACTCAACTCCATAATTATTTCAGTATCTTGTTGCCCATCATACATATATAGTTGATCCATCATACATATATAGTTGATCAGCAATTTGAGTATAAGCTTCGTGGTCCTTATTTAAAAGTTCTCTTTGTGGAAAGTGAATCTGGTGTTCGTCTTGTGTGTGAATTCCAAAGCTAGACGCCTTAACTCCTTTGTCAATACCGGTGATCCACAATAGAACACCCCTGCACGTTTATATAGGCAATTTCATTTTATATAATATTCTCTTTTTTTATATAGTTGTTAATTAGATCAAATATAATGATATAAAGCTATACGAAGCTAAGCTAATCTTTGCATGATCTAGACCTTTGTTTCTACTAGTTGCACCATTGCTTTTGAACGTGTAAAACTATATGAAGCTAAGCTATCTTTGCATGATCTGACTGCAATTTTACGATATGAATATAAGCTTATAGTAGCTTACTGTTTGATTTTATGTGTGTGTGAGAGAAGTATAACTTACCAACATTAGTGCCAGGGTGATCCAAGGCAACCTGTTTGTAGACGTCTTCCCAATTAGGTTTTGCGAAGTGAGACTTGACCCTTGTCTCAGAGACAATGTCCCGACCACTCTTGGCATAGCTTATAGACTGGAGCATATGTATGAGCGCGGAACGAGCATCATCTTCTTCGTAGACGCTAGTGCAATAGTTGTGTAGTTCTATGACTTTGCTTCTGTCCCGTTCTGCGATCTCGTTCATGATGTTCTTGAACCAATCATACGAGCCCTGCTCCCTCGTTACCCAGTAGAAGTAAGCCCTTCGCGTCTTGAAACGTTCTTTCTTACCTTGTGACTCCTTTTGCGATCCCTTCTCCATTTGGTTGAGTTGGCCCTGTTCCTTGGCATCCGTATTGTTGATAATGTCCTTGATAATACTGATCATCGGGGTGGCCCCAATCCCAAGGCCAACCAATAGAACCACCTCGTACTTCTTGTAGTCTTGTGCTGGTGCGCCGTACGGACCATCAATCAGAATTTTGGGGAAACTGTGGAAGAAGGGCCAGGTCATTGCCATTTCAAATCACCAACATTAGCTTTTCTTAGGTAGAATAATAGTCGAACAACAACAAAAAAAAAAAACAGTAATATTATGAACAGAGAAGAACTTCTATCTATATCTTCTTTAGTTCATAAAATCATTGTTTATATGAATTTGAAAATTTTGTAGATATAATAAAAATTTCGAATTTTAATAGGACAAAGGATTAGTTTTCAATGCATAACCAAGATCTATGTCCAATCAACATGACTAATGGGCAGGCTATCTTTTCAAGTGGTCAATTAAATAGCTAGACACTTTGAAATATGGTTGCGGGGGATAGATAATTCTGTCACAACGACTGAATCAACAGTAGTGGTTGTAAATAACGTCAACATGCATTCACATATATTAATTTTAAGAAAAGCCAGAGTAGCTGATCGTCGTTATCCTAGACTTCGTGGACAACAAATAGACAAACAAATGTAACCAGTGGAACATGATTATTTGGCCAAATGATGTTTCCTAGTCATTTAAATAACACTATATGTTATGTTGATTAATTATTTGGTAGTTATATGTTTCGCTACGTATTAATATAAAGAACTCGAGAGATATGTTGTGGGTTTTTTTTTAAAAAATTAATCAGCTGATTTCCATTTTTTTCCTACCACCAAGTAAACAGTAGTACTTTTGAAACAATCAAATATTGACTCATTTATATTTTTTTTGAATCGAATGTTAAATTATTCAAATAAAAAAACGTTTTTACAACGAGTGTTGCTATTATTAAAGATTTGAAAAGTTTTGAGCTCTAATTAAAACCTTGAATGAAAAAAATGTTGTTATCTTGTGAATCATATTTCTGCGGTAATTGTCTGCGGTAGGTGCATTTATATATTTCTCTACGTATGTTGTGAATCATATTTTTATCAGATAGTTATAGAAGATACTTACACGGGATTATTTGCACCATGCAACATGTCTCCGTCCGGAGGTGGTTTAGATGTCACCTGAGACATAACGCAACATGCTTCGAAAATAATCTTTTGCTGACTTCAAGACTTAAAGAAGATAGAATTTGAGAGATGCAAAAGTAATTAATAATACCTCAGCGAAAACTCGTTTGATAGCTTTTGTCCAGTCTCCCAGTGATTTTATATGAACGCTCAGATAGTCGTCTTGTGGTGCAGAAGTTATAGAAAATGGATGCCTACAAAGATATAAAATCACATGAATCGACATTGAAATGGGTTTAGATTTCTTGATTCGTAAGAATGTTCTTCCGTACCACTCAAATTGTGAGACTGCTGGGCAGTTTACAAACATGTATTGACCACTCATGTATTTGAAGTTTTTAGGCCTTGACATGTGCAAATTCAATACGTTTCCAGGATAAGCGGGAGCCTTAAGAACTTTCACCGTCCTGATGCTTGATCTGAATGCTCGTATCAATCTCTCGCATGCATAGAGAGTTATTGGTACTGCCAAGTACATCCACGTCTAAGAACAAAATCCTCGAGTTAGTTATATTTTTTTGGACGCCTGAAAATTACGATTGAAAATGTTGAAGCTCGAAGTATATATACTCACAGTTTTCTTGTACCATTCCTTGCTGAGAAACAAGTAGTATCCATGAATGATAAGGAGAATGTAGACTATAACAAACAAATGGTGAGTGTACCAGAAGGCATTGAAGCTGGCTAGTTTCTTTAGTGGCCCTGGAAGCTTTTTTTCTAGTTTGCCTCTTCTGAACCAAGGCATAGCTAGTGTAAAAGCAATTGCCATCAGAAAAACCATTACGAGCCCTGTTATTCCTTCTGTTGACTTCACAAAATGCATGTAACTCTTCGGTTGCTCCTCTCCAAAGAATTTTCCTAGAGGCATGTATGCCTCTGGAGTTGCTGCGATCAGTCTTGGAAAATCGCACGCCAAGTGGGCCACCGCGTGTATGCTTACTCCTATCGTAATTCCCACCGCTATGACCTGTAGTTTTAGACGCCAAGTTACAATAAATTGACCAACAAGACAATTCCTCAACCACTACCATAGGAGGTTAAAAATGACCAAAAAAAAGGTGTGGTTTTACCTTATGAAAGTTAATGTTGTCATCAAAAGGGACAAGAACACCCAAACTGGTCTTATTTCTAAGCCATGTGATGGTGTTCCGGCATACAGGTAACAGAATCAAGGCCATGTTCAGCTTCAGCGTCTCTGCTGCACCTTTGGCCAAACACACACAACGCCCCATCACTTCATACACTGCTCTATCCTTGTATTGAGTGTACTTGTATATGAAGAGGATGGCCATAATCATGAGCCACAAGGCTATCACCCAAATTCTTTGCCAGCTATCCAGTACGAAGAATCTCACTCCACGGTACCATCTCCTCAACGGGTTAGGGTCAAGCGTAGGCTTAAGCTTCTCAGTTAACATTTGGCTCAACTGCTTTCTTTCTTCAGTATTTGTGAGTCCAGGTTCTACTTCTGCTTGCATAAGCAAATCCTTTAGACTTTCCACCTGTTTTAAATTCACCATATATAGAGTTACAATAGCAAGAAAGTCTAATAGTATTGAATCATCATCAAGAAAGCTTAATTACCATGATGTATCCTATCTTATGTGGGTCAAGCACTTCCATTATCATTGCTGCATATTCATCTGCCTTTTTCTGGATGGTTGGCAAATTGTTTGCAGACGAACTAAGATTGATGATCTGCGAAACGTAAGAAGACAGAGCAGAGCTTAGCAAATCTCCCACCCACTAAACATTTATCATATTTTTAAATAAGTGTTTGAAGATGTTTATTGTTAAGGTTTGTGTTTGGATTTCAACTTAATTGTGTATTTTTTTATATGTGAATTTACAACTTTTAGCATATTTTCGTTTGTTTTTAAAATTTACACAAAAATGAAATGAAGATGTTTTCTTTTTTTATTTATTAATGTGATCATTAGTCTAGACAAAGTTACCTCTCTAACTTCGTCTTCGGTTAGTCTACCATTGCCGTCTTTATCCATCCTGCAATTTAGAAACCCTTTGGCTCAACTTTTCTAACATTCATTAAAAGAAAAAATTGTAGAGATCTAGAAAGTGAAACGAAACACCAAAATGGGCAATGATTAAAAAAAAAATTACATGTCAAAAAACGTCATAAGCCTGGAATCAAATTTTTGATCACTTATTTGTTCCCAAAAGTCCTTTAACTGGTCTTTATCAATCACGTCCCCGGTCATACCCCTTCTTCTAGATAATGCATCAAACAACACCAAAGCAAAGTCCTTTGAGTTCATCCCTGCAATATGTCAATATTCCTATATAATTAAATCCAAAAATATTTTTTTGTTCCAAATATTTAATATATATATTTACCTATGCATTCACCGAATTTAGACCGAAGCAGCAATCCCTCAGTAGTTTTCGTGATCTTAGCAAACCGCTTCTCCACGGCGGTCCAGCCAGCGCCACGGTCGGCCTTGCTGATGAACTTGAGGCCTTTCAAAGCCTGACCGGCCGTTGACTTCGACCGGTCCAATCTAGCTGGTTTAGAGACCGATGTCATGCGCTTGAGCTGGTTCGAAACAGAGGCGAGTCGCTTCACCAGACCGCTCCGTTTCTGCTCTGGATTCTCCTTCATGTTCGATCCATCATCGGTCGGGTCCCTAAGGATTTTCTCCATTGCCCGATCGGCGCCGCAATGATCCGTTCACCGCTCTTCTCCGCCTCTGTGTCCGAGTGATTGCCAGTTACTTCGAAGCTCCCTCTCTTCTTAACGGAAACGAGAAACAAAACAGGACCAAGAAAAGTGATGCTTAAACGGAACAATTGATTTCTTGCGTCTCAAGTCAATGCTCAGAAGAGCCTTTTTTTTTTTTTTCCCTTTCCTTTGAAGAGAACTTATTTCCCCAGACAATGAGAGAGAAAGAGAGACGATTTTTTTTAGTGAAGTGGGATATACTGTGAGACGAGTCGACGACCAAATATTTTCGCTTAGTGCGTTATATTGTTGTACAGAAATGGCGACACCCATCACTGTTGTTAATTCAACAACGTGGAAACATACACTAAACAGATTCCAAAAAAGAAAATATATCGAATCAAAAAGAGAGACGTGGGTCGACTTGGACCCACAAATTTTTTTGTTTGCCTTTCATTGTCAACTCTTGACTGATTAATTAAAGACCGAATACCAACTCATCAACAACTATTAATAAAAAAAATAAATACACTTGAAGTTTAAACCTCTGCTCTCACATGTTATAATTGGCTAGCATTGTCTTCTTGTAATCCATTTTTTTCAAATGATTGAGAATTGACGAATCATGTCTTTTTCGTGGATGCTCTTTTCTTCAAGCAAGGAATCATAGAGAAACATGAGATATTTCCAATTACTCTGTAGTCTGTACCATCTCTTTG
Organism: Eutrema salsugineum; assembly: GCF_000478725.1. NCBI lineage: Eukaryota > Viridiplantae > Streptophyta > Magnoliopsida > Brassicales > Brassicaceae > Eutrema > Eutrema salsugineum. The sequence goes on along the minus strand of NW_006256909.1, from coordinate 6,361,426 downwards.
TAGGCTTCTTTGCTTCCTCCTGAATACTTTTATCTCAGACAATGTCTCCAAATCCAAAAGCAGCAACTCAAGAATCTCCATCTATTTTCAAAATGTCACTTTAAAGTTACAAATAGCAGCTTTATATTAACGTGAAATTGAGCGGTTTATTACTACACAGCTTACAATGATATATATCCCTGATCATCTATGTCAAGCTCTTCCATGATCAGTGCTGCATATTCACTGCAAGAATCATTTTGTCATTTTATATATCCCGCAACTAAGTGCAAAGAAATACAAAAAAACAATTGTAAGTTATTAAACTTTCATACTATATAATTATCATACTATCACATAACAGTGCTGCATATTCATTTGCCATCTTTTATAAACGAACAAAATAATAGAAGAGATGACTTTAAACTTGACTTTGAATATTGATTTTTTTTTTTACAAAGCGTTAACAAACACACTTCACATAATCATCAACACACACGTTTTATTCAAAGAAAAAAAAAAGAAGAATAAACCAACCAGCCCCACCAAATTGTCAAAACACAAACATTACACTCAACTCCATAATTATTTCAGTATCTTGTTGCCCATAGGCCCCATATCATACATATATAGTTGATCATCAATTTGGGTAGAAGCTTCGTGATCCTTATTTAAAAGTTCTCTTTGTGGAAAGAGAATCTAGTGTTAGTATTGTGTGTGAATTCCAAAGCTAGACGCCTTAACTCCTTTGTCAATACCGGTGATCCACAATAGAACACTCCTGCACGTTTATATAGACAAATTCATTTTATATATTATTTCATTTTATAGTCATTAACAAGATCAAATATAATGATATAAAGCTATAAGAAGCTAAGCTAGTCTTTGTATGATCTAGACCTTTGTTTCTACAAGCTGCACCATTGCTTTTGAACATGTAAAACTATACGAAGCTAAGCTAACCTTTTCATGATCTGAATGAGATTATTGGATACGAATATATAAGCTTATAGTAGCTTACTGCTTGATTTTATGTGTGTGTGAGAGAAGTATAACTTACCAACATTAGCGCCAGGGTGATCCATGGCTACCTGTTTGTAGACGTCTTCCCAATTAGGTTTTGCGAAGTGGGACTTGACCCTTGTCTCAGAGACAATGTCCCGACCACTCTTGGCATAGCTTATAGACTGGAGCATATGTATGAGCGCGGAACGAGCATCATCTTCTTCGTACACGCTAGTGCAATAGTTGTGTAGTTCTATGACTTTGCTTCTATCCCGTTCTGCGATCTCGTTCATGATGTTCTTGAACCAATCATACGAGCCTTGCTCCCTCGTTACCCAGTAGAAGTAAGCCCTTCGCGTCTTGAAACGTTCTTTCTTACCTTGTGACTCCTTTTGCGATCCCTTATCCATTTGGATGAGTTGACCCTGTTCCTTGGCATCCGTATTGTTGATAATGTCCTTGATAATACTGATCATCGGGGTGGCCCCAATCCCAAGGCCAACCAATAGAACCACCTCGTACTTCCTGTAGTCTTGTGCTGGTGCGCCGTACGGACCATCAATCATGATTTTGGGGAAACTGTGGAAGAAAGGCCAGGACATTACCATTTCAAAATCAACAACATTAGCTTTTCTCTGGGGGTAGAATAATAGTCCAAGAAAAAAAGTACTACATATTTTCTATCGATATCTTCTTTATAGTTCATGAATCAATTGTTTATATAAATTCGAAAATTTTGTAAATATAATTAAAAAAAAAATTCGAATTTCAATAGAATAAGGATTAGTTTGTAATGCATATAATTGTTGAACCAAGATCTATGTCCAATGAACATGAGTTACACGACTAATGGACAGGCTATCTTTCAAGTGGTCAATAAAATAGCCAAACACTTGGAAATTTGGTTGCGACGCATATATAAATCTGTCACAACGACTTAAAGCTCTTAATTAATAATTAGCAGTAGTGTTATAAATAACGTCTACATTCAGATATATTCTTAAGAAAAGCCAGAGTAGCTGATTGTCGTTATCCCAGACTTCGCGGACAACAAATTAATAGACAAAACAAAAATAGACAAACAAATGTAACCAGTGGAACATGATTATTTGACCAAATGATGTTTCCTAGAATCTAGTCATTTAAATAACAATAAATAGGTAGGCATGGCCATGGTTATTCTACGTATTAATATAATGAACTCGAGAGATGTGTTGTGGATTTTTTGATCAGCTGATTTCCATGTTTTTCATTACTAGTACAAACTATTAGACTATATATCCTTTTACAATTAAAAATGGAAATATGCGTGAATTTTCACTTGGTTTTCAAAGTGTATATCAAATACTATAAATAAATAAAATCATCAGACATAAACGCAAAAAGAAAAGAAAAAATACAATTTGACAAAAAGGAATACAATTTGCATTTGGGGTTTCGTAGCAGTTGGACTTCTGATATACCATTGTGTTTTATTATGAAAAGTCAGATGTGATATTTTGTTACCACCAATTAAAAAGTAGTACGTTTGAAACAATAAAATATTTAATCGTTAACGTTTAGGTGTATTTATATATTTGTCTACGTATGTTGTGAATTAATCATATTTTAATCATCAGATGGTTTAGAAGATACTTACACGGGATTATTTGAACCATGCAACATGTCGCCAACCGGAGGTGGTTTAGACGTCACCTGAGACATAACGCAACATAATTCCCAATTTATCTTTTCCTGACTTCAAGACTTCCAAAAGATAAAATTTGAGAGATGTAGAAGTAATAAATAATGTAATACCTCAGCGAAAACTCTGTTGATAGCCTTTGTCCAGTCTCCCAGTGATTTTATATGAACGCTGAGATAATCGTCCTGTGGTGCCGATGTTATTGAAAATGGATGCCTACAGAGATATAAAACCACATGAACTGATATTGAAATGGGTTTATAAGATTTCTTGATTCATAAGAATGTTCTTCTGTACCACTCAAATTGTGAGACTGCTGGGCAGTTTATAAACATGTATTGACCACTCTTGTATTCGAAGTTTTTAGGCCTTGACATGTGCAAATTCAATACGTTTCCAGGATAAGCGGGAGCCTTAAGAACTTTCACCGTCTCGATGCTTGACCTGAATGCTCGTATCAATCTCTCGCATGCATAGAGAGTTATTGGTATTGCCAAGTACATCCACGTCTGGAAACAAAACCCTCGAGTTAGTTATATGTTTTTTGGACGCCTGAGATGACAACTGAAAATGTCAAAAGCTGGAAGTATACTCACAGTTTTCTTGTACCATTCCTTGCTGAGGAACAAGTAGTATCCATGAATGATAAGGAGAATGTAGACTATAACAAACAAGTGGTGAGTGTACCAGAAGGCATTGAAGCTGGCGAGTTTCTTTAGTAGCCCTGGAAGCTTTTTTTCTAGCTTCCCTCTTCTGAACCAAGGCATAGCTAGTGTAAAGGCAATTGCCATCAGAAACACCATTCCAAGCCCTGTTATTCCTTCTGTTGACTTCACAAAATGCATGTAACTCTTTGGTTGCTCCTCCCCATAGAATTTTGCTAGAGGCATGTATGCCTCTGGAGTTGCTGCGATTAGTCTTGGAAAATCGCACGCCAAGTGGGCTATCGCGTGTATGCCTACTCCTATCGTAATTCCCACCGCTATAACCTGTAGTTTTAGACGTACGCCAAGTTACTATCAATCGACCAACAAGACAGTTCCTCAAGTTGGTTAAAAATGACCAAAAAAAAAGTGTGGTTTTACCTTATGAAAGTTGATGTTGTCATCAAAAGGGACAAGAACACCCAAACTGGTCTTAGCTCTAAGCCAGGTGATGGTATTTCGGCATACAGGTAACAGAATCAAGGCCATGTTCAGCTTCAGCGTCTCTGCTGCACCTTTGGCCAAGCACACACAATGCCCCATCACTTCATACACTGCTCTATTCTTGTATTGAGTGTACTTGTATATGAAGAGGATGGCCATAATCATGAGCCACAACGCTATCACCCAAATTCTTTGCCAGCTATCCAATACGAAGAATCTCACTCCATGGTACCAACTCCTCAACGGGTTAGGGTCAAGCGTAGGCTTAAGCTTCTCAGTTAACATTTGGCTAAGCTGCTTTCTTTCTTTACTATTTGTGAGTCCAGGTTCTGCTTCTGCTTGCATAAGCAACTCCTTTAGACTTTCTACCTGTTTTAAATTCACAATAGAGTTACAATAGGAAGTAAGTCTAGTAGTCTTGAATCATCATCAATAAAGATTAGTTAATTACCATGATGTATCCTGTCTTATGTGGGTCAAGCACTTCCATTATCATTGCTGCATATTCATCTGCCTTTTTCTGGATGGTTGGCAAATTGTTTGCAGACGAACTAAGATTAATGATCTGCAAAATTAAAAGACAGAGCAGACTTTAGCAAATCTCCCACCCAGTGAACATTTAACAGATCTTCAGATAATTCTTTGAAGATGGTTATTGTTGGTTTGTGTTTGTTTTCAATTTGATTGTGTAGTTCTTTTTTTATATATGAACTTAGAACTTCTAGCATATTTTCGTTTGTTTTTATAATTTACACAAAAATGAAATGAAAATTTTTTCTTTTGTTTTAATAATGTGATTGATATATTTTTTTTTCTCTCAAAACTTTCGCATGTAAACGCGGAGATTAAGATCTGAGGTAATAAAGGCCTTGATCATTAGTCTAAACAAAGTTACCTCTCTAACTTCATCTTCGGTTAGTCTACCATTGCCGTCTTTATCCATCCTGCATTTTAGAAACCCTTTGCCTCAACTTTTTTAACATTCATTAATAATAATAAAAAAAAATTGTAGAGATCTAGAAAGTAAAACGAAAGAACAATATTGGCAATGATTAAAAAAAAAATATTACATGTCAAAGAACGTCATAAGCCTGGAATCAAAATTTTGATCACTTATTTGTTCCCAGAAGTCCTTTAACTGGTCCTTATCAATCACATCCCTGGTCATACCCCTTCTTCTAGCTAATGCATCAAACAACACCAAAGCAAAGTCCTTTGAGTTCATCCCTGCAATATGTTAATATTCCCATATAGTTAGATCAAAAAATATTTTTCAAAGTTAACTTTTGTTCCAAATATTTACATTCTTTTACCTATGCATTCACCGAAATTACACCGAAGCAGCAGTCCCTCATTAGTTTTCGTGATCTTAGCAAACCGCTTCTCCACGGCGGTCCAGCCAGCGCCACGGTCGGCCTTACTGATGAACTTGAGGCCATTCAAAGCCTGACCGGCCGTTGACTTCGACCTGTCCAATCTAGCTGGCTTAGAGACCGATGTCATGCGCTTGAGCTGGTTCGAAACAGAGGCGAGCCGCTTCACCAGACCGCTCCGTTTCTGCTCCGGATTCTCCTTCACGTTCGATCCATCATCGGTCGTGTCCCTAAGGATTTTCTCCATCGCCCGATCGGCGCCGCAATGATCCGGTTCACCGGAAGCTCTTCTCTGCTTAAGCATCACTTGGAAGCTAACTCTCTGCTCAACGGAAGAATTCAACGGGAAACGGAACGAGGCCAAGAAAAGTGATGCTTAAACGGAGCAACTGATTTCTTGTGTCTCAAGTTAATGCTCGTAAGAACTTATTTTATTTTTTACTGTTCTTTTGCTATGAAGAGAACTTATTTTCCGAGACAATAAGAGAGAGACGAATCTTAAACTCTTTGGGATATACTGCGAGACGAGTCGACGACCAAAGATGTTCGCATATATAGTGGCATAGTGCGTTATGTTATTGTCTAGAAATGGCGACGCTATCAATAGTTAGATAAGATTGAAAGAAAACAAAAGACTATTAAGCTAAACAGATTCGAATACTATAAAAGGAAACTCGAATCAAAAAGAGAGACGTGGCTCGATTGGGCCCACAGTTTTTTTATTTGCCTTCCATTGTCAACTCTTGTGACTGATTAATTAAAGACCGAATACCCTGATTAATAAAGACCGAATAGCAACTCGTCATCAACTATTAATAAAAAATATACACTTGAAAGTTTAAAAACCTCTGCTCTCACATGTTATTAAATGGTATCTATTGGTAATTCTCTATAATATACATCACATGGTTGCCTATCTTATAAACATTTTCTTAGTCAATAAACACCAGGGTCCAACTAATATCTGATTCATAAACAGGCTTCTATATTTGATTGTTTCCATCATCTTTACCCTGTTTCCATTAACGCCTCCGTTTTCGTTAGTAACAACTGAAATTAAACTAAATTGTACAGAGCAAAATATTTGGCAACAGGATTTATTAAGTGTTCCATTAAAGTATGTATTAAGTTACATCAACGGATTAGAGTTTTGTAGAATCATAAATTAAAGTTTAGACGTAAAAAAAACAATTTGTTTTTTGGACGGCCTTAAAAAGAAGATTAAGCGAAAAACTTAAACACATGAAGAACCAAAACCACAGGAAGAGCAATACATGGTAATTACTCATTAAACACAGTAAATAAGATTCAGCTAACAAGATCAAGATGAACGACTCTGTGACACAATACAACAAGAGAGCTGTGTCTTTATTACCATGACCAATATTTTATTAAGAAACTTCAGTAATTAATGCAGAACTCGCTGAAGACTAATTGTTCAGAACTGTGCGCTCAAGCAGAAGAGGCAGAAGCAGCCTTTGCGGCCTCAAGTCTGGAACTAACAGCTTCCCAAGACACAAGATTGTTCATGAATGTCTTTATGTAATCCGGTCTCCGGTTCTACTCATACACAAAAGATTACAACAATCTCAACAAAACAAAGAAACTGAATAAAAGTTAAAACTGTTTTCTATTATAATTCTGAATAAGCAGCTGTTACCTGGAAGTCTAGGTAGTAAGCATGCTGTTCGATGTAGGGAAATAAGAAGACAAGAGATCAATACATTTGTTACGAAAAAGTTGGGTTCTAGGAAAAAAAACTGTAAAAGTGGCTATATTTTTATACCTCCCAGACATCAATGGTAAGCAATGGCTGAAAGAAATCACCACCAAGATTAAATGTAAGAAAATTGTATTAATTGTAGGTTATTTCTAATCAAGTAAATCATGTATTCAAGCTCCTTCATGAAAAAAACTTACGAAAGAGTCAAGCACAAGGGGATTCACGGCATTTGGAGTTTTCACTACTTTGAGTTTGTCATTTGCGTCTGAAAACAGAGAGATAATAAAAGAGTAAGGAGGAAATTAAAATAGAGTGGCTGCTGCGGCATTAAACTCATCATTAATTATAAGTGTTAAGCTCTTAAAAATATGAACTTACAAGCAAGCCAAGCCCATCCAGCTCCAAATTGAGTGGCTGCTGCAGCATTGAACTCATCGTAGAATTTCTCATAAGAAGTGAAATCTCTTTCAAGCAAAGCAAGAAGCTCTCCTGACGGTTTTCCTCCACCACCGGGTTTCATTGATTCCCAGAAGAATTCGTGGTTCCAAGCCTATAAACATCATTGGATCAGCTAAACACCCTTTTAAAACCTCAAATTGATATGTTTTATTTTATTTATTATATTACCTGAGCAGCGTTGTTGAAAGCAGGGAGGAGATCGCCATTGTTGTAAGTCTTGAGGATAATGTGATCTAAGGGTTTGCCTTCGAGCTCGGTTCCAAGAACCTGTTTCTTGAGGTTGTCCACGTAAGCCCTGTGATGCTTTCCCCAGTGAAACTCCAGAGTTTGTCGGCTCATATGCGGCTCCAAAGCATCCTTTCAAAACAGTAACCCAAACAACATCTAATCAGAACGCTCTCATTCAAAATTCGCTAAAGAAGGAATAATAAACATTTGAATTCGGACTAGGAAATTTGGTTACGGGTATGTTAACTTAAGTATCCGTGTATATTAAACCATTCATTTACAATAGTACATTCGATAGGTTAGCTTGTATCATTTTTTCAAATAGTTTCCGAACTTTTTAAGAAAATTAATGTTTTAAAATTATAACGTGAAATCCCACTTTAAGTGGTTCAAGTGCATGTCACCACTCACCAGACTGCACCACACTTTTTCTATTCGCCATTCGAAATTCGAGGATATTATTTCTCCCCTTATTTCTTTAGACATGAATATCCAAATTTCCTTACGTACTTGACACGTGGTTCCGTAATATCCCGTAAATTTTTAATGTAAAAGGGGGCTTATCCTAAAAATTTATTCAATCTGTTTTTTTTTTTCCTCTTCCAATATGAAATTAGAAGAATTCGTTCGTAACGCCTTTTGACAAGGAATGAAAAGGTATTTTGAGGGCTAAATGTGGGATTAACAAGTTCTTAGATCAACAAAGAAACGAATTTCTTAATCAAAGTAACCAACCAATAGTTGCCGACAGTTCCAATTGATTTGAAGAAACAAATAAACGGAATCATACCAGAGAATATGGAGGTGGCTTGAGGACGTAGTTTGCGGTTACTGTATTAGAAGCAGCCATTTCTTTTGGGACTGATGAAGCTGCACATTTTCAGACAACATAGCATGTAAACCAACCACAAGTTAATTAATATCCTTACGAAACACATGCATAAGCATAGATATACAAATTAAATTCAGTTAGAATGACATGTCTAGGTAGAGGAGTTAAGCAAGAGATCAGCAAAACTTGAACAGAAAAATAACAAAGTGGAACAGAGATAGAATCGGAACCTCTAGTTTAAGGGAAAGTGAGGAGAGCACACGCCAGTGAAATCTTTTGTGTGTTATGTTTTTATGTTTGAGGCTGATTTTTGGTACATGTGGCCAGTACGTATCATCTGTACTATCATTATCTCTTCTCTTTGTAGTACATTTTTTGTTCCTTTCTCGCTTGGTCCTATAGACTCATTGTGTCGTCATAATATTGACATTTGTTTCTTTAATGTCAGTTTTATAAAAAAATTTAATACAATTATTATTTATTATTATTTATTCAACTAATACATGTTTATTGAGGTAACCTACGTTAATTTCATACCTTCATTGGGTGACCAAATTTAGGCCTAAGTACTTATCCAGTTTCTCAAATTTTCGTAGAAATAATCTAAACTTCTTGTGAAGAAATGTCTGGATGAAAATAGTCAAGACTGAAGAGATCTCATGATGTATAACTTGATTGTTTTTTTTCAAAGATGGTGTCTTTTAACCATTTGAAATTTCTCAAAACTATAATTTTCATCTAATGAAAAGGCCAATATATACTATGAATTGAACATGCCCCATATATAATCTTCACTCAAAGCTAAATAACGTATTTTATCTTCTGAAATTTCATACTCTCTCTCTCTTTTTTTTTTTCTGTCCTCTTAAAGTGAAATTATAGAGAGAAGGGCTTCCCGTACACAGCAAATGCCTCGTTAGCGCTCAACTGTGGTTCCTGTGGTAGCATTTCAACATACAAAATTTTATTATCATTAATGCAAATCAATTAACATACAAATTTTCCAATGTTGATGTATAGGGGAATTAGGGATAAGGAATCACGTCACACTAATATCAACTGGTCCAGAAGAACTATTTCTTTATTTGGGTATAAAGAGTAGTCTTTTAAGTTGGAGATGGCCATATAAGTATTGCGATATCGATGAGTGAGGTTCTAATCTTAACTATACATGGTATTTACTTTTTTTGGTTAAAGATATAATAAGATGAAGAATAAACATGAATGGATCACCTGAGTTTTTTGTGGGGCTTGGTTCACTTCCTCATCATCTGGAGGAGCAACGCCTAAGATGAGCATACCAAGAAGAGTAGTGAGAAGATCAGCGCCTTCCACTTCCACAAGCTCTCTACCTTTGTTTTTGTCGAAGATCTCGTGAACCGTTGATCTCATTGCATTCAGTAAGCTCCCATAAGTCGTTCCATGGCCACGTTCTATGGCTTGAATGAATGCATACGTCATTGCCCCCGTCCATGCACTCCCTGACAGTTGCTGCAGTGCACACAACTTTCTTTGTGAGAGCTTTTAAAATGCACGGCAAGGTAAAAGATGGATGATTCACATTTTGTGGATTATTTGTTACAAATACAATCAAATGTTTCTCGAGCTCTAAGTAGATTATAATTAGCGGGCCAAAAGTACTCAGGATCATACCGGAGTGTCAGCTGAGGTTTGGTCATCGTCGCAGCCTGTGAAGGAGAAGACTTCACCGCCACTCGTACCTTTCCACATCCCTGACGGCGGCCGATGGTCTTCCCACTCATATTTTCCGAGTCTGTTCAATCAATGAAGGATCAATAACAAATAGCTACTTAACACTTTTACCAAAAAAAAAAACAAATAACAAATAGCTAATGAAACTATACATCAACATTTTATTTGTGTCATATAGGGTTTATAACGTTTATAAGAATTATATATATTGTCTTCATTATATTGTTCTTTTACATTTGCCTTTACATGGTACAATGATGTGTTTTTTTCTTTTTCTTTTTTCAAATAGAGAAGTCTACGTACAACCTCTAGTGTTTCAAGTGTTTCAATGAAACAAAAATTCTTTAACTAACAACGCAACCAGGAAGGAAAAGGGTAAATTCATTTTGTAGTTTTGTGTTTGAGTCTACAATTTGAAATAATATTTTGGTCCACCTATGTGGTTTTCCTAACCATCATCAAGCTAAAGGGTAAATGACTAAATGAGAATGGTTCAATAGACCTCGTTGGCGGAAAACATATACTTTAATAAACATACAAAAAACTGACTTTAAAGCAATCCAAACCTAAATATAGAAATATAAGTTCAGAATTATACTTAGATACATACCTGTCCATTCTACAAAGATAGGGCAAGTCCAAGACGGTGCCACTATGACAAGCGTCGACGATGGCATGGAGCTTAACTCCATAAGGGAGAGGCCGTACGATTGTAGCATTGATCTCGTCGTCTACGATGACACCTGAGGTCGCGTGGTCCACCGGGAGAAGAGTCTCGTCGAAGCCATCTACCTCGTCGCCGTTGTGGTCCATCTGGTTGTTGCCGTGACCGGAAAAATGGAAGACGAGGGAATCTCCCGATTTGCAGCCTAAAACTAGCCAATGCATCGCCATTGTTATGTTGTTCTTCGTTGGCCATCTCAATTGATCCGCTTCTTCTTCTACAACATTTTTGACACTTTTGACATTACTTTTGTGTGTAACTCAAATTATGATATTTTGCAACTATTATTCCCTCTCCGGTGTTGAAGAGTCAGATGTTTAATAAATGAACCAAAAAAACCTCCGGAAAAATTCTAAAGTTTATGAATAATCAAATTTCAGAACTAGTATTTTCCACCAAGTAAAATGATTAATGAAGTAACTAAAGACATCATCGTATAATCTTGGGAGATAATGCGAACGCGTTCTGATTACTAGTGATTAGCAACAATGAGGAAATTGTCGAGTCAAGAAAACATGAAAGATGCAGAGAGAAAAACAGAGTAAATACCGGTGAGCATAAGAATGCAAGACTCAGGGAATTGGAAACGCTTCATCAACATGAACTTCATGCATTTTGCGTCATTGATACATCCTTTCAATTCGTCCTTTGTATTCTTATACGTAACCCCGACGATCACCGCTCGCTTCTGTCCGTGTACCGACGGCGGAGGCCCCGGCGGCGCGTGATTATACGGAGACGGAGCCGGCGGCGAATGATTAAACGGAGACGGTTCCGGAGACGCTGGATGGAATGTACTCGGCGTGGACAACGAATGACTGAACAGAGACGGTGCCGAAGGCGCGTGACTGAACGGAGACGGTGCCGGTGGCGCGTGATTGAACGGAGACGGTGTCGGTGGCGGGTAGACGAAAGGAGAAGGTGTAGGCGGCGCGTGAATGAACGGAGAAGGTGCCGGGACAGTGAAGGAGTTGGGGAAAGGAAGAGGGCTCGGCGGCGCGTGGGAATGGAGACGAGGCTCGGGAGCGACGAGAGTGAAGGCGTGGCAAACGGCGCAGCGGATTCTGGTGGCTCCGGGAGGGAGGTGAAGCGGCGTACGACAGCTAGAGCAGTCCACCAGCAACAACATTCTTTTTTATATTTTGATGCTTCCCAAAAAAAATAAAGCCTTTTTATTTTCTTCTCGATATTTCGAATTTCCACCTAAAAGTTTCAGATTAGTTAAAACACTTTCTTTCCGATGTGGTGGCCAAACATCAATGATCCATGGCGGAGGTCTCAATTACAACGACGCGTTAGAAAAAGATGAAAAAACAAAGCCGAGAAGAAAAATGCGGAGGAAGAGAGACGACTTTTAGGTTTAATAAGTCGTCAAGTCAAGACTTGCCAACACAATCATGCGCCTAGTCAACTCATACAAACATTAATATACGCACAAATTTAAATTTGCAAGTTGAGAATTTTGAATGTTCCTTATGGTTGGATTTGATAGTGCAAGGGAACTAATTAGAATGTAATTGACTTTGATTTAACGAGTTCGTTTGACTTCTATTTCGAATAAAATTTTCCCACCATAATATATAATTTTTTTTTTTATGAAGCTGTTCTCATTGATCATCGACATTGTAAATTTGTAATGTCCGGTATACACAACATTCACTCATCAAACTTTGACAATTATCTAAACTTGTAAGGAGTAAAATTCGTAAGCTACAGAAATTTTTATATTGGAAACAAAACTGTATTTAATTGTCATCGGAAAAGTTTACAAGACTGGTTTCTATAGAGGAAACGAAAACTCGTATTCTTTCAAAGCAACAGGCCCATATGGATGAAGGCCCAATAGAGAGCATCTATACCGGAAAAGGTAGTTTCCTAGCCTGAAAACGGGACGTCTTTCTCCTTAGGTTTTTATTTTTCCAGTCTGACTATGGTTTCGACCATTTTCGAAATTTCCCTCTCTTTCTCTAGGGAAAAGGAACCGACCAAAAATTAGGGGAAAAATGGAGAATCACCCGCCCAACAGAGGAATATGGAATCAAGAGTATAGTAATGGTCGGATTTCTCAAAGCTTCAGGATCGCCAAGCCGCTCCTTGATCGAAAAAGGCCATTTGAGAATGCAGCTAATTTCTCCACTCCTCCTCAAAGGTCCGATGTCTCTCTCTTTTTTTTTTTTTTTGATCTTCTTTCAATTGATTCGAATTCTTTGTTTGATCTTTAGCTTACGTTAGCAATCTACATTCTTCTCTTTGCTAAAGTTTGCAATTTTCCGTCAGATTTCTGTATAGTGACTCGTTGCTCTTCCATTTGTCCTGCTTTAGGATTTGGTTTTTTTTTTTTTTTTCGTGGTGAGTATAGGAATTTTTTGCTATATTTTTCTCTCTCTGAAAATCAAGTTGCATAGCCACTATGTTTCATCTATACCTTGATTTCATTCTTTATTAAATCATTGGAATTGGCTTCATCAGTTTTGGTATAAACGTGGGATTTTCTTGTAAAATGTGATCAAATCTCTACCTGGTGTTGCAGAATCAAGGATTCTATGGGTACTGGATCCCTTGTTCGTCAGTCTAGCTTCAGTAGGATTCCTCTTATGGAGTTATCAGAGAATACACCATACAAACGCCTGAAATCAGGGTTTGAGTCATCTGATGTTAGTAAGCCTTGTGGCATGAGCATCCCTTCTCCTAGATTTGGTCTGGATGAGGAGGTCAAAAATGGATTTCAGACCGAGGGTTTTGCAGACAATGGAACTTCACCAGGACCATTTGTTACTCCCCTAAAAGAACCAGAAAGGGTTACACTAAGTCATGGTTGCTCTACTTCTTCACTTCTTGATGATGACATTGATGATTCCATTTTAGAAGAGATTGACGCTATTTTTGAACAGTCAGCGAAAAAAGCGGCATCTCAAACTCCAAATATAAGCATATCTCAGACTCCGTCCAAAGATAATAAGAACAATGACCTCATGGCCAGCTTGGACTCTAGAGCTGTTAATTTTTCTGAGCCAGAATCTAATGCCAAATTGGAGCTCAATGAAGAGACTACCATTTCTGCTGATCCTGCATTGATCAATTGCATGCCTGATGAGTGTTCAAAATATATGCAGTCTTTAAATGATAGACAGCGTGATGCAGCCTGTAGTGAGATTTCAACTCCTTTGATGGTTATCGCTGGCCCTGGAAGTGGAAAGGTCGGTATCTTATTACACTTCGTCTCTTCTGAGGCAAGATTTTTTGTGCGTTTTCCTGTCATACAGCCATTGCTAACTATTCGTTTTTCCATGTTAGACTTCCACCATGGTTGGCCGTGTCTTAGTGTTACTCAATGAGGTAATATCACTTATTGCCGGTGAATGATGTAGAAAGTCTTTCGTACTTGAAATCTTGTATGTGAAATTAGACTTGTGACTGTCCATTAAACTTAAAGTTTTGTGCTCTTTTCAACTTAATAGGGTCTACATCCATCAAATATCCTTGCAATGACTTTCACTACAGCGGCAACTGCTGAGATGAGAGAGCGCATAGGAAAATTTGCTGGAAAGAAAGCAGCCAAAGACATAACAATCAGTACATTCCATTCATTTTCCTTGCAGCTTTGTCGGATGCATGCAGACAAGTGAGTTTATGTATTATGAATTGCTTGGTAAATTTGTAAGATCTTCTTTTGGTGGTTAATCTCGAGTCAAAATGTAGGTAGAAGACATTATATTAGTTTCTCTTAAAACTGAAAAATCTAACTTTCTATTGGTGACTTAACTTATAAAACCAGGAAATGAGGAAATGGAAGTAATCATTGAAAACAAGATTAGTTGATGAAAATCTATTCTTGTTAGTATATTTACCTGCTTTGCAGAGTCGGTACTTTCCCTTTTCTATATTACTGTTCATTTGTAGTTGTTGGTTACATATCACTCATTGACATCTTTAAGGTTATGGATTCATGGGATTCGTGTACCTTATACCTTTCCTACTGTCACAGGTTACAGCGTACATCTGAATTTTCAGTGTATGGACATGGGCAACAAAGAAGAGCAATAATTGAAGCAGTGCGTTTATATGAGGAGGAAAAGAAGAACGGAAGCAGTATCTCTGAGGCATGTGAATCTGTGGAAGGTCTGAATGGAGCCGGTGCAGGAGCAGTATGTCCTGAATATGCCAAGGATAGATCAAAGAAATGGCAAAAATATGTGACCCAGGTTGACAATGGAGAATTGACATAATTTACTTTCTGGTCTAGTGATAGCGCGTATATGCTGTCTTTCACATTTAGTTCATCTCTGACCATTAGTTTTTTTTAACTTCTTTCCGCATTTTTAGGGAAAGGCTTCCGGTAGAACTCCAGAGGAGTGCTGTAAGATGGGCAATGAGATAGGAGTAAGTCAGCTAGACATTTTTTCAGGATTCTCTACTCTAAATTAGCTCATGACGACATGATTCTTCTACTGGTTCTAATACAGGCTAAAATTCTTGGGAACTACAATGATATTCTTAAAGCTTGTAATGCTCTGGACTATCATGATTTGATCAGTTGTTCGGTCACGCTGCTCTCCGACTTTCCAGAAGGTAAAGCCACATAGATCAATTTTATTGCTTTAAGATTTATGATACTCAAGAGTCCTTTGTATTTATGCGTATTTGCTGAATTTGATTAAAGTGTTTAAGGAGTGCCAAGATACCTGGAAAGCCATCATAGTTGATGAATTCCAGGACACTAGCACAATGCAGTACAAGCTTCTACGAATGCTAGGGTCTCATAATCACATAACTATTGTTGGTGACGATGATCAGGTACCTTATTTTCAAACATAACTTACTTCTCCTATTTTGATTATTAAAACTGAAAGCATGATGGACCTTTTCTCGCAGTCAATCTTCGGTTTTAACGGGGCGGACAGTTCAGGAATTAATTCTTTTCGCAGAGATTTCCCAAATTACAAAGAGGTTTGGCTTCTCCATCTGAATAATTTTTCATAGATTATACCACATATGATGTATTAACTTCAAAAACCAAAAGCTCTCTACTCTGAATCGCGGATACAGAAAACTCATCTTACTGCTTCTGATTCAGGTCAGGCTGATAAAAAACTATCGCTCCTCCCGCTATATTGTGGAAGCTGCATCTTCTATTATAAAAAATAATTCAAAGCGGTGCCAATCAAAAAGCATTTCGTCTGAAAACTCTCAGGGATCTAAGGCAAGTTGAACTTGTCTCTATGAGAAATTGCATCATTTAGACGCTACAGGCTAACTTTTTATTGTTTCACTCAGTATAGATTACTGTCAAAGAATGTCATAACGAGGAAGCACAGTGTGCATTTGTCATTGACAAAATAGCTGAAATCACTAATGATGGCTCAACACCTTGTTGTTCCTATGGAGATATTGCCATCCTTTATAGGAGGCAGGTCAGTCCTTTTCTTTTTCTTAATGACATGTTGTCAGAATGTCAAAAACTCTTCTAGAATTACTTTTGTGTTGGCTATGACGAATGTACACTGTACTGATATTCAGGTATCAGGTAAAGTCTTCCAAAATGCATTCCGCCAGAGAAAAATACCATTCAACGTTCATGGTGTTGCTTTCTACAGGAAAAAGGTAGATTGCCTCATAAGATGCTCATTTGTTTAATTGTTGCACCATGTAATTCAGTGCTTGATACATTGACAGTTCCTCCGCATGACTACCTTAGCTTTACATATTTCAGACAATAAGCTCCATCTAATAAAACAAATATCATTTTTTTCGACGTTAGGTTGTCCGTATCATTTTGGCCATGCTGAGAACAACATTTTCCGATTGTGATGATGCTTCATATCGGCGAGTGTTTAAGGCACTGCTTCCTTTTGAGAAAGAGGAAAAGAAAAGGGTTTGTACCTTATTTGCTCTTGTTTTATTTCATTTGGATGATTATCTACGATATACTTTTTCTTTCTCAGTTTAGGCTATCAGGACATACAGTATGTTGTTAGTAATATTTACCACCGTTTTCAGGTAGTAGAACATATTGAAAAAATCTCCACTAGTAGGAAATGCAGCTTCATATCGGCGGCAAATGATATCTTCAGAGCCAAAATTTCTGGTACCTTCAAGAGGTATTGTTTGATGAATTCATTAAGAAATGGTAGAATACTGGTTTATTTGTGATTCTGAATTGAGGATATTATTTCCTTCTAAGTATATTTACTAGGACATAAATACAAGTTTTCTCATATAAATGAGCTTCTACTTTTCATGATGCATGCTTAAGTGATGGATATGTAATTTCATCAACAGATGTAGGTGACATTGTTTGTGTATATACATATTTTAATAATGCGATACTGCAAGTTATATCCCCTCGCAGTTTTGTTACTTTAATTCATGTTTTATGTAAAGCTTCTTAGGTTCGTTTGAATTAACCTCAGGAACCAGCTTACCCAGGGACGCAAAGTGTTGCAAACTCTTGACATGGTAGCAAAGCTGGTTGATAGGGTAGGATTTATGTTTCCCCGTCCTTTAAATACTATGCAATCATTAATCATTAGTTGAAATGATAAATGCTTATTTCAACCTAGCACTACTGATCCCTTACCTCTTGATTATTTGAAGGAACAATCACTTTCTGCTGTAGTAACATGCGTGGCAAATATGATACCGCAGGTAATTAGTCTTTCTGTCTTGAGTGATGACGTGCTTATAACTATTGCCTAGACTGTCATCTCGAGAGTTATAAAAACATGCAAGCAAATTTTTTTTTTTTTTTTGGTTAACCAAGACAGTTATAAATTCTCTTGATATGCGCTATTGAGATTAAAAAAAGGAGCTTATGGTTGACAATCCAGTTTCAATCTTGAAAGTGTATAGATATCATGATTATATGCTTAAGTAAAACTTTCTCTGAGAGTAGTTTATGAACACGTGACTTTGATTTGAAGATTTAGTGTGTCTTTCCTTACAAACTCCTTATGTAATATCATAACCATTTCTTTTCTTGATCACGTTTACTTGCTCATGTTGTTTCAACTTTTAGAAATACCTTCTCGAGCAACGAGCAGTTGTGGATAATGATGGAGGAAAACTGCTTAATGAAGACAACGATCTTAGATCTGTACGTGGCTTTTGCTCTTCAAAAATTTGGGATAATCTTTTTTCTCCGTATGCATGTTTTGAATATATATTTTGGGGAATTCTGTTTTTCAGGTACTCCAGTACTTAATGGATGATGTAGCTGACTTTCTTTCCACTCATCACTCTACAAATGAAGAAGAAGTGGATGCAATCAAAGAAAAGAAATGCTGCAATCAACTTTATTCATTTATCAGCGTTATCTCCGAGCGCGAAACTGAAAATTTTCGTTCAAGAAGACATGACAATGAAAATTCTGTCACATTGACCACCATTCATCAGGTTTTTGTCATCCACTCGAGCTGTCCACAGTTTGGTATCCATTGGTTTAAGAATTAGTTACTTCAGGTAGTTATGATAATATTGGCTTATAAATCTTGTTCGTCTTTATGCAGTCTAAAGGTTTGGAGTGGGACGTAGTTTTCATAGTCAAGGTATATGTCATTCTCGGTTAATTTCTTTACCGGGCTGTTGGCAGTTACGGACCTAGCATATACTGTTTTTTTTTTATGGAAACAATGAAACAAAAATTTCCTAGCCCCAGTTTGAATCGAAGTTTTGCTAAACAGGCTAATGAAAACGAGATTCCCCTGTTACATGAGTCTAACGGCACTGTATCAGAGAGTGGAACATCACTTGAGGTATCACTCTTTTTTTTCCTGTAGTATTTTATTAACTCTGTACCCAGTTCCCTCCTCTGCGAACTCCACAAAATCTAAAATCAGAGCATTATCTGTTTAAATTGTAGGAAGAACGTCGCCTTCTGTATGTTGCTATGACTCGTGCTCGCAAGAAATTATTTTTCTTGTATGTGACAGTGGATTCGAACTGGCAGGTTAGCACTACACATGATTTGTGAATTTTTCTTCTAATTTTGTCTCTGACTAATGACCTTCCATCTAGGTGCTCCAACCTTCACGATTTCTTAAAGAGATTCCGGGCCATCTTCTACAGGTTCAGATCTCAGTTTGTTTGCAATTTTATGCATGATAATGTGATAGCGCTAATAGGAACTCTCAAATATGTCTGTGGTCAAACGTTTTACTCCTTCTGGTAGTTATGATCTCTAGTTCCCCCAGAGTCAGCCAATAGCCAAACAGCAAACCTTGCTGAGGTCTTGACGTTTGTCTCTCTTTTTTTATGCAGGGAGACTTGAGCATAAATGACTGCAGAAAAGTTCATCAAAACCTTCCAAACACGACTGAGCAGAGCGTCTCCAATTTTGGAACAGAAATAAAGCATGAGGATAACAAACCAACTGATAATAATGCGATGAATATTCCAGTAGATGATGCTACGGAGGAGTCAATAGAGGCGGCATATGCACTCCATGGGAACATTTTCCTTAAGAGGTTACGTACTTAAAAACCACCATAACTATCTTATTTGGCACTCTTTTCGTCTGTTTCATCATTCAAAGGTGTAGATCTTTTATTCTCAATAGGTTTGATGTGGAGGTTAGATCAGTTGTCTCTCACTTATTTCACACCTGGGCTAAGAAACAAGCATTCCAGGAGCCGAAGAGGCTGATTGACAAAGTGAGTATCGCATACTCTGCAACAATTCTCCATCAGCAGTGAGCGTCAGCACTGTTCTTAGCTTACCTTTCATGTCAATGTTTTCGTACGTGCAGGTAAGGTTTGTAATTGGTGAACGTTTGGCCATCAAGAAGAACAAACACAAGGTTGTATACCTCTTTAATTAAATATGGTTTCGTCTATATATTTATTCATAAACAAACAGACACAGTCGTTCTTGTTTGGTTAAGTTTATCTATGAAGCTTTATGGTTAAAGCCTACCAGTACATACGGGGTGTTGAAATATGCTTTGGTGACTAACTGGATGCTGCCCTATTTTGTTAGGATGTCTTGCGAGCACTTAAATCATTATTGACTTCCGAAGAAGCGTTCCAATATGGAGAACATGTAAGCATGTTATCGGGGAATATAATTGTCACAAACTAATGAGTTGATAAAAAATGAAAACTGAGATAGTGATGCTCCTGTTCCTGTGTACTTTGGGGATGTCAGGTACTTAGGTGGGAACAACTTCCTGCAGACACACGGGCTCATATAGTGCGTGAGAAACAGGTAATGTGTACCTCTGTTTAATGAAAGCAAGAATTTATAAATCAACTCACTCCTTAAACTTGAAAAAAACTTATGTTTCAGGAGCATTTCCAAAAACTCAGAATTGAAAACTCAATGGGTACTTCAGAAGCAACCAGTAAACAGGTGAAAACACTGTTCTATTCATCCAACGCATTGTACATTACTTCTGTCTAGCATGCATCTTAGCCACCCGATGATTGGATAAATGATACAATTTCTGTAATGTTTTTGAGATGGCAGATCGCATTTCTGCATAGTCTAGGATGCACGGTGGTCCCAACATCACGTCTCCATGCGTCACGTTTGATCGAACAGTACAAATCACTGTGAAATTTTCTTGAGGTATTTATATAATATAGTCCCAAGACGTTCATATGGACAGACAAAGGAGCCTGGAAATGATCTCGATTTTCTGATGGAAGGTTCATGGGGTAATGGTCAATGTTAAGAAGGTAGATAGTGATTTTCATTTGCCCATTAGTTGGAAATCTGAAACAAACAGTTAATGATGTATCTCTAGCTAATATCTTTTAGTAAATATCTCTACTAAGTGCCACATTTGAAGGAGTTTGTGACATGAGACTCCTTTCTTTTGGATAAAAATGTGAATGTACTGGAAATGATATAAAATGTTATTTATATACTAGTTGGAAACCACCATTACATACGAGAACGACAATGATTTTTTGTAAAACTGAATATTATAGATTGAAATCCACGAAACTAAATATTGTACACCACATGACTAAGACAAGAGACGAATGTGATCTACAGATTATTATATTTTCATGAGATAACTCACTTTTTCATGTGCTCGAGAGGGTGACTAATCTCTTAGCCATAGCATCGGATTGGATCGTTGCAACCTTTCTCAGCTGATTGTCTGAGACCCATGCGACCACCTTTTGCCAGGTACTGCTGGTGGTAATTTTCTGCTCTGTAGAATTTCTTGGCGGGAAGTATCTCTGTCACAATCTTCTTGTTCAAGATCTTCTCCTGTTTCTCCACAGCTTCACGAGCTAACTTCTCTTGCTCGTCTGTGTAGTAGTATATACCTGATCGATACTGTGTTCCCACATCATTCCCCTGCTCAATCAAGAAATAACTCACATACGTAAGGACCACAACAACAATACCAGATTCATCCTCAAATTTGTTCTCAGGATAAAGAACAAATTTAAGTCAATGAAATGCAAACCGAGAAGACAAGACGAAGCATATCGAAAGAGCCAATATCACTTCCACGCAATCCAACATGACAAAGAGCAGATTCTGATATAGCTCTAACTTCGTATGAGTGGCATAACAATCTTGACAAAGCAAAAACAAGCCAACACTACCAAATCAAAATCTAACAAAAACCAAAGCTTGAAACAGCAAAGCAACAGAAGTTTCGTGATTGAGCAAGGATCTAGAACCAAATCAACATGTGATCCAGAAACACATAGAGCTCTCTACGAACAGACAATTATTAATTCCAAAGGTAATTCGAATGGAGATGCATGCGATCAAGTCTAGATTTTTTTCTCAAGATAAAGCTATCACCTGGCGATTCAAGGTGGTCGGATCATGGCGCTTCCAAAAGACATCGAGCAAGTTCTCAAAGCTGCACTCTTTCGGATCGTACTGAACCCTAACAACCTCGTTATGCCCTGTCGTGCCCGTACAGACATCCTCGTAGCTCGGATTATGGACGAGCCCATGGCTATACCCAACCTCGGTCCTGGTCACTCCAGGAACCCTCTGGTAAGCTAACTCCACTCCCCAGAAGCAACCGGCGCCGAATTGCGCGAATTGCTGACCTGGCGACGGGACATCGTCGTCGGGTCCTTGGGCGATTGCGGCGGAAGACGGGTCGGGTTGGGGACGAGACCCGAATCCGAGTCTGTTGAAGAGGTTGTTCATAGGTGGTTTATAGACGGAGATGGGTCGAGATGTTTTCGGGAAAGGGCAAATGGGTTTGGCTCTAGATAGAGGAAGTGCGGCTTTAGAGAGAGAATGGAGAGGTTTAGAGAGAGAAGCGGCGGAGATGACCGGAGGAGAAGCGGCGAGAGCTAGCATTATCAAAATAGAAATGGAGAAGAGTGACGTGGGGAAAATGGGAACTCTAGAGTCGTATACTTCTTCTATCTTAAATTTCTTCATCTCGCAATATACTGTCGTCGATATCAAGAAACTTCCGGAACAAAATTAATCTTTTTTGTTATTTATTAGTATTAACAAAATTAAACCTTTTGTCTCATAACTAAAAACGAATTCTCAACGTATAAAATTCCAAAAAAGTGGATCTCTTAAGAATCACAGCTATGTATTTCTCTCTCTCTCTCTTTAGAAGAAGTCATGAACTTATAATGATCCAACTTCTTGTAATCATTGTGTGTTTTCCAGGGCTTTTAGCTCTATATTGTTAAAGACTAATGATTCATGTTACAGACTAAATTTTTAGATATCAGCTTTCAGGTCAGGATTTGGCATCATGCTTTCTTGATAATTAGTTAATTACTGTCCATCCTACAAGGCTACAAACAAATAACGTAGGTAAATGAAAAAAATAGTCTTGGACAAGGACTTTTTCGTTCCGGATTTGATTCTGTTGCCATCAATGGTAGGCCGTTAAGAAAGAATTCACGCAAGGCCCAAACCCATAATAACAAGCCCAATGGTCGGTCCGTTTTGAGCTTAAGTTCGGTTCAATGCCAACGCCACATACATAGGAACGAGACAAAAACAAAACGTGTCTTCAAGTAGACCCCTCTCGTTAACACATGCAACGGCTGCATGGTGACGCCATTTACACGTGGCGTACACTTGATGATGACACATTTGACACGTGACTCTCTTCACCTCCCTCCTCTTCATATATCTAAACATTTTAACACTCATTTGCTATTCCAAAATATACACATCCTTTCTCTCATTCAGCCTCTGATTTTCTAGTCAACAAGAGCAAAAATGGCGGATACAGCTAGAACCCATCACGACATCATCGGCCGAGACCAGTACCCGATGGTGGGCCGAGACCGAGACCAGTACCGAGACCAGTACGGCCAGTACCAGATGTCAAACCGAGACTACTCCAAGTCTAGGCAGATTGCTAAAGCTGCCACCGCAGTCACGGCTGGTGGATCCCTCCTTGTCCTCTCCAGCCTTACTCTCGTTGGAACCGTCATAGCTTTGACGGTTGCTACTCCTCTGCTCGTCATCTTTAGCCCAATCCTCGTCCCTGCTCTCATCACCGTTGCACTTCTTATCACCGGCTTTCTCTCCTCTGGTGGCTTTGGCATCGCCGCTATAACAGTTTTCTCTTGGATCTACAAGTAAGCACACATTTATCATATATCTATTCCCTTAAGTAAGAATGTGTTTATGTGTTCAAGATACAAAAATATGACTCGTTGTGATTGGATTAATAGAA
Organism: Eutrema salsugineum; assembly: GCF_000478725.1. NCBI lineage: Eukaryota > Viridiplantae > Streptophyta > Magnoliopsida > Brassicales > Brassicaceae > Eutrema > Eutrema salsugineum. Next base: position 6,337,921 of record NW_006256909.1, on the reverse strand, counting down.
AATAGTAACAATGATGATATGAAGCCTTAAGAAGAAAAGAAAAAGGTCAAGCTATAAAATATAAGAACATCGAATAAAATCTTAAGTGTATCATTCAAGGCGTGGATGTATTGGGCAGCTAGTTTCAGATCAACCTTTTTTTGTATATTGTATTACATTAAATTGCCACTTTTTCTTGATCATTTGACTAGTTAAAATACAAAAGTTGACCGAGTTGGCTTGTTTTTTTTTTTTTTTTTTTTGGCTAAGAACCTAGCTAGCGTGTTATGTCTCCGTGTATGTTTATATTTGCAAATGCGTTGTATGATATGGATGCATGCATGCATGGGTGTGTGATGATTGATGAAAATATAGGTACGCAACGGGAGAGCACCCACAGGGGTCAGATAGGCTGGACAGTGCGAGGATGAAGCTGGGAAGCAAAGCTCAGGATCTTAAAGACAGAGCTCAGTACTACGGACAACATACAGGTGGTGAACATGACCGTGACCGCACCCGTGGCCAGCAGACGACTACTTAAAAGTAGTCCATGATCACAGTCCAATAATGCCGATGTCGGTAAGTCCAGTTTATGAGAAATAAGGTGTTTAGTAATTTGATCAGGGGGAAGCCGATATCACGAGTTTTTTTTTTTCTTTCTTTCTTTTTGTTATGAATAATAAGTGTGTGTTTCTCTTGTCAAAAGGTACCAATGTTTTTTATGTCTCTTTTATTGTAATTTGTAAACGTTGTGTTGTACTTTCTTTCCCTCGTATGTAAGTGGTAACGTTTATATAGACAAATGGTCTTGTTTTGTGAAACTTATGTTTGATCTTTTATTTCTTTTATTGTCAATTAACAATCATCTATTGGATGTGGATATGTTCATTATTGGTCATGACCAAAAGCACTTTGTTAGGGATTAGGGATCAGCATCTGAAATCAATTTTAGTTATATATTACATATTTCGATCAGTCATAGAATATGTAAAATTCTCATTTCCCTTCTCTAAGATGAAGAGAGGAAGAGCATAAACGCCTTTGTTTGTGGCGTTTTTTTGTATCTTTGAATATTTTTGTTGGAACAAGCTCTTAACATAGAACTCATGCAGTCATTACATACATATATATAGCAAGCGATTACATGGCAACCCAAACATCAAAAACAGTAGGTTTGCTCTATTGATCACTTGACGTGCCTCTGATTATCCAATTAGTGTTCCCCGCTTCATGGGATATAATACATTGGATTTGGGAGCTTGAAGGACCGTTCAGACATGGCAGAGCCCAACAAATCACTCCATTGGTCACCTGAATTGCCTCTGATCCTATACCCTTCTTTCACCATCTCATCCCTCTGCTCAGACTTGTATATAGTCGCTGTTTTGTTCTGACCATCCAACGATCTGTTGCATCAAAGCAGAAATGAGAACATCAACCATCCAAATCCAAGATTACAGTGGCAAGAAAAGTGATCCAAATAATGTCATTTTTTGTTACCACAACCGTGATAGAATTGGATAGAAACTTATGAGCTACATTGTAATGGATGATGATACTTTGGCTCAAGAAAGCTGAGAATTTGAGTGTGCGTACCTCAGAATAAGCTCGTCCCAGCTATGGAAACCGGCATTGAGCAGGTTTTCGACGGTGACAACTTTGTGCTTCTCTCTCCGCCCCGTAAGGAGGATGACTTTGTATCCCAAATCTTTAACCTTTTGGTAAAGTTTCAAGCTTGGTGCTATCGCAGGTGCAACACCTTTCTCCACCCACTTATCGAACTCCACATGATTAAAAACTTCCAGCCTGCAAAAATTCCCAAACACAACGATACAGGTAAATAGATAATTCAGTAAAACAACACATTCAAATTCAACAATTCACACTTTCTACATTATTTTGGGATTATATCAATGATCCTGTTTTGAATCCAATATCTCAGGATCTTAATAACTCCAATATAACACAGTTAAGGACAAAATCATCCAAAAAAAAACCATTTTTTTAGCGATGTTATTGTAAAGGAAGATTAAGATAAATTACCCGCAACCATGTTCCAGATAATACGGAAGATTCGACAAGAGAGTCTCATCAATGTCGAAAACCCAAGTATCCTTGCCGTCACCGGGAAATTCGAAGGTGCTCGCATAAACCCAAGCCTCTTCCGAGACTCTCTCCAAATCGGCGACGTAGCCTTTGCCCATCAGATAATCTTTCACGTAATCGGCGCATTCCGGCGGAATTGTTTTCCATGGCGCGAGATTGTTCGTCTCCGCCGCGAATCTCCAGCTCGTGCAATGCACATTGTCGTCGACGCTCTTGAGCTGTGTCTCGAAGATCAACGGCCGCGGAAGGATGTGCGAGCTGGAGTTTTCCTCGGAAAACGCGAGATGAATCAAGAACAAGAGAAGGAAACTCACAAGAATCCGCATCGTGTAATGCCAGAAACAGAACGAATCGAATCGAATCAAAAGGTGAAATTTTATCAATTTGGGTCTCTGAGGAATCTGCTAAGTTTTGAATTTCCGGCAACTCACGGATTCAATCGAACTCGTATGGTGTTTATTATAAGAGAAAAACGCTGAAACGAATCAGGACATGAGCGAAATCCGAAGAAAAATAGAGAAAATAAATATTTCCATTTTCCAACTAAGATAAAATGGAATGTAGAAGAAATCTGAGAAACAGTAAAGCTTTCCCTCGAGTCCTTTGTTTCAATGGAGAATCTGAGAAAGCTACTGTTTCGTTTTGGGCAACAAACGAAGAAGAGACGAAAGACAAAGATTCCTTCCTCGCTATGTAATGGCCATAAATAAATATAAATAAAAAATAGATAAATAAATGAGGCAATGGTTTCGGTTTCAGTCTAATTTCGGTTTAATACTTCCAAAAAACGACTATTGAAACATACCGTTACAGTAAGTTTTTCTCCGACAAAAGAAAATCGCTTTGAATGAAAGAAAGAACAGAAAGAATACACAGATATATAATGTGCAGAGGGTGTGAGAACATCTTGCCGTTTTATTTACTCAGAAAACGCTACAAAGTTTTGCTTTACTGTGTAGTCTAGAACCTAGACCTCCACTCCATGATGGCTGTGTAAAGAGTATAGTTAGGCAAAAGGTTCTTGTTATGCAACGGTAAATTCGTCATCGGCGACGTGTCGTGCTCCTCAAGCCACTCCTCTATCGCACGACGGTCATATGTGTATCCATCAGCAGCAACGCACGGCTCGTTCATCACGTCCTGCATTGTATATAGACAAGCTCTCACATTTTCATCACAACACACATTGAATTACTTCGTTTGAATGACATAAAGAACAAGTGTTACCTTAAGCAATGGGCAGAGGAAATGAGTAGGAGGCTGTGTTGGCACCCCGGAAACCGAATTCCTCGCCTTCTCAGCTACTTTCTTCAAGCTCTCGAGCGCAGGAAGAATCTGATCTTTCAAATCAGGCCTATCTTTCCCGCGTAGCTCTGTGCAACACAAAGCCAATGCGGTCAGTTCCCGGGTTTCTTCAACCGGCCAGTTACCTGCTTTCTGGTCCAAGATCTTCAGAAACTCATCGTTACTATCCATCGCCCTCTCAACGTAATGTGTCAATGCAATAGCTGGTTTTCCTGTGAGGAGCTGGAGAAGTATCATTCCAAACGAATAGACATCTGACTTCGATGATATCATCCCTGTGCGTTGATACTCAGGATCGATGTAGCATAACGTTCCCACGGGGCTTGTTTGCTTGTATATGGTGAATTTAGTTGATAAAGAATCGACTTGAACCATCGTTGATAGTCCAACGTCTCCAACTTTGCTGACAAAGTTGTGATCAAGTAAGATGTTTGCTGGTTTTAGATCACGGTGGATGATCGGTTTAGGCTTTGATTTGTGGAGGAAGACAAGAGCTGCTGCGACTTCCCAAGCTATCCTAACCCGTTCAAACCAGGGTAGTGGCGGACTGTTGTTGACCTGGAACAGTCTGTCCTCCAAGCTACCGTTTTCCATGTACTCATAAACTAAAGCTCCTTGCTCCGGGCACGCTCCTAGAAGGAGAACCAAGTGTGGGTGACGAATCTTGCTCAAGATTTCGAGCTGCAAAACAGAGAGATGATTGTAGCTTCGTAGAAAAGAGAAGACTTTACACAAGAATTTGAACTAAAAATCAGACAAGTTCCATTAGGAGATGAGCACAAAAACAGAACCTAAGTTCCTTAGACTGAGTGCTCACCTCTTGTTTGAATTGTTTGGACAGACCGTTTTCAGCGGAATGCAGAACTTTGACAGCTGCGGTTGTATGATGCAAATTACACTTGTAAACAGCTCCAAAAGATCCACTTCCAATCTTCAGTTCGTCTGAGAACGATGAAGTGGCAGCCACAATTTCTTCCCAAGTGAAGTGCTGATATTGCAGCTGAGGAGACCCGAGAGTGCCTTCGAGCTTCTCTTTCTCTTTAGCATCACGAGCGGCTTTCCTCTCAGCTTCTCTTCTCTGCGCAATTTCTCTCTCCGCTCTTTCTCTCATGCTCTCTGCATCTCTCCTCGCTTGTTCAAAGTTCTGCTTTTCCTTCTCTGCTAACTCTCGAGCTTCGTACTCCTTTAGCTTTAGCTCTTCAAGCTTTATAGCTTCTTCTAACCGACGTTGGTTAAGCTCACTAAGCTGAAACATTTTTCAAAATGCATTGAGCACAAACTAGTGATAGGTTACATCAAATACAAATATATATGAGACTATGCGGTCTTCACCTTTCGAGAAGCATCATAGGTTTCGGTTTGAGCCACAGCATACATTTCTTGAACGTGTCTAAGCTCAGCTCTCAACTTCTCAACCTCAAAGCTTAGGTTTACCTGAACAAATAATAAACCTTATATATTTCCAATTCACAAGACAATGTCTTAAGTAATATAATCGGAATTAAAACTCCATTTTGATACCTGGTTATCTGTATAAGATTGTTCACTTAGAGCATCAGACATGTTAGAAGCTTGTTGAGAAGCCCTCGAGTGATTAGTATCGATCACCATGCCAGTCCAACTAAACCTACTACCAACATTCCCATATTCACGGTTGCTAGAAGAAGAACTCATAGCGTCTTTTCTCTCATCATAATCTCTAACCCGTGGAGTCCAACGTAATGTTGTATCCGTGCTGCTTCTATTGATACTCGAAACATCTTTCGCTTCCTCTGCATCCAAAGACATGCACCTGGTTTCATCTGAGCCAACAGAACTCGTTTCCATTGGAACTGATGCTTGTCTTGTGATTGTCGGGAAATGATGCAATCTCCTGACCGGAAGGGATAGAGCACGTGACTGAGAGTCATAGGCACTTGAAATTCCATCTGTTGATTCTAGAAGAGAAACATGGTAGAAAAAATTTAGACCTACACACCAGTTTTGGTCGCATATTCACACAAATACATTGATGAGTCATGGACCTGAGGTGGGACCGGAAGAACCGCTGGAGGAATCAGTTCTGTCACTACCATCATCTCTTATAGTAGCGTTTCCGTCTGAGTTTGATGGTTGGACGCATGACAATTTTCCTTTCGAAACAACATACACTGTACAAAAGTTCGGCATCAAAGCTGATATCGCCGAGCACATATCAGCTCTCCTGGAATTCTCAAAACAGATTCATTGGTACAAGAAACCAAAGAAAATAACAGGTTCACAGCTAGCAGCTCGGTGGTGCGTACCTTGAGAAAAAACTACGGGATGAGCCTCCAATGACAAGTCTCTCTATTGAGTTCCGAGTAACTTCTTCAGCTATCGCCGCTGCCACATTATCTGATTCGAGCACAAGAACTTCTACTGCGACCTTTCATTAAGGTAATTCAAGAAAGTGTCAGGTTTTGATCTTAGAAAAGAAAAAGAAAAGCATATAAGGTATACAAAAGACAGTACCTTTCTCCGCTCGAACATCTTCTTGAGAGGTTTAAGCACTTCTTCAGACTGCCACAGTATTTCCTGTCTGTATGCAGTTACTACATCATCTCGTACCTCGGAAATAGGGATTGCATTTCCCACTTGAGAAAGAGCAAAAAATTGACATCAGAATTTTGTCAGTTATAATAAAGTCTCAGTTTTTTTACACAATAAGTCTTGAGTGCAAGAAAGTGAGTTAAAGCTTTACTTGGTGTAGGTACAGAAGTAATCCTTGGATGAATGTGAAGTAGCTTGAAGCCAACATTTCCTTCAGGAGCAAATTTCTCGAGCGCCCATGTAACAACATTTTTGTTTTTTCTGCTCCCACTAAGAGCCACGACGACGGTATGAGATGAAGGAAGAGGAAGAGGAGGAGGAGGAGGAGGAGGAGGAGGAAGAGCAATATTTTCTGGTGATCTGCTCATTGTCTATCTTTGTACTTCTTGTTGCTTCTATCCTGCACACTCCAATCATTTCAGACACTCCGAAACAGAAAGAGTATATTGTTCCCATAGTAGAGACAGAACATGAACAAATGCCAAGATCTTGAATTCAAAGGAGGTATACCGATCATGTCCCAGAGAGTTAAGTTTATGAGTAAGGATTGTAAAGAAGCACCAAACGACCATAGAAGCTAAACTAACAGCTTCTTGTAGAAAAATAGCTCAACTTTTTAAGAAAAAAAAATGTCAACTCTTAGCACAATGCAGTTGCAGAGACTTCGTAAAACAACGAAATAGATTTAAAGCAGTAACCATATCTAAAGGGTGAAACAAGAAACCCAGAAATTGAACCAACCTGGTAATTAAAGGATGCGGCTTTAGTCAAACCCAAGACAGAAAATGGGGAGAAGAGGAAAGTTATGCTGCATAATTTGGCTTTGGGTAACTCGAAATTCGGGAAGCTTCCATTTGAAAGAGCAATTAATGGCAGAAAGAAAGGAGAAAAAGAGCAACCGAAGAAGAAGAAGAAGACCCACGTTCGTGCTGCTAATCTCGGATACAAATAATGGCTTCTTATAATCACAGAATCTTATGGAGATTTGAAAACAAATATTGAAAAGAATAAGAAAATGAGACAACTTGGTCATGTTTATCGTCAAAGGATCACTCCTGGTATATACTCTTTTGTTGTCGCCAGAATTTTCTTCATTATCAATTTTATCAGTGTGACAGAGGGAGTGTGTGTTAAAAGAAAGATTTTTTCTCCAATCCTTAAGAAGTTAAGAGCCTTCGTTGTTTATTCTAATCATGTTTATCTCTTAATTCCATTTTATTTGATATTAATTACATTCCTCAACGCCATTATTAAAAACTTCATAAAATTTCATATTTGTTTGCCCTTAGTTGCACGCATGACCTATACCTTCCTCACGTCTTTTTGTCTCCCCTCTATGCACATGACTAAATTGTCGTAGTATTTAGTAAATAAACTTGTGTTAGACTTTTTGTTCAACCTATCAAATTTCCTAAAACACAAAAGATCTTTAAATTCAAAAAGGCCTATCGCCTCTAATTCCATGTACAAAGTAACAGCCCACATCTATGTGCTTTGTGCTACTTATCATATGTAAAAGCATCGGTTGCGGATAAGAGATGTGTAACGACCGCTCCTGATATATGGACATTAGACCGTTAGTATCATTAAGATCTTGGAATTATCGAATCACATAATTACAATATGGTTCTTCGATGAAGAGCTTAAATGATTCCAAGTGTTGAAACAGGCTGCCAAAAGACAATAAAGAACATATATAATGATGTTGGGGTCAAAATCATATTTACAAGTAATGACAAATAAATTTAACGAACAATGTGCTAAGTCTTATAGATAGATATATAGTTTAGAAATGTATATAATTTAAGTTATTAATCTTAGAACAAATTTGTGACAGTTGCACACAAAAAAGGAATAAATTTGTGACTTGGCCAGATATTTTTTTTTTTTGCTAAATGACTTGGCCAAATTTGCCAATAGATACCTATTAATCAAATAATGCTATCATTTAAAATCTCTATATAACTCGACTTTGAAAACCTAGTATAACTTAGTGCACGTTTGCTAGTAAACTAAACCCTTCGTAAGTTCTAAGAGATTATAGAAGAAGCCCCATCCCAGGAAACATAGATTTAGTTAAGGGAACTTATATACATTATGCATCCTCTCCATTATACAAGAGATGGTTTTAGTTGTCGACCTTTCCTAATAACAAAAATAATAGTCCACGTTTCGTGACTATTTTTGTTGACATTTTTTTTTTAAACTATAAAGTGACATGGATAGTGCTGGGTTCATGGCATGGCAGGCTGTTTTCACTTTTAACCGAGTCTTTGGGTCTTGTAAATAATTCATTTTTGTTCCTTCTAATACCAACAGAATGAGGTGGTAATTTGCGCTTCCATTACACAATATCTTACACACATAGTCAGATTAGAATAGAGCATACAGATTCAGTAATAGAAAATAACAAAATAATGGTTACTAAATTTTAAAAAGTTTCAACATAAGGCTTTTGATCTTCTTTTCGAGAGAAAATCGTACAAAAAGTTGTTTTTGAATTGAAATATCGATTCTAGCGAAAATGTTTACTAATTGTACCCAAGACTATCTTTGTAAAGTTGTTTAGCACGATGAGTTTTTTATTTTTATTTTACAATGGTCTTTACATCTTTCTATAGAAGTTTAGAAATGATTGCTTCAACGAATGTATATCCAACCATTCAAACTTTTTTTTTTTTTGATAGATGGATATTTAGAAGCGATATATGTTTGCTGCTTGCAAGTGTCTCCCGTTGAGAAGTTTTGTTGCGAATGATGACAAGAAGTTGCCAAATGTATATATTTGGTAGATACGAGTAAGACTAGTGCGAAAGAAAATGACAACACCTCATGCAAAATTGCAAACTGCAAACATTCGTCATCGAAAATTAAACGTAAGCAAGGTAAACCGGAAATTGGGTGGAGGAGGCCCACACGCCATCGCTCTTTTTCTTCCTTTCGTTAACATTTTACCCACTTTCTTAAGCAATTCTCTATTTTTTTTTAATTATGTATTTAAAAGAAGTAAAAACCCCAAATCATACGATCATTTATGGTAAAGATTTTTGGGAAAACAAAAAAAAATCCTCGAAAGGAAGCCAATAGACTAAAAACTCGAATCACACTTCTAATAAGTAATGAATTGGTACCCTAACTTTTTCCTTTTCTTCATATAGCATATTATCAAATCCGAGCCATAGTTTTAACCAAAAACAAAATAAAATCCGAGCCAAAACTCGAGCAAAAAGAATAGGAATCGAGACCACGTAAAGAAGATTCAGGACCACATTCATAAGATGTTTTCCAGTTGGTGAGAATGTTATTTACAGATGGAACAAGTCAAAGGTTAGAAACAACAATTTTAAAATTAGCTTTACATTTTATTGTCATGTTTGCATAAAAATGAATGCATGCCGCATGCGTGCATGTAGACTTAAGTGGCACCATGTTGGTATACTCATGGGACTACAAAAAGTTTCTTTAAATTAAACTAAACATAGCGGTATAAATTTCGTCTAATTAAATTAATTTAGGTATCAAACATCAGTTACCTTATCAATCAAACGAAAGTAGTATCATCTCCTTGATGTTATTATATTGGTGGAAAAACGCTCGAATTTAACCTCGTCTTGTTTCCACGCCAAAAACTTCATGACTTCATCCCATGTAGACATGAATATCCAATTAGGACATACTAAAATACATTATTTCTTACTATTATTATTGTAACTTCGATAGTACTCCATTTCCGTACGAAATGTCTAATGAATCTCAAATTGGTTTTGAAGTTTTCATGCTATTGAGTCTAATATTTGAATATCTATTTTTTTATACATAAATATTCAAATTGTCAAGCTAGTAATTTTCGTTTTGGAAACGCCGTATAGTATTAAAAATTTGTGAGATACATTCCATTATAAAAAAACTATATATTTTTGTTTTCCCGGCTATATAGTATTATTTTATTGTGTTTAATGCATAAGAAAACAGAGTAAATGGATAAGCGTGTCGTGGAGAAGAAGGACCAAGCAAAGAAAGAAAGTCATAAAGTATAAAATCTTAGAAAACAGACTATATTCTGAAAATCCTTAAAGACTCCTGCATTTTTAATCTTATCCATCTCCTCGAAACCATCACACTGTTGGAAGAAACCTAAGAAATAGCAAAATCCAACAGACCCATTACTCCTATTATTGATCAGACTCGGTTAGACCAAAAGACAAAACTGATCACCGAGTGAAAACGTACGAAACCTGGTCGGAAGTAAACGAATTTATATTGTCTTAATATGTTTGGTGGAGGAAGAGGACCCATGGGCGGCGGCGGAGGGATGTTACGCGCCGCCGGCCGAGCGATGACGAGGACAGGCGTAGCCAACGGCGGAATTCAAGATCCCTTTGCTTCATCACCGTCGTCTTCGTCGTCTTCTACGGCTGGAAACGCCTCTGTCTCGCATGCCCAGAAACTGGGATCTTCTTCTGGGTCGAGCAATCTGATGATTTCGGCAGCGTCAGGGTCGCCGTTGAATCTACCGGTGGCTGCAACCTCCGGATGGAACGGAGGAGCTTTTTCGTTTATAAATTCCGGTGCTTATGAAGACTTTGAGTGGGTTTCGGAGGAAGGAACCGAAGAAGATGACTCTGTTTTTGGCTCTGTTCCCTCTGTTGATGAAGTCCAAGATGCTGTTTCTGCTCTCCAGCAGTAATCATTTTTTTCTTCTTTTCTTCTTTTTTTTTTCTCCATACACTTGAAAACTATGCGTGTGTGATTGTTTGAGCTTTGAAACTTCTATTAATGTGCAGAATTGACAATTGTCTTAGCTTGACAGATTTGTCTCAAAGTTAACTTTTTTATTTTGTTTCTGAGTGTGATGGAATTGTCTTGATTTGATGAACTAATGAAGAGGATGGAAACTCAATCAGTTTGGTGTTCCTTTTGTTTCCTTCTGGATTTAGTGTCCCCGTGTCAGTTTAGCCCCACACAGTTGTTAGTTGCTTTGTACTTAACCTTAAGTTAATAGTTGTTTTTGCTAGTTCAACTTCCTTGATGTTCATTGGTTCTTATGAATCTCGAATAAACTGTTTTTGTTTTTTTTCTTTAGACGGGAATTTGAGTAATTGATGATTCTGATTTCTTGAAGGGTCTTCGATGGTAGCTCGTATCCTCAGCTGGTTAGAGACAGATATGAGAGCTATCCGGAAAATGGTGGTGGAAAGCAGAGCCCCATAGCCACAGGAATGGTTCATCAAGTTCCTTCATTTGGGTCAGATTTGGACTGGATGGAGCCTTCAATGCAACTTTGCCAATCAAGAGTCTTACAGCCTCATGCTTATGATCAGGTTTACAATGCTTTTGACCTACTCCGAACCGAACCATCCGTCCAGGTAATCCTTTTCTTTTATTTCGTTGTCTGGATTCACTAAGCTCAAAGCTTCTGTCTTGTTTTCTTAAGTACTTCTTAAATCTTAAAGAAAATGGTAGAGAAAAACTTTTAGTTTTATGTTGAACTATGTCGAATATTCAGTGTTATTTGACTCGGAAAATTTTGAGGGAAGTAGTGGATGCTCAAGTTAAATAGCTAACAAATGTAACATAGGTCTAGATCAACAAGAAACCATTATCTTTATGTGTCTATCTTCGAAAAGAAAAGAAATCATGGCTGGTCATGTAGTTTATCACAAAAGGTACATAAATCAAAGCTTTTAACATTTTGTGCAGAGAATGGTAATATCATTGTCATCTGACAAATCAGTGTGGGAGGCTGTGATGAACAACGAGGTAGTGCGAGAGATTAAGGAGCTGTACAACAATGGCATAAGTAAAGGTATAGGGATAATGAATCGATCAATCTAAGCCTTTCATTTGAGAAGAATTCTCATGGAACTCATGGGCTTTGTGTCGGTTTTTCTATATTCCTAATAACAGATGAGGAGAGTTCAGATGACACTCCCGGAGAGAATAACGCAGCAATGGGTTTCATAAAATGGATATTTGATAACACAATGGTTAAGGCCACGGAAGTGTTTGCCAAGATAACAAAGGTCGTGGTCGAGCTCTTCAATACTCACAATGACGATGGTGTTAACAGGAAGGGGAAAGATGCCAAATTCAACAATTGGCTTGAGGAAAAGCTGATGACTTCGGTCTTGCTCTCCATCGTGGTCCTGCTGGTCGTGATGGTGTCCCGAGCCTGCAACAAGTCTTGATCGGTTTCAAATTTGTCGACAATACAATTGGTCCTCGTCTCTTAGACACTTCTTGTTTAGCTTTCTTGCAAGTCATATTGTGGTCTGTTTTGGTAATCTTTGGTTTTGTACTCAATTGTTGACATGGTAGACCATTTACTCAGTCGCGTTTCTATCATAAAGAACTCTGAAAACGTTCAAAACGTTAAGAGTTTTCTTTTAGCCCCCAATAGACTGGATCTTTTACAGACACAAAGAAGAGTTAAAAGATTGGTTTGTAGTTAGAGAATCTAAAGAGACAATACTACTTTCTTCACATAGATGTATGAACAGGATCGGCTATGTCTCGAACAACCTTCACTTGTGTGTTTCCATGTCTGAAGCAGGCTTCAAGAGAGACTCAACATCGGGAGTAACAGTCACAAGTTTCGCTGAAGAACCAATGCGACAGTAGTTCCTCCCTTTGTTGTCGATCGCTGCCACATCACTGTGAAATTTCGCATTCGGCCCTGGCGAGACCTGCATATATATATAGGACTGAGAGTTAACGAGATGAGAAGAGCTACAAGCAGAGTCCACTCCAAGCACAGATTTGGATATGTGTGTTCACATATAAAGACATGATGAAAGAAAGCATGATACTCTTCCAAGGTATAACTTGATGAAACAAAATGACTTACATCGAAGAGAACATCTCCAAGTTTCAACTTGACAGCGCCGCTCTTGTAAACTAGCATTTTGCCCATGAAACCCTCTGGTAAACCTTCAAAAGGGTTGTTTCTCTTTGAACTATTCTCCGATACAGATCTCTTGGTGTTTGCTCCTGTCACTTGCTTCGTTACAGGGAGGCAGTCCGGAATCTTAAAGAAAAACATCTGTTTTTTGCAGTGCTGATACTGCAGGCAGCTCAGAAGATACAATCAGTCAAACTCGGTGAAAAGTTCACATATCTATGGATACCACTATGTTTTACAAGTTTATTACCGATGTCAGACCAAGTTCTTCAGCTGAGTTGATGGTGCTCTCGTCATAATCAAGGTGTTTAGCCACGTCCCCAAATTCCTCCTGGTCACGGAGTTCTAACAACGCAAGAAGTGGGTTTCAGTTGATAGAAATATGCTAAAAATGCAGTTATTTAAAGAGCAAACAAACACATGAGATTCACATAACCATATGGGTGGCGTAAAGCGATAGCAAAGCAGTGAGCATACCTGGATCACCAGAGAATGGCTTTCTCAAAGGAAGAACAGTAGGATAGTAGGAGTTTTTATAATCCTGGCACATGAAATGAGCCAAACCTTATGTCACATAAATCACCAAAAGAGAAACTGGGAGGGGAAATAAAGTTGTATAAGATTCTATTTACCCAAGGTTCAACGTAGTCTTTCTCAGCTCTTGTAACCAACTTATGAACCTCTTCTCCATCTTTCTGGGTAGTAGCAGAAGAAACAGCAGGAAGAACACCAGCAGAAACAACAGCGGGAAGAATAGTAGCAGAAGAAGAGGGATTTACATCAGAAACGTGCTTGTCGTCTTCTTTAGGATCCCCAAACGACCTTATTGAAAGTGACGACAAGTTTGGTTGGAATGCAACTGCAGATGAAGAAGCTGCAAGATTTCAAAAAAAAACTTGTCAAGAACGATCGCTGCTATAATACTATATACATACCATCACCTTCCTCACATATGGCTCTCAGCTAAAACCCATGTACAGAAATGAGATCAAGCATAACTCAAAAATTCATATAGAATAAATGAAGAATGCAACTACATAAATATATATAACTTGGATATTAACCTTTTGTTTCGGGTTTGGGTCTCCTCTGGCCAATCTGCAACAACAAGAACACAAGAAAGTTTGGTTTCAACTTCAAGCATTTGGATAATAATAACTAGGCCGTTCTAGGCTACCATCAACATCATCGTGGACCAAACTCATTTCATGGTGGAAAGTTCTAAAGCCAGCCTTATACCATTTGGTCCATATCCTCATATGTTTGTCATATCAAGATGAAGAAAGCACACCGTTTTGGTATCATATATAAACAAATCTAATTTATGAGATGGTAATGTTTTAAAATCAGGGAACTTACGGTTGGATTAACAAATAAATAAACCAAAATTAACAGATACTAATTGTTTAGCACAGGGAAATAAAAAGGAAAGAAAATAGAAAAGCGGAGAATGAAAAGATTCTACTACATACGCCGAGACGTTTAGCTATCTGTCGTGCTGCTTTTTTATTCTCTTCCTCAGTCTCAGCTTCACTGTGTTCAGAGAGAAGAGGATTTAAAATATTTAGCTAGTTATTCATACATATAATATAGATTTGTATACATGCATAAACAATCAAGGATCTCGACAGGAAAAATAGGAAGATTTACTTTTTGGAGTCTGGTGCGATCGGCCGGAGAGAAGGCGTCGGAGGTCTTGGTTGGAATCTCCGCTGCCGAGAAGGAGAAGGGAGAGAAGGTCAGTCAAACGCAATTTCGCGGCGGAATTTTCAAGTGAGATTTTGAGATGAAATTAGACGGAGAAGATGGGATCAGTAAAAAAAAGATTTACCTTGGACTTTCGTGGAACCTGGGAGCCCGAATCCATGGCTGTCTCCGGCAAGAGAATCGGAAAACGGGGAAAAAAAAAAATTTAGGGGTTGTGGAAAAGAGAGAATCGAACTCGAGTCCTCAGCAATTGTGGAAAGTCAGAAATCCAGGCGACCTAGGAGCGCTTTTAATAACAACGTCGTCAAGGTTTTAATTTATATCTTCTTGTTGGGTCCTAAAAATTTATACAGCTTATATAATTAGAGTGACTAATCAGATGTGAAGAAGCTGATAATTGCGCTTTTTCCTGTCATTGGACTTTGGGAACAACGTCTCTCAATTTCTGTCATCTTTCCTATAAGATTTTACTTTATTTTTAGTCTCACTCTTCTCTATTTATACGCTTACTTGTTTTGAACTTTGAAGCTTGAAGAATGATTTGTGAATGGATGTTTCATCCGGATTTGAGTATCACTTGAACTATTAATAGTAATATGAGATTATTACTCACTAAGACCTCTCTTTAAGAGAATATGTAGGGGAGCCTAGGTACTTTTTGACCTGAGTTTGACCTGAAACCTAGATGTCCTTCTTCTTTTTCTCCATTTCCCAACAAAAATCCTCTAGATCTTTTGATCAAGGAGAAAGCTTCGTGAACTTTATCTCGTGGACAAGATTTCAGTCTTCATTGTCGGTACAGAAGTTATTTAAGGGCAAGGAAATGACCGAATTCAATTGGTATTTATACACAACCATATCGACCTTAATTATAAGTACCGGTGTAACATACTTCTATATGTTGTTAACCCAATTGTGGATTCAGTTTGTGTTGAATTGTTATTGCCAATACTGATAGCAATGATGAATGTTGTCTTTTTTGTTAACGGTTGTTTTGTTCATGGATCATATATATTATGTAAAGTGTTAACAATTCATTAACAGAATTTTGGTCTTGACATTCGGGGAGATAAAATACGTGCATGAACAATATAACCTAAATTACTTTTCGCGGACAACCTGAAGAAGATTATTAGTATTGGTGGACAAGTTAGTGTATGTATGAAACAAAAATGTCTATGATTTTTTCTTTGTGGACAAATGATGAGTACTAACTTTTACCTACAATGTGAGTTGCGAGAATAAAATAAAAACGGAAGTAGTTTCTAGTAAATAGTGTAAGAAAATACTCCCAAATACCACTTTCAAAAAGTGAAACTTTTGCAACAAAAATTTGTGTATCTCTATTGAAATATCTCTTCACATTATAGTCACCAGTTTGTATAATGTATAATGTACTCCCAACTTTTAGTTACACTTCCCAACTTCTGAGTTACTAGAGAAAAGCTATTACAATCAATGTTGCAAAGATTTTATGTGTTCCTCAGTCTTCTGGAGAAAATGGACCCTTAAGCTACTCTCTTTCGCCTGAAAAACGAAGTTTCGCCACTTTAGCCTTTGGAGCTTCCAAATTCGAATTGAAAATAAACAAGAACATCAAACCACGCTTTGGACCAATCATGACTACTATTCCAATCAGAACACTCAAGTAATCGATTAAACCGGACCGGTCAAACAAAATGAAAGGGGTAGATGATTTACCGCAAAGACAGGAATAAGGAAAAGGCTCTTCTCCAATTCTTCAAAATATAATAATTCTTGTTTGAACATGCTGAGCAATTCTGTTAGCTCATATAGGATTATTTCAACCTGCTGATATTTAATCACCCAAACATGCTTAAAATTAATCTCTTATTCATATATAAAAACAAAAGAAATAAAAAGAAAAGATCTATAAAAATAAAGTGGAATTACTCGTGGGAGAAACTTGATGATGATGTCTTCAATCTCATCCATGACTTCTATTGCTGTGACCATTTCTTCATGTACGGACACCAAATCTATCTGTAACTTCCAAATTATCATTTCCCGTTTACATTTCAAGAGAACGTAATAGTTTTCTTATAAATAACTGTTTTCCCAAAGAAAAAACAAAAAATGAATGATCTAACCGTTGCACCATGTAGGAGGGGTAAACGGAGAGACAAAGCATGTAGTTTTCGAGTTAGCTTGCTCAACGCTTCGTAGTTTTTGGCGTCCAGTTTAGACCACTCATTGAGTAAAGGCATTTGGAGACTGAGAACTTGACGTAGTTTAATTTCTTGACGGAGCCTTTGAACTTCAACTACATTTTCCACTACGTAGTTCCTCATTTTGTATATCCTAAGCCAAACCCAAAACAATTGATCCTGTGACCATTAAAAGAAAACAACTTAATGAACATTAATCACATATATATTTAAATTTGACTATAATCATTATTTATATGGTTGTCATAACATTTTACCTCAACATTGATCTTAAGTTTAGCCATAGTGGCTTCAGTTCTTGCGTTAACAAACCTCAGTTGAAGTAATCTGTTGTGAATAATCCTAAACCGGTGATAGTCCTCCTCATGAACCGGAGATACTTTCTTCTGAGCCTTGAAGTACTTCAAAACTCCAGCCACTGCTCCACCGCCACCGCTTCTCATCTTGGCCGCGCTTACCGGCGACTCAGGTGGTGTCCGGCACATTGAACTCGCCGGAGCTGAGCTGGACAAAGAAGTTTTCATTGCTGAAACTCTTCCCGGTGACAATGCCCACGCGGATGGTGAGGTAGCTCCCGGTTTTACCCCTTTCGACGAAGCGTTATTACGAGGACTGCCACGCTCACGTTGCTCCAAGTAACGAGCAAACGCCTCTCTGCTTCTCCCGTTGTTGATCTCGTGAGATCTTGACGCGCTGTTTCTCGCCGGGATCATCTCGCCGGGTTTCGGGTTGGATCCGGCGGGTCTAGAAGATCTTGTTGTGGATTGTGATCTGCTTATCATCACTCTTTGGCTTGGATTGGAAGGGGAAGAGGAAGAAGAGGACGAAGAAGAAGAGAATGAGGCGTTTAATGAAACCGGGAGGGAGATCGATGAAGTTATGCTCCGGCTCCGGTCAATATTCGGCGACGGAGGCCGAAGCCTACGACTTGTGGTGGTGGTTGCCATTTTTGTGTGTTTGTTCTTTGAAATTTGACAATAATTGATCATGCAAGAATTATATTAAACCGGCCGCGCCGGACTATATATATACATAATACATTGGATTGTTCAAGTTGATAATGTCTAAAAATATAGTTAGGGTTTAATGGTTTAGATATATTTAATCTGTATTGTAACGCTTGGAGGTTCGTAGGAGTTGACAGCACGTAGAGGCAGGTAAGAACACTTCTGCATGTAAGTGTGGCTACATAATTTTATATATTTTATAAATTCGAGTGTTTTTCGTAATCGCATACACACCGTATTGTGTATAATGTCAAAGGATGCGAAGGTCGTCAGCTTAGCTAGAGACACGTCTTCCGTTGATCTTTCTAGCTCTATATGTTTCGGCGTTTCGCAGTTAAATTAAACACACGGAGGGTTTTGAAAATGTTATCAAGTTTTTTTTTTTGTTTATTATAAATCTGATTGTATCTTTATAAAATTATTTGAGGAGTACCTTTGAAAACATAATCTCAAATGAACTCCGTTGATATGTGCTCCGTTGACAATGGATTCGGCCAGTTATAACAGCTTCGGAAGTAGACGTGTTTTCTCTTATCTTATCTAGTGAAGAAATTTTGCAGTGATTTGAGTATTTAATTATGCCATTTATGTTATCGTCTTTATAGATTATCGAAAATACTCATATATATATGTATATATATATATCGTCTTTATATATATATATATATATATATCTAGAAACTAAATATACACATTCAACTTTAAATGAAACACAGTATTTAGTAACAATACAGTATTTCACTTTCACAACTTCTAATTTCAAGTAATTAGATTTCACAAATGCATTTAGTAAGTAAGTACGAAAATATTTATAGTAATCCAACTTACATTTAACCCACTATTAAAATTATCCCGCACATGATACGGGTTAAATCCGATTATCCTAGTTATAATTTATGAGATATCACATGATGCTGTGGACTAGTCAACGGTTCTCCTATGTACTTGATTTTTACTCTTTTTTTTCTCTGGTCACAAATGTTTGCACTTTGCAGCTTGGTTCTCGTCATAAAAGCCCATATGTCAGTATACAAGGAAGCCCAAATGTTAGGCCTTAATAACAAATTCAGAGGATTACAAAATTGACCAATAGTAAGTTATTATATTACCTTTTATGAAATTTACAAAATTGATGATACCGCGTTGACAACGTGACATGTTTTTCTTGGAGTGTTAAAGCACAATTCATTATTCTTACAAAATACTCCGGAGAATTCAAGTGTCAATAAAAAACTTACATTAATCAAAACAATTAAGGCTTGATTTATCTATTAAAATTCGTGAAAATAGAGAACCCATTTGCGGAATTGATGTTACCGAGTAAAAATTAAGTTGTAGTCAACCATTTTGGGCGTCAAACCAGACCTCATCGTCATTAATCTTTTCAGTTTTAACAAAAAAAAAAAACGACGATTACTAATTTACTATAAATATGAATTTCAAGTAGGTGATACCATATGGCGGTAGACGATAAGCAAAACTAAGAAATTAAATGATTCGTTTTCCCATTCCTATAGAGATATACGTTTTATAACATAAACCCATAGATATGAAAACTAAACTCGCGCGCTAAGCAACGAAAGAGAATATTTTAAGTGAGAACATGGTTTAGAGTTGACGTAGCAGAAAATTTTCAAAACTTAATTTAGACTTCAGCTCAAAATTTCAGACCAAAAGAAAAAAGAACGAAAAAAAGAAAAGAAAGAGACAACGACACATGTCGCGTGTCCATGATACAATGCATAATGGTGTCACGTTTGATTTGGTCCATTCATTAATGCAACGGCAAGGAGCGTTCTCTTAAAATTAAAGCTGTAGACCAATTCGAGCGGTTTCAATTAACTCTACCACATTTTCAAAACATTTGAAATATTCGAAACGTAACGTACCAAATACGTATGTAAACATTTGCTAAAACGCTCTATAACGCAAAACACTGAAATATGAAAATTTTAACTGAAATACTAACGCGAGCGAGTACAATACAATATGAGTTTTCGATCTAATCAGTTACCAAGAACTTACCGAAACTTCTAGCAGAAAAAATCAAACTACGGTAGCAAAAAAGAAAGAAAGTAAATGCTAAAATAAATGAAAGCAATATACCAAAAAAAAAAAAGTCAATGAGAAACTAACTTGACGCTAAAACTGACTGAACCGGGTCCTACATTTCTGTTCTAATTTTAAGACCCTACTGTTTTTTTCAAAAACTTGGTACAGCTTGCGTGGACTGAACCAGCTGGTTTAAACCGGTAGTATCGTCATCACTCGGATCTTTCTTCCGCCGCATCTCCATGACTTTGCGGTGGTGGTTCGAGTGAAGCTCACTCGAGAATGTCGGGCTACAAGCCGGTCTATATTCTGGTAGTAACCTACCCGACTTAAACCGGACACCGCACGCATTGCACAGCGTCTTGGCTCCCTTGGGACCTGCTCTCCACTGAGGTGTTTTCTGAACGCCACAGTGACTGCACCGTCGAGGAGGCGGCTGCTGCTGCAGCTCCGGCAACCGCCCGTTGAAAACAGACTCTGCCGACTTTTTCTTGTGCTTCTTGGGAACCAAGACTGGCTCAAGTAGCTCAACGCCGGTGAACCAAGGGCTTGAAGGACCTGAGGAGGAGGAGGTCGAGCTCGACGACGAAGGACCCGAAGAGGAGGAGCCAAGCGACTTGACCTTGACTCCATTTCGGTTGCGTTTGTTACGGGTTTTAGCCGGAAGAGGGGATTTGAAACACGACTCTTCTGTTGCCGGAGTCACAGGGTGTTTCCGGTCACCGGTTAACCAAGCCGGTTTCTCTGACGGGGTTTCGGTGAGATTTGGAGCCGAGGAATCTTCTACGAAATGGGATAGCCACTCAAGATCCGCTAATTCATCCGCCTAAAACCAAAAATTCAAAAAAAAAAAAATCAGAGACAAATTAGGGAAAAAAAAAAAGAAAAAAAAAATATATATATCTCTAAATTGGTTTAAGGAAATTGAATTACCGGAAGGGAGAGTTGGTTTGAAGGAAGAGACCCAAAATCGTCTCCGCTGGAAAAGTCGTTGCTCCGGCGAAGTGCATCTCCGTCGTCGTTGGGTTCCTCGGAGGAAACACAGAGCATATCTGGTTGAGTCTTGGGTTCATCATCTTCTTCGGCTAAAACGTCGTCGTCGTCGTCGTTTGACAAGTCGAGCAAGTCGTCGATGGAGAAATCGTCGGCGGAGGAGTCATTTTGAACGGTGGTGACGGTGAGAAAGTCTTCGTAAACCGGAGGAGTCGTTTTCAAAGCCATCTCTTTTCTGATAATGCTCTTCAAACCCGCTTCAATACGTTCCATTTCCAATTTAAAAATTTCAACAACAAGGAGGGAAAAACGAAACCCTAAGATCGAAAATCCAACAAAGGAAGCAAATTCAAGAAAAGGGAAAAGAACCCTAGAAGTAAAAAAAAAATCCTTTTTTAAAATTTCCCGAAAACTGGACAGAAATTAGGGAAAAAAAATAACGAAGACAGAGAGGAGAACCAGAGAGACGGAGGAAGGAGTGGTGGTGAGAAAAAGAAATAAACGTCGGATAATAGAGGAGATGAAGAAGAATATTCAACAACAAAGATAAAAAAACATAAATATATTTACTCCGTTTTAATTTACTTTTTAGATTAGACGGTTTTCCTAGTTTGCCCTTGACCGCGTTGATCGCCGTTCATCTTGCGAATTATCCTTCCCGCTTTAGAGGTTTTGATTTTGCACTTTTTAGTTCACGTTTTTCAGATTAAAAGTTAAATGTCGCTAATTAAAATATTTTTAATTGAAAGTAAATAATGGATAAAAGCGAGGAGTGAACTGAAATGGTGCAGAAACCGAAGACAAATGGCGGGCCAGCTTTTTTGTCTTTTTAACACACCACGAGAAAATGATTCTCTCTCTTTCTCTCCCTTATTCTTTCAAACTAAACCATCATCAGATAAAAACATTATTCTTCGTCTTAGGGAAAAAAATCTATTGAGAAAAAAACAAAGAAACAAAAATATCTGTGTAGAATTTTTTTTATCTTTTTTTCTCTGTACTAGTTACCTTACCCAACAAATTGGTGTAGATTCACTTCTAATCTTCGTAGTTCCTAGCTAGTAGTAGTTATCGCTATGTAATGGAGATAAATCTTTTTAGTTTCATATGTTAGCATTATCTAAGTTGGACAAGATATTAATTATCACCGTTTAATTGTTTTTGTTTAGTTGAATCATACATTTGGCATTTCACACGTATTATTTGTCTAGATTTAGAATGTAGAATCTGCATGTTGTATATAAAACTGTTGAATTTGCAGAGTGGTGAAACGAGCAATGGTTTTTTTCTTCTTTGATTTTATGTTTGGCAATACTTTTTTTTTCTATTTAGTGACAAGGGCATTGTTAAAGGAATATGATTTTTCAGTTCTAAGGATTACAAGTCATATATACTTAGTAAGTAATATAGTAAATAAATGCAATCCTGGGAAAAATTGAGGTGCAAAAAGAAATAAATTTGATGTTCAAGTGTCTGAGTTCGAGAAGCAGTAGTCACGTGTTATACTGACGTGTCGTACTCTGTTTGGTTATATCTCATGTGTTTGACGTGAGCGGACCAATCAGAATACCGCGACAGCTAATCTATCATTTGACCCAATTTTGTGCTAATATGGGCCAAAATTTATGGGCCGTTATTGGACATGAGAATTTATATCTGTTTCGCACTTTCGCTTAGCTTGTGCGCCACGGATCTCTAGAACCATCCGGAAATATGTTTCTTTTTTGTTTCCTGCAAAAAAAAACCATCTGGAAATATCAAATATGTTAATCTCTCCAGAACATTCTCGGACCTGAAACTATCCACTTTCACCACTTTCCTCTTATATATAAGTTCCTCTGTCTCCATTTTCGCCGCACACTTACTCAGACAAAAGATTAGACTCTCTGTGAACTTTCTCAAAAAGCTCTTACTGTTTTTTTGTACACACATGGCTTCATCTCTAGCTCTTAGGAGACTTCTCTCTTCCACCGTCGTTCCTGGTTCCCGTAGCGTTCTTCGTCCACAAGCTGCCTCTCGTCTCCTCAACACCAACGCCGTCAGGAGCTACGACGACGGCGAAAATGGGCACGGTGTTGATGTAGACCGACGATCTGATCGCTCTGTTTCTCGCCGCCGTGATGATTTCTTCTCAGGTAACTCAATTCACCACCAAAACTGTTTCATTCTTGCTTCCAAGATCTACATATCAAATCGGTGCTATGCTAACATGGTTATTGTTATTCTTGTGTAGACGTTTTCGATCCGTTTTCGCCGACAAGGAGTGTTAGCCAGGTGCTGAATTTGATGGACCAGTTCATGGAGAATCCTCTGTTATCAGCGACGCGAGGCATGGGAGCTTCTGGAGCTCGGCGTGGCTGGGATATCAAGGAGAAAGACGATGCTCTCTACTTGAGGATCGACATGCCTGGGCTGAGTAGAGAGGACGTGAAGCTAGCTTTGGAGCAGGACACTTTGGTTATAAGAGGAGAAGGGAAAGATGAGGACGATGGTGGCGAGGAAGGGGAGAGTGGTACTCGGAGATTCTCAAGCCGGATTGGTTTGCCGGAGAAGATATACAAGACCGATGAGATTAAGGCGGAGATGAAGAACGGAGTTTTGAAAGTGGTGATTCCGAAGATGAAAGAGGAAGAGAGAAATGATGTTCGCCAGATCGAGGTCAACTGAAACGGCGTCGTTTTCCTCTCTGTTTTGGTGTTGTTTGTTTTGTTGATAGCACTAGAATAAGAAGTTTGTGGGTCGTTGGTTTTTTTCTTTTCCTTTTATCTTTTTTGACAACAAGTGTGTGGGTCGATGATGAGCCATGTACCCTTAAGCTGAAGGAGTTCTCTTTATATTTCTTGAATCTCTGGTTGTCTGACTTCAATGATTAGCCCAAATTTGTAGATTTTGACATTTGTAGATCTCAAATAATACAAGAAAAGAAGAATAACACCCAACTTTGTGTTGCAAATATATTTCAGAATTTTGAGAGAGAGAGAGAGAGAGACGCATGGAGAGCAACACAGTAGAGAGGAGGGCCATGGTATCTTAATTTGTAAGAATAAATCTGAAGATATCACGTCAAAAATTACCGCTCAAATGGTAATTAAAATTTACGATTTGATGTAAGAAAATGCTAAGCTAGGTTTACTTCTATTTGATCAAATAAAACGAAATTCTGATACGGGTCTTGAATATAGACCAAGGTGAATGATTGTTCCATCGGACCACTAAGAATTCGTTTAACTCGGATGTTGTCAGGACCGAAACTGCATCTCAGTAGTTCGGGGTTGGTCATATGGGCCTAAGTGAAGTCAGGTCCAACAAATGTTAGCTTTTGTATTAATGCTTTTTCACTGTTTGTTTTTCTAGTTTATGCGCAAAAGGGAAAGCATTTTCATCAACATTTATCCACTTGTGTTAAAAAAAAAAAAAATAGAAGAAGAAACAAAATCCTTCAGAGAAAACCTAAAGACACTTAACCTAAAAGCAACCCAATCGACGGCGACGGGAAAAAGGAGAGAATTGCTGAAGAAGAATAAGAGCAAGAAGAAGAAGAAGAACCTCATCAGATCTTTGTTACCTCTCTCTCCCACTTCTGTTTAATGGCACCAAAGCAGGCGGAAAAGATCGAGAAACCTCCGGTTGCCTCTTCAAGTGAAGAGGAAGAAGAAGAGTCTGGTTCATCTGGAGAAGAATCCGAATCTTCAGATGACGAAGGAGATGTCCAGTCCAAAATCTCTCAAACAACTCCTGCTACTATCACTGCCAAGGATTTTGAATCCGACTCTGAAGAAGGCGAATCTGAATCTGATTCCGATTCCGAGCCCACGACGACGAAGACTAAGCCTCTCAACACCGTCGTGACCAAACCAAAACCAGAGACCTCTGGATCTGCTGCCGTGACTCTCCCTGAGAGCTCCACGGCTAAGCGTTCTCTGAAACAAGCAGATGATGAGCCTATTAAGAAGTTGAAGACTTCGACGACTGAGCATGCGAAGAAGAAACCGGCGACTGATGATGAGGTTAAGAAGATTTCTGGAGAAGAAGCTAAGAAGATGTTTCAGAGGTTGTTCAGCGAGACTGATGAAATCGCCATGCTTCAGGGCTTTCTTGACTTCACATCTACAAGAGGAGATCCTTACGAGAACATGGATGCCTTTTGCGATTATGTGAAAACATTGATTGATTTCAATGCTAGCAAAGCTCAGATTGTTACCAAACTCCAGAGGTGTAAGAGAAGGTTTGTCAATATAGTGAGACTCGCTTAAAAAGGGAAAGACGGAGATAGGTGTGATGCTCCAGGATCTTGATCAAAAAGCCTTTGAATTGTCGAGGAAGATTTGGGGAACTAATGGTGTTTTTCCTGCCAAGCCGAGGAAGAAGTCGAAAGAGACTAAGTTGCTTCCCTCAGCATCGCCCACGCACACGAGAAAAGAAGAGAAACCAATGGCAAATGCTTTGAACACCCATCTCTCCTCTAGTGGAGAGATTGCATCGTTCTTCAAGGCAGAGAATGTGAGTGTTTTTGGTTTGGATGAATCGACCGTAAGTGGTAATTGGGATTTGGTTCCAGATGGACCAAAGAAGAGAGAAATGGAGGAAAAGCTGAAGAAGCTCAAGGATACGCAGGTGGAGCTGTGTTTGCAGAGAACTGAACTCGTGGACACAACTGCGAAAATGATATACAAAGACTATGCATCCTCTTCATGTTGAGCTTTATTCGTGGTTTGTCATTTTCACTCTTTTAGTATGCATTTTTAAACTTTTTATTGTGCATTTTAGCCTGTGGAACTAATCTTATCGTAAGTCTTAGTCAGTATTTTCTTTTGGCCACTATGTTGGATGCTTGGTTTGGATATAAGACCCTTTTGTGGAATCAATATTTATTCATCTTGTTGTATGCTTTCGTTTTAATAGTTTATGTTCTGAGTCAGATCTCACGAGAGTAAAACCAACGTAACATCTCAGATTTTTAGGCGAAATCAAAACCCATCGTAGTCTAAGAGAAGAACTCTTATGACCTCAATTAAACTCTAAACACAATGTTATTTGGATGCCACTATTCTTAACCTGTATTCCTTTTGTTACGTAAATAAAGCCATGTAAATGGATAGAAGAAAGTCTTTGCTTTGCTTGTTTTGGAAATCATCAATTTTGTCTGTGACTATGTAGAATATCATCCCTTGGTTTTATTTCCGTTTCTTTTTGTGAAAGACTTTCTCGATTCAGCTCATTCGACATCTTTTTGTGCATTAAGTAGGTAAGTTTAACTCCCTTTGTTCGGTACAATACGAAGGTTCAGCTCTATTAATTGCAATAAGAATCAGTACCATCTTTGCATGTATCAACATGATCAACAGGAACAAGAGGTTAACCTTTTTAGCACCCTTTGCAAATAAAATCCATTTATGTTACAGTTGTGAATCGATTTGTCAATCAATGTGTGTAGTAGTAACCTGTAAACTTATGTAAATAAGTTATTGGCTGCGAATTTATCAGATGTTTTCCTTCTCTCAGCCAAACTAGTTAAAAGGCAAAAACTCATCATTACATAGTTTTGCATTTTGTATAACGATTAGAGATACCAATAACGAGTTAATTGTGTAGATTCATGTAAATCTCTAGCTTGGATGACAATATTAGCTTCTTAACATTTACAGCAAGAATTCCACCTTCTGAAGTTTCTGAATGTCTTGTTCAAATGTGAGGGAAGCATTCAGACGCTTAAGTCGTCTAAACAAAACCGAGCCAAATTTGCAAAACAGCCTGAAGAAAATATACACTATCGAGAAGTAATCCTAATTAAACGATCGAAGATAACTGAATTGACAATGATGGAAGTTCGTTGACCACTATTCGCTTTGTTAATGAATAATCTGTTTTTAATTACTATTCGTAGATATCTTCTGTCATTTTCCTATGAGCTAGAAGAAAAATGAATTTGGACACTATAAGAAGTAACATTCCAAAGAATGTTGTTCCCTTACTATTTAATGAATAATGTGTTTTTAGTTAAACTATTCGCAGATATCTTCTGTCCTTTCCCCCATTTTCCTATGAACAAGAGAAAAATGAATTTGGACACTAAAAGGAAGCAACATTCCAAAGAATGTTAACACCATTTATTGGCATTAGTTCTGTAGATAAATTAAACAACTTATTGAGTTGAATTTTCGGTGAACAAATGGACTATTAAATTTTCTTACGTGCGGGCACAAACGACAGACCGGACGCCGACTCGCTACTTCAAATTAACTATTAAGATATTTCCACATGCGTGTTGAACTGATATCGTCTTCTCTAGTTTGATTTATTTCTAGTTTTTATTTTTGGACTACTTCGTTCCAGTTAGTTCCGATTTAGCCGTATGTGCTATAATTTACTTTGCGTACATAAGGTGAAATTTAATGTTAGAATATTGGGAGGCCAGTGAAGCAAAAGGCTTGGTCAAAAATATATAAAAATATACAGCAAAGGGGCAAAATAAAGTTATTCAAAAAGGACTAGCTAGTTTCGCCTTCTTTAAGTAGTGATTTTCCCTCTCACAGCTTCTCCAACCATTGAAGTGGCAGAGAACGGAGAGTGAGAGAGAAATTTTTATCCTCACATTTTCAAAGGTGAATCCATATTCTTATACCATTCTATATGAAGAACCGTTCTGCTTGATTGTAAGATATTGAGGGTTTCGTACTCTACAAGTAATAGATAGATATACAATGAAGAGTATAAACTCATATCTTGCTCTGTTTTCAGGTTTTGAATAGTCGCTAAAGAGATGGCGTCGTGGACTTCATCCCAATTCCTGTATGAAGAAACAAAGCCATGTGGTATACAGTTCTTGGAACGGTTCAAGCGTTCAGGAAGACTCTCCTTCAAGCAATACCAAGCACTTGTCTTCATCTTGACCTTTGTTGCCTATATAGCGTTCCACGCTGCTCGGAAGCCCAATAGCATCGTCAAAGGAACGCTCTCCGCGTCAAATGCCAAAGGCGGTTGGGCTCCCTTTGATGGACGTGATGGACCAGCATTGCTCGGACAGATTGACTTGGCTTTCCTCTCTGTCTACGCGGTTGGGATGTTTGTGGCTGGTCATTTGGGAGATCGTTTGGATCTCAGGACGTTTCTGACTATAGGTATGATCGGGACAGGCCTTTTCACAGCTCTCTTTGGAGTTGCCTTCTGGGCGGATTTCCACAGCTTCTACTACTTCTTGGCGGTTCAGGTTTTGGCCGGATGGTTTCAGTCCATAGGTTGGCCTTGTGTTGTGGCCGTGCTTGGGAATTGGTTTGACAAGAAGAGAAGAGGAATGATTATGGGTGTTTGGAGTGCTCACACTTCTCTAGGTAACATCGCAGGGTCTCTGCTCGCTTCAGGTCTGCTAAGATTTGGGTGGGGATGGTCATTTCTTGGCCCGGCTTTGCTCATAACGTTTCTTGGGATCGTTGTTTACTTTTTCTTGCCGGTGAACCCTCCGACCGTTGGTGCTGAGAGAGATGGAACCGAAGTTGACTCAACGATGAGGCTTGGTGACACCATTACAGAGAGCTTCTTGAGCTCAAGAATGAGCACAGGATTCGATAGAAAAGCAGTAGGGTTCTTGGCTGCTTGGAAAATCCCCGGTGTTGCTCCTTTCGCCTTTTGTCTCTTCTTCACCAAGTTGGTCTCATACACTTTCCTCTACTGGCTTCCTTTCTACGTTAGCCACAACAGTATGTTTCTCATCATAAACAACACATTTCAGTTTGGTTTTTATAGGACTTACATTCATATATGCATTTGTCTGATGCAGTGATCGGAGGAGAGTATCTCTCTGAGGAAACATCAGGAAACTTGTCGACAGTGTTCGATATTGGAGGCGTGGTCGGAGGAATCTTAGCTGGATATATCTCTGATCAACTTAACGGTAGAGCCATTACAGCTGCAGGGTTCATTTACCTAGCGATCCCAGCTCTTTTCCTCTACAGAGTCTACGGACATATCTCAATGACCATCAATGTGATCCTCATGTTCATGTCTGGAATACTCGTCATTGGACCGTTTGCTCTCATCACAACAGCTGTTTCAGCTGATCTCGGCACACACAAGTCGCTTAAAGGCAATGCCAGGGCTTTGGCTACAGTCACAGCTATTATTGACGGTACAGGATCTGTTGGTGCTGCGATTGGACCGGTTCTTACCGGTTACATCTCGGAGATTAGCTGGGACGCGGTTTTTTACATGTTGATGACTGCAGCTTTCGTCTCTGGTTTGTTGCTCACTAAGCTTATCATTGTAGAAGTAAAGGCTATGTTGTATGGATCATCTGAGGAAGATGAAGTGGGTGCTTCATCATCTTCACCAGCACATAAAGCTCCCATTGATGTCCTCCTATGAGTTTTTTGCATTTTGTCCTTTCCATTCATTGTTTTTCTCTTTCTTTGACAACTTCACAAGAGATTTCACTTTTTTTTGTTGTTATATTTTTACTTAACCTTTCTTTCTTTCTCCAACTGTTTTTTAAGATGATCAATATCTTCATTTCTAAGGGTTTGAATGAGAATAAAATCTTCAAAACAAATAAAGAAGAAGACCTGACGAACAAAATGGTTCAGAATCAATGGCTACACGATTAAACCGATCAAATTGCAATCTGAGAAAAAGAATTTTCATTTGATTCTATTTGATTGTTGACTTTCTCTGAATTTACAATCCCACAACAAAGTACCAAAATTATCAGGAGAAAAAAAAAAGATTGATTTTGAAGGAGAAGGAAGTGGAATCTGTCAAACGTCGTCGTCTCTACTTTTGGGTTTTCGATATTTCTCCTCAAGTTGCTTCGCCATCGAGACGGCGCAGCGGCCAAGCTGCTTGATGTTGGGAACGTTGTAGTTCTGGGCGATGTAGATTCCGCACACTGTTCCCGTGAGGAAAGAGAAGCTGCTCCGTATTATTCCCATCTTCTTCTTCTTCTTCTTCTCCGCGAGAGAGTGAGTGGGTTCCGGCGTGAAGCCTAGATCGGCAAATTTAGGGCTATTTGAACTAGCGAGATTGATCGGAGATTCGCGGAAAATTAGAAGCGATACTCGCGAATATCTTGAGAATTCTAGAACAAGTCGAAAAATCGGTCGAAGATCCTTTTGTGGGCCTGTAGGGGTCATGGCCCAAATATAGCTTAAACTTTCATGGGCTCGCGCTGGTTTATATGTTGAATTTAGTCTTTTTAGTTCTTTCCAAAAATGAAAATTTTTGTGAGATTGTTATGCTCAATCCGGACAAACCGATCGGATATGAAAATGTATAACCATAATAAATTAAACAAATGGACACACTTATGTATGGAAAAAAAAAAAAATCCAACTCCGAATTCGAATGAAACCAAACACAAACAAATTGATCTAAAACCAGTCTTGAAAGTTATGATATATTTGAGTAATATCCGAATCTGAACAGAACTCTAAACCATATAAACCTTCTACAATATATTAGATTGAGGAAACCTTTAATTAATGACTTAAAAGATTTGGTTGAGTCATATTGGAATTTGTTGGTATGTCAAATCAGGTTATAATTACTTTTTTTCTAAATAATATCTCTTAACATGCATTAAACATAGTTACTTTCTTAGTGTTAAAAAACAAAAAACAATATAAGTACAGATTTTGGTTCCACCGCGACAAAATCTGGATTTGTTAAATAAGATTGATGTTGTTATATATGCATTAAACATGGTCAATTTTCGTAAACATAAACATACATGTGTTGAAAAAATTAACCTCTTCATAAAAAAAACACATTTCTTATTTTTCCTTATTATATTTTTTTTAATAATACTTTCTTCCTGGAGGAAGATATCGATTTTTGCTCTTCTACTTTTTCCTTGTCTCGATCGAGAGGAAGACAGAGAAGCCGTTTCTAAAGAGATTTTCCAACCGACAGCTTCGCGGATTCAGGTTTTTCTTGCGATTCGATCGATTTTGTAGAAACTCTGATCTCTTGCTTGTTTATCTGCATTTCCTCCGTTGAATCTTCCCAGCTCCTTTCTGTCTAATTGTTCTACGATTTTGAATATTTTTTATTTATGTTTCAACCTGTTAAATCTGGGATCATATCTTTTTGGGCGTGATGACTTCTCCAGACCCGAATTCATCCCTCTATTAAGCATTTTTGGCTTCTATACGCATTGACTTTCACCTGGGGAATTATGAGGAATGTATACTCCATCTGAAAGAATTTTAGTTTCTGTATTTCTTTTGTTGTTTTTTTGCTGCTGTGAAGCTCAATTGTCAGTTGATTCCAAAAATTCTGTCTTTCTGATGCAAATGGTCAATCTTGTCTGACTAGAAAACAAAAATTGTTGATTTTGTTCGAAAAATCATATCTTTTACTTTAATTTTCCTATGTGATCGGATACCTAGTTGATTTGTGATTACGGTGTTCATTTTTTTGTCACTTGGCTTCTGGGTTTTTGTTGTCTCGTCCAAGTCTTAGATACTGATGATAGATCATGTTGCTGCAGATGGCATCGTGCTAATATATGACTAAATGAGACTGTGGGGATTAAGTTTAAGTGAGAAGGCTGTTATATTTCCTAATGGGGATAAGGTACTTGCCGGTATCGGTAGCAGCAACAGCTTTGAGCTTTGTGGGCCTGCAAGTCTGGACAGAGTTGTCTCTTGATAGACTTAGAGCAGATGGGCTAATAGCCAAGAACGTTTCTTTAGGAGACTCCGAGCATGCGCTTGAGCTGCTTCTTGGTTCTTACTTTACAATCGCGCTGCTGACAAGTTTTGTGCTCAATGTGTATATTCTTCTGGTACTTTCTCTCAAGGTAAGAGTAACAGTTTTACCACTGGGAGTCAGTATAAGCAACGGTTTTTCTATTATTTAGATTTCGTATACTCTATGTCATTGTAGTCTCTCTCCAAATCGATGAGAGTTGACTTTCAAACTTTCTTGCTACTTGCTGCTTTGCGAACTATTCTAATGCTCTCAAAATATCGACCGACCCATCACCACTGATTTCTCTTCTGTTGGAAAGAGTCCAATTTATAGTTATTAGTTTGCTTACAAGTGAAAATATTATCATTAGTATACACGTGGGAATAAACTGCATAGGAAGCAAGTTTTCCTAATTTGTAAGCGTTAAACTCTGCTAATTGAATGTCTTGCATGAAAGAAACTCAAGAAATTACGACTTCATGCTGTTCGTTACCATAGTAATGTGCAGAGGCTTACTGATTGTTTAATTATTTCGGGAAATGTCTTGTGACCATTTTCTGTGGTTCTAACGTCTTTTAAGCGTCTATTGCAGACTCTATTTTTTGGAGATTTATATGCCGTTGAAACAAAAAAGTTAGTGGAGCGACTTGCCAATTACATCATTTACAAGGTAGCTCTTCTTATCTCGAATGAAAACTAGACTGACACATACAATAACCTACATTCTGTGTTTTGTATGAGAATCTTGGTAGTTTTCATTACTTAATTTCTTAACAGCTGCAGGAAGAATAAATTAAATAGATTTATAATTTCAGAGTAAAGAAAAGAAAGATAATTGGTTTTGAGGCTTATGAGAGGTCCTTACTTTAGACATATGATTCTGCCACTTTTTCCTCTCATCAACTCGTGCACTTTGCATCTTTGTTTAGTCCTTCCGTAATTTGAGTTATTTGCATATATCTGTATGTATTCTGGATGTTGATAGATTAAACCCCCTTTTAATCTAGGGCACATTTCTGCCGCTGGTGATTCCCCCAACAATATTTCAGGGTGTACTGTGGACAGTTTGGCTGACTGTTCTATGCACTTTAAAGGTATGGTTTACTGCTTGCAGTTTGGCGTTCTTGTTTTACGATGAACAAAATTCGGATTATCTTTCTAGACACCCTCCTAATGTGAATCTTGTAATGTCATGTAGATGTTTCAAGCTTTGGCTAGAGACCGGCTAGAACGATTGAATGCATCACCTACTTCTACACCTTGGACATACTTTCGTGTGTATTCAGTGCTGTTCTTGGTTCTCTCTGTTGATATGTTGTGGTATTTCCTAAAACTTGTGGTATAGTGTCAACTGTCAAATATTCAATTGCTGCATTTTCTATCTGCTTACGAACTTAAACTAGAAAAAGTCATGTTTCCATTCGAATTTCTCTCTGGACTCCATACATACTTCTTAAACTTGAGTAATGTGTATTATCAAGGGGGTAAAACAAATCAACCTACATGGCAACGCTCTTGAGTACTGATATAATTGTGCCTGGATGATATTTTGAGTAAAAGGATTTAACTTTTTTCCTCCTATTTTCCAGGATCAAGCTTTCCCTTATGACTTACAACACAATTGGTTCCTCTGTGTATCTGTTGTTACTTTTTGAGCCATGCAGTATAGCTTTTGAGACCTTGCAGGTACTTAAGCAATAGCAGTTGTCTTCTTCGTCCTACTTGTTGTCTTTCTTTTGTAGCCATTTGAAAAAAAAAAAAATATGGAGCTGATCGAATTATCTTGCAGGCGCTATTAATTCATGGGTTTCAGCTGCTTGATATGTGGATCAACCACTTAGCAGTCAAGAACTCAGACTGCCAAAGATCCAAGTTTCTCGATTCCATGACAGCAGGTCTTTTCTTTTCTGGTGTTATGCCATGTTTTTTTCAGTTAGAACCCGGAAATGCATTTCAATTAGTATTTTTGGTCTATTCGAACTCCACATCTCAAGGTAAACTCGTACACTTTGGATAGGCTCACTGTTGGAATGGAAGGGCCTCCTTAACCGTAACCTAGGTTTCTTCCTGGACATGGCTACTTTGGTAATGGCCCTGGGTCATTATTTGCACATCTGGTGGCTGCATGGCATTGCCTTTCATCTGGTGGATGCAGTTTTGTTTCTCAACATACGTGTAAGTTTGTTAACTGACTTCCTGTAAGATGGTGTTCCAGAGCATTCAATTGTTGTATCTTTTACCTGGTTTTCCATTTGGTTTGGCAGGCATTGCTCAGTGCAATTTTGAAACGAATAAAAGGATACATTAAACTTAGAATAGCTCTGGGCGCTCTCCATGCAGCCCTTCCTGATGCAACTTCTGAAGAGTTACGGGCATATGATGATGAATGTGCTATATGCCGGGTATGCTTCTGCTAAAGAGTTATTTTCATATACCTTTTCAATACCTCAAACTCTTGGGTACATTATGTATGGCAGGAACCTATGGCTAAGGCTAAAAGGCTTCACTGCAACCACCTTTTCCATCTTGGATGCCTGCGATCCTGGTGCGCTTAGCAAGATACCGACAGCCTTAAGTATATATGACTGAAACTGCTGATCCTGATGATGCTTTGGTTCTGGCAGGTTGGATCAAGGTCTAAATGAGGTTTATTCGTGTCCTACATGTCGTAAGCCTCTTTTTGTTGGTAGAACTGAAAGTGAGGTGAACCCTCGCACAGTGGAAGTCTCAAGTGATGAGCAGTTAGCCCGTCAGCTTGAAAGGCAAAACAATCCTGGACATCCACTAGCCACTGGTTTATTTCCTGCCGAGATGCCAAATTCCGATGAAAGTGATCCTTCGAGGTTCAGTTCATTCTTCTTTCAGATTTACATATTAACTACATCATAGTTACAACTTGCTTATTACTTAACGATCCTCTTCCTGTGACTCTTTAATCTTGGTGCTGATATACTAAACTCCCGTTGTCGCCTTAATTTATAACAATATTCAAAGTTGGATAGCAAGTTATATTTGGTTTGTGGCGATCACTAATTTTCTTGGATTTTTGTAAAAGAGATGCATTTCAAACTCGATTGTACAAGTTCTCACCTTTTTCCTCACATAGTAGGAATTTAGGATTGGATCCAAGCTGGCTGCAGACATGGTCAGGTCAGGGTGTTGATGTCGCTGGTCCCTCTACCGCTTCTAGGTCCGTTGGACTGGGGCGGGTTCAGATGATGATGAGGCATCTTGCATCTGTTGGGGAAAGTTATGCTCAAACTGCCCTGGACGATGCTGCTTGGAGTCTATGGCCAATGAACCCTTCACAAGCATCCACGTCTTCTACAACCATACCTCCTGGTGCTGGGGGAAGGACAGGTGCTCTGCATCTAAGAACTGTATCAAGTGCGACAAATGAAAGCTTGGCAAATATACTAGCTATGGCTGAGACAGTGAGGGAAGTCATGCCACATGTGCCTGATGAAATTATTTTCCAGGTAAATTTTTAAGTTCATATTGGATGGTCTGTGTAGTACGTGTTAAGTTGACGGGTCATTTAGATGGTTTTGCACTGAGTGGAAGAAACGAAATTTCATATATTATACCTGAAACCGGATTGCATCACTTTATTTACGTGGTCGATATGCCTAAACCCATTGTCCGTTGCTTTTTCTCTTGGTTGAACATGACTGGTCCTTGAGTGATGCATGCTGTAACTAGATGCCGAATTGTTCAGGTCTAATACTAGAACATGTTGCGGTTTCAATTTCTTGCAGGACCTGCAGAGAACGAACTCTGTTGCTGTTACAGTGAACAATCTTCTGCAGATGTGATGTTAGTTTGTGTAAAAATACTTGAGCACTTGCTGCACTTCCATTTCAACCTTTAGGTATAGATTAATGATTCGGGACATATCCTTGTCCTTAAGTTTACACACCACCCAACATTCCAAGATTCACCCGCTGTAAATAGAAGGCGTTGTGCATCACTCTTTTGCTATAGAGAAGAAGAAGCTCTAGTGTATAGCATCTGTTCATTGCGCTCTTGAGAAAGTTAAAGGTCTGATATTTACAGTGTGCTGATACCCTGGTGGTCTGGAGATATCTTGTCGCAGTTTGACCTCGGCTCTAATCTCGAGGGAGAGTGACCACTGTATGCTGCTACTTCTCCTGTATAAGAGTGTGTAATGTTACAATAAAAAGAAGTAAATTAAAGAATCTACTGTTATTGATGCAATAGCCTGTATGTAGTATATCATGGAATGTATAAACTCAATTTTTTTTCTCAAAAAACTTCCTATTTCCTCTAAACTGGGCGTGTAATCAGAGAAATACCAAACGTGGCTCATTCATTCAGAGGCCACATGTGCACAACTTCCTAGCCTGAAAAGTGCAGTCGGAAATTGGTTGAACAAACGTGTCTTCTTTGGTAAAGAAGAAGACGATGGAACATGATTCACCTCTTACTGATATTTACATTGGTCTATTTAGCAAATGCCGGAAAAAACAAGGGTTATTTAGCATACTTAAGTACATTTTCTCACCGTTAGTTAAAATTTTGTTTGTAAATAAATTATGTTTGTTCATTTGTGCTGTAAAGTAACATCACCTGTTCAAAATAAATTAAGGGAAAGTAGACTAAAAAATAATAGTTATTTTAAAGGCGGTCCGAAACCTGATGATACATTTTAGCTTTTATCTAAAAAAACGCAAAGAGCTCCTCGATGTGATCCATTTATGGATTAAGGAGTCATGGGACAATCTGTGAAATAAAATACAAGCCATAGGTACATACACGCTTACTTTATTAAAGTTGATTACAACACATATGTATAGATTGATAGATATATGTATAGTCGTATAGAACTATATTTCTCCTTTATTAAAACTATTAAACATGCATGGTTGTTCGTAGCTTTTCCAACATGCATGCACTTTTGTGAGTGTTTGAATAGTAGTAGATTAAAGAGTAATTTGGTAAGAAATCCCTGATAAAGTAATAGCTTAATTGTTTCCGTAAAATATGAGGTTTTGAAAGCCCTAATTATTTAAATAGAAGGTATAACTAATTAATCAACACATACAAAATTTCAAGAAAGCTTTTCAGATACAATTTGATATCGTTCACAACCACTTCGATTTTATTACCCATCAATAAAGAAGTATCATGTAGGTACCTTTGACGCAATTTCAAGCCAAAAAAAGATTGTGAAGAGATTGTTTCTTTCAAAAGAAGCAACTTTCTTCTAGTCCATGCCGTGCTTAAATTGCTTTGGCTAAAAAAGAACCAATTTATCTATTTTAAAAACGATTCTAGTTAGTTCGATAGATTTTATAATATAATTAAGGCTTTTGCTCTTTGGAGAAATAAAGAGAATAATCATAGAATATATAATTGATGGATAAGCGCGGTGTATTACCCATTTTTGAAAATTTTAATAGTCATTATTCAAAAAAAAAGGAAAGAATTTAAAAGTCTGGTTTTGATAAGTTCAATACCGACCAACAAATTGGGGGTCATAATACAAAAATAGCTGAGAAGGTGGCGTTTTGATTTTGTTCCCACATTCTTCTGCGCCATGTTTCCGGGTCCTCACCTCAATCTTTGCATTTCAACGATTTGATTTATCCTCTTTTCATTTCAGTTATATATACTTTTATTAAGCAGAAAATTTCCCGCTTGATTATACTATCTATTTTATATTATTATGAATTAGGTATATCATCGTTTCCTATAATTTTTTAACTAAAACCAAAGAATAAAATGGATATATGACTAATACATATAGCTAAATTGGTTATATCAACATTCGAATTCAATTTGTATATTACACGTTGTTTTCTTGTAACAATATATTACATGTTGTTAACAAAAAAAATTTATATGATAACAAATAATCGAAAAAATATTAAGTTGTTAGGTTTTTGGTCTTGATTTGCAAAAATATTAAAATATACGACTTTTATATGTTGCTAATGAGTTTTTAACACTACTACTTTTTATAGTATTAAACTACATCAACATTTATACATTTTTTATTTTAAACATTAATCTCACATATAGCACAAATATAACACCTAATACGAAACTTAAAAATGTAAAAATAAAAATTTAAATACAAGACTAAAGAATTTTAATTTACAAGACAATTTTTTTGAAAGAATTATTTTTAGAATAGTGCCAAAAGTATAGAAAATTATTGAAAGCCCCTTTGTCCTTCATTTTCCACTCTCTTGTAAGAAATTCAAAAACCCACACTGACACACTTCACACCCATTTCTTCGCCTTCCCTACCGTTTTTTCTTTTTTCTCCTCTCTTCGTTTCGATTTCACCATAATGATGTCAAATCCGTAGCTTTGTGATTACGAAAACGTAACAACAACAAAAATCCCAAATCAATGGCGGCTGTTTCTCTCTACTTCTTTCCTTCTTCGGCGTTCTCGTCCTTCCTCTGCTTCGTTCTTCTCTCCGGCGTGTCTTTCGCGGCGGACCCTTTCGTCTCCTACGACTTCAAAGTTTCTTACATCACCGCTTCGCCTCTCGGCGTTCGTCAACAGGTTCGGTTTCGTTCCTCACTTTACTTTCTTACCTTTTTTACCCGGAAATCTCGGATTCGGTGTTTTAATAAGAGAGATTCAATGGCGTCTTGTAGTGCTTTCGGTTTCTCAGTTTTCTGAAACTCGTAGTATACCTCTGGATCTATAAATATACAGTGCGTGTGTTTTGGGTTTTGGCGAGTGATGGGTTCCTTCTATTTCGGTGTAATATTCGAGCTTGATAGATGCTAAAGAGGGACACTGAAGTTGATTTAAACCCATTAGCATAGAGTCTCAAGAAATTGATTTAAGTGGGGTTAGGTATTCAATTGGTGTTTGTTATTATTTGAAAATGTTGATTGGCATATAAAAAAAAAAAGCTGCTGTGTAGATTGATTATTTGCAAGCCTACTTTGATTTGGTGTTAACTTCGTGTAAATGGTTTAAACATATATGATCAAATTCAGGTTATAGCCGTCAATGGGCAGTTTCCAGGACCTCTGCTTAATGCTACTACCAACTTCAATGTTGTTGTTAACGTCTTCAATCATTTGGATGAGCCTCTCCTCTTGACTTGGTGAGACCAAGAGCTGTCCTTTTTACCTCCCTTATTACATAGTTTCTGAAAAGTTTTTATCTTCCTTCGAAAATATGCTTCTTGACTTCTTTCATTTTATCTGTTGGAATAGGCCTGGCATTCAAATGAGGCGTGACTCGTGGCAAGACGGTGTTCTTGGCACAAACTGCCCAATCCCTCCAAGATGGAACTTTACTTACCAATTTCAAGTGAAAGATCAAATTGGAAGCTTCTTCTACTCCCCTTCACTCAACTTTCAGAGGGCATCTGGTGGTTTTGGTCCAATCGTGATTAATAACCGGAACATTATTCCTATCCCTTTCCCAGAGCCTGACGGCGAAATCATCTTCATTATTAATGATTGGTACACTCAGGACCATAAAGTATGTAATCTTCATTGTCTTTGTCCGCATTTGGTTATCAGTACCCATTTCTTTTTTTTTTATCTGTACCTGAAACACTGTTGCTTGTCAGGCATTAAGGAGAATACTTGACTCTGGGAAAGAACTTGGGATGCCTGATGGAGTCCTCATCAATGGGAAGGGTCCTTACAAGTACAACAGTAGTGTACCTGATGGAATTGATTACTTGACAGCTCATGTTGAACCAGGTACTGCGTTGGGAGTTTCCAGAAATTCTGCTTTCAATTTGTCTCATGAGACATATGAATCTACACATGTGACTTTCCTTTGCATCCTAGTAAAATTTTGTTTGAGTAGTTGTCTGCGGGTCTCCAATCTCAGTTAGTCTTGGTGGTTTAAAATTTCTTTTTTCCTTAATTACTTATAGCTCTTAACACATGGATAACTGTTTCATGTAGTTGAACATCTCGTATAGATGGGACTTAAAAATCAAGAAGATTTGTCAAGATTCGGCCTTTTCAATATTGCAAATTACTAGCTTGATACGTTGCTATAACGGTGTTATATTTTGCAGGAAAAACCTACAGAATCCGTGTTCACAATGTTGGGATCTCGACAAGCTTGAACTTCAGGATTCAGAACCACAATTTGCTTTTGGTAGAAACCGATGGTTGCTATACCTCACAGACAAACTTTACCGATTTTGATATTCATGTAGGACAGTCTTATTCATTCTTGGTAACCATGGACCAAAATGCCACAAGCGACTACTACATTGTGGCCAGTGCTAGATTTGTGAATGAAACCGTGTGGCAAAGAGTCACTGGTGTCGCCATTCTCCATTATTCTAATTCCAATGGACCTGCTTCTGGTCCTCTACCAGTTCCAAAAACAGATGTTTCTAATTCGTGGTCAGCAATGACCCAGCCGAGGGCCATCAGGTTTGTGTTTTTTTTCCTGAGATTTTGGGAGCAAGTGCGTTTATATACTTCCCTGCTTATTGCTACACCTAGATTTTGTTCAGGTGAAGCTGACTGTTTTCATCTGCAGGCAAAACACATCTGCCAGTGGAGCTCGTCCAAATCCGCAGGGATCATTTCACTACGGTCAAATAAACATCACTAACACGTACGTCTTGAGAAGTTTGCCTCCAACAACAATTAACGGGTCGCTTCGTGCTACACTCAACGGGATTTCATTTGTGAATCCAAGCACTCCAGTGAGGCTTGCAGATCGCTATAAAGTGAAAGGAGCTTACAAGCTGGACTTCCCTGACAAACCTTTTGGTAGACCTCTTCGTTTGGACAGATCTATGATCAACGCAACATACAAAGGCTTTATACAAGTTGTTTTCCAGAACAATGACACCAAGATCCAGAGCTTCCATGTTGATGGCTATACGTTTTTTGTTGTTGCGTAAGAAGAAACCATGATTCCTTGTCATCTATTCTTGTTTCTCCTTTTGAATATCTCTATTGAAAATGAAACTCTGGTGTTGATGTACCATGTTATCCAGGATGGACTTTGGTATATGGTCAGAAGACAAAAAGGGTTCATATAACAATTACGATGCCATCTCAAGAAGCACAATTGAGGTTCGTAAACCGCAGCTTCGCTCACATTACTCTGATCTGCATCTTCTCTTAATCATTTTAATTTGGTTTTTCCTGTAACTTAGGTTTACCCAGGTGGATGGACGGCTGTACTTCTTTCCCTTGATAATGTCGGAGTTTGGAACATCCGAGTAGAGAATCTTGACAGATGGTATCTTGGTGAAGAAACTTACATGCGGATCATAAACCCCGAGGAGAATGGCCAGACAGAGATGGATGCCCCTGACAATGTCCTTTACTGTGGTGCCCTTAGGCATTTACAAAAGTATGTACTCTGAAACTTTTGTTATTCCTTTTTCTCTTTCGCTCTCTTGCTCTACAATGTGAATATGTGATATACAATCTTAACACTCTTCTTCATGATTGTTGCAGGCAACAACACCACTCAGCTGCAACATCTATGTTAAATGGTCACTTGAAGCTAATGTTTAGCATGCTAATGGCATTGCTCCCCTCGGTTTTCACTTTTTTCTGAGCCTTTTACATATTTGTGTGGATCGACCGGGGAAGTGAAGTTCTCTCCGGTCTATTTTTCCTGATCCCTACTAGTTCGGCTGTAGATCGTAGTAGATGTTACACGTTGGAATTTATTTCAGTGATGTTTAGATTGATTAATTAATCCCCAAAGTGCATAGATCTTTGCTTCCCAAGGATCAGAACAACTCTGGTTCTTGCGTTGTTTTCGATCAAATTGGTTCAGAATCATGTTTCTTGTTCTTTCTTACCACTCTTCTCAAATGTAACGAAAGAATTTTTTTTTCCTTTTAAACCATCAATGTTTATTAAAATTACAGGAACATATATTAACTATCATGTACAAATTCCAGCAGGTCAACACCTATCTATAAATCATGTGATTCATGCATCGGAGATATGTTGATCTGTCATTCTTAATGATTACAGAAGAAAGATGACTAATAGTATCTTTAACAAAAAATAGAAAATAAATAAAAAGATGTTTCTGCGAAATAAGAGATCTGGTCCACGTTCATATTACATGGGCATTATATGCACATCACGTGCCACTTCGCTTAAACACCGGAATGAAGTTTGTCTTCAGTTTCTAATTATAGGGATAATGATTTGAGGAAAGCGCGACTAATTACATACATAAGTGGTTAATAATTCTGGAGAAATTGAACAAACAGAATTAATGAGATGTCACATGATTAGAATCATATATAAATCAAAATAATATAAAACTAACTCATTTGTTATAGTTTTTAATTCAAAATCAATTGATAATTTAGTGGATTGATATTCATATCATTATCATAATACACACATTGGATGATTAGATCTACCCTCTATATATATACACATACTGCATATATATATTCACAACTCGGCAAAAAGTTTGCATTTTCTATTCTCTCTCAAAAGCCGATAGACCAAAAAAAACACTAAACATGTCGCGTTTCGTGATAGTACTCTCTCTAACTCTCGTTGTTCTCATCAACTCATCAAGCTTTCTAAACACAGCAGCCACTCCACCAGCCAAATACCAAAACTACAAAACGTACGTAAAAACGGCATGCAGCTCAACAACATACCCTTCAATGTGCTACAAGTCACTGTACTCCTACAGCTCCACCATCAAATCCAACCCAATCAAACTCTGCACAACTTCGCTCAGTCTCAACGTCAAAGCCGCCATTAAAGCCACATCAGTCGTTTCTAACCTTCTCAAAAAGGCCAAAGCCGCCTCGAGCCCTGAGGTCCCGATCCTCAAGGATTGCGTTTATGAGTTGAAGGACACTGTCGACGAGCTCAAGCAAGCCATGGCCGAGATGAAGAATCTTAAAGGTGGAGGAATCTCTAAGGAGGAGCATTTAAAGAACGTGAGGACATGGGTTAGCTCGGCGTTGACCGACGAGGGAACGTGTACGGACGGGTTCGAGGAAAGGAAAGTGAATGTGGAGACGAAGAAGAAGGTGAAGAAGGCTGTTGCTGAGCTTTCAAGGACTACAAGCAATACTTTGGCCCTTGTTACTAATTATCCAAGTTACTGAGATTAATCATTATATTCACGAACTCATCTCTTTGCATGTGCATGTGTACCGTTTTCTTTTCTTTATGTCATTAAATAATTGGCATTAATTACCTAATTAGTATAAACTCCAAAAATGTGTAACGTTTTAGAGTTACTTCACGTATTCTTGAGTATATATGATATATTGATATGGATCAACATGTTAAAGGATTCGTATTTCATATGCCTTGAGGAACTGTTCCAGTTGGGCCATTTTGCCGTTGACCTTGTGACTTTTTTCTCTATGAGGAGGAGGAGATCCTGGAGATCATCTTAATGTTTTTTCTTAATTTCTTTTACCACTTACACCTCGATTATAACATAACGATTACAAACCAATAGACTACAAGCTCTGATTACTGTCTTTATGATTTTGTTTTCTAAAACATGCAAAATGAGTCTATATATATGATACTATACATACAAAGTTTTTTAAATAAATTTAAGTAAGCGAACACGCAACACATTTTATGTAAAGAAATTCAAGTTTCAATGACTATCAGATATTCATTCTGTTTCGAAGTAATAGACTTTTTAGAGAAACAAATTGTTTTAAACTATCTGATATTTGTTTTCTCATTGGTTAATTGTGTTTAGAAAGATAATAAATGTTGTTTTTATTTAAGAAAATAAAAAAAACTATAAAAAAAAAACATCAAATATTTTAACGGACAACGACATTTCAGATATCAGTAGTTGTTTCCAAGCTGGTATTAGGCCAAATCCATAAGTCCCCCTTCAGGCCCATCGAACATTCAGCTCTACTGCCATCACTATCTCAGATGAATGAACATGAAAGAATGACTTGAGACGTTTAAAAGAGGGGATTTCAAATAACTTCACATGGAAAACAAAATCTATAATCAGATAAAATCAAAATCAACACCTTCAACTATGTAGACCGTAGATAATAATACAACAACATGGCAAGAGTAACTGACAAGACTCGAAACCAAACGAAAGCACAATTTTTCAAATCGCAATAGAAACCAAATCCAAGAGAAAAACTCTGTTCCTAAGACCAAACCTTTGGCAATGTTTTCAATGCTTGGAAGCAAAGACATTGATAAGAGCCAGGGCATTGCTCGTATCTTGCGCCACACGCACAATGTGTGCTCTGATTAAGCTTTTCAGCTCTCCATCCATGGCTTTCCCTCCAAACCCATCAAGACACGTGGTCTCATCTGTCAGAGCCGCACTTGTCCATGTCCGTACATTGCTCAAACAGAACCAGAAGTCTTCTCCGCTTTCGCCTTCCTCCA
Organism: Eutrema salsugineum; assembly: GCF_000478725.1. Taxonomy (NCBI): domain Eukaryota; kingdom Viridiplantae; phylum Streptophyta; class Magnoliopsida; order Brassicales; family Brassicaceae; genus Eutrema; species Eutrema salsugineum. The sequence continues at coordinate 6,294,063 of NW_006256909.1, read as the reverse complement.
GATGCTTCAGTTCCTTCAGCGACTTGCTCAACCTGTCAACAGTATCTCCCATCTCTTCTACACAGTCCAATACAGCCTCGTGCTGCCTCTTTGTGATTCCTTTATAGTCAGTCATGTCCGAGACATAAGTTTTAGCTGACTTTGCTCGAGCCGTGATAACGGCAAGCGCTGTCTCGGCGAGCTGACGAGGCCGCTTCTTGATCTCGCTTGCATATGAAGACAGAGACTGGAAGCATTGGTCCGGGTACGTTGTTGTCTCACAAGAAGCTTTCACGAACTCTGTATCACCACTTGATTCCTCTTCAAGGTTTGTGGCCATGGCTACCGCTGCGGTGGACACATACAGAACAAAGAGAATCAGAGAAAGATCTAAACTTTTTGCCATTTTGGATTCGAAACACAAATGGGTTTTTGAATTTAACAACTAAAAGTGGAGGGAGCAGCAAAAGGGTTCAGGATGTATGGAGAGAGGCTTAAAGAATGTGTGAATGCAGATACATTGATCCTTAAATCCTTAAACACAAAGCACAAAAAGAATAGGAATTGGTTGAAACGTTAATAAATGTGAAGCAATGCGGATATCAATACAATAAAAGAGGATAAGCTGGAACTGTTTGTCTTCCTCTACAGTGTTTTTATTGCTTCGCAATATCTTATGATTCTTTTAGACGACATATTTGGATGCTAGCTTTCTAAATATGCAAGTGGTGGGTCCTAATGCACGTGACCAATGACTAAACCCATGTTACTAAACCATATGAAAACACTGGTCACGAGAAATATCGCTTTTCAATTGAATAATGCAGCGGGAAAAAGTTTAATCTAGTGAAGACACTGGTTTTTAAGTCAAATCTTGCAAAAAGACATCCCACGAGAATCTAGACATCCGAAATCACTTCTAACAGCTAACCAATCAGACGCGTTCACACATGTCATGTGATTCTTTTCTCGATGAAGTCAAATGTGTGTGTAAGATTACTCAGCATAATAATAATATGGCATAATCTGATTTAAGTAAGATAAACTCAGTATGTACCTTCGAATATAACCCCAGTTTTTATGCCTCTAATCCTCGATCTACCATCATCTGCCTTACTCTCTCAACATCCTCTGCCCTCTTTGCCTTGCTATAAATTCTCATCAACAGCTCGAAATTGTGCTCGTTATCAGGTTCCAACTCGAAAAGACGTTGAGCAGCAACCTCTCCTATATCTGCATTTCCATGGAGGTAACAAGCGTATAACAAAGCACCCCAAACAGTTGGACCAGCCTCAAACCCCATCTCTTGAACAATCATTGAGTAGGCCTCTTCCATCATCCCTGCTCTTCCGTAGAGATTCACCATACAAGCATAGTGTTCCATTCTCGGGCTTATCCCATATCCCTCCGACATCAAAGAGAATAGTCTCTCTCCATCTTCGACCATTCCTGTATTAGCACAGAGAGACAGAACCGAGACAAACGTGATAACATCAGGTCTAGCATTAGCACGTTGCATCTGCTCAAAATACTTCAAACCATTAGAATCTTTCGAATGAGCAGAGATAATAGCATTCCAAGATACGATATCTCTCTCTAGCATCTGATCGAATATGAAGCAGGCTTGACTCAATTGTCCCCTTTTGGAATATAGAACAATCAAAGCATTCACAACGGATAGCTCGCACTCCATTCCTCGCCTAATTGCCCATCCATGTAGTTGACGTCCATGTTTGAAAGACAAAACGCGAGCTAGAACACTGGATATAGCAACCTTATCAGGCTCAATCCCATCTTGAACCATAAGACGAAAAATGTGCATAGCCTCTTGTAACAAGCCATGATGAAGGTAACTAGTCAACATGGAGTTCCAAGAAACGTAGTCTTTGTTAGGAATCATGTCGAAAACATTCCTTCCTTTAACAATGTCGCCACATTTTGCATACATATCAACAAGAGCGTTAAGCACATAGACATCGTATCCATAACCTTGCTTGACCAAATCACGGTGAATTGCTTCTCCGATCTGAATAGACCCAATTCCTCCACAAGCCTTAAGGACGCGTGGGAAAGTGAACCGGTCTGGTTTTACGCCTTCTTCAGCCATCTGAAAGTAGAGAGCCATGGCGTCTTCGTACTGACCCGATTCCGCGTAGCCAGAGATAAGAGAGTTCCAAGCAAAAGCCGATGATTTTCTCTTGGACATTCGATCGAACACCTCGTGTGCAACCTCCGCGTAGCCACAAGACGCGTAGAGCCTAACAAGCTTCGACGAAATCCCCAGGTTATTGCGCAAGAGGTGCACAGGTATAAGACGGTGAACTCTAACGCCAAGGTCAATGGCTCTTAAGCTGTAACATGTCTCGAGAAGAGAGGCGAAAATCTCTGGTTCGCTGATTGTGATGCCTTTTCGAGCTGAGGTTTCGAGGTCTGTGATGACGGAGCTTAAGGCTTCGAGTTGGGTCCGGTGAATCGATTGTTTTCCGATCAGGATGGGAATGGGAGATGGTTTAGTGAAGGAAAGGGAAGTGAAACCATTGTTGTCTTGAATTTGTTTTTGCTTCAACTGTTCGTAATGTCTGGGTTTCTTTTTCATTGAAGAAGACGACACAGAAGGATAACAAAAGCTTGGTTGTACAATACTCACCATCTTCTCTTTTACTTTGTTTTGTTCTCGATAAAAGGAGTTATGGAGGGAAGCAGAGCTTATGAGAATATTAATAGATACTAAAAATTACATGGTTTTTTTTTTCCTTCTGTGTTTTTGGGTTATGGTATAACAAACAAAACGATGCAATACATTGCATAGTGATTAGTGCACCAAAATTCAAGAGTAATGAACAAATTTCAGACTGGCTGTCTTTTGTTAATTTTCTACCAAATTCGAGCCAAGAGGAGACTTTGAATTTACATGCCGACTCTGCTTCAATTGCTGCGCACAAAAATTACAGGTGTTAGACACTCACAAATCTTGCTGTACTCAAAACATTGATTGAGCTGTGCGCAGAATGGATTGTGCAAGTACTGTAACAGCAGAAATTCTCAAGGCATACAAGTCATGATTTCGTTGCAGAGAGCACAGGGGTATATAATGCATAATAATGTATGGATGATGCAGAGAAGAAAGACATTTTGAATTGAAAGAGAGAGAGAGAGGTATAGTGTACCTCAAACGGAGTGAAAATAGGTAGAACTTGTTGAAATATGTCATCTACTGTTCCTACTGCATTAATCTGCACCAAAGATGAATTAATGAAGACATTATCAACAGCTTCTCCAACCTTCTACGAAGAAGAAGTCATAAATGTTTGCAAAGAACTCACAGTGTAGAGTTTTCCTTTATTTTTGTAGTACTCGATAACAGGACGATTCAAGGCTTCAAAGATTTTCAGACGCTTCTTCATCGTAGTTATATTATCATCAACTCGGCCCTGCAACAGCAAGGATTCGGTTTCATGGCACACTCTTGACTGAAAAACTTGACAGTGGAAATACGTTTAGAAAAGCACCTGATTACGATTCAAGACCCGTTTCACCATCTCTTCTTCGGGGCAATCGAAGAACAGCACTACATTCGGGTCGGCTCCTATCTGCAATAATTTCAGGGAGCTAATTCATGTTCAAAGCTTTGTTTCGAGAATATTCCCATGTAAAAGAAGGGAAGAACACAGACTGAGATGATGCTACGCTACTCACTATGCGCTCAAATGCAACACGATTCTCCTCAGTTCGTGGAAACCCATCAATGAGAAACTTGCAACTGTCACTCGACTCCAGCTCTTTCTGTATTAGTTTTACTGTAACTTCTGAAGGAACAATTTTCCCATCTTTAATCAAGTTCAGAATCATAGCCCTGAAAATGAGATTCACCATCATGAGATACGACCACAAACTTTTGAAGGCTTTTTTAGCAAAATACACTGGAAACTTCATTGTCCTACCCATTTTTAGTGTTCAATGAGATTTCTCTCCTGAGCAAATCTCCAGCACTAAGATGAGTCAATCCAAATGTCTCAACAATCTTTTCACATTGTGTACCTTTTCCACTTCCAGGACCTCCTGAGAGTTTAAATCCAATCAGACTGAATTCAACATGATAGAAGTGTGACTCGAATGAGAAAATGTCCATTATCTTTACATGAATGGAACAACAAAACGTGCGCCCTTGATTGACGAACAAATGAGAGTTTATCATTTGCAAAATTTCAGAGGAAACTCAAATAGAAACCCAGATAGATCCAACTCCTACGTTCCAACGTATCAAACACCAGAATCGAAAACTCACCTAGTACGAATGTAATGAATGGAGCTTTCTCCTTCGACGCCAAAACGCGTTCGTCCTACGACATATAAAGTATAAACAAATTTAAACACGAAAAAACAAATTAACGAGCAGATTGATCGAGCTTTTCCCAATATATATACCGGGTTAATTATCTCCGTTGCAAAAGATTCTCCAACTTTGAGCCCTGAAGCTGCCTGGAATTTTAAGAAAATGAGTAACGAACTAGTTAAATCCACAAAATCAAAATATTCAAGCGAGGGAACAGACAATGATTTCATAACGCCTGGAGAAAGGAAAAGAAAAAGCGATTGGGATTGAAAAACGAAGAGGGAAACGTCGCACCTGGTTAAGCGAAAGGGATCGGGATGATGAAGAAATCATCGGAGAAAGTGAAGCCACGCGTCTCCACATCTTGCTCACTTCTTCTTCGCCTTCTTCTTCGTCTTCGTCCTTCACTTCTCTGCAATTTCCTTTATTTCGGGGTTTCGATTTCGGACTTTGGATTTTTTCAGATTCCAGCAAGAATATCGTCGAAAAACAGATCAAGGAGAATAAAATAATGAGGAGCAGTGCGCCAAAAATAATTATTCAACGTACTCGCGACACCGTTTCTGTGGGATTTTAATGTTTGTGTTTCAGCGAAATTTTAAGTTAAAAATAAGAATAGGTCAGAAAGTTTTCTTTTGAGTTTTGACAAAGACTGAAAATGGAACCCAAGCGAAAGCAAACGTGCAGTCTTCCATTTCAATATATCCAGAACGCTTTGTTGTTTTTGGCCTCCCAAAACAGCACGTACTTTCACAAGTAAATGAAACAAACCATATAAAAATGCAATTTTCAGTAGTTTCAGTTTCGCTAGTTCTCAGTAGTAATAGAAACTTGGGCTTACCAAAAGCTTGTAAATATCTTCATGAAGATAAACAAAGAATCATATTGTATACAGTCAGATTGAAAATCTAACGGTTCCTTTAAATTGCTTCTTAACTAGTTATGAACATTTTGCATTCCAAGGCCCCGACACAACCTAACTATACCATCTTAGAAACTGCTTTCTGCTTACCAAATCCTTAGTTTTCTTTACTCAGTGCTTGTTCATCACTTGCGACTTTCGCTATCCATTCGCAGATAATCGGATTCACCTCCTCTGGGATCTCATCGTGGGGACAGTGACCTGTACTTGCAAATGAGACTTAAACAAGAATGATATACACTTATAGAGATAAACAGGAGTTTTAGCAGTTAGTTTATTTTACCCGCATTAACTTTCTTAACCACCATTGCTGGGCAAAGCTCTTTCAATAAGGCCACTTTCTTCTGCGGATCCGAAATAGGATCTTTCATTCCCTAATACACGAATGCAACTAATGAACATTGATCATGTAATTCTTAATAGAAGTTAGAATGAGGATCATAATGTTTTTTTTTTTTGGTCAATTGAGGATCATAATGTTTGAAATCTTGATACCTGTATGACTAGAGTTTTTCCCTCAAACCCTTTGAGGAGATAATTCAAAGGAAGCGAAAGATCAAAGCCGAAGATACTTTCCAGGACCTTAACTACACCGGGGTCTCGGGACTGTTGTGTGTTTTAAGGTAATGCCAGTAATCTATCATCAATATTTTACTTGTAGATCGTGGATCAACCAATGCAAATAAAATGCAAACAAAAGGATACTGCTCTTAGCATTTCAGTGATCAGAAAATCATCAGCTCTCTCAGGTTTCTGCATCATAAACAAGCAGTTGGGTTAGGAGCCTGGCAAAATAATGAGCAATTATATCTTCATATTACTTACAACTGGATAACAATCCTTTAATAGCTTTTTGACGTTGAACTGTAGGAACAAGAGAAGAAGACGAGCACCCAGCTGTGCGCCTAATGGAACTCGCCTTTCCTGGAAAAAAAAAAATGGTAAGATGTGCGAGACAACTAGGTGAATTTCCGAGCCCAAACTCTTCTATTTTCCAAATAATCTGAAATACATACTCTAGAGATTGGGAGAGGAGAGTATCCAGGAATCACATTGCCAGCATTGTTAACAAGGACAGCGGACTTAACCAAGGAAGGCCAAAAAAAGACCATTAGTGCAACGAAATACCCTGATAAAGATAAAACATGCGGACACAATTATATGAGTATCATAAATTCTTTGTGCCATTTATACGCATATGTTACAATTTACAGCTCAGTAACTTAGGATGCATACCACCGATCGAGTTCCCAACGCAATGTGCTGGTTCGCCAACTACTTCAATCATAAAGTCCCGCAGCATTTCAGCCCATAAAAGCTCGGTGTAAATGATATTCGGCTTTTCTGATTTTCCGAAACCCAAGAGTGTGATTGTCCATACTCGGTTTTTGCTATTTACGATGCTGTCTATATTGTCACGGTAATGCTCCAGAAAAGCACCAAAGCCATGCACAAGGAGAACGGCAGGGCCTTCATTGCCAACCACTGTGTACTGAAAAACAAGGAGGTGATCCTATTTAAATTTCAATAAACCGATAAAAAGGGATCAAGAAGCGCGTTATAAAAATGACCAATGAAGACCATTGGAGATATATGAGTAAATAACAGAACCTGAATAAGATAACCCTTCCATCTCCAAATCCTTATAGAGCGCTTTTTTTCATCAATCCTCTCTTTATTTAGAGCCAAAAGTGAATACCACTGGCACAATGAAAAAAAAAAAAATCATATTTTGGAAAAGAGCGTGAAAGCATAGAGAAATCACACATGTGACTCTTGTACCTCCATAGAGCACACAGCATCAGTTGCAGCAGATACTGTAGCAGCTGAATATCCAAATGGAGAAATAAATCCAGCATTCCTTTCTTTTTCGTACTCGATTGCATCATAGTGAACCCTTCTTCTGGATACAATACCAAGACAGAGGGCAGGTCCAAAAAGTTTGAAAAATGAAGCTCCAGGCCTAATCTCAGCATCACGAAGCCTTGCATGAACCCTAGTTAATATCAAAACCAACACCGATCACTCTTCAACAAGACATAAGATCTACCCAGATTCACTCCATACGAAAACTTTTATATGATATGGGAACGGATAATAGCATCAGATTTTGAGAACACCCACGTACTCTTGCCAGTCATCTCGACTTGTACCCTCTAAGTATCTCAAGTATCCTGCTAGTGCATTCAGTACAACCTCAGTTCCACCTCCAACAATATCTCTTTTTCTTGTGACAAAAGCAGAGTTGTGCACCTTCTTCCTTAAGTTTCCATCAAGAACTCGATCAGAACCGCTCCCCTTCAAGTTACCAGTTTTTTCCATTAATACTCTTTCGACAGATGCCTGTGAAATTTCCCTCCAGCTATTTTCTTTTTCACATAAGATTTCCTTCATGTAATCCTTCAGGTCATCGAGTGTTGGCACAGAACCTGGCGCATGTTTCATTTACCATTTGCATAGCGTTAAAAGAGTCACAAATCAGATATCTCAGGAACTACTCAAGCACGAGATCCAACTCCATGACTCTTGAAGAAAAGCTTACCCCACTGCAATTCACTTCCCGGAGATGAAAATATTGCTGCAGGAGCAGGCAAAGTGAGAGGCAGCTTTAGTTTCTTAAACTCTTCCCAAGATTGTGGCAGATTCGTCAAATTCTGGAGGACCAAAAATGTGTCATATACGTAAGTGGTTCCGAATCTCAATGAAGAAACTGAGATTGCAAGAGAATCATATACATTACTTGAGTCTCATAAAAAGGAGTCCGCCAAACAACAATTCTCGGTGGTTCTCCAAGAAAAGAAACGCCTTCCATTTTATTCTTCACAGCATCCAAAACCTCACACAAGTGGTATTCTACCTCTTCTTCCACAAAGACAAAGGGAGCTCGGACCTGTTACAGTCCAGTACGTGCTGTGACAAATACTTATCTTGGCTGAAAATTGTTGAAAATGCTCAACTATACCCATGAAGTGAAGTTACCTCATTGACGAGATCTTCAATGACATTTTCTGCGTTCCCGTATCTGAGCATAAGATTAGATCCTTGCTTCCTCAATGATTTTCTTAGCTCTTCCAAGGCTATAATAGCTAGTTCAAGGGTGTCCGTTGTGTATCCTACAGATAAGCTGTTGGATCAGATACACAATTGAAGAAATGGAGGATTCTGGCTTTGGGATCCTAGCTGCTTAAAACGGAAACCATTCCACTCTCATACAATCTAAAACGAAGTAGGGGTTCATCAACTAAGACATCTAGCAAGCACAAGTAACCTGGCCAACGATAAGGGGCACAATGTGCCGCTTGAAGCTTCCAGAGAAATCGAATACGTTCCGCTAATCGATCTAACATTTGGTGAAGTGGGTTTGAACTTACGCGATAGAATACGGCGATCGAGGACGTAGAGAGGTATGACAGCTCTGTACTTGGACGCGGCGAGGAGGCCAGGATGATCATCAACACGAAGGTCATGCTTGAACCACACAACCGCCGTGGAACCTTCAGTCGCAGCCGAAGACAAACAACATCTGCATCGGTTCCTACGATAATCGGCGGGGAAGTGATTCCGCCGGAGATGGTGAGGCAGGAAATGAGGGAGATGGAGCGACGCCATGAGTACGCGGGAAGAGCAGAATCAGTGGATTAGTAGTTTCCATGAACTCGAAGCAGAGAGGGAGAGAGTGAAAATTGTGGTGGAGAAGACTCACTGAAACTGTGTGGTGAAGGGACCACAGAGGAAGAAACACCCAACGCTCGAAACGACGTAGTTTCACTTACTGCTCCCTTCTTCCAGCAAAAGGGAATTTTAGGCTAAGCTAAATTGCGTTTTTAAATACAATTCCCAGTTTTTTGTTAATCAACAAAAATCTACAGAATAAAATTGTGTTTTTGCTTATAGCAAATACAAAGGAAAAACCATTTCGTAGAATCTATTCCGCAATATTTTTTTCGTCATTCCGTAAGATTACCAATCAAAGCTTAAAAATGTTTTTTTTTTATTTTTTAAGACAATATACGTTTTTGTGTGTATTTTTTCATTCCGTGGATTTTTGTTGATTGGCAAAAAAATCTATGGAATCTATTATATTAGAACAGAAGCACATTTAGTACTTGCTTCCAAACACTCCTAATTTTTTTTAAGTGTTTAAAAATAATTTTAATAATTATTTATATTTAATTTCGAAAATTAGTTATCAATTTAAATATTTTTAGAGTTCCTTAAATATAGGAAATTTAGATTTAATTTGATTTGATTACAAATAATAAATCAGATATTAATTTAAATTTGATTTAAAGATTCTAATTTAAATAATTTCTATACTATTAAACATTTTTATCAAAAATATCTAGAATTTTTGAAAAAAAAAAATTCACATATGAAAAATAATGGTCATATTTGAAATATAAAATATTTGTAATGATGTAAATGATATGATATTTATGTTGCTGATGTAATATATTTACGATTATGATTTATTTACAAATTAATAATAAAATAATAGGTAAATTTAAATGTATAATTTAAATATTAAAAATATATTTTTTAAAATTCATAGAACTAAAAATATATATAAAAAATCGGGTTAAAAATATTTTGGTAACTAAAATCACTAATTTTGAATTATACATGTATATCGAAAATATATTTTTCATACAAAATCAAAACATAAAAAATTAAAAATTATTGCATACACTATAATGTGGTTTAAAAAACCAGTTGTACACTCCCTTCGTTGATTAAATTTTAGAAAACTATAATGCTAAATAATACTGTTAATACATCTCAAACTTTTAACAAATATTTATATTATACGGTAATATGAACGGAAAAGTTATATTTATGTTTTTATAATAGTTCATTTTGAATTAATATTAGCGGACAGGTTAAAATTTTAATTTTAATATTATAAAAATATATCTAAACACAAAAATCATTATTTTCACTTATTAAAAAATATATTTATAAAAATAATTATATCTAGACTCAAAAACACAAATTATATTACAAAATTCGTTAAACAATAAAAAATATTCCTGTGCGGATGCACGGGGTTAGAATCTAGTTGTGTTTTAAAGTGCAATTACACGGTTCGTAAATTACCAATCAAAGCCTTAATGATAAACAATTTTACTAAACAAAATGGATTAGTGCAAATTTTTGTAAATTATTATTAGTTCAAATCTTCAAAAAATCCATGGCGCGCATTGGAATCCAAAAAAAAAACGAGTTTATAAAACAAAATGGATTACGGTCGTCCAGGTCCATGTGCTAAGTCTTATCCTAACCTAAAACTTTTAAAGATCCCTCCAAATTTGACCAAATCTTAAAAGCATATTGAAAAGTAGCTATATCTTGCTCTACAAACCCAAAAAGATGACATCAAATAAACTTATAAATTTACAGCGTTTATATTCTAACGTAAACACACACGTAACGAGTGGCAGCAGCCAGCAGCCAGCAGCCAGCAGCCAGCAGCCAGCAGGCAGCAGCCAGCAATATTGTCAATAAAGAATTATACTGTTTTCCATTTCTCACATCTAAAAGCATATAAATACTTGTAGACATTGCACTTATCCGTCATATGCTCTAACTAGAAAAACAATAGTCTCCAAATAAATCGTTAGATTATATTTGACATTATTAACTTTTTTCTTCCTTACAAGAAGAAGCGGCCATGGAAGCCAAGGGAGCAAGCCAGCTTAGCTCTATTATCGTTCCTTCTGTTCAAGAGATGGTCAAGGAGAAGATGATCAAGACGGTTCCTCCCAGGTATGTACGGTCTGATCTAGACAAAGCTGAGATCGACGTTGACTTAAACACCAAGATCCCAGTCATCGACATGAATCGTTTGTGTTCTTCAACCACCATGGATTCTGAGATTGACAAGCTCGACTTCGCTTGCAAAGAATGGGGATTTTTCCAGGCAAGTCTCCTAAGTCAAACAAACTTGACTATTTTCTATTTATCGAAATTTCCCCGTTTATAATTCATTCTGTAGAAAACAAACCTATCTTCTTCTTTCTTTTTTTTTGGTTAAGAGTATTTCAGCTTGTAGATTTCAAATCTTATCATTGTGTTTATGACTATCTCCAGCTTGTAAACCATGGAATGGACTCAGGCTTCTTGGATAAAATCAAGTCCGAGATTCAAGATTTGTTCAACCTTCCTATGGAAGAGAAGAAGAAGCTTTGGCAACAACCTGAGAACATGGAAGGGTTTGGACAGGTTTTTGTGGTTTCAGAAGAGCAGAAACTCGATTGGGCAGACATGTTCTACGTTGCAATGCAACCAGTTGGATTACGTGACTTGTTCCCCAAGATACCTCTTCCCTTTAGGTTTGCTTTACATGTGTAATTAAAGGAAATTCTTACCAGCTCCACATAAGTCTTCTCTGTTTATAAATTATTGTCCATGTTTCTTCAGAGATACACTGGACTCGTATTCCGCTGAAGTGAAAAGCATAGCTAGGATCTTATTTGAGAAGATGGCCATAGCCTTGAAGATCAAGCCCGAGGAAATGGAAAAGCTTTTTGATGATGAGTTAGAACAGAGAATAAGGATAAATTACTACCCACCTTGTCCAGAGCCCGATCAGGTTATTGGTCTGACTCCGCATTCTGATTCTACTGGACTCACCATACTGTTGCAGGTTAATGAAGTGGAAGGTCTACAAATCAAGAAAAACGGCAAGTGGGTCTCTGTCAAACCTCTCCCAAATGCATTCATTGTCAATGTTGGAGACATCTTAGAGGTATGTTATATGGACCAGAGAGCATACACAACTGGTATCATATTGTTAAATGGTTCTGATGATGGTATAATCAATGTAGATCATAACGAATGGGACATACCGAAGTATAGAGCATCGTGGGGTTGTGAACTCAGAGAAAGAGAGGCTATCTGTGGCAACATTTCACAACACGGGAATGGGTAAAGAAATTGGTCCACTAAAAAGTTTCGTTGAAAGGAAAAAGGCTGCATTTTTCAGAAGCGTTACCAGTGAAGAGTATTTAAAGGGCTTCTTCTCCCGTGAGCTTAATGGAAAAGCTTACCTCGATGATATGAGAATCTAGAGGAAAAACCACAGAAGTTTTCTTCTTTGAAAAAAAAAACAAAAAACATGGGTATGTTTCTTATACTGTATTTCGAACTTTATTAATAAAGGAATAAAACAAGGAACCTTTCTGTAACAGATGTAAGATTTTATTCAGCAATGTATTCTTTTTTGCTGTTGTTACAAATCAACCAAATACATCCACGGTCCAATAAATGACCTCTAAATATCCTTCTATCTTTCCGGATGCGCTGCTTTGGAGATTGAGGCATAAACTTAACTCAAAATGTTCATCTTAACCGATGACAAAAGCTTGTTCTATAATCTATCCGGCAGAACAACCTGCAGATCTCTAGCAGAAATCGAGTTTCTTGGAAGTAAAAATTGTCCATCAAGAATCCAGTAGAGAATGTGAAAGTGCATGTACTTCTAACAATTTGGATCATCCAAATGCCCAAAAGTCTCGTTCCAATGAATTGACGCTTCTTCCTGTGTCCGTATAATCCAGATATGTTTGGCTGCATCTGTTTTATCTCGCTCTTCCAGAATTTTCTGCAATTGTCAAACCTTTAATAACTTGGAACCTAACAGATATTCATATATACATAAACAGTCGAAACTTAACCAATGTTTTTATGTAATATTGGATATGGTGAAGAAGAACAATGTTTCCATTTTTATCTTACTCCAAGAAAAACAGAATTGAAAAAGAGGTGTGTATCACAGAACTCCAAGGCAATAGTCGTTTGAGGTTATCTAGTCTATGTGATATCCGATAGATGATGCTAATGTTTATTCCTCTCGAGTAGACAAACGAAATGAAGAATGAACAAACAGTAAGATCAAAGAATGTACAAACCTGGGCTTCCGAAGCACTTTTTGTCTTTAATGAAAGACAATCAAAGAGATCAGAGAACTTCTGAGTACAATCATCAAGTTTTCCAACCCGGTAATACTGCTGCATTTGGTAAAATGGAGCTGCGAAGAGATACTCTGAGTTAATCCTTAGGTCAAATGGAGCCAAGACAACATCATTAGGTGAGATGAATTCAACATAAACAGCAAAAACATAAAGTAAAGGAGAACAGAACGCAAAAAAAAAAAAGAATCCTAGATAAAAAAAAAGCCCATATCTTGTAGAATTGTATCAGTGATACATGTTCTCATAGAATGATACAAAGCGGTACAGCTCGCTAAATACTTCAAAGACTAATCCATTTTTTCAAAACCCAACCTTGTCCTGTCTCATCGCCATTGCTGGTTTTGTTGGACCATCTAGACATCCCTTCAACAAAACATATATTGTGGAAGTGATTTGAGAGATCTTTCAAATACGAAATTCCCATTTTTTGGTGTAAAACTAAACCATTTCTAAACTACAAATTTCTAGCGGATGGATCAAATCTCAATCAAGCTCAAATTTTGATTGCTCAATGAAATAACCCTTGGAAGAAAAAATTCCCATTGGAACCAGTAGCGAAAGTTGTTGAGAGGAGAGGGAATATAGATTTTTGCAGGAGAGAAAATCGAAGATGTAAAATCAGAGAAATGAGATCAGACAAGGGGGTAAAACAAGACATACAGTAACAGAACCAGAGAGCGTCGAAGCATTTGGTGCAGGATACGCGCCGCCGCACAGCTGAAGAGTCTTCCATCTTCGTGCTCATCGTGTCTGCTCAATGCGGGAAGAAGAAATGGATCTGGAAACGGGTCAGCTAGTTGTACTCGGGTTTAGATTTAGGGCCTTTTTCCATTTTAGCAAAAGAAAAGCCCATATTCTTTTATTTTTTTATTTTTCTTTTTAAACTCACAAAAATACATCAATTTAATTATAAAAAACGGTTTTGCTAGATTTTAGTGAGCTTCTTTGTCGGCTTATTATGCGGTTTTGGATAACTGTACTAGTACTGATTAGTTTCAGCTACTTGTAATCTTCTAGTGAAGGATAAATAATGCAATTGTATTGAGGAATTGATTACTTGATTTGATAAAAAGTTTGTTTCAGTTTAGAACAAATATTAGATTTAAGTGAGCTCCTGAATACAAATCGACCAATAAGAGATTTAAAAAGTCTGTTTATCAGGTCAATATTCTGAATGTATTTTATCAACCAAAAAAAAATATAATAAATATTCTGAATGTAGCAGTATGGTTTTGTAAGAAAATGCATCTTTCTAAGAGACGAGTAAAACTTTCATGATACCCTGATACCCACTATATATATACACTCGAATGCTGATTGTGGTTGGGCTAAAAACTTAATCATAAAACTCTTGCAAAACCATGATGATTTTTGGGAGAGAACAAATAATAAGAATTCTCCAAAACAATTATTTTACGTTCAAGTCAATGAGAAAACCACAAAACTAGTTGTAGAATCAGAAGACAGAGGAGCCAAGAGAGGTGACCATAGTGGAAAATAGGCAATGGCCTTTGCCCACATTTATAGTTTAAATTTTTAGGGCACATTTTTGGTAGCCATGTTCGTTGAGTTGACTTCTGCGGGTTCAGGGTTTTCTTGGTAGTTTCATATAAGACTTTGTGTTCATGATTTCTATAAAGTTGTGAAATGGTAGTTTAAATGTTCAAATCCTGGTTTTTTAACAAAAAAATTATACACATTATTTAAAATAATACCACAATAACTGTTTTGGGTGTCTAAATGTGTTAATACGGCACTGCCAGTTGAGATATAATATGGATAAAAAGGAATAACGATTCATTCATCTACCAAAAAAATGTTAGACCAGTTGAACAATATTTTAAAACTTTTTACATTTCAATATCTCATATGCTTCATTTTAAAGATATAAAAAAAAATACAAACTATACTTGTATACAAAGGAAAGGCTAACAATAATTACTTGGCAAATACATTGTAGACAATTTAGATTTGAAGAGAAAAAAAAACATTCAGTAGGATGATACAGTACTGAAGCAATTGAGGATAAACCGTTTTTGGCATTATATCATCAACTTAATGATATTAATCAAGTCAAACTTGAGATGATGTAAACCATCAATCATCATTCATAGACGTGTGAAAATGGATTCTGACAGGCCCAGTCCGTATGTTTGAGAGAGGACCAGAGTTTGTGGGAGTTAGGGAGGAATTTTAGTCAAACTTTTTATGTTTAGTCAACGAGATTAGACCAAAGTGATATGTCTCTGTCTTAATGTTTATTATATAGGGTTGTAGGCCAAAAAAAAAAAAGCAATTTGGCATGGCTCAAACGTTACGTTTGCTCATTTGCTTTACAGCTCTTTTATTTCCTTTTTTTTAATATATCCCCCGATGGAAAAAATTACTACAATTTAAGTAAATACAAAACCATTAGTTGACTAACCAAACCATTTGTTTGGTCCATAACCAAGTTACTTTATCTTATGCTATAGTAGTATAAACTTATATCAACCAAGATTACCAGACCGGAACAGTTTTCCCTTAACCAGGTTTCGAATTAAGTGTTGATTTTTTTAGATTATCATATAAATCTACAGTTACACATTTTCCTTGTTTCTCTTTCTCTCTTTCTTTTTCTTGATAATAAAATTATAATATCTATCTGGTTTTTTTTTTCTTTTTCTCCTTACATTATTCTTGCCAAAACCCTAATTTCACCTCACCCGTTGAGAAATTTCTCCCCCAACTTAAACCACCCACTTAGAAAAAAAAAAATTAGATCTTTCTTCTTTGCTTATAATTATGGATGTTTTAGGTCGAATTTTCTGAAATTAAGATTGATTCCTCCCATGGAAGCTCTGTTTTTTTCTCTGTCCTAAGCTACTACTGATCTTCCTCCTTCTCCAAAAACATTTCTCCTGCAAATCTCATCTTGTTTTTATTTCTCATCTCTGAATCTTAACTTTACACAGTTTGTAGAACAAGCTTTAATCTTTTGTGATCACAAAGATTCAGAGGGATCTTGAAATTTTATCTGGGCTCTACTCACTTGTCGGAATCTCTCCCTACAAGAATCACTGATCTATGTCCGTATGGAGGAGAGAGAAGGAACCAACAACAACAACTCTTCCAGTTTTGGATTGAAGCAACAACATGAAGCTGCTCCTTCTGATGCTTACCCAATGGACCCACCACGACCCGATAACCCTAACCCGTTTTCGGCCCCACCCATCACTTCTTCCGCCGCCGCCGTGGCTGAAAATGCGGCTCCTCCGTTCAGCTTAACAATGCAGCCGGAGACCGCTTCTTCCGAGCTGAAAAAGAAGAGAGGAAGGCCGAGAAAGTATAATCCCGACGGGACTCTCGCGGTGACTCTCTCGCCGATGCCAATCTCCTCCTCCGTTCCACTGTCGTCGGAGTTTCCTCCTCGAAAACGAGGAAGAGGACGCGGCAAGTCCAATCGATGGCTCAAGAAGTCCCAAATGTTCCAATTCGACAGAAGTCCTGGTAATCTCTCTCATGCTTTGACAAACTCTTTGGAACCTTCGATGGTTGTCTGTTCAAAATTAGAAATGTAGCAGTTTTGTTAGTTACTTGATTCATATGGATCTATACGGGTCTGCCTTTGGTTTGACTCGAACGATGTTAGAATAAGAAGTGAACTTTTGAGTCACAAGTCATAGTGAAGAGAAAGTAAAGGCTACGACTTTAGGGAAGTATTCGAACAGAAACATCACAACATTTCCCAAAAATTTCCACAGTTAGAGTGAAAAGTGAATACAGCTCCGATTAAGAGAAATCCTCGTCTTGTGTTTGTTACATGAATTCATAACATCGCATTTCATTGTGCCAATGAATATCTTAAAGCTTTGTTGTCTCAGCTCTGATTTTGACTTCTCTGGATTCAGTTGATACCAATTTTGCAGGTGTAGGAACTGCTGCTGATTTTGTTGGCGCGAACTTTACACCTCATGTGCTCACTGTAAACGCTGGAGAGGTAGGGTTTTCTGAATATTCGTCTGTGATATGATCATAGTCATAGGCATTGTGGTTCACACTTCAAATATCCTAACTATGATCAATTCATTAGCTGATCTCTTGACACATGGATTTTGTGCAGGATGTGACAATGAAGATAATGACCTTCTCTCAACAAGGATCTCGTGCTATCTGCATCCTCTCAGCAAATGGTCCCATCTCCAATGTTACGCTTCGTCAATCTATGACATCTGGTGGTACTCTAACTTATGAGGTCTGAATACTCTCTCTCTCTCTTGTCATATATATATATAGATATATGAATAATGAACTTCTCTCTATTGGGTTTCCTTCAAATGTATTTGGGTTGTGTATGTTATTGTGATCAGGGTCGTTTTGAGATTCTCTCTTTGACGGGTTCATTTATGCAAAACGACTCTGGAGGAACTCGAAGTAGAGCTGGTGGTATGAGTGTTTGCCTAGCAGGACCAGACGGTCGTGTCTTTGGTGGAGGACTCGCTGGTCTATTTCTTGCTGCTGGTCCTGTCCAGGTTGGTTCAAACGTCCAGATCTAATGTGGTCTTGGAACATGAGTTTCTTGTGTTCTGAAATCGATTTATTTACAGGTAATGGTAGGGACCTTTATAGCGGGTCAGGAGCAGTCGCAGCTGCAGCTAGCAAAAGAAAGACGGCAAAGATTCGGTGCTCAACCATCTTCCATCTCCTTTAACATCACAGCAGAAGAACGGAAGGCAAGATTCGAGAGGCTCAACAAGTCTGTTGTTATTCCTGCACCAACTGCTTCATACCAGCATGAGAACACACCTAGTGCGGTTCACAGTTATTACACAAACTCGGTTAACCACGCCAAGGATCCCTTCTCTTCTATCCCGGGAGGAGCAGGAGGAAATGGGGGAGAAGATGAAGGCGAGGAGGATGAAGAAGATGACGATGAATTAGAAGGTGAGGACGAAGAGTTTGGAGGGGATAGCCAATCTGAGAATGAGATACCGAGCTGATGATGATCGTGCTGTTTCTTTTTCACGGATTTGTTAGGGTGGTGATGGGTTTTCAGATTTTGGTTGATTGTTAACACAGAATGTTTAGAAGCTCCTATCTTTTAGGTTCTTTCCTCTTGTGATTGTTGTAGTATCAATATGTTAGAAACAAACTCACGATTGCAAAAACTCTTCTTCAAGAAAGTTCACTTTGCTTTTCCAATTTAAAAATATTCACACATATATATCACACTGAAATTCTTAAAATACATCTGGTTAAGTTGTTGGATGTAATGTAAGTGGTTGAGTTAACCAGTGGTTGGATAAGTTACAGTGGTAACTTCCCACTAAACTCATGTTGTTTAGTCACACATGATAAGTTATTGTGGTAACAGTTTCCCATTAATTCCCATGACAGTTTCTCTTGTTTTTTTTCTAACATCTGATTTTATTAACTCCTATGACAGTTTCTCTTGTTTATCTCTTTGTATATTTTTCTTGCAGAATTTCAGATGTGTGAGACATAAGAATTTGAGAGAAGTTTGATTTCTAAAGAGAAAAAAAGAGGCTCGAAGAAATAACCGGAAGAACACTTACACTGTGACAAGTGATTGATTTTTGTTTGTGATTTCTTTTCCACAAACTCTACGTTCGATTTACGATGAATCCTGGACAAGTTACATCACTAAAACGAGATAAGGTATGAATTTTGATTGAAATGTTTTCGTATTAAATAACGTCTTACATTGGTATTCGAGCAATTGAATTTTTGTGGTCTGTCACCGAAATAGATTGAACATACCAGAGGGTTAAATCATGGAATTTAAAATAGATTCAGAATTATTTTTAAATGATAAAAATTTCTAGTAATTTGAAAGACATTTCTAGAGAAAATAATGGCATACTGCTAGTTGGAATATCAACTTTAACCTTAATTTATTCACCAAGATCAAATAATGAAACACATGAGCAAAACATCTCATCCATCATTTCATCACTTGTATTTTGTCGGATTCATAAGACTATAACGTTGGAACTTCTAAAGATGAAAACGGGAAAAACGACTATTTCCTACCCGAACTATGAAAAATGGTACTGATTCATATCTGAGAAATTTAAGTGTGTAATTTTATACATGAACTCCTTAAAAATAGACAATTCGTCAAAGTACTATGTGTTTCTTGGCGAATATCAACATTGACCAAAAATCCGTTAGTCAACTCTCTTCTTCCGTTAACGTAGAAATGGTTTGTGCCACATTGGCTGCTCCGTTGTCATGGATCCTGAAACGATGTCGTTTTAAACATAAGAAATTTGAATTTCAGAATTCAAAACTACGTCGTTTGATTAAATTCAAGGTTAAAAAAAAAAGAATTAAGCGATAGCATTTTTAGAAGGGAGAAAGTTGTTTTCTGTGGATTTTCTTCTTCGTTGAATTCTAAAACAACATCGTTTCAGAATCCGTGACAACGGGGCAGCCAACGTGGCGCAGACCGTTTCTCCGTTAACAGAATAAGAGAATTGACTAACGAGTTTTTGGTCAATGTTGATATTCGCCGAGAAATACATAATACAGGTATGTATTGTTTATTTTTCAAGAGTTCAGGTATGAAATTACATATTTAAATTTATCAGATATGAATCGGTACCATTTTTCATAGTTCGGGTAGGAAATAGCAGTTTTCCCGATGAAAACTGGGACAAAAACGTAATTCGAAACTCTTTTTCAACTGAAGACGAACGGACATTAGAAAATGACATTGATACAGAGCTTACTTTTTGGGTCTTTAAAGTAACGTGCATGGGGCAATGGCATCGACTCATCTCTCCACCTCCATAGTCATCACTTTTGACAAAAAAATCTCCCATTTTTTACAATGACTGATGAGAGTGGTAGTAGCTCAACGATATTCGTGGGCGATTTCTCCGACGACCATCTGACAAACAAGAACTGGCCGGAAATTGAGTTCCGATCACCGGAGGACGAAGCTTGGTATGGAGTGAGTGTGTGGGAGATGTGCGACTCTTTGGTGGTTAGCTTCAATGGCTTCCCCGGCGAGTACGACGAGGTTTATCCGCCGGACGATTTCAAGAACTCCGACGAGATCAAAGAGTTCGAGGAGAGGTTCCGTGCTACTTCCGTCCAGATGCAAGACCACGAGTGCTCTACGGTCTCTGAAGGCACCAAAGTCTGCGCCACGTGTCCTTCCGTCACCGGAGAAGTCAAATTCTACGACGCCATCGTTGTTAAGGTGAGTTGACCCAAAATCTTGAAATCCCGGTTTGATAATCTTGAGACTCTCAATTCTTTTATACGTTTTTTTGATAGGTGGAGAGGGAGAAGCATGGTCGAGACGAGGAAGGGAACGAATTGTGTGGATGCAATTTCAGACTTTACTGGAACCAAGGTCCTTTCGTTAACCAGGTTACATCTGCAAAAGTTGGAGACATTTGTCTTAAACAGGAGGATAACCGAATGAATCCTAAAGTTGTCTCTTTCTTGAAAGAAGCTAGAAGGAAGCTTCATGGAGGAGCTCACCAAGGTAATTAATAAAATTCACATCTTTTTTTGTATTATGAAAAGTTGGTATATGTAATGTAACCATTTAGTGGAAATCGTGTGAAACAGGGGATGAAACAGAGTGGCAAAAGATACTTAAGAAGGTCACTTCAGCTATGCGAAACCACAACTTAATCTCCTCTGATACAGAGAATCACGGTTAAAAAAAAATAAAGTTATGTTTTGTTGCTTCACAGTGTCTTCTGTGCAAAATAGCTGAAAACTCTGGTTTCTTTAAAATCATAAAAACCTTTTGAGGGAGTCTCTTAGGTTAAGAAAAATGATGAAAATCTTCATATGTAATCAGTCCTTGTTCTGAAACTCTAGTAGAATCTATGCTGATTTGTAATAAGAAGGTTGAAGCTCTTGTAGAACATCTTGCTTTTTTTTTTTGTTGATGAACATCCGCTTCATAATTGATAACAAAGCACAACTCACAGTCCCCTCACATACTAACTTATTGAACACCAAATCTAAGAAATTACAAGTCCAAACAACACAATAATATCACATAAAATTGTGACCTAACCGGTATATGTGAACTAACCGGCGACGGAAAACCCAAAGTTACCTGCAAATATACTCACTAATTTTATTGGCCAAAAGGTATGACTATGGTCAGAAGAACTTGCAGAACAAGAAACCGGTCAAAGTGAGTCATCTCAATCAGTACCAAAATGACTTTGATTTGACTTGTCCTGGAGTAGAACAACCTTGATTAGACTTTCACAAGTGAATAATTGATCATTTTTTATTAAATCATGGATCAAAGTATTAAGATCATTGTCTTCATTAGTTTATGCAGTTGCACATGACTGTACCGGTTATAGTATCAAATTTTAGTAATACGTGTAATGCAGCAAATCATAAATCAGATAAACAGTTATATTAAATAGTTGGGGTTGTGTTTTGTAAACTAGTGAAATGCCGGTGAAAATTAATTACTAGAAAGTGAAAGCCATACCCAAAAAGCAAACAGAAAAAGCTGGCTTATCGAAGAAAAAGATATTGATTTTGGTCAAAGCCTAATACCAACAGAGTGATGCAATCTGTACACAGATCTACGGCTTGAAGTTGCTCGGTCCGTTAATGGCTCCAAAAAGAATTTTTTTTTTTGCTTGGTCCTTTGTTTGGGTTTTCCACTATTTCAAATTGGGATGTAAGTAAGGATGATTAATTCAGAATTTGGATATAGCTTTTAAACAATTTGGTATATGAAGCCAAGGTAATAAGATCTTCAGTAGGTATGGCTATAATTTTTGTTATTAAATCAAGTGCCACAAGAAGAGAAAACAATGAAGCGAGAACTAGCTAATTGGCATCAAAATTTGAGAAACTCTCACAAGTCACAATACAAGACAACTTAAAGAACAAATGTTATGCCCGAATGGGAAACACAAATCCTTTTCTCAAAAAGATTCAAGAGTTAGGAGGAAAGATTCAATCTTTAGCAGCTACAAATACACTTCAAAAATCCTCATATCATAGATTCAGTCTTTGAAAGGTTTCTATGAACTCAAGAGCGGTTCTACTTAACATCCATCAGTTCGACATCAAACGTCAGCCAAGCGTTAGGAGGAATCTGGCCACCAGCACCACGCGCACCATACCTGTGAACCAACATCCCATCAAAAGGTTAAAACAAAAACATCACAATCAACAAAAACAAGCCGAGTAGAAAAAGAAAAGATAAATCAAAACGATTTGCAATTGATTTACCCCATTGCTGGAGGAATTGTAAGCTTTCTTTTGTCACCAACACGCATGCCTGTGGAATTTCAAAAATAAAAACTTGAGATCAAAACGCGACATAGATACACATTTTGAACAAAGTGAAGAAAACCAGAAAGAGATTAGGTTACCATTAACGCCGACATCCCATCCCTTAATGACTTGTCCAACACCTGCATGTTACAACAAGCGCATTCGTATCATGTACCAGTCACAGACTTTGTAATTGTCAACCAATTTCTTTTGCATCGAATCAAAAAACTAACCTAGACGGAACTTGAAAGGTGCTTTTCCAATGTTGGAATCAAAGATCTTCCCATTCTTCTGAAGTTTCCCAATGTAGCGGACACTAACCTGCACTCGGAGACAACACATGAGCTGTGAATATTTGGGAAAAAAAAGCAAAGCTAAGGAACAACATCAATGCACTCAAATAGGATTTGTCCCCAAACCAAGCCCACAAAGACCATTGGGTCGAGTTCACCACAACTTAAGGGGTTGGGTACTGTTGGGTTTTATAAGGCATTAGTTTTCCAATGTGGATTCTTTGAATACCCACATCCTTATCACACTACCACCTCGTTGGATAATCTACGTGACATATATCCAGTAATAATATGCATTTTATGACAATTAAGAGCGCAAACCTGTTTTCCAGGAGTAGCTTTCTTGCCGTCGGGTTTGCCCATGGCTAACTCTTCAACAATGAGCCCATTTGGGTATGTCCGTTCTTGAGAAGCCTTGGAGTTCACTTGATTCCGCTCTATTGAGTCTGATTTTGGTTTCTCAACACTACTAGAAACGGATTTACTCTCCACTGTAGCTTCCCCATTTAAGTTCTTGTTTTTCTTCTTATTTTTCTTCTCAGCAGATTTACTTGGGGTCTTGGAGCTTTCATTCCTGCAATTTCATTAAAAACACAGAAGTGTGTAAGATGAGAAAAGGTCGTAAAGAACCGTTGTATACATGACACAAAGCCTTTTTTACTTGTGACTTATTTTTTACTATACTGAAATTTCACAAATGACATAGATACGCTCTATTATCCAAAAAACAAAAAAAAAAAATCTTCAACTCAAGAAATAAGAGGTCTCACATGGCATTGTCTACAGTTCCATTTTGAGTTTTCGGGTTTGGAGAATTTTGGCTGGTTTCCTGCTTGTTCAGCACATTTCCCGTAAGCACTTGTTCATCAGCTTCCTCGTTTGACACGTTCTTCTTTTCTTTCTGATTTTTCTTCTTTTTATTCTTGTTTAGACTGAAAGGAATTTTACAAACAACTTTATACTCCCTACAATACTTGCCAATAAATGATGTGTTTGCTAAATGTAGTCAGCGTCAGTAGAGATCAAAGAGAAGGGTACCTTTCTTCTACACCATCTTGCTCAGAAGCCTTGGCCTTCCGCTTTTTGTTGCTATCTAAGTTAATCTTCTCACCAGACCTATTCTCTGACTCAGGTGCTTCTCCTTTGGGAATGGGAAAACCGTCTTCATCCTCGCTTTCCAGGACTGGAGCATTTGCACTCTCTTTGACAATGATTTGTTTATTTGCGTTCTCGTCTTTGCTAGCTTGACTCTTCTTCTTGGGTCGTTTTGCCTTATTATCTTTGGCTGGCTTCTCTTCGTCTTCGATCTCCTCAATGACAACTAGTACAAATATCATTCAGTTTGTTGTAACATTAAGATAACAAATCATGCATATTAAAAACACGAATGTAGAAGGGGAACAGCACCAAGGAGCTACCGTTGCACATAAATTCACGGTTAAGTTTGAAAAGCTACATCATCTTATCAATATCTTTTTGAAACCTTGTAATTATAAGACAAGAGTGAAGTACTAAAATACTATTATAAAGTGCTTGCTACAAATCTGATTAAGATCTGTGGATAGAGAAAGCACCTCCGCTGTTTGGGGCAGAAGACTGCCGATACATTTCAAGATTGCTATCAAGGAAGTCCTCAAATTCATCCATCTGCTCCTCTTCACTGTCATAGTCAGACGACTCGTCTGACTCAGTTTCACCGATATCGATTCCATCTCTACTATTGTCGCAATGAAAACTTTCAAGATTATTAGCAGATGGATTAAAGAAAGAAAGTAAAAAAAAAGTAGGTATCATTTGCGAAGGAAACTAATAACAACGGAAGGATACGAATCATCATCTTCCTGATCATATTCCTCCAAGTAACCAGACAGATGAATGCTTCTGTCACCAGTCACAGAGAATTCAACTGTTTCGTCATCATCATCAAACTCAAGATTCAAAGGGCAGCATTCGGTTTTGTTGGGCAACAATGAACACAAGTAAATCGGAGTTTTGTCTCCTTTCGAACACTGAATCACACTGCTTCCTTTGCCCAAACCCTGGCCTAGAGTTGCCTGAATGGTGGAAATAGATACATACATCAGCAATTACAGCTCCCGAATCAGTCTAAACGAGCTATTCAAAATCAAATTCATAATGAATGTACATATATATTTAGTTCGACCTTTGGATTACATTCCAGGGGATTTCATAAAACAAGAACAAGCTTATACCTGGGTCACGTGAACCTTCCCTTGTTCAACTTTTGGATCATAAGATTGAGGTTTCCCAGGTTTCACTTCAAGTCCTGCAAATGTTTAAAACACAATCAGAACCAATAATCGCTTTCTGGGAAAATCGAAGAAACGGCGAGACCATAGAACACAATGAAACAGAGAAACTAACCCCAGAAAACCATTTTCGGCTAGATGTCGATAAACCCTTTCGAATCGAAGCGGCAACTGTGTTATGAAGACTAAAACCCTAGAACGAAGGGTTTTTTGAAGACGCTTTATAACGTGTTTCTAAGATCGGCGGTTCGAGATTTCGCGGTTTCGAGGGATTTCGATCGTTTGTTTGTCCAATCGAAGCGTTATCTGGGCCTTCATAAATTCAAAGTTTCAATAGGCCCATAACTGGTCATCTCATGCATTGCAAATGAACTAGAAAATATACCTTTTTTACCAACTTTAACTAATAAAAAAATTGAAATCCACTTTTGTCACTGCTATGGCTGTTTAATCCGGATTTTAGATTCAGATAACTTAGATTACACAAATCAATCAACCCACCTGGTTTTTGGATTTATATTTTCGGTTTTGTTCATATAGATTGTAAACCCTAGTGACTGTTGAACAGAAATATCCACTTAGTTAGAAATATTGTTGATGCGTTAAAATTCCTGCAAACCAAACACATATGTAGGTAGACTTTCCAGCTCAATGTGAGAACCACCTGCTTTCCAAAAAAAAACCAATTATAACGGAAGGCTGTATTTGCATTTTCCAACAATATTTTCTTGAGAAAAAAAAAAAACTAAACATACTTTTATACAGTATTCAAAAATGTGAACTTTGTGTGTGTAACCTAGTTAGGTTAAGTGTGTATTAAGGTAAGCTCGTAAAACCATGTTAAGCTAATTGTCTTGATCAACATCTTCCTGGTAGTTGAACGGTAAAGGGACAGATTTGAACGCCCTGAACTTCCCAACGTTGTTCAAATGCTCATTCTCCAGCCTAATCAACAAAACCAACAAGACTTCTCAAAACATTTTATTATGTAATACATCCATTGAAACAACATTCATTTCTCTGTCTCGGAGCTTACCTGAAGAAGTTCCATATCCCCCTTCGTATGATCTCGAGGCAAGCCAGAAGCGCGACAAGAGTTTCTCTATGTAAGAAGGAAAATTTCAGATCCAAAACTGTTTGTAACCACACTAACCTCAATAAAACATTCAGGACCTGCCAAGAAGATGATGCAACAATTTTAACCATCATGCAAGGAAAAACAAAATCAGAGGATATTCCTATTGTTTCTTTGTTTGCTCACCATTGCAGCGTAGTACACGGTTTTGTGAGGAACAAGAAGCTTCTCTCTTAAGAAAGTGTTTTTACATCCTCTTTGAAGCAATCCCCAGTCAACAACAATGTCCCAATAAGTTGCGTAAAGAGTTGCAACTCCTGAGAAAACCCAAGCTGTGATGTTCCAGGTAACTCCTCTGTTAAGAGTAAAAGCTGTTCTAAGACAAGCAGCGACGATGGTCAAGAGATACTTAATGGCATTGTACCCATGACCCGGATCTTTGTCTTCGATTAATCTTCGGATGCATTGAAGAAATCGTAACCAGTAAGGTATAACAGCTACAATGAAGTAGAATGTTGTGAATACATCGTTTGATCTGCAGGTGTTTACTCTTCTTTGTCTGAAATCTCCAAATCCATAGTAGCATATGTAAAACTCTAGACTCCTGAATGCTTGAACCTATACATTGATCCTTTGCATCTGAAATCATCTATCAAATAAGTAGGAAAGTAGTTTTTGAGTATTGTTTTTTTCTCGAACCTGGCTTGTTAGTTGATCTGCCAAGAAAAAGTCCGGAAGATTCACCTGCAATAATGAAAGATATTTATCTTAATATTTTGTTTATGTTTTTGATGAGTGGACTCGGGAGCATAGGATGTTGTTGGTACCGTGCAAAATGGTGCAGCAATGCAGCGAAACAGAACCGCGAGGAAGAAGAATCGGCTTGAACGGTTCAAAATGTTAAAGGGGCAAAGAGTAATGGCCATCACTAGCTGCATTAGTGTGCAGTGAAACCAATCTCATCAAACACAAGGATTGAGTTGTAAAACTGTAATGAGAGAGAAGGAGCTTACGGCGAGGAGAAATAGTGGAATAAGTTCAGTGAATGTTCTGTAGTCTTTTGTTTGAGAATCCATTTCCATGTCAAGGTTTAATAAGACAGCACACAAAGAAAGTGTACCAAGACCAAAGCTGAGAAGTAGAACATGTCTGTAACCAAGTTCAGTGCCTTGTTTGAATCCAAAGATGAAGGAGTAATTCACACGGTATCGCCTCCAGAAGTAGATATTAGCAGCGTACATGATCATGTGCAAAACTACAAACCCAAAGAACCTGCAAAATGAAATGTATCTCATAAGAACTAATGTTACAAAGAGAGAGAGAGGCTGTTTGGGTTGTATATTACCTGTAAAGAGGGAACATTGTTTCCATGTAAGTTCTTTGTCCCGGTGTGCCCAAGATATTACGGGCATGGATGATCAAAGCAAGAGCTACAATGAGAGAAATAGCGCAGCCGAAAAAGAAGCCTGAGAAAACAGAGGAAAAATAACAGAACAAAATGATGAATTACTCCTAAGAACACATATCAAAGATTGGATATTGCAGTGTTATTACATACCAGTGGAAAATGTGATTCCATGACGTTCTTTGTTCACTTTTGGTCTTAAGAGGTTCATCCCTTGGCTCCGGTTTGAATTGCAAAAATGTTCAATGAGACTAGATTCAACTCTTAGCATCAGCTTATGAACCTGCAGATGTTTAAAGCTTTGATATTAAAGTTGCATTTTTTCCGATTTTGGTAGACAGAGTTTTATTTTAAATCTGCTTACTTCATCGGAGCTAGTGAGGTAAGAGCTATCCACCATTTCCATGTACAGTTTCGAAGCATTTCTTGCGGCTGTCTATAAGAGAAGATAGGTCATAAAGAAAAAGAAAAACAAATGTCAACAATATTTCCAATAATACAATTTCTTAAACTAAAGTTAATTATTTATTCATAGAAATTGAAAATAAATCTAAAACAGATAAGTTTAAACTAAAACTTAATAAGTATAAACTAAAAATACGAATTAAATAAATATATACGCATTATCAATTTATTTGAATTTATAACATGTAGAGAAAATCTAAAAGCAAAAAAGATGTGAAAAAGGATGATTATATAATTTTTTGTCAACCTTTATATTTTTTGTCAACGGACTATTGTATATATGATTAACTTCTTTCTTATTTAATATGATTTAAGTTTGTAAACTATCTAATTTAAAATTTCTAAATGGTCAAAAGGTAATATAAAATTTCGACATACAGTTTGAAGTCCACCAAATAAATTTTAAAAAGAACAGATAACTTAGGCCTGAAAAAGTGGAATTTTGTAGATTACGAGTAGAAAGTACCTTATCATACTTCTTCATTATCTTGGAAATCGCCAAAGTGTTCAAGAAGCTGTAATTCTTAACATACCGAAGCTTCTGATAGAACTCGATGAACGCTATTTGAAGTAGGTCCTCGGCTTTCTTGAGATTATCTTTTGTGAATTTGAGCTCTTCCTGCTTCTGGACCTTGAGTATTGTTTTAATGGCGGACAGAGGAGTTTCCCGCGTTTTGTTCATCCTGATGCGCTCAAGAATATTCTTATTCCCTGTTTCCTCGTTTCTTATCAGATCTCCTAATGCCACTCCTGAATAATCAAAGCTTAATTAAAGATTCAAACTTTCAATCTTCACAGAGCAAAGTTAAAGCCAAACAGAATCTGAGAAACTCACTGTGTTCTCCAGGCTTGGAAGATGATCCAATCTTAGAAGCTAAGGTATTGATGTCTACAGAGACTGAGTCAGAGAGAGAATGGTTCATCTCCATAACTTTGAGTCTGAAAGCAATCAAAGCATCCAACTGTTTGGACAGAGACAGAGCCTCGTTCCTCGCTCTGTCCACTTTCAACCTGTAAAAGCTATTCACTTTGTTGAATTCTCGATCTAGGGTTCTAAAGAAGGCAACCTCAGAGTCTCCAGCCTTCAAAAACACCGTCTCGTAAGTCGTCTCGAGCTCCCGAGTCACAGTGTTGACCACAATGCCGTGATTATCAGAGACCGAGGCGTCGCGGTTGTACCGTCTAGTTAGGTTGCGTGCGAAGGAAGGTTTGTTGTTCTGGCTGTTGGGATCTGAAATGTTTCGAGAAGCTTGGATGTCTTGAAGAATCGTTTTGAGGTAAGCGTAATCTATGTAAGCTTCTTGCCATTCTGGGATCATCTGAGACACAAACTCTTTCCCGAATCTCATTCTTCGTTTCCTTTTGTTAGACCTTCAACGTTTTTTTTTTTTTTTTGAACTTAGCGCTCTCTCTCTCTCTCTCTCTGGAGCTCGAAGTCTATAGTCAGATTCTTAATTAAGAATCTTGCTGTCTTTGTCTTTGGAACAAAACGGGAAAGAAGACCATTTGACTTTTGGGTTTTGAGTGATTCTAAAGAGGTTTTAAATCATATATATTATAATAAACAATAGTAAAATTTTGAATTAAAGCACTCTCATTCAATCTTAGGTGGCTAATTACCATTTATCTCTATTTATATTTTTTAAAATTAAATTTAATAAAAAATTTATTAAAAATCATAAATTAATAAAAAAAATTATTAAAAATCGTAAATTAAATAAAAATATTAAAAATCGTAAATTAATTAAAAAAATTGTTGAAAATCGAAATTTAATAAAAACATTTAAATTTAATAAAAATTATTAAAAATCGAAATTTAATCAAAAAATATTTCAAATAGAAAATAACAAAAAATTAATAAATTGGAATTTAATTAAAAAAATATTTAAAATCATATCATATATAATATATGCGAAGTAAATTTTTCGCTATAACGTCTCTCATTCAATCTAGGTAACTAATTCCTCTTTATTCGTTAATAAAGTTTTAAATATCCTTAATTAATTAATTTATTTTCGTAGTTTGTATAAAAATTTTGCTGCCACTTTTAGTTATTTTGATAATATTAAGATAATTTCAATCGAATTATCTGTTGAGCGAGATTATCTGGAAAAAAAAATGTACATGTGATATGGGAAATCCTAGCTTAAGTTGAGAGCTATATATAAATATATTACTTTATAAAATGTATCTTAAGCTCAATTGTGGTTTGGTTTCTACATTGGTCGGTTTTTCGTTGTTTTTTTTACCGTCTTTATTTTTTATAAATTAATTTTTGATTTTTTCTATTGTTTTTTCTGTTTTTCAGTACCAGTAGTAGTGTTCCTCGATTATATGTTGTTGTTTTGTGTTGTCAATTATTCTTCCTTACTTAACGTGATTAAAACCATGTCAACATATCATAAATCATCTTCATTGTCTAATGAACATGTTTTAAGTCCTTTGTTTTTTTGTTTGTTATAAATATGGCTTTCTAAATTCTGTTTATTTTTGGAATAATGTAAGAGAGGCCAAATACTCTAGCAGGGCGCAGAGGAAAAACAGAAAAAGGGAAAAAGGGAAAAACGAAGTAGAAAAAGAAGAGAAAAAAGATAAATTAAAACATATAGAAAAACATAGAGTTGACGAAAACGTAAAAAATGAGGAAAAATGAACAAAAAGTCCTAGACCATAAACAATAAGATCAAGATGGGTAACACAAAATAGTGAAGAAGAAAAATGATAAGGAGATGAAGAACTCAAAGTTGAAGAAGAAAACTGAAAGAAAAAGAAGAACAAAAATAGTAGATGAAAAAAATAAAGTATAAGAAGATGAAAACTCGACGATGAAAAAGAAAATAAAAAGAAGAATGTAAAGATGAGAAAAAGACAAACAAAAATTAGAAAGAAAAAAAAGTTTTGATAAAACAAAAATGACTAAGAAGAAGTAAAAAACAGAAGATAAAAACGGCTAATAAAAGCAAAAGAACAATAGTAGAAGATGTTGAAGAATAAGAATTTAGAGAATACAAAGACAATAAAAATAAAACAAAGAAGAAGAGGCAGACAAATAAAACAAAAAAATCAACAGAAAAGATGAAGAAAAAACCGAATGAAAAAAAAATCAAGAAGTCAAAGAAGATGAATACAATACATAAGAAGAAATAGTCAAAAACAATGAAAGATAAGAAGGATAAAACAAAGAATAGAAAAGCTAAAAAATAAAGAAAAATGAGAAGAATAAGAAAACAACGATAATATGAACAAAAAATAATACAGTGAACAAGTAAGATAAAAAGATAGTCGGATAGGTCGAAGACAATGAACAAAAAAAATTAAATGACCAATTGGAGAAGAAAAAAGATAATCAGAAGAAGAAGTCATAAAGAAAACCAGTAGATAGTAGAGGAAGTGAAAAAAAATAATTAATAAAATGGAAGAAAACTAGAAGATGAAGAAGACAAAGTAGAAAAAGGTAAATATGATAAAAAAACGAAGACAAATCAGATGAATAAGAAGTAAAAAAAGATGAAGACAATAAAGAAGAATAATTTGAAAACAAATAACGATAAAAAAAGAACTCAAAAATATAAGGAAAAAATTAAAAAAGGGAAAATATAAACTATGAGAGGAGTAAAAAGACAGATAAGACAAAGATCTTTAAAATATGATGAAGAATTTGGAGAGAGTAAGAATAATTGGAAGAAGAGGAATAAGAATCAGTTGAAGGAGAAAAATAAAATAAAATAGAAGACAAAGTAGAAGAAGAAGAAGATGGGGAAGAGAAAAAATTGGATGAAAACCTTAAAAGATGAGGAATTGGAGAAAGTAGAAGAATATGAAGATGATGTAAAAGCCGAAAAACACCAAAAGAATAGGAAGTCGGCGATAACAAAGAAGACGATGGCAATGAGAAAGGAAAAGAAAAAAAAAGAAGAAAGAGAATAATAATACATTGAAGAAGAAGAAGAAAGAGAAGAAAACCTGGAAGAGAAGAAAATCAAAAGATGTATGAGAGGAAAAAAGAAAAGATGTGGAGAAGAAGAAGAAAACGTGAAAAAGAAAAATCAGTAGAATAAAAATTAAAAAAAGACATAGAAAATAAAGAAGAAAAAAAAAACAAAAAAACAAAAAAAAGAAAGAAGAAAATGATAGAGAAAAAAAATTAAAAGATAAAAAAAGAAAAAGATGAATAATTTATATTAATCTTATTTTAGTTTGTGTTTATTGATTTCATACACTTATTATTAGTATTGATTTTAAAGTTTTTAATGTTAGACAATGATTACTTTCATAGATTAGCTTTATTTTAATTTTGTATGTATTAAATTCTTGATCTAATTATTTTTTGATATATGACATAAAATTTTATTTTAAGTTTTAATGAAACTTTTTGGCCCGCGCAAGTCGCGGACTAAACACCTAGTAATTTAATAAAATACTATTCTTCGTAGCTCAACTGGTTCAGTTTCAAGTTGTTTTATTAAAAGAGGTATACCACGCAACAACGGTAGAAAACTAATTTAATTTTGATTTGGTCTCCAATTAAACATTGTTTGTCATTTTTTTCTCTTTAACAGCTCAACTGGTTTATATAGTTTGTAATTTTGTAAAAATATCTTTTAACTTTGAGCTTAACCCCACTTTTCACATGTTCGATTATCTTTCATAACCATTAGATTGTTGCAGATCTATAGATTTTTTTTAAATAAAAAATTGGTGGGATTAAAAATTGTAATAGCATAGTATAGGTCCGATAGTATTGTAATTATATAGTTCATTCAAAAATTTATGCCCTGTTTTGTGTATAAAATAGGAACCTTGAGATATTATAATCGACCCTACATGTGACATGAATGTCAACGTGCTTATTAAATTTATAGTCAATGCATAAATTTACGTCTACTAGACTTGAGAATATTGAAACGAAGTAGATGATTTGTATTTTTTTTCAATGAATGGTTGGCTCTAATCGCGTAGAGATCATATAGCCTTATCATTTTAGGAAGCTTCTCTGTTTTGTCGCCACCTAAATTCAGTTTGCAATGTCTTTATTAGATGTAAAATAGTATCTTCTTCCATGCACATTAATTGGTCAACAAAAAGAAGAAGGTCGTATCTTATAGATTGTTTCCTGACCACAGACTACTGTGTATCTTCTACCGTTCTGCATTTAGCGGAGATGCGAGTCGTTGGGCATATCTTCTAGACTTCTGCGGACATCATTTTTCTTGCCCTTTTTTCTTTTATATGTAGCAAACAATTATTTTGTTCCTCTTTCATCTTATCTGAGGTAGGTAAAAGATATAGGTTCTTAGAAAGAAAGAAAAAAAAGAGAGATATAGGTTTTCAGAAAAGAAGAAAACATATAAATGTCATGTCGCAACGACGCTAATAAACGGCAATAGACTTTGATTTTTCTTTTTTTTTTCTTAAATAAAAAGTCTTGGAAATATTGCCAATCTATATAGTTTCTTTTGATGACTTTCAACCAATTTGTGGTCTCTAATTTAGTGAGAAGTTTGCTATCTTCAGACTAAACATGGATTTTCAAATTTCATTGATACAAATTCAATCAATTGTAAGAATTAATAAATAATCAAAGGGATAAACACACACAAAATTTGTGGAATATGTCAAAGCTCAAAAACACTCGTCACTATTCGCTATGATCATCAGTGAATATGTAGCATCTACGTTTCTTTGGGTGAGCTTGCACCTCCAAAACACATGCGACGGTAGATCAACGAAAGATTTATAAACTTCAACAAGATTTAAGAGGTAACTAAAGTTTAAATCTGCAATTTAGGATTTACATGCATATGTAAAAACATATTTATTTATTTATCTTTAATTAACGACGGAAAGATAAACAGTGCAGAAAACACACATAAAAAAAGCTTACAAGAACTTGGGAGAGTTTTCAAAATTTGTGAAAATTCCCAAAAATGTGATAAGATTCTAAAAACTTGCTAATAATTTCGAGTAATGGAAACATATGTATTTACGGTACCATTTCCTATTATGGCTAATATTTGTCCGGAAACTATATATACTCTAATCAACATAGTTTCAAAGTTTCCCAAAATGCGTGAAAGTTTTTAAGAAACTGTGTAAATTATTTCCGAATACGTATCTCTGATAATTAAACTATTTGAGACCACTATCCGGATCAGGTAAAATAACTAGATATCGTTGATACTGATCAAAATAAGTACATTTATTTGATACAAAGCTTATACAGTAATTTATACCATTAAAAATGCAGAAGGCCATTGTCGTTAGTAACGCGGAGATCGACAAATCGAAATCTACGCATTTAATGTTTGACCTTCGAAGCAACGAAGGGTAGTTCCGTAACTTTGCATATCATCGCGTGGCCGTCTACGCGCCGTTTCGATTGATGAGATCGCAGACGCCATTGATTGTTCCGGATCGTTTCCGAAGAAGAAAACATTTTAATTATTGCTACTAAATTTCGTTTAGTTATTTCCGGTGAAGATTATTAAACTTGGTTGAAACTTAAGTCGATAACTAACTTTTGTTAATTTGATTTCGCAAATTTGTTTTGTTATCCTTCACCTTCACTACTCAGGTTTTCTTGTGAATCTCTCTGAGCTCGCTTTTACGAACAAGACGACAAGGATCAGATCATTGCTCCTCTCTGGTAAAAATTCTCCCGAGTTTCAAGGTTCGTAGATTCTCTTTGTTCTTTGTTCCGTATGTTTTCATGTTGGATCTGTCCCGTGAAGAGATCTTTTTTTTTTCTTTCTGAAAATATCTGACGGTGATTACCTATTCTTTGAGCTGAATCTGAGCTGGATTCATAGTATTTTCTGGATTAGATGTGCAATAGATTAATGTTTCTAAGTTTTCTCTAGAAGATCGATTCTCTGGATTAAGATTATTTTATAGTTAGTGTAGTTTTTGGTGAGATCGATGGTGTTGTTATATTTGTTTTCCCTTTTAGTATGGCTTGCTCATAGTATTGCTCTTCCAGATTCATGTGCTTTCGATCCTGAAAAAGGCAATTGGAGGAATCTTAACAGTGATACAGAGCTTGAAGGTTAAAAACCCCGCTTGAATTGAGCAACAATTCGCTTAGTTCAGTGGAAGATTGCATGCCAAAGACGAAAGCATTTATCTTCAACACCATTTTTGAAGAATGTTGATAGTGGCTTATCACCAATAGGCTCTGTTCTTCTTGCTTGCAATAGTTCTGGTTCTGTAAGAAAGCCATGGCTTTGGGTTCTCCTAAAGTTTCTAATTTTGTGGCCGGATTCCCTCGGAAGGTGTCTACAATTGCAGTTGCTATCTGCGGATTGGCATCATTCTTTGTTTTCGGATTGTTGCTACGTCTTTCTTACCCAATCAGTTCCTCAGTTAGTGGCATATTTTATGGAATAGGGACTCCTGAACAAGTTGAATTCCCTTTATCTTTGAGCAACCATACTGTAAAAGGCCTTGACAAGAGTAGCGACATCTATACTGCAGAGCAAAATTTGACTTCTCAATCTACCTCTGTCTCTCCTGATGTTGTTGACACAAAGATACCGCTGCCGGATTTCGATAGTGATAGGAAGTTGGAGAAACCTTTGACCCAAGTAAACGAGGATACTGTTTCTTTGGATAAGTCTGAGAAGGCTGATGATGGATCAGGTGAAAGTGAGACCAATGTTTCCAAAGCTGGAGACACTCCAAATGAATCATCTCGTCCACATGATGACTCTGAAAGTGCTTCAGCAGAAACAGGTACTGTTCTCTTAAACACGCTAGTTTCCATTTAGGTAGCTTTTTTGTCTTATTTTGAACATCTTGTTTTATGGTAGCTTAATTTTCTGTATAAACAAAGAAAAACTAGTATGGGGATGTAAAGCATTAAGTTTGCACTTCTATGGCCAATGGCTTTAATCTCCGATAAGCTTTGAAGAAGTTCAGCTGCTCAACTCCTAACTCTAGATCTACTGTATCTAGCCTAGTACTAAAATATAGCAGATTAGAGCTGTTTTGAATTGGTTAGAGAGCAATCAGTGAGGGCTCGGTTTGTAAGGATGTCTCGGCATATCGTTTTAGGGGGTGAAATTTGTAGGCTTTGTTTGGGGATTTTAGTTAAGAAGTTCGGTTGTATTGAAATAAGAAATGCAGTTTCACAGCTTTGTTCTTGTTATTTTTCCTTCTATCCAGTTTACTTGATAGTTAGACCTCAGTTTCTGCTTCTCAGGAATTTAACTGTTCCATGTTTTCTCATTCTGTTATTAGTATGTCGCTCACTCAGATCTTTGATTGCTTGTAGAGTGTGATTTGTATCATGGTAGCTGGTTTTATGACCCTGGGGGACCTGTGTACACGAACAACTCTTGCCCTGTCCTGACGCAGATGCAGAACTGCCAGGGCAATGGAAGACCTGACAAGGGATATGAGAACTGGAGATGGAAACCGTCTCAGTGTGACCTTCCTCGGTTTGATGCCAGGAAATTTCTAGACCTAATGAAAGGCAAGACACTGGCCTTTATAGGAGATTCAGTAGCTCGTAACCAGATGGAGTCCATGTTGTGCCTTCTTTGGCAGGCAAGTATTTTGGTCATTTGTCTCGAAAAATTGAATTAATGGTGAAAACCTGTATCTTCAGGAAACTGTACTTTTGTCGCTTTAATCTTCAGGAAACTGTATGTATTATATTAACGTAGATTGCCGTTTTCAGGTTGAAACACCGGTCAATCGTGGGAGCCGAAAGATGCAGAGATGGTATTTTAAGTCATCATCAGTAATGATTGCCCGTATTTGGTCATCCTGGCTCGTGCATCAGTTCAACGAAAAATTCGATTATGCTCCTGAAGGTGTCACAAAACTAAAGCTGGACCTTCCTGATGAGCGTATAATAGAAGCTCTTCCGAAATTCGACGTGGTTGTCCTCTCATCAGGGCACTGGTTTGCAAAGCAGTCTGTCTACATATTAAAGGACGAGATAGTGGGAGGCCAATTATGGTGGCCAGACAAATCAAAACCCATGAAAGTCAACAACGTGGAAGCATTCGGAATATCAGTTGAAACAATCTTAAAGTCCATGGCTACACACCCGAACTACACCGGTTTGACCATTGTGAGAACATGGTCACCTGATCACTACGAGGGTGGTGCTTGGAACACAGGTGGTTCATGCACAGGGAAAGTAGAACCCATCCTTCCAGGGAAGCTAGTGAAAAACGGTTTCACGGAGATAATGCACGAGAAGCAAACGACAGGGTTTAACCGAGCAGTGGATGGAGTCGTGGATGATCTGAAGCATAAGTTAAAGCTGATGGATATTACAGAGGCCTTTGGCTATCGCCATGATGGTCATCCTGGTCCGTACAGGAACCCGGACCCAAACAAGATCACTAAAAGGGGACCGGATGGACGGCCTCCGCCACAGGACTGCTTGCACTGGTGCATGCCTGGACCGGTCGATACATGGAACGAAATGGTGTTGGAGCTCATAAGGAGAGACATGGAAGACAGGAAAAGGAAAAGCTCAGGGTCTTGACTTGGTTTTGATACTCAAGGCAGAGTTAGATTACAGGAGTTATATACTTTTTGAAAAAATCTGATTCTTGATTACTGATAAACCATACATAATCTCACTTGTAGATTTTGTATCAACCACGGTGAGGTAGGATTAGGCATTGTTTCGGATCTGTTCCACTATATTTTTTTTGGTTCGTTTGTGTCTTCAGATTGAAAGCTACTACATCTCTCTTTCTTATTTTTTTGTTTACTTTGATATTTTGGGAGTTGCGAATTGAGGCGTTTTGAGGTAAATCTATATGGAGATAGAATCTGAATAAGCTAAATTCATACAGTATTATGTTTTACAATATAGAAGGATCTTGACCTCTATATAGAGATTTTTATGAAAAAAAGGGGGTTGGAATCGACACATTGATTTTTTCACAATTTTTTTACAATATAGAAGGATCTTGAACCTTACGTAAGGTTCAATACCGAACATTCCATTTCGAGGGAGCAAAGATAATTTGGAAAAACTTGGAGTTAGAAAAGAAGATTATGTATAGATTTGGGGGGGTTATGTGCAAAAACCGATTCGCTGAGTAATAATCGCGTTTCTCACTCACCAGGACGAAAGCTAGTTTTTTTTTTCTTTATTGGGAGTGAAAATGGCGTCGTACACGCTCTCCTTTATCCCTTTGACGGTCTCTAATCGTCGGATCTTTGTTTCGAGTCAGAAAGGATCTCCCTCGTCTTCTTCTTCTTCTTCTTCTCCGATTCCTCCTACTTCTCTGTTAGGAAAGAAGCTTCTTGTGACGAAACCGTCACGTCGCTGCTTCGTCTCCAAGCACCGGTGCTTGACCTCGGCTAGTACGGTCTTTAGCGTCCCGACTGCGTGAGTTTTTCAATTGATAGCTCTTTTTCAACATCTTTTATACTTTCTCTGGGTTTCTTTTTCTTTTTTCTTTCCTTCCACCACGGAAATGGAAGCTTACGATTGTTAGGTTGGGTTTTTGCAGGCAGCCGGAGAATGGTTCTTCGGATAAGCTCCCAAAGTAAGTCTCACTCGGAATTTACGTATCCAATTAGTAATTATAGAGCTTCAAGGTTTACCCGTTTTGATTTAGATGGTCGGCGAGATCGATAAAATCACTTGCAATGGGGGAATTGGAGGCTAGGAAACTCAAGTATCCAAGCACCGGCACCGAAGCCATTCTAATGGGTATCTTAGTTGAAGGTTTGTCATTTCTTCTTTATGATTCTGCGACCTTCAGCTTTGTCTCTGCTGCTTCTTCTAGATTAGATTTGTGGTTTCTGGGATCTTTATGCTGCCATGGGATCGAAAGCTTACATTTTGTTTTGAGGAATCGTAAACAACAATGCTGCTGAAGATTTATCCTCCTCATTGCATATATATATAAGCAAGGGTTATTATGATTTGTTGTTCCTGTGGGATGAGTTTTGCTTCTGTTCTTCTGTTTCTTAATCGTTATCAACTGAAGCTGTATATTCAGATGTGGCATGCCTTATGGTGGCTGATAGAGAATTGGGGCATTTAACTGTAAAAATTTATAAATTGTTGACTGTAAAGTCTTACATTTAGTTTTCGAGATTTGTATAAGCTAATGCTTGGTGAAAAGTTCTCTGTCTCGCTTTGTGCTTTAGTTCACCCGCTTAATTGAGTCCGAGTATAGCTAATAAGCATAGGCTATGTTTGTTCCTATTAAACAAAATTCGTGTGGGATCAAGTTTTGCTTCTATCCCTCTGCTAAAAAACTGAAACTTTATAGTCAGTTGGGGAATGTTTATGCTCTTTGATCGTGCTGAAATACGAACGTGAGGAGAGAATCGGGTAGAATCATCAGGGAAACAGTTTTGATTTTTATGTTGTTTAGCTTTTTTTCAATAACTCTTCTTTCTGTTGTTCAAAAGGTAGCGATGGTAAATCGTTTCAGCTTATCTGTTTTACTTACTTTGGTTAACCTTGTCATTGTGGTTTCAGGCACTAGCACAGCTGCTAAGTTCCTGAGGGGGAATGGAGTCACACTTTTCAAGGTGCGAGATGAGACGATAAACCTGCTGGGCAAATCAGACATGTACTTTTTCAGCCCAGAGCATCCTCCTCTAACTGAACCGGCTCGAAAGGCCATTGAATGGGCCATTGATGAGAAGAAGAAATCTGGTTTGCATAAACAAACACCATCTTAATATTTGTAGATCCTTGTCTTTCCCATCCGCGATAGCCAAACTGAAACTGTTTTGTACACAGGTGTGGATGGGGAACTAACCACGGCCTACTTGCTTCTTGGGATTTGGTCTCAAAAGGATTCAGCAGGCCGTCAGATTTTGGAAACGCTCGGGTTCAATGAAGATAAAGCCAAAGAAGTTGCGAAATCAGTAAGTTTTGAAACCCTAGTTTCTATAGGATAGGATATAGCTTTCTCTTAAGTGTTTGGTTTGGTGCAGATGAATGAAGATGTAGATTTGAGCTTCAAGAAACAAGGTCAATAGTGATGGGATTTATTTCAGTCAGCAAAGCTCCTGTAACTGTATACGGAGTGGCAAAAGATTCAAGACAACAAACCAAGACACCAAAAGCCCCCTTTCTTGAAGCTCATGCCTTTTTCTCTTTCAATACTTGGTTGTAGTCAAGTTTTATTTTTGCATCATATAGCTTTTCTGCTTTATCACAATTCACAACTCCAAAAACAAAATTAATTCAGTGATTCGCTTCTCTTATAGGTCTATCTATGTTACTACTAAACCAAAAACTCATATCCTTGAACACTCATTCGCTGATTAACATCTTTTATTCTCTTATATTTAAAATCTGATATGATGAAGTATTGTTTCTTAATTTTTCTATTGCCTCAGCTATTTTATGGCCTTTTTCTTGATTTGGTCGCTCTACTTGTATTGATCATAAAAAGATTTTAAAGAACATCAAAATTGCAACCAAGATCTAAGAGAGACTCAAAATTATGACTAAAATCTTTGCAGCTTCTCAGTTCTGATCAAAGGCAATTGTTTGGCCAATCCAAGCCGTCCAGAATGTTTGTAATCGAAGGGACAAGAATGCTCCTCCGGATACCGATGGGACCCGCAAAACATGTGTCCGCATCTGCAGTTGAATCCCAACATCCCTACCTTCCTCTGACACATCCCGCATCTTCGTTTGATTCCGACCGGTTCTTCTGAAGTGGCGGGAAGATTCGTAGGAGGGCAAACCAGTGATGGCTTGGTCTCGGGTTCGAACCTAAGAGGGGGAAATTGCTGAAGAACACTCTGCTTGTAGCAGAGGGAACAGAGATTGTTGTTCTTTCGGGTGCCAAAAAGTCCACAGCCTCCTGCGCATGGTAAT
This sequence comes from Eutrema salsugineum, assembly GCF_000478725.1. Lineage (NCBI taxonomy): Eukaryota > Viridiplantae > Streptophyta > Magnoliopsida > Brassicales > Brassicaceae > Eutrema > Eutrema salsugineum. Next base: position 6,253,240 of record NW_006256909.1, on the reverse strand, counting down.
GCTTCTTCTGTTTCCTTTGCATTAATCATCTTCTTTAAAACTTTTCTTCTTCTTCTTCTTCGTGAGTCTCAGTGGCTATGAGAGATACTTGTTGAATTTTATGAAAGATGATTCAAGATTGTTTGTGGGTGAGTTCTATCAACGACTATATTCAATATATAGAGGAAAGTTGTGCAATCAGATTTCCTTTTTGTAATATAACATGGAAATTATTTGTGTTTCGTTACTTGTGGAATAGTAGTAACTTTCTATTTTGAAGTTAGTAATCTCCATTCCTTACAAGAACGGAAAAGATACGTTAGAAAATAGAAACGTTCACAGAATTTCTTAAATAAGAAGCCGTGTTTCTGTCTTCGAACAGCATGAAGTTAACTTTTAAGTTAAAAAAAGGACAAAGTAAATTAAAACCGAGTAGTTTTTGACTTTTTTCACACACTTTGTAAGATTTCCATATTTTTGCTTGGCTTTTAATAAAGACTGGCCACTGTCTATAGACCCAACAAATGATAATCTCGTTGGTCTTATCATTCGAGTTTACAAATCCTATGGATCCAATAGTTTTAATTGAGATCGCAAACCTCTTCCAATTGAGTTAATTTAGGACTCATACTAAAGTGGGTCACCTTGGCCATACTGAGCACTCTTCAATCTCTCTATTTTTACTTTTTAAAAAAAAAATTCTTAAAACAATCAAAGATTTCTTGAAATTTTTTTTCTTTAATATTTTTTCTTTTAGCCCTTTTATATTTTTTAACCTAAATGGGTCTATTCATAATTTAGGCCAGCTTTGCTCATTAATAGTATATATTTTTGGTTTTATTAGTACTAAGTATTTGGCATATGCTTTGTACATGTATCATTTAAAACTCGATTACTGAAAAAAAAAATTTCGATTAAACTTATATATATTAGTAGAATATTTTAAGGTTATTATTGCTACGGTTGAAAAAATCTTCTTAAAAGTGACACCACAGAAATATTAAAAAATGAACTATATATAAACAATTTTGTTTAGCATGGCCAAAAAACCATAGTACATTATCTAAAATTAAAGAAATCATATTCTTTCAAACTTTAAAATGATATTCCAAATTTCCAATAATGGCCTTAAAGCTGCGGCTATAATAATAAATAATAGAAAGGGTATCTGGTATGTCAGCTATCAGATGATCGTACACTTGATTTTTTTTTTGTTGGTCACGAGATTGTACGACACCACGAGATTGCACAACAATTGTTATTGATAAAAGATGGAAATGTGGATGGGAACATTTGCCATTGATTAAAGAGAGAAGAAGTTAATGATGAAGGCATGAGGCAGAAAGACGTCATTGCTTACCCTAACAAACCTCTTTTTCCAATACTTCTACCAATAACGTATCTTTTTCTTTATTTTATAACTATACAAAAACCCTTTCTTTATTTCACTGTCTTTGTTCCATACTCCCATATTTTTCAACTTTACAACAAATCACTGACTGAGATTCAGACTCAGACCAAATCCCCTAGCATAAAATCAGACAAGATTAGATCTTGTTGTCTCATCATCATCATCATCATTAATAGAAGAATCTTTGTAGAAAATAATAGACAACTTACTACAGGTTTTAGATGAATGATTTTCCGCAAAAAAGAAGGTGTAATAAAAAGCTGAGAAATAGTAGTGAAGAAAACATGGACAAGATAGTACACAGAGAAGTTGAGAAACAAAGGAGACAAGAAATGGCTTCTCTTTACGCATCTCTTCGCTCTCTTCTCCCTCTCGAGTTCATCCAGGTTCTGTCTCTTCAGAAACCCTAATCAATCTTGCTTTTGATTCTTCACTCTTACAGATCTACAAGTTTTTTTTTTTTGGGTTAAATGTTAATTAAATTGGAAACATGAGCACAATCTACAAGTTAGAATCTGTGAAAGTATGTTTTGTCTCTTAGTTTGACCTGTTGTTTTGAAAAAAAAAAGATTCACTAGAATCGTACCATTCAAACATCACAAGTTCCTAAAGCTCATATGAAACTGTTATTTTAATGTTTCTTGATGGGTTTTGGATTTGGGTTCTGTAGGGAAAGCGTTCGACGTCAGATCAGCTGAACGAGGCGGTGAATTACATAAAGTATTTGCAGACGAACATCAAGGACATGAGTTCCAAGAGAAATAACCTCATGTTATTGCCTGGACGAAGCTTTGGGAGTAGTAATGGAGGAGATAGGAATGAGATTTCTAATCAAGCCGTGATTCGTCCGTGTTTAGTCGGCCTAGAAATCGTGTTTAGCGTTATCCAAACGCCGTTGTCAAGGGTTCTGCAACTGTTTCGTGAACACGGTCTTTGTGTTCTTAGCTCCATCTCCTCCACTGTGAATGATAGACTCATTTACACTGTACATGCTGAGGTATACAAAATCTCGAGCTTAATAAATTTATCAAAATATTCACCAAATAAAATATAGAAGGTTTGCTTGCATATATAATTAAACATTCTATTTCAGACTACTTATAAGATATTGCTGTGTGTATATATATAGTGACAACATTTTAAAACCTTCAACAGACTGAAAAAAACTTATAATCAATTAATCATTGCTATAGATACATATATATATATATGTTTGTTTTGAATTAAATGTTTTATAATCACTAATCATTGCTATATTGCCACGGATATCAGGGATGAAAACGATGTTAGAGAAGCCGTAACAATCTATATAACAACATATTTTAGACGTAGCCACGGAAACAAAGATTGTATTGAAGCTTATTTGTTGAACCGGATTTTTGTTTGATTGCTTTATTTATGCATGCTAAAAAACAGATTTGATGTAGAAAGCAACACTTTCTCGTGACATTTATATTTCAGTGTTTGTTACTTTAAAACCAAATTCCTCTGTGTCTTAATTTTTGATACGAATGGAATAGAAATCATATACCAAAGTGATGAATATGTTTGCTTCAACGTTGCAGGTCAACGATCTGGCTTTAATTGACTTTGCAGACCTCAAGGATACCCTTACATTTATGAAGTAAACGTTTTCTTTAGTAGATATATCTTAACTTCTCAAACCAAAAATTAAAAAAAAAAAAAAAGTAAAAACGATGTATATAGATAGTTTCCTTGGACTAGTATCTGTGTATCTGTATATATCTGCGTTTTTCAGATCTTTAACAGAAATAATCCATGTCTTAACATATGTGTCCTCATTCCTAGACATATAATAATTTTGTAAATCATTTTGGTTACATTAATAGCTTCATCAGCTATAAGACCCATTATAACATATACAGATACATCATTCTCTATCTATTATTGTATCACTCTCGACCATTTCTCTTGGCTATTAGTTTCCATTTTATAACCCAACTAATACAAATAGTTCACTCGATCTCTATCCATTACTTTATCTTTATCACTCTGTCTTGGTATATTTATACTCAACTCTACAATCTTATCCTAGACACGTGAAGGTCTATATCTACCAACTCCTCTTGTATAAAATAATAATACACATCAATTTACTCTCACACCCCTATCTCTTGTAATTAAATTTCTAACCACTTCATCTCGACGTGTGGAGCCTCTCTCCATCTGCATAGTTCTTTCAATTTTGATTTTATATTATCTTTCTAATTTTTCTAAACTGTCTGTAATTTGGAATAAATATGTAGACTGGTCTAGGATGAAAAAAGATGTTTTCAATCTATTTTTCCATTAATGAAGTTTCAACGCGTGCCATGATTCGCCTAGTTGGACCAATCGATCGAGCTAGTGCAAGCGTGGTTTGTCCTTCTGTTTTGCTGTCTCTAGTTACGAGAGATAGAACAGTCTTTGCTCACTGTCATCTGTTTATCAATACATTTTAGTGATAATGTCATATTTTAATTATTATATTTTTAGTGTTTAGGTTTATTGATTGTTCATCAGCAAATTTTGTCATCAAAGTGTATCACAGAACTAAAAACTACAGAATGAACATGATTTAATCGTTGTTAATATCAGTCATTTACCGTTGACCAAACATATTATAGTTTGTTCGTACCAGCAAAATTGAAGTGTATAAAGGGTAATCAATCATATGGGGCTGAACCAAGACGCTTTCTGCATGTTTTTCGAATTCACAAAACCAAAAAAAAACACAACTAAGCCGAGAAAGAAAAACAAGGAAGTGCATAAAAGTAAGAATAAAAGCTAACGATAAAGGCTGTAAAAAAATGCTACAATAATTATCTAATGATAACGACGCTGCGGAAAGTAAAAATAAAATAGGGAACTGGTATATACGGCTTAGTTGAAAAACCGCTACATATAAGCGAGGAATTGTTGACTTTTCTTTTGGACTTTTGGTAAACAATTTCAGCTAAATGATCTATCTAATCTATTAGACAAGTAGGGTCTATATCTATAATGTGGTTTTGTAAAAGATGGCCAAATCATTGATTTTGGGTGTTTTCATTCTATATTGAAAACTCATCATTCTATTGAGCTAACTGACGACTAATTAACAATATTTTGATTCAAATATGATTATATAATTTAGTTTTATTAGTATCTTTGTTAGATCACTTTTTAGATACTATCCAGGTATATGTTGTTGATAAGAAAACATGATTGTGAAATCTGTGATTCAACATTTGGTAAAGTTACAAGAGGTTGTTTCGTAAAATTCACTAAGAATGTCGCTGGATCTATTTTTTGTTTGTCAACAATCTAATTACAGATTACTGGTTAACTAATTTAAAACCACACCATTATTTTAAAGTTTACCCAAATATAAAGGAACTTAAAATTCGAACACCATATTTTAATTCGTTTGAACAAACTTAGAAAGCAAAATTAGAAAATAATTGGGTTGTTACTGTAGAAATTGCGGCTCTTGCTTGCAACCGTTCGATAGAAAAAGTCCAAAGAGATGTATTTTGTTTATTTTTAGTCTACAAGGCATTTGTGTGTGTGTGTGGTCGGGAATATATAATTTATAACTTTACATAATCTTTTTTTTTTGGTCAACAACATAATCTTTTTTCTGATGTTAACTTAAAGTGCTTATCGCGACATTTGGTCATACTACAGAAAAACGTGCTTCTAATTTCTAATGTTATAAGACTGGCACTTGGCACTGGCGCATCAGATTCTCTTAGATCATATTACCAATCGACCACCTGTGATTGATACTGTTTTAAAAAATGTTCAAAAATTATTTAAAATTCTGAGACATACTCAAAAATATAACGTGAAACATGCATTTTGAATAAAAGCCAGGATGGACATTGAGTTAGGCTTCAGTTTGTTAAGCCAATCTTCGAACAAACTAATCTAATCTTCGGAAATTTGAGTCAGATGTACAATAATCTAGGTTGTCCAACCAACAAGCATGCAATGAGGCATGGACTACACATCTTGTACATCAAACATTCAAAATCCAGTATTATAAAGTCAAGGCTTCGGCCAAGTACGTCGTTTCTCGGTTTCTAAAGTTATACCTCGAATGTTTTTGCGCCAAGAAAGGTAACAAAAGCTTTTTACAAAGTTACACATAGACTCGATTCACCAACCAAATCTGTCATTCAGAAAAGGAAACCATAAGCATGAGCCATCTACAACATGTACAAGGACACTAACGAGATCAACGGGAGAAATATTGTGTAAACCGATGCTGACTACAACGATAGCTCGTTTTCGTCAATAAATTAAAGCGCATTTAAATTGCATTTAATCCGGAAACATGGAGACAGACAGAACAAACGTATTGTGCATATATATACCACAACACACATCCATGCATAAGAATTTTTCTTTTTGTGTCAAACACTAAAAAAAAACGAATTAAAGCTCAAAAAATAAAAATAAAATAGAAATATAGTGGACTGTACAATAAGGTAGCAGGGATTCGTGACAGAGAAGAAGGATTTGCTTTGCCTTGAAAGGATAACCTTTACCAAAAGGCTTATAAAATAAAGGGAAAAATATGTATTGGTCCTATTGGATATCATCGTATCTTCTCAAGAACAATAAAAATATAAAATATACATTGTATATCTGATATGGAGCGTTTAATAAAAATGTCAAATGTGAATAAGAAGAGTAGTTGCAGTGTGAGCAGGTGCACAACAAAAGCAGGGAGCCCACATGCGACCATCACAGGATCAATGGCTGAGATTTGATCTTCTTTAATTTATTTTTCATGTATCCGAATCTTAGGACACGGTTGAGCTCCCACGTTCACAGATATCAAATTGATGTATCTTGCAGTTCCTCCCAATCGTCAAAGTAAAATAATAATTTCCTTAGGGAAAATGTTGGTAGGGAACTTATCTTTTCTATAGTTTGTGTGTGTTTTTTTTTTGTATTATACCTTTGTCGGTTTGACATTTATACGTCCAAGTATCACTTTTATTGTTACCTCCATATATAGCCCCGAAAAAGCATAAAAATTCATAGGTTTATCACGAGTCGTGATCGATCAATATAAAATCCCATAGAAGCGAATCATTCCGCAACTCGGAGGAAATCATACGATGAAACCATTGCCGCCTAGTAAATTTTGAACCGGCCGGTAAAACTCTTTGCCATTTAAATCAATATAAAATATGTTTTTCGAAAGGACCAACACTCATCAAGCCCGAGGATCACACCACAAAAAGAAAATGTATTACTTGCTAAATTAAATAATCAAATTTTCTACTAACATTGACAAAAACTGCAGTGAAAAAAAATACTGAAAATAAATGATAAATTTGAGAAAAAGGATAAGAAATTTTTTTAAAGGTAATTAAAATTGTATAGCATAACATTAGGAAGATATGAATAATGTTTTACTGAATAAAATTACATGATTTTTGTTAGAATACATACATAGTTTATTCTATTTTGAAAAGTACATGCGATAAATCAACCAATTTATTTCAATTTTTGTCATCCATCATTTTCTTCTTCAATAGAATATAAATGAGTATTGAATACATTCTCTAAAAAAAATGAAAATAAATTTCAGATTAAAAAAACTTATAGAAAAGAGTAATTCCGGTGAGGACCAAAAGAAAAAGAAAGAAAGAAGATTAATTCCGGAAGTTGTATTATTTGGTCCTCCTAATGAGTATTTTATTTAGTATTTAAAGAACGGTCATCCCTCTCACCCAAGGAGACAGAGAGAACCATTTGTTTCTTTAAGGCACCATATCCTTCAATAAAATAAAAAACTAACGAGTAAAAAATAAAAGAAATTAAATTAATAGAGGACATAACCACAAAATCCTAGGGAGATCTGGCATTGCTAAAGCCCAAAGTGTCAAACTATGGATCATTATCAGAATTCTAATCCCAAAGGGTACCAAAGACAGAGACCGTTTGGCTCATCCGGCGACGGCGGCAGCAGCGGCGGCGGCTCCGATATGCCCCATGAAATAGATGACCATAAAAAGAAGAAAAAGCTTCTCCACCGCGACATCGAACGCCAAAGAAGACAAGAAATGGCTACACTCTTTGCTTCTCTTCGTACTCACCTACCTCTCCAATACATCAAGGTTCATAATCTTTACTGGCTTTTTCTTCTTCTTTCTTATATCAATTATACGAACGAGAAACCAAGATTTGGTGAGATTTGGCTTCTAGGGTTGTGAATATGCTTTTCTTGTTTCGTATTTATTTTTTATTTTTTTTACATAAACTTTGTTTGTAGGGGAAAAGAGCTGTTTCGGATCATGTAAACGGAGCGGTGAATTTCATAAAAGACACGGAAACACGGATTAAAGAACTCAGTGCAAGAAGAGACGAGCTAAGTAGAGAAACGGATCAAAGATATACATCGAATCCGGATCCAGCAAATACTAGACCTGAGTTAGGCAAATCAGATCCGGCGAGTGTGATGGTGCAACCATGCGTAAGCGGTTTCGAAGTGGCGGTGAGCAGCAACTCGTCAGGTCCGGAAGCTTTGCCCCTCTCAAGAGTGCTTGAGGCACTTCAGGAGCAAGGGCTTGAAGTCATCAGCTCTTTAACCACAAGAGTCAATGAGAGGCTCATGCACACTATTCAAGTCGAGGTATGGTTACAATATGCCATGTCGGTTGAAATTAATCTAGGGTTTGCATTATATTTGACTATATTCAGTATACAGGTTAATAGTTTCGGATGCCTCGACTTAGCTTGGTTGCAGCAGAAGCTAGTTGAGGAGTTGATACTCTCGACGAGGTACTAGTAAGAAACTGAACATTCTTAGTCCTAAATACTTCTTCATCGTATGATCTCTTTTCCAGTTACTCCTTTTTCCATTATATATGTAGGTTTGAATCTTAACCAAATAAATACTCATTTCCATTTTGTTTTTTTTTTTTAAGATTTTGTATTGAAGCTAATGTACGTAGATGATAAGAAAGTGTTTTTGTAGATATGATCATATATATATATATGTTCGTTGCTCCTACTAATTTTTCTCTTGTTCATCATGAACTTTTATACATATATCTATACTTAGAACTGAACTAATATGAAATCTATATAGAGAAACAAATATGTATGCGATGTTCACATGCCTCTAGTGCATAAATGGAAAACAAACATATTATTGTATATGTTATGTTTGCTATGACGTATTTTTGTTCATGCATTTTACAACAGAATAACTACACAGTTGATCTTCTAACTAATGTCATGGACTCATGGTGTGCTAATCGCAGAAATATCTAAAGCTTTCATGAAACTTCTTCTTGGGAGCGGGTCTTGGAATTTATTCTTGGATATATGGAGGCGTAGCGTCGGTTTAAACAAGTTCAAGTGCGTACTGTTACACCTGTATGTTTCAAAAGGATTTCATTAACTGCCCACAACGTAAAAGACCGAGGCTGTGATGTTTGCAGTAGAGAATTTTTCCCACAATCAAGGTTTTTTACTGTTTAGTTTACATTTCACTTCCTTCAAATTTCAGCTATACCATTTTTTTACCCTTCCATTGTTATGTTTTCTTGCGGTTTTCTTAGTATGGAATAAGATTTTTTGTATAAGCCCTATTGGACGGAAAACCGGAAAGGAGTAAACCAAAGGCCATGTGCGATTGCATATCTTATAATTATGAAACAGATCAACATATTTGTGCTAATGCTTTCGTTGTGTCACCCTGAGTGCAAACCCACGTTACACCAAAAAAAAAAAAAATGAAGCAAGGGTAGGTGGGAACCAATCTTTTGGGTTCTATTGGTCAAACTTAGCAAGATTGTTTCCAACTTAGGTACTGATTTCTGTACGCTATTCATATAGCTATCTCACATATTGAGAAGGAACATAATGGGTTATGATATAAGTGAAATTATGAAGTAGTAATACTAGCCGCGATCGAGAAAACCAATCGTCTGGGAAATTCGAAAGTGGCAAATAAATTATCCAAATGACTAATCGGATAGTACGTAAGTTGGTATATCCTAACACCTATAGGCATACATACAATGATACAAATGACATCACTATTACTTAGGTGTCAGGATACGTGTAAATCCATAAGCACAAGGGCTTACATCATCAAAAGACAATGTCAATGACATAATAAATGTACATCTATAATCATATGACCTCTCATGAAACATCGGTTATATATATATATATGTGTGTGTGTGTGTGTGATATTTTCATATACTCAGTGAAATTCGATAAGTAACTTCAGTATAAGGTAGACAATAAAGCTTCAATATAAGATATATCCAAAACATACTAACTGTATTAAGGAAATGAATAATGTTGGATGACATGCAAGCAAAATTGGGAGAGCCACTGTAATATTGCTCATTTACAAATAGTAGTTTTGATATAAACAAACTGTTAAACGCTTATGATAATCATGACGATGATTATTCCGGAAAAAAGGAAGCATACTGCCATAAAGAAAAGCCTGAATTCAATGCATAGAGCCCCTTCTAATTTCTAATTTTCACATTAATTTGTTATACAACGATTTAAAATATTATTATAGTTTAAGAAATTGTAAACGATTATCTAATATACAATTACAAAATCTTCCTTTCTTTTGTAATTCACGATACGGCACAGTAGTACATATCCCCCAAAATCTTGGTTTCTTTTCCCTCCTCTTTTCCTACGTACCCAGAAGCATATAAATAGAATCACATATTATTTTAAGAGTAACTAATTATTTTATATCTAAATATCTACTTAATATAATTAATAAGCGCTTAAGCGAAGTTGACACTAGTTCAAATGTTTTAGCGACGAAATGTTTTAAAAAGAAATGTTTTTAGCGCTTTCTTAAGAGATACGCATGATGAGTTGTTGAGATCTCCCTAATATTCGTTTGGTATCTCTAGTTATATACATTATTGATAATTAGATTAACTATAATAATAAGATTAATTAATTATCAACTCAGAGATGCCATCCAACTAATTCATGATCACCAAATCGGATTGTGTTCCAATAAAGATTGTCCCAGACATTTAGTTATACATTTTCTTATGATATATAAAGACTTTATGATATTAATTATGATTATGAAAATAATTAAAATACCCATATGATTTCCAGCCAGTATATCTAGACCCACCAATAGAATTCCATCGTAGATCCCTTCAAAATATAAACTACATGAGTCGAAATTTTTTGATGGCATTTTGATACACTAGCGTGATTTACATTTTTAGATTAGTGTGTTAAAATGCCATCAAATTTTGTTGCTCTTTAAACTATTAAACAGAGAATGCCAGCCAATAAGAAACCATTGAGTTGAAATTCTATTATCTTTCCTTATGTTGGCTACAATAATTAACAGAAAAATCTGAGGCAGCTTAGCTAATATGTACATCATATTTTTACTACTTTATAACTTAAAAGTGTTGATCACCAGAACTTGTTTCATTTGTGTTTGTGTGTGTGTGTGTCCGTGTGGAATTTCATATAGCCCCTTAATTATTTTTTTGTTTGGGGTCAAATATATCCCCTTAACTATATGATAGTGATTTGTGGCGAAACATATCCTCATGTACTCACACGATCATGTACTTCTCCATTGGTTGGTGTCATGTCCGAGAGCTTCAGGAATGAAATTGATCGGACTTTATTTATTTTTCAATAGTCAATATCACCTAAGGACGATCCCTTACCTACCCAATCAATGATTTTTGGGTGAACAGTCGTCTTATTCCAAAAGGTTCTAGTAAACAAGTACAAATGTGAAAACACACATACCTAACTAGTTTGCTATTCAATCTATTAATTTGAGTTAGTTTCTATATATTAGTAATATTTTCTGCCAATATATACTCCAAAATAGTTGCATGAAATCGCATGAGATAGTGTTAGCATATATCAGAGAAAGACAAACGCAGTAGAGTTAAGTTCTAGTTAAAAAAAAAAAAAAAAAACGGAATTGGACGCAGAGAGAATACCCAAAATTTGTTGGAATATAAGCGAGCATGACTTTGTGATCTACGGATGAGGTTTTGAGATTTAAAACGAACGTTTGGGCCTTATTAATTAAGTTGATTTGCCCTTTACTAAAAGCCCATATATTAATCTATCGGACGATTATAACTTTTGTAGTTCAAAGATTTGTCTTGTTATAAGAAGTGTTGAGAAATTACGAATGTTTGATTTCACACCAAAAAAAAAAAAACAAAAAATGCAACCACTCGTGTCCTGATTCACTGATAAATTTTCAATCTTGGATCATCTATTGTTCTTTCGTAAAAGCCATGCATCACATAATCCATTGTAATGAACATGACGGTAATATATTTTTGTGAGACAATGACTGTAGAAAATATTAAATCGGGTCATAAACATTGTTTCAGATTGGGTCCGGAGATGGGTTGAACTTGTTCTTGAGTTTTGCTCAAAGTCAACATTCTTACTTAGACGAGGGGTAACTTATTGTGTTTTTTGGGCGTATAAATGTTATGTGTATTAAGTCCTATTCCCTCCGTTTTACAAAGAGTCATTTTAAGGTTTTATTTTTGTTTCACAAAGAATGTTGTTTTATATTTATGCAAAATTTTAAACAATATTCCAGTTTTAACTCTATTAATTTAATGTATTTATTAGATAAAAATAAATTATTTAATGTACTAATAAATGATAAAATTGTACTTTTAATATGTGTGAAAAATGTCAGAATGACACTCTTTATGAAAGGGAATATATCATTCATCGAGCGTCTCCTTTTCTACACTTACATTGTATAAGTGTTTCAATTGTCAAAAAGACTATCATTCAAGGATGAGCTTTTACCTTCCCAATCAGTAATGTTGGACGATCAATCTTTATATATTTAACTCTAAGAGGTTCTATAAAACAAGTACAAATGTGAAAACATACATATATATCTACATTGTTGGTCCTGTAAACTGGTCCTCAGACATGTATAATTCTATATATAGTTTTCTTAACCTGTTTCTGATACCATATCATATTTTTGACTGCTATTGACGTGTAAGAGAGGACCGAAAGAAAGAGAGGATGACAAAGTTCTTGTGTAAACAATAATTTAAAATATTTGAAAACAAAATTCTCATTAACTTTACTGTAGCCTACCTTATCTATACAAGGGTTTCATTAGCCATCTAACAAACTAACTGCTAATTAATCCAAAAAGTAAAGTTACTCATTAATTATATAATACAAGATTTATAATATTTGACACACTGAAATTTATATGCCATAACAATCCAACCAGGATCATGCGTCCATTGCAATCAAACATTTTATATATACAATATTTTTTGTTTTGTTTCTCTTAAAAGAATGGGGTGAGCTGGAGAAGAAGACAAAGCAGAGGAAAGCTAATCCATTAAGTGAATGGATTCGAATAGATAGAGCAACATGGATCCGCCCTACTTTGGGATCATTGAAATGGTGTTGCCTTTTTGCCTCTTTCCATTTATTTATTTTATTTTGTCTGCTTTTGCCTTGTAATTTGTTCTTCTCAATTTCTGTCATGGAGAAACTTCTCTTGGATAGCGTCACGTTCTGTTTAATTTATAGAGTTTTTGCATTTTGACCTAACATGATAATGTAAAATGTTACCCAAAAATAAAAACATGCATTATTTTTGTTTCCAAAGTAACCCGAAGATCATGATAATGTTAAAGAAAAGTTCCCAAAAAAACCCGAGTTTTACCATGTGGCATGTGGGGCCACGCTGAGCTTTTAGTTTTATGCCAAAAAATATTGAACCAGACCGGCAAGCAATTTGACTTGGGTATTTCAAGTCTTGATATCTAACCGTCTGATGGACTTGATTTGAATTTCATATGAAAGTTACTTGTTTTATATATCTGTCCAATAACATTTTAAAAGATCATATGGTGAAAATATTGAAATCAAAGTCGAGATTTGCTAGGCTCATGGTTATGACGCTCAACATCTTAATCGCTTTTTCACCTTGTTTTCAAACATTTATTGTTTGTTGCTTAAAATGATCTCTACAGTAAAAAATAAATTAATGGAAAAATGCAAAGCTAATGCATATAGTTCCCTAAAAGACTAAGAATATGTGGATCTATCCAAAATTGTTATCGGTTATAAACACATGGAAAAGCTGGTTAAATCGTAAATGAACAACATGCATGTACATGTGGAATCGGATCTTAAATTTCTTTAAGATCCAACCACAAAAACAAGCTTATATATAGAACACATGTTAATACTTTATATATGGAGTTTTCTCACTGTAAGCAATTGCAAACTATTCTCTCTTTTTTTTTTTTTTTTGCAAGGACTATTTATAAAATGTTCCAGATGAAACTTTGAACTAGAGAACGCAAATACAATTACCACTTCAGAGTTGGGAGACTTATGGTTGTGAGAAGAAAGCATTCTTAGTTAGGTTATGGTGGCCCATATGTTTTGTTTTATTCTGATGACGCTCCAAAATGATGCATGATGCACATAGTTTCATTAACCTTAATTTGTACTCATTTGTCATAGACATTTAGTTTGATGTGTTCACTGTTTTTGTATTAATTCTCCTTCACGCTTTTCCCCAAACATGCTATTAGACTAATGGTATTTTTTTTTTTTTGCTATATATATATATATATATATATCCTCGTGATAATCTTGATGGATTGATCTTTATATATATATCTTCTTAATTTGATAAATAGTTTTATGTAATCAGTAAGGTAACGGATTGATTTTAGAAATGCATGAATGCTAAGGGTGTTGTACTTGATCTCTTACCATATACATGAAATGTAAAGAACATAGTAACTAACAAGACAAACACATGGATATAGTTTTATATATTACACGGGTTTGTTGGTGAGCCAATCTGAGAAGGCCTGGAGAGTGTTCATGTCTGCTCTATAGTGTTTCTGAGTGAACTCAAGCAACATAGACCAAGTGAAGTCAGGGTATCTCCTTGGTGTGATCCTGTCCAAAAGCTCTCTTGGTGGCTTCACTACTCTGTCATTTTTCGGACACAAGAAGAACGCAAGTGATTTCCTCTCGCTCTCGCTATTCACCACCGCCCGGTGCAAGCAGCTCTTGTATCTATTGTTTGATAGAGCCTATAAAACAAGAGCCCCGGTTAAGTATAAATATGTATGTACCTTAGCCAATGGTTGTGTATCACTAACCAACAAGTGGCTTTAATTAGATGGTTACCATGAAAGTATCGCCGATATTAACAACAAAGGCCTTGGGATTGGGACGAATGGAGCGCCATTGATTTTCGACAAAGACTTGAAGGCCATCAACATGGTCTTGGTGAAGGATGGTAAGAGAAGTTGGATCACAATGAGGACCTGTTCCTAATGTAAGATCTGGCTTCTGACATGGAGGGTAATAGTTCAGTCTCATGATCGAATCATTTTCTTCAAAAAACTCTCTAAAGTAATTTCGGTTTACGCCTAAACTTAAACCCAAAAGCTCCATGATCTTAAGTGACAAAGAACTCATTGCCTCACAGTACTCTTGATACACCTTCCTGCAACCACACAAACAAAGTAACAACATCAGTTTTGTAATGTTACGGTACAGTGGTTGTACTTCGGTATATAGAAAAAAAAAAACCGGTTCTTTCTCTGTTTTAACTTTCTTTTAAGAGACAAAAAAACAGAGGAGGAAATGACAAAAGACATGTTAAAGGTTTGATTTTTCTCTCTCTCTTATAGTTGGTTGCTCTGTTTTAACTTTTACCCAAATGGCTCAAACCCATGTCCCAACGCATCGCAGAAGTAATCTTGAACGGTTTTGGAGCGGCTCTTGTCGTCGCAAAACCGGAAAGAAAGTGTCTCCTTCCATGGTAGCTTGGTGGAGAAGCGACCAGTGAAACTGCTTGCGTAGCCGCAACTCTCGCCGGATTTTCTCAGAAGCCTCTGTTTTTCGGAGAGAGGCATATCGAAGAATCGGGCCATGTAGTCATGAGCGTCTGATATAAGCTCCTCGCTGATGCCGTGATTAACCACGAGGAAGAATCCGTGCTTGTTACAGGCCTCGGAGATGAGCCTGGAAGCTTCTACAGTTGAGGAAGAGGAAGAAGGAGTGGAGTCGCTATCGGAGAGAAAATTTTGGAGATCGATGAGGGGAACGTCAAGCTCGGGAGCTTCGGTGCAAGGTCTCTCGTCGTGAGGCCAAATGAATTGGTTAGGGATATTGGGTTGGAGGTTAAGCATTGAAGGATTGAAGACTATTGGCGTCGTCTGAATATTTCCAAGGTCTAGTTTTGGTGTGTGTTCTTGCTCTGGAGATGTTGTTACGCAACTCACGGCCATTTCTGAGAGATTTTCTTGTTCTTGATTTGATTATTATTTTGTTGATGAAGAAGAAGCAAAGTGAGTAAAAGTATTGCGAGGAGATACGGGAACCAAGGGTACTTTCAGTCTTTATATAAGCAAAAACATTGAAGTCGTATAGTGTTGTCCACTGCTTTAGTTTTTGTTTTACAATAATAAGTTTCTTTGGAATAAGTTTCTTTGGAATAAGTTTCTTCTGAACGGAAGGCTAGCTAGATCTGCCAGATGTGATAAACGTTAAAAGTTAAGGGAAAAAAAAAAAGATTACAGTCCAAGATCCCGAATTTGTATGCATATTAATTTATTAGTTTACTAGATGATTCGCCATGCGTGGGCATAATTTTTTGATTTTTACGAAAAAACTCAGTTTAAGATATTTAATAATGTTGTTTTAGTATATATTTACTCTATTTAAAATAAGCAAGATGAATAGACTTTATGATCGTTTATTTTAAAATTTATATACACAATACAAATAGGTGTTCGAGAATAATTTTATTATTTTAAACATTACACTGCTAATTAGATGTTTTTAGAACATTGGATGTTTTGAAATCAAATACAAACAATGAACAAGTTTTTAGAAGTGATTAAAGTGTGATGTGTAATTGTGTGTATTTTTTGAACTCGTTAAGTAATGACCACTAGTGGAGTGAAATATCTTTGTCGACTTAGACTGAATCGGTCAACGAAATTTTAAAAGGATTATGTTTTTTCCTTTTACTAGTGATTCCTCTTATGATATTAATTAATTATAATGCATATTAAGAAAGATAAAACAAGATTGACCTTCACATCGCTTAATTTCTTACCACTTTTAGGTAACAACTTTTTAAATTATTTGTTTTAAGATTATTGAAAATTTGATATGTATAACTAAAACAGTTTATATGTAACAAAATCAAACTTTTTGTCATTGCAAAAAGAAATATTGTTTTTGATTAAATAATCAAAAATATATAGTTTCATAACATCATTTTTTACAAAATTACTTTTTTTGCTGATGCTGAACAATCTCCCAAATTCGTTAGAACTTTCATACGGACCAGCAATTTATATATCGATGGATTTAAATGTTAAGCGCATAAATTTAAAACATAAAATACTATTAATTTAATTTAGAAAGGAAGACATTAAGTGTATTGCTTATGCGATAATTTATACTTGATAAACGATTAATTGGTTTAGTGTTTGTATAGTCCGTTTTGTAAAGTATGAGAATCAAATAATTTGTTTTACATTTTTTTATTTAGTTTAATACAGTTTTCAATTAGTAGAATGATTTTTGTTTTTGGGTTTTATAAAATATTAGAGATTCAGACAGAAACAAGATTTTCTAATCTTATTCATCGGAATGATGAAAGAAAAATAAAATATTGTGGATATTTTTGGCGGGGCCGTAGGGGTCTGTTTTTATAGTTGGCAGGACAAAAGAGCTTCCCAAGGTTCTCTGGCTTCATATGAGAAGTGTTGGTTCCACATTGTTATTCTGTTTCTGCCTCGCTCGCCCTATGGAGTTTAGTTTTTCGTCTTTTTCTTCCATCCAATAATTTTCTTTATTTTATAATTTTCTCTCTATCCTAATTAATTTGAACCTAACAAAGAAATGAAAAAGAAAATTCATCTAGTCTAATTGGAAACGTTTCGTACATTTATCTCTTTTTTTGTATTTTCTAATATTTTATTTCAAAAATTTGGAGTCCTTGATCTTTATATTTTTAAAATTTTGCATTCCAATATAAACTCGACATAACTGAAACGATCCTTCAACTAGTTGAGCAAAATCTACACGAATTTTCATTTTTAGAATTAATAATATTAGAGAATTTACTAATGCATAAAAGCAATATATAACTGAATCATTTGAACCATTTGGATTGGTTATTTTGTGACAAAAAGGACCACTTGGATGGGTTGACATCTCATATCGGATTTTGCTCGGTTTCGAGTTGATTTGTTTAGTTCAAGTAAAACTACAACAAACTCTAACCGAATTCATTTAGATTGGTTCGGTTTAGTTGGTTTGGTTAAATGACTAACACTTTCGAATGAAAGCATAATGAAGGGTGTCGTGATAATGAATCCCATGTTTTAACCTCACGACCACTGCCCATTTACCCCCTCTCTTGTCTTATTACAGTCCTAAGAAAAAGAAGTTGGATGATGTCATATGTGTTATTATTAACCATCTTAAATTACTAACATGGTGAATCCCGTTCGAATGCAAATTTTCAGTTATATATATATATAACATACCTACGCTAGAAAAACGAAGTTTTGTTATACTTAGTGGTCGAAACGCTCTCATACGTATCCATTGAAATCTAGTAAATCCAACGTTCTCTCATCCAGTGCGGTTTAGCCATCCAGAAAACTTACAAATTCGTCAGGAGCAAGATCTATTTGTTATATTCTTATGTTTTACATATGTATTAACTAATCATTAGTTATATTAATTACGTAAATAAAATCGGTTACATCTATTGAGCCAAAAAAAAGATCAGTTACATGCATGGTGACATGTGGATGATGATGTAGATGCATAAGAACAGAGAAACGATTATGCCATATGGCAAGATCTAAAAACACAAGGTCGAATTTATATCATAAAAATACATGAAAATAAACCAATTGAACAACTTACTTTTTTTTTTCTCACTGCTGGCCAATCAAATCAGAAGTGACATGTATGCTAATAACGGACTGTAGTGATGTAGTGTAGTGATGTGGTGCAAAAGCTATTCGCTATATGCAACACTTGTCACTTTTTCTATCTTTTGTGGTGGATTGGCTATACAGATTCTATAATTAGAACCCAACTTTCTTAATTGTAAGTTGTAACAACTGATATAAATAGGGTTTAAATAGGAAAAGCAACGAGTAAAAGAAATGATGGAAAATAAAGAAAAAAGGGAGTCAAATATAAGAAAGTTTCATAGAAAGTAAAATAAAACAGTCCGCCAACAATTAGTTTTCCTTTCCTTGCACATACGAACAAATAAAAACATTTATTTGAGTGTTTAATTAAATACTTTTAAGATTATTTACACCTAATGACAAAGTGTTGGGTGCAAATTAAGAATAATAATGCAAAAATATGAACGTTTGGTTAATTTTGGACGTTATGGACAATTCTGAATAACTGTTATTAAAACTGTAATTTTTAACTATAACATGTTATTTGTAATTTTGTATGTTTGATATAGAATTTTGATTTTCTCAATATGTATGAAAATCTGTAAAATGATTTTTATACTGGAACACAAAGAAAATATTAGTGTTGTCATTCACTTAATTGACTCCACCTTCAAACCAGTCAAAGCTCTTCTTTAAAGCTTGTCATCTTTTAAAACAATGAGAATCATGCTTAAGACATGACAATCTCTCTGTCAATCCCCACAATATCCCCTATTATTATCACACGAGACAAGATTGTGCAAGTTAATGACTTGAAGACAAAGTGCGGCTAAAGCCAAAGAGAGTCGAGCAAAAGTAATTAACTAATGACTCATTTCCATTGTTGCCTACAAATAATAAACTTATCCTTCAATTACAAGAAATCTAGTTCAACTCTCTGAGTTTGGATCGTCATGGCTAAGCCAAGGAGCCCGTTCAGGTTTGCAAGAGAAGAGACGGATCAATTAGAGAGGAGCTCAAGAGCATGGTCGTCTCAATGTTCAAATGCTAGGGGTTTAATCCCATTTTGATTAACTAGCTAGAGACTTTTTTGCTCAGGGAGATTTTAATATATTTGAGCTAATGGAGAGAATTAAGTATTAATTAGTTTTATGAATTTTTAACTTAAAATCAATTAATGATAAGTGGATTGGCTCGTGTCCATTACATATTACTTAAAATTCTTGCTAATTACGATATGGATACTATTCGCTAATATGCACCTCGAGATCATGCACCTCGAGATCATGCACCTCGAGATCATGATCAACATTCGATATATTTGGGTATGGATCAGTGGAGGCCAATTTTAGTCGGATCAAATGAAGATTAAATTGGTGGATCAGACTTTGTTATCATATCAGATTACATGGGCGCTTGGCAAAACAACATCCGATGTCTCTTATACATTATTTTGAATCTCTGTCAACATCCGATATGGGATACTATCCTTGTGTTAGTACTAACGATTAAGTAGGGCTGCTATAAAGAAGGTGGGGGCGACCAAATGTGTGTGTTTGTTTTTGAATGTGTTTAAGTGTTATCTCTTTCTTAATTAGTATGAGAGAGAGAGAGATGAGTAGGATATGAAGGACCCAACAATGCTGAACTATAAAGGACAACCATTAGACATGGGGTTTTGTCGCAAATAGTAGTTCCAATTAAAATCCTCTTATTGATCCACTATAACTTGTTCGTGCTTTTCATTTCTTGTGTCTGGCATTATTAGGTGGAGAGGAAAGAGAGATTTTCTTTTACCTAATCACACTGGAAATTGGGGGGCATATATGATCTCAAACAGATCTGTGTTCTTTCTCATGATTTTTCATAGAAAAGGACATTACTCCATCCCCTATAAATGACGCTGAAAGCATGTTCTCACTGTATAAGCTATGCCATTCAAATATTTTTAAAATAAGAAAAAGGAAAAAATAGAGCATGAGATAGAAGTCTTTAGTCACCAAGAATCCTGTAATACATGCCACAAAAGCTCAGGCAGACTCCATGTATACCAAACAATCTCCTACTTTAGCTTTCTGTTTTTGCATCTCAGCTAAAGGTGGAACTTTTTTTTAATATGAAGTCTATTTAAAGACGTGTCTTGCCAGTCAAAACATTTACATGAGTGGCTAACATGAAAACGCATTTGATGTGACTTGATCCGTTGTAACCTCTTCTAACTTAACCAAACCAGTGGACTACTACAGGTTGAACACCAATGTATGTAAACAGTATTCTAAATTTAAATAATTACACTCGATCGAAGATGCTAAATGTTCTGTAGATTTCAAAACAGAGAGGAGCAACACATGTGCAGTTCTTCAAGTCAACTCAATCATGCAACTTTTAAACTGTTACCTGAAAATAAAGGAAAAGAAGGAAATCTTTTCTTTGGTATTCATAAGATACGAGTGTATAATCAAGGATTACAAAATGTAAAACATTTACGTAGTGCATTAATTATAAATTAGTAGATGACCTAGGAATCATTAAATGTCTCTCATCATAGGATTTCCACTAATTCTATAAGTTGTACGAATATCTGATTTGATATATGTGATATAAGAACATCACGATATCATGTGACTAAAGTTGTTAAGAAAAAGAATAAAAATTAGGGTGATGGTTTGTGGGAAAGTTGCAAAACCAAACCTAGCATTTTTATTTAAGAAACTATGACAATTTTTTAATGTGAACTAAAATCTGCCATCTTTTCAGTGAGATATAAATTTCGAACATATTTCAAAACAAATAAAAATCTCTAGAAGTAAACGGCATTAGATCGTAAACAACAAAAATCAATATGCAATAATTTTATCAGTTGTCAAATCATCTTCGTACTTGGTTCAACGACTATATTTACATTTGTCTTTGAAAACTCTTGAGAAACTCATTCAACACTTGTCCTCACATGAATGGTTGAATTCTTTTTAACTTTAAATTTTAATTATACGGATAAATTATCTAAAAAGAATTAATATTGAATTAATGAGATATTCATTCAAGTATTTCACCAATGGAGATAGTCTTAAATACTACTCACCCCTTAAATTTTGTCAAAGGTAAAAGTACTATTAAAGATAAATCTGCAAATTTTCATGGTTTGTAAGTTGGAAAGGTGTGTGGTGAGAGTGGATGCAGCACAAAGTCTTGCACAGTAAATAGATACTAATGCTGAATGAAATCAAGAAAACAAATCAATGTAACCTTGAAATGGGAGATTTCTAGGTTGGTTTTTCGCTTCTCTTTTTCTCTTTGTAAATTTGCGGAAGAAAAAGACAATTGGAAATGAATGTTTGTGGGGTTATAATGGATGTCTTACTTGTACCATATGGAATGGTCTCTAAAATGCTATTGGGAGATGGTTTCTATCATGGAAACTGGTCAGTCAAATGATCCAACGAAAGCTCGTACATGGTGCACCTCAATATTCACTTGGTCTCGTACGAGGAAATTAGGAATATATATACACCAATCACCCTCATCATAGAGACAAGTTGAGTTCTGTCGTGGCCTCCAATAACAAGCAGAAGAAAACATTAAGGTATGTGATTGTATACTTTGCAGTACAATGGCGAAGCTTTTACGTAAAAGAAAAAAGCTGTCGACTCTATGATTGTAACAAGCATTTGTTTCTTGGCATGATATTTTGTTTTTATGAACAAATTTATGTCTACCAGTTTGATTTGAAGTCCCTTCATGCTTTGATACCAACAATGCAAGACTTGAAAACATGAAACAGAGATAAATCATTATTAAAAAAAAAAATCATGATTGAGGTAAAACTGTTATCTATCATAACACTGGAAACAACAGGCTTTTAGTGCTGTTTGGGCATCTATTGAAGTATACTCAATGAACTACAGAGTGAAATGTGAGCACAAAACACATGTTCTTATAAGAAATCACAGCCAGGCACAAAGAGGAATGTTTAGAACTAAACGTCATGTAACTGATGAAATGATTCCAGGAGACTTTCTGAAAAAAGAAAACTAATGAAAACTAGATCATATTATGTCACGTAAGATTATATGTTAAATCTAGAAGCACTGGATCAAATTAATAAAACCCATTTATACTCAACAAGTAGCCAATATATTTTTGTCCTTGTAAGTTGACATTTCAATGATTTCCTCTGTTTCTCCAAGTGCAACTTCTTCTAGCTAGTATAGTGACTCCATATATAATATATTTGATGAGAACCCCCGTCATACGAACCAGAAGCTCTCCCACACTTAGGTTTTGCCAAACTCTTGAACATAGACTATAGTCTGGACCCAACAGTGTTGAGGCCAAATTCCACTAGACAGTTGTTTTTTTTTTAATTTTAAAATTCCAGTAGACAGTTTAGGGAGACTATTATATTATATGTATTACTAATCGAGTAATTTGTTTTCCATTTGAGAGAAATGAAAAGAAAAAAAAGAAGCAATTTCCTTTAAAGTGCAGGAAAAGGTAATAAATCCAACGAATGAGAAAGAAGAAGATTCTGATAGTACGGAAAAGAAGTAAGTAATATAGTACCTTCCTCTGTTCAACGTTATAAAAGAAGTAAGTAACTTAGACCATGTTTATCAGTGTTTTTAAATGGGTCTCTTACTAATTTTGGGCTTTAAAATAAATGAATAATGGGTATTAAAGAGAGAAAACGAGTGTAAACGTTTCTTGTTTCGGATACGTTTAACACGTCTCTTGGTGGCCACGTGTTGCAAGGCTACTGGGTGATGAAATATAGCGGATGAAAAAAAATTTTGCTCTCTCATTGTTCTGTGTTTTTGGTCGACCAACCTAAAAAACTCCGCCGAATCGCCTCGCCGACCAACCTCACGACAGCAGCTATACTCGCCGGTTCCGATCAAAACGACGTTTGCTGGAGGAAGATTGGGACTCTGTTCGAACGAGGAGGTCAGTTTTATCGTCTCTGAATTGCTACTTCGTCGATTTCGTCATGTCTGTTCATCTTCTCTTATTTGTTGATGGTTTAAGTTGATCGATTTCTGTTGAAATCATTTTTCCATATGTCTGAACTCTCTCCTTGCCCTCTTAACACTTAATATATTTTCCGTTGCCCGTGCATGTCTCTTTAGGATCGATTTGGGTAAAGAGCTTTAGGTGTATGATCGGTTATGGGTTTTTTGAAAACTGTTTAATCTGTTTGGGTTTAGCAACTGTTTAATCCGTTGAACTATGTATGTATTCAGGGTTAAAGTATTCAGAGTTCATTATTAATGTAGAAGCTGAACTATGAATGCATTCAGGGTTAATTTTTTTTATGGTTTATGTTCTCTATTTTGCGGATTGTATTGAATCTGGGTTAAGTTGATGTTTTTTGTTTCAGGTTTGTTGTTGTTGCGAGTGACGTGGGTCTCTTGTGACAAAGGAAAGTTTCCAGCACACTTGACGAACAGATTTTGTGATAAAGGTATGTTTGTCAAGTTGTTTAGTGTTATAAATGCAGTTAATGGTAGATAACTGGGATGTTGGAGTATTTAATGGATAGCTAAAAACTAGTTAAGTTGTGAAGATTGGTTACATAGAGGGATAGTAGTTTAGTTATAATCAATGTGTTTTGCTGTGATGAATGCATCGATTTGGTTAGATAGAGAGAGAGTAGTTAAGTTATAATCAATGTGTTTTGCTGTGATGAATGCATCGACTTGGTAGATAAAATGTCAAGTCGATGTGGTTATGTTTTGATAAATGCAGGTAATTACACTTGATCTTCTTTTATTCTTCTCTTCTTTTATTTAAACCGAGCTTGGAGCTCCTTCATTTCATCATCTGCAAACATCCTCTCATTCATTCGTCTCTTTCATCTCCTTCTTTGGTCTTCTCTCTTTCATTCTTGTGTTGTCTCCTTTCCTCTATGGATTTGCCTTCTGCGAATGCATATTCCCAAAGCTCCAACTTTGTTGAGCTTCTTAACAGTCAACAGTTTGAACCATTTCCCTTTGTTGAACCCGTCCCTCTCTTCAGTACTAGAGAAGAAAGAGAAGAGATGCCTGCAGAGAGAAGAGAAAGAAAGAAGTGGTCTCCCACGGATGATGTGCTTCTGATCAGCTCTTGGTTAAACACGAGCAAGGATCCGATCGTAGGGAATGAGCAGAAATCAGGGGCCTTCTGGGAGCGAATTGCAATATATATGGCTGATAATTCCAAGGCAGAAGGCTGCGAAATCCGTTTGTCAGGGCAATGCAAGCAGCGCTGGCACAAGATTAATGATTTGGTCTGCAAATTCTGTGGCTCCTACGAGGCGGCATCAAGAGAGAAGAGTAGTGGACAGAACGACAATGATGTTTTGAAGCTTGCTCATCAAATCTTCTACAACGACCACAAGAAAAAATTCACGCTTGAGCATGCCTGGACAGAGCTCAAAAACGACCAGAAATGGTGCGACCTCTACACTTCAAAAACTGAACAAAACTCCAAAAAAAGAAGGTGTGAGGATGGTACTCAAGCCGCAGATGAGACAAGTCCTGCAGTGGATCAAGCAACCATCAGGCCAGAAGGAGTTAAGGCGGCTAAAGGCAAAGGTAAGAGAGCTTCGGTTGACACGAGCAAGGCTGCTTCAGACTTTCAGAGCATGTGGGTTATAAGGAAGGAGGATATGGCTATGAAGGAAAGGATGTACAAGATGGCTCTACTAGAGAGTCTAGTAGCCAGAAAGGACACATTAGCTGAGCATGAAGAAGCTATAAAGAGCAAGCTCATTGCCGATCTCATGTCTTGAAACAAGCTTGATCTTATTGTTCTGTGTTATCTTGTTGTGTTTGAAGTTTGTTTTTGTTGTGTAATCGGTGTAAACGGTTAGGTTTGTTTTTGTTGTGTAATCTGTTAGGTAATTTTTTGCTGTGTTTAAGGTTTTAATGTAATCGGGTAGTCTATGTAATCGGTTAGGTTTGTTTTTTGTTCGGCTTGTTCAATGTAAAATATCTTTGTGTAATGCAATGATTATGTTTTATCTACTATCAAGCTTGTTTAACATCTTTTGTTGTTGTATGAGATCACTTTTGGTAGTCTATCTAAAAATGTTCATGTTTAATATAGGTTTCTCTTCTATGTTTAATGGTATATGTTCTTGTGTTCTTTTTGCAGGCTACAATGGAAGGAAGGAAACTCATTGTCTGCGGCCTTGCTGCAAAAAGAATCACACCAAAGGTCAGCCAACAACCACAAGAAGAAGCAGATGATGCTGTGGCGGAGATCACACGAGCAGAGTACCGGAGATCTTTAGGCTACAGTCTTGTGCGCCTTGAGGATGATGAAGACATCGCACCAGACTATCGTATAGCCATCAAAAGGATGATCAAGGAGGAGCGACGTCTAGCACTGCAAAGATAATAAATTTTGAGGGTTATGCAAATTTTGATCAAAGGTTTGAACAAACTTTTGAACAACACTTTGATCAATTTTTTGAGCAACACTTTGAAAACACTTTTGAAGATCTTTTAGTTGAGCATGAAGATCAGGAAGAAAGAAGAAAGGCAAGGAAGAAAAGAGTTTATATTGAAAGAGAGCGAGAAGTCGGCCACAACCGATTATGGAATGATTATTTTGCTGAAGATGCAATATACCCGGCAAATATTTTTCGACGACGTTTTCGAATGAACAAACCATTGTTCTTGCATATCGTTGATCGGTTATCCAATGAAATTCCTTATTTTCAACAAAGGGCCGATGCTACTGGAAGGTCTGGTTTATCAGCACTTCAGAAGTGCACTGCAGCAATTCGTCTCTTAGCCTACGGCACAGCGCTTGATACAGTTGATGAATACATCCGCCTCGGTGCAACTACGGCTCGTAAATGTTTAGAACATTTTGTGGAAGGAATAATTACTCTCTTTCAGGATGAGTACCTAAGACGACCAACCCCGGAAGATCTTCAAAGACTACTTGCTGTTGGAGAAGAAAGAGGGTTTCCCGGGATGATAGACAGCATAGACTGTATGCATTGGGAGTGGAAAAATTGTCCCACAGCATGGAAAGGACAATATTCCCGTGGTACTGCGAAGCCCACCATCGTTTTAGAGGCTGTAGCCTCATATGATCTGTGGATATGGCATGCATTTTTTGGACCTCCAGATACGTTAAACGATATAAATGTGCTTGATCGGTCACCAGTTTTTGATGACATCATAAACGGTGAAGCCCCGCAAGTAACTTTTTCAGTCAACGGAAGGGAGTATCATTTGGCATATTATCTTACAGATGGTATATATCCAAAATGGGCTACATTTGTCCAATCTATTAAACTTCCCCAGGGTCCAAAAGCATCATGTTTTGCTAACAGACAAGAAGGTTACCGAAAAGATGTCGAGCGTGCTTTTGGAGTCTTGCAAGCTCGATTTGCTATTATTAGAAATCCGGCTCTTAGTTGGGACAAAGCGAAAATTGGGAAGATTATGAGAGCATGCATCATTCTCCACAACATGATAGTAGAAGATGAACGAGATGGATACAGTTACAGTCAACAAAATGTTTCTGAATTCCAACAAGGAGAAGGAAGCGGAAATGCACATGTAGATCTCTCATATTCTCCTGCAAATACAAATATCGCTGATATGTTTGTTAGACGGACTAAAGTTCGGGATAAAAAAATGCATGCACAATTGAAAAAGGATTTGGTTGAGCATATCTGGCAAAAATTTGGAAGTAATTATTGATTTAGAAGTTTTTATTGCTAAACTTGTGTTGTTTTGAATATTGAGAATTATCTATTAAATTTCTGTTATGTTTAAATAATAAAAATGTTGTATTTTTGTTATTTCCAACTATACAACTTTTTTTTAATTAAAAATTTGTTTTTGAAGAAACTCATTATAGTTTCTCTAATATACTTCAAATAAATCAACATTTCTTAACAAATCTCTTAACTAAACAATATTATTAAATTAATAATTAAGAGACATACATGAGTCTCTCCAATAAACCATCAACGGGCGAAGCAGGTTTCCTGTTTGCATCACCTTTTCTGCGGTATTTTTGAAACTCGATCTTGAAATCATTCAATTCGAAATAGGCTCTTATAACACTAATTTCTATTAACAGTTCTCGTCAGATAGGTCGACCAAAACTGGGGCCCAATTACTACCACAAGCTTTTTTTTTTTTACATCATTACCACAAGCTTAAATTATTTAGATGTGAAAGAAAAAATTCTGTGTTTTTTCTTTTCTTTTCTTATCATAAAATTCAAATTTTACATGGTTTACTATACTATACAAAAAAGACGAAATAACATGGTGTTACTCTGCATGGAAAAATACATGTACGATGATTGATTTCAGAATGCTCATGTTATGGCGTTTAAATGCTAAAATTTGAAAGAAATGGAAAAATCCTACCATAAATATAATGCTTATCTTAGAAAATGTATAAAATGAAACCAGTTGATGGTAACCTGATTATAACGAATTGATTTATGGATCTAGCTAGATCATTGTTCAATTCCATTAGACGGGTCATCTCTTTGCCCACTTTGAAGTTCATATACTGGTCAAAGAGCTGATGCATCTAGCCTGAGATTCTTTGGTTATAAACTTATAATAAGTAAAGAAAAGGTCTGAAATGCATGAATTTCAAGTAAATAAGTAAAGTTAAATAGTTCGAGAGCATTGAGCCGATGAGCTAAAAAATCGGTTGAAAGTTGAGACTGAAGCAAACTAAGAATAGTGAGACAAGACAACTCTTAGTAAATGCAAATACATTGAAGCTCTGCAATACTTCATACATCCAGAAACGCTAAAAACATGTGGTCATGTTGTAACTACCTATCATTGCACTCAAGAAAAAAAGGTTACGAACTCACGATGATTCACAACAATATTCTTCTAGTTTGAAATCCCCAAGCAAAATCCTTATAGACAAACCTTAGTTTCTTTTGAATTTGCAAAGTTCAAAACTTGAAAAACCCCAAACAAAATGCATAGTAGAGAAACATGAAGTGTGGTTGGAATCATATTGTAATACTCAAGATGTCTCTTCCTTAAAGAGATGCGTGGCAATTATCATCATCTCACCTTGCATTAATTTACTAGTACAGTTTATTTTTAAAATATTTCTGTCATAATTTTTAATATATTTCACAATCCTCTGCTCGATTATCAATGCAAAATATAGAGAGAAATTTTCAGGGCTTCTTCCAATAGATCTCTCAGGTAAAAGAAAAACATCAGGAACAAAAAAACATAAGATAAAAAGATTAAAACTTTTCCCCGAGCAAAGATCTTGTTCTCCAACTTCTTGCTTCTTCTTTTGTCGGTTCATGTTCACCAACAACTTGTGTCATTATACGTTCGAGGATAGAGGTGATAACAAAAAGACAGG
The DNA here is from genome assembly GCF_000478725.1 of Eutrema salsugineum. Classification (NCBI taxonomy): domain Eukaryota; kingdom Viridiplantae; phylum Streptophyta; class Magnoliopsida; order Brassicales; family Brassicaceae; genus Eutrema; species Eutrema salsugineum. Next base: position 6,224,519 of record NW_006256909.1, on the reverse strand, counting down.
TTTTGTCTCAACAGAAATGGGAAGAGAATGGTATAATGGAGGCAGATCCTCTAAAAGCAATAACAAATCTAGTGAAGCTAAAGGCTGCATCACTGCTCTTTACCACTTTTTTCAGTTCCACCATTTTCACTTTCCTTCACGTAATCATCACCACCAACCTAGTATTGATTCTCCCTCAAGAAATCCAAAAGGTGAGTGCTTTCTCTCTCTCTCTCTTCTCTTTCTCCTCTCTCTTTCTATAGACGTTTCTGCTGTTTCAGAGATGACTAGTGAGATAGAAAAACCACTTGGAAAATTTTGCAAGACAGTGAGTAACAGAGAGGAGTGTTGTGTTACTGAATCTTGCAGACTTGGTTGCGCCACGAAATAGCTTGGAGTTAACAGAGCAGTCTCCACTATCAACAAACTACAAGGAAAGAGATAGCTTGAACATCCCTGTAAGTCAACATTAATGCTATCATCACAATTTGAAGAGTAACTGAATGGAGCCAAGTGACATTTCAAACGCAGGTGGGCGGGAAAAGGTCAAAACTTGGAGCTATCCTCGTAGATACATCATCTGATATCTGCAACTCACCTCGTACCAATACACCAAACGTGGTGGCTAGACTCATGGGTCTTGATCTTCTTCCCGATAACTTAGACCTGAGCAGATCATCAAGGAACAGTGTACGAGGACATAGACTCTCCAAGAACGACTCAGGGACAATATCTTTACCTGAGAGCCCAAGGGTTTCCTCTGCCCGGAAATCTGATTCCGACATTCGTCGCCTCTCTCTTCAGCTAAACAGAGAAAATAAGCATGAAGAGTTTGGGCGTTGGAGACTGAAAGAGTTGAAACAAGATGAGGAACGTCGAAGTCCCAGACATAACGGGAGGCATTTAGTGAAACAAATGAAACAGAGGGTGATCACTAGAAGACTTGGCATGGATATAACAAACTTGCTTGAGAACAGAAGGGCAGGAGCAGCACAAAACCAGATTGAGCATAGGAAAGTGTTTTCAAAGAAAGAGAACACATCAAGCTCAAACCCCACATTTGTGTTCAAACAAGATAAGATCTCTCAGCGACCAAGAAAGGTGACCCTTTCACAAGATTCCAAGGAGAACCTCAAAAGAGTAAACGAGCAGACGCAAAGACCTATCAATGGGTTCAGGAAATCGGATAGTGAACCAAAGTTCTATCCTCATCCAACACACAATAATCGAAACAAGCAGAGAAAGGCCTTCATCTCAATATCAACTCACTCGAAACCTGATCACTGTGATCCTTTAGACATGAAGAAATGCAAGAAAATCCCAAAGTCAAATGATATTTTCAACATCTCTGTAGCATCATCAGCTGTCTCTGCCACGGAAATTCATCGGACACAGGTACACTTGTTTGACTTTCCTTTGTTTTAGGCTCACTGAGAGAATAACACAAACACTTGATAGGCAAACTTATTCTCTCTCGCACACACACATGCACTGATTGTGCAAGCTACGAAGTGAAGAATCTCCTTTTCTTTCAATCTTTCTAGATGAAAAGAGCTGAAGAACCGGAACGGAATGCAGATGCGACGATATGCTCCGGTAAGACGTACAAATGCGAGGAGAAGCAGAAGTTTCCTCAAGAAACACGAAATTCCAATTTTTGTGATTCGACCACCATTTCAGCTACCTTATCCAGCGTAAGAGGCACCGAAATTGACTTCGAACATCTTCCGGTGAGGAAGAAGCTCGAAGAGGAAGAGGGAAGGGTCGTCGCAGAGATTGAGCGGCGTATCGTAGACGCACTCGTCCTGGAAACGGTGAAAACGGCGGCGTTTAATGGGGTTAAACGCGGCGTTTAATGGGGTTAAACGCGGCGTTCAGTAACGCTATTAGATTTGTGGGGCCATGAGGACTGTGCTAAGTATTTTAAAACAGTGTCTGCGTTTTATTCTTAGCGAGAGATTCAAACGCATAACAATGTGAATATGTTTTGCATCTCGCTTTGCAATCACTATTACTAATTGTTTGGAATCCATCATTATAATTTCTAAGACTGATATTCCACTATCTGTTATCACTATTGTGTATGAAATTACTAATATTAGATGATCTTTTGGAGAAAAAGTATACTTCATATTAATTAGCCTTATCCTACAGTCCTACTTGAACTCCAGAGAGACATATTGTCGATATTGACTAAAGAGCATAATATACTTAGGATATGTGTTTTATGTGTTTTTAGGACGTACTAAGTAATGTGGTTTATCCAAGGCCGTGCCTATGTACAACAATAATAATAAACATTCGCCTATGGACCAATTTTTTTAAAAACAATTGAGGATCAATTTTTTAATTAAATTTATTAGTTTTTATATATTAGTAAGACAACATTTATTTATGTAGTATAAATTAATAGTTAAGTATTTTTTTCAATATAATTTTTTTTATCTAATATTAGATTTAGTTTGGTTTGTAATTTAGATTAAATTACAAACAAAAACTTAAATAATTGGTTTATTTATCAACTTCAAAGAAGTATGATTTGAAAGTTTATATTAAATCAAGTTTTATATCATAGATATTTATTATAGTTTTGTGAATTTAAAAACGATAATCAGAATTATTTATATATTATTAATTTTATATAATTTAGAACAATCTTAGTTATTATTTATTTTATATGAATTTGAGATGATGATAGTTAACTAGGGTCCTATTTTGTAACGCTACTTACGTGTTTTAAAACCCTGGGCACGGATCGATGTTTCTGAATAAAAAAGTTTCTAGGTTTTTTTTTTTTTGGTATAAGGATGGTTGTGATTAACAACCACAGTATTCTACTCAGATTATTATCAGAATATAAGTTATTATTCGTATGAAAAGGTTTATTTTTGTGAATTTTTTTTGTTTTGTTTTTCTTCTGTAGTTGATCCTTTTTTTTTATTGATAAGACGCTATGCGTGTTAGGAACCGAAAAAATCCCAAAGCCACAAACCGTAACACGTATGTGAGCTTAGATTAATTTTCAAAAAAGGTAAAAAAAAAGAAAAAAAAAATTCAAAAAAGGTACTGAATCTGTAATTTATAAATATTCGTTTTTTTCGTTTGACTAAAATAGTCTTCTTGTCATCTATTCTGTTGTGACTTGTGTTATAATAATGTTTCATTGGCATCTTTAACTATTTGCGGTCAAAACTATTAAATGTCCGGATTTAATAGCCCAATGGTACATTACTGACATAAACTTTGTGTGTACTTATAAAACTAGCTAGAGGCAATAGGATTTCCACACAAAAGCATTATTAAATCATCTTTTACAGATATTATATAAAATATTCTTACATTATTATATTTACAAAATTGACAAACACACCCACAAAAAATTGACTGTAAAATTATTATTAAAAAATTCAAACTTTCACAAAGTAAAAAAAAAAACAGCTCTGAAGGGGGCAAAAAAAATAAAAAGACATGGTAATTCTTATACGCTACACTATTCTTGATTTATGCATGAGAGAAGGGATTACAAACATCCTTAAAAAAATTCAAAATATACACATTAATTTGGATAATGTGAAAACAAGAACCGGTTGATTGCAGTACGAATAAATCATTGAACTCGGCTTTCAGGCAATCCGATGGACAAATCAGTTTCGACATCGGACACGTTCATGTTTCCACAACCACAGGAAGGTGCACTCTTGTCACTCTCAAGGTTCCTCGACTGCATCCACAAGGGCTTTTCTTCAAACTGTAATTGATACAAATTATTTTCCTAAATTTCATGTTTAAAAGTTTATGCTTCCGGAAAGTTATGAAAAAAAGGTTTATGATTGTGCATAAAAGACTTTTTGCATGTGTGTGTGTGTGTTTGTACCATTTGGCGCAACCTACTTCTCTCGTCCAAGACCTCTCTCTCTCCTGCAATCTAATATGGAGTAAATGAATAAACTTCACAAGGAGAATTACACAAAAAATTCCCTTTAACTTGGAGAAGTAAAATAAATAAAGTTCACAAGGAGAATTAGAAATAAAATTCGCTTATGCTTCTTTTACTTACATGCTCCTTTGTTTCTAATTATGTTTTGTAACAAACGCTGGTTTTTAAATTTCGCTTAAATAAAAAATTAGCCAATATAAAAAAAATTAAACTAATTACTAATAGTACCTGTGCTGTCTCTTTCTCTATCTCATCTTCACTTAACTTAGCCTGCCAAAATCGTAGAATCCGGAATGAGCTAATCATTTCGATTTCAACATCTCACAGAATACGTATGACAATCCTTTAGAACATCCTTTTATGTTGCATTATTGTTCAACACATTATGACAAGATATACCACGATTGTAAATTAAGCTTATTTATTTTTGTACCTTTCTTGATCTGACAATAGTAAGGCTTTTCTCAATTTTGATAGTTATCTCCTTTAGTTCGTCCACCGAACACGAATCCAAATCTTGCCCCATCAGCTTTCTGAAGATGTTATCGGAGTGTACATACAATCATATGTTACATATATATCAAGAAAACATATGCATAGATATAGAAGGATCAGAAAATTACCGGCAATGAAGTTGAAGAAGTTCGATCTTGTCCACCATTATCGCCATTTCGTTCTTGAGCTCCTGCACATATTGCTGTTTTTGGAGTATCTCTGCCCCAAAATACTCTCTATATTGTCTTTCCATCATCTTCTGCATGCTGTATACATTTCCAAGAACTTCTTAACTATTATTTATCAGCATATATATAACTAATTCTGAAAATTTTATAATGATCAAAGAACTATCACACATATGCAAAAGTCATGTTTTGTAGACATATTTCTTCTAATCTAAATATGTTAGTCAAGCATCAAGTCATCTGTTCTAGTAAGTTAAAATAGACGTTCTAGTACGCTTAAATTACCTCATGAATAGTATAATGAAAAACTATTCCCAAGCATAAATTATGAACATAGTAATGTTTTCAATATGTTTTCCGACCTAACGGGAAGAGAGATTGCTAAACATTTCAGACACAAATGTGTTAATATGCATCTTTTAATGTGTGTGGCTTGGTTTCCTATTTATAGTCACCAATGGTACTTATACTGTATAGTCTTATACACACGCTTTTTAACTAGTAACATTTTGCTTTAGATAGTCAAATCAATTACTAAGCTCGAAGTTATTAAGGGAACGAATCTTGAAAACTATCTATGGCGTAAAGTTAAAAAACATTGGCACAAAGCCACAAGATATTGTCTCATAAACCATGAAGCTTCCCATTCTTAAAACGTTCTGATTGTACCTTAAGGTACTAATTATTTCTATGGCATGATCACTGCGACTTTTAATATAATTGTAATAACGTGTCAAGTGGCTTCAGCATGAGTTCCAAGGTATACTAGGTTCAAAAATCAAGAACGTTTTTGGGAAACCCTAAATCACTTGCTCGTGCTTGAAGAAGAAATTGATGTAGTTAGCAAACACATTTAGTCAATTAATTTAGCAAGTTTAAATTCATTACATAAATTCCCCTGGTACTATACAAACATAAAAATTATGACCCCCAAAAAAAATAAAATTAAAGCACTCTGAAAGAGCATATTTTGGGAAAAATTAAATCAAATTCATCTGCTGCATATCTATCAATCTCTAGTACGATGCTTCAAAAAGGAGAGAGAATATATATATCACTACAGAAACAAACATCACCCAATTAAGCAAGAACTAAAACATTCATATAACTGATTGTATATATAACGCGTATTGGATTAGAAGATTCATAAATGATATAGATAACTTACTCGGAGCTAGCGAAATCATATAATCTTCCGTTTTGAGAAAAGACAATGGCGGCGACTTGAGCATCGCAAAGAACTGAAAGCTCGTGAGCCTTCTTCAAGAGACCTTTCCTACGCTTCGAGAACGTGACCTGTCTGCTCGTGACGTTCTCGATTCTTTTAATTTCGATCTTCCCTCTCACCATCTTCTTGTCAAGATTAATGAATCCGTAAAGAAACCCGAGCTAGGTAAATCTGAACGAGTTTTGGGAATGGAAAAATTAGTTATAACTCCGGAAAGAGAAAAAAGGTCACTTGGATCTGAATCCAAAACGAAGAAATGGTTTCTTGAAAACAAGAGGGAGATCTAAAGAGTAGATCAGCTGTAACACAAAAGTCAAGGTGATAGCTTCCCCAGAAAATGTTGGAAAACCTGAGGAAATAAAAGAAACCTCACACAAAACCTTTTCCTAAATTTGGCAAGATTTGCTTTCAAAGGCCTCTAAAAAGAACATAAATCTGTGCAGACCTAAAACAAGCCGAACAAGAAAATCTGTGATATAAACAAGGAATAAAATTTTCAAGAAAAAAGAAAAGAGAAATAGATATAAGTGGAGAGAAGAATAAATTCGGTGAAAATAGAAATGAATGAATGATCTATAGATCCCTTGATGATTTTTTTGTTTTTTTTGGTTAATGAGATCCCCCGATGATTTAGTCTCTCTTTGGTCAACCTCTCCTTACTCCTTATCCAGGAGGCACAAACCCTAAAGTCAATTAGTCATGCTTTTTGCTCTCTAATGTAATAAAGCTCAGAAAAAAAAAAAAAGGAAAAAATTGTTAATTTGCTGATGCTTCGATTATCCCACGTTGCCGGAGGCAAAAGCAAAGAAAGCCCTTCCACAGTCAAGAAATCGAACGTCCGTAAAGCCTCTTGGCAAAGTTCGAATTCAAATTTTTTTTTTTTTTTGTTAATGTTGTGAATGGAGTTGTCCGATGTTGTCTAGCGTGCTAGTGTAACAGATAGAAAAAAATGCCCATTCCGTCTGTTTATTGGGCCTTAGCCCAATACTTAAGCGTCTTTCAGGTTCAGTAACCACATAGGTTGACTAACAATCAACCATAGCTCCCATTTGCTAGAATCTAGATCATCAAATTCTGGAGATGAGTGATTTTATTGTAAATTCTACGATTTGGTTTAGGACTAAACCAGAGCCTTATATGAGAGAAAAACTAAACAATAACAATTGACTCATTATCTACAACTATACACCGCAACAAAATTCTATTTGTTGTAAAAGAATTTCCTAAATCAACCATCTCCATGTCAAATCAGTTTTATGGTAAACCTATACTTAATATTATATCAAAACACCACATGGGCACATGGTCGTGCATAAATTTTTACATCAGCGAAAAAAACGTCTTCACACCCGCGAACATTAAAAAAAAAAAAAATTCATTAACAAACAAATCTTAGTGTTATAATTCATTGAAAAATCAAGACGTACAAGAAGCCAAACAAAGGAAAAATAGTAAGAAGCCAATGATGGAGAGGCCAATACGATGACATAATGTACAGAAAAACGACGTCGTATTTAGCTTGTTATGGAACTAGGGATGGTAATGTGAATTCTGATGAGGAGACCCGGGAAGACATCATCCGGGTCATGGATATGCGGGTTACGCTCCACGATAAACGGGTCGCCGCACTTGTCGCTGATGCTGTGAAGCGTCTCTCCTTCACTCACTACGTATAGCTCCTCACATGGCCTCTCCATCATTGGCTTCCCTCGACGAACCTCGCCGTCTCTTTTATCCGCCGCCGCCGGGAAATTCTCTCCGCCACCTCCTCTGTGACTGTTTCTGATCGAGCCCGCCAGTGTTAGGACCAGCAGTGCGACCAGACAGTAACACGCCACTCTGTGTGACCACGACACCGTAACGCTCATTCTCATCATTGAGTATATGATTATAACAGGAGATATAGAGAAATATTTTGTGATGGAATATTGCAACACAAACAAATGTATCTTTTTTTGTTTTTGTTTTTTAACTCGCAAACAAATGTGTTTTGTTCTTTCTCAGGCGTGAGGCTCGTGTTTATATACCCATATATCTAGATATATATATATATATAGATATATTATATTTCCATGTATATATATATATATAACTTATAAGTTGTATGTGTGGTATAGTAATAAGCAATCACTCTCACCACTATTGATTAAACTAATTCCTCAGTTTCGGTTGATTAATCACGACCAAGTCACTAAAAATAAAGACCCAATATTCTACTCTCAATTTTCTCATGCTTTTCAATATAAAAAAATTGTACAATTAACAAAAAAATTGCTTACAATTATGGGAAAACGTTCTGGGATGGCTAGTTGTCCCAATATGAGTTTCGTTATCTTTCATTTAAAAACCCTTTTCTTCCATGAATCTATCCAAGAATTTAAACGAAAAGAAAACTTTCCCATAATAAAACCAAAAACAAAAAAATGTAAATAATATAAAAATTGATGAGATATTGAACGATATAAAAAAATCTACAATTACTATTAATTAGTTTAAATTAAAAAACCATAATATTAACATATTTTAGAGCTTGAGTTTAGGGTAAATCGATTCCAAAGTGGAATTTGGTTCGAAATAAGACTGAAGAGCTACCATCTCTAAAAAGCGTGTGAAAATTATTTTACATCATGAACCAAGTATCTATTGTCAGGTTAATTTTAAATTGAAACCAATAAAACTTAACCTAAATATAACCACTAATCCAGTATATATAAAAATGTATACAAACGGTTAGAATCTGAGAAGAAAATGGAGAAAATTGGGTGAACTGAAAAATGTGTGCAGAACAAATGGCTTCCGTGAAGCAATTGCTCAATCCACCGAACTTTCTTTTGTTTTGTTTTATCATTCCCCGTGATTACTATACAGTAACGAATCGTAGTCCGTAATTTTTGTTTTTTGTTCTTTTGTATATGTGTAAAGTTTAGTAAAACTTTTGGATTTATCTAGTGTTATTCTATGGACCCTTGGATTTAAATATATAGTCATGATAAGAGGCAGAGTATAGTCAAAATCCTATTATAACTGGAATGGCACCATCCGATTAAGTGAAGAGAATAATCCGCACGTGATTACTCGTCGGTAGAAAAATTCTCCAACAAGTTTATTTTCTAAACAATTGAAGTAAATTTTGAACAGAAATTCACATTCTCTTTGAAATATTGAAGAACTAGATATTCTTACAATAGCTAAAAATAGGTCAACAGTGATGAAGATCAATGGATGGTAGAATTTCAATTCTTCCTAAACTTATAGAAAAAAAAATCCTTCACCACTCGAACCGTGCTACTAAACCCTTACTCTTTTTGGTTGACCAACAAGTCAAATCTTTGAGATGCATTACATCTTCACATTTAACAAAGCGAGTGGGTGATTTTGATTAATGAGAGTCGACTGTTTGTATCTCAACAATCTCGCTTCAGAAAATGTTTGTATTACTTCATAATTGACGGCTCATGGAAATACGTGATTGTGAATGTTTGTATCTGTTGTGTTTTTTCTGCAAGTATAAAAGCAAAAGTCTAGACTGCAAATCTAAAAAATATTATAATTTCAAAGATTTGCTGAATCTTTTTTCCCCAAGAAAAAAAGGATTTGCAGAATCTAAATTTTGAAAAGAAAAGAAAAATTAAGAAGTCAATTTTTTTTTTTCATATAAAACTTGTATTATCAGATATCATGAAAAGAAAAACAATATAAGGCATTCTCTAGAAGGAAAAGAAAAACATTCTCTACGAAGTCGGCATTGTGGTTTGTGGACAACTTTCGGTTATATCTTGTCTTAGTAGGCTAGAACATAATAATACATGTACATGTGGGACACATTCAGCTTCTCCCGTGTAACTAGCGCCGTATAGTTCCTAAGGTGTCGTCCCTGTGACATCTGGAAATTTCTTTGATTGAATGGAAAGAAGAGATACACTATTGTCTGTTTTTGCCAAAATGGGTCGGCCGACATATGACGTCGACAAATAAGATAACTTATATGTAATAAGAAAAGAAAAATAAAAAATCAGACCACTCACAAGTCACATTTGATAAGAATAGAAATAATGATACTAGAATTTTATTATCTTTAATCAAATATTCCCATTTTTCGTTCTTGTTTACAATACTAATGAACTATGTATATGAACAAGTATTTTCAATATACTTAATTAAATTCATAACTTTATTGGATAATAGGTTGATTACAGAAATTTAAACATCTTCTGTCAACAGAATAAAATTGAACCTAGTAATCGTGTCTAGTGACAGTGTTCTTGTAACTAAAAACTTGTTTTATTGGGTGTTGGATCAGATATCGAGTTCTACAATATAAAGATTGATCTTGTTTAATGTACATTTTTTCTGTTCCCACGGAAAAAAAAAAGATTAAAGCAATAGATTTAATAACAAAGTTACATGCTTTGAACTTATAGTTTGAATTCGATCCAGTTTATCGCTAGCTTTTCGCCAAACAGCAATAGAATTACGGCATATTGTCATGAAAAAGCGATGAATTTTTATTCCGTCACTATCAATTAAAACTATTTCTGGAATATGTTGTTAGTGATGTATATTTCAAAGATAATGTCTGTTTGAGTCAACTAGCAGTCTATATTTAAAGACATGGTGAAGATAGTCGGATTATCTTTTTATAATGTAGTTGTGATTGTATATTAATGGGTTGCGTAACTGTATTGAACCCTTCTATTCATCAAATACGTACAAACAATATACCTTCACTTCTTCCCCTTCACTAGCTCCCTCTCTTCTTACTAATTTTTTTGTTTGGGTTGCAGACGAAAAAATTCAACATCTCTTTTGGATAAAAGAATCTAAACCTAATCCCTTTTTCCTTTTAAGATCCATGAACTTTTTTTTAGGCTCAGACGATCTTCTCTAGAAGGACATTAATGACGATACTTGAACTTTTATCTTCTCGGAAGAAATTTAAGAAATAGGATTGTTCATATCTTGTTTATTCAAGTAGAGATAACCTAACTTGTCGTCAAAGAAAGATGTAATGGGTTTTGTAGAAAACCCAGTGTAGCTCTTTTCCATTTTCATTGAGCAAATGCGATGAATCACTTCGAAGAGTTCATTCTTGTGTCTGATTGGCTGAGAGGCAGAGTCTTCAAACTGCATCCACTGCACATTCAAGAAAAACAAATTGGGAAAGATTGCGAGAAAATGTTTCAGATTTAGAACAAGAAGTGGATGTTACTTTACTTGAGCTGCTTCGATCTCTAAGTCCTGCTTCTGAATATCAAAGGAGGTAGGCCGCAACAGACAAATGAAGAATAAATCCGACTTGGCAAAAAATGACTCGTGGGTTTGACTGCAAACAGAAGGCTAATTATTAGAACGTGCAAGTATCAAGAAATAATGAAGCAGAGGGTCATGATGATCAATACCAGAAAGCTAGAATCTCCAAGAACTCTGTGTCGATCTGAAGATATATAGATATATTGAAACATTAGTTTATATATATTGACACATTTATATATATATATATGTATGTATATATATATATATAGAGAGGGAGATATATGGATCTGTTTAATTACTCCTGTTTCTTCTTTAACTTCTCTAATAGCTGCAGCAAAAATCTCTTCACCCTGTACGCAAACGAGAAAATATCAAATCTTCAACAAAGATATACAAAGGGTTTGAAAACTTGTTGATACAGAGAAATCAAAAACACCTCATCAACAACTCCTGTAGGGATTTTCCAGACACCTGATCCGCGTAATGTGCCGTATTTTTCCTGCACAACAAGAATCTGCCTCTAGTTTTAAATTTAAGATGTAGGAGATTTTAGTCTCATGTTGACAGTAAAAACTGAGTTTTGGAACACCATAATAAGGCCACGTACAATTGTGTATTTACGTTTATGCTTTCGTTTGCATTTCTATGATTAGAATATTATAACATTGAAACGCTACCAAAAAAATAAAAGAATCGTGTCCTAAATACCTCTTTGTTATGGTTCAAGACAACAGCACCAACACGAACCCGATGAGAAGCATTCAAAGGAATAGTGCTGATCGTAGCTTCGGGAATCCAGTAAACTAGCATTAGGTAAGTTGGCTCAGCGTGGTGGTACCGAAAACCTTCCTGCATTAATTATTATATAAAACACCATATGTTAAATTTTATGGTCTTTCAATGAGTAGATTAATTTCTCTCTAGTACATTTATTACTCTAGATTTTGATCTCACATGTGAGATTACTAACACGCTCTCCAGAAATGATAATTTTTCTGACTCATATGTAATCAAGTCTCACTCTTGGACGTATATTATACTAAGTTTATGGATTTTCAACTCAAAATCAAGTAAAAAATTAGTTGATCATGGTTAATAACCCCTTGCATAGTAATACGTTTTAGGTTCTATATCATTCCGAGGTGGGGATTCATAATACGGTAATACCACAATAGAACTCACTTTCTCAATACCAGACGTTTTGATCAAATTTCTTAGGGTTCGTGGAGTTTTATCTCAACCCTAATTTGCAAGGAAATTCCGTATAGGACAAATGACATCTATATATGAAAAGCTGATAATAAATACAAAAATAAGAATTAGGTAGGTTTTATGGGGCATCACCTTAACTGCGGGTTCCACGAGGTTTACGTGTGTGAGGGGCAAATTTAACCATACTCCCTTTTTACCCTGAAACACACAAAAAACATGCTTAACATGATCATCATTGATTAACTACTCAGTTTAGAAGAGTAATAACACAAACCTGTAACTGCCACTGAGTGAACGAATATCTAAGCGTTGCAACGAAACAATTTGGATCCATAGGATTTTTCATCTCCACGATCACTCCTCCGTAATCATCCTCCACAAATGGAAGTACCTCCTGATCACCAATCTTATTGTGCTCTCCTGCTCCATTAATCATAGAAGCCTCGTGGTCAGACACTTGCTTCAAATTCTGAGAAATGAGAGGAGGGTTCAAGCAAATGGAGATGAAGAAGAAGCAAAGAGAAAAAGATATTAGTATTCAACAAAAAAAAAAAAAATACAAAAAAAAAGGAGTGTCTGGTTTCAACGGGGCAAATGATTTCAAAATGAGGTAATGGCAAAACCAAAGTGCTTAAAATACATTTACATAAATAACACATAGTGGAGGGGTTGAGTTTGGTCATAAATCATAATCATAAATTCATAATGGCCCTTGGGTGGGATGACGCAGTCCCAGACAACACCCTACTTGTGTTTTTTTTTTTTTAAAAAAAAAACACAAGTAGCACACCCTAATTAGAAAATATTTGACGAAAATAAACACTTAAAGACAATTTGCATGGAAGAATATGTGTATCAACAAGACATTTCTGTAGCAATTCATAAGAGAATTTGCTTATTGGCAAAAAGGGAGGGGACTAGCTCAGGAATAAAAAGCCCACTAGTAATTAGATCATAAAATGAAAAAAGAGGGGACTTGGCCCAGTATCAGAAAACACATATCGCCCACCGTGGGGCTCGAACCCACGACCACAAGGTTAAGAGCCTTGCGCTCTACCAACTGAGCTAGACGGGCTACATGCTTGGTTATCAGCAATAATATATATTTTTCCATGTTCAATTTTTCTGCTCATCATCGTCAATTAACTGATCGTTGATTCACTAGCCATTTATTTGTTAAAACTTAAACAACCGGTCATTTCAATTTCAACAATTCATTGACAAACAATTATACACAATTCTTAAGTAACTCTTGTATTCATAAACATTTATAAACGTCTCAACAATGCTTCAATCCATCTTAGCGGATTGTATAACAAACCCTCAAGACTGAATGGCAGTTGGTTCTGTACACCACTTCCATACTTTAACTTGACCAGTTCCATCTCCGGTGAAGAATATGCCCCCAGGACCTATCTGGATGGACCTTATCTCTTGATTTGCTAAAATTTTGCCCCTTTCCGTAAACCTTACATAAGAAGGAAGAACTAAGCTTTTGAAAATGGAAACAGAATTGTAGACTCTTGAAACTAACGGCACTGGAAGGACTTACGATGGCAATTCATAGAGGTGCAAAGAATTGTCATTGCACGAGCATAGCAATATCGGTTTGGCTTCTGCATCATGCACGCCACAGAGAGCTAGCACGCCCTGGATTCAATTATCCATTTATAGTTGCATATAGATTGAACCAAAAAAAAGAGGAAAACATTTCACCAAAAACGCAATGAACTGTACGTATTCTTCTTTGTGAGTGTAAGTCACTTCCAAGTTTCCACCTTCAGTAGCAGCCCATATCTACAGCAGCAAAAGAACAACCCCAACATGGGATAATGTCACATTGTCATAATAAGGATTTCTAAGAAGTTAATGGAGCCAGGTCAAAAAAATTCGATCAAGTTAAAAACGAACCTTAACGGTATTGTCCAATGAACATGACAGAAGAAATTGATCCCAGCAAATGAGAGACATGACAACTGATGTATGCTCTGTAAGCGTTTGTATACACTGTAAATTATCCAGGCTCCAAACCTATTAAAACCAGATTAAGCAGACATCTATTAGCTTAAACAAACAAAAAAGAAAACAAACAGGGGTTTTTAATTCACGCATGATAGGCACTACTTGCTTTTATAAAATTGTCCATGGAACCGGAATAGAGTCTGTTCGCTCCAACATATAAAGAAACAACTGCAAGGGTGTGGCCCATTAGCGATGCAGCCGGATCAAAACAGCTAGTGGCAGCATTGTATCTCCAAACCAAAATAGAGCCATCCTGCACAGAGAGTGATGAGACATACTTATAAGAACTTGTCACTTAAACCAAAATTCAATAGACATATAAATATTTCTTCAACACAGATTTGTTTTCTCAATCAAATACTCTATGATAATATTTCAGAAGAAAAGAAAGAAGATGAAGCATACACATGCCGCTGAAGCACTACTCTACTCCTAGGTCTTACAGTCAGTCAAAGTATTTACTTGTGTGCCAGCGAACAGCAGATCAGTACCCACAACCATTGAATATACTTGGCCAACAGGTCCAGTGAGACTCAGGTCTACGTTGTTTTGGATATTCCATGCCTGTATATAAGTTATACATTTGTATGTGGATCAAAAAGTCAATGTCCGTAATAACTTAACGGCATAAAACAATAAAGGGAATCCTCACTGTAGATGGAGAGTTTAAACTGTCAATGAATCATTCTAGGGAATCATACTCCGCACTTACCTTAATGAGATTTGGCAAGCCAACCAATAGCCAGGGGCCTTCACTAATCATGCAGCCAACTTCCCCACCAAGATTGAGTACACCTGTACACTATGTAAAAAAAACAATACTATAACGATAAGCACGTTTTGCTTATTAAAACAGTGTTTTGAGTTCAGTACCTAAACTACATAAACAAAGGTTCTGCAGTGTGAGAGGCCAAAATGGCACATCCCTTGGTCCGGTCACACAACAATGACAATTAGTATCCATTGAATGATTGTACTACCACTATGGAACGAAACTCAATCACACAACTATAAATAGATGCGACATGAAACAATAAGAGGAAAATCAAAAACCTGTCCAGAAGCACAATCCCAGATCCGCGCAGTTTCATCTTTACTCGCCGTGTAGAGCTTATCAGAACCTGATGGCAGAGCAATCCCAGTGACAACCTGCTCAAGAAGTACCAGTCAACATTGCACAAGAATCCAGCATCAACAAACTTTGGAAGCCATAAGAACTTACAACAACAACAACACACACACCTTCTGATGGCCATCAAGCTGAGTCAACAAGGAAAAGCCATCCCCTTTGCTCCAGCAATGCAAGTATCTGCATTTATCACCGTAAGGGCAATTCCCATCAACCCAAAATCTGCAAAGCTTCTCCGTCTTAGCCACCATCGTCGTTCTGTTCCCACCGAATCTGCCCCAGTTATTACTGCTCCCACTGAACCCGGGACCTCTACGATGACTCGGACCCGCGAAACCAGACTCATCAGCGACCCTTTTGTTCGAAGAAGACCCGGCGATGGGACCCGGGAATTCGCTGTGTAGGTAAGGGCAAGGGTAACGATTGCACCGGCCAGCCCGCCAGTGGAAACAAACCTTCTGGTTTGACTCCGTCGTCGGCCGATTCGAGCCGCCTAGTCTCTCAAAGACTCTCTTGTTACCTCCGTTCATATCTAAATCCATTTCAATCGGTTTCGATCTCTCTTAATTACAAAAACAAACGGTGATCAGATTGCAAAGAAGTGATTCAGAAAACTCGGAATCGGATTATCGTGTAAACGTCGAACGGATCATTGCTGTTTAAAAGACCTAATCCGATCATAAGTAAAAAAAAAGCGCGAAAAGCGAATATTACCTCTCCGTAATATATATATATATATATGTATATATATATATAAACAATCTCTCACAAAGAAATCTATGGGACTCGGGATTAATTAATGGGAGAGAGTGAAAAATTATCTGAAGCGGCCTCGGATCTTCTTGGAGAGGACAAAAGAGGTGAAGAACATTATATTCCCCTGCTCTCGTCAGCTTGACATCACCGGTCGTTAAATTTTATTCCGTATAAATTATACAATTTAACATATGTTCAGTTAGTACTTAGTGGTAATATGTTGATTGAAAATTGAGGTTAATCAATTTAACCTGTGATCATTCGTTTTGTGTCTATTAACCTCTATAAACTATTAGTACTTGTGTCTGTTTGTTTTTTTTTAACTATTGGTAACTGAAGTCAACAGAAAAAATAACACAGAAACAACCATTTATAGTCATTTGTTACAGATAACACTTGTGTAACGATCTACAATCTAAGATTATATATGGTCTTACTGAGAACTTAACTGAAACTTGTATGTAAAGGAACTCGAGAGTCACTGAATTACTCGAAGGCCAGCCTTTGTGTGCCAACAAGTGAAGCATATGATCCCTTTTGTGCCAACAATTCGGAATGGGTTCCAAGCTCTATGATCTTCCCATCAGAGCATACAGCGATCTGATGTGCGCTCTGGACTGTGCTCAATCTGTGAGCGATGACTAACGTTGTCTTGTCTTTCATCAGACGGTTCAACGCACTCTGCACCAAACGCTCGCTCACTGCATCAAGCGCACTCGTGGCCTGCAGCAAGAGAGCAAGAGAGATTAGGCTCTTACTTCGGTAAATGTTCTAGCAAAGTAAACAGTCCCTCAAAGGCGAGATTATTAAACAAAGAGTCTTTCACCTCATCGAGAATCAAGATGGGGGCATTCTTCAGCAGAGATCGGGCTATGGCAACTCTCTGAAACGTCGAAAGCCAAGCACATCAATAGTCTGTAAGGAACCAAAAACACATAGCTCTTAATGTTTTCATACCTGTCTCTGTCCTCCGCTTAGCAAGCCTCCTCGTTCACCAACCAGTGTATCGTATCCCTATAAAAGACACCGGTACTGGTCAGAAGAACTCAAGTGCATTTGCAAGGAAGAACAGGTGAGTTGTTGCAGGTAAGGTCACGAATCCGAACCTGAGGTAGTGAGATTATGAAATCATGGGCGTTGGCAGCTTTGGCTGCCTTAATGATGTCATCCTTGGACACATGATCATTGGGGAGACCATATGCAATATTCTCGGCCACAGAGAGAGAAAAGAGAACAGGTTCCTGAGTCAAACAAAAATCCAACCTTTGAAAGGAGAAGAAGAAATAATCCGACCATGCCTACACCCAATACATGTTACAATATACACACCTGATTCACTATTGAGACAACCTTAGCCCATTCACTCTTGTCAAACATCCTCACATCCTCTCCAGCCACAGTAATACGTCCTTGTGTTGGCTGCCAGAAGTGGAAATTCAACCCATCAGCATGATGTAAAAGCGGCTTCAAAATTAGTCTTAACAGATATTACACTTCAAATGGGAAGAGGAGAGGTGATTAACCTCATAGAAGCGTGCCAATAACTGTACAATAGTACTTTTTCCCGCACCACTAGAGCCAACAAGAGCAGTTACGGTACCAGCTTTCAACGTCAAACTGAACCCATCAAGAACTTTCACGTCGGGTCGTAG
Organism: Eutrema salsugineum; assembly: GCF_000478725.1. NCBI lineage: Eukaryota > Viridiplantae > Streptophyta > Magnoliopsida > Brassicales > Brassicaceae > Eutrema > Eutrema salsugineum. Next base: position 6,206,668 of record NW_006256909.1, on the reverse strand, counting down.
AGGATAAGCAAAATGCACATCTACACTATGACAAAATAGAATACGCCAATACGAAAATTTAGAAAGTGGTCAAATCTGCAGTTAAACTCTAAGGAGTTGGGGGATCTTGAAGTAAAAACAATATGAAGGAGAGTTTTTCTTGGTCTGATTTTACCATCAAGACAGACATCTCCTGCCCATGTTAGGGTACGTAGATTGTTAGTTGATTTCAGATCTGACATGTAGTAATTATCGAGGTGACGGATATTCAGATTAGGGCCAGAAGACAAGAACAATCTAAGGTTTTCATCTTGGACTTTCTTTTTATTTATATCTCTTTCTAACCCGTAGGCAAGAGCCTCATCTATGTCCACTGCATTTAAAATGGAATTGATCCTGTCTATAGCAGCAAAAGTTCCACGTAGATCTCCAAACGTGTTAACAAGCCCTTGGACCTGGAAAACAGAAGCACTGATTATGGTAAACCAAATTGCATGTATAGCATGGGTCAGCAAATGCCGTGTGGATAGAGGTACTAACAGCAAAGGTAAGAGTAAATGTGTATCCAATGAACGAGACAACTGTTCCAACAGCGAGCTCACCCTGCGTAGGAGAAAGTTTATGAATAAGAACGACGAAAAATAAAGTGCCCAGGAGTAGAAATGTAACAACATAAGAAACTACACAAAAGAGAGGTAAGAGATAGTGATTTTTTAGTTTCTTAAGATATTCATCGAACCACGATTCTCTCTATGTGTTAATGGCCAAGAAGCTTCATTTCAACTTCAATGTTCATAATGGCAAACAAAAAGTCTTACAGGCAGGCATATCTTACCGTCTTCACTTTGTTTCCTCCAAGAGAGTAAAGTGCCAACAGAGAAATATAAACAGCAACTCTTGTTATAGATTCATTAATAGCTTTGAAAATGCCAAGCTTTAAGCCGCTACGCTGGTAAGCAAGAATCTGTACGTCAAACAGAAGTTTCAAATAACAGATCATGGAACAGTTAGAACAAAAACAACAATTGTTTGAAAGAAATGACTTTTAGCTAGTAAGAAGTCTGAAATATGACCTGACTACCGAAGAGCGACATCTGACGTTTTTCACCACTGAATGATCTTACCTATAAAGACAAAAATTATTGGAGTCTTCAAAGGCAAATCAAAGTTTCTATAGTTAAGTTAATCTGCTTAAATATACAAATACGATGAAGTTAAGAAATTACGGTTCGGATTGCAGAGAACGTTTCTGACACACAATCAGACATCGTTGCTTGGGCTAGTCCATGTGCTTTATAAACAGGAACAGTCGATCTCTTGTACACAGCTTTTGAGAATTGACCGAGTGAACAGATGTAAATGTAAGCAAATATGACCGAGGTAATTAACCAAACAAAAAGTTTAGGACAAATGAGTAAGGCATAGAGAATTTACCAACTAAAACTGACACAGCGAGCATCAATAAACCAAGCACAGGTGCAAGTTGAGGAGATAGAGTAAACAAAATGCAGATTGTTCCAAAAACCTATAAAAGGAAAAATGCATGAGCCATAAAAACTGGGCATTCTTGAGACGCAACAAGATACTCTTTGTCATTTATAGGACTCCAAAAATGCCATCAACACAGTACCAGGCTAAGATTAAGTCTGTATTCAATATGAAAAATGAAAGTACAAACACAAATCTCACATTTGCATAGTAAAGAAATGGCTTGCCTCAGAAAATGCCCTAAATCCACGATCTCGTGAGATGTTATCGTTCACAACACTATTCAGAGCACCGAGATCAGAAGTGAGCAGCCCCGTCAGCTCTCCTACCTACAACCAATGAAGTCAATTTCACATAATGACTAAGGAAGGTTTGTGCCATCAACCCTGATAAAACCAAAAGATAAAGAACTAGGAAAAACACAGACCTTATATTTGTCGAAAAACTCTGCCTGCAAAATTTTTAAAAGACAAAAACCCATCAAAGATATTCCAATGGTAAACCACAACAGCCAACAGTAGCTTTTAGCAAACTTTGATCATACAGAACAAAACAAACAATACCTTCTGGACCAAAACCCTTCTGAAAATCTGAGCCCTTAATGTTGCCAGAACATTTTCCCATATAGCATTCATGTTGGTTACAAAAGCAATAGTAAAGATCGGTTCCAAAGAATACAAAACAGCGATTTTGCTCAGCAGCCGCCACAGAGGCTCCGGTCGCACCCCAATCAGCACTTCAAAGAATCTACCTTTACTCAAAACCATAACACTTACCATTATTTGTGATAAAGAATCAAGCTAAACCAAACTAAACCTAAATCCAAACTAACAAAAACATGGGCATATGAGACTGTACTGAAGAATTCGATTACCAGAAAAAACAGGCATAGAGAGAGTGCAAGTGCTGCAGCCAACGAGGGTCAATAGACAAACAACGAGCCTAAGCTTGTGCTTGCTCATCAAGCTCCACACAAGCCCCCATCTGATTAAATCCTTCGATTCGTCCTTCTCGGGCTCAGATTTGGATCCTTCAGTATTTGGGTCTGGTTCTTCCACGATTGGCGGAGCTCCGGTGACGTAGGCCCGAGCCAAGCCATCGGATTTCGCCCTCAACGAAGGCAGGAACGCCGCATTGGAGCCACGTAAGCATCGTAAGGAAAGAAATGGCTTTGGTAAGCACGTTCTAAGTACAGATGGTTGGCAACGTCTACGAGCGACGACTTGAGAAGGCCCGTTGTGGAAGAGAAGAGTGGTTGCAAACGCCATTGTTGATGTTATTGGTCCAACGAGCTTCACCACTGTATAGATTGGGTAACTCAAAAAAAAAAAAAAAAAAAAGAGCGCCGTCTGAATTTGCCTTTCCTTTCTCGGGATACGGATTTTTCGCACGGGGCTTACAAAAAGCCACGTGGACTTACTAATGAAGGTTTTTTTTTGTAACAAAACTTAATGATGTTGAACATAATAATATACTGTATGGAGAAATGAAGAAATTGCGATGATGGCTTTAGTAAATCTCAATTTTTAAAGTGAGAAATACTCCTCATCCACTCATTAGTAAAAAACTAAAAACAAACAACTACTGTGAACAGATAATTCATGATGTTTCTTTTTACAACAATAAGAAACTTTAAACATCATGAGTGAACAAGTATATGAAGATATCTAACTCTGTTAGTTTTTGATGATTTTGTGAACCATATAGATGCTGTTAAATCATTTGCGAAGCATCATTGATGTAAAAAAAAAAAATTTCTTGAATAAATGTAACATTCATTCAAAAAAAAAAAACAAGTATATGAACAGTTAATTCACGCTGTTGTAAAATTGTAATGAAAAAGTAGTGTAAAGAAAAGGTTTGGGATATTAACAAAAAAAAAACTATGGATTCGATAGTGCGTTTTTATCTACAAACAAAAAAAGGTTCGGGTATGGTCTCATGGATTCGATGTGAACCCACGTTGTTTATTTGGTTCATCTCTCTAACATTGAGATCTAAATATGTATATAGTAACAAGAACTTTAGTCTTTTTAGCTGTCAATCAAACTTTTTACCAAAATTCTCAGATCTTTTGCTACTCAAATAAATATCTTCAACATTTGCTATTTGTAGAAATACCCGAAAAAGGTATTATTTATTAAAATGCCTCATAGTTTTTGATGTTCAAAGAAGCACCTGGAACTTTTTCTATGTATGTATATGTAATGTACCCCGTAACTTTTGCTATAACTAAAGTACTTCAGATCGTTCTCTACCATATGAAATAATTGACCTCCACCGAATAATCAAATTGAAAAGTAAACTGGTCGTTTGTTTTCGATATCTTATCTTGTACATGTATAAATACTTAGTTACTTACGTCTAACAGGTGTTTAGCAAAACTAGCGCATGGACATTCAGTTTATTAAACTAGATTTGGAGTCCAGATTACTGGAATAAGCCAAGGATTATCATACCAATACAAGAGCAAGTTCGTCCATTCTCAAATCTCAATAATATCTGATATTATCTCAAGTGTCAATGATATATAATACTATCTCAAACATTAATAATATCTTATCTACAAAAAGATACAGGTGGTTACTTACTTATATGGGTATGAGACTTTTAAAGTCGTAGGTTCAATCAATGGATAATATTTCCATTTCCACTATCAAAACAAAAAAAAATAATAGTATCTTATACTGCTGTCAAAAAAACAAAACAAAAAAATAATTAATAGCACCTACTATCTATCACTTGCCGTCAAAAAAAATAAATAAATAAATAAAAATATTCGCTTACAAGAACGTCTCTCTCCATTCTTGACGTTATGATTGACATCTTGGGGTGAACAAGACGACAAAAGAGGGCAAAAATAGTGATAAGAAGGAAGAAAATAGTAAAGATCAAGTGACGCTTGAAAGTGACGTGAACCGTGTGACGGTACGGGACTCCACAGCGAGCCACGCATAGACCAGTGAAGGCGAGGGAGAGGTAGGGACAGCGATTCTCTTGTCGAACCACGGCTTAGGATTTTGTGCGGCTCATACGCTCTCTGTTGGGACCCATCTTTCTGTTTTTGGACTATTATTTGCGCTTCGCTGAATCGGTTGTTTCCGTTTTATACTCTACTTTCGGTAACTTTTTTGTCTATCCCCCAACACTGAAATCTTTAATGGAATAGACTGCTCTCGTCAATCGTCCGAGTCTATTTAAAGATCTTAGGATTGTTTTCCCCTATTATCTCAATACAGATTAATTGTATAATTAAATGAAGTTATAATTAAGACAAGTATCATATGGACTTCTCATTATTGTTTCAAGGTTTTTTTTGAGAAATTATTGTCATTCTCTTCTTTTTAGGCATTTTTTATGAATATAGGAGACTGACTTTCAAATGAGAGGAGGTGCTTTCAGAATCTCGCAAACAATGTGAGATGACAACGCACGTCTGACTACTGTTATGGTCATTTACTTAGAACTTGAGTAAAACTTTTAAAGGAACTCAAGGGTTTCACCGAACATATATAGTAAGTATACGTAGTAACGTCATGCTAATGCGGAGAAATGAGGAAATAAATTCCAATGATGGGTTGATAAATCTCATTGATCAGGTTTTTTGTCCTTTTTAGTAAAAAAAAAAAAAAAAAAAAAAAAGAGGAGAGCTAATTCTCATCCATTCATAACATATACATGAACAGTTAGACTAGCTAGTTAGTTCATAACAAAAAGATTTGGATTATGTTGTTAACAACAACAACAACAACAACAAATATAGGTTTGGTATATCGATTCGATGTGAAGCCACGTTTGGTACGTGGTTCATGTCTCCAAATTAAGAAATCTATATAGTACCAATAACTTTAGCTGTCATCAAACTTTTACCCCACTTGCCGAAGTGCGCTCAGATCTTTTTTCTTCTATTCAAAATATCTGGAACTTTTGCTATTTTGCTGAAATATCCAGATCGTTTTATCATTACCTTAACTGTCTCAGAGTTTTTGCTATGTAAAAGAGGCACCCAAACTTTCACTATGTACCTTCATTTTGCCTATTATCAAAGTAATTAGATCGTCTCTATCTTCAAAAGTACATGGAACTTATGCTAATTTCAGTAGTGCTTTTTTATTTACATAAGTGCTCAGAATTTTTTATATGCAATTTTTGCTACTTACAAAAAGATATAATATTTTTTAGTATTTTTTAAAAATGCTAAAAAGTTCTGTATTTAAAAAAAAAAACAGGGGCGACTCTACTGAAAGTGTTTTTGCACTAGATTTAGTGTCTAAATTTTTAAATTTTACATTATATCAGAGTCTAAAATTTTAAAAAAATACTAAACTTTTTAGTATTTTAAATAAATACTAAAAAGTTTTGTATTTACAAAAAAATAGGGGCGACTCTATCCGTATACTGAAAGTGTTTTTGCACTAGATTTAGGGTCTAAATTTTAAAATTTTATTTAATTTTTTAAAAATTACATTATTTCAGAGTCTAAAATTTTTGCAAAAAAAAACAAAAAAGTATAATAGGAGCTTTGTTTTTTCAGCCAAGGAGCTTTGTTTTTACCTCACAGGGTTTCATCAATGTTTGAGCCGGCACTGAAAAAAAACAGGGAAGTTTTAATAATTAATGACCAAGTGTCCCTCACGATTTAATATTAGTTGAACTACCAAAAACTTTTGCTATTTACTAAACTTGTACTTTTGCTCCAAATATTTCGTTATTTTTCTCTATCTTTTTTGCTATTTATAATGATGCCTTCAAAATTTTGTACCCATTGAAATAGTCTATAACTTTTGCGAACAACTGAAGTGACCTTGCTATCAAAAAAAGGAAAAAAAACTGAAGTGCCCCATCTTGTTTCTATTTATATTCACATATACTCGGGAATTTTGTTATTCACAAAAGAGCCTGAAACTTTCTATATTTATCAAATTGCCAAAAAAAAATTGCTAGGTACCAACTTACGGTAACAAATGCAATGCCTGAACTTTTTGTCGTTATGGAAGTGCTAGATTGTGTTCAATACAGAGGCCCGGAAGTTTTATTATTAACAGTTTTATTCTCGTTAATTATCAAATTTCATCGCTTTAATGACATTCATTATCCTTTTCCATCGTTGCTTCAGACGAATCTTTAAACACAAGAAGCCTCAACTACTCTTGTTTGTTGCTTAAAAGGAGACCAAGATTATACTCCACACAAAAAATACTCGCATTGAAAATATTGTTTTTGAAAGATTTACATCGTCTCTCAGTGACCACCAAAAAAAAAAAAAAAAGAGGGATTCATCCTATAAAAAAATTGTGGAATCCTAAAATCTCAGAAAAAAAAAAAAAAAATTATAGTACCAAATTTTTTTAATAACTCCAAAGGGACACGTCAGCATCTCCGTCGCAGTCATAATTATGTCCCCATTGTACGGACGGAGGAGGCAAAAGCATACCTTCCGCCATATTAGCCAGCAACCTCGGCATGCCAAACATGGCTTCCTCGTCCATATAAAACCCTTCGCTTTGTTCCTCCTCCGTTACAATAACCTCCACCGTCGTCTCCTCCATGTCAAGGCCATGATCCGATGTCATCGTATCACTCATCTCAGCCTGAAAAGCAACCGCCGCTTCAGCAGCCGCTTTCTGTATATCTTTAGCGCAAGTTGACTCCGGGATTCTAAGCCGCCAAGCCGAGTCTGCGAAATTTAGACAGGCGGATCTGCCACGTAGAGCTATGGCGGCGACGTCGTGAGCACGAGCTGCCATCTCGGCTGTTGGAAAAGTTCCGAGCCAAATCCTAGATTTCTTGTTTGGCTCTCTAACCTCACACACCCACTTACCGGAGTTTCTCCGACGAACTCCTCTGTAGATTGGGTGACGTGTCTCCCGAAACTTCTTCCGACCGGCTGGTTTCTTCGGACAGCTAGTCGCTAGCGTCGGACAGTAATCGCCGCCTACGGTGACCGGAGACTCGTACTCGGAGCCAAACATTTCAGCGAACGCAGAAAATGAGTTCATTTTTGATCTTTAAGAAAAAAAGAAAACTCTTTTTTGAGAAAAACTGGATAAGGTTTAAGTAGTAGGTTAAAAGATCTTCCGTTCTGATGGTTTTTGATAGAAATATTTTATTTTTATCTCTCTCTTTTTTTTTCAGGTTGGATTTTAAAGTTTGTAGTTTGAAGAAAAGTGGGAGTGAGGGTTGGTGTTTATATTGGCCTGAGATTTTTGGAATTTGAAGGAAAACAATTAATAAAGAAAGGCAAAACACGGAGTTACTGGCTGTGGGAGTGCCAAGTGGACAAGGAAACAGCTAAGTGATCCCACGGTATTGTGAATGCGCTGGTTTGATTCACTCATACTCTGACATGTGTCCTTTTGACCAGTTTTGACTCTTTCACTCGTTATACCTTTATGAGTTTTTTTTTTTTTTCACTTGTTGTATTGTGTGAATGTGTGGCTGTGTTTCTGTAGTGTAGGACAACCGGTATCCCATTTTTTTATAGCTATTTTAACTTACATGAATAAACCAAAATATTGTCATTATTTTGTCAACCAACTATATAAAATAATAGCGTGAGAAGATATTTGTAGTGCTCGCTCTCGTTTTTGTTTTTTTCCTTGATATTTTATCTACGTTTTTTTTTTTTCTTGTCAACGCTATCTATGATTTTTTTGTTTCCCCCCTTGATATTTTAAGGGGTGTCCTCTCTGTGTTCTTTTTTCTCTACTTTTTCTAATAATGGTAAACTTTTTTTTTCCTTGACATATTATATTCCTAGTCCTAATATAATAGTGAGAGCAAAATCTGATTAAACAAATGGAATATAAGTGTGGTCATAAGAGAAAACGCAAAATAAGGAGAACAAAATTTGAATGATAAGTATAATAAGTGTCATAACTAGTTTTGATCTCCACAAGATACCTTCCACATAGCTATCCATGAGAGTAAAGATTGGCGTTTGACTCAAATCATCTTAAATGAAGAAGATTTTACGTCTTCTTTTAAAAACATTAGAAGACCAATACATAAGGGTGAATACAACATACTGTCAAATTGATGGTCTTGGCATAAAAGACCAATATAACTTGTATGATGAAAATGGAGTTCGCTTTCTTGGTTTAATAGGGTCTTATAGATGCCTTTCTCCTCTACACTTTGAATTTGAAGCATTGTTGTGGTCTATGAAGTGTTTACTTGAGAATGAATGTATATCAGTGATATTTGAAACTAATTCTTCGTTGTTGCGAAAGTTAGATGGCCAAGAGGATTGGCCTGCGTTTTTCATCCATGTTAAAAAGGGTTCCACTTCCCATGTCTTAGAAATCCAAGAAGATTGACCTGAGTTTTTGAATTATGATTTTTTAGATTATTCGAACTGTTCTTTTTTTTTTTCTCAACGAATTAACTTTTATTATTTTTTCACTTACGTAGAGAATATTCCAAAATTATACTTGCAATAAATATCTGATTTTCTTTTAGTATACAAATATTTTTACTGGATTTCAATGATTCACGCTCTCACAAACCCCCGATTCCCATAAGAAATACTCGGCATTTTTTGGTTAGGTTGTGATTTCAAATATCCAACAGTTTGTGTTACTGGTAAATGTCATTTGAGTATATTAAGAACTTAAGGTTGTAATTTGTTTTTCTTTCCTCTAATTTTTAGTATAACTTGTGGTTTAATAAATGAAGGTTCAGTAATTCAGTTCACATCCTCATAATTAATATATGGGTTACGCTCTCGCCCGCTTGAGTACATCGTCTTTAGGGCTGTAATGCGCTCAAGTGCGAGATGCCAAGGAGAAGGTTCACACACCTTCAAACATGCGTATACACTCAACCATGAGTGGAGGTTCATGAGGCTGATGTTATGCTAACAAGTACTCTTCACATATTTGCAAAGCTAAATTCGCATTACAGGAACAAGAAGTCACAAGTTTCAACCAAATTTTCGCAGAAGCAACAGTTCTACGTACGAGATATTCTATCAAAAATGCTAGCAACATAGAACAACATGGAGTGTTTAGGAACCGAACCTGGAAAACAAACAAAAAAATAGATTTCTAGTAGCTGTATTTAATTGGTTAAACTCCCCTCCATCTAGAAGAAAGGGACAATAGTTGTTCCGTTTTTGCCTTTGCAGTAGACAATTTAAAATAATGTGTTTTTCATCCCCTTGCTATTAATTTCATAATGAATTATCTGAACCTGGATTATTAAGTACACGATCTGGATTAACTCTCAAATTCAAATTAATAATATGTTATTCGATTGTGTTTAGTCTCTTATCCACAATCAGATCATATTATACTTCTTAAAGTACTATATAGCAGTATAATATATTAACATATATCAGATGGAATAGAGAAAGCAATTAACCGACATAGAATAATCATATGCACAGGTGTATTCTTTTATTAATGTAAAAAAATGATTAGTTTCGTCTAAGCCAAGGATTAGACCGAGACAATAGAGCAAGATTAAACATTAACTCTCAAATGTCAACAATAGCTATAAAATATCTGAAACTGCAAAAAGATCTATGAAAAATACTTGTGGTATTAAAACTAATCACGTGGGTGCAAAGTATTTAAAGTCGGAGGTTCAAATCAGTGTACCAGATTTTCTATTTTCACTATGCGAAACAAAAAATAGTAACCTCTAAAGAATATCTTTCTCACATAAAACGTCTCTATCGCTACCACTCACTCTCAACTTCTCTTACGTTTCTAGTGACATCTTCGGAGAAACAAAGACGACAAAAAAAAAAAAAAAATGAGAGGGAAGAAAAAAGGAGTGGTAATGTGCAGGAAATGACAGAATAATAAGTTTTTCTTAAGAGGAAAGTAAAGCTTGATAGTGACGTGACACGTGTTATATATGGTACGGAAATCGACCGTGAGCCACGTAAGGGGACCAGTGAAGGGAAAGGGTAGGGACAGTAAGTGGTTCCCGCTGTTAGGCCACGGTTTCGGATATTTTGACGGGCCCACTTGCGCTCTTGTTGTGGGATCCATGTTTTGTCTCTGCTTCTCGAATACCGTTTGGGTCGCTCTATTAATAAAATTTTCGCGGTTCCCTGAAACGGTTGTTTCGGTTTTATACTCTCTCTACTTTTGGGAAACTTGTTTTTTTTGATAAATCTTTCTTTAATGCCATTAGCCTTTGTCTGTCACTTGTCCGAAAGGCGAGAGTCTATTTAAAGATCCGAGGATCATCTCTTACTTTTCGGAAAATATTGTCCTAATTATGTGTATATATTCTTGCGATTTTTTTTTTCTTTTTCTTTTGATACTTATATTGGACAATATTAAAGCTTGAAAACAATATATACGACACATGGAAGATTGGAGTTTTGTTTTGTTTTGTTGCCAACACATAGGCCAATGAAAAATAAAGAGTTTGTTTTTTGACGATCCAACAATTAGCGGCCCATTGTTGGATCGCTAATAAAAAAGTTCAACTCCTCAAACTTGTAGTTGACAAACAGTGTTTAAATAAAATATTACAAACACCCAAAAACGATGAGCCGATTTTTATTCTTATATCTACAAACGATATTTTATAAACGAGGCTACGTGTGTAAAATCAACTCTAAAATTGTAACACATATTAACCAAATCTTATATATAAAAGTTGCTCAACTTTCTCTATATGCTTGACACATCAACATTGGAGAAATTGACACATGTCACTTAAATTTTAATTAATAAAAATTTAATATTAAATTTTAAAGCATTTAAAGAATATGAAAAGTTTGTTTTATTAATTGACTCTTAATTAATATTTATAGTAATGTTAAACAAAAATTTATGTTATAACTAATTAAAAATATTGATAGATATGTATTTAATTTTTATATAACTGTAAATTACTTAATAATATTCAATATATATTTTAAATTATTTTTTAAAGATTATTTATAATAAAATACTAATAAGTAACAAATGAAATGATGATTCTATTAATTTAACTATTAGTTAATATTTGTGTAAATGTTAAACAAAATTTTATGTTATAACTAATTAAAAATATTGATGATATTTATTCATTTTAATATAACTCTCAATTATTAAATAATATTTATTTTTTTAATTTTTTTTGAATAAAATATTAATAAGTAAATAAATAAAAATTGATGATTATATTAATTTTTATAAAAATATAAAAAAATTGAAAAAATTGAAAATAAAAATTTGCACAAATGTGCGGGTATTCACCTAGTATAAATAACACAACTAGAAATCAATACTACTCAAAATCACTGATTAAGAGCATCACTTTCATTATTATTTTTGTTTAACTCTATCAAACAAAAACGACTCCAAATTAAAAAGAAAAGTTTTTAAATTCAATCTCTGAAGATTAATCTAAATAATATGTTCACCTTTAATTTTCCCACATATTATATTTGTAAATTGTAAAATTTATTCTCTATGTAATACATTTTCTCATGAAGATAATTTAATATTCTGGACGAACTAACACGTTTGATCATGTTTTTATTGGGCTTTAAATGGACAGATTGGCCCAATACTGACAAGAGCTAAAAAATTAAACGATTATATTGATTTAAATGGACAGATTGGCCCAAGATTGTCTGTGCGCTTAATTTGTCATGATACTGATTTTTACTGGGTACTTTGTTTCGATGATATCTTATATATAAAACTTGACCAACTTTCTCCAGCTAATCGTCACGTCAGCCTGGGAGAAATTGACACATATCCACTTATATATAAATTTTAATATTAATTAATATTACATTAATAATCATTTATAATAACAAGTTTAATTATTATCAGTTACATGATGATACTAATATTAACATCAGTTTTTAATAAATCATACAAGTCTTACTAACACTTATAATAATTGACACTTAGTTGGCATCACTTATTTGTAACTGATATAATTATTATATCAATTAAAATTATTTACTATAAACAAATAAATTATAATATCATTTATTTTAATTGAGGCAAATGTTAACATCCTTTTACAAGTGATACATATTCACATCAATTACTATAAATGATTAAAGTATTTACATCAATCGGTAATAATACTGCAAAATATTAAAGTCACCACTTCTAGAGTTAGTTTTATAAATGATGCATAGTTCAAGTGATATAAACAAATATAATAAATGATACAACACACCTTAATTGTTATAGTGTAAGTTTTTAACTATTTAAAATTTTTTTTTTTATTATTAATTGACTCTTCAATAATATTTATGTAAATGTTAAATAAAAATTTATGTTATAATTAATTAAAATTATTGATGAATATTTATTTTATTTTTATAAAACTCTAGATTACTTAATAATATTCAATATATATTTTAAACTGATTTTTACGAATTTTTATAATAAGATATTAATAAATGATGATTAATATACTTTTATGAAAATTTAAATTTGAAATAGTTAAAAAGAAAAAATCTGCACATAATGTGCGGGTATTCACCTAGCATACTATAAAAAGAAAATCAGACTCGTATAAGAAGAAAGAGGAATCGAGAAAACAATCGAGTATTGGAATGATTTTAACGGCATTTTCTTTAAAAACAAAAAACTCATGAAGCGGAGAAAAATCTGAATTTTGCGCCAATTCTGAAAGAGAGGGAATCGTCAGAATTGGAAACAGATCGTCTGAATTTTATTTCGACACGGGCCCATTAGTCTCATAAACACACTTTCTCAGAGGCCCACAAGGGTAAAATCGGAAACAGATCATATAATTTTACAAATTAACAATGTGTTGTATGCCTAATTGGTGAAGCATAAGAAACGAAATAAAACAATGACGTCACTTTTTCCCATACCAGTAAAACCACAATTAGAAGGCGTTACAGCTGTTATATTTTTTTTTTCATACAGCTGTTATATTTTTTTCATACAGCTGTTATATTTTTTTCATAGCACAAAAAGGGGAAAAACTTTTTTGCTACAATTTAAAAAATTTCAATAAAAATCTACAATTTACTTTTATCAAAAAAATCTAAAACTTACAACCACATCCAGTCATTTGGTCTTATTATTACCACTAAAGGAAATTTATAAGAGAGAAAATCTATTAAATATGGCCAGTTAATTCTTGCCTATGACTATTTTGTTTTTTTAATATAACTATTTTCTTTATTTGCTAATAAAAATAGTTATTATTTTAATAATATCATTAAATGTATTTTAAAATTAATAACAATATTAGTGTTAGATAATTATTTTCTCATTAAATATTTTAAAATTTTGATAGACTTGTGAAGAAATATCATTTATCTATAATTTAAAATCTCAAAATTGAGCCAAAATTTGTAAAACTTTTGTTTGTACCTTATCACTTTTATGTTACTTTGGATTATTTCAACTCATTAGCTAACTAACTCATAAAAAGTATATAGTGTTGAAAATTTAAATTACACAATAATTTTAATAAAAATGTATTTGTAACTAAATTTGTATTCTGTGTAAAAATAATGTATTATTATTAATAAATCAAAGTGAAAATTTTAAATAGTAATCTAAGACACGTCAGCTTATTTCTATTTGTCAATTCTAGTGTATTTGAAAATTTATTTTGTACTAAAGTTGAAAAAATAGATATTTAAAAGACAATTTAGGACGGATGGTATCAGAGCTAATGTAATAAGATATATTTAGATAACTTTATCCACCAGGCCACCCTTAATAGAAAGTTGTCAAAAAAAACAAAAAAATCCACCCTTAATAGAAATTTTCACAATGACAGTAGCAAGACACCACAATAAGAGAGCGTGTGGTTCAGTAACGTCTCTTGCGTAGCTGTCTCATAGTCATAGTTCTTTTCCTCCTCGACGATTATAAATACGCTTTATCGACAAACCAACTTTGAGAAGATTAAAACCACAAGAGAGAAAGAAAGAAAAAAACAAATTAAGGTTCTGCTTTTCTTTTTTATATATAGGCACTGTCTCTTACATATCTCTACACATAATCTCACATATACTTCTGTTCATATATATGTTGTAAGAAAAAAAAACTCATTTGAAGATTCCGAAAAGGTTTTCTTATAGAGAATTGTTTTATCACTTTAGATTTATATATTCAGCGTCTGCCAAATCTACTATCATTTTTTTTCCTACCTAGATATCTTCACTCTAATCTTATATCATGTTTTAGATCTCTGTTGGGACAAAAGAAATGATTAAGGTTATCTTTTTTTTTTTTTTTTGCTACGATGATTAAGGTTATCTAAATGAAATCATCAACGGATTGTTTTTGTTTTTGTTTTTTTTTCCGTCTGAATTTTGAAAAAAGGAAAATTATATTACCGTTTACGCTAACAAATGATTGTTGATTAAACTTGGTGAGGAGTCAAGTCAACTGTTTAGTGTTTATTGGTTTTTAGGCTGTTTCCGGTTTTGAAAAAAAAAAAAAAAACTTAATAACACATCCTTTTGTTTTCTTCTTCATATTTAATTTGTTCATTTATGGCATACTGAGAATCAGAGAACCAAAAATCGGATTGTTGTTATCTTTTTATTTGGCCAAAATCAGATCTTAGTTTTTTTTTTGGGTTTAGAGGAAGATTAGGGTTCCAGATTTGTTATATGTGAAGTATATATTATTTACTTTGAAGAAATTCGGTTAAGAGATCAAAAGAATATATATCCCAGAGTTTTTAGGACCTACTTGTCTTATTCCTTCAATTTTATATCCTGTGAGGGTAAATCTTTCGTTGTTGGAAAAGGGTTAGACATTAATTGCATATAGAGTGTGTCGTCTATTAATTGAAATGTCTGAAACTATGTAAAAGCAAGCTGATTAAACTCAGTATACCCATAGAGCTAAACTTCCTTCTTATTTATCGAGTACTAATTAAGAATATGCTATGTCTGGTCTGTTGCAGAGAGCGAAAATGAATGGACAAGAAGATGATTTTGATGTGGATCAATACCTTAATCCAAACTACATTGGAGGAGCTGAAGATCATGAGGGTGATGATAACATTGGTGCTATGACGGGTGGTGATGATCAAGCTGGTGGAGCGACAAGGAAAAACACGAGGCACACTCGTCAACAGATTCAAGAACTCGAAAAGTAATTTGTTCAGTTTCTTCTTTTACACGATGCAACTATTCCTATCAATTATTTGATTTTGAGGGTTTGAGCTAGGGTTTCTCTTTACTTTTCTTTATTGTTTACTTTTGTTTGGTTCTGAGTGTAGTTTCTTCAACGAGAATCCTCTCCCTACTGAGGAACAAAAGGAGGAACTTGGACGAATGCTTAATCTAGAGACTAAGCAAATCAGGATTTGGTTTCAGACCAGAAGAGTTCAGGCAAAGGTACGAACATACAATATGTGTGTGTACATGTGGTTGTGTCTTTTTCTTTTCTTTGAACCGTATCATGACTGGACCATGTTTTTGTATCATCAGAAACGCCATGAGAATGAAGTACTCAGACAAGAGCATGACATGTTGCAAGGAGAACACAACCACCTCAAGCGAAAATTGATTGATTGTTCATGCAACCTTTGTGATGGGCCAGCTGATTTCGGTACGGTTAACTATGTGGTGCAACAACTTATGCATGCAAATGCTAGAATCAAGCAGGATAGAAACAAGGCTAAACGCATCGCTGTGAGGGAGAGAACACCGTTTTGGTCCGGTCAACCCTTGGCACTGCCTTCCTCTCCTCTTCCTTTATTGAACAAGAATTCAACATTTCTGGTAGGTGAGTCCTCTTCTTCCTTGGTGTTCTCCAATGAAGGAAGAAATGCACTACCAGAATGTGAATCGGTTGGTGAAAGTTCGTTTATGAACGAGAGATCACCGTTTTTGGTGGGTTCTTCAAACGTGGTGCAACCTCCTTCTTCATTGATGATCTCCACTCAAGCAAGAAATGCACTACCAGAACTTACTTGGAGTGGTGAAACTTCCATAATGAATGGGAGCTCAACATTTTTGGCCAGCCCACCTGTGGAGCATCCTTCTTTGATGATCCATGATCAAGAGAGAAATGCAGTGCAAGAACTTGATTCGGGTGGTGACACTTTGATGATGGACGAGAGATCAAAGTTTTTTGACCGTCCACCCGTGGACCAACCGTCGACGTCTTCTTTGATGATCTCCGATCCAGGAAGAAATATTGTGCAAGAACTTGATTCGGGACGTGAGACGATGATGAACGAGAGATCAACGTTTTTTGACCGTCCACCTGTGGAAGAGCCTTCTTCCTCCTTGTGGATCTCCAGTCCAGGAACAAATGCAGCACCAGAACTTGAGTCGGAATGTGACACTTCGATTATGAACAACAAGAGATCAATCTTTTCGATTGGTTCACCCGTGGAAGAGCCTTCTTCTTCTTTGTGGATCTCCAGTCCAGGAAGAAATGCACCACCAGAACTTGATTCAGGGCCTGAAAATTCGATGGTGAATGAGAGCTTAATCTTTTCGATGGATGCAATCGTGGAACAGCCTTCTCCATTGATGATCTCCAGTCCAGAAAGAGATGCACCACCAGAACTTGATTCTGCTCGTGAGACTTCGATGGTGAACGAGAGGTTAATCTTTTCGACTGGTGCACTCGTGGAACATACCTCCTCTCCATTGATAATTTCCAGTCCAGAAAGAGATGCACCACCAGAACTTGATTCAGGTGGTGAACCTGCGATGATGAACGAGAGATCAATCTTTTCGATTGGTGCACTCGTGGAACATCCTTATTCACCATTGCTGATCTCCAGTCCAGAAAGAGATGCACCACCAGAACTTGATTCTGGTCCTGAAACTTGGATGATGAACGAGAGTTTAATATTTTCGATTGGTTCACCAGTGGAAAATCACTCTTTTCCCTTGGTGATCTCCAGTCCAGAAAGCGATGCATCACCAGAACTTAATTTGGGTGGTGAACCTGCGAGGACGAACGAGAGATCAATCTTTTCGATTGGTTCACCCGTGGAAGAGCCATCTTCTGCCTTGGTGATCTACAGCCCAGGAAGAAATGCACCACAAGAACTTTCTGAAACTTGGACGATCAACAAGGAAACTTTGGTGGAGTGTGCCACTATGGCTATGACTGAGTTGCTCATGCTTGGACAAACGAACAGTGCATATTGGACGATAGACTTAAGCTCTAACAGAGAAAATTTGAACTACGAGCAGTATCAAAGTAAGTTCAAAAATGGTTCAGTAACACCTCTCGGGTATGTCATGGAGGCTTCTAGGGAAACGGGTTTGGTTCTCATGGATAGCTTGGCTCTGGTCAAGATTCTTACGACGGTAACAACCTTTTACCACCTGACAAATATTCAAAACATCTAACTCTCAAAAAGTCTAATAATTTTTATGTTTTTACTTTTGTTTGTTGTTTATAGGACAAATGGGTCAACGTGTTTGCGCCTATTGTGTCTGTGGCATCAACTCATAGGGTGATACCTAGCGGTTCTGGTGGACCCAGAAATGGCTCACTTAAGCTGGTACATATGTCTCTTAGTCATTTATATTGGTCGTTAATATAAATCCAAGAAGAGTATTAGAAAATACTGAAACTTTTCATATATGTGATCCTATATATATATATATATATATATATATATATATATATATTTGGGCAGGTTGAAGCAGAATTTCAGGTCATTTCTCCTTTGGTGCCAAAGAGACAAGTAAAGTTTCTTAGATACTGCAAGATGCTCAGAGATGACTTATGGGTGATCGTCGACGTTACTCCTCGTATGCAAGACCTGAGGTTTCTGCCTGATGGTGGTTCTAAACGCCTACCCTCTGGTGTTATCATAGAGGACTTGAAGAATGGTTCCTCCAAGGTTACTTCTGAATCCTATTCTTTTTTTTTTAATAATATTCACTTGGACATATAACATTTTATAACACGTAATATATAAGGTTTGATTTCACAGGTCACATGGATTGAGCAAGCGGAATATGATGAGAGCGAAATCCCCCTAATTTACCAGCCTTTGGTTGGCTCTGGAATCGGGCTAGGCGCAAAGAGGTGGCTCACAACGCTGCAGAGATACTGTGAAAACCTCAAGACTCTTTCGTCTGTCAACGTGGCTCAAGTTTACCAAGGTGACTCTATTTTAAATCCCTTTCTTAAATGTTCAAAATTGGAAGAGAATCTTTTAATTTGTTATGTTATCTTAAATACTTTTTCAAACTTTAAATTAATTCAAACCCAAAAAAGGAATTTTTATAATCAGTTTTAGAATAATACATTTCTATATCGACACGTTAGAGTTGTTCTGAATTTTGAAATAAGTAAACAACAATATTGACAATATAATTACAGTTACCAATTAAAACCATACAATGCATGCAAATACATTATAGGTTTTTGAGTAAGAACTATATAATTTAAAATAGATATCATATACGATGCTTATGTGCCTTGTTGTACAAGCAACCATGCCTTCCCTTTGCACTGTTGAAGTGTTGAGTAATTGCAAATACTATTATATGATTTTGATTTTAAATATTTGGTAACTATAATTTTATATTTTAAGCCGTTGATACAACTAACTAAATGTGAAGTGCAAGTAATTTTTAGTGTCACTTTGGGTCTCGGCTATCTATAGACCGCACCAACCCTAATATGTAAGAAATGTTATTGGATGTAGGATTGTCAGCGGACGCTGCAACTGAAATAGTGAAGCTAGCACAACGCATGACTGTGAACTATTACTCAGGCATCACCGACTCTTCGCCGCGCAAGTGGAGGATAATAAATGTAGAGAATGATGAGGAGGGTCAAGAGAAGAACGTGAGATTGATGAGCCGTAAGAACGTGTGTGTGCGCGGTGAGCATACCGGGCTTGTGTTGAATGTAGCCACTTCTGTTTGGTTTCCAGTGAACCAGCAAACAATGTTTGATTTCCTCACCAACCCAAATCTCAGAGACAAGTGGGATCTCTTGGCCACTGAAACTTACTTTGAAGAAAAGATCAAGATTCAAAAATCAAGATCCCGTGAACACTACGTCTCTCTACTTCAATTCGCTGTGAGTTTTCAAGATTATAATCTTTTCTTCTTCTTCTTCTTGAATTTGGCTTCTTCTATGTTTAACACTTATCGTATGCAAAAACAGGAAGGTGTTGAGGATGGTCCGGCAGTTCTGCAAGAGACATGGAATGATGCATCAGGTGCGTTGCTGGTGTTTGCACCATTGGAAGAGCAATCAGTGAAGGGTCTCATGAGAGGTGGAGATTCATATTCTATGCCAATTCTTCCTTCGGGATTCTCGATATTGCCAGACGGAGGAGATACGGAGGATGCAGACGAACTTGGTGAAGGATGCCTACTCACAATTGGATATCAGTTCTTGTTTACCAAGAACTTAACTACTGAAGAAGTCGATCAAGAATTTCTCAATGCTGCTAAGGAACTCATCGCTTTCACCATTGACAATATCAAATCCGCTTTTAACATACCAGCTTAAGGCATAAATGCTTCTCCAGTTTCTCTCTGTGTTTGACATTTGCTTCCGGATTTCCTAGTTATGTTTATGTACTCCTTGTTTTGCATGACCGAAACTTATCTCGGCTTTTCCCCTTTGTTTTTTTTTCTTTTGTTGAATAAGAAATTTCCCATTATTTGGGTATGTTTTCAGCATTGAAACTGATGATATTATTATTATTTTCTCGAATTCTATATGCATTTCTTACTTAAAATGCATTTCTTGGCTAGACCAGACCAAAAAAGTCTGAAACCACTCACACTTTCAAGCTCTTCTCGAATTCCATATGCATTTCTTTTTACTTACAAGGCATTTCTTGGCCAGACCAGACCAAATAAGTCTGAAACCACCCACACTTTCAAGCTCTTCATCTAACTACACAGACTAACATTCAGCAACATAAAACACAAACTATGAAATTCATTCCTAAACCGCATATGTGTACCTAGCGTTTTCTTGAAGCGTGGACCCAAGTTATAGAGACCATGTTGGTCATTTTGTTTGGATGATAAACAAACGTGAGTAAATAACGAGCTAACGAAAGATGAGAGCATCATTTGAAGGATATTCGTGTTTTATTATTTCTTCTTCCTTTTCTCAAAGGTTACAAACCAGAATAAATAGACAGTTAGAACTTCTGTATTATCCAGAATAACACCATAGTAACAACTTGACCATTCTGAGCTTTGTATCATCTAGAGGAAGAAGATGACTTTCCTGATGTTATTGCATCCGCAGCACCATCAGTTGTTTCTCTATCCAAGCCTTTCTCACCGGGAGGTTTTTGTGAGATTGTTGCCTCGGATTTACCCGTTTTGGCGCCATCGTCGACTTCTGCATCTTCACCATATAAAGAACCAGAGGATCTCAGCTCCTTTACCATTCGAAACTCGTCATAGTGTGCCCGTCTATGTTCCTTGAAATCTGCATTTGTCTCACTCTCAGAACCTGCAGTGACCAAAAACAGAGATAAAGATATGACCTGATGAAACTACGAGGTCAGCTTTGATCTGTTTATTTGGTTTTGCAAAGAACCTTCTTCGTTTTCATCCATTGGATCTTCGTCATCATCTGACGAGCTCCAGCCGCCAGAATCAGATCTCTGGCTGGTATTTTTACTGGAAGACGCTACATCATTCAGGGAATTCCTTAGTTCTTCAGCGCGATGCATTTCATCAACACAGTTGTCAAACGATCTTCCTCTAGGAGACACAGAACCTGATAAAACCAACCCAGACAGAAAAATACAAACTTTGTTCAGGATTAGCAAGGTCGGTACTAGTTCAAGTCACTCCTCCAACTAGTCTGACAACATTTCAAAGTAAGCAAACAGAGAGAGTACTAAGAAAATTTTCCCAAAACCAGGAAGCCTACGGCAAACAAACCATACTGTAGGTACTATTTTGTGTTTACTATATGTAGGCGAAACATAAAAAAATCGAAAACAGAGTAATGGACAAACCATCATCATCAATCATGGGGTGATACGGTGTCTTTGGTTCAGTAATCTTCTGCCTTACAGGTTTGTTGGATTCAATTTCCACTATATTAGCTTCATCCCATTGTACACGTCCCCTGCCATAGAAATGAACATACTTATGCTGCACAAGAGAGAGAATATAAGTGCAACTACTTGCTAAAACAAACATGTAGACAATGTGCTGCAGTCTGAAATGTTTATAGTAAACACCCTGAGATAAACTAAATATCATCACCTAAATGTCATCGCCATCCTTCAGATTCCAATACAAGAGCCTCGAACCAAGACAAAAATAAAAGATCTCCCTATTCCACTAAGGGTACCAGTCATAGAAGGTTTTAGAACTTGATTCATCTCTCCACAAGATAACCACAGATTAACGGCTTCCATATATTTCTTATTCATCCCTGATGGAGATCATGTTTAACTCTTTAAGGTGAAAAGTGTAGCCCAGAATTCGAACAAAGAGTCTAACAACTAGACACAAGATGAAAGAAAACTGGGAGAAAGAGAAACATACTTCATAATGAGCTGACTTTGTTCTCTTCCACGCTTGACCTGATTGCAACATTAAAGAAAAACTGGGTAAAATTACATGAAAGTATACGTGACAAAGCAGTTCATGGCGAAGAAATGTGAAACCTTCCCAAAAAGAGACTAGTAAATTACATTACGAACATGGCGAAAGAAAACAATGAGAACAAAAATTGAAGAGTCATCAACAATCCCTTGACGGAAAGATAGATTCTGTGACTTTGGATAGAGCAGGAAGAAACAAAGCAAACCAAATTCCGTGGACTTGTTCAAGTAGAAGCAAAACAAGTCGTGAATACTAAGCTTTAACAAGAACCCTACAAAGTAATTTTATCCCGTTCTTCCATTGACATCATCAACACACGGAGAAATTTGTTTCAGGAAACCACAAAGACTAGTAAATCGAAAACCCGAGCTCTACTATTAGGTTATACAGATATATCAAAATCTAAATTCAAGGAATATAACATTCACACACCAATCGCAATCTACGATACGTACAGACTCAGATATTTCCTAGCTAAGATGAGAGAAACATGAGAACGAGAGATTCCCTTTACCTCCAAGAATCGGATCCTTTTTCTCGCTTCCCGGAATTTTTTGTTCTTTCTTTTGGAAAATGTTCTCCTGGCGAAGAGGAGAATCTCGTATTTACCCTCACGAACGATCCCTGCTTTAAGATGCCATAAGGATAAGCCGTCCGTGCGTTTGACTTTGACTACAATAGATTCTAAATTTAGTCACGTGCAATAGTATTAGCCGTTAGATTCACCTAATTCTCGTTGACTAGAACGTGTATGTCCTCCAAACTCCAAAGTAAGGGTAGTTATGGAATTTAGCTTCTTCTCCTCTTAGCATATCTGGATAACTGATGAACACATTTGATGTCATGTATTTCTCTTATGATGGTGATATTAATTCTCACATTGGTATAAATGTATAATATTACCAACAGAGAATTCTCTTTTAAACTGGCACTCTTTGGTTGATAAGAAGAGACATTAGCAGTCTCAATTTCCACTGTCACCAGCAGTTTCTTTCTGATTTTCCCGTTGTTGTCTGTTTCTACTAACCAGAACAAGTTAGTTTTGGATACTCCGAATGAGACAGAGGCTTCTGAGCAAAAGAAGACTCCACAATAATCAATGGACCTAAGTAGGAAAGATCAATGGGCAAAGATGAAGAAAAGCCCAGCTTGAAGCCCACTCGTCAAGAGTCTTCAACGGCTATGTCACTCTGCGACAAAAACAACAGAGTACCAGCCACGCCAAAAAGGAGCAAACGAAGACTGGTACGGATCGAGCGAGCTGTCCAAATCAATTTCACGCCCTTGATGATGCCCGATGATGCCATCTGTCCGAGACACTATTAGGGTTTTGCTTGCGATTCTGTATAAAAGAGCAATGTTCCATCATTTTCACTCTTTTACTTTGAGCTTAGCTCTTTCTTAGTCTCTCTCTCAGTCGTCTCCGGTAACTTTCGCGACTTTCTTATTTTGTTTATCAGTTGGATTCTTTTTAGCTTGGTTTGGTTTGTTACGCATTCTGCTTGCGACTTGGCCTTTCCATTGTGATTAGTGAACAAGTGATGAGCTTTTAGGTTATGTTTTTAGGGTTTAATTTTTTTGCTTGGATGAATGATACTGAATCATTGTTTAAGTTGGGTTATTATTTGTTACAGAAGCTATCCGCTTTGGTTTGGTTTAGTCTAAAGAAACGATTTTTTTTTTCTGCAAACTAAAACGGTAATGTTTATTATGTCGAACTTGAAACCATGTCTCTCCGCTTCTGCTTTTGTTTTTGCTGGTCGTCTCTTTCTGCTTTTGCTTTATACATGTATATCTTTTTCTGATTTCTGAATGTCTTCTTCTGTTTGATGGGAGCAACGGTGTCCACACACTCTTGCTTTTCCTTTCTTTTGAGTATAGTTCACTTTGATTCGCTGATCTGATTTACATATAGTTTTTGTTTTTATCTTCTGGCAACACTCATAATGTGTTATTGAGTCCGCTAATTTCATATGTATGCAGGGATAAGTGATTGAAGATGTCTCGAGACTGCCATCCAAATTTCGTACGAGCAATGAATGCCCAAGAAGAGCATGGTAACTTATCACTCTAGAATCTTGAGACTATTTTCTGTGTTCATTAGGAGAAGAAAAAACAAACAAACTGTGATTTGGCTTGACTGATAGTTACTCTCGTTTACAAAGCAAAACAAGCTCAATCTAATCGTTTGAAAGAATAAAATGTATTGACTTGTCGTTTTTGATTTGTTTTTGTCTTGCAGATGCATCTGAAAGGGCGGCTATGGTAGCTGTTAATCTGATAAGCTCTGCTCGGCTTTTACTGGAGCTGGACAGTGAGTTCACTGAGTACCCAGCTCAGTTTTTGGTGGACAACGCTGGTCCCAAGAAGGAGGGAGATGTGGATCAGCAACGTGGCCCAGTGACTATCCAAGACTGCATTGACTACTTGGCGGAGATCTCCCTTCCCAAGAAGGAAGGAGAAACGGAGCAACAACGCCCCGAGCTAACCGTCAAAGACTGTCTTGAGTGTGCTTTCAAAGAAGGGATACCGAGAAGTGAACACTGGGGACATTTGGGATGTGTGTTCAAGGTTCCCCCATTTGCTTCTCTCATGCCTCGCGTTCCCATGAAAGGAGAGGTGATTGAGGTTAAGAAACTGGAAGAAGCATGTGAGTTGATGAAGCATCAACCAGTAGGAGCAAAACTGCATGTCTTCAGTCCGCAGATTGATCGTGTTGGAGATGTACAGTGCTCTAATTAGCTAGTTTTTTTTGTGATATTTACAGAGATTATTGATAAAAAGTTGTGTTCTAATCTGGTTCAGTTTTTTTTTTTTGGTGTGGCAGGGAGTTTACGACGGCCCGCCAGCTGCTTCAACAAGCTATGTCGGACTCAGAGACGTGATGATATGCGGAGTGAAGAAGTTTGGAAAAGATACTGTTGCTGATGTGAAGATTTGCTACAAGAAGAAGACTTCCTTTATCAACGTGTCTCTGAGCCGTATGTTTCTCGGTATACCCAAAAATGGCGACGACTCTCAGGTCATCGAGCCTACGGGTCTTCTTGTTGACTTCATTGTCCCACGCTTATCTAAGTAGACAGGAACGTAGTTCTTGGTAAGTATCTAGAGACTAATATGTTAGTTGTGGTCCTGTAATAAGAACGTCTTATTAGACTTATTCTCTGAAGCTTAGTATCATGAAAACCATATGCTAGTTTGTTTGTATCCCGAAATTAAGGATATTCTAGGAGACTTTTTAACTATGAGTAAAGAAGTTGATCTGCCACTCTTATAAATTTAAAATCCGTCTGTTAAATGTACCACCGATTGCTCGTTTATTTAACTGAATATTTAAACTTGTTATCAAAACGGAGAAATACAATAGAACATGTCATTTTGTCAATATGTATAGAATAGTTTATCCTTTGCTACCACTTGAAGGAGAAAGATTCGAAATTACCAGATTGAGTGGTTGTGGTGACATCTCCACTCCCACATTTCTGTGACTCTTATTTCCTTATTACACTTGAGAAGCGAATTCTTCGTAAGGCCTCGACGAACTTTTGCTGTTTATCACATCCTAATCCCAAAACAACAAACGATACTCCCAGACACGTTTTTACTACAGCATTGTTGTTCATTGCTTGCGTGAGAAAGCATCGCAATCTTGTTAGCCATTCCTGTCTAGTATTCATAAGCCTTATTTCCTCAAGGAATACATAGCAGTAATTGGCAACCAAAACCGGCTCAACTGCTCATAAAGCCATCTTTACCATTTGAAAGAACTTACTTTTCCAGTGATAACACTGAGTTTCCACCATTAAGCATCATGTGGTTCAGTAATAAGAGAGACACATAGTAGGAAAATCAACCAGGAAGAGACTAATTTTTATATTAGTCTCTGAACAGATGTTGCATGTTCTTTCTGTAAAGAGAGAAAACCCAAAAAGAGGAAGAAGAAACTATGCACATTTGATTAAATTATGGACAAAAGCAACAGAAAGCTGCTTAAATCACAAGGCGTTTAGATATTAATCCCGCAACCGTCAAAAAACCAAAAACCATCCCTCTAACTCTATCTCGCCAACCTTGCTACTGATTCTTCTGCAATCTTCCAAGCACGATTTAAAAACTCGAATGATCTTGAAGGGTCCTCTTCAGAGAGAGCAACTCTCAGGTCTGCAAAGAAGTCCCCTAAAGCAGACATATTTTCTTCTGAGTTCGCTGAATCTTCCGAGTCACGAGATTCTGCGTGTTCTTCACGTGCTTTTGGTTCTCCGGGTGACTCCATGAGATACTTTATGCTAAGAGTATATCTCTCTCTTGCTCGTACCTCGTCTTCCAATTTTCCAGCCATGGAAATGGCTCGATGTATACACGATGGAGGTATCTACAGTCAAGTATAGATGTGAGATCAGCTTCATATAATTATCTTAAAGTCAGATTTCAGTTGTAATGCGTTCATTAATCAGCTTAAAGTTCTTTAGGCTGGTGTATCACCACGATATGAACTTGTGTAAGCATCTGCGTGTGAGGCGTGTGAGGCGCGTGAAAAGAAAAAAGGGAGGGAGTTTACCTGGGCAAGCTGAGCAACCTTAAAACCAAAGCTCCTGCTGCAAAGACCACGTACAAGTTTATATAGGTAGGTCACATCATCATGATCACAACCGCCATCATCCTTCTGCGATGTTAGATACGAGACATGGTATGTACCAGCAGAACCAGGGAATCTGTTACTGATCTCAGCTATTTCAGGGTAATGCGTGACAAAAAGCACCAAACATCTCTTTTCTGCTATGAGATGTTGTAATGTTGCATAGGCAATGGCTACACCGTCATGTGTGCTAGTGCCTCTTCCGAGCTCATCTATTATAACAAGCGAACGTGAAGAGCAGGTTCTGATTATGTGCGAGGCTTCACTTAACTCTTCTAGAAAGGTACTTCGGCCATGCTGGATACTGTCTGAAGCACCCATCCGAGTGAAAACACCATCAAGAACGTGCAGCTTCGCAAATGAAGCTGGTACATAGGAACCAACCTGGGAAGCCAAAGAGAATAACTAGAATCATTAAGCATTCAACATATGTAAGAGATGTTAAAAAAGCATAAGCTTATACTGTTAATCGCCATCCTACCTGGGCCATTATGGAAATTAAAGCAACTTGACGGATGTAGCAGCTCTTTCCTCCCATGTTAGGTCCAGTGATAATCTGGCCAAATTCCTCTTCTGCATGCAAGATTGTGTCATTTGGGACGAAGTTATCTTGTAATATAGTCTCCAAAACCTGGGAAGTTTTGAAAATGAAATGAACAATATTTTACTTAATTAGGCATAGGAAAAAAAAAGAAGCACAAGAAGCGAGAGCAGATGCATACAGGATGACGACCAGACTGTATATTTATCTCAACTGGTTCACAGTCATCCACAAACAAAGGACAAATATAGTTCTGCATAGGGTAAAAAAGAAGACAAGTTAAGAACTGAAAAGAAGTGACTACAAATAAATTTTTTTTTGCGGTTTGTTCCTTTGGTAAACCTTGTTTCTAGATAGAGTTGCAAGGGAGTGCAAACAGTCCAGCGCAGCAAGAGCTTGAACGGAAGCCTGAAAATCAGTATAGTATCTACCAAAACTTTTGAGAAAACTATCCCATGAAGCTCGGTTCACTATAGCAAGATGTTCAGTTGCTAGAGCTAGCTCGTCCAAGCCAGCTATTATTTCTGGGGGATGATATCGAATAGTCTTTTTGGTGCTATTAACTTTCACCCAATTCATAGGAACCTTGGCATCAACGGGCAGCTGTATCAGAGAGATAGAGCCTTAGCATCTAATCAGACACAAATGTTCACAACTTCCAAAGATGAGAGTATTATATGCACAAACGTTTATACTTAGTATGAAATATGAATTAGGTTCAGTAGCTGTGTATAATTTCTAGTAATAATGTGCACGAGATAGAAAGTGTGAAAAGTAACCACAAAAAGCAAATCAACACAAGCTTCCTTCTTGAAACTTATTCTCATCGAGATACAAAAATATACTTTTGGGCAACCATTTAGGTGCCGTTTCAATAAAGAATAAAGAATGCTGCAATTTGGTAAGAAAGCATCATCTCTAAAGATTACCTCTATCAAATGTGTGATCCCGGATACATCAAGAAAGTCTAAATTTCGATTGGCAAGCTTTTTGCGATATGAAACTATCGAGGAATCCAGCTTTTCCCTGACGGCTAAAACTGCTTGGCGAGCTTCAGCAAGCTGTGCATAGTAAAAAAATTATGAAACACAAATCGCCACTTTACACTAGATTCATGAAAAGCAAATCAATGTTAAGAAGCTCTATGATGCACACAACAGAACATAAAGAGAGAAGCGATAAATAAAATCAATTTTCAGACAAGATACAAACCTCAGGAAATTGGCCGCTGGAGGTGATTAGTATGTCGAGCAAGTCTCCTCGAACAACCCCTTCCTTATTCAAGCCAGAGAGAAGTTTTGCGGCATTGTCAACCACAGCAGGGGATGAAACAACAGAAATCAATTTTCTCAAAAGAGAAGACCGCACAGTTGCGGATTGCATACTCTTCAATTCACAATCTTGCTTTATGCCAAGCCGCTGAAGTTGTTTCCCCGCAAGCAAAATAGCTTCTATAACTGCGATAAACTTTTCACCCAAAAAGTTAAGAACTTTCAGGCTACAGGTGAGGAAGAGCCGTAAACAAGAATATATTTACAAAAAAAGGGGCGGGAAGCTATAAGTCTTAAATATTTCCTTCTCTCGCCCCTGTTTTCTTTCCTAAACAAGATAACTAAGAACAAACAAATGCCCTGGCCCGTTGAAATTTATAGCTTTACACATATGGCTATCTAGAAAATGAATATCATCGTGAGAAAAGAGGATAAGATACTGAACGATTTCTGTCAGATGCCATTCCTGTGAAGAATTTATTTCTTTGACTATATATCACAAAGACACCAATGCTCTTACTTTCTCTGTGGACAAAATAATGACAGTATTGCACTATATAACAGGCACATATATAAGAGGTAAAGGACATGCCAAGTTTCACCTCTGCGGCTTTAGCAGTCCGATGAAATATTCTTGTTATTCCACGATGAATATCAGGTGATCTAGACAAGGCTGTCAAGACTGAGGAGAGCACAAGATAAAACTCAGGTGGTACAAATGTTCTCTCAGAACCTTCTTCATCCAACTCATCGCTGGCCTGGGAAGAACTAGGAGATCCCATGCATGCAACAATCTCAGAAACAGCATCAAGGCGAGCAGATATCAGATTTCTATCGCAAAGAGGATGGGTAACCTGTTGAAATGAAAAGTTCATGAAGACTATGAGGGGTAAGTATAGAAACTTATGTCCCTTCAAGAACTATAAGATGATAATGTGGTATATCCTTCCACATCAATGACTTACTGCATCTCCAGAACTCCAAAAGTTGACACAAGACCAAATATACAAACCCCTAGCTACGAAGAAAAGAAAATGCGTCTTACCCAGTGTCTAAGAAGCCTTGAACCATATACTGTAAGAGTTTGATTCATATTATGGAATAAAGAGCCAGACTCCGATCCATCTGAATTATTTCTCACAACCTGAAAATAGATACAACGTTTTTTTAAGGGAAACTCTTGTTAGAGTACTTCGAAATAACTAAAGTTTTAATATTCACAGAACATTAAACTCTGACAGGCAAATAAAGGGGAAAGCACCTCTAATTGTTGCAATGTATTGGCTGAGAGAGTCATCTCTGTGCTGCTTGACAAAGAGCGAAATGATGCCCCCTGGAAAAGGATCCTTTCAAATCCAAACTGTTTGAGATGGCAAAGTGTCAGGGCGAGGGCTTGAACAGTTAGATGTGGCATGTTCATAATTGTCTGCACCATCAACAAAGTAACAAATTAGCTGGAATTGCAGCCAGCATTTAATAGTGGAAAAGAATAAAAATTAAAACTCTACTTGAAAACTAAATATGTCCATTAACAATCTTGCGTTAGCAAAGCATCATCTATCCAATGTAAAGTGATCGTTTTTTAGGAAATCAGATGCCATACATGAACTGGCAAACAAGACATTCCTTCTTTTGCAACCTCCACGTTGACCTGATTTCTTGCACTGAGTTCTTCATATATCGAAATAACCTCATCTAATGCACTACCATTACGGAAACGATCCAGTGAAGCACGTTCCACTCGAACGTTTGAGGTAGGTCCAGCATGTGCCAATAAAAACTGCCAAGCAAAGATACCAAACGAACATCCATCAATAAATGTAAGCACATCGACCAAGAACAGAAGTTCTACTGTTCTAAACTAATCCATAAGAGTAACTTTTCATACAGACAAGGATTCTTGTCAAATAGTTCATCAAGCAAGATTCAGCGCACGATAACTATAACTATAATCTGGTAAAACCGATTAGATGCTTGAAAATATAACATTTACTCATAAACAGATAAACGTACCTTCTCAGTTTGTTGTGAAAGAGGCTGGCCAAGCAACAGTTCAGCTGGTGACAAGCTCAAAATAACAGCCTCTAACCCACTCCTCATGAAATTATCATTGAACTCTCCATGAACAACTTCACCAGTTGAAATTTCAACGCCAACAATGCCGACTCTAACATCAAAACTCACTTCCAAACCACAACCTAATGTCTCCGTGTTAACTCTCTCATCCACAACACAAACCAAGAAATTGCTCTGTGAACCAAAACCTTCTTCGCAACCGCCACTTATATCCTCAGCCGCCTCAAGCGTGGCTTTGGTGTATAAGGCCGATAGTCCCCGGAAAAAAGGGCCGGTCCGGTTTGCACCGTGGGACTTAATAGCTGCAGTTTCAGTCTGCTTCACCACACCAATCTTGTATCCTGCATTCACCAGCCTTCTGACATGGAACTGTAGTCGAAATGTTGGTATGCTCGCCGTCATGAAATTGTGATCCATATGAGCGTAAATACCCAGCACGCGTGCTGCGATCTCCGCGTCCTCTCCGAAGAATCTGTACCTGTAACCAACTTCCACCATCAAAATCACGTCCGGGTACTTGCTCTTTAACTCCACCACCTGCTGTTCCAATGGCGTGTACTTCCTCGACGATGATTCGGGAGCAGATTCCTCCGGTGATGGTTCCAGAAATCTCTGTAAGAATCTTCGGTGTAAACTGGGATCGGGTGTAGGGTTTTGAGTGTGAGGAGACAGTTTATGCTTCTTGGGTGAAGCGGCGGAGAGGTGGTCGGAGAGAAGCTTACGCTTTGACGGAGAGAAGGAGACGGTGGCGGATATCTTCGGTGGCGGCGTTGATGATTCGGCTACCGGATTAGGTTCCTGTGGTAAGGATTTGGGTTTGGGTGCGAAGAATCGAGAAATCACCTGCTGCTTTTGCTTGCCCATAGTTGCTTCTCCGTATTCTCCACCGTCGGTGGCAGTAAGAGAAATGAAAGGTCGTGGCTATGGCGAAATTGATTGTCAATTTTCGCGCGCTTTCTTAGGTTGCTGCTTTGGTACTAAAACTAACCGGCAAATTTTAGTGTAGTAGTACACTGACTACAGAAGTGTTATCAAAGTGACGAAGGCAGCGGTTCGGGGAGGTTATTATGGGCCAGGCCTTTATAATGGGCCTGTTCCTCGGAAAGCCCGGTCAAAATTTCTGTATAGAAAATTTGAGCTTGAGCTCTAGAAGCTGGTGTAATATTAAATTCTCCGTCGAGATTACTCCTCTCTGTTGGCGTCGCCGACGACGATCTACAGATCGACACTCAGAGTGAGAGACGGTGGAAATTTTGGATTAGTGGATTAAGGAGAGACAGAGAGAAAGATGGCTATGTCTCAGGTGGTGAACACGTACCCGCTTTCGAACTACAGCTTCGGAACTAAAGAACCAAAGCTGGAAAAGGACACCTCCGTCGCCGACCGACTCGCTCGTATGAAAGTCAAGTACGATTCCTCTCTCTTTATCGCTCTACTTCCTTTTTGAATTCTTCTTGTGGCTACTGCTGGAGAAGATGCCAGAATTACAACAAAAGGAAAAACCCTAGAAATTTCCGGCCTTTACATGCTTAGATGATGATCTTAGGCTCCTTTGAAATCGTTTTTATTTGGAATGAATCCGCATAGTTGCTCTTATGTTTGCATAGTACGATTTACAGCTGATCAACTTAGATTCGTCTTGGGGATGTTTGGTTTCGTTTATTCTCTGAGTTTTGGCTCGTTAACGAATATTGTTATCATCTTTTGGCTTTTTTACCCAAGTAATCTGTTTCAAAACTAGAACTTGATACATATAATGCTAGGAGAATTTACTAGAAAAAACAACTGTTTTAGTGAAAAAAAAACAGCTTTAAGATTGTTTGAATGTTCCAGTGCTTGATTTGAGAAGTGAAACGCTGTAGCTACTGTACATGTTCTAGAACACTTTTATGTTTGTAAGTTCGTCCAAAGTCTCATGCTTTTGCTCGGATAAATGTTATTTTCTAGTCTGCAATTCTATAGTTCTAACTTAAAGAATTCATTGGAGTTTTGATGACTGAAAGAATATCTTTTTCTTGTTTTTTGTAGCTATATGAAAGAGGGCATGAGGACTAGCGTTGAAGGGATACTGCTGGTATGTGTTATTCATTCCTTTTCGAGCTGCGAGTTTATGTTTTGCAGTTTTTTGGTACACTATGTATTTGGTATCCAACTCGTCTGTAACTTTCTCGATGTTGTTTTCCACGTGCTGTATTTAAATCAGTGGAATAGCTATGTGGTTCATAAATTGTATTTGGAGTTTATCTTGATGTTCTCTGTAGATACTAGATAAGCGTTCTCTACCCAATGTATCAATAGAAACGTGGAATTATTATAAAATTGTGTGATTTTTGAGTGGTGTCATCTACTTCCTTTTCGAGTTGCCATCTCTAACTCAATTTTGTACGGTTTGAGTAACCTTGTATTCACAAATAGCTCTAATCACGTAATTTGATTAAATCGCCCCTTATAAAGCCACAAGCTTGCTTTATGGATCCAATGAACTTTTAGTAAAACTGCACTTAATAAAGTCTTATAGAAATAAATTTGAAGTCGCATGTTTTTAGCGAAGCTATGTAGCAGGCATATCTTGTGCTTGTTATTTCGTTTCTCTCATTGTTTGTATGTACCCTTGTCCTTCTTAGCTTGCGTGTTTTCTCATGGAATAATATCTGCTTCTCGTTCACTCCCTTATCTCTTGTAATTGTCTTAACATAAGTTGTTGTTTTGACATCTTAAAGATCCATCTTATATACCTATAACCCACAGCTACGTATATCGCATTGGTGCATGAGTTAAGCAAATAATTTATGTCTTAAGTCAAGAATTATTACCACGTAATTGGCTTTGACATTAGTTATATCTCTCTAGCCGTAGGATTCTTCTTGATACCTTATGCTGGTCACTTTTTCAGGTACAAGAACACAACCATCCTCATATACTTCTCCTGCAAATTGGTAACACATTCTGCAAACTTCCAGGTGGACGCCTGAAGCCTGGAGAAAATGGTACACAGCAACCATGCGTAAATAGTACTTTCTTAACTGTTATGATTTTCTATGTTGCTTCATTTTTGGGTGTACAATGTTGTGTCTTGCAGAAGTTGAAGGCCTGAAAAGAAAGTTGACCAGTAAGCTTGGAGGCAATTCGGCTGCGCTTGTACCTGACTGGAAGGTACTATATTGGTTTATTCTTTATTTCTTTGACTGTTAGTGACCACATATTTAGGTACTAAAAGAACTAAGTTCGTGTCGCATGTACTTGCTCTTAGAAATCTTTTGCTAGTAATAATTGATTCATACAAGTAATCTTTGCTAGAATTTAATATTCTTATTACCTGAAGAAAGAAGACTTCCACACATATCTGATTGAGTTATGTATGTAGCTCTGTCCCTGATCCATTGGTTTCTCGATGGGGTTTTTTATCCTTGAACAGGTAGGAGAATGTGTTGCGACATGGTGGCGTCCAAACTTTGAAACCATGATGTACCCGTATTGCCCTCCTCACATAACGAAACCAAAGGTAATAAGAGAAAAACACAATGTAGCTTCTTAACGTTCCTCTTTTATTCTTCTCCTGAAATAGGTTTATGTTTATATCTCCTTCTTTGTGGAATGCCAGGAATGCAAGAGACTCTTCATTGTTCACTTGTCTGAGAAAGAGTACTTTGCAGTGCCCAAAAACTTGAAACTCTTGGCCGTCCCTTTGTTTGAACTCTATGACAATGTTCAGGTTTTGTATTGTCTTTTAAATATTTCCAGATACTACTAACCTTTAGAAATGGATCTTACCCCAAACTTCTAACCGTATTATTCTTTTCCTGGAACAGAGATATGGACCGGTTATATCGACCATTCCGCAGCAGCTATCGAGATTCCATTTCAACATGATTAGTTCGTGATGCAACTCGGTGTCCAAGAACAAGAAACCTGTCTGGTGATAAGTTAAGGCTGTAGCTACCGGTTTAGAGATGATGATGGCGTGTGGATTTTTACATTATAGACTTTTATGTAGAACTGGTTTAAGTTTCAGCACAAACAAGATCATTGATTTCATTTCTAAACAAAGCATTCGTCATTATTTTACTAACGTCTGTCTTGTCTAACCGTGAACCGGTTCAAGTTTTATGTAGTGTTTCACTTGTTATCTTTATTTTGGTGCGATGAATGAGAAACGCAAACTAAGGCCATGTTAAAAACTATTTTGTTGTATCAGTTTCCCTTTTATGTTTCAGTCTATGAAGTACAAATATCTAAAAACGCAGCTAAACAGTCTTAAGTAACTATAGTCATTAATAAGACAGAGCATGAAATATTCTCGGATGGCTAAACATTAGTTCAACATAACAATAAAGTTAAGAGTCGTTTATAGACTTTTGTTTATAGACTTTTGTTTATAGACTTTTGAAGTATTTCATTGGCGATTAGTCTGACGGCAAATTATATTATGTGGTGAAGACGACCAAGACAAGAGTAGACTTTTTTTTGTTTGTTCTCTCAATTTCTCATTTCATCGTTTTCCACAGGCCAATAGAGCCAACAAGGAAAAACCAAAATGCGTATATTTTAGAATTAGTGATAGCCCATTAGATCGGGACATAAGAAATTAAAATTGTAAAATTTAACAATATTCTTCGGAAAAATCATATCATTGGTCCACTTGCCGGTGTACATGTAATTCAAACTTCTGTTCTTCTTTTTTTGTCGTCCAACCTTCTGTTCTATTATCAAGAAGAACAAAAACGTGAGATGAAAAAATATCCCAAAAATTACTCGCAGCAAATAGGATCCATGTTGACTATGATTTCTATATAAATATTTGTAGCCAACTTTAATTTATAATTCAAAATAAGCTCTCATATTTAAAATATTACAATCTGTCTTCTTGCTATTGATCCTTTGCGAAAAGATACAAAGTTTAACAGATTGGATGATTCTCTCGAATCATTAGTTCATTATTCATTGAACTGATTCAGACATATTATTCTATCGGGGTTGAGTTTCTAGCCAAAATATAATTGAGTAATTCATGCCTGATCCAAATTAAAGAAGTCAGTCTTATTTTCTTAAAATTCTTGCCGACATTTAGAGATTTTGGATATGAAGATTTTATATGATTTTTTTTTTCTTATCATTTGAATTAGTATCCAATTACAAAGAACAGTTTATAGATAGTATAATTCTACTTATGCACGAGGATTTGCAAATACAAAATCACGCTCAAAATAAATTGTTTTACTTTTAACATAATACTTAAGAATCGACCTTAGACTAGGTATATTTAAGTATTAATCTTTGGTTAACTATTTGACCAAAGAAGCTTCTACGAAAATATTCTGTATTAATAACATAAATTCGTAACACATAGTCCATTGTAACTCAGTTTATATCTTAATATTTGTTCCTTGATGATTTTAAATTTCCAAAGCAAGCAAACATCCTGTCGCTCTAATTTTCTTACGAGTAAGAATGTGATTATCTGATCTAAGAATACGGTTGGAAGCAATATTACACGTAAGGGGCATATGATTACTAACCTAGTTTGTAATAATAAATTAATTTTGTCCAAGCAAATTTTGCTACACAGCTTTACACCTAATCCATCCTTGCATATTCCAATTATATTATGACGTTTATCCTAACTCCTATACAAATGCATACAATACACAAACTTGCATATAAATAAGAAAGTCACACATAAATATCCTAAAATATACCTATAACTATAATATAAATGTCATTTTTCTTCTAAGCAGCCTCATATGGTCATATATCTTAACACTAAGTAAGTCGACTCTATCAGTGCCGTGCCAACACATTTAGTGGCCTAAGACAATTTATAAAATTAGGCCTTTTATAAATGTATAAGCTTTACAAATCATAGAAATTGAAGATATATCGAACTGTAAAATCTATCACTAAAATGTTATAAAATAAATATATAAGATATTAAAGTACCAATACCTATAAAAATATATTTAAATGATAGAATAACAAATAATATGTGGATAAATAAAATTAAGTTCATTACATTTTTAATAAAAGGATGACAAATAAATTATGATTTGAAAGTAAAAATATAACACCTGAACTCGTGAATATAAAATCTCTTATAAATTTTCACAACAATTTTTTTACTTAACTTAACTAATATTGTTATTGATATGTGGCCTAAAAACTGAAATTATAGATGTGGCCTAAGGTCATTGCCTTTTTTCCATCAAAGGAGGCACGGCTCTCGACTCGAGCTTTGGTGATATATATATATATGTTCTCTCTATCATAATATTCAGACATGTTTTCTTTTATCAGAACAGCTTTGAGACGATAGAGAAATGGCGAAAATGAAATCTGGAGAGAGGCTAAATCAGAGACAGAGAAAAGGGTTCTGGTCACCTGAAGAAGATGAGAAGCTAAGGAGCTACATCCTCTCTCATGGCCATTCTTGCTGGACCGCTGTTCCCATCAAAGCTGGTCTCTTTATTTTTATGTTATCATATTCTTTATTAGTTCTTTGTCTCTCAAAATATTTCTAAATTCAGTCAAATTTGATGTTTTTCTTTTTTTGTTGGGATTGAATTTGAAAGGGTTGCAAAGGAATGGGAAGAGCTGCAGATTAAGATGGATTAATTACTTAAAACCAGGGTTAAAGAGGGAGATGATCACTGCTGAAGAAGAAGAGATCATCTTGACCTTTCACTCTTCCTTGGGTAGCAAGTAAGCATAACCATAATTGAAACCTTACCTTTATATTTCAGCAGAGGCTAAAGAGAGCAGTTTCTTTTAGGTGGTCGCGGATTGCGAAATACTTACCGGGAAGAACAGACAACGAGATAAAGAATTACTGGCATTCTCATTTGAAAAAAAGATGGCTCAAGTCTCAGAGCTCACAACACACAACATCTATTTCCTCCTCTTCCTCTGAATCACCTGTTGCTTGTGGAAAAAGAAACCCGGAATCAATGGTGTCGGATCACGTGATCTCCTTCCAGAGACTTCCAGAGAACAAATCTTCATCTTCATCAGAAGAAAGCAACAGCAACATCAGCTATCCATGTTCTTCTGGTCTTGAGATTCCAAGGCTTTTCTTCTCTGAGTGGTTTCCTTCTTCAGATCCCCATATCGATTATTCCTCTGATTTGACAGACTCTAAGCACAGTCAAGCTCCAAATAATGAAAGATCTGTCTCAGATTATGAAGAAGTGGATGATGGTGATCAATTCCATTACAACGAAATGTTGATGAACGACAGCAACTGGACTCTTAACGACGTCGTGTTTGGTTCGAAGTGTCAGTAGCAGGAGCATAAATTTGATAGAGAGGCATCAGAATATAATTCTTCTGGTGATTTCTTTTCTTCACCAACAGCGACGTAAATTACGTCTTACGTAATGTAAATTAAACTTATAAAGGGAAAAAAATGTTGGTGAGATGTTTAAAGAATTGCTTTTTAGCTTTTTTGTTTTTTTCTAAATGAAACTTCCCATTAATGCTTTGACACCAATACAATACTCTCATGATTATTGATACATTATTACAAGTTGTTCTTATATGCTCGAAATCAGTTAGGCAGTTTTGCAAAGATTTGAAGGAAATGGCAATATAACCAAAAGAAAATGAATTACAAGATTCATCAATTTCATAGGTCATATTACAAACCAAAAGTAGCAAACTCGTAATCAGTAAACCGCAAGGAAACGTTTTTTTCGCTACAAATGCATCACATAGTGAAAGACTTAAACAAGGGGAAATTAAATACAGAGATGAGTGGAATGTAGAAAGTGTTTTATATAGCAGAATAGCTGTAGTTAGGCTCATCATCAATGGGAGGGGAAGAGGAAGGAGACTTAGCAGAAACAGTGAGTACCACAAAGGCACCAAAGAGAATGGTGACAATGGCCGAGAAGTTTACAAGAAATGCTTCTGATCCGTACTTGTCAAGCCCTCCATTCTCCAAGAAAGTCAGCTTTTCCAGAAACCCTAAAGCTGCATTCCCAACCGCAAGTATATAAGCAAATAAGCCGAGCATTGCGTGCCACGGAAGCAATCCGCTTCTTAGATTTGGCGATCCTCCTGGGAAGAAGAACACTATGAAACTGTACACCCACTGCAAAGTTCAAGACTTTTGTGTTATCTTTTTTTGGTCAGGAACAATGTACAACAAAAGGTAAAAACATTTTTCCGAAATTTAGATTCACTTGCTAGCCGTTTTCTATGAATCGGAATGTCCAGTAGCTTTTAAAAGTGCTGACATTTAAAATGTTATCTAGTTTCTGGACTTATGCTTCAAGATATGATTCAGTCCTAAGTTTTTTTGTTGTTTGTGGTTATTCTGTGAGTAGACTTTTAGACAGTCTGATACAGAGAACACAGAGACATTTCTATTCGGCGGCTGAACCAAATGGAACACTTATCAACAAGACTCCTATGTGAACAGATTACATGTTTGATGGAAAAAAAAAATTGAAAGAAGAGCAAAAAGGGTATGGAATTTACCTGGAAGGCATAAAGAGAAATGACACCAATACCAATCCAGGAATGGAGGCTGTAAAGATTAGGGATTCCGCTTTCGTTGTGGTTCTTGAATGCTGCACAGATTCCCCAGATCCCTAGAGCCAGAGCAATCGCATGGAGAACAAGGTGGATTAACTTCTTCACTGGTTTCTCCAGAGGAAGCGCTTTGTAACTTATAATGGCTGCATTTCCAATTAACACACAGGTTTCTATAGTCTTTTATATGAAGTGATCATCATTAACGATCGAAACGAAAGTAACATAACTTCTTCTCATTGTTCAACAGATGTTGTTATTGTTTACCTTCTCCTCCCAAGATTATAAATCCGATGAGCATCAGAACAGGATGCAGCTGGATCACATACATAAGAGAAATGAAAGAAAGAATGATCAGATATATTGGTAGAGAAAATGGATCAGATAAAAAAAGTATCATTAAGTTCATAACACAAGCAAAGACTGTGACTAAGATTGGGAACAAAAGATTACAATAAGAACTTTGAAATAAGATTATAGCCAAAAGAGATTTCATTATCTTTATACCATCAAGCAGACGTCAATAAAGACAAAACATTCATCTTTAGCACATTCACTCAGACACTGTAATAAAACTGAACACTTGACCCTAACAACACTCTTGGATCATAAGGCACCTCCACAGCAAAACTTTAATCTAAGTACTTGGGACACACCAAATGATGATTATTGTTCCCAAAATCTATCTGACTAACTATCAAAAGACGCATTTTTACAACTTAAAACATATAAGAACGTAACGATTACAAATCAAGAGAATTCTCCACTACAGAAAAAAAAAGTCACTCACTCAGAAACAGTGCTGAGAAAGAGATAGAGATTCAAAATTTGCAGACAAGGACAAGACTGTAAAAACAAAATTTTCGGAACTGAGATTAGTTTTAATTTGTAAAATTACACACCAATCAGAGAGGCAGAGAGTCAACGCAGACGCAAGAAGGAAAAAAGAAGAGAGAGAAACGAGACGAAATCGAGAGAGAGATCAAAGAAACGATACATTGAAGATGAGATTCTTGTTTTCAGCTTCCCAGGCCAATCCGCCTCTGTAGCTGATACTCCAAAACAGCACCATAATCGCCGCGATTACCGCGAGCGCGTGCGCCACAAACGTCACCGCCATCGCGTTTATTCCGACAGCCATAACTTTTCTACTGGACTGTGTTTTCTTCTTTCTCTTGTCTTTTTCCTCCTCTTTCTCCTTTGTCCGATTAATCTCGAAGATTGGAACCAAAAAAGAGCTCGAACCTCAGCCTCTGAGAAGACACAGGAAAACCAACTTCTTCTATAGTTCTATTATCCCATTGTGGGCCCATCTTGGGAGATACGTGGGCCTCGCGATCCTTTTCGATTTTTATATTCAGACGTAATTTCGTGGCAGTTCTTGAATCCGCAAATGATATTCTGACACGTGAATGTTGTGGTAGCTGCATCTAACCCCGCGCTTCGTGTCTGCTCTTCTACCGCGATTGAGCATACTGGATCTTCTTTCAGGCCCAAATAAATATTTTGCAAAAAGGTTATGTCCGAACCGGTTTACAATGTAAAATACCCCATATGGTCTCATTTCGTGTCGATGGAATTTTGAGTGAGAACGACATGCCGTTTAGTAACATTCGAAACGGCAGGTTTGTTCCCGTTTACTAAAAGTGATGAACTAAATTATTAAGGTGGACTAAAGAAGTTAGATCGACGATTCGTCTCGGATAAAGATTAGGACTGAGAGAGCCACGTACACAGTCAAAGCGCCTGATACGTGGCAATGCACAACACGTGTCGATCCGTAACAGAGATACAGAGGACACAGCAATCCAGAGGTGGTTCGGCGATGCGTCTTCCTCGACTCTCTCTGATCTCTATATAAAGCTTTCAAGAAGCTTCTCAGATTTTCTCAGACGCAATTTGGTTGCAGAGAAACGCAAAGAGAAAATCCAAAGGGATATAGAGTTGGATAATGGATTCGCAAACGCAGTTGCAACGTACTCATGGCCATCACCAAGCAGAGGGACCAATTAGGATTCAGCATCCAGGTATACCAGATTTTATAAACAGAAAAAGTAGTTTTTTCTTTCACCATTCCAAAGTTTAGAATGAAGTTACGGAGCCTAATGAACATTTTCTATGTGTTTGTATGCAGAGGAAGAAGAGCATCATGAGAAAGGACCAGGAAAAGTTCTGAAGAAAGTTAAGGAAAAAGCAAAGAAAATAAAGAAAGCTCTTACTAAACATGGACATGGTCATGAGCACGGAGAACACATCCCCGACGATCACGATCTAGACGAAGAAGACGATGAAGGTGACTACAAAGACCAAAAACTCCACGGCGGTGCACCAGGTCTTTGTCCGCTCTTTGCTTCACTTTAACCTTGTCTCCATTTCTGATTCAGAAAGACGGTTAATGTTTTGGTATTAACGGTTTATCGGTTTGGTCTCGACAGCAAGAGGAAACACTCACATTAAGCAGGACCCGTTGAAGGAGGAGCTAGTCCCTCCAGGCACAAAATTTTTTCCGGTCGTGTCCTCTTCCCACACGAAACCAATCAGAGGAGCCGAACCAGTACTACGAGGCTCCAATGCCTCTCACGGCCACGAAGCACTGTCTCATCCTGTGAGACCCTCCGGTGTATCGGAAAAAGAAGAGAGAAGAGGGGTTGCTACACTGACACCGCACAACACCCCTGTTTCTTTGCTCTCTTCGACTGAAGATGTCACGAGAACGTTTGTTCCTGGTGAACAACGTAGGGTCAATATCGAGAGACCCAGAGGATTGGAGGAAGATCCGGCTGCTCCAGGTGGAAGATCAGGAGCTCTTGGCCGGAAATCGAATCATCAGTCCAAAGTTACTGATCCCACTGGAAAAGGTAACAACTTTCGGATTCTAGAGTTAGAATGTCGTCTGCTCTTACATTTTTGATCAATGTCGTTTCTGTATCTTAGCTGGTGGAGAAATTGGAGCAGCACCGGCTATCCCAGCTTTTGGGAGGAGGCAAAAAACAGGCGAAGAAGATGATCAATTAAGGCTTGGAAGAGATCTGCCGGAGAGAAGCCATGGTTTTGATTTGAAATCAGGACCCAAACATTTACCGGCGGGGAACTATGGATCTGGATTGGAGAAAGAATCTCCGGCGAGGAGCCATGAGTTTGAAGTGAAATCAGGGGCTGAATTGGAAAAAGAGATTCCGACGGGAACTCAAGGATTATGGATCCGTGAGGATGAGATGCATCAGCCGAATCAGAGCAGTTACACAGATAAGATCGCATCGGTGACTTCGGCCGTAGCTGATAAAGCTGCAGCGGCAAAAAACGCCGTCGCTTCGAAGCTGGGATACTACGGGGAACTCGGAGACGGCGGCGACTTGAATCGTGTAAAAGTAGAGCAAACCCAGCAGGGACAAGACAAGGGTGTCTCGGCCAGAGAATATCTGTCGGAGAAATTAAGTCCGGGAGAGGAAGACAAGGCTTTGTCGGAAGTTGTCGCCGAGAAGCTTCAT
Organism: Eutrema salsugineum; assembly: GCF_000478725.1. Lineage (NCBI taxonomy): Eukaryota > Viridiplantae > Streptophyta > Magnoliopsida > Brassicales > Brassicaceae > Eutrema > Eutrema salsugineum. The sequence goes on along the minus strand of NW_006256909.1, from coordinate 6,164,157 downwards.
CTCGGAGGCGAGAACACGACGGCGCCGGCGAAGAAGGGGATAGTGACTCAATCGGAGGAGGTGGAGAAGCGGCTAGGAGGATTCTCAGATCCGAAATCGGAAGGGGCGATGAAACACGGGGAAGAAGCGGTTGCGGAGGAAGGCGAAGGAGGAATGGTGGAGATGTTGAGAGGAGCTGTGACGTCATGGATTTCCGGTACGACGGAGGAAGTGATGCAAAAGTCTACAGAGTCTGTTCAGGACTCTTCACAGTCCGTCGGCTCCACCGTCGGTAACGCCGTTGTTTTTTTCTTAGAATTAAAATAGCGTTTTGTAGCGTTTGGCGGTTGTGAGGAATGTGTTTTTGATTTTTGGTTTAATTTGGTTTAGGGAATATGGGATTTTCCGGTTCGGGAGCAGATGGGGCGGGTCAACGCAGCGGTGACAAGAGTGACTCTGTGCCTGTGCAGAAGAGATTTCAAGAATCTGGAAACTGACATTTGCTGCTTTACTTTTTTTTCCATGTATGGTTTGTTAATGCTTTGTATATTAATGTGTGTAGTATGGTTTTTGATGATCAGACTTTGATCCAATAGCTGATTTTGCTGTATTACTCTTGCCATATAAAAATATGAATAAGTTTGGTTTAACATACCAAAACTACGATTGGGAATAAACGCAAGTCGGACAACGCATTGTGTAGACCAAAATTGGAGAGAGGATGGGCAAAATAATAGTGAAGCCGTCGACAGCAGGGTTCGAACCTGCGCGGGCGAAGCCCAACAGATTTCAAGTCTGTCTCCTTAACCACTCGGACATATCGACGTTGTGTTAGCAAATGGAGACAGAGCACTAATTAGATTTCATTTGAGAAGTTACACAAGAAGCTCTGTTTGAATATACTTTCACAGCAAGCAAGCTACACGGTTTTACGAAAGTATAAAAGCCAGTTACATTTTCATAACAAAATGTTCACAAAGAGGAGTGAAAAATTGAATGGAGACAACGATGAAGGATGCAGTTCTTAACCAAGAACATTACAGAACATGGAAAAGGTTTTTCAATTTTTTTTTGTTTTTAATATCAGAAATACGAAAAGATGATATATAGATGCTTTGATGAAAAAAGGATCTAGAGAGCTCGGCTTTTGATAATGTCGAAGCTCATCTCGCTAGGATCAGTGGCTTGTAACTCCACTTGAATGCCGTCCAATTCTCTCTTGAATCTATCCTTAGAGCTCGCATACACCATCTTCATCCTCACTCTAGATGAATCCGGTGACCTACCATCATCCAAACAACCCCAAAAACATAAGCACTATTTGAATATATCAATGAAGGGACTGATTAGAAAACATATATGGTACGTACCAGGCGATGAAGAAGATTTTGCTCTTCTGGCAATTTTCAGTGGTGGTAAAATCGAAATCGAAAACCGCATAGCGACACTCGTCGGCAGGGAGGGAAGCAGTGAAATCATCGTAAGTCTCTTGAGGGTTTCCTAACTTTTCGACCACCACTTGCTGCCCGTCTATCCTGAATATAATGAACCGATAGTTTCTTTTCGACTTTAGCTCCAAAAACTTCCGCTTGCACTCGTCCTCCACTGCCATCCCCGACGCCGCGTTCGCCTTTTTCATTCAATCATGTCATATATCCCACATCCATCACCATTATTTCGCCATCACATGATCAAATAGTAAAAATGTTGCATTTTTTGTATACCGGGAAAAATTAATTATTTTTCTTTGATAAGTTAGCTAGGTTTTACGTGTATATATATAAGCTTACGTGTTGTATGTGCTACATTAGTTCTAATCTTAGTCTATATATTGAGTTATCCCGCTAATATGATCTATTGGTTAAAATGAGATAAAACTATACAAACTAGAACCTCGTCAATAACATGGTGAAAACCGAGAAATCGACATCTAACATGATTAGACAATCATTGCATCCAAACTCCAGATTTTTAATAATCATCAGGTCTACGAAAGGCACAAATCAGATGATATATCAATACTAATGCAATTCTTATTTAACAATAGAATCACCTCGATTGCCTATAAGGCCTTTGTTTACAAACAACAATCCTACATATTAATTAACAAAAGAAGAGAAGAGAACAAACCATTGCTTTTGTTTAGTTTCTATGGCAAGACTTGAGGAAAAGAGATTTGTTGTTTTTGTGTGAATATTGTCCTCTGGAAATTAAAGAGGGAGATGGGAATGAAATTTGGGAGGCGAATTAAGGAAGAAGATAATGGTTAATTGGTTTGTTAAGAGAGGATCGAGACGAACTCGGACAACTAAAAGCTCTAATTTATTAATCTTTAATATTGGTCTATGATCTGTCTTTTTGGTGATCACACCACACATTGTTTTTCTTTTTTTTCAAACCTTAAAATTCGCCTAACCATCCCTTCTTTCAAGGCACTTTTCCACTCTATTTTTAGCATATATTTTTGTACGTGTGCATACATTTTTACGTATGCATCATGCATATACGTTTATGGATTTTATCTTCTGCGTGGAATCAATTGCAATCTCTTTTGTCAACTTTATTGTATAGCATTGATGTCCACATGCATGACTTGTTTAGTTATTGTTCACGTTTGATCGCTAGGTTGGATCATTTGTGCCCATTTGATTGAACTTCTAAATGAAACCGAAGAGTTCTCTCTTTTCATTGGTTTTACTTATAAAGGAATCACGCAATCTAATATGTGACAAGCCTGTAGTTTTTTGAAGCCAAAATGGGAAGCTTGAACTTTTATCAATAATACAGGTTCAACTATTGTTGAGTTTTTAGTGATTTAAATTAAAGAGTTGGTTATTTTGCTACATTGTTATGTTTGAGGTTTTGATGTTGCCCCTAAAAAGGGTTTATGAGTTTTCCATATGGGAATAATTATATCTTGATATGGATTATTCGAATCTAATACAATGAGTTGGCCTAAAAACAAAAGCAAAGAAAAAATAACAAAAAAGGTTATTTTGCAATTTTCATTGATAGAGGGTAGATTTACAAAAATTGATAGTTTGGAACGCTATCTTGCAATCTTCCCAAACTTTTTAAGGTCATAACTTCCCAAACGACGTCGCATCATCATCGTGTTCATCGGATTGTCAGCTGGAATTCGGAAAGAGATATTCCTCAGGATTTCCATTTCTGCTATGTTTCAGTACCACTGGAGGCTGGAGCAATGGCTTCCCTTAGCCAAATATTCCTTATTATGATGATTATGATGTCTTCTTCTTCTTTTCCTTTCTGTTCCGGTGGAAGGTCCATTTCGAAATCTCTCTTTCATCAATCATAACACCGAGCTGCGATCCTTTAACTGGGTTTCTTCTTTTTTAGCGATGCATGTAGCTTTACATTCAAACGTTTCTGTTATTACTATGAACCGTATCTCGCGATTAGCATTTGTTAAGACACAATCCGGTTTCGCTAGCTTTATTACTGTTCCTGTATCTTCAGATTTTGTCGCTTGGTTCGCTGGAGATTGATGCATCATCCTTTCCTTTTATTTCATTATTATTGAGTTTTTTTCGCCTTTCTGCAGTCGGAAGGAACTCCGAGATAAAGAAAATAGGGTGGGCACACAGTCGATTTATGATTTTGGATCTAAATCTGTGGACCCGAGACGTGTTCTTCAACTTTCATGGCAACCAAGGTCAGGTACTCTTTGATGCATCAAGTTATACACAGTCTGCTCATGAATTTTCTAATTGTTTTCTCGAAGATTTAGATAGCCTGCAATTTTAGTCGTCATTTTGCTAGAGTTACACATTTTGGGGTCTGAATTTATTTGATATATGTCCAGGGTCTTCCTTTACCGTGGGTTCTTGTCAGAGGAAGAGTGTGATCATCTGAAATCTCTGGTAAATTCCACCCTCCTTTCGGTTTTGAGTGTTATTGATACATTTATCTTTGTGTAATGGTTGTTTTCTTTTCTGTAGAGAAAAGAAAATTCAGAGGTTAACTCAGGGGATGCTGATGGAATGACGCAACTTTCAAGTTCTGGGTACGCCTTAAATGTGCCGGTAAGTTCCCAGTATTCTTGAAGATACCTAGGCTTGACAAGAAATCTTTTGTAATGTTCTCGAAACACTATGTGTTATAGATGCTGAATGTTCTTCAAGTAGACTCCTAGATACATGCTTGTAATTTTCTGTGACATATTAGTCATTACCTTTCTGTTACATCCTTATCTTCGTTTATCGAGTCAACAGAGGTGATTTCACACCATAGCAAGTTAGAAAGCGATGGTGTTAACCCTAGTATTAGCAGTTACCACCTCGGTTGTTCGAAATGGCCATAACAATGTTATGTTCAAATCCTTATGGCTGTATAATTTTTGGATAAACTAGGATCCAGTAGTTGCTGGGATTGAAGAAAGAATTTCTGCGTGGACTTTCCTCCCAAGAGGTATTAAGTACTAACCTTTACTTATCTTTGGTTTTCAATCTATTGAGACACTTTGATATCCCTTTCTTCTTGGGCAAAACTGCTGGCTTATGTTTCTCTTTTGATGCCCATTTTTCAGAAAACAGCGGTCCGATCAAGGTAACAAGTTACGCTTCAGAGAAGTCAGGCAAAAAGTTGGATTATTTTGGAGAAGAATCTAGCTCGGAAACGCATGAATCTTTGTTGGCTACCGTGATTCTGTACGTCTCAGACACAACTGAAGGCGGAGAGCTTCTCTTCCCAAACTCGGAGGTAAAGTAAATAACATATAAACCCTAAAAGCAAAAAGATCTATCTTGGCACAGCACAAAGAATGAGGAATTCATATTTCCATTTTTTGTTTGTTCTTCAGTTAAAACCCAAAAAGAGTTGGTCCGAATGTTCAGAAACCGGTAACATCTTAAGACCGGTAAAAGGAAACGCGGTTCTGTTCTTCACAAGACACTTGAATGCATCTCTGGATCAGACAAGCACTCATTTTAGATGCCCTGTGCTGAAAGGGGAACTGTTGGTGGCGACAAAACTGATATATGCGAAGAAACAAGAGAGAAACGATGAGAGTGGTGGTGGTGAATGCAGTGATGAAGATGAGAATTGTCGACGATGGGCTGAGCTTGGGGAGTGCAAGAAAAACCCTGTCTTTATGATTGGCTCTCCTGACTACTTCGGTACATGCAGAAAGAGCTGCAACGCTTGTTGATTCTTGAAAGGATTCTCATCATATTTGATCATTGGACCATAACTGAAACATTTTCAATACTTCAGCTGTTTTTTTTTTTGGGGTTTGGTATATGATGGGATATAAATGTGAATAGTGCATTCATTTTCCAAAAAGTATAAGAGCATCTCCAATGGTTGAGACCCATTGGAGCTCTTGATTCTTTTTTAATTATTTGTTTGAGTTACATACATCTATATATATATGGAAGAGTTTTCTGTTTTTAAGCCTCCAATGGGAGGTTCTTTGTTAAAAAAAATTGTAATAATCTAAAATGTTAAAATGTTATAATTAAAAATTATTTCGTTAATTTAAATTACAAACATACATTACATACATAACCTAGCAGCATTGATCACACAGCAGTAACCATTCTTTCATTTTCTATCTATAACCTAACAGTACAAAGCATTATAAACCAATATCAGCAATAACATGAATCAATATCTATCATCATAAACCAATCCATTTCTATGCAACCGTAAATTACAAAAGAAAAAAAACAGGATTCATAAGAGAAGTTATTTACTTGAAGAAACATTGGTACGTACGATCTTTCTACTTCCAGCAATAGCAGAGTTCTTGTCCTGCGTTTCATAAAGAAGTGTGGCGTGAGATAACAAAAGTTTTATACAGTTGATATCAAAAAGAAAAGTTTCAATTAATATAGTACCAGCAATCAAACGAATAGTAGCATTGTTTCCTACGGTTGGATCTGCCAACCATTCCTTCAAGCTTGAAATGGTTGATTCCTGACCAAAATCACATATACAAATATGTATTCAACAATGCATATCACAAACATACGACGATGATAAATTGAATTTCTGATTCCTTAGCAAAGTTCTCGGAAATTCCGCTAAGCTAACGTTACTGAGCACGAATCGATGTGATTTGCATTATTGATCATCTCCGAATTGGAAAAGGAAAATTAGAAAACTGAAACATCTCAAATTCTCTGGAAGTACCTTATTTTCAGGACTCGATAGATACATAGCAAGGAGCTTGACTGCCTGCAGAGGAGTAGCGGACGCTTCGTCGATCTCATTGATGACAAGCTACGAAAACAAAATTTGAAAAAATATTACAACTCAGGATCGAAACAAAGAGGAATCGAATCGGAAGAAGAAGACATCACAGAGGCGAACCTGGTAGCTACCGAGAGCGATGTAAGAGCGGTGGACGAGGCAATCGCGCTCGACGATATCCTCCTGCGAAAGATTAGGGATCTCGCTGTTGTTGATCGCCGCTTGAAACGCACCCAGGTAAAAGTGGTTTCGATTTCTTCGAAGAAGATAGCAAAATTTTGTATCGGGTAAAGTTTGAGAGAAACTGATTTTTTGAGTGAAAAATAAAATAAAAAATAATTCTTATTGCTTCCACCAAACAGATTATGACACGTATGGAGTTGTTTATGAGTCTTTAAATCTCTTCACCAAGGAGCGGTTATTGAGCTTTATTACCTTTAATCTTTATTTTTAATCTTAAAATGGGTTTAGAATTCTCTAACAACCTCCCATTGGAGGTGGTCTAATAATTTAACTTTGAATATTCCATCACAACAGATTTTCATATAAAAAAGTATATTCCATAAAAAATATGTATACACTAGTTTTTTTTTTAGCTTATTCCTGATACATTTGTAACAGTGTATTAGAGGAGATGCATCTAATGGCAAAGAAACACAACAGAAGTGGTTTGTCTATTTGTACATGATGTTCTCGGCATAGACCGATTTTAAACTCTTTCGATTCGACAGTTGTGATATGATATCTGGCAATTAAGCCTAAAGATGAGAGATTGTATTATTCCCATCATCGGGCCAACGAGATCTAAACAAATGTCCATGAATCCTGTATGCCTATATCCTAATGAATGACTTTCCTCAAATAGTCTCATATGTTAAGAAATTTAATTTGGATTGAATATAGAAAATTCAGAGAAGAAATGGTATTTCCCTTTTACCAATTTTTTGTTTCTTTTTTTTTATAATTTGTTTTTGTTTCCCAATCAATATTTGCTGGATTTTATGAAATGGAGCCCAGGGTTGTTTTGTTTCCCCGTAGATGCCTTTATAATTTCTCCCACAAGCTCTTTTGCCTCCCCTTCCGAATTTTCCTCTCATTTTCTTTTGCGTCCCATCACTTTCTCGGATTTTCTCGGCGACTTTCTTTCGTGCCAAGCTGCTTACGCTCCGTTTTCCAAACCCCCCTCCTCGCTTCTGAATCCCCGAGGATCGCTCACGACCTTTTCTCTTCTTCCTTTCGTCTCCCGATCTGTTACTGTTTTACTGGTACGTGATCGGACTTACTCCGCTTTAAACCATTCTCTTTGTATAAACACTAAATCGATTCGAATTCATTCGCTCGTATTCACATGACTTTATTGATAGATTTCAAACCGCGAAACTTTTACCTTCTCTCCGCCGTCTTTGTTTTTTTCTGTATTCAAGGATGATTTCAGTTTCGGTTTTGCTCTGTTGTTTGGTGGCATAGCCACGGAGGAAATTTAGGAATTAGTGTTAGTGATTCTGATAATTGAATCGAATACTGCTCCAAGACCTGTGTGATTTGATTTATTAGATAGTTACTTAGGGGAAAAATAGGTTCAGTATTAGAAGATTTGTCAGTGCTGTGTTCTTAGGAATCTGTGTGTTTTGTTCATGTCTAGCTTATTGCAGTCGAATTCGATGGAGCTGGTGAAACAAGATGGGAATGATTCTCTCGACATGCTCATCAGAAGAGCTGTTGGAAAAGACCCTTTTCTTTCCTTCCCTAGACCTGAAAGCAATCCAGTCCAGCTCTTTCAACTTCTCCATACCTTAGAACGGCCAGGTAATCCCAAGTTCCTTAATGTCTCTCATCTTATTGGATCTGACATTGTCACTGACCGAATGCTTCTCTAGCATTGGAATAAGTGGATTTGGGTATTATGTGGATGTGTAGTTTTAGTCTTGTCCAAAGTGATGCTTGAATAAATGTGTGGCTTAGGGTATAGTACCTGGAATTTATTTGATGTTCTATTTCGTTCCCAGGCTGGCCGTTGCTGACTCCTTTGAAGATACAAATGCAGAAATGTGAAAAGTGTTCCAGGGAGTTCTGCTCTCCTGTGAACTTTAGAAGGCATAGCCGCATGCATCGGCGTTTGAGAAAGCCTGAAAAGGTTTGCTTAGTCTCAACTTAACTCTACTATCTTGGTTTTTATTGTCTTTCGAACTCCTGGTTGCTTTAGTCTTTTTCCTTCGATGTCATCTGAAGATTGCGTTTACATGTTTGAAGGATACTGGCAAAGAGAGGGATGCGCTGGGAGACTTTTGGAATAAGGTAATGTTTTCCCTCTAGTCGTCTTCTCACAGTTAATTGCCAATTCGATAAGTTTTTTATTTAGGTAATGTTCATGTTCAATCTCTCTGGTTATTTTCAGCTTTCTGTACCTGATGCAAAGGAGATTCTCTCATTAAAGAGCATGATGCTGGAGGTAGTATGATTCCCATTGATGCTTTCCCAGTTTTTACAAAAAATAATTCTTATCTTCTATTATTTAAAGCGCATGGTGAGCATCACATATGAGTGTAGCATAGCATGTTCTTCAGTCGTCCCAGTGACTCATTTTATTCTTGTTTGTCACATCGTTTCTAAGGGTTCTGACTCTATATCAATGCCTTATTGCTTCTTTTCTTCAGTTGTGCAAGGTGTGATACCATAATAAATACTGTTATATATGTTTCCTAGAATGCCATATGACTTCATCAGGGTTATATGAATCATTTCGAAATAAATACTTTTAAGTTAAAAGGCAAGACTATACCATACCTAATTCGTATACATACTCTCACAGGCCTGTTGAGTACCTGATATCCTTTCTCTAGCATTCCATTTCTGCATCATGGACCTTTACTGATTAATATGCTTTGTTTGGATTTTTGTAGAATGTTCCTGGGACGTCAGTTGAGTCAGGACTAATGTCTTTTATCGAAAAACCAGGATATACTGCTCTGCCACAATATTATCTAAGAGCTGGTTCTGAACTTTTGGTATGAAATTCATCTCTCTTGACGGTGTCTGTTTAACCTTCCTGGATAAAATATCCTCAATGTTCAACCTCATGGCTTATATATGTTCCTATTTCTCCAGGATATTATCCAGGCTAGACCACCTAGGTTTCCAATTTCTTCGCAGGAACTTTTTAGCATTCTCGATGATGCGAGTGAAAAAACCTTCCTGTGTAGCGAGGCTGCACCAATGCAAAGATACATTTTTGACGGTGAAATTGGAAAAAATGTACTGGAGGCAAAAAATGTCGTTGCTTGCGCAAGCTTTCTTCTGGAACAGCGATTGGTAAAGTTTTTCCTTCAAGGTTTCTTTCACCATTCATCTCTAGTTGGCAAAGCAAATTGTCTAGCACGAGGACTTCGCTTTGCACATTTCCGTGACATGTAATTTTTCTTTGTATTCTTAATGTAAAGATTAAAGCATGGCTTGCTGACAAAGATGCGGAAGCTCTGAGGTGCCAGAATTTACTGGTTGAAGAGGAAGAAGCTGCGCGAAGAAGGTGCGTGCTCATTTAAGGCTACTAAATACAAGATTCTCTAAATCTTAATTTGTTCCCAAGTGTTGACTCTTATTCTCTGGCATTATGTCCGCGGCAGACAAGCTGAGCTCTTGGAGAGGAAGAAGAGGAAGAAGCTAAGACAGAAAGAACAGAGAGTAAAGGACCAGAAAAAATATGCCAAGGAAGACGAGAGTACCACATCGGAAGAACAACAATCTCCAGCTGAGTCATCAAGCCCGTTATCTGTAGCTTCAGATTCCGAGGCACAGAGATCAGATTCCATACCAGTTGAGGATTGTTCATCCCTTGAGGACCCTCAAGTTTTGGAAATGGACAATGGGAGAAACAGTAAAACTCAAGCGCCAATGGTTGATGTTGATGGATTTGGTAATGGCCAAAACATGGAAAGGCGAAGTGGCCGTAGGCAAATGGAAAGATCACAATACGGAATGCCGAATGGGTTCCATGCTAATCATGCTCCAAAACTTGGGGGCATGCGAAAGAATGGAACTAACAGAGACGCAAGAGCCAATACTACTAAAATTTGGAGCCGAAAAGCCGATAACCCCAAATCGATATCAACTCAACTGGATCAAACAAAGAACAGGGAAGTTCTGATTGGATCGGTGAGTGTAACAATCCGAAACAGCTGTCTAAGTGGAGAACATAACCAAACAAATAACAGTGAAGAGGAGGGAAGAACAAAGACTGTTGAGGCTAGACCCACATCTGAGCAATCAAATGCAAAAGTATGGAGACCAGTGAGCAGTCAGGGAAGGAAAGTCTCAACAGTCGATGAAAACGCAGACAAAGAAGATAAGAAGTCAAACGCAACTGCACCCGAAGTTAAGACCGCTCATCACATAAGCTCGCAGTTCAACAACCACGAAGCAAAGGCGTTTCTTGCACAGAGTAAAACTTCTTTAAACTTCTTTTCTTATTTAATCTCCCTATCGATTAATTTCAATATGTATAAACTGTTTTACTAAATCTGAATTGGTTTGTCAGGATGGAAAGAGGCAACCTCTGCAGAACACGTGACATTGGTTCTGTCTCAGGAAACAGACATGTCGGGCAACAACACTCACGAATCCTCAAATGGTGTTATAACCGCCGCAAGACCAAAGCTCAGGATGAAACCCGAGAAGGGCACGAAGGTAAAGTATGTTCTAAAACAGAGGATTCCTTGAAACACTGAAACAAATCTTGAATTCTGGACCAGAGAGTATCATTCTTTTTAGGTATACCAAAAGTGCAGTCTTAGCGAGAGAGACAGATTTTATTTTTCTTTTTCTTTTGCATCTAGAGAGATTTTTTTCTTGGTTTTCAAAGGTCTTCATTCTTTCTTTTTTCACTTCTTTTTTGGCGATTGAAAGAGATGGATTTATTATTTCGTTGACCTTTTTTCCATTGTGAGGGTATAAACTTGAAAGTTGAAACTTGGAATGGGTTTCTCATATTTTTCATTTTTTTGTGTAGTAAAATAATCTTTATTTCGTCGAAAGTGAAGTCTACCAGAAAGAGTTACGACTATTTTACACCAACACCAAGCTTGTTAAATGATCCAAAGAATATTATAAATATATCATATCAGTACACAATAGATTCCTACAATGCAAAGCTAGTTATGTATATATAATGTATAAGTTGTTAGACCCCAATCTCTTACCATATACTATCACTGAATTGCTTCCACTGTTAAAAGAGCTTTTTCTTTTGGGTTATGAAGAAGATGAAAGGCTTTTTCTTATCTCTCAGTTTGTCAACTGAAACCAGACCGTAACACCGGAAAGAAACTCCAACTGTTTCCTGGACTGTTATCACCTTTTCCTGCGACCTTCTCATTCGCCCACCACTCTGATCTAACCGCTGTTTTCTCTATCATCTCTTCTTTTGTGTTATCAAACTTGAATTCTTTGCTCGATCCTAGCGAAATCGATCTCAACTTAAGACTCTGTTCGCTCTCTGTTTCTCCCGACGTTTTACTACCAGGAACCGAACCACTCCATCTGTTTGTAGGCGAAACCGCCTCGTTCGTATCGGTGTGATCGCCATTGGCTTTCTCATGTAAACAATCATCTAAACCGGCTCGGTTTAGCTTGCTTGCGAAGCAACGTGCAACGTCCTCACCAGTCAACTCGAAAGAAACTCTGTGACTAACCACCGCGACGGCTTCATCATGCCTTGACGAGCCGTGATCCGAATTGGCTAAAGACGCAACCTCAGAGATCTGACAATCCAAAAGACTGCTTTCGAGTGGCGTCACGTTTCCAGAACCCTTTCTTGAAACCATCTCAGCACCATTTGGTGTGACAGCACCAGAAGCAAGCTTTGAGCCGAGTCCTCCACCATCAGGAGTCAAAGCACCTGAACCCAACCTTGAACCTTGACCAGCAGGTGTGATGGATCCAGAACCGAATCTCGAACCCCATTTACGCGCTGTGAAGTGCTCAAAACCAAGAAACTTTGGAGGCTCTCCGATACGAAACTCGATGATGGAGCATTTACCAGGGTAAGGAGAAGAAGTGCCAGAGTTTGAGATCACAGAGCCAGGAGAGATTAGATTACCACCAGGACTTCCTGGAAACACTTGATGAGAGTGAAACTCGTAGTGAGCAGCTGAAAACTTCTGATTCATTCCCCCACTGTTCCTCCGAGCTCGTTCAAGAGAAGAAGTAAGTAACTGAGCAAAGGGAACTTCAGGGGAAGAAGGTGTTGTAGAAGCCATTTGAGCTGACTCTGGAGGTGGAGTGAACGGTGCAGTGGATGGTCGAGTTGTGAAAGCAGAGTCTACAGGAGGAGTTACGGGCTGAGTTTCGTGAGCGTAAGGTCCAATAGCAAAAGCTGAAGCCGGTTCGTTTCGGGAATATGTGTTCACGGTTAAAGAAAGTAAACCAGCAGGAGGAGTATGGGACACAGAAGGAGGACCTGATTGCAGAAACGATGCAGGAGATGAAGGAGGAGCTATGAAAGGAAGGAAAATCGAAGTCGAGTTTGTCGAAGAGTTTTGAACTGGAGCCACAGGAACTGATCCGGATGAAACCGGTTCGGGTACAAGAACCGCATGACCAATCCGTTTATTGTTCTTTTGTGATCCAAAACACCAGTATAAGCTCCAACAGCTTCCCCATCTTTTCTTCTGAAAAGTTTTCAAGACATAAGAGAACAAAAAACAAGATTCTTGATCAGCTACATGCAGAATCAAAGGCTAAAATAAAGTGAAATAAAGTGGGCATGCTGCTAAATTTCGAAACTTTCAAACCGGATCAAACATCAAATTTCAAAAGTTTCTCACTTTCACATAAAGTTCATTTCTTGGAGCAATCAAACATAGAATGGAATCACGATTCACCGTCAGAAAGGCAAATCAAGCAACAATACTACTACTGATCAATGACGACAACAAGAAAAAAAATACACATTTACACTAAGAAAAGAAAAAAAGAGAGCTTATAGTAACCTGCACCGACGACGGCTGTACTCGAGACTCGGCGGAGACGATGGCGGAAGCGGCGGCGTTCACCGTGTCGACGCTATTGTTCACGTTTCTCATTTCTCGGACTTGGATTCACCAAACAATTAACATCCAGATTTGCAAACTCTCCGACCACTAGTTCGATCGATCTCAGAAATAACGAGGTGGAGACTTTTCCCGGTAAAATCAAAAGAACAAAATCCGAGGAAAAATGAAAATGTGAAATCGAACAAGAGAATAAATAGAAGCAAAAGGCTTTTTATTATTATGATGATGGATGAGCCAGCCTCTCTCTCTCTCACACACACACACCGGTCGTTGTCTTTTACAGTTTTCATTCAATTTCCCACGAGATATTGCCACGTCGTCAGAATTGACGGTTCGGACCCACGCGCTTCCATTTTTTTTATTTCCCTTTTCTAAACATTATTCGCAATTATTGTGATGTTAAATATTAAATCATGCTAAAAATAATTGGGAAAGAAAAGAAAAAAAAATGACTAAAAAAGGAGAGTAACGCACAATAGTGTGAGTCCCCAATGCAGACAAATGGCTTTCTTCAGAACAAAACAAAAAAAGGAAATTGAAGTGACTAGAAAAATTAAAAAATTCACCAAAAAATGGTAATAACAAAATCACCCTCGAATTTCTGAAGGATTACAGGGGATGCCACTGAGAGAGTTAAGGCTAGGCGTCGCGAAACTCGTGAGTTTGTGCATCTTTTAAGATAAATGCGCCGCTCTCTTCTGTGAGTGTTCCGTTGGTAAGCGAAATTCTCGTGACTTGCATTAGTTTTTAATTTCTCCAAGTATTTATTACCAATTCATATGGAGAGCAGATATTTATTGCTTGGGGTCACCTATGGAATGAATATATTCAATGGTTTCTTTTTTGCTATAATGGCACTATTATCTTCTTTTTTTTTTCATAAAACAAAACATCTCTTAAAGTTTTTAATTAACGATATTACTACATCACTTTCTTAAGTGTATCTGATCAACACTTTCTTAGTAGTTTCGAAAACTCAAAACATTTTCTTCGATACCATATACTAACCTTGTGCTTGCGGTCTAATCGTATCAAGGTAAAAGTCGATCGACAACATGTTTGCATTTGTAGTTATTGCAGTATAAACATGAAAATGACATAAAGATCAATGGTTATAGCCACAAATACTGATATAGTGTTTTTCTTATCAAGTATTTTTTTTTATTTTTTAACCAAGAATCACTAAACAAATTATAACAACTAACAAAAAATGAATAATATGAGATTTGATAAACTATTAAGTGAATTTGGATTGTAGTATAGTCAATTTCGAGCTACTATCGTAATGATATGTATTAAGAAATTCAAAATTGAGAGTTAAGATGAGACTTGAGTTACAATCTCATGAAAAATAATATTAGAACATAGTTTGTTGTCATGGTTATTATATAAAGTCTAGCATGAACCCAAATGGACCAAATATGTGTTTGTAGTCTTTTAAACATTAGAGTTTATTCTGATAACACCAATTTTTTCGTTCTAACTTGCAGTTTTCTAAAATTAAGAGATCGGTTCTGAAATTATATCAGGAATTTTGCTTGAAATTAAAATAACAATTTGAAAATATATACAAATATGATTCATTCTACTTATTACTAATTGATTTTTAATTGAAAAACGTATAAAATTTAACAGTATAAAATTTGAGTGAACTTGAAATAGAACTTTAAGATAGTTGTTATGTTAATATCCGACTTCTAAGAAATAATGCTTTTAAGATTAATAATCGCCGATTAAAGAGTTATTATGGCCTTGAATGTTAGTAGTATAAGTACTAATTAGCATATGTGATATACTGTATATGAGGTTATATTGAGAATAACTAAACTCAGTTGGTCTTCGAATCGGATCCTGCATGTCAGTCGGTGTGTTTTGCAGATTTGTGTTATCCTATGATTTTTTAATTATCAATTGTGCATTTGTCTACAAATTAGCGAGCAAATAAAGGAAAAATATAGGAAAATTAAGATGACTTTTCGTCCATGTTAGAGTCTTAGAGATATATACAGTTTAGTTTTTACCTAGTCTCTTTGAAAAAGAGTCTATAATTGCTTTGAAAGACTTTTGAAAATGTAAATGGATAAACAATCTTAAAGTTACCAATTAGCTGTAGAACTTATTGACGTCAAAGGAATAAAAAGGTCTTCGATTAAGTGGAGGGTCAATTGAAAGAGTTAAAAGAGATTCTTCCAAACCAAATCGAACGGTCGTGAATATTTCTTAGTTTCTACTATTCTTAGTTTATGTAATATAAGTAGTTTGACTTTTAAATTATTATTTACTTTTTAGTTTAAAACACAAAATAACTTAAATCTAGTAACAGGAAAAGATGTTACCGGTCTTAGCCACCATACTTTTGGTAGTGGAAGATCTTAAAAGGTGTATGAATTATGATTCTGTATGCTTTACAAAATGATTAGACTAAACCAAAGCGACAAAACAAAGAATTGAGAGGATAGTTTAGTCAATTTCGTATTTCACCTTTATGGGCTAGAGAGGCGCACGTGTGCAGTGCATTTCCTTCATCTTTTTTTTCTTTTGTTGAGTTGCGTAATGACTTTTATGTGTACCCCTCGTGCGTGCGTACGAATGCGACCCTTTACCTTTCTCTCTTGAGAAGAAAGATATTCACTTTGCACACACTATGGCAACCAAACATGATAGTACCAGAAACTAAAGAAGTGGCAATGAATCCTTTTGTGTAAGTAAACAAACTACGTTTTGAACACTTTGAACTCTGCTCGCTAGTCTTGTAATAAAAAATATGACAAATAAAGTAGCCGTAGCAATGAAAAAATGTGACAACGAAAATAGGATATTGATGTCTCTTTACTTTTTACTACAGTAAAACCTCTATAAATTAATAATGTCGGGATTGCAATATTCTATTAATTTATCAAATTATTAATTTATCGATATAAAAATCAGTCTAAAAAATTAATTTAGGACTTAAAAAGTATATTAATTTATCAAAGTATTAATTTATCGAGTATTAATTTATAGAGGTTATACTGTACTAATTAACTAACTATGGATATCAACTCTTTTTACCTTGACTTTGACAATAAGTCAGTTACTATACAGTTTTGCCTTTCACGGTTATGTGGATTGCACACACTTACCTAAATCAAACTTCAGTTTACAATAATTAATTTACTTTTGGTCCTACACATTTTCAAATTTCAACACTATTTCCTTCTTTCCACTTTTCTTTCTTTAATAGTTAAAGATCTCGATAGATCTCAACTAGAACATACAATACATGACTTGAAGTTACACTTTTTACATACATATACTATGCTAGAAAATTCTTCTTATAGCATAGATATAAGCAATTTTTTTTTTGAATAACTAAGAGGTTTTGGACCAAAGCCTATAAATCCTCTAAGACCCAGGACCAGAGCATGTTATATGGTTCTGTCCCAAAAATCACTCGAACCAACAACCTCTAAGTTTTGTCTGAAATTTAACTTAAAGCAATATTATTAAAAAAAAATTTGAAGCAATATTTTAAGTTATAGACTGATTTAGGCGGTTGAACCAGTAAGCAAATGATTTAAACAATAATCCGGATCGATTGTGTTTTATAAAATCGTTTTAACTTCTTAAAATCCTAAAAAAAAATCTGGCAAAACTCATGATGTGAAAATATAGTGAATTTTAAATTCATTTAGTGATAATTTCTTCACATATTGTTCCCGTATACAACTCACAACCTCACATTATGTAACAACATTTGAATTTAAGTTAAGATATCTCAATCATGGTAGAACAAACCATTATACTACAATTTATTATTATAGTTTGTCTATATGTCAAGTGGGATCACAACTAAAAAATATTTTAAATACAACTATGCGTTATAATGAATCATTAAAGATATCTTAGTCCAGATTATCAACTAGTCAACTAAATAAAGCCTTACTCATCCACAACTCTGGTGATCGATGTTAATATATTTGAACTATGGAAGTCTTGCAACGTCTACACGGTATATGCCTATATGGACATATACAGAGATACATATAAAAGAAGCATAAACTATAAATGGTTTACAATTAACAAAGTTTTACATCCAAAGGTGGCCATCCACTAGCAGTCACATGGTTATCTACTAGACATTGAACATGATAAAAAGTGCCAAATAAGTGGAATAATCAATGAGAATCTTCACTCGTATAAATAAAAACAATTCGAGCCTATGACCTAGCTATCTACTCTACTATATATACATAAGCTATATGTATGGTCATTAATTTGACAAATATTGGGAAAAAAAAGTTTATGATTTAGATAGAAGTTGAGGAAAGAAAGTTATAATGATTGGTAAGGAGAGACTCGAAAAGAAAAAAAGATTGATGGGGAATGGGGCCTATTTTCTCCAACATCCCACATGCACACTTCCTCTCTCCATTCCTCTTTCATTTATTTCTTTCATTCTGATTTATCCATTCCGTGTTTCACATCTTCACTAATTCATTGATCGTGATATATTAGCCTTCTAATATTGTGAAGTCACCTTTTCATTGAATGTGAACATGTTAATTCACTGATCATTTGAGTTAACATGATGTACATCTCTTAATTCGGTAAACCAAATTAAGATAAGTTTTGAGTATTAACTTTTTTTGGCGGTAGATTGGTTTGGAGTATAACTTGAGAACAACATTGCTTAATAATACTAAATTTTGTATCCATAGGTGATTCTAAATGTTGTAGTGGGTGGACCAATCTCATTCGAGAATAAATTATTCTTGATCGTAGTTTTTCCTAATAAGAGGAGTTGCTTTATTAGACGGCCCAAACTATGAGATTTAAGGCCCAAGTATTTTTAAGGCCCAAGCATGTAGTAGCGCAATTTTCATTGTAAGAGAAAGGTTTGCTCTGAAGTTAATAATTTTCTCGTTGTGGGTTGTCTTAGGACTATGTCTTAGGACATACATATATACGTTGTTAACATAGTTCCAACTTCCAATAATTGCATATCAACTCGACATCGAATGATTATCCATCCAAACGGAACGAACAAATAGTTATAACAAAAAAGAAATTGGAATGGGCCTCTTGGTAAATGGGTTAATTTTAAAGCCTACATGTAAAAGTACTTTAAAAAAAAAATACACGGGGCACGAAAGTTATCTCTGATAAATTACAAGGATCTATGCATAAATAAGCCAGCTTCTAAACCCTGTAAAACCCTAGATACACTTGTATAAAAAACACTCAAAGACGCAGCTTTCTTCTGCCCTTCGTTATTCCCTCGCTTTGACAGCTTCTCCCGCTATTCGCATTTCTTAAATCTAGAAGCAAAGATGAGGCCTCCTCTAACTGGTGGTAAGAACCCTAGCCGCCGTTTATGCTTTTCAGATTTTAAAAATGGCTGTTTTGTGTATTCTGTTTTCGTTTAGTCGGAACTCTCTGTCTTTAGCTGAACTGAATATCAAGGTTGTTCCTTTATAGCTTAGAGCTCTCTTGTGTATTCGCTATTTCCATCAGATTCTGAGTCTCTGCTTTAATGGTGTTTTTTTGTGTGTTCAGGACGTGGTGGCGGCGGGTTCAGTGGTGGACGAGGTGGCGGTGGATACAGTGGTGGACGAGGTGCTTCCGCAGGTAGAGGTAGAGGAGGAGGGAGAAGTTTTGGTGGGGATCGTGGCGGACGCGGCGGTAGAGGAGACCGTGGACGTGGCAGAGGAGGAGACCGTGGACGCGGCAGAGGAGGAGGAGGTCGTGGAGGAATGAAGGGAGGTAGCAAAGTGATTGTGGAGCCACACAGACACGCAGGAGTGTTCATTGCAAAGGGTAAAGAAGATGCTCTTGTCACTAAGAACTTGGTTCCTGGTGAGGCTGTTTACAACGAGAAGAGAATCTCTGTTCAGGTATAATACATGATTGATTGATTTATTGATTTGATGTTTGTTGGAGCTGCATTCTTAGATTCTTAATTGGTTTGTGATTGTAATCTACAGAATGAAGATGGAACTAAGACTGAATACCGAGTCTGGAATCCTTTCCGTTCTAAGTTGGCTGCTGCTATTCTCGGTGGTGTTGATAACATTTGGATCGTAAGTTTCATTCTTGTGTGAATCTTATTGATGCTGCTGTTTGTTAGACTTGTTCATGTATTGATTGTTTGTATTCGTTTCAATGTAGAAACCTGGTGCTAAAGTTCTATACCTTGGTGCTGCTTCTGGAACCACAGTCTCTCATGTGTCTGATCTAGTTGGCCCTGTAAGCAAAACCTAGCCTTTATGTTTGTGGTTATCAGATTCTGGAGCATTTCAGAGATGCTTTTAGTTGTTGCTTATATATCTATTGTCTCTGTGATTTGGTAGGAGGGATGCGTTTACGCTGTTGAGTTTTCTCATAGAAGTGGTAGAGATTTGGTGAACATGGCAAAGAAGAGAACTAATGTCATTCCAATCATCGAGGATGCTAGACACCCTGCTAAGTACAGAATGCTTGTAGGCATGGTTGATGTTATCTTCTCTGATGTTGCTCAGCCTGATCAGGTGAGCTTACTTTCATTATAACGTGCAGTAAATGTCTGATACTCGTTGAAATTTTCCTTGAAGCTTTTGCTGTATAGCAGTATATTTTTGCTTTGCTTTGCTTTAAAACGGTGTTCTGATGATTGCAAATGATGATCTTACTTGGATTCCCCTTCAGATCATCATGGGTGATGTAAACTCCAAGTTTCTGATGCTTAAGAATTCCTAGTTTTCCTTATTACAACGTAGTTTTCAGTTTGGTTTCTGTTCAGAGTTCGTTTTTTTTCTTTTGGTCTATCATTTGGTAACCAAAGCAGAAACTTATTCTACTGTAGATTTGTATGTACCATTTCGGTTATAATCAAATGCATCTTTAAAATGGTTTTGTTCTGATTCGTTTTTTTTTGTGGGGGAATTTAGGAAATTTAAAGCTAGTTTTTTGGTTCAACATCTAAAGCTGTTTTAAACATTTGTATTTGGTTTTATGTTTTGATTGGCAACCTACTTCTCTCCCAACTTTCTAATGCACGGCAGGTATTATTATCATACTATGTTGGTTTGTAATAGTTCTTTATGAAGTTCTTTATGAAATGTGCTTTGCCCTTAAAAACCGTGCAGGCTAGGATCTTGGCTCTGAATGCAAATTTCTTCCTCAAATCAGGTGGTCACTTTGTGATCTCAATCAAGGTTAGTAGCAAATCCAAACATTTATCCATGATCTAGGCATATTCTTTCTATTCACAGGCTAAGTTTAGTAATCATCTCTAATCTCTTTTTTTGCAGGCAAACTGTATCGACTCAACGGTTCCAGCAGAAGCTGTGTTTCAGAGCGAAGTGAAGAAGCTGCAACAGGAGCAGTTCAAGCCAGCAGAGCAGGTGACGCTCGAGCCATTTGAGCGTGACCATGCCTGTGTCGTTGGTTCCTATCGCGTACCTAAGAAGACCAAGGCCGCTACTGCTGCTTAGAAGTTTAGAAATTTCTTAGTATTGGGATTTTGTTTCACTCTTCTTCCGTTGTTGCCAGTTCCTCAGTTTTTGCTTTTCTCTTGTTCTCGCTAGAATCTTGCAAGGGTTTAGGGTTTAATCCAAGTATCAGTTTGTAATCATTTTGAACCTTTGATTGGCTATTTTTGTTTACGAGGCTTCTAACTCTTCAAACTTATTCAATCAGATTTTGCTTTCTCAGAAAATTTTATAGAATTTTGTTGGTTATTAGATTGATAAAAAAACATATATTACATTTACACGTGCATTCATCCTCAAGGTGATGAATGTCTGTGGAGATAAAGAGTAATCTAAATTGAAAAGACAAATCGAAATCGATAATTTCAGATTTTGTGGAATGTTGTGGATGTTAGCTACAATTTACTAATTAGTATCATAAACTTTGTTTTGTTGAGCTTTATTAAATCAGATTTTGCTTTCTCAGAAAATTTTATAGAATTTTGTTGGTTATTAGATTGATAAAAAAACATATATTACATTTACACGTGCATTCATCCTCAAGGTGATGAATGTCTGTGGAGATAAAGAGTAATCTAAATTGAAAAGACAAATCGAAATCGATAATTTCAGATTTTGTGGAATGTTGTGGATGTTAGCTACAATTTACTAATTAGTATCATAAACTTTGTTTTGTTGAACTTTATTAAATCTCAAGAACATGCAACTTCTGAATCTCACGCTACATTCCTCAAAGAAATCGAGACACGCTTGCATTCTCTTAAAAAAAAATATTGCAAAGTATAGCAAAATTAAAAAAAAAAACAAATGTCAGAAGTGGGATTTGAACCCACGCCCTCTTACGAGGACAAGAACTTGAGTCTCGCGCCTTAGACCGCTCGGCCATCCTGACTAACTGATTAAGTTATGCTCAATAATTGTATTAGTTTTTGACTAAAAGAACAGAACGAAAATAGATTGGCTTCTCAAGCGTTTGGTAGTAGAAATTCATAACGATGTTAAATTAAAACTAAAAAAGCTGTCTGATGGTTTTGTGTCACTTCAACTACACCTTTTCTTTTGGAACAAAGTAACAAAGGCATCGTTACTTACATCACTGATTGAACAGTTTCCTACATCCTAGATAGTAAATATAGGTTACTGGTGTCTGGTGCTGCCAAACCAATGAAAATCAAACAAAAAAAAGCCGAGAGGTACCACATGTTCATGTAAGCTATAAAAAAAAAAAAAAAACAATCAAGCAATCACATCCTTCTTTGTCGTCTCGCTCCCTCCCCATTTCTTCATACGTTCCATCGTCTCCTCAACCTGTTTTATCAGAGTTTTTTTATATTAGTTATTTGCATAATAACCAATAAAATCGATCTCAGTGTACAAGCGTATACGCTATGGTTTTGTGTGTCAGGTTCTTACCTCTTTATTCCAGTTTGTCTTGTACAGAACAATCATCAGTAACAACGTTTGAAGTGCTGTCCCGGCAATCATTCCAATCCAAAGTCCCTGAAAACATCATAATATATACTCACGTATATAAGTTTATAAAGCAACTCGGGTATAGATTTATGTTATTCATGTCATTCTCTAAATTCACTTACCATCACTCCTAAGTTTGCTTTGTAACCAAGAAGATATCCAAAGGGAAGGCCGAAAATGTAGTAAGAACCCAAGTTGATATAAGCCACTAACCCTTGCCAACCACCACCAATAGCCACACCTTAAAAAAAAAAAAAAAATCCAATTTAATGAGACCTCCTCTGGATTGGTTTTGACGGAAATGAGATTTTAGATCTTGTTTACCGGATATAACTGGCTGCACGCTGTTGAGAACCATGGTTATACCAAGAAGATAAGCTAGCTTAGACACTGCGTGTTGAAGTACTTCGCTGCTTGTGAAGATGACAGCAAAATGGTCTCTGGCTATGATGATGGCCACCATAAAGACAAGACCAATGAGAAGTGACTCGAACACCGTGACATAAACAGAGTATTTCGCTGCTCGTGGACGGCCTAAGCCAAGCTCATTGGAGACACGGACACTAATATATTACACAAGACACGGTCTATAAGTTGAATAGTCAGCTGAACAATGGGTTTAACAAAAAGAAATGTTGATTCAGATGGTGATGATACCTTATAGCAGCGTTTATTCCAATGAACAGCATGGCCTCCACACCATTGAGATTCATGCTGAAATGTAAAAAAAAAAAATCCAAAAATGTTAAAAGAGTCCAAGATTTGTTTTGAGGGTACAAAGATGTGTTCCTCATGAAACTCAACTCACCATATAGAAAGGGAATCAACAGCGATAACAGCGTTGTCAAGGTGACCAGTGAGGACAATGATACTCGTCATGTACCAGACTTCAAGACAAAGCATAACAGCGGAAGCAATGGAGAGTCTAACAAAAGCCCAAATGTCTTTAAAAGCCAGCCAAGACAAACCAGACCAGCCTTCATTACACCAACCAATCACATAAACGATTTGAGAGATGGCTGTTCCCCAATTAGTAAGGTTAAACGCCAAGGCAGCACCGTTTGTTCCCCAACCAAACACGACAATGAAGAGCCAGAGCATACCAACGTGAAGGAGGAGAGCAAGAAACCCGATCCAAGCTATGGCGATGACTTTGCTCTGCGCTTGAAGGAACTTGGAGGTAGGGAAAGTGAAGGCGAGTGAGAAGAGCTGAGGGATGGTTAAGAGAGTGAACTGTCCAGCCGGAACAGCAATCTCCTCTGCTTGACCGAAAAATATCAGAACCGGCGTGGCGAAGATGTAAACCGGAAGGATTAAGATGCAAGAGACGAATAAGATAAGCCAAGATCTCTGCATGTAAACACCTAACATATGGACTTGACCAGCTCCAAATGCTTGGCCACAAAGTGTTTCAAGTGCACTTCCCATGCCTAGCTACAGTTTTCAATACCCAAATCAAACCCAAAGCTCAACACAATAATTTAGTAGAACAGAGAGAGAGAGTGTGTGTGTGTGTGTACCAGGAAGCCGAAGGAGAAGGTGCCGATGACGGAGAGAGAGATGGAGACGGCGGAGAGCTCGATCTCGCCGATGTGGCCGACGAAGATGTTGGTTAAGGAAGTGACGCCGTATTGGCAGATGATGTTGAAACCAATCGGAGCAGCGATCATCCACATCTTGGCCGACTCTGTGGACAGAACTTGCTTCAGGTCGCTCCATGTCCTCGCCGGAGCATAGTCCTCCTCAGGCTCGCCACTGTGCGAGAGAAACGGCGTCGTCGGATCCATCTCCTCCTTCCGGGTCACAAAATGTTAAACCAAAGCTCAGTACTCACTCACTCGCCTCCGAGTCAATGGTTGGTTGCGAGATTGTGGGGTTTGGTTTATATAACAAAGCCGTTGAATCACGCACTTCTCTCTCCTCTTCTTTTGCATAATTATACATTTCTTTTGTGATTAGGTACTGCAAAATAATAGATTAATATCCTCGTGTAAGCTTATAAACGATTAATATATCCCGTTTTGATCCGGTCTGACATTTCTTTTTCTCAATATTAACGAGATCCAATTAAGTAACTAGAAAAATATGAAGGAGAAGAAATGATTTGTATTTTGTCATAATTTTGATCATTTTTTAATGCACTATCATTGACGACTGTTCAACATGCACGAGATCACAAGTTCACAATACTAGCCAACTATGACTTAATTTATGAACAACTATCACAATTTTTTGAATATTGAACATGTTTGGATGCATTAGTTATGTCTAATTGCTTTGTGGTAAATTTGTAAATCTGCGTTACCTATTAAACCTTTTCAAATTGAGTTTTTGATCTACAAAGAAAAAGAATAAATAGTCTCCCACAAAACTAGAAAATAACTTAATTTATAATTGTTTATGTTCCTTAAAATCGGAGGAAGTTTTTTTATTATTTGATTTGGCAAGAGGGAAGGTAGGATAGGTAGGTGAGGCTAACCTGTGGTGCATGAGACACCACGTACGTAATACGTTTGACATATCAAAGTTCCATACAGAAGCATCCAATTGAATTTACAAATTAAATGAAGAAACTTCTCCGGACATGGGCGTCGTGTTTTTCTTTAATGCTTTTCTTTTTCTATCAAAAGAAAACAACTATCTACTAGGGTTCTGTACTGAGAGTTTGGTAGAGAAAAATCATTTTTTGTTTTTGCTTTCGTTGATTTTCCTCTTTTTTTTTTGTAAAAAACATTATTACTTTTACCATCTTTTTGGGACTGATAAGCTATCAGAAAAATGTAAAAGAAATGGGGGTAGTTATAGCCAACCAAATACAAAAGAGGCTTTCAGGGTTACACATATTATATGGTAGATGGAATTTTTTTCCTATTTTAGATTCTGTTTTCTTTCGTTCGTCAAAAGAAAAAGAAAGACAAGTTATAAAAACGAGAGTAAAAATTTGGGATTTTCTCTGTAAAACTCATGAAAAAAAAAATCCTTTAGAATTTAGCTTCTTTCCCTCTCATCCTTATATTCTTTTTCAATCACGTCCGTTTATTCCAACTTTGCACCAGTCAAAAACCCATGATAAATATCTTAGGCAAAGGTCAAAGGAGTTTAACTGTAGAGAGACGGAGACTGAAAAAGATAGAGAATATGGATGATTGGATTTTCATGTGGATAATTTTTATTTATTGGCATTTCATTTGATCCCAGTGATAGCATCTAGTAAGTGTTAGAGAAATTCTAATTATGAATACATGTAAAAGTTAAGAAAATTGCTTAAAACATCTAAGCTTGAATCAGAAATGAAAATAATAACATAGTTACCTAAAGTGGAAAGTTGTCGTTTCTAAAAATGGGTGAATGACAACGTGTCCACAAAGCCAAAAGGTGAGATACGTGACGTAAGTAAAATGAATACAGTACGAAGAAGAGTCGGAGAGGGAATCTTTTTAGCGTTTCGTCGAGCTTTCCTTTCTCTTTTGTCTTCGTCGTCGATTGTATTTATTTCCCTGTTTCGTCATTTAAAACCTTTGTCATTAAACCAGAGATGATTATGACATTTCCCATTGACTTGTTTAAAAAAGAATAATCACATGTCAGCCGAGCCCACCTAGTTTACCAAAGGCCCAGTCCGGAACAAATCGATACAAATGTTACAAGTTGTACAAACTCCAAGATTATTTAACACTATGGACTCCAAAGTATGTGTTTGTTGGGGAAAAAAGTTTTGTATTTTGAGTAGAAAATTAAGGGACCTTCCTTTCAGTGAAAACAGTATAATTATGTCTTGATGGAAAATAGCATAATCATATTTTGGCAGTCATATTATTATGGTGCCAAAATATATCGAAAAAAATAGATGAAACGGATACACAGCAAAAGGATAAGACCACCTCCAACGGTGATATGATATGGGGTTCTAATAGTTTTTTTGCATTAAAATTAATGTTTTAATATTTAAAAGAAGTAGAAACGTCTCTTGTTTTAGGATTTTTAGAGACTCAGCTGAGCTCCATATGTGGCAATGTTTGATTGGTTGAACATTTTTTTTTTTTAATGAAACCTTTTTTTCTCAACTAGAGTGTTTCAAACCCCTAAAACTATGTTTAAATTTCAAATTATGATTTGTTTTTCTGTATTTTATGTTTAAATTTCAAATCAATGAAATAATTTGTATTAATAAAAATTTTGTATTTAAAAAAAAAAAAAAAAAATCTAGAGTCTCCCATTAGATACTATTATTGGACACTAAAAAATGAAAAAAGTTTATAAGAGGTTCTAAAACATTAAAATGAACGAAAAAACTATTAAAAAATAAGATTAGTTCCTCTAAGTATAGACCATTGTTGGAGATGGTCTAAACTATGATTAAATTTCAAATTATGATTTGCTTTTCTGTATTATATGTTTAAATTTCAAATTAATGAAATATTTGTATTAATAAAATGTTTGTATTTGAAATAAAAATAATTTTTTTTTTAGAGTCTCTCATTAGATTCTACTATTGGACACTAAAAAATGAAAAAATTTATAAGAGATTTTAAAACAATAAAGTGCACAAAAAACTATTAAAAAATTAAATTAGATCCTTTAAATAAAAACTATGGTTGGAGATGCTCTAAGATTTTATAATTCAAGAAAAGTTTGGTGAAGAATGTAAGGATATTGGGCTTTTACAGTGAGTTTCTGTTGTGAGTCTCAGTGCCAAGATTTTCAAGATGGGCCAAAATTTTGCAAATGAGCTCAGATGGATCAGTTATTTGGTTTAGGGTATTAATCCTCTTATTGACGGTCTACTTAACTAAAGCCTAATGAAGGAAAGCGATTCAGGTTTTGCTCTAATATATGAGTAAGTTCTAATGGTGTTTTGCTAATGTTTCTACTGTCTCATTTCAATTCGTTTTGCTGGATATAATAAACATATTAGACTATCTGAATATGAAATTCAAAGAGACTGATCATAAAAACATGCCAACATGTATTCCCTCACGATTCTCTACTTACTTACTAGCCTATTGACGTCATCGTAGTTATGTTCTCCTTGTTTCAGTCTCAGTAAATCATGCGAGGTTTTGATTGTCTCGTTAGCTTCCCTCGTTTTAAAGAATCGCTTATGTTACTATAAATATATAGATTGGATGGCATCAAAAGTATATTTAACGCCTTAACTAGTATTTGGAGTAATGTTATTAAATAGAATGCTTGAGGTGGAGCTTAGTACAGGTCTCTTTCCTATGATGTGAATTAGAGATTTATACCCTACCTAGAAGCATAAATTGGAATTACTCAATTAACGAAAGGAATCTTCTTGACTTGTGTTATTAAGAATTGGTGGGGTTCTTGCCGTGGAACAAACGTCAATACTAAGCCCATCTAAGAGCAAAAATATCCAATGGATATATCTACGTATTTTTTTAGTATGACTTTTATGCATCCCAGCTCTATCTTCTCCATACGTATTTTTTTAAAAATCTCTATTTTCTCCAAGTCACCTTTAAAACCAAAACCATATATGATATATACCAACTGTTTCGTAGTAGTTTGATCTTATCAAAATCATCCTGGAGTTCCACTCCATTTAGATTATATATATATTTGTTTACATAACTTGAAACATGCACTTTAAAGTTTAAAGATTCACAGATTTCAGAAAACTTATTTAAAGTGTCCAAAACCTGCTCTATTCAGCGTTTTGATCACAATTTGGATGTAACCCATGCAATTGTCATCTTGATTTTGCACCCAAAATTGAACTTCAGACTCTTTCGTTAAGCCTTTGTTTACACTTTTTTTAAAAATTAATGGTTGCCTAACTGGTTCAATTTTCGCAACTCGTGTTATATTAAAAACATCAATTCTCGATATTTGAAGGCAAACTTCGTATAAATAAATTTTTGGGGGTCAAAAGTGAAAAATAAAAAGAGTTGAGGAGGCTGCGAGGGAAAGTAAAGGAAGGAAAATCAAGAGTTGTCCACTGTCCACATGAGGAGCCACTCAAAATTCCACGAGGCCATGTCTTTGTTTGACCATTGACTTTTCTAGCTACAGTAATTTATTTTCATTTCCATATTTGTATATTTCACACAAGAAGAGGTTTGAATAAATCACAAAAAAAAGGGGAAAGCTAACAAAGTGACCATGGAGATGGCAAAATCGTAATTTAATATAACATTGGAGGGTAATGTCGGTATATAAAGGATGATAAATACGTGGTGATAGGGCACGAGGCTCTGCGCTGTTCATCCAAGCAACAATTAGAGAGAAAGCTAAAGGACGAAAATAAAAAGATAATATTTTTTTAATTCTGCTCTGTGAAGACGACGAAAGCAGAAGAAGACCTAGCTTCGCCGCCTCTCTGATCGGCGGTATTTATACTCCGGCTACTGGATTCTCCCTAATTCATCATCTGCTTGATCGATCTTCTTTTCTGTGTTTGACCGAGACTTTGCACTGATTAAATCAATCGGGGAAGAGTGGAAGGCGAGTCGTTTGATATAAATCGAATCGTGCGATTACTTTTTTTGAGGCGAGATACGGTAGATTTTGTTTGAAATTCATCTTGGAGGAGTTGATCTGATCTAATCTCGCATCGGTGGCGGATTTGGTGATTTGAGTGATGTTAAAAAGTTGGCCGACAGGTATATGAAAACCCTAGCTCTTTGATTTCTGCTCTTTCTATATGGTTGATTTCGTGTTCCATCGAGAGGTGGAGATCGTTGTTCATTGATGTCCCGCACGATTCGATCTTGGACGTATGCTTCGGTTTATGTCGGCTACGATACCGCTTCGAATCTCCCCCTTGGCATGACACGGCAGATCCACTAAAGACAATTTTTTGGGGATTGTGGAAGAGGAAGTACGGATCGCTATTTCTTTGACTCATCCATACTCTGGAAAGTCATATATCGTTCTTGCCTAAGCCAGTAGACTTAAATCCGGCTTCTTTTATCTTACCCTTTTGACCCTCTTTGCTTGTAAAAGCAAAAAGACGTTTTGGGCAACGGAGATTCATGGATCTTCCCTTCCTTTATTTCAGAACACCAGAATCGAGTTGTTATAATAGTCTTTGTGCTGAGGGTGTGGCTGTCTCTGACGGTTCATCTAAGTCAGAGACCTACCCATGCGTTCCATGTTTTTATAAAGAAGCCGGTGCCTGTTATATTTCAAGTTACATCCCAAACAGAAGGATTTACAAGCTTTAAAAACTGGAGAAGCCCGTAGAGTCTTAAACTGGCCGTTTGAAATGATTTTTTGTCTGACTAGGCTGCATCTCTTAGACATGCTTTTTTAAAAATCTTTATGGCTTTCTGATGAGATTGTGGCTTTCAGGTGAGGTTATACATTGAGGATTACGCTGGGCATACACCCTTAACTTTCTGGATCAAGTGAAAAGGAAGTGAGGAATAAGAAATTCTAGTTGTGCTGAACCTACGTGGATGGGACTGCACTGAAAAGTATGACAAGCACTGGCAGTTTAGAGCTCAAGGCTACGATCAATAACAGTCTTCCTTGGAAAATGGTGGCTAAAGGTAGTAGGAGTTCCACAAGGCGTACTAAGAAACAAGTTGCACGAGCAGCAGCCCCAGATATTGAGACAGAATACAAGAGCGCATCATGTAAAGCAGCAGAAGGAGATTCAGAATCGGAAAAGGTTCTCATCAGCTTCTTTTCCCATTTTGTTCTGCTATCTTCCATGCTTCTGAAGGGATTTAGTTGGTCTCATTATTCTAACGCTTGATTCTTTCGACAATGGCAGCTTGGCGTTTCTGTTCTAGGTCAGCATTTCGCAGAAACTGCAGGGCATCTTCCGATGAAGAAACGGAGATTCATGGTTCCTGCTCCTTCACCTTTGAATAGGTCCTCTGCTCGCGGTGAAGGCTCACAACATCGTGCAGAGATCAATCATGCTCTGCCTATTTCGAGGTTGAACCCTAATCTGAAGGGCGGGAAAACAGCAGAAGTCTCTGATGATAGACCCGATTGCGGCAGTCATGACTTCTCAAGTAGAGAATCCTAAATGTGGAAGGAGATGTATTACTTACATGTTTTCTTATTCCTCTGGATACACCCAATCTCTCATATGTTGAGGAAAAAGATGCTTTGACCTTGTCTACTCGCATGGAAGGAAATGATTCATCTACTGGCACTCTTGATGTCCCTGGGAAAGATATTACGATTGTATCTAGTGACAAGGTTGTGGAAGGCAAGAGCGAAATCATAGTGCCTCAAAAAGTTCTGGTTGGTACTTTGGGTAGTAAATCGTCTGCTGATCATAGTGAAGAGCATGGTATATTAGCATCAAGTGGTATGATAGTGGCTCAGAATATCGGCATTGCTGTTTCGAATGAATCCTCAACAGAAAGGCCAAAGGAAAGTATGGAAGCAGGTGATAGCGGAAATTTAGCACCTCAGAGTGAGACTGTCATTGTGTCAGAGAATTTATCTGGAGATGAGCGCACGGGAAAGGGTAAGAACTCTGAATGCCTTACAGATGATAGGCTACACTGGGATTTAAATCTTCCAACAGATGCGTGGGGTCAGCCTTGTGATGTAATCGATGAAGCATCCCGAAGATACTCTGATGGAGAAGTCACCGAGTCCGTTACAGAGAGTAAACGTGTAGATGTTAGTAAGGATTATGCGGCTGACCCGATTGCATCAGATGTGCACATGAATTCTCCATCTCTGTCAGGACCTAAGGCTGAAGCCTCTGGTCGAAATGGGAAGGAGTGCCATTCTGGTTATGATTCCCAGTTTGAGGATGGAGAGTTGAGGGAACCATACCCTTGGGAAGAAAACGAGGGTGATAGTGGAGATGTTGAACAAGTGGATTATGGGTCTGAGCCAGAGAATGAGCGGTTCTACTCTTTGGGTGAAGGTAATGAGAATAAGCTAGAGAACGTTGAGAAGGAAATCCTGGCAGAGACAAAGTGTGGAGCTGTCAAGTGTGAATCTGGCAATTTGCATGAAGGAAGTAGCGATATAGAGAAGCATATCGTGGTTTGCATGAATGATTCACATTCAAAAGGATCTTCTCCATCAAGGAGCTTCGGGTCAAAACCATTCAGGGACTTGCCTTCACATGAAACCATCCCAAGGAGAAGGCAAGTTACTTACTGCTGAACCTATTTCTAATTTTATTCATTTTTTTTCTCTTGCTAATGAAGGTATCTCCCTTTTTTACAGGCCTGACAGTTACGAAGAGTTGAGTGAGAGGGACACTGGTCCAAATAAGTTTGTCGGGAGAGACAGATCAGGGATGCGTATGCGAAGCAGGAGTCCCGGGAAAGGACAGTTCGGTGGCTGGGATTCCAAACGTCGCTTCTCGCCACCTCTTAACAAAGGTGGTTCATACGGATTTGGACGTCCACGTCCCAAAACCGTTGTGGAGGGCCGAGGTATGATGAATGGCTTTGATCAGCCAGGGCCAGGTCCACATGGCTATGTTCGTAGGCAGTTCTCAAATGGAGGATACCGGGGTCGGTTCAGAAGGTTCCCAGATGGCGACGGGAATCGTGGTTTCAGAGGCGTAGATCGTCCCTTCCCTGGTGATGCTAACGACTATCCGAGCCGCATGCACAACAACAGGATGAATGGACGGAGAGAAAGAAGCAACTCCCCTCCTGTCTTCAGGAGATTGCACGACCCTCAATCACGGTCCAGGTCCAGAAGCCGTTCCCCAGTCTCATGGAACGGTCGGAACAGAAGTCCTCCCGGGTTCAGGGGCGATGAAAACAGGATGGAGAGAGTGAGGTTGCCGTTCCAGAAACGGTTTCCGCTCGACCAAGATATGGCTTTCATGTCGCCGCCAAGAAACCAACGAAACTCGAGGTTTTTCGATGGAAGAAACAATGATGGTGCTGGGGAGAACCATCATCACCATAATAACCTGAGGGGAAGAAAATCGCCGCCAGGAAGGATGTTTAGACCAGAGCAGAGGTTTGACAACATGAGAAGGGTGAATTCAGACAACACTAATTTCAGACCATTTATGCGGCATAATAGTAGAAGGTTTGGTGATGGTGGTGGAGGCCGAGGGGGAGGGTGTAAATATGAGGGATCGGAGGAGGAGAAGAATGGGAACAGGTATGAGATGGTGCACCGGCCTCCTCCACCTCGACGTTTGGAGGCAATGGAAGAAGACGGTGATAACATCCGACGGTTCAGATTGAACGCAGAGCAACAACAACAACAACAACACTCTGTTGTTTCCAACAACGACAGCGAGGCGTCATAACAAATAACACTCTTTTTAGTCTTTTTTGGGTTTTGGTAGCTTCTCTTTTCCATCTTTTGGTGTTTGGGGTTTAACTTTAAACGGCACCAGAGTTTTAGGATGCCTGGTGATGGTGTTTTCTTCTGGGTTAGGTTTTCCATTTTACCTCAGGCTTCCACTAGATGGCTTCTAGATTTTTGTTGCTGTGTTTTGTTGCTGCTCTCTTTTCCTTTCTTAGAAAGTAGTTTTGTGGAAGAAGAAAAAATGAAAAAGAAATGAAATGTTTCTGCAAAATATTTTTCGTTCAATGTAGTGGTTTTTTGGTTCAACATTTTTTTTTCTTGTTTAACACTCCAAAATCATCTTCTAAGGACAAATATGTACATATATATATATATATATATATATATATATCATCTTGCAAAGAAAGGTTCTAAAGATTTTCTCAAAAAATCTGAGGCACTAGCCCAGGTTTCTTATATTATAACATGAGCAAGGTTCTGGTTATGTACACACCAATATCCATTTCAAACAAGAGCATGGTTGTAGTCATGGTAATGGAATGTCTTGTAGATGAACTGTGATAGCCACTTTGAAGCCGCAAAACTCAAAACAGCCGCCGCAACCACCACGATTCTTGCCACAGTAGACATTGTGATTTGCTTGGTCACGGCCATAACTCCGATCAAAGCAACCGATGCAATTTGCAACATCACCTCAAACGCATTGAGATATTTGTGAGCTTTCTTGCAGCTGCTGCAGTTCTCGACGTGCGACCAATACCTGAAAAACAAATTATGTAGGAAGAAACACAACTTTTTAATTCGGGAACGAGGACGCTTTAATAGTATTAGAACTAGCTTTCATCAAAACCCATAAAGAAGACAAAGTAACCTGTCGAAGAGCTGTTCTCGAGGAGGCGTAGGAGGAAGAAGAGATGGATCAAACTTTCCTCTCCAATCAACTTGAGACCCACTGTACTTGTTGAACCATCTTCTGAATGTAACCACGAGAGCATCTGATTTCGTTGGGATAAAGCAAGCTTTTTGCCAGTTTTCAGGCCCCCTCTCCAGTATCTTCCGCTCCTGCACGATTTCCATAACAAATGACTAATCAGTCCGGTACATTGATCACCCTTTACTCACAACAGTGTGTGTGGATAAGAAAGACTTGTACTTACCTCGACATGAAGGAGGTGCAAATCTGAGTCTAGAATCTTGTTTTGACCAATGTGGAACACCCATCTAGGAACAATCTGATCAATAATTACGCCAAAGTTTCTCGGAAACGTCCATATTAGCCTACTGCGACCTGGGCTGACCGGAATGCATATAAAGATTAACGACAATTTGCGCTTTGACATTGCCGCCTGGATGCAGAACCATAACGTTAGGGAAATAAAAGATGTGAACATAAGCAAGAAACTTTCAGATAACATGTTAGTTTGTCTTTGACCTTGTCAGATGCAGCTGATGTGACAGACTCGTTTTCTTGCTCTGTTAGAGGCTCTGTGGAAGCACGATACACACATGGTGCGATAAAATTAGCATATCCCCATTCTTGTTTTGCAAAGAAACCTTCATTGTCTAGCCTTTTTACGGTGATTTCGAGTGGTTTTCCGCCTTCTCTGTCAATCTTCTCTGCAAGAAAGTGTGAGTGTTGGTACATGGACCTAAAAACATATCAGACATAGAAGTGTTTGAAATGCAAATGATTTATGTACTTTTTGGTTTAGCAATCCGCATTAGTCCATAATGTGCATAGGGAACATGAGCCGGGTCCATGAGGTTTTCCACCAACACATCATACCTGAAAGATTTCAGATTTTCCACAAATAAGATTCTTTGTCGAAATGATGTAAAAGCCAATAGCAGCCAATCTTTCAAAGAAGATAGAGAGAAAGAGAGGTTTTGGTTATAACCCGTAAGGAATATCACGATTTGCCATCATCTTAGTGAATGATGGATCTTCCAACTCTGGAATGTAAGGAGGCTTATTCGTCTCAAGAATATCCTTGTACTTTGGATCAGTGTTTGGCCAAAACCACAAGATCTCATGCTGTACAGTACTTGGGTAAACAGCTACACAAGCTTGCTTGAAAGTGTGGACCTAAATAAATTTAAAAATAATCATTGATCCAACCAAATACACAAAAAGACTCACTTTTTGTCTTTCTTCAAATCAAAACCAGATTATAACATCTTGAAGGAAATGAGATTTAAATACCGGAGGTCCATCAGGAGGTGCTTGAGGTATGAGCTTGCAATCGCCGGATCCGTTGAAGCACCATCCATGGTAGACACACTGCAATCTCCCCCATTGATCGATCCTTCCGTCGGACAACGGAGCAAGACGATGAGGACACGTGTCAACCATCACTTTCCACTGATTCTCGTTCCTGTCCCACCAAACCACCAAATCAAGCCCCATAACTTTCTTCCCGTGTGGAACCTTCTTGTCCAGATCGCAAATTGGCATCACTGGGTACCAATTCGCGTACCAATCGAACTTTTCCGACCCGGAATCGGGTTTGGGTTCAGCTTCCGGCGGAGAATTCGTTGAGGTAGCGATCGATGACGGTGGTGATGATGAAACTGCGGCAGTAAATCGATTGGATTTCGGCGGTGAGGATTTGGAGATAAAGGAGTATGGAGAAATGGGTCTTTGATTGGAGAAGGAACTTCTGAAACGAGATTTAGGTTTGAGGATTCGGGGCGATGGAACAGTGCATGCAGCAAGAGCAGCTTCCATGGTTGAATATTTGGTGGTGTGTGGTGGTGACAACAGAGCAGAAGAAGGAAATGAAAGGAACTCTTTTTATGTATCGAATAATTTTAATCCAACGGTTCACATTCTCTCTTCGTTTTAAAAAAAATCAGGATTGAGATTTTACGTGGTTAATGATGCTTTCCCGGAAAGATTGTTAAGAGCTACATATGATAAAAATTCTCAGATGATTACTAGACCATTATGAGTAGGTTAGAAACGCAAACTAAAAATCGAACAAATAATCGTGACGTTGCATGAAAAGTTTCAAACTCAGAATTTTGACATCTCTTTGTATTCTAAATCCAAGACATGTTCTGGTTTAATGAAAACTGTTGCTGTGGTTTTGAATACTCACCGTCGCCGTTGACACCGCGTAGATATTCTTAACGACATAGAAGAGATAATCTACTCGACAAAGCAGAAAATGAGAATCGCTGAAGCTGACGTGGTCTTGTGGAAGCGTCGAAATGACAAATTCAAAAGTTCAGCTCTAAGGACACATTGAGCTTAATCAGAACAGTATAGCCAATATGTGAGTGGGCAAAGGGGATCTGGTTCTCCCGCGCAACATCAAAGTTCACATTCATAGCTTGGTTAGCGATGCATAACCGCCTTGTAACAGGGGATCGGATCGCTCGATGGAACACTGGAGTCGATACATCCTGTGTCTTCTGCAGAACATCACTAGAAACCCGCAATCATCTCTTCTTCGAATGCAGTTTTACCGAGAGGGTGTGGAGTAACCTAGTAAGGAAGCTTCTTGCACCTGATTACACCAACAGCTGGAACGAGATTCTAAACCAGCTGCAGGAGCACCCGCGGGAGAAAACTCGGCAATGGTTATTTCGTTACACCTTCCAGACATCTCTATATTGGATATGGAGGGAGAGAAATAACAGAAGGCATGGTGAACCGCCAACAACAGAGGGGCAAATGACTCAATTCATCGACAAGCAGATCAGAAACAAATTATCTTCTATCAGAACCATGGGAGATACTCATTACGACGAAGAGATGGTGATATAGTTTTCAACACGATAACCATTTATTTTGTTTTCTGGTTTAGTTTGTATTTATAGCTTATTCACATACTCTCTCTAAAAAGCTGCACTAGTTGTAAAAACGTTTTCTTTTTTGAATAATTTAACATACTATTCAAAGAAAAAAAACTGAACCGGTTCATTGGAAGAGAGAAACTGTTTTTTGACAGGTTGAGTATAGAAGAAAACGACGTCGGTTGCTCGAACCACAAGCAAAGCAAACAGCAGCATATCGGTAGGACAAGCGAGGACATAAGGGTCATTTCGCCGGGACCCCCACCACCGTCGCACCAGTTTCTTCATCTCCCACGTCGTCTGAAATTGAAAATATCGGTAGCAGATAAATATAAACAAACTCAAAATTTTCCTTTTACATCAAAATCTAAGCACAAGAGTCGTTTCTTTATAGTCATTTCGGAGAGATCTTAACGAAAGTGGATTTGCAGTACGAGTCTTTTCGTTTCCTTCTTCACCAAAGGCTATACAGAGAATCTGCGAGCGCAAATTAAGGTTCAGGGTTATCTGCTAGGGAGAGAAGGATTCATGGCGGATGTTATTCTGCACATATACGATGTGACAAACAGTGGATCGGAAAAGACTAACAACACCATTCTTCAGATCAACAGGTTCTTCAAGGACGGTATTGGTCTAGGAGGCATATTCCACAGCGCCATTCAGGTACTTCACTGCCTTCGATCTTCGTCTCTAGTCTATCAATCTACATGCGCACATGTATCGATGATGTCTCTGCTTGGTTTTATGTACATGAGTGGATTAGTGTGAGTTAATTGGAGAATTTGACGACATTATGTGCAAAAACGTTGCATTCTGGATTTTTCCAGATACTTTTGGTTTGATCTGTGAGGCTCTAGTTTAATGGTTTGTGGTTCTACAGGTCTCTGTAAGATCTGGAACTTAAAGTTGCCTTTTTCTCCCCTGAAATTCAAATCTCGGTTTCCTAAGTAATTTTGGCAACTTTTCATGGTACAATGGGTGCGATGAATTCACATTTGAGTCATGACAATATGGTTATCTTAGAAATGAGGCTACTGAAGAAAGCAATAGCTAGTGCCTTTTAGATGAATATTGATTGACTTTTTGGTGCCGTTTAGATGAATATTGATTTTGCAGAGAAGAGTAATTCACTGGCATCTCTTATGATTTTGTGCAGGTATATGGAAACGATGAATGGTCTTACGGGTATTGTGAACAAGGAACTGGTGTATTCAGTTGTCCTAATAGCAAGAATCCAATGTACACATATCGTGAGAAAATTGTTCTTGGGAGGACAGATTGCACAATCTTCATGGTAAATCAGATTTTTCGTGAGCTAAGCAGGGAATGGCCAGGACACACATATGATCTCTTGTCCAAAAATTGTAATCACTTCTGTGATGTACTATGTGACAGGCTTGGTGTGCCAAAGCTCCCAGGTAAAAGCTATTATTTGGGGAACCTGATTGAGAACCAGTGTGCTTATGTATGTTGGTCTTGTAGGCTTACATAACTGTTTGGGTTCTGTCTCTTAACAGGTTGGGTGAATCGCTTTGCCCATGCCGGCGACACAGCCTTAGAAGTTGCAGGAAACACAGCAATGCGGGTGAGTTTTCTCTCGTTTTGCTTCTCTGCAAGCTAAACACAACATTATGGGTGTTTAATCTTAGTAAAATGGGATTTTGCAGATAAAGCAAGCCAAAACTGAACTAGTATCAGCTAGTAAAGTGGCTTATCGCTTCCTTTCGAATGTTACCTCGAATGGCTCCAACGGCTCTCCACAACGGCCTGGAACCCTCGACAGTTCAGACAATGGGACCTTGAGAATGCAAGGCACTTGGCTCAAAGGGTTACTTAACACTGCAAAACCCTCCACAAGTACACAGAGAGAGAACAAAGATGAAGATGCAAATCATGCAATCACCAGTCCGCAAAAAAAACAAAGCCGTGACTCGGAGGTTCTATTGTTTCAGTAGCAACCCGATCCACCATGATGCATTCATTCGGTTAACTGTATATCCACCTGCCCAAAAGTTGCTCATCTGTATCCATTACTTTGTGCCTCCACTGGAACCATTTTTTTTTTTGTTTTTCTGATTTATGCAGAACGTGCGACTTTGTTAAGAAGATATTGTTCAACACGTTGTTACAAAGGTCTAAGCAAGTCCCGGCATATGCATTTTCAAAGGGTTTACTAAGAAAATGTAATAAAAGTCAGCCTGCGATTCAGATATGAAGATATTTAAACATGTATTGATGAATAAAACACTCGCAATGCGTCTGTAATGATACATGGAAATAAAACACAGTATAAAGAGAAAAACAACAGAGCATTCTCACACCGAAGCAACCAAAAGGGTTTTTGAAATAAACAACAATTCGCTACTTATACTAATACACAAGCTTATTTTAGCAACCACATCTGGCTTCATGGCACTTGTCATCCCCGGAACATCCCGTTGAACAGAAAGGCGTTCCCCTCAGTGTTTTCAGATATCTTTAGCGACGAGACAGCTTGAGCAGCAATCAAATCAGCTGATATTCCCATATTGTTATCCCAAGCATCACTCCTGAATGGCGACCAGTTTCTATCTCCTAGTCCATAACCGTTTGACACAAACCCAATCCCTTGAACCGCATAGCTAGCACAACTTTGGCGAGGAACATAACTGGCTTTGTCGTCTCTAAACAGATCCATCTTGAAACCCTTTTCATCGCCAAGCGTGACTCGAGATGAATCATCAGAATCTTCTCCCAGTAGGACGTGCAGAGCAACAGCTTCTGCGATTGCAGCTCCTTCTTCATCTAACCTTCGTTGTTCTTCCAACTTCTTCTGCTTCTTCTTTTCCAGCTCAGCCCGGATGGCTGCAGAAGTAGCGAGAGCTTTCTCCAGACGTCTCTTTTTCTTCTCAGCTTGTTTGACACGATCAAATTCATCTTTAACATGTTTCTTCTTCCCTTTCCTAGCGACCGGCTGAACTTGCTTGCATAACGTGTGATCCATGATTGATTTGGCTATAAATTCTATAACTCTAACTAAATAGCTGCACTAAACTCTCGATGACGTAGAGGATCTCGAGAACTACACCCACTCTGGTATATAGGAATACCTCATCGTGCGGACAATACAATCCCAAAAAGAAACAACTGGAGACAGCTCAAGGGAGACGTTGTAAGAATTTGCATTTGGATTCTTTGGTCCTACTTTCCCATTCCCCTTAGACTCGCCCATATTCTGCATTGACAAATTACTGATTAGTTTGAGCTGCTTAGGAGAAACACAGAATCACACAACATCAATCTTAAAGCAACAACATAGTTTTAGGACAAACCAAAAACATTCAAATATGTAGATGCAAAATATGCCACAAAATATCACCAACCAAGCAGACCGGCATGAATGAGTTACAACACAATCGTTCTAGGGACCTAAAAAGACACCAAGTCCTGAAAAAGGTAAAACAAAATCAACAGATAAAATAGATTTGAACACACTCAGTCAAAAACAGCTCAAGATGGCTCACACAAATGGACTTGATCATCTTAATGATTAGTGAAACCCTAATTGCCAAGAGCAGGATCAAATTTGAGGAATTCATGTAAAAAGCAACGCATATAAAGGGCATTTACAGAAAGAGTCAATTCCACGGCAAACTTGCGAATAAATAACTCACAAAGAGTCAATTAGACTCGTATCAACTTACACGAAAGAAACCAGATCTGTCTCAGAAACTCATGCTACATCAAACCTTTAACCTCGATTTAACAAAAAACAACATAAATAATTGGAATTAACATCGACTAATTAGGTTTGAACCCATAAATTAGCATCAAGTCAGATGAACAAATGAAGCTAATCGAAAAAAATTCTAGAGAGAAGTCAAATTCGATTAAGGGAAAAATAATCTAGGGGAATTAAAGATAAACGGAGCAAGAAGATGATGAAATTCGATCCAAACCTCTACAAAATGGCATAGAAGCAGCTGCCTCAAAGACCTCCCTTAATTGGATAATTCACAGAGAAAAACTCAAACGCGTAAGTAAAGTTGGTGTTTAGATGCAGAGGAAAGTAGAGCGAGCGATAAATCACATAGTCGAGCAAAAGAAAGAGAGAAAAGATTTTAACAGATCGCTCGTATTAAAAGAGACGAAGATGGAGAGGATCAGAGGATAGTTACAAAGAAGAAAACGTAGACCGTCTCTATTTCATCTAATTAGAATAGGGCACGTGTCGAATGATCTCTGACTTTTTCGCAATGCAAGTTTTCAATTGGGACTTTGAGACTTGGCCGGTGCGACCTCGTCTAGTGGGACCCAGCAGTAGCGATAGAGCTATTAGCAGCCGTTAGATTCGATGTCGGTTTTGTTCGTTTCAACGGCCGAGATTATTACGATTCCCAACTTTGCAAGAAAAGAAAAATAAAACCGGTTAACCGATTGAGTAGCGCGGTAAAACCACGTCGCTTGGTGGAGCAGTAAAGAAGCAAATACGCAGGAAAAGCGAGGATAGAAGAGTCATTTCGTAGGATCCCCACCACCACCGCCGCACCAGTTTCTTCATCTTCATCTTCTACGCCTGAAATCGATAAATCGGGAGAACAATAAAACAATATTAATTTTGCTTTAGACTCGTTTCGGAGGGATCTAGTAGTGG
This sequence comes from Eutrema salsugineum, assembly GCF_000478725.1. Lineage (NCBI taxonomy): Eukaryota > Viridiplantae > Streptophyta > Magnoliopsida > Brassicales > Brassicaceae > Eutrema > Eutrema salsugineum. Next base: position 6,123,331 of record NW_006256909.1, on the reverse strand, counting down.
GATTTGTTGAAGGAAAGTGGATTTGGTACGAGTCTCCTTCTCCGTTGAAGCTATAGAGAGGATCTGCGAGCTCTTCTTTGGTAGGAATTAGGGTTCGTGTTATCTGCTTGGGAGAGAATTCATGGCGGATGTTGTTCTATACATATACGATGTGACAAACAGTGGATCGGAAAAGACTAACAACACCATTCTTCAGATCAACAGGTTCTTCAAGGACGGTATTGGTCTAGGAGGCATATTCCACAGCGCCATTCAGGTACTCCAACTTCTTCTCTAGACTGTATTCTGTAAATATACATGTATCGATCATGTGGTTTTGCGAACATGAGTGGATTTGGTTTGTGTTCTTTGTGAAAATGGAGAATTCTGGATTTTTCCTGCTACTTTTTTGTTTGATCTGTGAGGTTCTAGTTTAATAGGTTATGGTCGTACAGGTTTCTATAAGAATTGAAGCTTAAAGTTCCCTTTCCTTCTCTCCACTCGGGATCTTGTGTGTGTTTCCTAGTAATTTTGGAAACTCTTTTTAGGAGACTTGTCAAATTCAATGATGGCTCTCGTTTACTTGATTGATTTTTGACCACTTTCTCATTATATAAGTCATGAAAGTTAATGTGAACTTAGAAATTAGGTATTTGCTAAATCAACGAAACTACAAGCGCTTGACTTTTGGTGTCCAAGTTAGTGCTAATGAGTTGATGACTTAGGTCTGTACATGTATATAAGATTGGATTATTCTTGATATTTTCTTGTGCCTTTTAGATGACTGTTGGCTGTTATCTTTTATGAATTTGTAAAGGTATATGGAGACGACGAATGGTCTTACGGGTATTGTGAACAAGGAACTGGTGTATTCAGCTGTCCGAGTAGCAAGAATCCAATGTACACATATCGTGAGAAAATCGTACTTGGGAGGACAGATTGCACAATCTTCATGGTAAATCAGATATTGCGTGAGCTCAGCAGGGAATGGCCAGGACACACATATGATTTGTTGTCCAAAAATTGTAATCACTTCTGCGATGTACTTTGTGACCGGCTTGGTGTGCCAAAGCTCCCAGGTAATGTCATTACTTAGGAACCAGGGGTGTGTGTGTGTTGGTCTTCAAGGCTTACGTAACTGCTTGGGTTCTGTCTCTTAACAGGTTGGGTGAATCGCTTTGCCCATGCCGGCGACACAGCCTTGGAAGTTGCAGGAAACACAGCAATGCGGGTGGGTTCTCTTTTCTCTCGTTTTGCTTCTCTGCAACCCAAACGCAACATTATGGGTGTTTAATCTTTGTAAAATGGGGTTTTGCAGATAAAGCAAGCCAAAACTGAACTAGTATCAGCTAGTAAAGTGGCTTATCGCTTCCTTTCGAATGTGACCTCGAATGTAACCAACGGCTCCAATGGCTCCCCACAACGGCCTGGAACCCTCAACAATTCAGACAATGGGAACTTGAGATTGCAAGGTAGTTGGTTCAAAGGGTTACTTAACACTGCAAAACCCTCTTCAAGTACAGAGATAGAGAACAAAGATGAAGATGCAAATCATGCAATCACCAATCAGCAGACAAAACAAAGCCGTGGTGACTCTGTACCGATCCACCATAGTGCATTTGGGTAAATGTATATCCATCGGTTCCAAAGTTACACGCACTAATCTCCTCATCTGTATCCATTACTTTTGTATCATCATTGGAACCCATCGTTTTATTTTTCCAGCAAAAGGTGTGATTTTGTTAAGAAGATAACATTCAGCACGTTGTTACTTGCAAGTCTCAACATATTCATAACGCCTCTGATTTAAGGGTTTATTAAGAAAATGTGATAGGATTAGTTGCAATGCTGTAATATAACTCAGAGCACACTTAGTAAAAGTAATGCTTTTTCTTAAGATCAAAAGAAAAAAAGAAGGCAGTTGATGATTATTGAGCTTACTTTTAACATTCAGAAAAAAGAAAAAAGATGAGCAAGTAACCAAAAAAAAAGAAAAAGAAGTTTGCAGTGCATGAAAATAATATGAAATTTCGGTAAAATTAAAAATTTTAGATTAAAAAAACAGATATGAAATCACATACAAATACAATGAGAGAAGCCTAATTTGTATATCTTCTTACTCAGCCAGAGTAAACACTTGCTGTGTACAACTCAGAATACACGTAGCATTGTTACAAAAACAATGCAAAAAAAAAAAAGCACAAGATGACATCTGTTCTTAACATCAAAAGAAAAACAACAATGTGAACTCTTTTATCTGATAAGGGCTTCTAAAAGAAAGTTTTAGCAGCCGAATTTGGCACCATGGCATTATTGGTCATCCTATTGAAGACAAAAGCGTTCCTATCAGCAGTATCAGATATCTGTAGCGACGAGACAGCCTGAGAAGCAATCAAATCCGCAGAGATTTCCATGTTGTTATCCCAAGCACCCCTCATGAATGGCACTGACCAGTTACTATCCCATAGTTCATAACCGTTTGACTCAACCCCAATCCCTTGAACCGCATAGCTAGCACAGCTCTGGCGAGTAACATAACTAGCCTTTTCGTCTCTAAACAGATCCATCTTGAAACCCTTTTCATCGCCAAGCATGACTCGAGATGAATCATCAGAATCTTCTCCCAGTAGGACGTGCAGAGCAACAGCTTCTGCGATAGCAGCTCCTTCTTCATCTAACCTTCGTTGTTCTTCCAACTTCTTCTGCTTCTTCTTCTCCAGCTCAGCCCGGATGGCTGCAGAAGTAGCAAGAGCTTTCTCCAGACGTCTCTTCTTCCTCTCAGCTTGTTTGATACGATCAAATTCATCTTTACCATCTTTCTTCTTCACTTTCTTAATGACCGGCTCAGCTTGCTTGCACACCCGGTGGTGATCCATATTTGCTTCTAAAATTCTAATTAAATAGCTGCACTAGACACTCTATGACGTAGAGGATCCTCAAGAACTACACCCACTCTGGTATATAGGAATACCTCATCGTGCGGACAATACAATCCCAAAAAGAAACAACTGGAGACAGCTCAAGGGAGACGTTGTAAGAATTTGCATTTGGAATCTTTAGTCCTACTTTCCCACACCCCTTAGACTCGCCCATTTTCTGCATTGACAATTACTTGATTAGTTTGAATTTGCATAGGAGAAACACACAAGCCTAATTCATTACATCAACCTTGAAGCAACAGCATTTTTTTTTAGTAGCATTCAAACTTAATAGAAGTAACAGTTCTGGATGCAAATACGTCGCTAAAATTTCACCAACCAAGCAGACAGAGAGCAAATGACCACAAGATTGAGTAACAACACAATTGTTGTTCAAGGGAACTAAAATAGAAGTCAGCTCCAAAGAAGGTAAAACAAAATCACCGAACGATTTATATACATTTCAAAATAGTCAACAACAACAAGATATAAGAACAATACAGGCACAGAAAAGTAAATCTTGATAATATACAAGAGTACCATCAAATTTCAAGAACCCATATAAAAACATACAAAGAGCACGTACAAAACTAATCAATTAATGAATTAAACCTCAAACTTCAGGACCGAGTCTTAACCCTCAGAAAATTACTCAAGAAGAAGTAAGTAGACTACTACAGTGCATAACGATACGAGATCGCCGAGAAACAATGAAGCTACAAACAATCAACTGGCAAGATCTGCCTCAGAAACTCAAGTCGGATCAAAATTCAATTGTATAATTAGGTTTCAACCCATATATAAGCCTTATTTCAGAGGAACAAAACCAAATCGATTTTTTTTTATAAGAAAAAGTCAATTCGATTGAAAAGATGTACGCAAATAAAAGATAAAGGGAGCAAGAATATGATGAAATTCGATCCAAACCTCTACAAGTTGGCATAGAAGCGATAAGCTCAAAGATATCCACTAATATTATCGGATAATACAGAGAGAGAGAGAGATACTTTGCTATCTGAATCCAGAAGAAAGTAGAGAGAGAGATGATGATCAACAAGAAACTTAAAATCGTCTTGTAATTATCCAATTAACGTAAACCACGTGGCGAGTTATGCCTAGAGGCAAATCCTACAATTCTCATTGGGACTTGACCGGTTACAACCTCGTGTCTCGATGTTTCCTCGTAACAGAGTTATTAACAACCGTTAGATTAGATCTGGGTTTCGTTTGAACGGCTGGGATTTCGGTTTCAACTTTCTAATAAAAAACTTGGCGGAAATGCAGTTTTTAATGTTACCGTATAACAAAATAAACTACACTTAAAGAGTGACCAACTTGACAAATTATAAACGCTAATGTCATTTTGTTTCACTCCAAATCTAATAAAGAGGATTTAAAACAAAACAAAAATCTAATAAGATATTAGCAAGTTTTGCATTAACGGTTAGAAAGATAAAAAAAAAAAAAAAAAATCGCTTGATCTTTAGTTTCTTCTGGTATGTTCAGAAGTGATTTTTATACACATTTTGGGTCTTGCAACTCATTTGGTTAAACAACTGACACGAGCTGTTTGACTAGCAATTCGGGTCTACACAATAGATTTATTGAGGGATGTTTCACCTAATTATAAGCTACAACAAACTCTTAGATTTTCTTAATAAAAAAAAAAACAACTCTTAGAGAACTATTTTACCAAAAAAAAAAACTCTTAGAAAATTATCATCAACACAAGAAAATATGTCTCATGTATCTAATCTCATTAATTTTTGAAGAGTTGGGAGGTTGTTTTCTCTGTTTCTTCGTTCTTGCTAAGTCTACCCATCATGACTATTTAGAAATGAGAATAATACAAACTGTGAACCAAAATTGAATTTCTAACTTAGTGGTACAAACTTTTCTTATTTACTTTAAGTCCAGTGCCACAAAAAAAACAAAAAACTAATTTTCTATCGTTTGAACGCTTCTTTGATGCGTAAAATTTTCTTTTGTTTTTCAAAATTTTCAGTGGCTTTAAGCTTTTAGCGTCAGTGCATGTCGCTAAGACACGTTAGCAAAATGGGACACCTTAATTCGATTGTTATCGAAAGGAAAATGGGCACTGCAAAACGCGTGAGTTTTTTTTTTTTTTTTTGTATTTGGATAGTCACGTAAATTTTTTTTGGTATGAGATAGTCACATAATTAATCGTCATTTTTGTCACGTTTGAAAAAATTATGGTCATTTTGGTCGGTGGAGTGGCCACAAAGCATATTGTCATTCGTCCACGAATGAATGTTAAACTTTACAAAATGTGATTTATTTGGATTGATTATTCATTACTCATTAGTGGGTTATTGGTTATTATTGGAGCTTCTTCGTCAAAATCGTACCGAACTTCCTATATATATATAGGAAGCTATCATCGACTTTTGTTTGTATCGCACTTTTGTGTCATTATCTAATTATGCTTCCACGCCACCTCATCCTCTCAAATATAAATAATCACAAAATATTAACATATCCCTTATCTCTTGGGATTTAATTGGAAAGTGTCGTGGGAGTGTACATAATAACTTCCACTTAGAATAATCGGTGAGCATGATGAGGCAATATTGTGATGTATCCACTCAGTGAGTTAGTTATAATGGACATGCTAGGCACGTAACACGTATCCATACCTTTACCTTTGAAAGTCATTTCCCTTTTATGATCTCACCTGCTAAGTTCTTATTATAGAAGATCGAATGGTCCATATTATAATATATGGCTGATCAATGTATGTTTGATATGGCAAACTATTGTATAGTTGATGAAAACTTTTGACTGAACAGTAGTAGCTTTTAAAGCAGTAGGGTTGATATTGATCTCAAAATACTTGTTGACTGTTCACCTTAATTCAGACCCGTCTCCTTATTCATCTAATCATCTTATAGATTTGCATGTTCTTTTTCACTCATAAAACTATGAAAACTTCTGTTTTCTGGAGTGTTAAGAACATTTATTCCAGTTCTATAAAATTCTAAATCACAAAAACACAAATTCATCTTGTTAAGAGTGTTTCACAGCGGAAGTAAGTGATGAGTCGTTATCTTATTTCTACTATTTTCCTTTTTTTCCAAGGATTCATCTGTTTGGCTTTCATGTTCCAAAAACCTACTTTCCTCTTTCGTTTGAAGGTTGCATTTTTAGCTAGTCATAACCTATTTTGCATGTTATGAGCGAGTACGCCTACCCTAAGTTAATTTAATATCTAACAAAAAAAACAGTTTTTTTTGGTTATTGAGAAAGAAAAATAATAAATATTTTTTATTAGTATTTTACTAAAAACATTGAGTGTATGCTGCAACCAATTTCAACTTTATCTTCATTTTTTTGAACATTTACAATTCAAATTATGTCATTATACACGGAACGAATGGTCCAACTCCCACGAGATCTCGCGAAGAAGCGGCCATACTGTGAACGCAAAACTTCAACATACGTAACGAAAGAAAAATCCATAAACTCAAATTTGGATGGATGTCATTTGATTTCTGTTTGCCAGGTAAGAAATAATATTTTACTTCATGAGTATTTGTTAGTTGCAAAACTTGCATACACAAGCCAACGATTTTTTAGTACAAGTAAAAAATTATGATGGAATATGGCGGAAAACCGATGGTGGTTTTTTGGCAAAATAATTGATAAATCTATCGGGATGATGATCTAGCGAACGAATAGAAGGTCAACAAATCAAAGACTAAACAAAAATGTAATTGAGCCTAAATTATATTTTTGATATTTAAAATCAAAATCGGCATATATAATTTATCCACATAGACCGTATTTCAGATCATGATAAAGGACAGGAAAAAAAAATTGGAATTCATAAAACTTGTTTGTTTTTAGTTAGGAACTCGACCCGGAACCCGAACTCTTTTTGTATAATTTGATTCTCCGACTGATCTCCTTCTGTAGCTCTTCATCTCCTCCAACTTCTTCCAATTCCTGCATATCATCAATTCAAAAACACAAAATCAAATTATTAAAAGCAAAACATAAAGAAGATATTAAGACTCTAAACAAATCGAGAAACTTGCCTTTGGTCCAAGAAACAGTCCATATGGCACACCATCGAATTTGTCGGTGTGATGTAGCTGAAACAAAATCATACACGAGACTATTAAATCAATTTTACAATTAAGAATGACCACGAAGTTATATGATAAAAATGCTACTACTATTTTTTTTAATAAAAAAACACTGTTTCGATAAGAATGCACACTAACCAATTATGTAAAAACGCATTGCTTAATCATTAAGAACAATTAAGGAAACTATTTATATTTTGAGAAAGGAACAGTGATCTTGTCGATGTCGTTGACCGAGAAAGTCAAGTTACCTGATGAGCGGCGGCGACCTTTCGGAGATAAGGGACGTCGGCGATGGGACCTACAGGGAACCGCTTGTGCACCAAACCATCGTGGACAAACATGTAGGCGATTCCAAACACCGTTATTCCCAGCCCCTGTTACGAGGAGAGAGACCAACATGTAAAGCAAAACGCAGACGTGAACGCGCCATAACGACGTTTCGAGCCAAAAACAAAAATCAAATTAAACCACCACCAATCCTATGTATTAATGCAGCGAACAAGTCATTTGTCATCACATGAACTTTATTATAAATTACGTGCACATACAGATAGACAGAAAATTCTGGAAGAAAAGATACGATTAATTTAATTTAATTCGATTTAGCTGAAATATGTCTACAGAGATCTCAGTCCACTATTTTTTTCGACTATAAGTGGCAATAAAAAGCCACCGAAATTACCTAAATATGGCGATTTGTTGCTTAATTTAATAATAAAAAATAGGCCTAAACCATAAAAGTCAAAGATTCTTAGTCCTTACGGCGCCAAAGCAGAGACCAGGAACGAGTCCTTTATTGAAGAAACCATAAGAGAGGAGAGCAATCGCAGGAACAGCGTTAACTATGGCGAACACATCATTCAACTCAAACGGCCCTTCTCTAGGTTTGTGATGTGACTGTATAAAATACAAAGAGACGAGAAACTTCAAATAACAGTAAACAAGCAAGCTTGTTGAAATTGATCCATAAAGAAGATTCAGAGTTAAAAGGTAACCTCATGCATGTTCCATAAAGAAGCGTGCCAGAGAGCTCTATGAGCCCATCTTGCCCAGAATTCCATCCCCACCTGATTCAGCCAAACTTGTGTTTAAAGAAGATGAAATCGGGAAAATATGAAGATTCGAGAATTTTCGTTTGGAACTTACAGCAGCACCAACAGAGAGAGCAAATGTACCGAACATCTCCAACATTGGGATCTCACCTCCCTGTTTTTTTTTTATTACAATAATACGATGTGAAATTGTCGGAAATCGGATTGAAGGCAAAACGGTAAAATTTCGAATTAAGAATTTTTTTTGGTTTGTTTACCTCCATTTGCCAAGAGAATCTGTAATAAACGGCCATAATAGCCATTGAAGTGATACCGAAGCTCGACATAACAGCAGCGATTAGATAAGTGAACCTCTCAGATTTCTTCCTCTCCAATTTCTCCGCCAAACGCAGCGCGAGAAACTCGGCGTCTATCGCGGTGGTGGAGCTCGTGCTCTCTGGTCTCTCATCGTTATCGATGGGAGAGCTTTGCCTCCGCTCCTCGACGACGTAACAGACGGAGTAGCCTTTGAATCGGAGCGACGGAGGGAATCCGGCGACGGATTTCGGGTGGCGGAGGCGGAAATTGGAGGAGAAGGTGGAAGAGAAGGAGCGGTGGAGCGGTTTGAATGTTACGGCGGTTGAGAGTCCTGCCGCCATGGAAGGAAGCTCCGAGAGACTCTGCTGCTGCTTTTATCCCTACTTGCTCAGGTTTGCCTTTTTATGCGAAGAATGTGAGAGAGAGAGAGAGCGAGAGAAAGAGATGTGGTGTTAAATGCAGTGAGGCCACAATTTTGTGCTCTTTTTAAAAATTGTTTTTGGAATTAAAAAAAGCAAATACAAGTGAAAGACGGTTCAGTTTCGTGTGACCAGAATTGCCCTCAAATCTTTGCGATCGACTAATCTACCCTTATTTCCGATTGAAATTACAACTCCTGCCATCCTTTTTTTTTTTTTTCTTCTTGCATTTGGTGCTGGCTTTGACCAGTGAATGGTTTCTAACAAAAATTTCCCCACCATAAAAAAGCTAAAAATCTGATGAAATTATAAATCTTTTAATAGCTGTTCAAAAAAGAAAATAAAATCTTTCTGTAAACGGTGTTGTATCTAGTTTTTATTTACTGTTTAATATCTACAGTTAAATAGTTATAATCTCCTTGCATTAATAGTTAATCAAAACATTATGCTTCTACACAAAAGTTTCAGATACATATCCCAAAAATGCTCTTTTTCTTTTAAACAAAAAATAAGATTGTGGATTGTACGTTTCCGTCACGCTATATCATGCTACATATTGAGCAGTCCATCTAATTTTTCTTGTCTCTTGTGTATTACATGTTAAAAACTCGTATACTTTAAAATCACATTTTTAAAGAAGTATAAATTTAAGATGTTGGAGAAGACCTTAAAATGTGGGTCGAGATGGCATAAACGTAATAACAAAGAAAAAGCGATGGTAAATGATGAGCAGTAAAGACCAAAAGAACAAAAAGGTTCCGCTTCAAACAAGCAAGGAACGCAACAAGTTCCTTACAAGTTACATCCATTTATGAGGCTGATGCTGAGATAGTGTTACGCATATGGGCCTCCTCGACGTGTTACATCTCTATTCGCTAAGACAAATCCTCGTAGTATCTTTGTTTTTTGGACATCACTTCTGATAGTATAACTTAATTTTTTTTTTTTTCCCTTTTTTGGACCCCAAAATGTAACAGAGACGGATACAAAACTATTGACTCCAACTTGGGTCATAGGCCTCTACATCTTAAAGTTACACTCTTTTTGCTACAGGAGTACACAATCTGCATCTTTTTAAACCAAGCATTGTCTCGCGATTTGTCTCTCTCTCTTTTCTGATGCCGGTTTTAGCTTGATTTGGTACAGCTTTGGCCACAGTTTCCCCGTTACTGCAAAACAAATGATCCAAGCGACTCTAAAGGTTATAACTAGAAAGAGAGGTCAAGTGATCAAGCTCAAGGGACGGGTTATAACTAGAAGGAGAGGTCGAAAGTTATTTACCAAAGAGGCGTTGCTTCTCGCTGTCCCATGCTATGCCATTCAAGACATCAATACCCTATAGTCCAGACAAGATTAAGGTAAGGGAAATGGAGTGTTCAAGGCCATGAATTACTAAGACACAGCTTGTGAAATACGTATCTTTAACTCACCCTATGTCCAGATTTCAGCAACCCTTGACTGCAAAAGGATATTGGAAAACAAGAATAAAAAGAAGTTAAAATGGTATAAACATTGGTTTATCCTAAACAAAGACATGTTAGAAGAAATAATAACCTTAATTGTGGAAGCAGTATCCATCCAAGCAGCGATCCATCATTAGGTGAAATTCTGGCAATACAATCAGACTGCAACAGAAAGACGCACATCAGCCTAAATGATAAACCCTACAAGTCTTGTCACTACATCATCTCCATCTACGAAATTCATTTCCGTGATAAAGATCTGAGTAAAACAGTGATCCAACAAAACCTTATTTATGGTATCTCAAGGAGAGAGAATGAACGAAGCTTAATCCACCAAGATTGGTTTCACATTATTGACATGTTGCAGATATCGTATCATAATTTTGCTTAGTAAAAGAGTTGGAATAAAAAGTGTGCTACTAATTTGTGTAACAATAGTTCTTTCAGATGTCACAGTGAATAGACGCAGATACCAGAAACAGTTGAATTACCTGCCACACGTTTGCCCAAACTTCATTGTTTATGTACTCGAGTTCATTAAGGTAACGTACCTCACGGCCATTAAATCTGACCGTATGCTTATCAGTAACTGCAAAGAAGAGACACCATAAAATACTAACTCTACTGTCTAGAAACTAAACAAGCAAGTGACTCAAGGGCACAAATGAGACACCTTTCATTGTTCGAGGATCCATTCGGTATAGCGTAGAAGTGCCATCACTTCCAAACAACACTTCTCCATCGGTGGCCAGTCCCCATCCATCTTTCATATAATGTTGAAATGGTTTTATCTGCAGGGAGATCAAATGCTTAACATAACGGAGTATGGCGATACTAGGCCAACATAAAGTGGTAATGCCATGGAACTTAACTACAACACTGCAAGGAACATATAAGAAACTCAGTCACTAGACATGATTTCCATATACAAAGACCTTCCCTCAAATTTCAAGAAACAAAATAAGCTGAAATTTTAGTCAGGCTGGGTTAGTAGAATTGCTTGACCGTGATGATTAACATAGGAGAAACCAAAGTGTGCAAACAAAATAAACACTTCTAAGGGCAAGACCAGAACAAACATTGCTTAAGTTGCGAAGTTCATATGTGAAACCCGTCTTCGTCAACCACGCAACTTGAAAGAGCCTAAAAATAGAAAAAGAATCGGTGAATCAGAACACTATTTTTTTCAGTGATTTCAGTTGGGAAATGTATCCATGTTAGCCAAGAAGATCCAAAAAACAGCATTACAACCGAACAAGCAGAAGAAACTCGTGAGAGTGTCTTTCTGAATTACAAACAAGATTTATAAAAGAAAAGGCCCACCTTTCTCCGAGGAGTGTTAAACCCTCTCCAAAGTATGAATCGCCCATTTTCTCAAGAACTTCAACCTAGGCAATGGAGAGAAACAACAAAACTAAGTCTTTCACCGATGTATAAAAAATTAAAATCCACCAATTCCAATAAGGCCTATGTGCATAAAACCCATAATGCTGGTCTCACAGGCTGATTCAAGATATCGATTAACAAATTTCACAGGCATCAAAAGTTAGAATCTATAATTCAGCCAACACTCAGTAATTGCATTCTCTTTTCGAATCACGCCATGATTCCCGACTTCGAGTTACACAAAACCTCTTGACAATTCACTAACACAATTGATATAGTCTACAATAATAAAACATGTTTCATCAAATCACGAGACAAAACTATACCTTTCCTGTTAGTAGAGACACTTTCCTCACTGACGACTGTAAGAAAATGGAAAAAAAAAACATAGAATAGATTAAACTCGAGCATCCCATTGTGATGATATTCAAAGAAGCAAAAAGACATGCAAAGGCGAATCAATCACCTTCCCGTATAGACCAGTCGATTCGAACAGTGTATCATCTCCCGCATAAAGAAGTCCCTGCGCCGGACAAAACAACATTTAGTCATTACAAAAAACAAAAAAAAATGACTAATAATACTCAACAATCAAGAGGGGAGCAAAAACCTGAGTAAACGCGTCTGGGTCATGAGGAAACTCAGCAACAACTTCAATGTCATGGATCCTATGAGCTAGATCCAACGAATCAGATGAATTGCCCCAGCCGTTGAAGGGCATAAAGAATAGAAAAACGGCGCCGGAGAAGAGAGCAAGAGGAATCATCATCGAGATCCTCCTCCGAGAAAAGAATCGGCGATATGCACAAGGAGCAGAATGAGGAGGCATCGATCGCTTGGTTAGTCTCTTATTTGACGATCGAGCCGCCATCAAACTTCATGAGCCGTCAGATTTGGCAAGTTTGTATTAGTAACATTAAGGCTATTCTGACCAGTCTCGGTCAAAGTTTTTTTTAAGCAAGACATAACACTATTTTCAGTAATAAATCCATTCAAATTTATTGTCTTAAATTTGATTACTTTACTAGTGTAAGAAACCAAAAAAACATTTTGGAACAAACATCTTATTGGTCCTGGTGAATATCATCACTACTAATTCAAATGACATTTTGGAAAAAGTTTCTCTTGGTCTTGGGGAATTTTTTTTTTTTTTCCGACTAAATAATCATTAATATTAATACTGAATATTCGACATTACATAGTCTTTATGAAGACAATTTGATAACCATAAAGGTGGGAAATTACAACTGGAATAGAAAGGCTGAAGAAAGGCATGCTTAGCCAGACAATGAGCCACTTCATTGCAGTGTCTTTTGACGTGTCTGAATTCCACTCGGTCGAACTTTCCACTCCATCGTTTTATCTCACGGCATAGATTATGGATCTCAAAATGTTTGTCTAGATGATTGAGATTTCTTGTTAGAGTTTGGCAATCTCCTTCAATATAATGGACCGAAAACCCATCATAAATGAATTTTGAATGGCTGCTAAAAGAGCTTTACCCTCTGCTTCCAAAGGGGATGAAGATAGTCCCAAATGAGCAGAACCCCAGATCCTTGCAATGCCCAAATCATCTCTTACAATCCATCCGGCTGAAGTGAACTTTGTAGTTTGGTCAAAAGCGGCATCAACATTACACTTCAGAAATCCAAGAGGAGGACGAGTCCAGTAAGTGGGATAGCTACAATTTCTATCATCAGTGAAGTTTTGCACAAGGGTCGATGTGGATGAGTTTGTAGCCTCTATCCATTCTTTAACTTCCGCATTTGCCTGTGAAACATCCTTTGAAGGATTTGGTATTTGCTTATTGAAAATGAAGTTGTTTCTGGATTTCCAAATCCTCCATAGTATCCAAAAAGGAAGGATTTTCTGATGATCTGAGATGCCCTGATGACTTTGAATATCCACTAAAGCTCTGATATTTTCCTCACAATCCAAAGAAGGTCGATAAAGACAGGTTATCGGAAGATTCGCTAACCTCCATACCATATTTGAAACAGGGCATTCGAATAGCAGATGATTGATTGTCTCTTCTTCTCTACCACATCTTTGACAAGTTGGATCCAAAAGGATGCCACGGGTACGAAGCCTAGAAGCCGTACTTATGGCTTTTGATGCAATCCTCCACAAGAAGTGTTTAAACTTTGGTAAAATGGGCAGTTTCCAGATTTTTGATTTAAGTCCTGGATCTCCATGCGGTGGGGTTATCATAGAGTTACTTAGCTCATCCAATTTTCGAGCCAGATAATATCCAGAACGTATAGAGTATTCTCCATGGTTGGTATAATGCCAGAAAACCTTGTCACACTCTGTTTCCTGAGAGAGAAATAGAGATTTGGCAAGGGCCTTATCTTCAACTTCTAGATGTTCATCCAAGGCTTCATCATTCCAACTGCGAATATTGGAAGTAGAGTTAATAAGATCACTCACAAGCAGTGTTGAAGAAGACAGTCCTCTTGCAGGTCTCGGTGGATCAGAAGGTAACCAATTATCTGAAAACGCCTTGATTTGCGATCCTGAGCCCACATTGAATCTAATTCCTTTCTTAATAAGATCAAGGCCAACCAGAATAGAAGACCAACCAAAGGATTGATTTTTCTGCGGTTTTGCATACAGAATAGATGTGTCTCGGAAGTACTTCGCCTTGAACAGTCTAGCAAACAAAGTGTCAGGAAATTTTAACAATCGCCAAGCCTGTTATGAGAATTGATTTTAAAAATGCACACTTATAAACACATACGATATAATCAAAAGATTGGTGGGCCATTATCTATTTATGTAATAACGTGGTGTGATGCTTCACACATAGCCCATGGCTTTACTGCCTTCCTTTTGCTGTCTTTATAACCTCAGATGGCGAAAGAGGGATTTGACTTGCTCGTTTTCTGATTTCAGTTTGTTTATAGCTCTATAAAGAGTGAGTGTTAAAACTTGATGAACAAGTTATTCCAAGTACGAATGTTAAGAACTTTTATAGAACAATAAGCTCCTCTAAATTAGCATGAGATAAGAAAAAAAAAACATGAAATTTAGGCGTAAATCTTAACCCAACCATCTTGATAAATAAAATAAAAAGTTCTACTAAGTTTTTTACTTGGGACATGAAAAACACAAAGTATTGATATAAGAACAAAAACCAGAAGTCAAGAATTGCAATAATTATCAGACTAAAAACAACACCGGAACAAAACTTCATTTTTGCCTTCAGGACTTAGCCGCCGCCCATGGGTCTCTTACCCCTTGGTTTTTTACCTTTCTGGCCTGATTTACCAGTGGCACTCTTCTTCCCGTTCCTACCAGGCTTGCCTCCTCCACGCTTCCTAGCATCACTCTTCATCCTCCTATCCACTCTCTTCTGTCCTTTCCCAACCTTAACACCAACTCCTTTCTTCGACACAACCAGTTCTTTCTTAGGCTTCCTTGGCTCTGCTGCTTTCTTGTATAGCTTGTCTATCATCTTGTCCTTTGACCGGTCTGATATATCCGTTGTGTCAGATATTGTGTTTGCCTTCTTCCTCACTTTCTCCAATCTTTTCGCAGCTGCTCGCTTCTTCCGTGCCTTGGCCTCTGCCACTTTCTTGGCTGGGCGAGCGTTGATTTCTCTGAACTGAGCCTTCATTGCATTGATTTCTTCTTTCGTAACGGGCTTCATCGGCTGTCTGTGCTGCTTCTCGTCGTCCAAAAACCATTTGGGTAAACTTTCGTCCTGAAACATGTATTTGTTGTAAGCATCGTCAAGCATCTGTTCTCTCTGCTTCTTCCTTAGCATTTTCTTGGCACAGGCCAATATCTCGGCTTTTGTATGAACGTCATCATCTGATGATGAATCCGAGTCTGAATCCGTGGCTGGTGCAGGGACTATCTCGAAATCGTCTTCCTTCTTAGAGCTAGTGGGCAAGCTCTGATCAGACAACATGCTTGCTTTTGATGCCTTCTGCTTTGACTTGTCAGCTTTAGACAGTTTTTTTCTCTGTTCCTTAGTTGGCATTTCGTCTTCACTATCATCTTTTCCCAAGTCTCCTTCTTCCACGGCTTCTGCAAATATATCCTGACTGAACCACTGGTTGGATATTTCCTCCTTTGTTTGGGCCTCCCCATCATCAAGTGGTACCATGAGAGGGTTTGCCTCATCCTTCTCTTCATTCATATCTGAATCGTAATCGAGTTTCATTTCATCATCTCCATCACCGTCCTGCAAAGTCAGAGCAAAAAAAAAAAACTCTAGTTCAAAAACTGTAGTATCCAAAAAACTATAGTTTCAAAAGGGTGTAAGCAATGATAGTACCTCCAGCTTCTCAGCGTGTGCCTGCCTAGCCCTCTTCCTTTGCTTTGCACTTCCTTCTTTCTTCACCATATACCGGTCATATGCCTCATCAAACATCTCTTCCATTTGTTCAGTGTATCTGTAATGTTAGAAAGACTATAAGATGAAATAACTGCACAACACAAACCTGACCACTGTATGTCTTCAAACAGCATTCTATAATCTACAAAAAAGGTATGTCGTTAGAAGCCTGACCTCTGGCGTTCTTCATCAGAATCCATGTCACTGTCTTCGGAATTATCTGAAGCTCCATCACCATCTTTTTCATTCTCACTGTCATCGGCGTTGCCATTATCATCTTCGTCATTGTCAACTGCCATTAGATCCTTTTTCCCCTGGAAACAATCAATAACAGACGATTATTACATCTTTACAAGCTAAACTGCAGTAGAAGTGTAGAACCAATTGAGTTGTAAGAACTAATTGTGGGATCAAAGGAGTACGCCCTTCAAGCCGTGAACAGTAATACAAGATTCGTTCTAAAGCCAGTCATAGAAATAAATTTGATGTAGAGACTAGATACACAAAAAAGGCATACCTTGATAGCAGAAAGAGAGAACAATTCATGGTCTACATAACCATCTTCAAGTGCATCTATCTGCGGACCAGTCGCCTTCCGCGTCTTATCCTGGCAAATCATATCAAATTAAGCAAAGGAAGTATGCAGGTCTATAAGGTCCATCACTAAGACCACTGACCACGACATAAAGAAGTGCTCCCAAGTAAGTGAATCATTGCGTTTGGAATACTCATCATATCTATTTTGACACCAACTCAAGTAAGCAAAGGGAATCGCTTTTGCTAAGGCATACATACAAATCTGAATTAGTTTTTGCGGGAAAAATTAATTGGGCTAAGACATACTACATTTGATCCTGTCATGATGCAAGTAACTTTCATTTCTACGTGAGTTCCAGCAAAGCAACTGAATAGAAATTCTACCAGTGGCAATAACACCACTATCTAAGTTACGAAAAGAGAATGACCATTTGGAACGTATCAAAGATTTGGGAAATGACTTGATAGATTTATGAACAAAAGGTTAAAAATAACCTTAGCCCGTCGTTTTGCAAGAAGCTTCTTTGCCTGTTTCTTCTTGCGATCTGCTGCGTTTGTCAGCTCCTCCAATTCATTGAGTAGTCTATCATCCTCATTTTCTTCATCTTCCTTACCCACATCAGGCTCCTTTTTAGCCACTTCCTTTTTTTTAGGAGTCAGAGCTTTCCTAATTTGCATTCGCCATCTACAAGACAAAGGGAGTTCAATGTCCATTACGAAACTAATATAATTTTAAGAAGCATCGATGCTTGATGACAAGCGATAAGTGAAAGTCTTGACAAAACCAGTAGTTTTCCAATTCTAACATCCATGGACACCTACTCATTTCACACACAACACTTTATCTGGTTGAGGACTCGAGGTATGTTTCAAACCAGCATTGGTAAGAACTTAAATAGCAAGGAAAACCATTCTTCATCCAACCCCTATAGAGCAAAGCAATTCTATAATAGTTCAACTTATAAAAGAAAAGCTCTACCACGTTCCTGGAAAAGCTTAGAAATGCTTGAAAGATAAATAAAAAAAAAGACTATGATGGGGTAAGTGACGCATATCTTACTTTAAGATATGCTTGAAGTCATTCTTTCCCAAAACAGGAAGATCGTCGCATAGAATTTTTACCTGCCTCCAGAAAAAGCAATCGTTACCAACATGTCATAAATCCTCAAATAGTAAAGATATGGCAAATTAGAAACAGTACCTCCTCGGTTGTCAAATCATGTTCCTTTAGAGGTAGAGAGGCTTGATCATCAAAGGATATAGAAGTAACTGTGCCAAGAATCTCAAGAGGATTTTCAGACCAGATGAAATCAGCAGCAGATGCAACTTTTCTCAAAATAGACTCTCCATCTTCATACCTGTATATAATCCCCAGTTATAAAAGTTCATAAATAACAACAAAAAAAGAAGAAGAAGCAAGTGGGTGTTGTTTACCCATCACGGTTTCTCTTCTGTTTTGATCCTCCAAGCACATCCGGAACCTACAAACACAACAAGTATTACACACAAACTTTAGAGAAATATGGAATAGATGCAGAAGACAGCCCAAAAAGACATAGAAAATACCTTTTTCGTGGGTTCTGCTGCCTCCTTAAAAAGATATCTGAAATCTAGAAGACGGGGATCAATCTTGCCGGGAGCTTTGTATTTCAAACCCAAAAGGTATGTTTCTGCAGATTGTGAACGACTAGCCGGCGGCTTAAACACTTCAACCTTCTCGAAAAGCTGCAACAAAAACTACCAGTAAGAAGAAGAACCAGGAAAACTTACCCGCATGAAAATTAAGATTAATAAGCAAACGGTACCTTCCCAAGACAGAAGAGCACAGAGTTGTAATCTCGTGACCTGAAAACCTAAGAGCATAAGACACAGAGAACAACAATTCAGAGCTTCATAAGATTACTAGATTGCAGGAAATCAATCGGAAAGAACAAAATTTAGAGATGAAAATACGAGAGCAAGCATCTTTCAGAAGCAGACCTTGGTGATGAAATTCCCATTAGGAGCTAAGAATTCTGTAGCCAGTTTCACGGAATCAATAACCAAAGCGTTCTGGCTCATAGCTTCCTGATCCCACGCACCACCGACATTTGGAGACCCATCGTGTAGAACCAGATCGAAAGCTTTAACATAATGCTTCTCCATCACTTGCTTGATTTTCGACCTGCACTCAGGTCGCGTGATATCCTGCTGGATAGCGACACAGCCACGCACGGGGGCAATCGGAACAAGATCGATTCCGAGAACAAGGCTGCCGACGGGGACTTTCTCGACGGCGACCTGCATCCAACCACCAGGGGCGGCGCATAGATCGAGAACGGCTCTCGATCTGTGGAGAAGGGAGTGCTTGGCGTCAAGCTGGAGAAGCTTGTATGAAGCTCTAGAACGGAATCCACGCTCTTTAGCGAGACGATAGTACTTATCCAAACGATGCTTACCTTTGACCTTACCCATGGTGAGATTTTTCTGTAGGTTCTAACTAGCAAAGAGAATGAGAGGGAGAGAAAAAAAAATAGCAAATGAGGTATATAAGCTAGGGTTTAGGGTTTACTACGCGCGACTTGATTAATTAGTTGAAACCCTTTGTCTCATGCAGAGTATTTCAATCTGAAACTAATTGACACTCTAATCTAAATCTGGGCCTTTCAGGAATTGGGCCGAAAAATATGGGTGAGTGACAGAAATGAGTATTTCGGGAAATGAGAACACTTCCCAAAATATTTTCGTTAAAGAATCGGTATGGAAAATTTGGGTAAACGTTACGAGTTCAAGAAATTTTCCAAAGAAAAGGAATTTTAACTAAAAACCAAAACCAAAAGGAATGAGGTAGATACGCTGCATCGCTGCGTCACTTTTCAAACTCTCAAAAATTTAAGTAAAAGTACAGCGACTTAATTTTTCAATCAATTTTTGTAAACGTTGAGTAGCCCGCTACACAAAGTACAATCCAATAGCCATTTCTTTTCATCTATTTACCAAATCACAATCTTCAAAGTTAATCTTTTTTTATTGTTACAAGCAATCCCGCTTATTATCTCATTTGGAAACCCAAGGCATGTTCCTATACACTTTTCTTCTTAAAAATGCAATCCTCTTAAAATCTCACTTAGACAATGGCACAATAATCCATGACAGAACAAAGTAAGAAACGAGCATTTTGACACAAATACTGAAACTAAACGCTTTTGTTTGCTTACACCAAAGTCAGAGAAACAGATAGATAATAGATTTCCGGATTTGCATTACACAAACAAAGCAGAAACCAAAAAAAAAAACAAAACTGTCTTTCCATCGTCGTATGATAACAGCAAATTTTTTCAAGGGAAACCCGAACCAGATGGTGGTGGTGCACCTGCGCCACGGCCAAAGCCAGGCCTACTACCTCCACTTCCCTGCCAACACAAAAACACACAATGCACTGTTAGAACAATCTATCAATCTCCTCAGCAACTAGCCAAGAAAAGCTTTGAAAGAAGCTAGATCAACTAACTGTAAATAAGCTTCTAAGCTCAGTAAAACTAAGGAGCGGTGGTGAGTGAGAGATTTACTTGGAAAGATGGCTGGAAATCAGCTGGAGCTCCACCCTTCTCACCACCAAAATCACCACCACGAGGGCCTCCACGGTAACCATCACGGTCACCAAATCTGGGACGGTCTCCTTCAAAGCGAGGTGGTCCTCTGAAAACAAAATGCCATCGAAACAGAGAATCAGCAAATGCCTCTGCACCAGAAGGGTGATAATGGAAGATGAAAGATGAAACAAACAAAAAAGAGTAAAACTTTACCTAGGACGATCACCAGATGGGCCACCAAAAGGACGGCCACCAGGCTTAGCAGACTTCTTCAAAGTAGCAGGAACCACATCTGATGGAAGGTTAAGGTACGTTCTCAAGAACTCAATCCCTTCGTTTGTCAGAAACCAATAATAATGCATCCACGCGAATGTCTCCCTAACATACTCCTTGGATTTGAAGCTCTGCATCAGCTTGATCACTTGCAGGTTTGGCACTGACTCAATCAATGGATGCTTTGCGAGATTGAAATCCTTCTTCGCGAACAATACCCCCTCTGTGAAACCAAAGGGAAAAAACAGATCATTCACTATGCGCACAAACTCTTTTATCTCTTCTTGACCAAATGAGACAAAATCACCCAACATTATCTTCAAAGATTTGAACTTATAAACAAATCATTAGATCTTAGCATTTACATTACTCGATATTCCAGGATGTAGCTGAACCTTAAATGCGAGTATTAATATTGACTAGATTCACATCTACACTCGTAAAGCTCAGCATAAACCTAATCAATCTTAATTGTTTCTAACTAGAAGCTGCGATTTGTAGAACAATAAGAAATGGTAACTAGCCTTAACCTGTTTCCACTAGCAGAAACTAAGAAAGACGAAAATTGTGAGGAAAAGAAAGAATGCATGAAATAAGTAAATCTACAAACCTTTGAAAAGGTATTTGCAGATCTCTCTGCGATTGGTCTCGGAGATAATCTGGCAACAGGAAGAACAAGAACACAATTAATACTCGGGTAAGTGCTTTCATTACAGGAGTGTGCAAATGTAATAATATCATAAAAGTAGAGAAACAGAGCAAAACGCAGATTCTATACCATTGTCTTGTTGGTAGAGAGCTTTCGCTGCAAAGAGGCACAGAGATTCAGCTAAGGGAAAATAGGGTTTTCTGTGGATAAAAGACGATTTTTATATATATTACAATGTTGGGCTTTAATTGGGCCGAGAATCGTAATAATGCTGGGCTTTGGATGATTAACCGGTTCCAAATTATACTCCTAATTCTCATCATACAATCACAGGAAATTGTTAATTTTGAGATTGATTTTAGAGTTTTGAATTCATTAATGTAAAAGACATTAACTTTTTGATTTGTTGCAAATTGATTTTAAGTTTTGAATTTTGTTGCCAATACATGGTTCCTCATATGGTGTTAGAGTTTAGTAAACTTAAACATATAAAATCGATTCAAAAAGAAAATAGGATTCAGTATGAAAAGAATAAGAAACAAAAAAAGCTCAAAGGTTTGTGTTAGAAATTCCACACTGCGAGTGAGAAGACCTACAGTAGTATTAACAAGAAGAATTTGATAAATACATAATGCAACAACTTGTTACCACCCTCCCTAATATTTTAAACTTGTTATATTGATTTGACTGTTATTTCTTTCTATACTATTGTAGCATCATCATTAGTTTCGGAGCTACATACTTCCCTTTGGACCTCAGCAAACAATTTCTTTTAATAACTAGAAAATTCGGAGCCTATACTAATAAGTGTTTCTTGGACCGAAACAAGTTCTTGATAATACATAATATGTGTAAGCGTAAGTCAAGACTTTCTAGCAGGGACGTCACTCTAACACATGAACAAGGACTCATCAACCTCCCTTCAAAAATATTTTTCCTTAAACCAAGTGAGTTATTCGCGCTAGGTCTCGACAATGCTTTGGCTTAACTTCTTACACAAACCAATTTCACTCGTCACCCAATTAAGTCATCGGACCAGTCTGCCACAAGTTATTTAGCATTTCGTTTCAACAATTAGCATCTCACGTTACTTCCTCCTGCCGGCAATACATAACGATCAGCCAACAGAGCCAATCTTGACAGTGTGTGAATAAATCTGGTTGCGTCTTGATTCAGAGACTCAAGCTGATGAACGCAAGTTCAAAGATGAGGGACTATGTGAATTGTAAAGTAAATTAAATTAGCGGAAACTTTAAACTTGCATTGCAAGAAATATAGCAATAGCTTGCTTGTTTCTAGAGTTTCAAAACAAACCAGATACCTGCGACAGACGTACGTCCCGACACACATATCATATTCTTGATGCAAATTCCACAACTCCAAGATCAAAACATGATATACATTTGAGTTTAAGTTGTGTATTAAGCTTTTAGTGTTAGTAATAAAATAAAGGATTTAAGTTGTGATTGAGTCAGAAAGCCAGCTTGTTCCAGGCAAAAAAATTGTTTGTTAAACAAATTGAGATTCAGAGAAAGCAGTTCACGGACGACCAATGAAACATGCATGTCCGTGAACTCATGAATACAAACGAGAAAGCAACATTTTGTATGTCAACTTGACCACAAATATTTTTTAATTCCAACTTTATTATTGTCAACATCATGAATACTAGCTACTTGTTAAACCAAAACGTTTAACTTTTTCTAACATTGTTACTGATCAAAAACAAGACAGCTAAGTGTTTTTATTTGGATAACCAACGCATAATTGTCCCAGATTGATACAGTCTACGATCTAGAACAGTAATAGATGAAACTTAAAATCCCTTAAAAACTAACATATTTTAATGGAGCTCAAGATCTTGAATCCAAATCACAACTGAAAATTGTATAAAACTTAATTTTTGTTGTATGTACTCATAGAACAATAAACTAATGTTGTCATTCAGAGGAGATGAAAATCATGTGGAACCGTGATGATCTCTTTTTTGTCCAAGCTACAAAATACGCGAACATGGCTCTGATCATATATATCCCTTCGTCCAATAAAATTGATTCTCTATATTTTTCCCTCTCTCTATATATAATATATATATATATATATGTAATATATTATTTAGAAGCTAGCGTTAACAGTCCCATTCCAATCATAACGCAAAACTAGAATATGATCGGTATCATCATTATTCTATTGATTGAATCAATCACAATAAATTAAATTGCACATCGAATATTTATCTTGGCTTTCTTGTGACATTATATGAAGCTCTTTGGATATCAAGAAAAACGTACGGTATACATATGTATATTTACTATATTATCTAGAGAAATTGATACTTTGTTTACAAACACGAAATAGGACAATGAACAAAACAAGAGTGAAGATTGTAGAGAAAGGAATTTACAGTTTAACGTATCCATCAAGAAATTGCTTCTTTGTATATGTATACCATGAAGACTGAAGAAACAAGGAAAACCCTTACAAAAATCAACCAAAGAGTCATCTCTTGGAACCCGAAACCCTTTTGAGTAAAACAAGAAAACACAAAACACGATATAGTACGAAAAACCCTAACAACACATAAACATTAGTCCACCTCTGTCTCTCATGAAGCCCTTTCTTGTCTAACACGTCACCTCCTGTAACCAAACAGACTTTCACAGCACCTTCCTCAAACCAGACAAGGCACTTGTTGAACAGACACGAGTACTCATTTATCAGAAGTGCATCCAACGCATACTTGTACATCGAGAAGAAGTACATGAAGATCCAATACTTAGGAAGACTCTCTTTGGATATGAAGTAACCAGAGAACAAGAAGAAAGCCGCCAGAAGGATGGTCACTAGAGATGTTCCAGCAATGTAGTTAGGTGCGAGAGAGCTCAAGAGAAGGACAAAAGAGTTTGCCATTAGAACAATGATCCATATCACAAGCAAAAAGTAGGTGAAAGCTTGCCATGAAAGGCAGAGACCCACGAGAAAATAGAGTGAGACAGAGTAGATGATTGCAATGAGGAGCAAGTAGGGCAAGAAAACCAATGTGTTTGCAAGAATGTGAGAGGAGAGTCTGTAGAGTCCGCTTGAGGTTTCTCGGAGAAGAATGGGTCTTTCGTCGATGAATATTGGAAGGGTTTGGGTGGTGGAAGAGAGAAGGAATGTGAGGGTGAATGCGAAAAGACCGAATCTCTTCTCGATTCCTGCTTTTCCGGTTCCAATGTTGAGGTAGATAGTGCCTAAGACAAGACCGACTATAAGAGCTTCTAAGATGTTGGTTAGAAGCAACTGCCTCGTCCGGTATATAATCTTCCAGAATCTTCTAGAAAGAAGGCTTATTTCGGTGATTCTCGAGCTTCTATATCGAACAATGCTCTGTTTTGAGTTCTGTTTTGGACTTTCATGAGGGCAGTGGCCAGGGAGAACAATGTTGGCATTTTCGAAAGGATCATGGAGGTCTTGAAGTATCTCCATAGCGTATTCAAGAGAATTAAGCTGAGGAGGAACCGTGAATCCCTTGGAGAGCAAGAACGCTTCGAGTGAATCAAGCCTTCCATGGTACACAAGGGTTCCTTTGGAAAGAAGTAACAGACGATCGATGAGAGACAGAATCTTGAAGCTAGGTTGGTGTATGGACAATATCACAGTCCGTTGTCTCGACGTAGCAATAGACTTGAGGATCTGAACGACGTCGAAAGCGGATTTACTGTCTAAACCCGATGTGGGTTCGTCGAGAAGGAGAAATCCTGGATCGTGAAGAAGACTTAGGCCAATTGAAACCCTCCTGCGTTCACCACCGGACAAGTCTTGACCGAGTCTTGTATGTGCAAGATGGGTTAGGTTAAGTTCTTTGAGGAGAGAAGCGACGGCATTGGTGACTTTTGATGGGCTTTTTGGGAGCAAGAGGGAGGCGGAGAAAGTGAAGGTCTCGTGGACGGTGAGGAGAGGGAAGAAGGCATCGTGTTGAGGAACGTAAGAGGAGATTTTGCGGTAAGAAGAAGGGTTAATGGGTATGGAATTGAGGAAGATTGAGCCTGAGGTTTGGGAGGTTCTTGCTGCTAAAATGTCGAGAAGAGTGGATTTTCCGGCGCCGCTAGGGCCAACGATGGCGAGGATTTGAGAAGGATGAGAGGTGAGAGTGATGTTGCGGAGGATGTATGAAGGTTGCTCCGTCGAGAGGAAGAGCTGTGGAAGAGGTTTGGCGTAGGAGATGGAAGATGTGGTTAGAGTATATGACTCCATTTAGTGAGAGTAGTTTAAATGTTTGTGAAGGGAAGAGAGAGCTGTAACGAGAATATATGTATGCTTGAGTTTGTAATGTTTTGTATTTTTCTATGAAATTTGACAATTTTTTGTTTGTTTGTTGAATTATATTGTCTTTTTCCTACCATTTTGAATATGTTTTCATTGAACTCATCGATTTAGGTCTATAGTTGTGGTCGGATCGGATTGACAACTAAAAAGACAGATGAGATCAACAGAGATTATAATCCAAATTGAGACAATTATAATACGAACTGATCCAAGTTAAAATGGAGCTATATATATATTAGTGAGGTGGATCCAAAAATGAAAATCCATATACTCTCATAAATAGCATGTAAGGATAAAATAAATATATGTGTGATGGTGAATATTGTTGAGAAATCGAGAAGACAAATCCAAAGAGGGAATGCAGGTACGGTCACGGGGCTGCTCTTTTTCTATGACTATCACTCTCTCTTGCTTTTGTATTATAATGACACAGAAAATTGCACATCACCTATAGTCACCCAATCTCTGAACTTTCATTTGTTTGGCCGGTACACACATTGCTAATCAATTTCACTAATATAATTCGATGTGATGGAGTTTCTAGAAACAACCCAATTAGTAGAAGTTACTTGATTATACCTTTCAAAAAAGTTAGCATGGCTAATTAGAGCACTCGAACAAAGTATCCAATGTTTCATAACAAAAAAAAAAGAATCAGGATTCCTTTTTAACTTTTTCATTTATTCTAAAAATGAATATAAAATCGTGGTCATATATTTGAATCACATTAGTATTTTTAAAAGTAATGATATCTTGATAATTTACCATGCATTTACGATTTTACGTTGCGTTAACATGGTATTTATATTTAACTTAGTTTTGTTCAGTTTTGGATCTAACACTGAATTTATTTCAAGGCCCCTTGACGGGTACCAAGAATCAGTGAGCACAGGCCTAAACAGATTTATCTACCAAAAAGAAAAAAACAATGAACCAACACTAATGGACCTTAAGAACTAAGAAATAAGCCCATTTGGACTTCGATCAAATATAATGAATCAAATTGGTGAGGAAAAAGAATAATAATTAAAAAAAAAAAAGCGGTGCAAGAAGTTCCGGATCTTTTGTTCATAGTCTCTCTGAATTCACAACAATCCTATAGCAGCCCAGGTCAGGTCAGGTTAGGTCATGTAGCACTAAAACAAGACCTTTTTAATTTTAACCAATTGAGGCAACCTCAGTTAGGTTAAATAGTGTTATTAGTTACTACCCCTTTGACCAAAAAAAAAAGTTACTACCCCAAACTGAAAATATCTGAATGCACGAATTCTCTCGAGGAAACACCTCTTTCTGGTTAATTATACCATTCCCTGTTTAATCCTCCGGTTCTTTTTTTTCAGCTCCCACATGAATCATGTCATGATTATTGCTCTGTTTATTGATCTTTACTCCTTGGGTCTTCTCACCTCCTTGTCATTCCCACGTTTGTATTAGCTGAAACATCATCAGATATATTCATTTTTTCGTTATATTTGTTTTTTTTTTTTGGTTTGGGTAATAAGTACGTTTCATATACCATCAACTCAATATATATATTATCCTACATTCAATCCATGGCGCATGAGCATGCGTATTGGGTCGTGACTCGTGAGCATGCACATTTGATGAAAAAATGTAACACATTACCATTTTTTGCATGTATGCTACCAAAAGTAAAAGTAAAATTTAATATGAATAAACACATAATGTTATAATTTTAATATGAATAATCACAGTTATTGTACTTTCATCTCTTAAAGTTAAAAGAAAGAATATCCTTTTGTCATCTTTTCTTTTAAGACCATATCTTCTCTTTTTCCTAGCGAGCAAATCTTCATCATTTTATTGTTATTAAAATATTCTTTCTAGACGTTCAATTTTTTAACTGACTAATGGAAGGCATGCAGTAATGATATATATTTGTTCCATTTTAGTAGGTTTTATAATTATAGGTCATCACTGCTCTATAAAACTATACGTGCCTCTGTAACGGTATAGAATATTAATGAATAGTGATGATACTCGTACATACTCTATCCATTTTAATTAGATACCTTTCTCAAATACACTACTTTAAAAAAAAAAAAAAGAGGTTATTTCGATTCTCGCATCAAACGAAAAGTGAGTTTTAAATTTTGATATAGGAAGATAAATATAACACAGTAATTTCGGTTAACATGGCCATCGACGTTACTAATTTTGTTAACGCCCGTTAAATTGAGGGTGTAAGAATACAAGCACGAAGACGCTTCTAAATATTAAACTGAGATCAACGTTTGTTAGTGTGTTTTCTTAGATAACCAAAAATTTCGTGTCTATTAAAAAATACTTAATTTGGTGACATTTTTAGTAGAAATTGTTACATAAAGTAAAGTAAAGTAAAGACGGCAAATATTCTAATTGTTGAAAGAAGAAAAGTATTCTGGTTGTTTACCACGAACAAACATGAAGCACTCATCAATCTTTTCAATAAACCGATTCTAGTTTGCCTAAACCACTCTGGCAGAATAATTCCCGGGAAAAGGAATAGAACTCCAATATTTATATATTGCACTAAATCAGTAATTACTATTTACTACCATTATTCAGCCACATCTCTCTCTCTTCTCTCTTAAAAATCTTTCAGAGAGAGAGCTCAAGTTTTCTTCCGATCTTAATCGGATTAAATAATTCCGACTAAAGTAGATGTTTTTTGTTTGTTTATATTTTCTATTAGTCGGATCTGTTATCTTCCGTTTAACGGATTTCTTTTTCTTTGTTTCTTCTACTTTTGCTTGTTCTAAATGGAAAAATTCCAAACTGTTTTGTGCGTTTTCTCATTTCATCAGTATCTGATTAATTCTTCTCATGCAAAAGAGTAAATTTCTTTGCTAATCCTTAGTGGAGCAAAGGTTCTCTAAAAGTAGAAGAATTGAACTCTTGATATTCAAAGGTTGAAACGCTCAATTCATCTAGCGATAGAGCAAAATGAAGCTTTTCCCTTCCTAAATCTAGTGGTGCTTCAATTATAATTTGTCTTTTTCATCTTTTGATTTATCTACTCATTTTGACCGAGAGTATTACCTCTCTAAAGTCCCCTATAAAAACGCTTTTTCAAAGCAGAGGAAGACAGGTCATGAGACTTGATGAATGGTGATGGCTTTGTGGAGAAGAAGAATTTCTGATTATAGATCAGTAAGGAAGGTATGAAGCGAAGGTACACATCTTGGCGTTAACAGCTTAGTGGCCATGGTGGACGGATGAGTTTCGCCGGCAACTACAACAGTCACCGGTGATAGGTTTCAGTGATGACATCATTTTCTCTTTCTACTGACGCCACGTGGACAAAGCTACTCTCAAAAGCTCACACGTGTTTAGTGAAGCTTTTAACATGTCATATTTGTAGTAAGGTTTAGTTTGCTGGGCTTTTGATGGACTTGTAATCATGTATACCTTTATTTTAAGCCCTGTTGGGCTAAGTTAATGAAAAACGACAAAAAAAACTATTTACTACCATTATTCGAGAAACTAATGGATTCCTAGGTATTTCTTTATTATATATTATCTTCACATGTAACGTGCCTGCCTATATAACGAGAATATTATTTTTTTTGTTAAAAATTTAACGAGAATATGATTCCCTAAGATTCATGCATAAACACAAATCAAATCGGGAATTTTAGTTGGATTAGGGAAACGTTATACGGACTACACACCTAAAGAAAAACTAAACTATAAATACCTAAAACCTTTGGGGTTTGGTAATATAGATAAAGTAGCTAGTAAGTTCGAAACTTTGATACTTTAAAAAAAAAATCATTCGACTTAGGTGATCCCTCTCCAGTGTCCACCACACATTTGTTCCATATCTTATATATAAAAATTGCTCAACTTTCTCCATATGCTTGACACATCAATATTGGAGAAATTGACACATGTCACTTAAATTTTAATTAATAAAAATTTAATATTAAATTTTAAAGCATTTAAAGAATATGAAAAGTTTGTTTTATTAATTAACTTTTAACTAATATGTATATTAATGTTATACAAAAATTTATGTTATAACTAATTAAAAATATTTATAGATATGTATTTAATTTTTATATAACTGTAAATTACTTAATAATATTCAATATATATTTTAAATTATTTTTTAAAAATTATTTATAATAAAATACTAACATGTAACAAATGAAATGATGATTTTATTAATTTAATTTTTTTTATTAATTGACTATTAATTAATATTTATGTAAATGTTTTATGTTATAACTAATTAAAATATTGATGATATTTATTAATTTTAATATAACTCTAAATTATTAAATAATATTTAATATTTCAAATTTTTTTTGAATAAAATATGAACAAGTAAGTAAATAACATGTGATGATTATATTAATTTTTATAAAAGTATAAAAAAAAATTGAAAAAATTGAAAATAAAAACCTGCACGTAATGTGCGGGTATTCACCTAGTATATACAAAATATAATGGAAGAAATGAAAATGATTACCAAAAAAAAGAAAGAAAGAAAATGATAATTAATTTATCTCAATAGATTAATGTAAGAGAGGCAGATTAATTAGGTTCGAATAATAATCTTTCAATATTGTTTGCTTGGATGCTTTAAAAAAGCTTTGCCGTAGAATTTATTTTTTTACTCGACTAAATGATATATTATTGCTAAACATAATAATATTACGTACTAGTGGACACATTAAATAATAGTATAGAAATAGATATTATAAATGATAAATGAAAGAACATAAGAAGAAAAGAGGAAGAATGTGGAAATGGGGAACGTAAGGGAAGTGATTGGAAACTAACAGAATATCAGTTTGTCCTTAGACATGGTGGAAGCTGACGATGAGAACCAAATCCTCCAATTACCCTACTCATTCTATCATTTCATTTTACAACGAGTATATTTTTATGTTTTTATATATTGTCAGAAACTCCACATTAAACGAGATTTTTTAGTAATATATGTATATACGTAACTTAGATTCAAAATACATATCAATTGATTTGAATTTAATAGAATTTACTAGAATAATTAACACAAATTACTAGAATATCCATTGATTTGAATCTAAGTTACGTTTCTTGACAACGAATTTCAATTTTTTTGGTAACTATAAAACATTTTGCTGTTACAATCCAGTACTAGTTTTAAACTAAATATCAGCACATGTAAATCTTCGATTGTTCTGGATTTGAACTTAGAATCTGGTTAATCCTCTTCTTTTTTTTTTTTTTTTGAACTGGTTGAGCTTGATTTTTTGAACCCACAACAAGATTTTTTAAATAATTTTTCACTTTAACCTCAACCCATTATTGGAATTTTAAAGAGTATTAATTAAATCTACCATTAAAATTAAGACTTTATTAAAGTACTAGAGATGGAGACACAGTATACATTCATTCATGTATTGTTTGTTAAACGTCATCAGTTCGTTAAACAAATTCCTTTACTCTCTGCTATAAATGCGCCTCACAAAACACAATCTCTTCTGCCACCAATTTATTAATAAATAAAAAAAAACCATTCATATACTTCACGGTGAGAAACACATGCAGACAATGGAAGGAAGACAATATTACCAAAACGCGGAAGGAAACAATCATAGCTCTTCCATGGTGGTGCCTCACTCGCCGTGGCACTCTCCGGTTCCTTATCTCTTCGGTGGTTTGGCCGCCATGTTGGCTCTCATCGCCTTCTCTCTTCTCATCCTCGCTTGTTCCTACTGGCGACTCTCTGCCTCGCCTGAGAGAGATCTCGAGGCCGGAGATGATGCCAAACCCGACGATGACACTCTCAAGAACAAGCCGGAGAAGTTTCTCGTCATCATGGCCGGCGATGTCAAACCCACTTACCTGGCGACGCCGGCGAATCGGTCTGAACAAAGCTGTACTTGCAGAGATCATATGGAAGATGAGTGTAGTTAGTGATAAGGTGGTGCGGAATAGCACCGGAACTTGAAAACAGAGCAATCATTATGGACTCTGAATTTGTTAACCGGGTCCGACCGGGTCTGGTCATAATTATCCGGACCTTGGAGGAGCAGACGGGGTATTAAAAGTGGGTTTTATTTAATTATTTTTGTCTGACTATACGATGTGTATACAGTTCGTATGGAATTTGGATATTATTTTGAGCATTTTGAATAGATGATTAGCTAGCAACAACTACCAATATTATAGTTGATGCTTAAGTAATTAGTAGTACTTATGAGATGGGAAATATTGAAGGGAACTACTAACTAGCAACAACGGCACGTGCCGAATATTTTGATGTTCTTGATCCTTTGGCCGTTTGGCGTCGCCGTTGCGGCGAGACGAAGTTGTAAATCATTCTCTTTGCACCTTTACTCCCAAATTTCTAATCATATTGATAATAACTATATCATCAAGTTTTTATAAAAGAAAAAAATAGCACCAAAGATACATTTTCTTCTTTTTCGGCATATGCACTTATCTTTATATCATTCACTGAAATGAAGAAGCCCTATGTTATCGTTGGACAAAAAAAATATATTATTATCTTTTGGATGATCAGTACAACGTGAATAGTGAATGACTACAGCGACTAATTGAATGTGTGGCTGTTTTAGTGTGTATAGGGCGATGTTATAAAAAAAAGTGTATATGGGGCAATTGGTCAGTGATTGTGTCATGTGTGTAGGTCATTTCCTTTTCCAATATTTCCTTCTATGTTTATGTGAACATATGAAACAAAAGATCCCAAAAGAATGCATATACAACTGAAAAAGCAACAATAATTGTGAAAAGTCCTATTCGATTGTAAATACTCCTCTATAGTTTGTGTATAGTTTAGTACTTGTATATAGTTTGTTGATGTCAAAAAAGGAAAAGTGACAAGTCCGTATTCAATCTTGTGAAATCATCGGATATGCCAACGAGACATATCAACTAGTAACAAAATGTCTAATGTTATCTAAGAATATCAGGATTAGCGCCAAATCTTATAGAACAAAACAGAATTTGATGTCTCTGACCTCAAAATATAATTCTCTAAACATTTTAAAACTCTCCAAAAATGAGTTCTGGCTGCTAGACCATATTCAAATTTGATAATTCTAAAAGGAGATCTGTTAACAAAGCTCAATCTAAATCAAGAAAATAACTTTTCATACAGGATGGGTTATATAACAAAGAAGGATGAAAAGATTTACAAAGACCGAGTAGATCTGTACAGATTCATCTTTCAAACCGAATAAAATACATTTCAAATAACCATAACGTATCGCATCAAGCATCATACGATATATATAACCAAAAACAAAAAGATGTTTGTAATGCTTGTCCCCATCTTACATTGCTGACTAATTGCAGCGGTTGAAACCCTGGAGTTGGTTGAAAATGTTCAGGGGCTAGAGACAGAAATGATCCATCATGTGGAAGACAACATCTTTACCATCAGAATGTAACCAATATGTCTTCACCTACACATTACAAAACCATTCTGTAAATTTTCTGCTAAAAGAATCACTAATGAGTTTAGAGTGCATATTATAAAACTTGCCTGAATGGTATTATGAGCCACGTATCGTTGCTTGCTATTGTGAAAGCTTACATCTACTCGTTCCCAAGATAGTTGAGCGAGTCCGTGTATCATTTCCTCTATATTCCACAGAAAAAACAACAATAACAGCGTGAAGTTTGTGATGTTACGGATATAAAGAAGACCAATGGGCTTAATTGCTTAAAGATAGTAATGTGAGAATCAACCCACGTCCAGAGAATCTGATAGAGGTATTGTTATATCTAGCAAGTCTCGAAAAAATATAATCAAGTGAAAAATGGAGCAAACCTTCAAGATCAGTGTTTTCATCAGTTACTGCTGTAGAAGTTATCTGGCAACTACCATTGTCCACATTTCCATGTTCTACGTATACAATGTGTGGATAATTTGGATCAGTTGCTAGAAGATTTGGCTGGAAGATGACAATGGATAAGGGTTACTGATAAATTCTTGAGGTCATTACAGATTGTGCATAGAATAAGCTGTAAGTGTAACAAGTAAATGCATACCTTTGGGAGCTCATTTGGACGGCGAATTGAAGACGTCCTCCATCCAACCATGTCTTTGTCCTTAGTTAAGGCAAACATTTAAGTTGAAAGAAATGTGAAAAAACCACTGACAGTTACTTCTAAAAAAAGCTCTTTTAGGGAAGGATACAATCGAAATTGACGTTTGCATATGCCACGCGACGCTTGAAGGCATGTAAAGCTGATCTGTTGAGGTCATAAGAAGAAATGAGTAGTGTAAATCTCACCAATGAAAACACACAGAGGTGGAAGCATTTACATGAACTTTAAGTTATCAGAATCTGTAGCCATCCGGATCAGAAGTGGAGGGTGTCCATCATCGTTGTCCACAAGAAACAAATGCTTTCCAGTCCTCCCAGCAGCTAAGTGTGCAGTTTGGGAAGCTGTTCTTTCAAGAAACGGAAGGCCACAAAGAATTGGAAACTGAACCAAGGAAGACAAGAGTAAGCATGTCACACACTGAAACATATGATCTATAATTTGCAAACCTTACAGAAAAACATCTCGACCTAGACATGCAATCTAAAACATCACATTCACCTGTCTATGTCCCCTTGAACCAAGATGAGGCGTTGCGAAAGTTATAAAGTTCATAGGTTCTAACCCAGCAATTTCGCCGCCTGTCACGCTCTTGGCCTTTGAAGGAGACTCCAAAGAGTTTGCTTCCCCGAGCTGTTCATAGAGCTTCCCTATGGCATATCTAGCAACAAGACCTCCTAATGAATGAGCCACAAATGAAATCTTCCTCAGCCCACTTCTGTTCTTAATAACAGACAAAACCTGCAAAAGATTTCAAGACCAATAATAACAAAATCACCAAGCAAATTAAGCTAATTTCAAGTTGCAGAGAAGAGAAAACAATTGGTGGCAAATAATACCTCACTAGCTAGCCTTTCACCCATCATATCCACACCATCAAATGTCATCGTTGCACTATTACTCTCACTACCTGCTTATGGTATAATTGATCAATTTCATCGATAATTCAACATACTATAATTTTCAGATGCTATCCTGAAATACAGAGTACAATGAAACTATCCAGGACGAAATTTCATAACCACAATCTCTATAGGTTAAAAAGAAAAACACTCACGGTGCACGAGTACTTTGTCCGGGAACTTCTTCACGAACTGCTCCGCCGCATATTTCCAATCCGCCGAACTAAATCATGATCCAAAGCAAAGTCATTAACCCATAATAATATAGTAATCTGAAATTCTTAAAAGTTAATCTACCTTCCAATGATACCGTTCACCATGACGACCAAATGATCCGGTTTCTCTGCAGACTCCATGGCAGCCGCGTCGAACAAATCCTCTCCGCCGCTGTCGATCTCCGTCTTAAGCTCCCTTTTGCTCCGATTCGCCGCAAAACAACCCATTCCAAGGCGGTTCATCCACTCCATTTGATCCGGTTGAGCGCGAAACCGAAGGAATAAACCGAACCGGAACTGGTGTTGACTAGGCAGAAGAAATCGATGTGAAGACGGAATCGAATCGGGGATCGAGATTTGAAATCTGAAGGAGGAGGCGATCATGTGGAAGTAAAGCTTTCTGATTACCGAAGTGACAAGTCGCTCAACTTTCCCGGCGGAGAATCGTTTACATTTGCGGAGGCGCTAAGAAACCGTAACCGTGCCACCTGGAAATGCTTAGTCAAAGTTATACTCAGTCCTGTTTTTTTTTTTTGTTTGGTAGTCTTGTGAGTGTTTTTTTTTTTTTTTATAACTTATTTAAAGATATTTGGTTCATAAATAATAATAGTACCAAGTAAAACATAATATTGTTGTGAAAACTTCTTAGAAACTTTATTAATCAC
Source organism: Eutrema salsugineum (assembly GCF_000478725.1). Lineage (NCBI taxonomy): Eukaryota > Viridiplantae > Streptophyta > Magnoliopsida > Brassicales > Brassicaceae > Eutrema > Eutrema salsugineum. The sequence continues at coordinate 6,088,163 of NW_006256909.1, read as the reverse complement.
TGGAATGTATATATAGAATACATAGGGAATCTAGGTTAAGTACCATGCCCTAATGGGCCTAATGGGCCGGTATAAGAGTCCATATATGATATGTGTTATAACACTCCCTCTTGGACGAGTGAACCGGGTCAGCTACTCAATCGGGATCTCGATAATGCGTTGGGGAATGTTGCCTCATTAAAACCTTACCAGGAAAAACCCAGTGGGACAAAACCATGGTGAAGGAAAAAGAGTACAACACGCATTACTCCCCCTGATTGTAGCATCACTGCAGATCTCTAAGTCTATACATTCCTATCTGTTTGACGAGCTTCCAGTGTGTTGAAGTAGGCAATGATTTGGTGAAGAGGTCAGCTGAATTCTCACTGGATCGGACCTGCTGAACGCTGAGAGTGCCGTCCTTCTGCCAGTCTGAGGTTGAGAAGAACTTCGGTAGAATGTGCTTCGTCCGATCTCCTTTGATATATCCTTCATTGAGCTGAGCTATGCATGCCGCGTTGTCTTCATACATCATCGTGGGCTGTGTGTCTTCGTCCATACCACAATCTCTGCGGATGTGCTGAGTCATGGAGCGCAGCCAGACGCATTCCCTACTAGCCTCATGAATGGCTAGGATTTCAGCATGGTTTGATGAAGTGGCAGTGAGTGTCTGCTTCATTGATCTCCAAGAGATGGCTGTTTCTCCATGCGTAAAAACGTAGCCAGTTTGAGACTTGGCAGTGTGCGGATCTGATAGATATCCTGCATCGGCGAAGCCGACTAACCCATCTTTATTTTGGTTAGTATAGAAGAGTCCTAAGTCTTGAGTACCTCGAAGGTATCTTAGGAGATGTTTTATACCGTTCCAGTGCCTCTGAGTTGGGGATGAACTATATCGAGCGAGGAGGTTCACGGCGAAACATATGTCTGGTCTAGTGTGACTAGCCAGGTACATTAACGCTCCTACAGCACTGAGGTATGGCTTTTCAGGACCAAGGATTTCTTCATCATCCTTTTTGGGACCAAGAGGGTCATCACTTAAGCTTCTAACTACCATTGGGCTGGTCAATGGGTGAGCTTGGTCCATATTAAATCGCTTGAGTACCTTTTCGATATAAGCCGATTGATGCACAAGGATTCCTCCTTTGATGTACTCAAGTTGTAATCCCAAACAGTACTTTGTTTTGCCTAGGTCTTTCATTTCGAATTCTGCTTTTAAGCAGTCGACTGTTTGGGAGATCTCACCAGATGTTCCGAGGATGTTTAGATCATCCACGTATACTGCTGATTACAAATCCTTTGTTTGAGTACTTCTTGATGAAGATGCATGGACTGATGGGGTCATTTTGGTAGCCTTCTTTGATGAGGTAATCGCTGAGGCGGTTGTACCACATACGCCCACTTTGTTTCAGTCCATACAAGGATTTGTTCAGCCTGATGCAGTATTGATCTCGAGATGCATTTTTGTCTTTTAGTTCAATGCCATCTGGGAGTCTCATATATATTTCGTTGTCCAGGGGCCCATAGAGATATGCGGTTACAACATCCATTAACCGCAGATCAAGATTTTCTCTTATGGCCAGACTTATGAGGAATCGGAATGTTGTTGCATCCACCACTGGAGAATAAGTCTCCTCATAATCGATTCCGGGTCTCTGTGAGAATCCTTGTGCTACAAGCCGTGCTTTGTATCGAACGACTTCACCGAGTTCGTTCCTTTTGCGCACAAAGACCCATTTGTGGCCCACTGGCTTGATGTGTGATGGGGTCCGGATGATCGGACCGAACACGTTTCTGAGTTTGAGACTCTTTAACTCCACGTTTATGGCTTCTTTCCATTTTAGCCAATCTGTTCGATGTGTACACTGTGTTATTGACGTGGGTTCTAGATCCTCTTGCGTGAGCGCAACATCAAGTGCTACTTTGTATGCAAAGAGTGCATTTAAGTCGACTTTTTTTCGATTCCATTGTATTCCGGACATATTGTAATTGATGGAGATCTCATTGTTATCTTCTGAACCTGGAGATTCGGCGTCCCGAACTTCCATTGAGGGTTTATTAGATTGAGTCTCAGCCGCGGCTATGTCTGATATTGCAGGAATCCCGGTTTCGGTTATTGCACCTTTCTTTGATTTCCGGGGATTCTTATCTTTGGAACCGAGAGGTCTGCCCCGTTTGAGACGTGGTGCAGACTCTGTAGCAACTTGGGTCTGTCCCGTTGGGACAGCTATTCGTACTGGTGCATTACAAGCTGGGATGTACGATTTGGTTACTTTGGTCGGGTCAGCAAAGGAATCTGGCAATTGATTAGCTAGCTTTTGATAATGAATAATCTTTTGGATCTCTGAATCACATTCTAGAGTCCGAGGATCTTGCCAATTTAATGATGTTTGATTCCATGAAAGATCTTTGACCAGCTTGTTTGTCTCACCACCTAAAGAGGGATATACCGATTCATCGAATTGGCAATCCGCATATCTGGCCTTGAAGAGATCTCCAGTGGTTGGCTCGAGATATCTTATGATGGTGGGAGAGTCAAAACCAACATATATTCCCATCCTTCTTTGAGGTCCCATTTTGGTTCGATGTGGTGGAGCAATGGGTACATATACTGAACACCCAAATGTTTTGAGATGGGAGATGTCTAGCTCATGACCCGAGAGTAGTTGGGATGGGGAATATTTGTGTTCACTAGATGGCCGGATGCGTATGAGTTCAGCAGCATGTAATACTGCATGTCCCCATGCTGAGGCCGGGAGCTTTGATCTCATGAGTAATGGTCGGGCTATCCATTGAATGCGTTTAATGAATGATTCAGCCAATCCATTTTGAGTATGGACATGTGCTACAGGATGTTCCACGGTTACCCCCATGGCCATACAGTAGTCATTAAACGCTTGTGAGGTAAATTCACCAGCATTGTCAAGGCGGATAGTCTTTAGTGGGAAGTCAGGGAAATGGGCCCGCAATTTTATGATTTGGGCCAAGAACCTAGCGAAGGCTTGGTTCCGAGAGGACAAGAGACAAACATATGACCAACGGGTCGATGCGTATATAAGGACCATGAAGTACCGGAATGGTCCGGAAGATGGATGTATAGGTCCACAGATATCGCCCTGGATTCTTTCTAGGAAATGAAGTGTTTGTTTAGAGATTTTAACTGGTGAAGGCCGAGTGATCAATTTGCCTTGAGAACAAGCTGTGCACATGAGGTGTTGAGGATAAGCTCGGTTTTCTTTGAGGGTATGCCCTTGAGAGTTTTGAATTAGTTTACGCATCATATTTGCACCGGGATGACCGAGCCGGTCGTGCCAAATAGTATAATCAGTAAACCGGGCTTTGAGAGTGGTATTAGCTTCAATCATACTGACTTTAGCATGGTAAAGTCCAGTAGAGAGCGCGGGTATGGTTTCGAGGATTTGTTTATGGCCGTCTACGGTTTTAGTGACTAGGAGGGATTCTTTGTTCCCTTGACCTTGGGTTTCTATGTGGAAACCATTCTGTCTTATATCCTTGAAGCTCAGAAGATTTCTCTTCGAACTAGGAGAATATAGAGCATCTGGTATTTCAAGTTGTGTGCCATTTGATAGCAACACATAGGCATGGCCATATCCTTCGATAAGGTTTGAGGGGCCCGCGATGGTGCTAATATTTGCGGTTTGATAGGTTAGGTTTATGAAGTAACTTTTGTTTCTTAAGATAGTGTGGCTGGATCCACTATCTACGACTATGGTTTCCATTTGCTGGTGTGCTTTTCCACCTTTGGATTTCTGACAGGCTAATGAAACTGGGAGCTAATAGACCTCAGTTAGCCGCTACAAATTACAAGGATTGATCACCAAAACTGGAGAAGCTGCTGGTTGAAGAAGGAAAAACTCGGATCTGGTTTTTTTTTTTCGGTTGATCGTCGTGTACTGTAAGTGTGCGTGAGGGCGCGTCCGACTTTGGATCGACAAACGGTTTTCACCAGTAGATTCGTCTCGTCGAGGGCTTTGATTTGATATGTAGATCGTCTTCTGGTTCCTCACGGTTTGGAAGATATGCGTCTTTTAAGTTTCGACTTGCTTTTAGGGTTTTGGTGGTGGCCGGATTTATTAGGGTTTTTCGCTCAGAGAGTCTTATCGTGCTGATAACGTGTTGTGAAAACTTCTTAGAAACTTTATTAATCACTGGAATGTATATATAGAATACATAGGGAATCTAGGTTAAGTACAATGCCCTAATGGGCCTAATGGGCCGGTATAAGAGTCCATATATAATATGTGTTATAACAAATCTAATATTAATGATTTGGTATGGTTTTAATTTTCGGTGTGTTTTTAAATTTAATCAAAATTGTTTTCTCTCAAATAAATTTAGGATTTAGATCAATTTTTAAAAAATTTAGATTAGGTTCATTATTGACGTCAATTATAAGTATTTTGACGTCAATTACGGACATAATATTTAACGTCGATTACAACAGACACAATTGACATATTCCAGAAACAATTTTTTTTAAAAAGAGAGAAGTAAATGCACACATGTCATCATCACATATTTTTAAGTATTTGTAGACAATGACACTGAATAAAGTAAAATACGAATGAAAAGACTATGTAAAACGTGATTGCAAAAACAAATGCCGATGATTATAGGCCAAACCAAGAAGTCTCTAAAGAAGAATGAACGTATAAAAGTTTAAGAAATCGCTTGAAGAGGGGCTTGACTGAAAACTTGACCTACTCAAATTAAGATGTGACATAAGTTTAATACTCATATAGCTAATATGTGTGCTTAGAGATTTGGGAAAACATGTCGATTGGTCTAATTACAAGCAGAGATCAACTGAACAAAGGCAATTTGACCGTAGAATGTTCACTTTCACCTCTATTGCAGTGAAATGTGTGATATAAAATATAGACTGATAAAGTGAACACACACACACACAAAAAAAAACAAATATAGACGTGTAGATTCATATAGTTCTCACTGAAATAATGTAGTGACTTGTGAGTGCAAAAATAGGCTGGCATGTTGACATACTAAAGTGTTTAAGTTCAAGTGACAACCCATCATTACCCTTTATCCAATACGGACAACATTAACGTTCACGGGACAACACATACATAACACAATCATATCATCTACATTATCATATCCCTCTCCAATAATATATACAACCCATATTTATCCTCAACTCAAATATCTTTTTTTTCCCCCAAATTTACAATCATTACATCGGTTATCCACGTTACGCGGTTGAAAAATAGACAGACCCGCTAAAAAAAAACTCAAATTTGTATCCATACAATTCCAAAACAAATTTATCTTTTCCTTTTATGTTTCCTCTATATTTAAATACCACACTTGAACCTCTGAAAACCATTAGCACCCAAAAGACAATAAAATCTCCAAAAAAAAAAAAGAAGAGGATGAACTCATCCTATTTACGAGTAATATTACTCTTAGGTGCCATAAATCTCTTCGTTTCTATATCAACAACCAAAGCTGCAACACTCGGTCAAATATTCCAAATCTGTAAGAATTTGTGTCCGGGATGTGACCACGATTCGTTACAGTTCTTGTTCCGACACAACTTGGTCCGGGCCGCAAGATTCGAACCTCCTTTGATATGGGACCGCAGACTCCAGAACTACGCTCAAAACTGGGCTAATCAAAGAAGGTCGGATTGTGCTTTGAGACACTCTTTCCAAAACGGAGAGTTTACCCTCGGCGAGAACATCTACTGGGGATACGGCGCCAACTGGTCTCCGGCCGATGCAGTGGTTGCGTGGGCCAGTGAGAAGAGGTTTTATCATTACGGCTCTAACACGTGCGACCCTGGGCAGATGTGTGGCCATTACACACAGATCGTGTGGAAGAACACGAGGAGGGTCGGATGCGCACGTGTGGTGTGCAACAATGGTGGGATCTTCATGACTTGTAACTATGATCCTCCTGGTAACTACATCGGCCAGAAACCTTATTGATCCATCATTCATCTACTATATATAATTCTCGTTGATCTTATTTTTAGAAGTTGTTATGACTTTTAAAGGAAGTTAGGTGGATGTATTGTTGTGTATTTTACTAGAAAAATAGATGTTTTGTGGGGATTGTGATACTGGTTATTTTACATGATGGTTGTAATTGCATTTACGGTTATTTATATATATCCGTAAGAATGCCCAACATACAAAAATTTATGAAAGATAATATGGTTTTTAGATATTCCAAATCGGTTAAAAAATTGGTTTGTGTTTAAATTTCATTTATCTCCTACATGTTTCTTTTGATGCCCGTTTACATTCACAATCTTCCGGTCCTTTGCTTCCTCAGTCCTCTAATGATACCTAATATATAAAAGCTTTCCTATGAAATAATCAAATCTTTATTCAATAGATGATTAATTTTTCTGGTCAATTATCGTAGTTGTGTCAATCTATCCGAGAATGAGTGCCACATATTAATTTGGGATGATTTACATAGGCCAATAAATTGTATGTAGTATTTGATCTAGAAATTGAATGGAACTATGGAATGTCTTTGTATACCATGAAAATATATAATTTGTGGACTTGGCCATTACAAAATTAATAAAAGTAGGAACAACAAAATGCTCTTAAAATCACCAACATAAGATTTATACGTTGATAAATAAGATCCATACGTTGATAAATTTTAAGAGAAATTAAAATCACGAAGAACTAAAATATTGATTAAGAAATCACCAACGACTTTATTATAAAACCAAAGTGTTAGACAAAGTTAGTAAGGATTCTCTCCAACGTAGTTACCCGGTGGGTCGTAGTTGCAAGTGATGAAAACTCCTGCACCATTCTCGCAGACAACTCGAGCGCAACCTAGCCTCTTGGTGTCGCGCCACACAATCTGAGTGTAGTGACCGCACATACCGCCTTCACATGTGTTGGTCATGTAATTGTAGGACTTAGCCTCCACGGTCCATGACTCCACTGCGAAAGTTGGTGTCCAGTCGGAGCCACTTCCCCAAAATAAGTTCTCACCGTATGGACCGGTCGAGTGGGTTAGGGAGCAGTCATACCGCCTCTGGTCAGCCCACCATGTTGCATAGCTCGCGATCTTGTCGTCCCACACCAATGGAGACAAACCTGCATGGGGTAAAATTAGTCAAATGATTAACACTACGAATACTTTAATTTTATTCCACACATAATAACTTTATATCATAAAAAATGGCCGTCTGTGATGTTTTATTTATTATATGAAAATAAAAACCTAAGCTGGTCCGAACAGAGTTATGCGGATCAAGAAATTGATGTTCAAACGAGCCCGTCGGTGGCTGGTAGGTAGGATGAGGATGATAGACGATAGGTTTGGGGCTGGGACTTGGGAGCGGCTTCGGATTTGCAACATAGGGAGGAGGGCTCGCGAGTGTAGGTAGCCGTGGACGGTAATAGTCTGCGTTCACGGCCTGGATGGCTACCAAGAGAAGGGCAGCTGCGAAGACTATGCCTAGGGTTGATGTTGTGGTCGCCATTTCTTTGGTGGAGTGGCTACAAAGATTTTCTTTTGGATGGTGGTATGGGGTGATTATATATATATATATATATATATATATATATATATATATGTTTTTATTACGTGATTGTTAATTATGACTAGTGCAATTTGAGAATGTCAACTAGAAGTGGCTTACATGTTCGATTATGGTTACCACTATATGTTTCGCTTTCTCGAGTTTAATTAGCATCTAGATATTCTCTAATCATGCAACTGGGTATTTTTATTATTCCATGTATATTTTGGCGTCAGATTTTCAAGCTGAGGCAGTGTCTAGACCATCTTAATGGCCATGCTTTCGATCATTCACAAGTTTTTGTGGTGGTTTCCATCTTCCACCTGTCCCAATCAAAATGCGCCTTTTGTCTTCAGTCTGTACCAAACCCATCCTCCGAACCCACCCTTCCTCTCTTACCCTCTCTGCTCTTACTATATATATATATATACAACCAATTCAACCTCACCAGATAAAACCAAAAATATCTAGACTCAAAACTATATTTTATAAAAGAAAGGCTCCCATGTCCGTAGAACACATAGAAACATTAAATACAAAAAGCAGATAAATAAAGGTCTGACCTGATTGAATAATTTACGAAAAACAAAGATTAACGAGAGTAAAAAATGAAAACAAACAATCCCATTAAGACTACTACTTAAATCAGTTTCTGATAATCAGTGGACCAACTCCTTAATCTACATCAGCAAAAGTTTTTCTACATGATCCAAGAAGGTTTGAACAAAAGGACGTGGTCGTCCAACCTCTAACAATGAATCAACAACAATTTTTTTAATTTTTATTTTATATATTGTTAGATAGCGATAGTATTTTCATTTTTATTTGTTTCATTTATTTATTTATTTTGGTTTGCTTCTAGGCGGTGAAGTTGTTTAGTTTTCTTATTATTTTCAAAAACTCAATCTCAACGAGAAACATGATGTAACAAAAATATTTTTTAAAAATTTTAATTTAACATTATATTCAAAACAAAATAGCGATATAGTATTTCATTTTGTTGTAATTAGTGAACATCATTTTCTGAAAGCAAATGTACTTAAAACCGATAAAATTTTTGTTTTTAATTCGACGATAGTTCTTACGAATCATATAACACGTTACACCAAATTGCTGAACCAATTGAGATTATTTATGAAATAATAAAACGAAATAAAAATTGAAGAGGAGTATTTATGTCAACGTGTGATTTTTCAACACACTACAAAGGAAGGGTTTTAAAAGTCTATATATTCCAGCCCCATGGAAAGAAATTAGGGTTTTCGTTTGTAAAGAAATTAGGGTTTGAGAGGAAAAAAAAAAGAGAGGGGGAGAGGAATCACTAACCAGCATGAAAAGGGTGGTTCGAAAGAAGGAGGCGATCAGGAACAACAGTTCTCAGTATCTTATGAAGTCAAAGGAAAGAGATGATAAAGACTTCATTTCTCTTCCCGTGGAGCTGATAATAGAGATTCTTACGAAACTACCTCCGAGATCGTTGTCCAAGCTCATCTGCGTTTCAAAACTCTGGTCATCTATAATCCAAGGGAAGTATTTCACTGACTTGTACCTCACTCGATCTTCCACTCGGCCGCGTCTTCTTTTCCATCGCTACTGTTTTGACACGAGGCTCTCTCACTATTCCTCTCTGGAGAATCCTTCTTTTGTTCATAGTATTACTCTTCCAGGGTATCAAATTTCACCACCAGTCCGTGGCTTGATCTGTTGTAGAGATCATGATTCTAATGCGGCCATTGGCAATCCTAGCACGGGTCAGTTCTTAACTTTACCTAAAGTCGAAAGATCGTGGCTCAATGGAATCTTTCTTGGATATGATCCGGTTGATGATCTATACAAAGTCCTTTCCATGATTGTTGTACTTCAAGATAAACATGGATATCAAGGTCAAAGGTGTCAAGTCCTCACTTTAGGAGCTCAAGAATCGTGGAGAACGATCGAATGTAAGTATCCCTATTACGCTTTAACTCAAGGTATATGTCAGAATGGGGTTATTTATTATGGAGCTTGCCCCGACATTGGCGACAGATATGTACTAGTGAGCTTTGATTTGAGACTTGAAGAGTTTAGTCTTATTACATTACCAGAAGGTGTCCACGTTAGTGGATATCCTCCTGAGTCTGATTTGGTGAGCTACAACGGAAAAATCGCCTTAGCAAATCATTCACCTAGTCCTAAATTCGACTTGTGGGTTCTGATGGATGTCAACAAACAAGAGTGGACACAAATTTCTTTCGTGGTTCCTTGTTGGGAAGATTCAGAAGGGAATGCCAAATTTCGTTTCAATGTTTTACGTTGGCCTTGGGAAGACAAAATGCGTTGCAGGGGTACTATTAGTACAGGCGAGCTAATAATTGAACCACGCGATAACCCCTACCAGTTTTCTCTTCTCTATTACAATCCCAAAGAAGACAAGGCTAGAAGAGTTGACCTTGAAAGAAGTGGAGATCGCTGTATTCATAGGATAACCTTCCTGGATCATATAGAGAGTCCTATGTTTCTTCCAAGGAAGTTTATCAGTTGATGACTAGTAGTGGCTGGTGGTTACCTATATTAATCTTATTGTTCAGTCTCTTTAAGATCCCACAAAGTATTACTCTTAAGATGAGTCCTTTTAGTACTTTCTTAAGATGAGCCTAAAGATGAATCGTTTATTGGAATGGAAATATTTGACCAGTCTTTTAATACTTTCTTATCTCGTTAATTTTTCTATAGGAATTGCAAATTAATAGCAATAAACAACTGGGTAATCAATGAAAGTTTAGTATTTATTGCAAACAAAGTTAACTTGCTTCCTACTCTCTCATATTATGAATTTTACAATTCATTAGTTTAAAAGTTGAACAATACCTACAGCCTTCAAAAGTTGATGAAACAGAGTTTTTTTTTTCTAGTAAACTAGAAAACTATGTTTTATGAAAAAGGCTCCCACGGCCATAGTAGAAACATCAAATACAAAAATCAGATACAAAAAGCAGATAAATAAAGGTCTGACTGTATTGATTATTTATACCAAAAACAAAGATCAACGACCGTAAACTGAAAACAAACAATCCAATCAAGATAACTTGAATCAGTTTCTTATATTCGTGGACCAACTCCTTAATCTACATCAGCAAATGGTCGTCCAACCACTCTCTCAACCTTCAATTTTGTTTTTTTTTTTTGGATAGATTTTGTGCGAGACTCCACGGGTGGGTTGCAAAGTACATGATCTACAGTTACTGTACGGACGCTAAGAGGTTCCCATGAGGTCTTTCACAAGAGTGCCTAGCTGCTTAAAGCTTACAAACAAAAAATCCAAAACCTTTTAAGAAAAAGAAAAAAAAACCAGAATCCTTCAAATAGATGCTTTAGCCGAGAGACTCATGGAGGTCTCTTATTAATTATTATATTAATAAAATTAAATTAAGAGATCCACAAAAAGATTTATGTTCTTTTTTATGTTTATCAAAAAGATCCATGTGTGAGGTTTGTTTTTCTCCGAGAAACTTCCAAAGCCACAAACATTTTTAGTTGATAATTTTCCACCCAATCAGAAACCTTCACCTATCCATTAAAAGACGTCTCCTACTGTCATGAAATAACATACGTTTCTAAAAAAAATTGAGTTTTTTTTTTTCGGGCTTAAAACACTTAACAAACCACCCCTGATATTCATGCTCTAAAACCCTTGAAAGCCTCCAGGGCATGACCATGGGGCCTCGTTACAAGCTTCTTAACAATAGAATTGTTGTATCCACTGGGATATAGCTTGTGCTTAGACTAACGTGTACACCTCATATTCATATCAAATATAATAAGGTGGGCGTATTTTTCCTGGTGAGAATTTTAATTTATTCTACTTTGAATGATTTTTTTTTCTTCTTAGTTCTTAATAGTACATTTCTCCACTGATAATATCTCGTGATATAGCATATGGATCCTCGTTAATTATAAAATGTATTTCCTTTAAATATAAGAGACAATTTGCTAGAAATTCTACATTCTGGTCAAAATTAAGTTTTTTTTTTTTTTTTCCCTAGTCAAAATTAAGTAAATGAGAAAAACAGTAAATTGATAAAACAGTTGTCGAACACTTTGAAAGTGTTATTACTTTTTAACCCCTCTTTCTTTTGTTAAGAGTCTTTTTCCCGTATGGAGTTTCTCTTTCATCATTTTTATTTCGTTAACATATAAATTATACAACTACATAACTTATTATCATACTACATACTTTATTAATATGATAAATGTTATGTTATCTTACTAATACTAAGTTTACATCAATAAAAGATATGTTATCTTGCTAACACTAAATTTGTATTCGTTAATAATATATTTAACGTTTCTAATATACTATTTTTATCCGTTAACAATTTATTTATCATCTCTAACATAATATTTGTATTCGCTAACATGTTATTTATTTTCAAAACATTGAAACTTAGTTAGAGGTAAGACATTGGCAGATATTTACGTTTTAGAGCAAATACATTTGCAGCTATCTAGGTTACTTTAAAGTATGATATTAATTTGTTTAACGCGATACAAATAAATTTAACATGTTAACAACTTATATATTGCACTAAAACATCTGCCTAGAATCAATGTCCATGGCGACGAAAGAGAAATCGTCGACGACTTCTTGAATCAGTGCCATCTCTAATTCAAGATTCTCGTTCCACACCTCGCAGATTTGTATCGAGTCGTCCTCTGGAAACATTGTCATGATTTGTGATGAATCTTGACAGATCTAGAGCAAAATTCGATCCGGTTTGCAGAACTTAAAAAAATCAATAATTTCTACCATTAGAGCACAGAGAACAAAATCTGAGCAGGTACGTATTGAAACATTTGAGCAAAAAAAACAATAATAAATTATAATTTTCATCGCTGTCTATGCTTCAAATTGTAGTGAGGGAGAAAAAGAAATAGGTGAGAGAGAGAGAGTGTTCGTCGCTGTAGGCTTCGAATTTTAGTGAGGGAGGGAAAAAGATATGTGAGAGAGAGAGTTAAAGGAATAACTAAATAGGAGTATGATTGTATTATTGAAAAATGTACAGTGTTTGAATAGTTGTTTTTCCCATTTAATTTATCTAATTATAAATAGTAACAAGGTCATATGATACATTTACTTTTAATATAACGAAGTTACAAAAGAAGGTAAAAAACGAGCATGATGTCAGACCACCTCCATCCATAAGACCATGTCCATCAGTGAACTTCTGAGAAAGAGGTTCATCCGAATATAATAATATTTTTTTTTGGATTTTATTTTTTATTTTTTTAAATTTAAAAATTATTTTTTTAGACCAATCAGGATGTTCCACGTGTGATGAACTTGGATTCTTCAGATTCGTCGGGAAGAACCTGAGTCATGAACTTCTACCTTTAAAATTATTATTTTATTGAATTTCGTCTTAAAAACTGTACCATGAACTCTTGAAGAACCCCTGATGGACATGCTCTAAATCACTAAATCTGAATGGGGTTCTTACAAAATTAATGGGCATTAAATAAATGAAAAAAGGTTTAAAGCTGAAGAACCGGTCTTAGGAGTACTTAATTAAAAACCGCTGCTTAGGAGGAGTAAAGTACGTGGCGGCTGCTAATTGGTTTGAGAATGAAAGAAAAAATTGGGCCCAAAATCGGACACCTGTGTGTTGGGCCAAATAATTGTTATCTGGTTTTAAAAAGAGAAAATGTCTGAGTATTAGGAATGGAGATGAAAATAAGAGATTCTTAACTTTTTCATTAATCACAAAATGATTTTTCTGGAATTTTTCCACTTTGAAATCAGCTAAGAGAAGCACTATTTTACCTTTTCTCGTCTCGTCTCTCGTCGTGTCATTGTTTTCTCAGATTCCTGAATAATTCCCTTTCGATACCAATCCCCCAAAATCCCTTCGCTCATCTCCCGTAATCGGATTCGAAAACCCTAGGTTACAGTCATGCCCATGGAGAACGACAATGGCCACGCTGGCAACGTCGTCCTCACCGCCGAGCAAGCGACCAAGATTAACGAGACTGATGGACGGTTGCCGGAGAATCGTCCGAGCGGTGTTGTCTCAGACACCGGAAGTGGAAGCGAGAAAGGAGAGGAGGGGATTTAACCGAGCTCGTCCCTCTCTCCCATCGTGGACGCCGGCGACGCAATCGGCGTAATTTTGCCAGATTGTAGTTTTTGGGCCAGACAACGATTATCGAAATGCAACAGTGGGCCACTGGACGGGACGCAAGAGTGGCCCACTGGACGGGACGCAAGAGTGGCCCACTGGACGGGACGCAAGAGTGGCCCACTGGACGGGACGCAAGAGTGGCCCACTGGACGGGCCGAAACGGTGTCGTTATAATGGTACGTTTTCCCTCTTCTTTCTTCACTCCTTCAAATTTTTCTGTTCTTGAATAACTCGGAGATAATTCTTCTTTTAAGTCTAGTACTCTTCAATCTTTTCGTTGCTTTATTGCTAAGTCCGCTTCTTTAGACGAACGAATCCTTTCATCTCTTTTTCTTTCTTGCGTTGGAGAACTCAAGATCTTTCTCTTTTGTCGTCTTTCCTCGCTGACGCTTCTCTTCTCTCACGACTTTGATCGGATTTGTAAAATTTCACTTCGCTAAGTCAAGCAAACGGATTGAGTGTAAGTTTCTATTCTGGGTAATTATCGTTTCTGGTAGTGTCGACCATTTCAAGATTAATGGTGGAATTGATTTTTTGTTTTGTTTTGGTTTTAGTTTGAAATCTGGGTGATTGAATCAACGTAATCTTTGGTTCGGGTGGATTAAACTGGAAATTATCATCTTTTGTTACGGATATAAACATTCAAGGTGATATTAGCAGTTGTAACTTTTTTTGATTTGGATGGTAAATCGTTCTGGATTCTGTTTCGTGTTTTCTTCAACTCTTCCTTCGTTTCTTTACTTCTTCTAGTTTCTTTATATCTTTTCTTACAAGTCATTTGGCAATCTAAAGTTTTTTTTCGTTTTTCTTTGGTAGATTAAATGGATCAGAGGTGTACCATCTGCCATAACCTAACAAAGTTGAACTATTGCTGGACTCATAGAGAGTCCAGAATTTGCAATGTGGCTTTGCACAGTTCTTCAACCCACTATTGGAATCACAATGGGCATCTACATTCGCCCCTGTGTCAGCTATGCTTGCGTTCACCTGCCGTTATAAAATGTTACGTCGATAACAGAACGTTATGCTACAATTGTTTCAATACAGAAGAGCATAGGGGCTGTGTCCTGATGAACCACTCTGTCTTCGTGATTCCGTATTCTTCACACATGGTGAGAGTCTATGTCTATAAAGTTTTGATTTTTGAGTTTTATCACATTTCATTGCCGTAGTTCTAAAAGAAACTGGTTACAACAGAACTGTGTTGCTGGTCCAAGACAACAACGTTTTGTTCCTAATCTTGATCTGGAACTTGGCTTTCATATTCGGCCTCGACACCGTGCTCAAGGTAGTACGTTTTCCACTGACAATTACTATTATATTACATTCACTCTTTTCAGAAAATGTTTGATATGTTGTGCAACATGTTAGGTCTACGAATTGGTCCTCCCAATCATCCTCGTGAAGCAGGTAGTAAACTATTTATTTTCAACTACTATCTACCTCTTATATTACAGTTGCTCTTTTCATAAGATGATAAGTTTTGCTGTGCTACATCTTAGATTTGCAGCTTCGTCCTCCTAATCAGCCTCAACAAAGATTTGGTCAACCTCAAGGTAGTACACTATTGTTTATGCTTCTTATGTTACCTTTAGTCTTTTCATATTCAAAAGCGCTTGATATGTTGTGCAACATGTTAGGTCTACGAATTGGTCCTCTCAATCATCCTCGTGAAGCAGGTAGTAAACTATTTATTTTCAACTACTATCTACCTCTTATATTGCAGTTGCTCTTTTCATAAAGATGATAAGTTTTGCTGTGCTACATCTTAGATTTGCAGCTTCGTCCTCCTAATCAGCCTCAACAAAGATTTGGTCAACCTCAAGGTAGTACACTATTGTTTATGCTTCTTATGTACCTTTAGTCTTTTCATATTCAAAAGCGTTTGATATGTTGTGCAACATGTTAGGTCTACGAATTGGTCCTCCCAATCATCCTCGTGAAGCAGGTAGTAAACTATTTATTTTCAACTACTATCTACCTCTTATATTACAGTTGCTCTTTTCATAAGATGATAAGTTTTGCTGTGCTACATCTTAGATTTGCAGCTTCGTCCTCCTAATCAGCCTCAACAAAGATTTGGTCAACCTCAAGGTAGTACACTATTGTTTATGCTTCTTATGTTACCTTTAGTCTTTTCATATTCAAAAGCGTTTGATATGTTGTGCAACATGTTAGGTCTACGAATTGGTCCTCCCAATCATCCTCGTGAAGCAGGTAGTAAACTATTTATTTTCAACTACTATCTACCTCTTATATTACAGTTACTCTTTTCATAAGATGATAAGTTTTGCTGTGCTACATCTTAGATTTGCAGCTTCGTCCTCCTAATCAGCCTCAACAAAGATTTGGTCAACCTCAAGGTAGTACACTATTGTTTATGCTTCTTATGTTACCTTTAGTCTTTTCATATTCGAAAGTTGCCATTAATGAATTTTTTTTCTTTTTTTTTGTTTACAGAAATAATGTCACCATGCTTCTTATGCACAACTTCAATGCCATTGAAATATTCTTGGCACTATAGAGAAAGAAGGATATCCCTTGGCTCTAGCCACGACCATGTACTTTTCAGGGGCGGACATCCGGAGTCTCCTTTATGTCAAAACTGCCAAATTCGTCCTGCTTTAATTCATTGCTTTAACGAACGATTGAACCTCTGCTATCAGTGTTTCAATGCACACCAAGGGAGGTGCATTCCCAATGGGCACCGTGTGGAGATGATCAGCTTTTCTTCACACTGGGTGGGTTAGGCCTTTTTTTTAAAAAAAAAAATTCAAGCTATAGTTTGATTGATATATTTGTGACGATTCTATAAACTTGCTTATAACAGGATTGTCTCCGTCCGCAGCATTTTCAACCACAGTTGACAAATAGTAAAAGGAGTCCAGGACTGGGACCTGGAAGTGATCGCCCTCCTAAAAGAGGACGAGGAGGAGGATCACCATCAAGACAGGGTGGTCAGCCTGCTGGTCAGGGTCCAAGTGGTAATGTTTTTTTATAAGATGTGATTCATATTGATTAATACGGTTTGCCTTTGCTATCAATCGAAGGATGTTGGTATAAGAAGTGAACTTCTGTCAGAAGTCATAAGCTATTGAAAAAGAAAGAAAAGGCTACGACTTTAAGGAAGTATGAGAATAGGGACATCACAACATTTCCCAAAAAGCTCCACATTTAGAGTGAAAAGTCAAAACAACTCTGATTAAGAGAAATCATCCTCGTCTTGTGTTTGTTTCATGAATTCATTTCATCTTATTTCGTTGTGCCTATGAATATCTTAATGTCTTGTTTTCTCAGCTCTGATTTTGACTTCTCCAGTTGATACCAATTTTACAGGTGTAGGAACTCCAGCAAATTTAGTTGGTGCGAACTTTAGTCATGTGCTCACTGTAAATGCCGGAGAGGTGGGGTTTTCTGAATTTCGTTTCTGATATGAATATGATCAAATATCCTAACTATGATCATTTAATTAGCTGATCTCTGGACACATTGATTTTGTGCAGGATGTGACAATGAAGATAATGACCTTCTCTCAACAAGGATCTCGTGCTATCTGCATCCTTTCAGCAAATGGTCCCATTTCCAATGTTACGCTTCGTCAATCTATGACATCTGGCGGTACTCTAACTTTTGAGGTCTAAATGCTCTCTTCTCTCTTCTCACTTCTCACTTCTCATATATAAATGAATAATGAACTTCTTTCTATTGGTTTCCTTCAAATGTATTTGGGTTGTGTATGTTATTGTTATCAGGGTCGTTTTGAGATTCTCTCTTTGACGGGGTCATTTATGCAAATTAACACCAAAAAAGTGGGTGTTAGATTTGATAAGCCCATACCTGATGGAGTGGATCTTGGTGATCTGTGTGAAAAGGGGCTTGGGGTCTTCTGCAATGGTACTTCTTGTTCCGTAGTGCATTGCTTACTGGTCCCCCGCAGCTCTTGTCTCACAAACTGTTTCTTCTGTTTCTTTTCTAAAGCTGCTGATCTTCGGTTCGAAAGCTCGGGTTCTGAGGATCTGGATAAAGTACTTATTAACACATTGTTTGAGGTACTTGTTCTATCAGTTGCAAAGTGATAAATTTGTTCTGGGTCTTATATTTTCCATATGTTTATATCTTTATGTCTGTACAGGTTGTCCATGATGAGAGCAGAACTTGTCCGTTTATTCTATTTTTGAAAGATTCTGAGAAGTTTGTCGTTGGAAATTCCGATTCGTACTCTGCGTTTAAAAGCAGACTTGAACATCTCCCTGAAAACGTTATTGTGATCGGTTCACAGACACACACTGATAATCGCAAGGAGAAGGTATCTACTGTGCAATGCGTTTTCCCTAATTGCATGCATTGAGCTCATTTAGTTAAATAGAAAGTTGTCCTAGGGCAAATAAGTGTGATTCCTTTTTTCTTTATGCGTTTCACAGGCATTTATATCAGTACCAATTGTTTGTTTGTGACCATTCTATAGCTGCTGCATTTCCTTATTTCATAGGTTGAAGTAGACTTTGAATATTGTGTGTTCACGAAGATGTTTACTTGATTCGTCCTCATAAATATATCCATTCAAATATTTTAGAGTGCAAGTGTTAGGCACTATGTGATTTGTTAGGGTAGTCGGTCTTTCAAGATCTTAGGAATGGACCTCTGTAAAACTTCTTGTAATTGTAAAAGATATTAATTGCAAATATAATAAGTCTCAGGATCGACTAAAATTGAGTATCTTTGCAATGTGAGCACAGTTTCCTTCGACTTGGTTACTTATTACTCTCTGGTTTCTAATCCATAGGTAGCTCATTTGTTTTCATCAATTCATCTCTTTTGCAGGCTCATCCTGGAGGTCTATTTTTCACCAAGTTCGGCGGCAGCCAAACTGCTCTTCTGGACTTAGCTTTTCCAGTAAATCAACGCCTTCTCCTCTTTTCTTTGTTTGTTTCATAAGTAGGAAAATTTAACATAACAAAATTAGTATAGTCATTCTTGAGGCAGATGGCCATTTTCTTTTACCATTTAATGCATGTCTTCCGGGTTCTTCTGCTGCTTTTTTTGTGACCGTTATGTCTTAACTTTGTTTTCCTGACCAGTGGGATTGGTTCATGCTCATATATGCCTTACATTAACTCTCATCTGTTCTGTTTTCTAGTCAGCTTCAGCTCTGCATGCACCTTTGAAACAAGCCTCTAGTTTATTTGATCCAGCTATTCTGATTTCAACTGGCTAGTGCAAATTCGCAGAGTATTTCCTTCTCTTATTGAGTGGTGGGACTAATGTTACCTTTGCTTAATATTCCCAGGACATTGGACGATTACGTGAGCTTGGCAAGGAAATTCCGAAAGCAACGAAACTTCTAACGAAGCTCTTTGAGAATAAAGTTACTATTCATATGCCACAGGTTTGTAACTATGTTCTACTAGACATAAGCATTCTCGTCTGATATATGTCAAAAAAACTTTAGACTTAATGGAGTAATTAATCCCAGGATGAGGATCTTCTTACATCCTGGAACCATCAGTTAGATCGTGATGCTGAGACTCTGAAAATGAAGGCTAATTTCAATCACTTGCGCAAGGTATGTCTTTCCTCTGAATATATGGTCATGGGATATGCTTTTAGCTGTCTTCTTGGATTTAGTATGTAATTGGAAAAAGGTCATGGCAGCATTTTATGTCTGGACATATCAGACTGAAATCATTGGATTTCAATCCCAGTGAGAAATTTTTAATTTTCTTGGGTGCACTCATTTGCATATTTGGCTCTATTAAATCTGTGGCATTTTGGCTGCTCGTGAAAGCATTTACCTCTATTTTTCCTCTTCTTTAAAATCTTGATTGCTAGAATAGCAAGTATTGATAGCATACCTTCTAGAATTGCTTGCTTCTTCTCTGGTGTACTAGGTTATCTGTTTTTCCATAAGGCACAATTCCATTTCCTATTTTAAAACAGTGGCTTGACAGAAGTTTTAAGAACGAATCGATTATTGCATCTTCATTCAGGTGCTGGGACGATGTGATCTGGAATGTGAAGGAATTGAGACGCTGTGCATGAAGGATCTCACACTTCAAAGCGACAGTATGTTTTCCCTTTGTTCGGCACAATGGTTTGGAATGTGAAGGAATTGACAATGGAATGCTTTTCTAAACACTTGACTTTGACTTTCTACTTCAGGTGCAGAAAATATCGTTGGATGGGCTCTTAGTGACCATATAAAGCGTAACCCTGATGTTGATCCAGATACTAGGAATGTGTTGTCTCTTGATAGGTAATTGGCAGCTTGTCTCTGTGCATTACTGCTCTTATATATCAGTACTGAGTGCGAACTTTGGACTTGCAGCATAGAATTTGGAATTGGAGTTTTACAGGCTCTTCTAAATGAATCTACGAGCTTAAAGTATTCTCTCAAGGTTAGCAAATTGTCTTGGAATGAATTAAATTATTTGCATACTGGCTCACATTAAAAGAAATGGCTTCTATCATCATATAACAACTGTTAATTTTCTCTGTTGCTTTCAGGACGTTGTGACAGAAAATGAGTTTGAGAAGAGGCTTTTAAGTGATGTCATTCCGCCCAGTGACATTGGTGTTTCATTTGATGACACTGGGGCACTTGAGAATGTGAAAGACACCTTAAAGGAATTGGTTATGCTTCCTTTACAGCGGCCTGAACTTTTCTGCAAGGGGCAATTAACAAAGGTGGTTCTCTTCTCTGCCTGAGTTTTCTGTGTATACACACACATTATCATGCGTAAACTTCACTGTAATATAATATATGTTTATGATGGGATATTATGGATTGATTGTAGGAGCGAGATGATGCTCTGGCTGAAGGTAAAGCTCCTCCAGCTCTAAGTGGAAGTTCTGATATCCGAGCTTTAAACATGCAGGATTTCAGATACGCACATGAGCAGGTAAGATTTACTTATGCTTGGTTTTTGTTTTCGTTTTTCATATCAGACTCAGGCTCAGAGAAAAACTGTAACCGTTGTCCCTGGTATTGAATCAGGTGTGCGCGAGCGTCTCGTCAGAATCGGTGAACATGACAGGGCTTCAACAATGGAACGAACTCTACGGAGAAGGTGGATCTAGAAAGAAGAAATCACTCAGCTACTTCATGTAGGATTGAATCTACTTCAGAAACCATAACTCAATTTTAGTCACGAAAGGAGCTCTCGGTTGGAGGTAGAATGTGTTGTATATGTAGATTGTTTAGGGGAATATAGATAAAAGAATAAGTGACAACATGTTGAACGAGACTGTTTTGTTGTGTTCGATCTTTGTGTTTGTATAGCCGGTTATGTCCTTCTTGTAGTGACTTCCTGACAGATTAACCGGTTTTAGTCGGTTTTTTTTTTTTAGAGAAGAAAGAACAAGTCAAGTCCAGTCACTATTTTCAAATGACTTGGCGGGGATGAATAACAAATGTTTTCTCTGCAACTTTTTCGATCAACCTTGTACAATTGGACCATCTTTGAATTTATTGAATTACAACCTCTCTAACTGGTTGGTTGAGAGACTTTTATACCCTTGAGTTCGAAAATCTGCTCACATTTCTGGCCAAACCAAAGATTCGATTGCAAGAAATAATTACCTTCAGTTTGATTTTGAGCCTTAACGAGAAAACAAAAAAAAAAATCAGAACTGTTTTCATAATAGCTTAATCCGGTCAAGTTTGTACAGTACAGGGCCTGGCCGGGCCGGGTTTAAAAACATTTTTTTTCTTTCTTAACATCCTTATGTTTTATTGATAACTCCTCCATCTCCGGGATCAACTCAGGCTTCCCGTACAGAGGAATCAGTGAATCGGAAATGTTAGATCTAGTAGCGACGTTGCCGTCGCCGTCTTCGGCGCCGAGATCCGCCTCAGACTTCTTCTCCGATCCACAAATGGGTCATAATCCACAAGCTGCTAAGAGAAAAGCTCAGATTGTGGAGCTTGATTTTGCTGATGAATAAATAGATGGATATTCAGGTTGTTTGCTAGTGTATATAAAGTGTAGAAGCCCTGTACAGTTTAGGTAAATATATCACTTGGTTTCTATAAGTATTTATCTATCAAACTATTTGTCAATCAATAGATAATCCTATTGACACAGAAATTTAAAGCAGATATGGTTCAACCTTTCACCCTACTAAATTAACTCAGTATCATTTTTTGATTAACCACTACATCAAAAGCACTTCCTCCATTTATCTATGCCTAGTAAATAGTAGTAATAATATTTTAAGGTCTAACAATTAATCAACAACCTTTGTTTTCTATTTATTGTTTAGAGAGCGATATCATTTCATTTTGTTTTAATATGAAATGTAAAAACTAGATAGTTACTAAACATCATTTTCTGAGATTCTTATATTGATTCCACAGACTATTAAATAATCAATTTTAAGCTATTCCACGAACCTGTCTACGTTGAACCGTGTAAGGAATGATTCTGCATTTTAATATTAGTACATTCAAAGTTTACGACTACCACGTCGATTATGTGCCTCCACAAAACTCTCTTTATATAACTTCTCATTTCCAACTCATCTACAATCCAAGTCCATCGACAAACATTTATCTCTCACGGCGTGAACAACAGAGAACCGGGCTAAAATGGCGGCTTTCGCAACCAAACAACCTCTGTTGCTGTCTCTCCTCCTCGCCATTGGCTTCTTTGTGGTACATGACTCTTGACCCAAAAAAAAAGTACAAGACTAACGCCCTTGTGTTTGGACTGGTTCTAAGATGGCTGCACTTGGAGTCTTTGGTGATATGAAACTTGTCAATAAGGATGGTTACAAAGATGAGATTCTTAGCTGTTTCCCATACGCTCATCTAGAAAAAGCAACGAGAGATGGTCAGATTAAATTAATGTAATTTGACAAAAAAGAAACATATAACAAAAACCGCGTCTCCAACTCCAAAGCCATCTATCTAACCATCACTTTCCTTCTTCCAGCTGTCCGAATCAAAACGCGCCTTTGTCTTCAGTCTTCACCAAACCCATCCTCCGAACCGAACCTTCCTCTCTGACCCTCTCTGCTCTTACTATATATATACAACCAATTATATTCGACCTCACAAGAAAAACCAAAAAAATCTACACTCAGAAAATAAAACCCACCAAAAAAAAAATTTTTAAAAAGAAATGTCGATCATCAGTTACTCCACTATGTTTGTTCTGCTGCTTTCCGCTCTTATGATTTGCTCTGTTTCAGCCAATTTTCAGCGAGACGTAGAGATAACTTGGGGAGACGGACGTGGACAGATCACCAACAACGGCGATCTTCTCACTCTCTCTCTCGACAAGTCTTCCGGCTCAGGCTTCCGATCCAAGAACGAGTATTTGTTCGGTAAGATCGACATGCAGATCAAGCTCGTGGCCGGAAACTCCGCCGGAACAGTCACTGCTTACTATGTAAGTCTCTTTAGTGTGTTATCTGTGAGCCTTTAGAGTAATTATAGCTCAAAATGGTTGTTTGATTGTTTTTGTTGATGTTTTTTATGTTTTACAGTTGAAATCACCTGGATCTACATGGGACGAGGTTGATTTCGAGTTCTTGGGAAATCTAAGTGGCGATCCTTACACACTTCATACCAATGTCTTCACGCAAGGTAAAGGCGACAGAGAACAACAGTTTAAACTCTGGTTCGATCCAACTAGTGATTTCCACACTTACTCCATCCTCTGGAACCCACAACGCATTATGTAAGTGTTCTTGTTTTTCTTCCTTGATTAACCGAAACTAAATTCGAAAATGGTTTTATGCATCACATAATTACATTTTTACCTCTATATCTAAAAAAAATCTTTAAAAAGAAAATAAGAATATATAACTAAATAGCAAACCCGAACCAAAACAAACCATCCATATTATATTAGGCGTTACTTTTTTTCATAATTTATACCATTACGTTGTTGAATCTGATCATTGTGTTTTTTTTTTTTTTCTATCAATTTAGATTCTCCGTTGATGGAACTCCGATAAGAGAATTCAAGAACATGGAATCTCAAGGGACTCTGTTCCCTAAGAACCAGCCGATGAGAATGTACTCGAGTCTATGGAACGCTGAAGACTGGGCCACAAGGGGCGGTCTAGTCAAAACCGACTGGTCTAAAGCTCCCTTCACTGCTTCTTACCGCGGCTTTAATGAAGAAGCTTGCGTCATGTCAAATGGTAAGTCGTCGTGCCCCAACGGGTCAGGACAAGGGAGTAGTAGTGGTTCGTGGCTGTCACAGGAGTTAGACTCCACGGGTCAAGAACGGATGAGATGGGTGCAAAGTAACTACATGATCTATAACTACTGTACGGACATTAAGAGGTTCCCTCAAGGTCTTCCACAAGAGTGCCTAGCTGCGTAAAGCTTTTAAACAAAACAAAAGATTCAAAGCCTTCTAAAAAAAAAATTCTTTAATTCATCATATAAAGTATCTAGTATGTGGTTGCACATCTGTTTTTTTCATTTAGTCTATGTAAGTATATGTGTATTTAAATGATCCATCACCTTACCAAAAGAAAGCATTTGAACGTACGAAGAAAAGAAAAAGTAAGAACAGTGTGCGAACAAATAAAATAGAAGGAAGAAAAAAAAAACAAAAGGAAAACCGAACCCTTCAAATGAACAACCTTAAACCCTATATAACCCTTGAGAGCCTCCGGGGCATGGCCATGAGGCCTAGTTGTAACTTGCACGCTCCTTAACAATGTGAATTCTCTCATGCCTTCCGTAGGAATTATTGTGTACACTGGGATATAGCTTGTGCTGACTTCCTCATTTATCTATGCGACTATGCCTAGAAAGTAGTAGGAATAAGAATTTATGGTCTAACAACTAATCAACAACTTTTCTTTTGTATTGTTTAGAGAGCGATATTATTAAATTTGTTTTAATATGAACTGTAAAAACTAAATACTGTAGTTACTAAACATAATTTTCTGAGATTCTTATATTGATTCCACAGACAAAAATTATAAAGTAATAAGCTATTTGACTATTAAATAATCAGTTTTAAGCTATTCCACGAACCTGTCTACGTTGAACCGTGTAAGGAATGATTCTTCATTTAAATATTAGTACACACAAAGTTTACGACTACCACGTCGATTATGTGCCTCCACGAAAGTCTCTTTATATAACTTCTCATTTCCAACTCATCTACAATCCAAGTCCATCGACAAACATTTATCTCTCACGGCGTGAAACAACAGAGAACCGGGCCAAAATGGCGGCTTTCGCAACCAAACAACCTCTGTTGTTGTCTCTCCTCCTCGCCATTGGCTTCTTTGTGGTGGCTGCATCCGCTGGAAGCTTCTACGAGAGCTTTGATATCACTTGGGGAGATGGTCGTGCCAACATCTACGAGAATGGACAGCTTCTCACTTGCACTCTCGACAAGACCTCCGGTTCAGGTTTTCAGTCCAAGAAGGAGTATTTATACGGTAAGATCGACATGAAGCTCAAGCTTGTTGCTGGAAACTCTGCTGGAACCGTCACCGCCTACTACGTAAGGAATCTCCTTGTCAAATTAACTGATCTCCAATATGATATATTAGGGTTCTTTTTCTCTCAAAACCAATCAGTAATGAATTCAGTTATATCCTAATATTATACATTTCTGTGGCAGCTTTCTTCCAAAGGCGCGACATGGGATGAGATTGACTTCGAGTTCTTGGGAAATCTCACAGGACAGCCTTACACTATCCACACCAATGTTTTCACCGGAGGTAAAGGCGATCGTGAGATGCAGTTCCATCTCTGGTTCGATCCCACCGCAGATTTCCACACCTACACCGTCCACTGGAACCCTGCTAACATCATGTGAGTATATATAGTCTATCAGAAAATCCTACATTGATAATACTTTGCAAAATTATGTATATAAGATATGTTTTTATTCATTCATTACTCATTGGTTTTGCTATAATAGCTTACGAAATTTGACATGGCTAATCCCATATTTTTCTCCTTTTTATACGTGATCCGTTGTTACCTTCTTATTTTTTCTTTGAGCAATTCTTTTTGGCATTTAAAACGTCTAATATCAGTTTGACATGATTCTTAACCTTTCTTGTGTCTGAAGTTTCCTTGTGGATGGGATCCCAATTCGGGTGTTCAAGAACAACGAGAAAAATGGGGTGGCTTACCCTACGTACCAACCCATGAAGATATACTCAAGCCTCTGGGAAGCCGATGACTGGGCAACACAAGGCGGTCGCGTGAAGATTGACTGGAACAATGCACCATTCAGAGCCTCCTACAGGAGCTTTAACGACCAAAGCTCATGTAGCAGGACATCGAACTCCACATGGGTGACTTGTGACGCAAACAAAGACTCGTGGATGTGGACCACTCTCAGTAGCCACCAGTACGGACAGATGAAGTGGGTGCAAGACGAATTCATGATCTACAACTATTGCACTGATTATAAGAGGTTCCCTCAGGGTCTCCCCAAGGAATGTAACCTTTAAATCTTGGTTGATCCTACTATGAGAATTTTCGAGCATTTTCCTTAATAACTCTTCTTTTTTTTTCCCTTCGTTTTATATCATACTTTGATGTTTACTTTGAATTCTTTCTTTTTTTCTTTTGGTGTTTCTGAGATACGATAACACACGTGTATGTAATCTTACCAAGAAAAATAAAAATTTGTACTCGATTATGTGGTGTAATTGTTTTTTTTTTAATTGTGGTTGTTTTTGCGTGCAATGCAAGCAGCATCATTTTGCTGAAAAATATGTACACATTACTAAAAGTGAGATTCCGCAGGTCCTCAAAGGACTAGTAATACAAACACTAGTATGCAGCGAATGGCATGAGAGAACCGTGATCTTGGCAAAAAGGAAGAAAAAGAGTTTTGATGAACTAATGCAACATCGGCTCGTCAGATCCTGATTTTATCGAGCAAAACTTTTGTAAATCATTTACCAATACCGTTATTCCATACTTTTAAAAATAAAATTTACATCTATCTGAGATTTTAAATTTCCAACTCAAAATCATATAATACTTTACTTAAGGATCTATGTAGTTTTAGCGTTAATTAATAATATAGAGCGTTTGCCTGATAGAAATCATAACGAAGTTAAACTAGCGTTAATTAATAATATAGACTGATAGAAATCATAACGAAGTTAAACAAACTTGTTTTACTTTATGTGCAAATTTTTGCACTAATTAACAAGAATATTTTATAGAGATACCGGAAAATTTTAAACAGTTCAATTCGATGTAAAGTTATTGATATGTTTATAATATTCAAAAGATATTTTTTAGCTTCAAAGTTTAATGAATGCGTTGGTTGGTCCAACTAACTAATAGGGCCCTAACATTAAATACTTTTAAGAGTCACTATTAGGATATGAACTTTTTGGACAGTCCAATTTACAGCACAGAACGTGCTTCAATACCTATTCACTTCCTCTTCGACAATGATATTTGAAATTAAATTTCTATTTTTGATATCCAAGATTTCTTTTTCCTTTCATATAACTCAAATGCATTTTCAGAATCACACTTGTTCAAGTCTCCTTATCTCATTGTTTAATCATTACATCCAATACGTCGAAAAAGGAACATTCAATTAATATACATTGATTTTTAGATATAATAAATGTTCAAATTACCTACATTAAATTTACGGATAAAACGGAATCATGTGTCTACAATAATTTATATAATAATTAAGAAAATATTTTAATTTACAGATAATGAAAACAGGTCCAAAAAATAAAAACAAGTTAAGTTTGGTCCAAACTCAATTTGGATTTTCAGGATCACAGAAGTAAGGTTCATGAATGTTAATATGTTATGTTGAAGCGAGTCGACATGCTATTGATTTGTCACTTTCCATCTTAATTGCAATCTGGCTTAAGTCAAAATCACCTCATTTAGAGCACATCGTGACTATTTCTCAACACATCTCTATGTCCATTAGAGGTGTAGTTGACAACGATTCAAGTTCCCCGATTTTGTTTTACTAAGACGTTGCTGGCGTAATTTGGGGATCAGAGCAAGTTACTCAAGTCTCCTCTCAAATAATACTAATATTATTCCGTACAAAAAGTTGGTGTATCAATCGACTAAATGATTGACATTTTGCGCGTCAAACCTTACTTTAAAGAGAGAGATGATATACGTTTCGTGAAACCATCACAATTTTTTTCTTAACTAGTTCTAGCTTAGAAATAAATATAAACTAATATTTTCTGATAAAAATTTGTGATTAAGAAAATCAGCAAAATTATTTCGATTTATTAAAGATAATTTTTTCTGCAAGGCCAATTTTTTATGATTTATATAAGTATATAACTTGTCACGAAGTACGACAAAAAAAATTAACCCACTAATGATTTTCAAGAGAGATGAAAAGAATTCAAATACTAAGATTCTTGGCCAAAAAAAAAGAAAGAGTACAAGGACAGAAAATTAATTAATAAATCCTTACGGATCAAATTCATTAGAGGCAGTTAGCTCATCAAACCATTCAATGCGAATTGAGAAGTCCACCGGTATTTTACTTCATACATGTACAACTATACAAGTGATCTGTTATAACCAAAAAAAACTATACAAGTGATCTACAAATTGCCGCGTACATTTTTTTATACCTTCAGTATTATATTCCCCCTGCCAAATCCTCAAATCCAAAGTCCAAACCATTCTATAAATAATGTACATTTACAAATTTATGTTAAGAGTCTTCCTGTATTCTCATTATTAGATACATCTAAAAAAATTCTAAAACAAAAAAAATAGAGAGGGAGAGAGAGGGAGAACGGATAATAAGAGTAGTGAATATTCCTGTTGGAAGGAGAGAAAGAAATGGTGAGGTTGAGAGAAACAGAATTGCTCCTGAGACTCTGTATCGTCTTTTTTCTCCTCCTCACTTCTTTTTTGGTCGGTTTGGATTCTCAGACCAAAGAGGTTGCTTATATCCACAAGAAAGTCACTTTCAGAGATTTGTTTGCTCTGGAGTATGTCCATTTTCATTGTCTAGATTTTATATGTATAACTAACAATTTAAGCTATCCATACAATATTAATCTCCAAAAGATTGTTGTAGTAAATCTGCAAATTAAACCCTTATTTTCCTTTCACTTTTGCAACACTAGTCCATATGAAATAAAAAAATCATTGAAATAAATTCCGATGGTTTTTCATTACATATCGTATTTAATAGATTTTGAGTTTTGTATGGGCGCTGTCAAACAAATATTTCACAGTTTGTGGAAGGATTTTGTTAAAATTTTCTAGTAACAGTTCCTGTTTTGGTCAAAATTTCATGAAATGTATCAATTTGTACTGTGGGGACTGCTGCTTTCACTCTTTTATTTTTTGGATAACACAAATCTTCATAATACATCATCCTCCCACAAAAACATTAGCTGTAAGTTTTCTTTTTATAATACTTATAATATGTTTGCGTTGTTTATGATTTTAATTCAGGGTTGAGTTGTACATAGATGTTGTGGTTGCTGCATATAACATTGTTCAATTAGGGTTTGGTTGGTTTGGTGCTGGACAAAAGACCACCAATTCTAAATGGCTCTCTTACCTCTTGGATCAGGTAGACATATCACACATTAAGTATCTTGATTTATAGTATCTTTGATTTAACATGCTATAGATATGTGTATGATATTAATTTCGAGATGAAACAGACGGCAGTGTACGTGATGTTCGCCGGGACATCAGCAGCGGCGCAACACTCATTGCTTGTGGTTACAGGTTCGAGGGAGCTTCAGTGGATGAAGTGGTGCTCCAAGTTCACGAGGTTTTGCTTTCAGATCGGAAGTGCCATCGTCTTAAACTACATCGCGGCAATTCTCATGATCATCCTCTCCTTCCTCTCGGCCTTCAACCTCTTCCGCCTCTACTCCCCTAAACGTTATTTTCACTTCAAGTCCTCTTCTTAATAAAACACTTTGTTAATCCTTTTCTTAATCCAGAATAATGTTGATAATGTAAAGAAAGAGTTGATAATTATTGATTTGAATCTAAATTATATAACTTGTGTATCTTCCAGTAAATGCAACGTTGTCATATACAATAGATGAACAATAAATATCACTATTCACTAGTCTATTGCTTGAGAAAATAGGTGCGTACGTGGTCTATACTTACTTTTGTCAAGTTACTAAAACTAGTAAGTGTGTCTTGCATTTTCTTTTGGTATTTTATAATGCTTTCGTGCTACTCGGGCCTATTGTGGTCCTTGATGATTCATCATTGATATATAACAGGGCCTAAAAACCGAGCTTACTTGCCTTGAGGCCCGAGTTAGACTTGATAAAATTATATATATGCATAAGTATACTGTGTTAATGTAAGTTTACCAACAGAAAAAACATTGTAATCAAATGTGAAGTTTAGTAACAAACAAAATATTATTTCCATGAGGAATGTGAAATTGAGAAGAGTCGTAACAAAAACTTAAAAGTCGACACAGCGACTACAAATAAGCTGTGGTCGGATTTAAAAAAAAAAACTTCCATTGTTATCAATTTTTCGAGACCAATACATTTGGATGTTGGGAGGTTATCCCGGAGAGAGAGATAATATTGGTCCATGTGTCTCCTTTCTAATTTGAACATATGAACATTTATAATTTTATTGTATGTTTTCGATATGGTCTGTGTTTCCTTTCTAATTTGGAGTCTTGGACATATATATGATCATTTAGAATATTATTGTATGTTTTCGAAAGACAGATGTTGTGCATTCTTTAACAATAACAAAAAGACAGATCTTGTGAATTAGTCCAATGATTCAACGTTCTCAAACCATCTGTCATATATATATATATATATATATATATATAATATCTTCAAAACTTAAATCCAAAAATATCTGTAATTATTTGGCAACGCCACATATGAAACTAATTTCAACATTATTGTGTTACGGTGTTACCCAAAAGGCCAAAACACACAAAAATGTAAAGATAACTAGTTTAGTCTATTTTCATGCTTTGCCGCGATTTTGTTCAGATTCACGATCTTACTGTTCCGATGCCCCATTTGGGGATGGTCAATATAAATATATATATATATATAATTTTTTTTAGAAAAAATGAGATGACTAGCTCTCAAAATGGACAGAGACACCAAGTTCGAACAAGGGTTTCAGTAGATTGGCAACAGAACAGGCTCACTTGTTTCTTCTTTTTTTTTTTAGGTTGACTCACTTGTTTCTTTGCAAAAACGTGACCTTAGACCCAATAGTCAGGGTGGTAACTTGGGAAATACCGATCACACAGAATTTATGAATATTAGACTATTCATTTTGTAGAACATTGGTTTAATGATCCATCAAACTTGGTCAAATATCTTTAACAGAAAAAATAAACTTAATCAGATATCATCTTCTTCGTATGGAAGTCATATTAACGGCATTAAATGAAATTAGTTATGATGATTTTCTCCATAGTTTTTATTCTTACCAAAATCTTGACTGTATAAATAAGTCGAATAACTCCACCAAGAAAGTCACTAATTTCAGTAAAAAGTCCTGATGTCAACATTTAGTTTGTTTCCTTACTTTTGAACAAGCATTTATTTCCTCTCTTTTTTTTGGTCAAAGCATTTATTTCCTCTTTATGGTTCCAATTTTTAGGAGTTATGACCAATATATTTAGGTATTTATATGTAGTAATTATTTTCTTGCAAGAAGAAAAGGAAGCTCCAAACCCAAATTGGCTTCTTTTTCTGTTGTTACTCCAAAACATTTATTTTTTGTCCATATGAAGTATGAACTCGCCCCCACATTTTCAAAGCTTTTTGTCTTTCATTTAATAAAATATATTTTATCTCTAAAAGGTGAACAAAAGTTTCCTAAAAAAGAAAAGAAAAGTTTATAAATGCCAAAAAAATCATCTAACCAATTGTATAAATGGAGAGAAACGCCCCTTTGTTCTCTTCTCTTGTGTTTTCTTGAGTTGTTTTCTCCAAAACACAACCAACTGCAGAATCACAAGCTTGATTACTAAAAGCTTCCCTCTTTCTCTCTCTCTTCTCTGAAAATTCTCCAGGAAAAACGAGAGACTCGCTGTCCAAGAAAACTCTGCAAAATCTCAATTCAACTGATTGAGCGAGACAAATCAATCAAATCCCCTCGTTTCTCAAAAACCCATATTTCCCTTTTTCTTCTCTCACCTTGATTTAGCCATAAAGTTGCCACCTTTTCATCTCTCCCAGAGAAACTCCTTATAAGCACTCTGTTTCTCATCTCTCTCTCTATAGACGATGAAAGAGTATTGGACATCTTTGGCTTCGCTTCTCGGCGTTTTAGCCTTTTGCCAGAGCCTAATGAATTCAGTATTCCCACCGGAGCTCCGTTTCGCCTTCCTGAAACTCTTCAACAGATTCTTCCAACTCTTCTCCTCCTTCTGTTACTTCGACATAACGGAGATTGACGGCGTCAACACCAACGAGCTTTACAATGCGGTCCAGCTCTACCTCAGCTCCTCCATCTCCTCCGTCTCCGGAAACCGCCTCAGCCTCACGCGCGCCATCAACTCCTCCTCAATCACATTCGGCCTCTCCAACAACGACTCCATCGTCGACACCTTCAACTCCGTCACCGTCGTCTGGGAACACATCGTCACACAGAGACAGACTCAGACCTTCGCTTGGAGACCAATGCCTGAGGAGAAACGTGGCTTCACTCTCCGGATCAAGAAGAAAGACAAAAACTTGATCCTCGATTCTTACTTGGATTACATCATGGAGAAAGCAAATGAGATTCGCCGCAAGAATCAGGATCGGCTTCTTTACACTAATTCGCGAGGTGGGTCTCTCGATTCGAGAGGTCTTCCTTGGGAATCTGTTCCCTTTAAGCATCCGAGCACTTTCGATACGCTCGCGATGGATCCGGTGAAGAAGAAACAGATCATGGAGGATCTCAAAGATTTTGCAAAGTGCCAATCTTTTTACCAGAAAACCGGTCGGGCTTGGAAAAGAGGATACTTGCTTTACGGTCCACCCGGAACCGGGAAATCGAGCATGATCGCCGCCATGGCTAACTATCTCGGATACGACATCTACGATCTTGAGCTCACGGAGGTCAAAAGCAATTCTGAATTGAGGAAGCTGCTGATGAAAACGAGCTCGAAGTCGATAATTGTGATCGAGGACATTGATTGTTCCATCAGTTTAACGAATCGGAGCAAGAAGCAGAGCACGGCGGGGAGCTACTATGATCCGGAGATGACGTTAACCGGGTCCGGTTTAGGAGATGATTCGGGCAATGGCAGCACGATTACGCTGTCCGGTTTGCTGAATTTCACTGATGGGCTTTGGTCTTGTTGTGGCAGCGAGAGGATCTTTGTGTTCACGACCAATCACATTGAGAAACTTGATCCTGCGCTTCTGAGAAGTGGAAGAATGGATATGCATATATACATGAGCTACTGTACGTTTCCTTCGCTGAAGATCTTGCTGAGGAACTACTTGGGATACGAGGAAAGAGATCTAAACGACGGCGTTTTCAAGGAGATGGAAGAAGTGGTGGTTAAGGCGGAGATTACGCCGGCTGACGTAAGCGAGGCTCTGATTAAGAATCGGAGGGATAGAGAGAAAGCTCTGAGGGAGCTGTTGGAGGAGTTGAGAAGTAGAGCGAAGAGAAATGAGAAGAATGCAAAATTGAGGGGTCGAAATGGGAGCTTGACGGTGGCTGCTGACGTGGAGGAGCAGGAGAAGAGGGCTTTGGACAGTCCTTATGCAGAAGAGAACGGAGAAGATGAGGAGGAAGAAGAGATAGATGACAGTATTTGCAAGAATAGTGAAGATTAACATTCTATTACACAATGTGAAAGTTGTGATCTTTCTTACTTTCTCTTTTTTAGGTAGTCAACTTTTCGAAGTGAGTTAAAAGTTAAAGAAGAAGTGGAAAAAAGAGCTAGCGAGGTAGTTAAAAAGAGCTCCTAGTGGTGCTGATGAAGCCTTTTTTGTATGTGGGGATTAGAAAATGCAAAGAGAATCATTGGGTAACCATTGGCATATGATATGGTGTCATTAATTATAGTATTGATAGGAACTTATTATTGGTGTTTTGTTGAGTGGTATGTAGTTATCATATACTATTAGGTATGGGAGTATTTAACTATATACCTTAGTTGAATCAGAATCCCAAGACTAATTAACCTATTCTATGTTTATCAAAGTCAGTGCGAACTTGTTTTGTGGATTGCGATTAGTAGGGATCCAATATTTAATCCGATCTGGTTTGGAAAAAAAAAATTAGGTATTCGGAATTCTTGAACTCGGTTTGCAATTTTTTAAATCTCAGAAAACAGTTGTTAATGATGATTAAACACTACTGAAGTATGACATTAATCGATTATCGTCCAAATCATAGTGATGATAGTTAACCCATTAATTGCAAATGAAACTGATCACAAAATAAAAAGATTTGTTGACGGAAAATTGCACATTTTATTCCTCATCTATTTGCAATCGACATAAATAATCTCTAACTATCGTGATTACAAAAAAATTCCTCAACTCAATGTTACTATGCAAAATTAAGACTAATATAGTCAAACCTTAACTGAGAAAACGGAACACGTTACATTAAATCTCGTTAACTTTTTATGAGTCTAATTTCGCAGAGTTAATATAAAGTTGAGGAATTAATTTGCCAAATTAAAAATTGAGGAATTAATCTGTAAAATTATAAAACTTGAGGAACTAAATGAACTAATATTTAAAAATATACACATAACTGTTAAGAAAATTATTACATAGCACTAAAAACTATTGAATGTGCAAAAAAAATCAAATAAACTATATATAGCTCTGAGCTATTAAAAATGGTAGTTCAAGTTGAAAAAAAAATGTAGCATTTTGCAAAAAAAAAATCATGTGGTAACAAACAGGTAAATTTTATTTTTTGAAAACAGTTTAGTTCTGATCTATTTTCAAAATAATTAATACAAAAGAAAAGAACAAAATTTAGATAACATAAAAAGATAAAAAGAATATTAGAAATTAATTTAACAAACGTATATATTTCTAATTTTTTTTGTAGCTCTTAGATGGTACTCATGTACTACAAACCAGAGTTTTATAATTATAAAACAATACTTTACAATATAATTTTATAGTCTAATATTACTGATCTAAAATAAATCTACAGCTCGAATCTGACTATATAAATCTATAAAAATACAATGGTAAGATCCAAGTAATTTAGGCTTTCATGCATGAACAATAGAGACTCAACTAAGATTACTTTATTAATAGCATCAAATACAAAAAAAAAGTTTCTGTAACTGTAAAAACTTATCGGTTAAGTTCTTATATAGTTTTATATAATTGTTTTGATTTTTTCTGTTTTCAAATTTAATAGTTTTTAATGTTAAAAGAAAATTATTAAAATTGTTATGAACAAACAATTTAATAATTTTTTCACATTCAATAGTTTTTAGTGCTACGTAATAATTTTCACCGTTGTTATGAATAAGCATTAACAATTATGTGTATACTTTTAAATTTCAGTTCATTTAATTTCTCAAGTTTTATAATTTTACAGATTAATTCTTCAACTTTTAATTTGGCAAATTAATTCCTCAACTTTATATTAACTCTGTAAAATTAGACTCATAAAAAGTTAGCAAGATTTAATGTAACGTTTTCCGTTTTCTCAATTAACAGTTGACTATATTTAATTTTAATTTTGCGTGGTCAACGTTGAGTTGAAGAATTTTTTTGCAATCACGATAGTCGAAGATTATTTATACCAATTGCAAATAGTTGAGGAATAAAATGTGTAATTTCCCATTTGTTGACATATGAAAATGGGACCATCCGTGTAATTGTAACTTCATTCAGTTACGTACATAGCTCGTCAATTTCATTCAATGTTATTCATATAAGGGTTGACGATCTATATCCCCATGGGAACTATAATATAGCACCAGATCCACACGGAACTATAACCTCGTTTTAGACGTCCATAAGAGGAAAGTTGTAGATCTAAATCCCCATGTAATAATAGTTCGAAATCTACTTCCCCAGATGTATTAGTTTTTACGGTTTCTGCCGGTTTGCGATGTAAACCCGAGAGTTAAACCATCAATCGCTGAAACCAAACAAAAAAAAACCGACCCGAACTAAAAAAACCTGATTCGAACCCGACCCATATGACAGCATTTTATTCTCACTTTGGTCCCAAAATCCCCAAATCGAAAAAATTCAGTAAGAACCCTAAATTCGATTCTGGAAAATCGATTGTTGTAATCAGTAATTTCTGAAATCGAGGGTAAATATAGTGTTATGGGTTCATATTTGAGTGTTAATTGTAGTCTTTTTCTTATGTCTCCCTCATCATCGTCATCACTTTCTGGAATGTTGTCGTGGAAAATTGAAGGCTCGTCCTCAAATTCCTCCACCATTTTCTCGATTTCAGTTGCATCTCTGTCCACTTCTTCTTCATCGAAATCGTCTTCGCCAAGCGCACGACGAATGACTAAGGCCATCGAAATCGTCGTCAACCTCTTCCTTCAGCTTTGATTTCGAATTCGATTTCTAGGGTTTAGGATTTGGGAATTTTGAATTTGGAGATTTTGTTGGGTTTTGGTTTAT
Source organism: Eutrema salsugineum (assembly GCF_000478725.1). Classification (NCBI taxonomy): domain Eukaryota; kingdom Viridiplantae; phylum Streptophyta; class Magnoliopsida; order Brassicales; family Brassicaceae; genus Eutrema; species Eutrema salsugineum. Next base: position 6,051,926 of record NW_006256909.1, on the reverse strand, counting down.
TAGTTGGGTTTTGGTTTATTAGTTGTAATCGGGTCATAATCCGGGTCATGATTGGTTTAACAACGCTAATACATGGTTTAGCTTTGTTTCCGATATAGTAATCCAACTAAAACCGACTCCAATGGGGTTTGGGCTTTCGAACTTTGTAACTGTGGGGAAGTAGATTTCGAACTATTATTACATGTGGATTTAGATCTACAACTTTTCTCTCATGGACGTCTAAAACAAGGTCATAGTTCCGTGTGGATCTGGTGCTATATGATAATTCCCATGGGGATATAGATCGTCAACCCTTCATATAATCATATATATGTTATGTCACTTTAGCTGATTGAAGATTATTTTGTGTTATATTATGAATAAGCTGGATATATAGTAACCGCGTAGGATCCTAGGATTGAAGAAGGGTCTCGAATAAGTTGATTTCTTTACACCTTAAGTTGATTCACTATAATGGGCTAAATAGTATATAATATTAATTTGTACTTTGGTTCAACTTATATCTATTCAGCCTCCATTAAATGGAATTAGTTTAAAGAGTTGGAAAAAACTAATGATAGATAGATTGTTGCTAAAATGGATCTCCCATTGGATAAGAACAATGCCTTAAGATCAGTGCCTTGTCAATGTCAAAGTACAAACACAGGACGAATTGTTTAGTCTGTAGACCAAACATTGATTGTTGATATGCTGGTTTTTTTTTTGGATTTTCTTAGCATCGTGGACTACAGGACTCACCCATCTGAAAAATTGGTCACAATGTGGTGTCCCTTTATTTATTTATTTTGGTCTAAGTGGTGTCCCTTTATTATATTTCTTACTTTAATAACAAATTTAAAATATACCATCATATAAGCAACAAAGTTTATGCTTCTGCTAATTAACTAGTTGACCAAACAAATTGGATCTCTCCATCGACTATATTCATTGAATAATGAGCGTATTGCGCCTAGATAATTCAGATAATACGGTGAACATATTCTTTGCTAATATGGATAGATTTGGATGCCATTAATCAAATTACCACAAACGGAATGAGAGTTGAAGTGTCCGAAAGAGATAAAATAGCATAGTTTAAATGTCGTGAAATAATAATTGTGTACAAGAAAATATCCAAAAAGACGAATTAAAAAAGGGTAGATTTTGATATTAATACCTTTTTTCGGGATTCGGTGAGAAATAAAAAGAAGATTTGATTTAGAAGTGAGTTGGAGGTGATGCATGTACATTAGACTTTTGTCGGAAAAGCTGAGAAAACGATAGAACTTCTTAAGCCCATTTTACATTATCTGACTTGGATTCACACTTTAACTTTTCTTTGCAATCTTAATTTCTGGCCAAAAAATGAAAAACGAGAAAAAAAGGAAAGAAATGGAACTATAACATGTGTTGGTATCTTTTTCGAATTTGGATTAAGAAGAATCCAATATATATTTTCAGAATACAATATATTACAATTTCGTTTAACATTTTTTTTTTTGGTCAAACAATTTCGTTTAACATTATAACCAAAAAAACATATTACCATTTATTTTTATAGATAATTAGATTGGGTAAATATCCGGGATATTTGATGAAAGAACCCGTTTGGGGTAACTAAAGTCAAAAGTGTTGTTTACGAAACGGTGTAAACGTCGCCGTTCAGGGCATCCAAATTATGTGTCACAGCCCATGATCGAAATTAAGCCCAATAGTGAAGACCCAATCAATTTAAAGGTGACGTTATATAATACGTCACAAGTCAATTTCACTGCGTTGTTCAACTATGTTAGCATCTCCGACTAGATTCGTTGCTCTACGAAACCCATTCCGATCGTCTAATAAGATTCCCAGCTTCATTTCTCACTTCCCCAAAGGTTTTCCGCAGAAATCTGTGATCCGAGCTTCAGGAAACATTCTATCTGTAGCTGCTATGTCGACCCCTGCCGCCGTCGCCGCCGTCGCCGCCGTCGCCGACGCCGGAAGAGGATCGATCACTCACGTTATATTCGACATGGACGGTCTTCTTCTCGGTAAATTTTCTTTCTTCAGTCTCTGATCTTTGCTTTTGGTTGATTTGGTGTTAACTGCCTTTGTTGTTGTTTTGTATCCTTTGTATCGATTTCATGAGTTCTCTGTTTGATGAGGCGAAGGTTTTTTCAATGTAGTTCGTTTTTCTTATCACTGTGACATTGACTTGCAAAATTTTGTTTGAATTAGGAAACTTTAGGCTATTTTAAGCATCTGATGTCTCTAGTTTTGAGCTTCACTGTTCTACTATGTCTTGGTCAAGAAATTAAGCTGAGCCCTTTCTCAATTTTCAAGCAATGGCTGCTCTCTATTTTGATTCTCACATTACCAAAAGACACCAATTTGTGAGATTTCTTAAATGTTTATTCTACAAATGTGTCTTTTGCTGGTCCTAAACTCTCTTGGTAAGCCTAACTTGTGCTAATTTTGTCTACTGTTTGCAGACACTGAGAAGTTTTACACGGAGGTACAAGAAAAGATACTTGCTAGATACAACAAAACATTTGATTGGTCTTTGAAAGCGAAGATGATGGGAAGAAAAGCGATTGAAGCTGCCACGCTTTTCGTTGAAGAATGTGGAATTAGTGACTCACTTTCACCTGAGGAGTTCATTGTAGAGAGAGAGTCTATGTTGCAAGACCTCTTCCCCACAAGTGACCTTATGCCAGGTACAATCCACATTCCTCACCTATGTAGATAAATACAGAGAGAAATTGTTATCCCGTTGTGTTAAATTAAATGAAATTTGTCCTTGTTGATTAGGCCATTCATTTTACTTTTGATAAAGATAGATGTCTTTAAATTCAATTTATATCAGCCTCTGATTGATACTCTTCTAGTCAAGCCCTAGCCTTCTTGATCTTGAAATTTTTTTTGCTGTCATGATCCAATATTCTTCCTCTGATGTAGGAGCTAGCCGACTTCTCAGACATCTCCATAGCAAAGGAATCCCAATTTGTGTGGCCACAGGGTATTTCTTTTTTAATCTACTTTCTCATAATAGATCACTGAGAGTGCAAAATGGCGTTTTCAGATTCTATTTGTGCATTTATCATTTTGGCATATCTGATCTGTTTTGTACCCTTGAATGCAGTACACACACCCGACATTTTGATCTAAAAACACAAAGACACCGTGAGCTTTTTTCCTTAATGCATCACATAGTACGCGGAGATGATCCAGAGGTCAAGCAAGGGAAGCCCGCTCCAGACGGCTTTCTTGCTGCAGCTAGGAGATTTGAGGTATTACAGGCAGTCATTAACTACACCATATCATTGAAATGAAACACAGATTCTACTAGCAGGTGTGTCAAACTTTGAAACGACTTTGTAAACTGATGTCTTCCTCTTCTTTGCGGATTTCATAGGACGGTCCTGTAGATCCACGAAAGGCTCTGGTGTTTGAAGATGCTCCGTCCGGGGTCCTGGCAGCTAAAAACGCTGGAATGTAAGTGGATTTTTCTGGTAACAGTTTCCAAGTCCTTGAGATCTAAAAGGCTAAACTATGATATTCGATGGTGTGTGAGCAGGAATGTGATAATGGTACCGGATCCAAGATTAGATAAGTCCTACCACGATGTTGCGGATCAAGTTCTAGCCTCTCTGCTAGATTTCAAACCAGAGGAATGGGGCTTACCTCCCTTCGAGGATTCACAAAACTAAGACCACCGAGCTTCAGGATAACATTATCCTCACGCTAACGGTACTTGATTTTTATTTATGATGATTGAACCCCAAATCCTGTATTGGAAAGAGCGTTCATATACCATTTAATTGACGATGATAGATTCTTATTGGGGTATTTTTCATTTATATGATATGGTTTCATGTCAGTACTCTCAAACTGGGTATAAAATGAACTACAGTTGAAATGATAGGTTCCTAACGCACCTATTCGAGATTGTAGCTATTTTTTTTGGGAACAGAATTATGTTCTAGAATCCATAAAATATCTTATTTGAACCACCCTACTGGATTAGAACCATGTCAATAACTATGATATTCCAATGGAAGACTATTTAAAACGAGTGGATTAACGGGATCTGTTATTTATTATCTTAATTTCTTTTTTTCGGATGTTGGACCCCTAATTTCATAATTAACACTTTTTTTTTGTTCTTCTAATGCAACCAAATTATGGCTAATGTGCCATATAGATTCATATCGGTAGCCAAATTTTTATAGTCTTTGTCATTACTAAGAGACATGCTCAAAATTTTGCTATCCATATATTTATGTTTGGTTTAGTTATGATTCCGGTAGAAAAAAGCTTTTGGGTTCGCCACTAATAATAGTAATAGTGATAGATTCGTAAATTACTAAATTCTTTGGGGTCAACTGTTTGTTATCGTACGTAGTACGTAGATAGACGAAGTCCGGAGAGTTTCCGGTAGATCTATTGCAAATTTGTTACAAATTACGTGGTTGTGTTGCATGCAGACTATGCAGTGTAATTTTTGTTTTCTTGCAATAATTTTATAGGTTGTTTGCTTCACGAATTACGATTGAAAGTTTCATGAATCATGACAGTAATATTAGTTTTTCACCATTGCCATTTCTCAAAAAATATAATAGCTTTTCTGATATTAACGACGTAGATAATTTTGATAATTAAATATGACGCAAAGTTTGGCGTCTATTTAGGTTTTGGTTTAATCCCATTACAGTCACTTGCGCGTATGCACCGTCCAACGTCAAAGTCACTAACGTGCGCTTCGTATCGAAGTTAAACCTAAATTTGACAAATTTTATCTATTCCTCTGGAGAACAATTATTTTAATCTTTGCTGCTTATAGGAATGAATCATACATCGTATATGAGTCCAATCCATATTTAATTTTGTTGGTTAGACATGTCTTTACTCTTTACTAAAAATAAACTATTTTCAAGTGGTGAAATAATACTAGAAACTGTATTCGTTTCAAAGTAATTTCTCAAAAAAAGAAAAGAAAGAAGGAGAATTGGATACATGAACCATGATGGTGTATAGTATACTAATATTTGGTACCTTGACCGTGCAAAAGCAATCGAGTCATTGAAGTATTAAGCAAACGTATCTATTGTATAATATAATACAAAGTCAATATCATCAGGTATATACAACATACTTACAATATACATTACCAACTCAAAAATCACACATCAACTTGATTATTCATGACTTCTTACGTTCCATCTTCTCAACCTGACAAGAATTTCAGTCTATATATTTATTTCCCATCTAACCATAGTTCCTATAATCCTAACGCAATTTCCCCAAACAAAACAACAACCAAGAAAACGTATATACTAAATCAAGAACATAGCACAACTCCTACACCATAAGCATCATCGGTGCTAATTATATATGGAGAACGATATATGCAAGAAAGGATCATCAATCTCAAGAAACTCATCGGTCGGATATTACTATCAGCAGAGGTTGGAAGGTGTTCCGTTCAAGTGGGAGATCCAGCCAGGGACTCCCATTAATACTCAGCCGGTGGGGATTGTTCCTCCGATCAGTCCTCCTCCGGCGATGCTCAGCCGCAGCTTCCCTAAGCCATACATCTCCGTCGAAGAGCCAAAGCATTTCGCTTTTCCATCGAAGCTGAAGCTGCGGAATTGGAAGCATATTCGTTGCAAGAGATATTTCTCTAGATTGACTAACAAAATGGTTTTGTCTTCGATTTGTTTGAACCCTCAGAAACGCTAGGTGGACATGAATTAATAATTCGTATGGTTTTGGGCCGAGTTAATATTCTATTTGGGCAATCAACATAGGTTTTCTTATCTAAACAACTTCTGGTTATTTAAGATAAATAAATAACTTGTTGGCAACAAAAGAATATTTTAACGTACTCTGCTCTTCTAAGTGTTGTTTATAGATATATAAAAAGTATGTTTACCGTAATGCTTAAACAGGCTATTCTGCTCTAACGCTATTCCAAATGTTTATATATAAGCGTTACTTAAGGCTGACACAATACTTTAAATCTTGCTCTAATGATAAACTGGTAATCAAGTTTTTTTTTTTTTTTTTGACAAAGGGGTAAAATCAAGTTTTAGAAATGAAACTTGGTAAGATATAAGAAGTTCAAGAACACATCGTGAAAGAGCACGATCTTTCACAGTCAAAACTTTGGCTCATCTTTTACTTTTTAATTTCACAATGCGTTCTTGAACTTAGTATCTCATACCAATTTTTTGTTTCAATAACTTAATAACCAGCTAAACATATATTCGAGCACGATTTTAAGTATTCTGTCAGGCTTACCACTCATAAGTTTAACTTAAAACGAATTTCAAAAACAAACAAAGTTAATTAATATTCATAAGTCAATTATGTGTCAGACTTAACACTCAAGAGTCTTGGATCACTCCCCTAGGCACAACAGAAAACGGCATTTTAAGCAAACGATGAGGTAGTAAATGAAACGAAGATGGATCTAACAACTAACGCTTCCTCCGAATCCAAAGTTAATTAATGCTCACCCAATTCTTTTCCTTCTCTAACATCTCTCTAATTACATATCCTTGTCTATGTTTCTATATAAATGGAGCTAGAGATTAAGAGTTATTAAGAACAATGATGAAGAGTAATTTGTACTCTATGGGTTTTGAGATTTTCAGATTCATTTCATAAATAGAACTCCTTGGTTTTTTTTTAATCATTCATTTTATCCCCCTAAAAAAAACTCTCATCAGTATTAACGACTTTTCAAATGGTAAGTGGATCTTATTCTATCACACACTTAGTTTTTTATATATAAAATAGTTCCAACTGTTATAGTTTGTACAATCTAGTTATGATTGATCCTACTCTTTCTAATCATAAAATATTAGTTTAATGAAAACGCAAAGCATATTTGGTCAGGACAGTACGTCATCTTAATATTTGTTGGTTGTTAAATATACATCTCCATCTTAGTCATAGCTTTTTTTTATCAGGCCATTTAAGATGAAATGAGTCAATTTTGTACTATAGACGGATTGATATATGAGTGTGGTGTGGAGGAACCACGTTGAACAGATTTTGGACGTGAGAAATGGTGGTTCTTTTGAAGCGAGTAAACAGCAATTTTATTGGTCATTAGTTAGGTGTTTAAGGTTTAAACTTTGAAATACCGTGGGTTTTTTGGTGTTTAAAGGCAGATGAACAAGAAATTAGAAGACACCTTGTGCTTACCAAACCTTTCTCTTTGGAAGATGAGAAAGACTCTGAACATACAGCTTCAAATGTCATCCGTCGAATCCTTAGCCTCCTCAAGAACGTACGCCCAGGATCCGATCTCACCAATTTTCAGGTTTAATTTCTTAGAACTTTTCTTTATAAAACTATTCATAATTTTTTAGAACTTGTTGCAGTGATAAATTTTATTGCTATATTATAGAACGACCATTGCGTTTTTCTATTCTTTCTAAATTTTTAAAAAAGTTTCTTAGAAAAGGCGAAAAATATAAGTTGTGTTATGATATATATATGATATTAATGTTTAAATATATAGTATAAAGTATAAAATATCAATAGGTGTTTTGCATGAAAAATAAAAAGATCCGTATTAAGATTAAGATACACTGGTGGCCGGATCAGTAAACTAACGGATCAGATTTATTTCGGAGCTACCAATCCAGAAATCTAACAGATACTTACATAGCAGTATTAACTACATGAGAAAAGAAAGACAGACAAAGTTAGTTACACAGTTCGTATCATCAATGGAACATTTATATTTCCGTACCAATCACATCATTTCCCAATAAATTCATTTCTTTGATCTATATATTTAGAATGATACGTATTCACTTTTTGCCCCATATAAAAGGTGTTAATTATTTTCTTTGAAACGTAAAGCTGCCACCTCAGCTGAACCTACCAAAATCACAACTTCAATGTTACGGCGAGATGATCTACAGCTTCAACGGTCAGGATCTGCTCGGAGAATGCAGTCGCCGCGAACTTCCCATCGAACGGCTCAAATCGGTCGTGACGTGGAACATCTCCAAACTCCGACCAGTAATTTTTGGCCAGGCTCCGTACAACCCTGTTATTGGAGAGACCCATCATGTCTCCAACGGTCCTATCAACGTCCTCATCGAACAAGTATAGTCTTACTTATTACAATATTGAACAGAAAATTTTCTATATAATAAACGAACACACACATATATATATATTTGTTTTAACGAACATATAAATTTAAAAGAGAAAATCTCGTTAAAATCATCAATTAGAGTTTATATAGTATATATTTAGTGGTACTTGTAATTTTATTAACGTTTGTTGAATCGAGTACATTAGTTACTTAAAAAAGTGTACAAACATCATGATAAATAAGTTTTAAAGTGATCTAGTGATTAATATAAAAATAAAATAAACATAAACTGATCAAATATTAGAATATTTTAAAAGTAAATGGGTGATTTCCTTTCCCATTTTTTCATAGAAAATATTAAACTTTTGGAGCAATTGCAACATGCTTATAAATCGTTAATGTTTAGGTATCGCATCATCCTCCCGTGTCCGCACTTCAAGCTACTCACGAGAAAGAAGATATTGATGTTACGTGGATTCAATGTTTCATTCCTAAATTTCGTGGTACTATGTTTATTTATTTATTTATACGTAGCAGTACTACCGCAAAAACCGAGAAACCAAGTTTAATTTTGAATAATCCGTCCAAAAACAAAACCAATTTGACATATGCGTTCGTTTATCTCTTAAATTCTATTGGTAATATGTTCGGTTTACTCTTCTTGGCTATAAATATAAAATCTAGTTTCTGCGTGTTGTTGTCATAAGGTGCTTACGTGGAGATTGAGGTAAAGGGCAAAAGGGTAATGAAGCTTCGGAGACGCAAAGAGACTTACGATATGACCCAACCAAGACTAGTTATAAGATTATTACCCGTGCCGAGAGCAGACTGGGCCGGTAAAATCAAAATAAAATGTCCGGAGACTGATCTCGAAGCCGAGTTACACTTGATCTCCGATTCTTTCATCGAAAGATTGAAAGGCAACAACAATAGATCCATTAAAGGAAAGATCTCTCAATCTTCTTCCGGGAATAAGCTCTACGACATCTTTGGCCAATGGGACAGGTGAAAACATGACTCCTTAATTACAGATCTTAAGAATATCATAATTAAGCTATAATGTCATTAACATTCCTTAATGTTTCAGAACAGTAATGGTGAAAAATGTGAAGACCGGTGAGCTAGAGGTTATTTACAATGCTAATGAGAACATCTCAGGACTCAAACCTCCAACTGTCAAGAATCTGCAAGAAGTGATGAAGACCGAGTCGGCGATGGTGTGGAGTGAAGTAAGTGAAGGAATATTGAAGAAAGATTGGGAAAGGGCAAGAGAAGCCAAAAAAGCTGTGGAGGAAAAACAGAGAGAGTCTCTGAAAGAGAGAGAGGCTTCTGGTGAGTCATGGATTCCCAAGTATTTCTCGGTGGTCAAAGACTGGGACTGCATACCGAGACAGCACGTGGTACCTCGAGCTCCACTCGTCATCACAGAGGCGCAAGGAGATATCGTAAACCGTTTTCAAGATTCCAAGATTGTGACGATAGCTTAAACTATTACAATTCCATGCAAAATAAAACTGATGGATACAAACCGAACCATATGGATAATCACAAAATGAATCTCTTTTGTTCCCATTTTCTTTTTCTTTTTTACTTTTTTGCTTTAATTGCGTATAACGTGCTTTCAGCTCCATCAAGTGTGATTTAGTCATCTCCATAATTTATTTATTAGCTTAGCTTTAGGGTGCAACCTTTTTAAAGCATTAGGCCAGCTTTAACACTCAAAAATCAACTCAAAATTTTTTCAGTACAACAACGAAAGAAGCAAGAAGTTTTGGACCACAACCCTAAGCACACGACAAAAACGGGCCACGATGAGATAATAAATGACACGAAGATGGATCTAACGACCAACGCCTCCTCCGGATCTGGTTCCATAGTAAATGCTTACCAGACTCTTTTCCTTATCTCTATCATCTCTCTATTTACATAATTCCTATATTTGCTACTATATAAATGGGGCAAACTATTGAGAATTATTACTTTAGATACTGTGATGAAGAGTACTTTAACTCTAGTTTTTGAGTGTTTCAGATAGAACTCCTTGCCTTTTCTCTTCTTTTTTTTCTTTTTTATTTTTATTTTTAAAAAGCCCATTCATTCTAAAACAAAACATCATCAATAAAACTCAGAAATATCGTTTCTCTGCAACAGCTTTTGAAATGGTAAGTGGGTCAGTGGGTGGGTCATATGCTCTCTACTACACCTTGGTTTTACTTGGGGCATGCATATATATAGATATATATTATACTTGTAATCTTAACACTTTCAAAATTTCAACTGTTAGAGATTAAACGATCTAATTGTTATTTATCTTACTTCTTATAAGCCAAGATTAAACCAATGATTACAAAGAGCATATTTGTTTGGTACGAACTGTTAATATCTCCATCTAAATTATTCATGTCATTTGTTAATCAAACCATATATATAAGATGAAATGTAAATAATATTGTCTTGGACTATACACGGGTTTATATAGTTATATTATTAATTTGTTATATATGATGAGTTTGGAGGAACAAGGTTGGACAGTTTAAAGGTTTTAAACTTATAGATTTTCAATGGTTTTTTTGTTGTGCAAAGGCAGAAGAAGAAACCAGAAGGCACCTTGTCCTGGCCAAACCTATCGCGTTGGAAGATGAAAAAGATTCTGAGAACACAGCTTCAAATGGCATCCGTCGGATCCTTAGCCTCTTCAAGAACGTGCGCCCTGGATCTGATCTCACCAATTTTCAGGTTTTTCTAAAAAAAATCTTTGTTGACGAGTCTTGTTGATATTATATTACAGACCGACCATTGCGTATCTTTTCCCTTACAAAAAATTGAAAGTTATTTTAGTATTAAATTGAATAAAAATGTGTGTAGGCAAAGATAGACAGGAGGCACAATGCATGAAAGTGAACTTCCGAACTGTTTCTTTCCTCGAAATTTATTACAATTTTTCCCCGTTCTGTACACCAACTTTTTCTTATTAAATTTAATAATTGTATTATTTGAACCTAAAGCTGCCACCTCAGTTGAACCAACCAAGGTCACAACTTCAATGTTACGGCGAGATGATCTACAGCTTCGGCGGCCAGGATCTGCTGGGAGAATGCAGCCGCCGTGATCTTCCTATCGAACGGCTAAAATCGGTGGTGACATGGAACATCTCCACACTCCGTCCCGTGGTCTTTGGCCTGTCTCCGTACAACCCCGTTCTTGGCGAGACTCACCATGTTTCCAATGGTCACATCAACGTCCTCGTTGAACAAGTACAACATTATTTATTCCAATTTATAACACAAAAACACCTAAAATTTTAAAATGTCAAACTCAAAAAAAAAAAAAAAAAATATTCAATATGAATATATGGTTTTTTTACCCCCTCACCAAAAGAAAATTGTTCAGGTATCGCATCATCCTCCGGTGTCCGCACTTCATGCGACTCACGAGAATGAAAATATTGACGTGACATGGTCTCACTATTTCACTCCTAAATTTCGTGGTATGTTTATTTCTTATTTGGATCTAGCAAGTTTAATTAATCTTTGAATAAACCCTCCCAAGAACACGACCCGACCGAAGCATCTCGTCTTGGCTATGAAATCTATAATTCCTGCATGGTTAAACAGGTGCTTATGTGGACGTTGAGGTAAAGGGCAAAAGGGAAATGAAGCTTCTGAATCAAAGAGAGACTTATGAGATGACCATGCCAGGACTTGTTATGAGATTCTTACCCGCGCCGGGAGCAAACTGGGCCGGAAAATTCAAGATAAAGTGCTCCGAGACCGATCTCGAAGCTGAACTACATTTGAACTCCGATTCTTTCATCGGAAGACTCAGAGGCAACAACAGTAGATCAATCAAAGGAAAGATCTCCGAAACTTCCTCTGGTAATCAGCTCTACGACATCTTTGGCCACTGGGACAAGTAAGTACATAATATCGTAAAGACATTACAGCTCTTGATAACATCATAAGCTGTAATGTTATTAATATCCCACAATGTTTTCAGAACAGTAATGGCGAAAAATGTGAAGACCGGTGAGCTCGAGGTTATTTACAATGCCAAGGAGAACATATCGGGACTCAGACCTCCAGTTGTCAAGAATTTGCAAGAAGTGATGGAGACCGAGTCCACCATGGTGTGGAGTGAGTTAAGTGAAGGGGTACTGAAAAAAGACTGGGAAAGAGCAAGAAAAGCTAAGAGAGCTGTGGAGGAAAAACAGAGAGAGTCTCTGAAACAGAGAGAGGCTTCTGGTGAGCCATGGGTTCCCAAACACTTCTCAGTTGTGAAACACGGTAAGGACTGGGACTGCACACCGAGACAGACCTCGGTTCCTCGGGCTCCACTCGTCATCCCAGAGACATAAGAGAAATCTTAAAACAGATTTCAAGAATCCAACACTATTGTGTTGATGATAGAGTAAGTTATATATCCATGTAACATAAACCGATCAATACAGACTGAACCAAAGGGATAATAACAAAATGAAACTCTTTTAACCAAAACTTTCTGTTCTAATTGCGTATAACTGATATTTAGTTTCATCAAGAAACATCAAAATCCCAAGAATCATTTCAGTTTCTTTAGAAAATTTACAGTATCTAAAAGATCCATATCTGGATGGGACATAATTAGGTCCAAGAATCGCGTGCTTCGGCTCAAGAATTCCTCTCTCAGGCAACTGTGCTTGTGTAATTAGGGAAGAGGTTGACCAATGCGTCAAGAGCATCAGGATGAAACTTCCTTGCAAACAGATAACAAGGCCGTGTAATCCCGTTCCATGTACAAGGCCAATGCAGCTCATCGCCATGCTTCAAAACCACAAGTAAAAGCATAAAGAAAGAGAATGAGAGAGATAGCGAGTAGAGTACCACGAAAGAGAGAGCCGCAAGAGCATACCTCTCCCACACTTGTGACGTGTGTACTCATGTCCTCAGACTGCACAAGCGATAAAAGAGAAAAGTTGGATAAGAAGCTAATCAAGACAATTTTCAAGAGATTGCGTTCCCAAAACAAACCGTGACATTTTTCATGAAATCTAATGTAATCTCATTTGCTCCGTAAGTCTTTGGATGCCACCTTCGTTCAGACCAATCAACATACGTCACTGACCAGTTTGAGATCCCCATGGGATCAAGCATCTGAAAGAAGAGCCAGAAAATAAACAAAACGTTTCAGCATCAAGAAGGCTTTTAAGGTAGCAAAAGATTGGGTGTTAAGAAGAGTATCCTCACACTGAAGAATGTTGGCAAGTAATGTTCATCTGCAATACAGTTCTTGTCGGCCTCTATCCCTGGCTGAAATTTATAGGAAATTTCTTGTCAGAATCAGAACACAGAACGAAGAGAACTGAAAACTTTATCAAAAGATCCAAGACCAACAAGCGCGATATGCAAAAGAAAAAATGCAATGGAAAACCAAAAGAAAAATCAGCTGCAGGACAAACTTACTCCACAATACTGGCGGAATTTTGAGTAGTACAGACCATCAGCCATCACTATAATCGCGTGTTGTCGCTTCATTGTGAACCACTGGCAAGAAGAAAAGACGAAAATTACACAACAAAAGGTGACAAAACTCTTCTTTTTTCAAATAGAAGCATGCTGATCAAGACAAGCTCTTAGAGATTAAAGCTTGTCTTTACCTGAGCACCCTTTCTAAAATCTTCCCTGGCAATTTCGGGTAACATGTGTTCCATGTGTCTACCGGTCCCATGTGGACCAGGATCCACAAAACTTGAGAAACAACGAGATAACAAAGCTTGTGTCAGTCAACGTTAATGGAGAGAGCAAACTCTTTTCTTTTTTGTTTTAAGAGAGAAATTTACCTCTCAATGAAGCTGACGTTTGAGTACAGCAAATATCTATAGGTGTAGTCAAAAGTATGCAATGGTATACAGCTGCGCAGAAAAATAAAGTTGATGTGATTCTGATTTGTGCAGAAAACTTTAACTGGGACACTAAAGCAAGATTGAAACCATTACCTCTCTGAAAGAAGAACGAAGTGTTGGTTGTCAGGATCTTCAAGAGCATTAACCAGTAACCTCTTCTCGGCATCAACCATAGAAATCCTTCCCCAAGTGACCTCATCACTATGGATTTCCCGATCAGAAAAATGACGACTGATGTGAACTGGCCGTTCCTTTGACGGGTGGATGTAAATAGAGAACTTCCCTTCATGACCCTTCACAGCACCAAAAAACCGCAAGTAAGTAGTGAAATGTAAAAAAAAGATTGGACTTTCGTTGAGATGTATGTTACCTTGAAGAATTCATCCCAGAGCTTCTCAAACGGCAAAGTACCGGGAGTCAAGAACAAGAAAGCGATTTTGGAGTTTTTGGTAAAGAAGGGAGGCGTTCTTAGTATGTCTCTGACCACTGCTCGAGCTGCTACCTCCTCATCAGTGAATTTCCTGACATGAACAGGTAGCCACGCCGAGAGAGCATCACCGCAGCCTCTGGTGCTATAGAGGCCATGACACGAGGACCTCTCGCCGTGTGGTGGGAACATTTGAGTACAGATCAGAAGAATGCTGGTCACTGAAACAGTAAGAAGGACCCATAAGGGCTTCTTCAGAGATGTGTGGTGACGTGGCCCCTGCAAAATCTTCTGCATCTCACCCATTGAAACCAATCTCCAACACCTCCCTTATCCCTTCTAATTGAAAGGCATACAAAGACTGAATCTTTTTGTTACCTCTGCATACTTCTTTTACATTGTCTGAAGAAGAACAGATTTGAGTTTTTATTGATCCTAATGAAGAACAAAGACTATCAGAGATTAGAGTAGCAAAGAGATGACCGGAAAACACGGAGAGATTAAGTTATGTTTCAAACTAATCTAAGAACAAAACTCCTTCAGAAAGAAGCAATCAGCAAAATGGAAAACTCTAAAACCCGCTAAGTGCACGTTGTTCCCGTGATTCGGGAAGTCCAGGACATTCCTCACTATCACTCTCTCGCACACGTACGAACTTAACAAGTCTAAGTCTCGTGATTTTTTTCTCTGACCAAACTAAACAAAAAGCTCTAAATCTCAGATTCGCTTTCCAGCAAGTAAAAAAGAAGAGCAACTACAAAACTGTGGAACATTGTAATGAGCTAAAGTGTCAAATGCGTTTACCTGAATAAATTCAAGCTGAATCGAAACAGTGGAATGCAGAAAGACAGAATCTTTGTCCGAACCCAGATCTCAAAAGAGTCGATTTTGATCCTCTTCTTCAAGATCTAGGGCGAGAACTTAAAAAAAAACCAGTAGGGTGATTCAACGAATATGAGGTCAAGAGAGAGAGAGAAAGTTTTTTTTTTTTTTTGGTTTTTAAAGGATCTTTTAATTCTAAAAACATACATACAAGTAATCGTTAGTGGAAGACGATTCAGAGCCTTTTCCTTTTCTTCTATACTTCATCACTTCCTCTGATTCGTTTTCTCTCTCTCTCTTTTGGGTTTGAAATAAAGAATTGAAGAGACTTTTTGGTGAAACCAGCAAGTCTTCTCCAGTGATGGAGTTCGAAACAAATAGAGAACATTATTGAATACGGGCTTTCCATTTTCTCCAATAATTTCTTTGAATTTCTTGTTATTAAACTACTCATAAAAAATTCTCTAAGCATCTACATTTCTATTTGTTTCGGATTTGAGTTGGCTTCACGACTCTGGAACCTTTTTTTTTCAGATGATATTATGGGCAATGGAAAATAAAATTCTCCAAGTGGATATAAAAATAACGACTTTAGTTCTGTCATCGCAATTGGCTCATCAGGACAGTCGCCGGTTTGTTCCTACCACGACGGCGGAAGATCTGCTTATGGACATTAATTTATTTCCATTTTTTGTTGTTGTTTCCCATTAGGCTATTATCACTCTTACTAAATTATTCAAATTAAGTTTTTTGGTGATATAACCGTGACACTAAAAAGGCCAATTTTTTTAAAAAATGACACATAAACTTGAACAGCTAGGGAACTCCTTTGAAGCACTTGCACGGATGAAAATGCGTCTCGCATACTCGGTGAGGCTTCTCCGATCATCATGAGCCAAAATGTACTGCAAACGCATGGTCGATTAGGCTATATATGAGGAATGGTGTGAAATAATGAGATGGAAATCGGGCATAACATAGCGAAGATCTGTCTATGAATTGCTCTATCAATATCCAACTTGGACTGTAATGGTTGAAGGAATAAATGGATTAACCATGAACAAAAATACGGATTGGAAGGTGCATTTCCAAAAATATAAAATAAAGGTATGATGCGACTTAAAAATTATCCAAACTGTGAGAGTGATGACAAGTGTAACCATCAGCGGACCCAAAATGAGAGGAAAGGGTGTCCCCGGCACCTAGTTAAATTGTGTCATTCAAATTTGCAAGCTTAAGCAGTTAAGCTGGTAGGATACTTTTTGTTTAATTGGTTAAAAAATTATAACTTCACTTCATTCTCATTTTGTATGTTTTTCTTTTGTTTATATAAGTGACTAATTTAACTTTGATAATCCAAACTATAGTATGACCCCGTGAAATTTTTTTATGAATCTACCTCTAGTCCTAATTTCCGACTAGATATTAGTGTCTCATTGTGCCAACAATGGGTCGGGATGAGCTTTGTGAGATGACGTCAAAAGATATTACTATATGTTTTAGGTATGTGTAACACTTTGCAAGACCAAGCTATACAAATTGGTGGAAATGGAAAATAAAACGAAAGGAGTTTATTTTGTTTTTGACCAATTTTTTTTTTTATAAAACGAAAGGAGTTAGATCAATATAATGTAAAACTAACACAATTATAATTCTTAGCTAGGTTGAAATGCTATATTAATAAAATCTGGCTATCGTATAGTACTCTGCATATTTGAGGAAGTGTGTTTAGTTATGTAGTGGTTAAAAGTTCATCTCTACTATTTCTTACCAAGACTGCATTTCCGCACAAAGAATTAAGACAATGATTAGATGAGGAAAAAATCATGATAGATAGTTTACAAAAGTCAACTAGTATAACCTTTAATACTCAGAAAAAGATAAAATAAAAGAAATTTGAACCAGTATAACTTTACAACAGAATTTTCATATCTAAAAATTAGGACAATTGGGATTGGTTCTAAACTAATAAAATCTAAATTTTGGAATGGTGACGCGACTTATCCAAAAATAGTATATATGTATGGTAATGAACGTCTATTTTAAGAAGTTCAGAACCATTAGATATGTCTGCATCTAAAATCTTGGAGATGAGACATTTAGTTGACCGCTCACGTATAAAGTAGAAAGCTTTCTGTCTGATTTTGGACACAGCAAATCAGCCAAACGTGAGTGCTAATTTATACTACTTTCTACGATTTGTTGATTATCAGATAATGCTGTTAAAAAAAAAGTTGATTATCATCAATAATTTTTTTTATAAAAAAAACAGGACTTCGAAAAATAATAATTATCAAGTTAGTTGTAGACTTGTAGTTACACTAACTCTAGCTGAAGAATCCAACATTAATTCTAGAACAACCACTTTAAAAAAAAAAATTGAATTTTTTTTTTTTATTGAAATAGAGCTAGTAATATTTCGGTTCACCGATAATGCTCAAAAAGTCAAACTCCATAAACTTCGCGGAAAAAGAAAGGATCGTAATGGTGGAAATTGGCATTTTTTATTTGCCATTACCGGAAAAAAATCCAAACATTTAAAAATCCCACTGACTTAACCAAACATGGTCATTTCTTAGACACCAATACCCTTGTCTCTCTCTCTCTCTCTCCTCATTGTCTCTCTGACGACTTAAGAGCAGCAGAATCTAGGGTTTGTTAACAGTGAATCTTTTGCTTCCTCCACAATAATCGCCTTCTGGTAAGTAAATCTCCTAGCTCTTCTCTCTTCCGTTCACTTCTGCTCGCTAAAGGAAAAAAAGCTCATTTTTAGGGTTTTTTTTGGGATAAGAAATCTCGATTTTTCTTCTTCTTTCCCGTTCTACTTACACTCTGTTTCTTCTCTTTCTCTCTGCCTCTCGCTTGGGGTTTCTCTGTCATATTCTTATGTGAGGAGCATTTACATGGTCATGTAGATATGTTATAGTCTTTTTAAGTTTTGCTCTTGGTTGTTCTGTGTTCTTTACTTTGACTTCTATACTCTTACTACTCGATTTCGGCTGGGTTTAGTTTCTTGTGAAAATTTTCGTCTTTGATCACTGGAAGGATGTTTAACTTAGGAAAATGAGGAGTTTCTGATTAGAACTTATGTGTCATTTTGCTCCTTTTTAATGAAAAGGTCTTAAACAAGCTTATTTGCTTATCATCTTGATGAATTAGTATGTTTACATTGCAAACTTCGTTCATGGTAATTTTGATTTAATTGGTTATTAGTTTGTTTTTTTTCTAAAAAAAAGCTCCTTTCTTGTTCTTGTTGTAGAAGAAGAAGAGTAAGAAAAGCAATAACCTTGGAGAAATGGCAACTGAGAATCCTATCAGGATGTCTGGAAACAGTGAAAGATGGTCTAATTCTAGGCCGGTTTCTGCTCCTAATCGAAGTGGAAGTGCGCCTCCGAGCATGGAGGGGTCTTTTCTAGCTGTGGATAATCTACTGTCACGACAAGGCGGTTCTGGTTATAATAACTCGAAGCTACCGAGCTTTCAAAACCATGGCTTTGAGGAATCTGTGACCGCTCATCCTACTTATTCGTCTAAACACAACCTTAACCGCTCACCTTCTCCACCTATTTATTACCCTACTGAGTATCACTTCATAGACAATCGTGTAGGTAGATTTAGAAGTAATAGGGGATTGAATAAAGTTAATTCTCCCATTCATTCGTCTCAAGGTACACTTTCTTCTCACCAGGAAGTGTCTGAGGATGAGAGCAATCAACAGTTACCTGTTAATAGTGTTTCAGATAGGACAAATGAAGTGGACATTAGTCTTTCGTCTGGTTCTCAAGGTTTGGAAGATTCCAGGCAGGTTCGTGCCTAATGAAATTTCCTTTTTTCTTCTCGAATTTCATGTAAAGTTTTAAGATTTTTGATACTGTAGCCCTATAATAAGGTACAATTGAATCTCTTTTCCTCGCAGGATGATAGTTCTTCTGGTCCTACCCCTCAACATAGTCGGTCTAACTCTTCCAATGGTGAAATGAACACAGCGGATGAGAGTGGTAACTTCTCGGAGATGTCAGATGATGTCATGGTTAAAGATAATGCTGCTTCAGTGACTAGAGCTTCCGTTGGCATTGAGAAGAGTCCCGATGAATCGGCCATCATCTCAAAGATGAAGAATACTAGCATATCTGGATCCGGAATGGCTAAATACTCTCGAGATCCAAAGTATGCAAGGCCAGAAAGGCAGATGTATCAACAACAAAACAATGTAACCTGGGTTCAAGGTGGCGTCAAAATGGGTTCCCATGGTGTAAACGATGCAGTGACAGGGACCGGACAGTTTCATTATGGTCAGCCTGTGCTTCAGTCTTCAGGCTTTACCCCGCCTCCGTTTTACGCTGCTACACAAACGCCTTATGTGGCTCCACCAACTCATGTCTATAACATGCAGTCTCCTGCTGTTTACTCTCCTCAATATGGTTATGGACCATACACTAACATGGTCCCACAGTTTGTACCTGGATACCCTTCCCATGGTTCTGTCCCGCTTATTGTTGGTCCAGATTTTAGTCCTCAATTCTCTGGGCCAAGTGCTGGAAGTTTAGTCCAGGGAGGTGAAATGCAGTATGCAGAGAAGTACTATGTTCCACAGGGGCAACCTTCTTTTCAAGATCCTATGTATATGCAGTATAGTCAACAGTCGTTCGGGCAGATGAGCCCGATGGCTCCTAGAGAGAACCATAAGAATGCTCCTGAGTCTCAGAAAGATGAGCCGAAGTTCGTTAGGCAAATAAGGGGGTCGAGCAACTCTAACATGGGTAGAATGGGAATGATGGGTCTTAATTATTATGGAATGCAGCCAAATATGGGCATTATGGTGCAGTATCTGCCTACACAGCTCGGTCCTCGTCATTCACCGGGCTCTGTTCCCTATGTAGAAGCATATCCTGGATGGCAGCCACAGGGGAGTTTGGAAGGTGCAAATGGCTCGAGGTTGTGCAATTTTCTTGAAGAACTGAAATCTGGGAAAGGCAGGAGGTTTGATTTATCTGACATCACAGGACACATTGTTGAATTCAGGCAAGTTTTATTATCTTTCTTTCACGGAGTCTTTTTCTTGGGTTTCTTCTCAGTCATGTGATAACAAACTTGAGTGAAATCTTGTTCCCTTTCAGTGCGGATCAGCACGGGAGCAGATTCATTCAGCAAAAGCTTGAGAATTGCAATCCAGAAGAAAAAGCAGCTGTCTTTAGGGAAGTTCTTCCTCATGCTTGCAAACTAATGACAGATGTGTTTGGCAATTATGTTATTCAGAAGGTCTGTTCTTTACTTGACCCTATGTCTTAAAATGCCTTTTTTATCTGACTCTATCCATTTTCTTGATTATCTGCGATGTCTGTTTCAGTTTTTCGAATACGGAAACTCATCACAGAGAAAGGAGCTCGCGGATCAACTCATGGGACAGATAGTACCACTTAGTCTGCAGATGTACGGTTGCCGAGTGATACAAAAGGTACAAGAGTCATTACAATTTGTTAGGGCTTGGACTTTGTTAAAACGATGGACTCATGGGTGAAACCTTTGTTCTTGTGTAGGCTATTGATGTCATAGAACCTGATCAGAGAGTTCGTTTAGCACGTGAACTTGACGGGCAGGTCATGAGATGTGTTCGAGACCAAAACGGAAACCATGTGATCCAAAAATGCATCGAGAATATCCCGGCAGACAAAGTTGGATTCATGTTATCTGCATTCCGTGGTCAAGTTTCCTCGCTCTCCATGCATCCTTATGGCTGCCGTGTCATACAGGTACTAATAACTTAATTAAACGCCTGTTTTTTTTCCTTCTCATTATCTTGGTTTCTCTCATTGTTACTCAAGAAAACAACTCTTAACGTTTTCTTTTCCCTTCTGTATAGAGGCTTCTGGAGCGTTGCTCAAATGAGCATCATTGTCGATTCATTACGGAGGAGATACTGGAATCAGTATGCGTCCTTTCCAAGGACCAATATGGTAATTATGTCACGCAGGTCTGTCATATTTTAAACTTACAAATCTTTTGCAACAGCATTTGGATTAAACCCGAATTCCTTAGTCCATGTCTCAATCACTACTTCAAACCAATGTTGCTTGTTCTCTTTGACAGCATGTCTTGGAGAAAGGGACATCTGAGGAAAGAGAGAGAATCGTGAGGAAACTATCAGGGCACATAGTGCAGCTTAGCCTACATAAATTTGCATCAAATGTTATAGAGAAGTGTCTGGAGCATGGTGGTCGAATTGAGCGGGACATCATCATTAAAGAGATTGCAGGACCCGACGAGAGCTATGATAGTTTATTGGTGAGAATATGGACCAAACCTGATGCATTTTTTTCGTCTTAACTGATTGGATATTAACTGTAAGCCACCTTTTACAGATGATGATGAAGGACCAGTATGGAAACTATGTGGTGCAGAAGATATTCGAGACGTGTACTGCTGATCAGCGTGCGACATTGTTCAGCCGAGTCAGAATGCACGCTTCTGCTTTGAAAAAATACACATATGGGAAACATATTGTTACTCGTTTGGAACAGCCCTTTGGTGAAGGTACTAACTTCATCAACTTTAATTAAGTTTGAATAGGTGCACAATCACAATCTTAGGAAAAATATGTGGAGCTGTCTTAATGCGTTATACCACATTATATAGGGAGAAACAGGGGAAGCAAATGAGTGAATAGACTTAAAATGATTGGTATATGGATCAAGAATGAAGAATTTCGGTTGTTGTTTCGTTGAAATGTTCGTTTTGTTGATCTGTTCTGCAGAAAGCCAAGAACAGAGGCGATGAGTTGTGGCTGTTCTGATTCAAGACACTGGCTGACGCAGATTTAGTCGATATAATTCGCTTTTCAAGAAAGCTGGAGATTCATTGGAAAGGTTTAGTGGAAGCAAAATGATTGTGAAGAATGTTGTTTTACTTTGGAATTTTATCATAGCCGTTGTGATGATTGTGTGGCATGTTCGTAAATATTCATCAATGTATCAGTAGTGTACTCGTATTTGTAATTGGTTTGTGGGCTTCATCATTAAAGACAATTACAAACTTTCTAGACAGTTCTAGTGAAGCCAAATTTTATATGATGACCGTTAAATAATCTCTTGCAATGTAATAATGAAAAATGCACCACCAATCCATAATTTTCTTTCGTGACACAGAATCTCATCGCACTGCAAATCTCTGTTTTGAGCCAATATAGAATCTCATCGCATTGCAACTCTGTTTTGAGCCAATATTATTTCATTCTACGAAGAGGAGCCAGTGTATATAATATGATCAAAAGAGAAACTTGTCATTACATCAGAGACTCTTGAAAATGAGGGTAAATGGAATTGAGAACCAAGCCCTCGTAGCAACATCCCTCAAAAAATTGAAGAGACCAAAGGAAGAGCTCAAACTAAGGGCCTCCAAATACTATTTGTCATCTTAACCGAAGAGATCGAACCCAAAGTCTCCTTCTTCCTCTTCTGATTCTTCCTTCTTCTTCTCGTCCTCCTTGGGGGCGGCTGCAGCTTCACCCGCACCACCACCACCTCCACCGGAGGCAGCTCCTCCAGCAGAAAATCCTCCACCAACAGCACCACCGACAATCACCTGCTCCACATGAATTGAATAATCAATGAGTATAGAATACATCCATAAAACATTTCAGTGCAAGAACACTTTGTTCACTAGGACTAGTTAGCAACAGAGCCATGGGAATCGCATGCCCTACTAATATAGAGAACGCTGGCAATGCTAAGTGTTCAACATAAAGTTACAACCTTTAAGCTCTAGCTATGAAACAAGCTACACTGACGCATAATCACATCTATTGCAATGATAAGAGCTTGTGTTTCATCGTAGATATGCGAGATCATGTGAGAATAACATCTCACTCTGATTGATAATTGGCGCGAATGAATCATTTATTTAAAAATTCAATTAAACAAAAGCTGATTAACATTATGTCCATAGAAAGCTCCAAACAGTGATTCCAATTTCAAAACTATGCAATCGTGAAGAAAACTAGATTAGGAACAGTGAAAGAGAGACAGAAATGTAATCATGATCCAGAAATCAACCATCGGATCAAAGAGATTAAAAAAGCAGAGAGGGAGGATTATACCTGGCATACGGCGGAGGTAGGGGAGACAAGAGAAAATGAAGACCGAACGCCGCCAGAGGAATCGGCGGAGAGAGCAACTTGGACGAGCTTGCGCTGGAGCTCGTAGGTAGAAGAAGCAGAGGCCTCAAGGTCTCCCTCGTGTTGCTTCGCCGTCCACTCTCCGCCACCGTTCCTGCAAACGAACGTGAATACTCCCATCTTCTTCTCTGTTTTCTTTCTTCTACTGTGAGTGAGAGAGAGTGATATTCCCGGAAAATTTGCCGATCGAGTGCTTTTATATGTGTTATATACGATGATGATGAAACGAAGCAAACAGAAACTAAGAACCCTAGTAGAGGTCTCTGCATGAAATGACCATTTTACCTATTATATACTAATGGGCCTATTGGGCCTGTTTGAAGAGCAGTGAACGACTTTTTAGTTTCCTTGTAGTTTTGCCATTACCAAAATTTAGATTACGGCGATTATTAAGACAGTGAAAATGTGTATAAAGAGACAAGAAATGCGGAATCTAAGCTCCACCAAATCGTTGCCTAAATTTTAGTAGTGACCGGACAATTGATATTTTTCCTTTTTCACCCAATAGTATACACAAAAAATGTATTAATTTTAAATTAATAATTATGGGATACACTACTAATTATGGGTTACACATATTTGAAGAAAAAAAAAGGGTCAATTATCATACAATACAATATATGATTTTTTTTATTATTATTACTTGTAGCGCCATGTTCGCGAGTAAGAAGACTTTTTGACTATTCCAAATCGGCGTCGATAAGGTCAAGGTTCAAGAGCAACAAAAATCTAGACTTTATTTTGTTCAACAAAAATCAAATGAGTGGAATCGTACGTTACTAGGGTCTCAGTCGTTGACTTTTATTTTTTGTTCCTTCAAATTACGCTATTTATGGAAAAAAAAATACAGAGAAATTTTCAACAAAGTTTTCGTCCTCGTAAGTGAACAGTAAAGGAGAAGACGATTCACGATGGTGAATAAGGGAAATATCGGATATCTGATAATCTTCTGGGCTCTGCTGGTTGCAGAACTCGCCATGGCCACGAAGCATCGTCTCTTTGAGCGGACCAAGGGCATCAATGGTCTCGAAAAGATCATCATCCGCGACCGTCGCGGCCAATCTTTCGAGGTAATCTTCTTGTCTTATAAGTTATAATCATCATACGGGAGAGTCGGATCCGCGCGTTTTAGTATTTGCCAAATCTGTGAATCCTTCTTTTCTTTTTTTCTTTTTTTTCTTTTTTTACAGTTAGGCACAATATATTAGAGCATGTCTCTTATTCTTATTTTTATGATTAAAATAGATTATTATATTAGTAGAGATCTAATTTAGAAATCTGAAAATTTAAAGGATGCAATGGAGAGATCTGTGACAGGTTTCTAAAAAAAAATCTTATAATAATAATTTATTTTAAAGAAGGATTTAATATTTTATAAAAGCAGATTTAATACAATAACATTGCAAAAAACATAAATTATTATACATAAACTTTAGGATATTGTTTTGAACGTAGCCAAATTTTTGCCATATATGTTCAACTAAATCTTTTTTTAATTGGTGATGCACATCTATTGATCGAACTTTTTTCCGGGTGTCCATCATATTTAGAATATTTGTAGGCGTAGTTGTGGAATACGAGTAATCCACACTAGAACTTCCACCTCCTTCTCCTTGTTGGAATTCTTCAACATTAGAATGCATGTATTCGTCTTGTTCGTCTTCGACTATCATATTGTGGAGGATGATACAAGCTCTCATAATCTTTCCAATTTTTGCTTTATCCCAAAACAAAGCAGGATTTTTTATTATAGCAAATCTTGATTGCAAGACTCCAAAAGCATGTTCGACATCTTTCCGGGTAGATTCTTGAACTTCAGCAAATTTGCGTGCTTTTTCGCCTTGTGGTAGTGGAATAGATTGGACAAAAGTTGCCCATTTTGGATATATACCATCTGTCAGATAGTATGCCAAATGATACTCCCTTCCATTGACAAAGAAATTCACTTTCGGAGCTTGACCTTTTATAATGTCATCAAAAACGGGTGAACGTTCAAGAACATTAATATCGTTGATGGTACTTGGAGGTCCAAAGAATGCATGCCAAATCCAGAGATCATATGAAGCAACCGCTTATAAAACTATTGTGGGTTTCCCAGAACCACGTGTATACTGGCATTTCCAAGCGGTAGGACAATTCTTTCACTCCCAATGCATACAATCGATGTTTCCTATCATCCCGGGAAAACCGCGTTCCTCTCCAATATTAAGTAGACGTTGAAGATCTTCTGCTGTGGGTCTTCTGAGGTACTCGTCGCCAAAAAGATTTATAATTGCTTCCACAAAATTTTCTAGACATGAACGAGCAGTAGTTGCTCCTAGACGGAGGTACTCGTCAACGGAATCAAGCGCAGTACCATAAGCTAAGAGACGAATTGCGGCTGTAGATTTTGAAGTGCAGATAGACCAAGTCTACCCCGAGCATCTCTCCTCTGTTGAAAGAAAGGGACTTCGTTGGAGAGCCGATGAACAATACGCAAGAACAATGCTTTGTTCATTCTAAAACGTCGCCGGAAAAGGTGATCGGGGTAGATTGCGTTTTCGCTGAAATAATCATTCCATAATCTTATGTGGCCTTCTTCTCGATGTCTTTCTATAACAGCTCGTTTCTTCTTTGATGAGGTAGCCGCTTCTTGATCACTGAGAAGATTCTCAAATGTTTGCTCGAAATATTGATCGAAATACTGATCAAATTGCTGCTCAAATTGTCGATCCCAAAGATCGCGGGAAGAAGAAGCCATAACAAGAGAATCGATGAAATGAGTGACTTTGGTTTGAGTGAATGACAAGAAACAGGTGACTTTGGTTTGAGTGAAATCGATGAAATGATTTTTTTCTCTTGATTTAGTGAAAGAAATGGGATTCACACAAAGAAATAAAGCTAGTGAGAAGAAAGATGGAGAATGAGTTTCTAAACTTCCAAGTTTACGTATATATACAACAAAGGAGAATGAGTTTTGTGGTAATGAATCAATTACCCTACATGTGGTGTCATACATATGGACCCAAACTACACAAAAAAACAAACACACTGCTTCTTGTACTCCATTACTTTGATTTCCACTCAAAGAGGGGTCCCTACGGTTTTGCCTGGCTTGTTGTACTCCACTCCTTTGAGTAACCCGTGAATATCGATTTCATTCAGTTGTCTTTATGTCTCTTCCAATAACCCGTGAAATCTGAAGCTCCAAAGTCAAGAGAATAATATTTCATTAAACAACAAACCATTACAAAGCAGTACACAACATTAAAGAGTTTGAAAAAACTCGATCCATTAAACTTGACACAGACACAACATAACTTAAAACACAAACAACATAACATAACATAGATTGGACATGACAGACACACATAAACTTAAAACACAAACAACCTAATTACCCAACAATTGATTTATGAGCTTTTGCTTCAAGGCTTCTTCAGTCGCCGTGAGTGGTTCTTTTTTTGCGAATATAGAGTCCATGAGTCCCATTGCCGTGATTTCCTTCTTCAGAACCATATCCCTCTCTTTAACAGCCCACATGGAACTAAACTCGTTCAAAGACTTCCCCTCCACCATTGATGCCTTCTTCCCTTTGGCTTTTGCGGCTTTCACTCCAGGAGGTCGGATGTTAGCCTGATCAGCTTTGGCGTCCTTGTTTCCATCAACTTCGGATGGTCCACCATTGTCAGCTTTCCTCTGTTTGCAGGGTCTATCGGTTGAGTGGTCAAAGTTTCGCACCACTTCTGATCATTCCTAAGCTCCTTCCAACAATGCTCCAGGGTAAATTTCTTGTTATGGTCATTATAGAATATAGCATGCGCCTGCTTAAGAACGTCAGTCTCATTGTGACCGCTTCCTTTTGCCCTTGTTGCTGCGTCATAAGCTCCAACGAATTTACAGACAAGATCATTGATCTTGTGCCAGCGCTGTTTACACTGACCTGGCCCTCGAACATCACCACTTGTATGAGAAGCCGCATAGTATGTAGCTATGCGATCCCAAAAGGCACCCAAATTCTGTTCATTGCCTATAACAGGGTCTTTACTTGTATTTAACCATGCGCTTATGAGCAGAGTATCATCTGCAGGATTCCATGATCTTCTTTCTCGACGATGTGCAGGCTCCTTGGTCGGCTCATCATCGAATGCTCCTTGATCTTCAGGGGAAGTTTGGGTGCTGAATACAGGGAGTTCTAGTGATGGGAATGGATTGGGATAGGTTGCCACAGTCTCTTGCTGGCTATGCAAGAGGTCAACAAAGTTTGAGGGTTGGTTAAAGGGATATGTAGTAGACATTTAGGAGGAGAAGAATGGAAGAAGATATCGAAGATTGAGAAGACTTGTATTTTTAAAAAGACAAGTACGAGAAGAGTGAAAGAAGATGGAAGTGTTCTCTTTAAACAAGGTTTAAATAGAAGAGGAGAATGAAGTAAAGAGCATGGAAGAGCAGAGAATAAAGACACAGTAAAAGCAACCATTCATCACTTGCATTCAAGACAAAGCATTCATCACAACCCAAACCAAATACAAGCATTCACCACAACTAGTCTGACTTGACATATATCTACATCGCCTTAAACACTAAACCATAAACTCTCTAAACTACCATAACCTAATCCTAACTTTCATTTATTAAAAGCTGAGAGGAATGAAATATGAAGCTGACCTTTTTGTGAGAAGCTGATGATGCCTTTAAACCGCTGTCCTTCTTCTCTCCTCTTGATTTTATTCCCCAATATTCTCTCCTCGTGCAAGGGAAAAAAAAAGATTACCATTAAATATAGAACCAAACCAACTTCAATACAAACACTTAACTCTCAGCTACCTCATATTAAAAACTACTCAAAACTAACTCCACAGCCATCCATTATTAAAAAGATCAAAGAAATACACCAACAATCTATGTAAGCACACGCACTATCAGTATAAAGCACACGCATTAAACCTTCAAATTTGACTAAGAAACATCAAGCAAAAACATAGTTAATCAACATCAAACCTACTCTCCAAGGAACGCAATAGCATAGTTTAAACAAGTAAAACCGATCAGGACAAGGACCAAATCGGATCGATTCTGAAGCAATTTTTCAACCAAAACAGAATCGAAATTTCATGATGCAAACAAAAATCTAAACCCAAAATCATGCATTGATCAGTAACCCTAGATCATGCATCGATCAATGATTGAGAAGAAACAGCATCAAAATAGATTGAGAAGATGAATCGCTTACCTCCAGCGATTGAGAAGACGAATCCCATCCATACTCTAAACTCCGGCGCTTCCATCACCGCCTCAGTCGGGATCAATCGGCGAAGCCCACGGTGTCGTCGAGATGCAGAGAACGAAGAAGTAATCCTCGCGTACGGAGAAAACGAAGAAGGAGAAAGAATGAGAAAATAGAGAAATGAAGGAAGAAAGAAAAAAATTTTCATTCTCCACAAATTTTTATCCAATAAAACACTGCCACGTGCCATTTAAAGACGTTTCTTGTGTCGCCTAAATTAGAGACGTCTTTAGCTTTATTAATTAATTTTGATTTAATTTAATCATTAAAAAATTTTAGAGACCACACTAAAAATGCCGTTGATCATGCTCTTATAGTAAAAAAAATAACTGAGTATTGACTTTTGATATTTTGACTGTTATGTAATGTACAGCAGAAAATTGGTATCGACTCATCTCTTTTTGGATATAATTAAAGTTAGTGATGTATGCTGGCTAGACTCCAAAGTCAATATTGCTTGCTGCAGATTTTGATTCATTTTTTTTTTTTGGTTAAACAACTCAGGTTTACTTGTATGGAGGTCAACTGACTTCTTGGAAGAATGAGAAAGGAGAGGAATTACTTTTTATGAGTAGCAAGGTGCTTCAGATTCATATTTACGATCATTATATATATGTAATTTGATTATGTTCAGTGGTTGGTTGTGTCTTAAATAATTGGCTTAGTTATGCAAAGATGAATCAATTGGAGAAATTATTTGGTTGCATTCTTTAGATTGACCTTTAATTTGAGAGAAAAGAAATGAACAGAAGTTACTTTTTTTTTTTTGAATCTTAACTTCAATAGAGGCATGTACATGAATATGTCAGTAGTTTAATAACTAATCTGCTTGTTCTAAAGTAGCAGTCTGCACAATGATTATCAAATGAGTCATGAGTGAGATCTAAAATCATGTGTTCTGTACTGTGCAGGCCATATTTCAGCCTCCAACACCGATTCGTGGAGGAATTCCAGTATTATTTCCGCAAGTGTGTGCTTTTTCGAATGTTTTTTTTTTTGTTTTTTACCTTATTCTTGAATAGTAGAATTTGTTTTGTTAATGAAATGTTTTGTTTTTTTCGGTAAGTGCAGTACAGTAACACTGGTCCACTTCCCTCACACGGATTTGTTAGAAACAGGTTCTGGAAAATTGATACTAATCCACCTCATTTGCCATCACACCCTTCTTCCAATGCTCGAATTGACCTGATCCTAAGATCATCCGAAGATGACTTGAAGATCTGGCCTCATAAGTTAGTTTGATTCTTGAAATTAACATCTCTCTTTCTTCTTTCATATTCTTACACCATTTTTCCGATTTTTTTTTTATAGAAATATATGTTAAAAATATCCTACATCAGAAATGGATAGTATGCAAAATATAAATGATATGAGCCTCTCCACTCATTGCATATAGATTTTGGGTTGGAAGTACATAATTTATCACGCTATATACATAGAATGAGAAGCTTTTTTCGTTTGTTTAATTCTCACAAGTAGCCTTGTGACCACGTATGTATCCATATTTCAGGTATGAATTTCGACTAAGAGTAGCATTAGGACATCAAGGAGATTTGACGTTGACACCTCGTGTTAAGAACTCTGATCGAACGCCGTTTAACTTCACATTTGCTTTTCACCCTTATTTCTCTGTTTCCGATATAAGGTAACTCATCGCAATTTCTTTTTTTCTTCTTTTTTTTTCTTTCAAGCCAGCTCTTTGTGATCGCCAAACTTGAGGGAATCATCATCTCCCATATTTTATGTGTTTTCACTGAGGCACAAGATATCATCTCACTATTGACTTTCCTTAAACCTTTTAAATATCGTTTCAAACATCTTAGTTTTTATTGCTCTGTTTGGTGTTGGAATATTATATCAAGTTATATCAGCTGCTTTTGTTCAGTGAAATCCAGGTAGAAGGATTGCATAATTTGGATTATCTTGACCAACAAAAGAACAGAACACGTTTCACTGATCATTGCAAAGTTATAACTTTTAACTCCCAGGTAAATTTTGTTTTGCCAGTTCCAATCTCATCCCTTATTCCATCATTAAGTAAAAAAAACGAATAACTCTTGAAAAATAGCTTGACAGGCTTTACCTAAGCACTCCAAATAAAATAAGAATCGTGGACCACAAGAAAAAGAAGACAATTGTGGTACACAAGGAAGGACAAGTTGATGCTGGTAAAGACTTATATTTATATATAGACACAGAAACAGATGTTTTAGTAATTAATGATGGATCATTTATAATAATAATACACAATTATGCAGTGGTGTGGAATCCATGGGAGAAGAAAGTGTCCGATTTGGGAGTTGAAGACTACAGGCGTTTTGTTGCTGTGGAAAGTGCGGCTGTAGAGAAACCGATCACATTGAAACCCGGTGAAGAGTGGAAAGGAGTACTCCAAATGTCTGTGGTTCCTTCTGGTTGTTTCACTGGAAAGCTTGGCCACAAAAAGTCATGCATTCATTCTCATACTTAAAACTTCAAAACCGTCCTAAAAGGTATACTTTATGCTCCAGGAACATCAGATGGTGAACACTAAGTTAGTCAGGATCCAAACCGGACCTGGCCAATGATTTTTTTTTTCTTTACACTATTCATGGATCTTGTATACGCTGATAAAGTTTAAAGTGTTTTAATAAGATACAATAATTGGATTATGTCATTTCCATAAGAAAGGTTCAAAAATACTTAGCTGTGTATTTTCTTTCAAAAACTTTGTGATCACAATTGTATCCTTTTCAATCCAATAGTAAAAGCTTATTGCGTTAAAAAAAAAAATTACTCAGCTGTGCTGTATGGATACACATGTTATTTTTATGATTAATACAAAATCTTAAAATTTTCAGCCAGAAAATGTAAATGTAATTGTCAAAAACAGGAAAAAAATCCGAAAGAGATAAAGAGAAAATGAGAAGAGATGTAAATAGATGCAAAATGGAAAGAAAATGTTGAGAAGATCAGGGTAGAAAAAAAATAGTGTAGATATTTGTAACGTTCTAGTAGGCAACCAAAAACCTGTGCGTAGATTCTATAGAATGGACTGCTTAAGAAGACGGCGTCGATGAGGTCTAGATCAATTAGCAGATGTGGCGTACCGGTACCTGGCGTTATCGCTGCTTAATTTTGAGCAAATGAGACAAAATAAGATTTTTTCTATTTTTGGTCAACAAAATAAAGATTTTTCTAAATCTAATGAGTGGAAGAATCATACGTTATCTTTCCTGTTTTTTAGGTTTATCCGTTGACTGTTTTTTGGCCTATTTAAGGAATAAAAATAAATTTTGAACAACGTATATATCTTCGTCGCGGGTGAACTCAGTGAAGGAGACGACAATTCACGATGGAAAATAAGAGAAATCTCGGATATCTGATCTTCTTATGGGCTCTGCTGGTTGCAGCAGTCGTTGCTATGGCCACCGAGCATCGTCCCTTTGAGCGGACTAAGGGCATCAATGGTCTCGAAAAGATCATCATACACGACCGTCGTGGTCGATCTTTTGAGGTACTTTTTTGGTTTTAATTGGTAACACTGAATAATAATCATGATTAGAGAAAGATAAATTAAATAGTGGAAATTACCGGTATCTGCGTGTATATCTTACTGAATCATATTCTAAGACATAACAAAACATTCATGTTTGAATGTCATGACTGAATCATATTCTAAGACATTCAAAACGTTCATGTTTGAATGTCATGTACAGAAGATTTTGGTTTCGACTAATCTTTTTAATAGGATTTATCTCTAAATTAATTAGTGGTTTATGCTGCCTAGCTAGACTCCAAATTCCGGATTGTTTGCTGCAGATTTTCATTCATTAATTTTGTCAAAATACTTTGATCAGGTTTACTTGTATGGAGGTCAAGTGAGTTCTTGGAAGAATGAGCACGGAGAGGAGTTACTTGTTATGAGTAGCAAGGTACTTCAAATTCAGTCTACATATCTCCTTTGCATGCATGTTGTTCTCTAGTTGGCTCTCTATCTAGAATAATTGGCATAAGTTAACTAGTTATGCCAAGATGAATCAATTGGGGAACTCTTGGTTTTTTCTTCTTCAGATCGGTTTTTGATCTAAAGTCAAAGAAGTGAACCTATAGGGCTATCGATCTTTACTTCATTAGACGCAAGTAAATGAATATATAGCTAGCTTAATATTATGCTTGTATCTAAAGTAACTATAATTTCCTTTTGTATGAGCATGTATGAGCTCCAAATGAGAGAGAACTAAAATCATGTGTTTATGAATTTTGTAGGCTATATTCGACCCTCCAACACCAATTCGTGGAGGAATTCCAATATTGTTTCCTCAAGTATGTGCTTTCGGATTATTTATTATTATTCTCTTTTAAAGCAAACTATTGTTTGTAATTTAATGGTATGAATTGTTTTTGTTAGTGAAATTCATTTTTGTTTCCTGTAATGCAGTACAGTAACACTGGTCCACTTCCCTCACATGGATTTGTTAGAAATAGGTTCTGGGAAATTGACACTAATCCACCTCAGTTGCCATCAAGTTCTTCTTATGTAGCTTGGGTTGACCTAATCCTAAGATCATCCCAAGATGATTTGAAGATCTGGCCTCATAAGTTAGATTCTTGAAACCTCTCTTTTACTTTCATAATCTTATAACATGTTTGGCTATATAATGATGTGAAGCCATTTTTTTGTGTGTGTTAAATTCTCACGGAATATAGCCTTATGACCTCTGTATCCATTTCAGGTTTGAGTATAGACTGAGGATACATTTGGGACCTGAAGGAGATTTGACGTTGACATCTCGAATTAAGAATATTGATGTGAAGCCGTTTAACTTCACAATGGCTCTTCACCCCTATTTCTCTGTTTCCGATATCAGGTAATCTCATTTCATAGACTCGAGAGGAGTCATCATCTTTTCCATCTTTTATGTGTGTTTCAGTAAGACACAAGATCTCATCTTTCAGTTGACTTTTCCTCTAACCTTTTTGATAACGTCTCAAACGTCTTTAGATTCTTTTTTTTTTTAAATGTTTTCTGGTTCTGCTGGTGCTAGAATGTTATATAGAGTTACATGACATCAGAGTCTTGTGTTCAGTGAAATCCAGGTGGAAGGGTTGCAAAATTTGAATTATCTTGACCAACAAAAGAACAGAGCGCGTTTCACTGATCATGACAAGGCTATAACTTTTAAGTCCCAGGTAAGCTTTATTCATTTTTATCCCTTCTTTCATATTTCCTCACTAAAGAAAAAGAACATCAATAACTCTTTGAAAATAGCTTGACAGGATTTACCTAAGCACTCCAAATGAAATCAGAATCGTGGACAACAAGAAAAAGAAGACAATTGTGGTATACAAGGAGGGACAAGTTGATTCTGGTAAAAGACTTTAAGATTTTGTATACATATGTACATGTAGACACAAAAACAGAGTGTTGCATGTACTAATGATGGATCACTGATAACCAATAATAATAATGTGCAGTGGTGTGGAATCCATGGGAGAAGAAAGTGGTCGACTTGGGAGCTGAAGACTACAGGCGTTTTGTAACGGTGGAAAGCGCGGCTATTGAGAAACCGATCACAGTGAAACCCGGTGAAGAGTGGAAAGGAATACTCCAAATGACTGTCGTTCCTTCGAGCTGATTCAGTGGAAAGCTTTGACCCAAACAAAAGTCATGCATTCATCCTCATTTTCTTAAATACTTGAAAACTGTCTTATAGAAAGTATACTTATGTTCCCACAAACAAAACATGGTGAACATATATATAAGATAGTCAGGATCCAAACCAGACCTGACAAGTCATTGGTTTTGTAATTCTAGTCTTCGTGAATCCTGTAACCGCTAATAAATAAAAAGCTTCTTTTGGGTGTTTGTGGAATTGTGGTATTAATTATTTTAAGAAAAAATCTTGGCCACAAAATGAAATCATCTCCAAGACGTATCATCATCCACCAATGAAAAGTTCCCTCTTTTCTCTTTTTTTCTTTTTCACAGTCTGTTCTCGACCCAGATTTTCCTGGGGAAAAATAAAACAAACTCAATCCAGCCGATTTCCACCAATATTCGAGAAGGGTTTCTTGAAATTTTCTCGATCGTAAAGAAGGATTTAAATGGGTTTGGTTTCGGGTCAAACTCGAATTGCTATGATGAACCTCTCGCTCTCCTCGGCTGAAAAGAACGTTAATTTTCGCTCCTCACTTCTCAATTCTAAGGTATTGTCTTCAGTTCATCGAGCTTCACCAGAAAGTGACATTTTTTTGGTTATTTCTGATTTCTTCTTTCTCCTCCTTCGCTTGTGTTAGAACGCGATTTCAGATAGTTGTGGGGTCTCTTCCAGATGCTGTACATTCCTCAGGGGTCAATCTCAAAGAATACATTTTTCTTGGGTTCGCCACACTCGACCTTTGAAGAAACGAGCAGGTAAATTCGTATTGATTTGCAAACCATAACAATCTCTCGTAGAACTCTAATTGTGATTAGATTCTTCTAATTGTGGCGTAGTATAGGCCACGTGGTGTCGCCGATCTGCGTCTTGCCGTTAACGGAAGAGAGTGTAGAGAGTGTGCTCGACGAAGTACGGCCGTCGCTAATGGCCGACGGAGGAAACGTGGCGCTACACGAAATCGACGGACTTGTGGTGGTTCTAAAGCTACAAGGAGCTTGCGGGTCGTGTCCTAGCTCGTCAATGACGTTGAAGATGGGAATCGAGAGTCGTCTCCGAGATAAGATCCCCGAAATCATGGCCGTCGAGCAGTTTCTCGAACCTGAGGCA
Source organism: Eutrema salsugineum (assembly GCF_000478725.1). Lineage (NCBI taxonomy): Eukaryota > Viridiplantae > Streptophyta > Magnoliopsida > Brassicales > Brassicaceae > Eutrema > Eutrema salsugineum. The sequence goes on along the minus strand of NW_006256909.1, from coordinate 6,016,531 downwards.
GGAGGATTAGAGCTCAACGAAGAGAACATCGAAAAGGTTTGATTTTTATTTAATTTAAGTTATTTTCAATTTGGCCCCATGGTTTTGAAATCGATCTGAATTTACCCCTCAGGTTCTGTCTGAGCTACGGCCGTATCTATCCGGTACGGGAGGTGGAGGGCTTGAGCTGGTTGAGATCGATGGTTATGTGGTCAAGGTTCGGCTCACTGGACCAGCTGCTGGGGTCATGACCGTTCGTGTCGCGTTGACTCAGAAACTGAGGGAAACAATTCCTTCGATCGGTGCAGTCCAGCTTCTAGAGTGACACTGATTTGACTCCTTTTTTATTTTGTAACTTCTATCCAATTTTACAAAGCCTTTTTCCCCCAATATACAGTAGTTAATATCAAATTTTCAAATTAGTATGTATTAGCCTCTTTTGTTTTTGTTAACGAAGAAAAGAATTATAATCAGAGATAATAAATGTACACTATAGAAACAATTCCTTGGATGAGATGCGAATTTATCATTTCTTTCCTTGAATATATTATTCTCCAAATATTCATACATTTAGTGTGTGCACTTGGTGCCCAAGGCGTAGTCTCTATATCATCAAGTCTAGTGGTCTTGAGAAGGTGAAAGAGAGGCACACATAGACATAGTTTAGGATTTCAAAAATGTCTCAGCTTATTATCAGCCGCAGCCGACTATTTAAGCCCTCTGTCTGCAAACATTTCCTCGTAAGCTTCTCTTCCCTTACGTAATAATAATTCGTTTTTTCTTGACTTTTATTTTTGGTTTTTGATTGTCTGCTTACTTCAACGTACGTATAACAAATGTAGAGACACAAGAACGTTCGTTTGTTCTCGGCTACAACTCAGACAAACAGCGGGTCGGAATCGGATCCGGATGGTTATATTGACATTGCCACTAAACTAAAAGCTCCCATCAATTCCTCCTTCTCGTCTACACCAACCTACCCGTTTCTATTAATTGACTACGTTCTTAACATTCCACACTCTCCTGATGGTCGCGTCATTAGGATTTTCGAATCAGACGACGAACGCCTCATCAAGTCAACTAAAATCTTGATTAGGGACAAGAAACTCGCCAAGGAGGTTCGTCATGCGATGACCGTCGGATTTTCACATCATGGGTTGGGATTCAAGCTTTCCAAAAACTCCCTAGATATCCTCGTCGATAAACACAACCCACCTGACCCAAAATCACCACCCGCATGCGTCCATTTACCTCCTCTACCGACCGAGTCCAAAACCTGGCCATGTCGTGTTCCTCTTCAAGGAACCTAGAAAGTAAAGATTGGATAGTTGGTGTCAAGTCTTGGGGATCTCAGCTGAGTCTCTTTAGGCCTGGTCATCAGTGGATCAACATCAAAACCTCGCCTGAGGTTGTACACCCTTTCTCGAGTCTCATGTATTCTAAGAAGGAGGAAAGGTTCTACGTTTCAACTCCTGGAGGTGATTACTTGTGTTGCTTGGATCTATATTTCCAAGAAGGCGACCACCCCGAGTTCATTGACTTGGAGGTTGGTAATCTTCCTGAGTCCGTTTTGCCTCAGTTGGAGGAGCTTGTTTCTGGTTCCAGGACAGATCACCTGGTGGAGTCACCCTCAGGCGAACAATTCCTCGTCAAGTGGTATATATTATATATATTGTTGGAGGTAAAAACCGCATCCTGGTTTTTTCCGGTATAAACCGAGATCGGCAAATCATAAACCCGATTTACGAAGGGACGTACCGAGAAAAGATGAGCCGAGCAAAGATGGGCCGAGAACAGCCCATTATGCCGAGATCGGTGAGAAACCTCTCGAAGGAATAGAGAGTTTCCATGAGCTCGGTCGAAACAGGAAAGTTTCCTAATGGAAAAAGAAAACTTTGGAGAGAAAAGGAAAGGAGCCGAGAGAAAAGGAAACTCGTCTCGGTCCCATATCGTCTAAGGCGTGCTTGAAGACCGACTTAGGAGGTATATATAAAGGGAGACGAATCGACACCAGAGAACATAAGAGATTCCCGAGAAGACTTAAAGACTGAGAACTCATTACGCTAGCTTCTTAGTCGCCTTAAATCTTAGTTCGTTATTATCAATCTGAATAACCAAACTCAGTTGTATTTTACTTGATTCAATCTAATAAAACCGAGCTTTCGATCTAAAAGTACTGTTTTGTCCCTTGTCGATATTTGCATATCAACATATATCACATTTGATTAGTGAACAATTTTTTTGTTATTTGTTTATAAGTCTTTCTTATTAGTGAAACGCATTATCTTGTTGGTTCTTCGATGTGTTTTCAGCTACGGCAACGACGCGAGGCGCAATTACAAAAATGTGGAAACACTCATGCACATGACATCACGGTTCATGGTGTTTAGAGCGGATGAGAGCTGGGATCAGAAGTGTGTGACTTACACCGAAGACATTGGAGATCTTTGCATCTTTCTTGGACATAGTGAGGCTTTCTGCATCCCGGCCAGCTCGTGCCCCGGCCTTAAGCCTAACTGCATCTATTTTGTCGGATATAACTATGGTGTTTATGATCTTACCACCAAAACTTGCACTACATTCTACACAGGAGAAGACGTTCCGTTGAGGAATTTGGAATTCCCTTACTGGCCTCCTCCGGTTCCTCTCAACGGCTAACTAATATGTTTGTTTCATTAGTGTTTATGTTGTCATTTTGGCTATGCTAATAGCTAATTCAATTCAATAAAATTTATAATACACTTGATGAGCTTGGGTATTGACAGATTTGTTTATTTGCCTTGAGATGCAAGTATCCTAGTTAATTTTCTATTCCGAGATGTAGAATTGCAACTAAAATTTTAAAAGTCATTCGAAATCTAGTACATATATTGGAAATTAAGCTAACAAAGAAGGCATTTTGAAAGGTTATAAAAGCAGAAGAAGTAAAGATCTTTGTTTGTAATTTTTCTTTAAATAATGTGTAGACTGTGATGTGCTTAGAGTGTCATCCATGGAGACTCTCTTCAACTTAGGATTTATGGTAATTCTTTTTTCGTTTTCTTCGATTCAGCAAAAAAATATCAATTTTTTTTAACAACAAATTAGTTTATCAAAAAAGAAAATATGCATGTATACAACTATACAAGCTATAACCAACCGTATAAGAAAAATTTAGGGTTTTCATATTTTCATGGAACAGTTATGAGTTGTTTTTTTAAGCGTTTCCAGATAAGAGATATACATGAGTTTGTGTTCTGGATCACAGACCAATTCAAACGGAAAATATAAAATATCATAAAATACTGGAAAATTCATAGTTTTTGTGTGATTCAACGTGTATTATTAATGCTTCGTCTGTTTTTCTTTAAAATTTTGTGGCAATTATAACATTGCGTGTATAGAAAGGAAAATATATGAGAAGTTACCACCAGTTATCTTGTAAGCACAGGATATTAGAGCAATATGCCATTTTATGCTTCTTTCCTTATCTGATATATATATGCTATTTTCCTTAAGAAGTTACTATCTCCCTAAATATCCTTCCTAAAATGTGTGCTTGGTGTCCAAGGCGTACCCTTTGTATAACTCCCACGCACGGGAGATAGAGAAAATGGAAGAGGCACACAACCAATAACCAACATAGGTTTTTCACGATGTCTCAGCTCATTATCAACCGACTCTTGAAGCCCAATCTCTGCAAAAATGTCCTCGTAAGCTTTTCCTTTCTTTCACTACTTTCCCTTCATGTCTTCTGATTACGTCAAAACGTACCTACTATTTGGCAGAGACGCAAGAACGTTCGGTTGTTCTCTACGCCCGCCTATCCGTATCTACTGATTGACCACATCCTCAACAACACGGCTTGCGGTTTGGAAGAGAGCGATGCTGGCCGCCGCTTCACCCTCTCGTCCGAATCATATCACCCACCACACTTAAAAGAAAAGATGATCAATCTTAGGGACCAGGAACTGGTGGACGAGGTCCGTCATGCGATGACTCTTGGATTTCACAACGGTTGAGATTTCAAATGTCCGACCAAACATCACTCAGCATCCATTACCAAGATCCATCTGACCCCAAAGCAAAACCCGTGAGCGTTGATCTGCCTCCTCTGCCCACCGGCTCCAGGATACAAAACCTAGCAATGTCCTCTCGTCCTGACCTAAACAATAAAGACTGGGTGGTGGCCGTCAAGTTCTCGGGATCTCAGCTGAGGCTCTACAGGCCTGCTTGTGACGATGGCTTTCGGTGGCTTGACATCAATACCACGCCTGAATCTATAAACCCTTTCTCTAGTCTTATGTATTCCAAGAAAGATGAGAGGTTCTACATTCCATCTCCTGGATGCGAGTACTTGTGCTCCTTGGATGTCCACTTCAAGGAGGGCGACATGCTCGAGTTTCCTTTGATGTGGACTGCAGAACATCCTAAACCGCGTGAGTTGAACCCGTTGCTTTCGTTTTTCAGGACAGACCACTTGGTGGAGTCACCCTCTGGCGACAAATTCCTCGTCAAATGGTAAATATATCTAAGCCATTTAGTTTCTGTATTATTTTTTTTTACTCCATATAAATTTCTATATACTAAAATCTGATTTAAAATGATTTTTTTACTCCAAACTTTGCACAACCTTCTGCACATATGAAGGCCCAATAAAGTCTACTGAGTTCCCTTACTGGCCTTCTCCAATTCCGCTTTACTCCTAATTAATTAACATGCATGGTTGGTTCACTACTGTTTGTGGTGTTTTTACTTTGCTATATCATGCTAGGATCTCTTATATTTCATGGCAAGTCAAATTATTTTATTTGTATTTTTTAAATAAGAAATATTGTTTTATTGAATAAAGGTAAAAGAATTTTTTTATTCAATACACGCTACCGAGTTTGTTCCACCTCTTGTGCATTTGACGGTATGTAGTGGCGAGTTCTTAATCACACAACTCAGACTACTAATTTTTAAAAAATAATGCCAATCAAGTAAGTGCTGAAAGATTAAAAAGGTAGGAAGAGACAATACAAAAGAAAAACATAATTTATTGGCAAAAAAGGGCTAAGACATCACCAGTGAATAGAAGAGGTAGAAAGAATGAAAGAATGCCACATCAAACACAGATATTATCAAGTGAGATGTTGTTACTCTAGAGGAGCATATGATGATGGCTGTTTTGCTGCTGCGGACCAGCTGAGCCTGGTGGAGGCGGGAGGGCAAGGAAAGGGTCTCCAAAAGGATTAGAAGGAGAAGAACCTGCAGCTGAGAACTGATGATTATGTTGATGATGATGATGATCTTGAGGATGAGAGTAGTTATAAGGACTTTGATGCATCATCATCATCTGTTGTTGTTGCATTGCCATTTGAACATTAGTTGGAGGAGCAATGTTATTGGACACTGAAAAGGGATCTTGTTGCATCTCGAATGGGTTTGGTGGTGGTGGTGCTGCTGCTGCTGCTGCTGTGTCTGTGCCACCATGTCCATAGCCAGCATTGGTTAGTTGGATCTGTCTTCTCGCTGAATCGTCCTCGTACAGACTGTCAAGCAGTAGCTTGTCGAATCCTCCTGCCTGTAAAATACAACAAGAAAGAACGAACCCTTGTGAGTTTTGAGAGTAAAAAAAGTAGAGAGATTCAAGTTTAGATTGATGTGGTGTTAGACTTCATTACAAGTTTGGTGTCAGACGCGGGGCGAGCAATGTTGTTGTTGTTGTTTTGAGGAGTGACCAGTGCTAGTTCCCAACCGGATCCACCTGTTTCTATTAAGCTTAAACTGTTTGATGGGCCTGGAGCTTCATGACCTATAGAGATCGTTGACAAGTTCACAAATTTGTTTTGCGTTAACAATGTTTCAAGAAAGTCTCTAGTTTTGGTCAAGCATCAATTACAAGTGGAAATAAACCAGATGGAACATTAAAAAAGTGGTCGTGTTAGCTACCTGGTGGATATATTGCGAGAGCCAATGCATTTCGGTCCTCTATCTCTGCGGCTTTTGGGTTTATCTCACCCAGACCCTGTCAAGGAGAAGAAATGGTCAGGGGATTTCGAGACTTTGGCCAAAAAGAGATATTGGTTCACATAAGATGATGTGTAGAAAGAAGATTCACCAGCAAGTCATCGGTGTCTATCAAAAATGAAGGTTTAGCATCTTCCTCTTCTACTTTTTCTTTCTCCTCTTCCTCTTCTTCGATAAGCGGCTGTTCTGCTTCGGTGTTTTCATTTTGATTATCGGTTTCTGCAGGTTCTTCAGGCTGCGGAGAGTGTTCTTCTTCTTGTTCTTGTTCCTCCTCCTTTTCTTGATACTCCTGTGACCAGAAGACAATGCAAATCATAAAGAAAGTACTTACTAATCAACTTAAGCCAAATATGATGAGAGTTAAACTTTGTACCAGCTTTTTCTGTACAGAACCACTTTGAGGCGCTTCTTTAATGTAATCTTCCATTGTTGCAATAAAAGACGGAGGAGGCTGAAACATTTTTTTAGATATTATTAGGTCTTTTGAGGTGATCAATCTCGCATCATCTATCACAAAGTAAAGAAGAAACCTGTCTTAAGGTTGGGAACTGAAAGTTCCTCGCTAGCTCTAGACCTTTGCAGTACTCATAAAAATCAGCCAGATTTTCAGCCTGTGCAGTGAAAAACCTTTAACAGTCAGTCATCAAGCTTAATCAGGATTGATACTTAGTCTAGCTTCAAATCTTTACCTGTTGGCCGGCCCGTTTATATATGTTTAGAGCTTTTACTGCATCATGTCTTGACATCTCAAAGAACTGCAGCGAGAACAGAGATACATATACTTTAGTTACATTCAATATAAGAAAATTGCCGCTAAACCAGAGGAAGGAGAATTCTACAAACCAAGTCTACAAGGTTAATGATTCCATCATTAATGGCACAGTATATTTTGAAGCTTTCTTTAAGCACCAATGCAAGTGCGTATTGGATTAAATAGTTGCTATAGGCTGCTCCTTCTGGCTGTAAAACTGAAAACATATTAAGAAACCGTTTGATGTAAGCAAAAACAAAAAATTTGGTTTGGATATATAACTTTACCTTACAACCGATAAGCCTGTAAAGTAGCTGCTGCAAAGCAGGTAACTGCTCTAGCAGTTCTTCATCAGATAACATCCTTGTTCTATACGTTTGAGAAGCATTGAAATCCACCTTCTGGACAATGATTTTTCATATAAATATATCTAGAATTAGATTCTTATTTTTTGTTGGTTTAAAATGGTGAGAAATTCAGAACAAACCTTTGAAGATGCACCTGAACCTTTTGGTAAACGCTCTGCCTCTATGTCATACTTCAAAACTCGATAGCACTCAAGCCGCTCCTCAAGGAAAAGCGCGTATGTTCTAATCCAAGCAGAGCAATCCCAAGCTGCAACACCAAGTTAAGAAAATGTGTTTAGCAAAGTTTCATTAAACATACCAAAGCTGTGAAACAAAATCTATACATAGAGAGATTATGCATTCACCAAGAGGACTTGTATCGTCTTTGAAGTTAGATATTCGAAGTATATGTCCTCTGTGTGAGTAATTGAGAAACTCTTCTCTGAATGTGGGATCACCTTCTCTTAGTGTTCTATGAATCACTATTAACACTTTGATCGCGACCTACGTGTCCAGAAAGCAATTTAGAGCAACCCAAAAGAGAGTTTATAGATTGAAAAAAAAATGGAATTTTTAAGTGAAAAGAAGTAAACTCACAACCCAATTGTGAGTTTTGGATAATCTCTTGGCTAATGCGTGAATGCAGTAAGCAACATCTGCTCGTGGTCTTGTTACAGATGTTGCAGAGAATATTTCTGTATAAAAAAAAAGAAAGAAAAAAAACAGAATACTCTCATCGAATCAGAAACTCATGATCGTAACCAAATCAAGGGCTTGTGTTGTGAAAGGGGAAAAATAAGAAAGAGAGAAACCATACTACGAATATGGCGTTCTTTGGGAGCAGATTCGACGTGATTTGTTGCTTTGACGATCGCAACATCCAAATCCTATATCTCGAATTTTCAAAAATCAATTTGATTAGGTCATTTCTAAGCAGAGGAAGAAACCTAAAGAATCTGAAATTGCGGAATGTAAAATTCTGCACCTTGAATTCGCTGTTGACCTTTGCGATGCTGACGGTGGTGGAATCTTTAAGCGCTCCGACGGCTTTCCGGAAGCTGATTGCCATTTAGGGATAATCGGAATCTGGAAAATCGGTTGATTATTCCGGCGATGATCACCGGAATTCTGTTACGATGCGTTCATACGACGAAGAGAGAGAGAGAGAGAAAGGAGAAGATAAGGAAGACAAAGACCGAGTTTGGTTTTTGCTCTGTTAGTCGCCTTATAAAAAACAGAACACATTAACAGACTTTTCCACAACCTCCTCCTCCTCTCTCTTGCCTCACCATGACGTGCGTAACGGAATATTATCGATGATTTTTTAATTAATATGTATCGAAAATAGTAATCTCAATTCAATAATTTTAGTTTAACCCTTGACATATATCGAATATTCCCATAATCGGATGCTAATCTTTTATTTTGGTATAGAATCATTTCCTCAATCATCGATTACGTCTGTAGTCTCTTTTTCAATTTTCACCTTTAATAAAAAAACATTTTTAACAAAATTGAGCGCAATGTTAAACCTTTGACTTATGGACCTAATAGGTCGGGACTTGGACGGTAGGCTTTCAGATCGTACCTGATCATCTCAGCTTTTACGTGCGATCAGATTTAAAACTTGCCTTTGGCTTCCGCAAACTAAAATTCCAGAGTTGTTACCATATTATGTGACCAGGAAGTAACTAACCTTGTCTTGGAAAGCTAAGTTTTATTATCAGTTTTAGTTGCATCTCGATTCAATTCTTATTGATTCTGATTTGGCCATATATGTCGACCCGGCTTCCACAGATATCATTGCATGTTTTGTTCCAAATGCTCAATCTCTTGTTGATTGCCATTAACAATTAAGGTACAATGTTGGCATTATGTTGCATCGAATGACATAAGGAAATGTCTCAATGTTCCTGGCACAAAGACAACTTGATGAAAATTTGAAATTGGTTAGGAAACTGTTGCATTCGATTGCATGTTTTGTTCCAAATTAATGGTTATATGATTATATCTTAAGAGGCACCAAATTTGTTGTTTATTGTTGTTAATATTTGATATAATTTTTATACATTTTGAAGTTAGAACAGAAGCTGCCACACCAACACCAAAAAAAAAAAAAAAAAACTGGGTTACCATTTTCATTGGACTGGTCCTACAAGTTTGATTAAGAATGTCGAAATAATTGGTGCTCAAGAGTACAGAAAATGATACCAAACGTTGCATTAGATCTTGCATGCATGTTTATCCCTTTTATATTTTGCTTAAATATCATCATCACTTTCGTACGTAGTTCTGTTTTCCCCTGTTTCTTTGTTTTACCAATGATACTTTGATCTAATGTTGTTTTCTTTTCCTCATGTTAATGTGTCTATACGCATGGACTATGTATTTGGCTAGATTTTCGCATGAGGATCAGCTGACCAAGAAACTGGAACTTAAGCATCAAACGATTTTATTAGCATGAAAATAAGGTACTATGGAGTGAGTTTATCAGGAATCATGCTCCAGTAGTGGTAACATACTTGATGAGCATCTTGACAATCTCCTTAGAGACCTTTGAACCAGAATCCTTAAGGTTCTTAATCCTGGCGTCTGTCTCGTCTTCTAATCGTTTTGCAGCTGCTTCCTGATCCGTCTGAAACAAAAGGTAAAATAATGAGTACAAGTTAAGATCTCAGTAGCTGGCTTTGTGTTGGTGATGATTACCCCAGACACTTGTGTCTGATACTCTTCTTCTAATCGCGACCGGTACTCTTCCATCTCCTTCTCAGCCTCGTCTTTCGCTTGCTTCATTCTTGCTAGTTTTGCTGATTGTTGATCCATCCATCAAAAAAAAAAGGAAAAGTCGAATAGAAATTCAAAACCAAAATCTTAGTAATCGAGCCAAGAAACTATAAAAGAGAAAGACTATACCGGTCCTAGCAGCCGAAACAATCCGTCCAGCTTCTTGTTCAGCAGTTAAAAGCATCTGAATCCCACCTTGGCCTCTTAAAGAATCCATGTCTTGTTTTCTCCTCAAAGACAATGAAGACTTGTGTTTATTATTCTGCAAATTTTGGTGCCAGAGATATGGAGTTTGTTGATATAAGCCTCTTTGGTTGTGGTTTTAATTAGACGGATAACCTTTTTTTCTCCTTGGTTCAAGGAGTTAGTTTTTGACTAATTATATTGTTTTAAAATTAGAATGACTTTAAAAAAACATTGCGTGATCACCGGATCAGATGTGAAACAAAATTGTAAATTTATGAAATAAAAGTGATCACAACATGAGACTCTAAAGATGATTACGAACGTAAATACATTCTGCATATATTAGTGACTATAACTTAGTGGCGTATCTAGAAAAAAATTAGTGGGGATATAAATTTGTAAATAGGGAAAAAAATTAGTTGGGGGTAATTTTTTCTTTTTTATCACTAAATTAAAAAATAATTGAATTAAATATACTTAAATATTTTAAAAAAAATAAAAAAGAGTAGGGGGTCACCCATTACTCCTTCTCTACCTCCGCCCCTGCTATGACCATGGAAGAAGACACGCGCAGCCACCGCAGACTAGCTAGCTAGGTTGTATTATTTTTGGGTGAACAAACTATCCACATGTATTAAAGTCGCTAATCCCTAGCCCTGATGGTGTCAAATTACGAGCTCACAATTAGCAAAAAGGTATTGAAGCTCGACATATAATAACAAGCCCCTTTTTTTTCCCATCATTTTTTTTGCTAACTTTTTTTCCCCATAATAACCAGCTCAAATACGTCTATTTCACTGGTATAAATGCAATAATAAGCCGAATGCCCAAAATGACTAAATCATACATATGCAGTTACATCATTATAGTTTGCATTTAATATTGCACCACGCATTCCTCCTTTTAAAGAAAAGAAGAAAAAAATTGTCACATCCATATTATAAATTTGTCAACAGAGACAAGTCGTTCGAGTTGGAGATAAATTAAAGGGGATTTGTTTTCCTTATTTTACTTATTTGTGATGATCAAGTAAAAAAATTATCAAATTTACAATATATGATGGTGATCAAAAGGATGTGGTTGTTTTCAGCTATCTTTATAGTGTCTTGTCTTCTTCGATTCAAGACGGTGATAGTGGTCGCGGCCGGAGCGGTGGTCATAATTGCTTTTAGTGCGGCGATGAATTGGTTCTGGTTGCTGTTCGGATGCCATACTTTGATGTTTTTATCTCCTTTTAGTTTGTTGTTTTTAGTTCTTCTTGTACAAAAGATTTCTTGAATTGCCAACAAATTTCGTTTGTTACATAGACAATTTTTTCCTAAATTCAGAAGTTTATTGAAACATAAGAATAGACAAAGCAACAGAAACAATTAATACAAGAAAAAGAAGGTACATGCATTGTATTAGATAGCATAATTTTTGGTAGTTTACTTGTAAAATGATGCAATGAAAAAAATATAATTAAATGAATTTTAATTTCGCTCATTTGTCATCTAAATAATTTTTTAATTTCGCTTAGGAATGTAATATAGCCCTTGTTATTATGTTATTATGTTTTTGTTTCTGGTTTAGTTTCTTAATTGCACATGCATGGTTGGTTTCCGGGTGGTGAAAAAAACACTGTATCCCATCCCCATCATTTAAAATTTCCCTCAAGACTATCTATCATCAACTAAATTTTAAATGATCAAGTTCATTTAAAGGAATTTTTCATAAATCCAAGAATGAGCAGCTTCACCGAAAGTATTAGAAAACAGAAACAACTTCAAAGCTCTGAATTTGTAGTTGGAATCTAGATACGTTTACTTTGGTTAGCTAGCACCTCATTTATAGATTAAATGATTTAGATGGCTATACTTAATAAAATGTTTTTTAGATTTTAAAAGGTTCCAATTTTTTAAAAAAGAAAGTTCAAATTTCGATCATTTTCACCTCAGAGAAAAGAAGCAAGGTGAAATATGTGAAAGTCGAATCAAAAAGAATATATATGAGATGTCATATCGTACGTAACAATATAACAACTGCGTCGAGCCCTAAGACTTGGTCACTTCACTATGCATCATCGGGACCAGCCCAAGAAAAAATGTTATGCTCTAAAACTGGACCCCACCAAATTATAAGTTCATCAGTCATCGGCACAACCAACTCAAAGAATTCTTCTTATTCTTTATCTTTGCGTCTTTTCTTAAATTTCTTTCAACTTTTCTTTGTCCTTTTTTTTTTTTAACATTTCCCATTACTATACTAGAATAGTTAATTGGATCCATTGAACTATATCTATATGAGTATATATATCATGGGTCTGATAAACAATTTGGTATGAAAAATAAAATATGCACGATGGGCTTACGTTTAGAATTATTGTTAGTCCTTTTATATTCTGTGTATCCCTAAGAAGAAATTTTTAAAAAGACACTTTAAAAAATATTATACTTGTTTTTTCAAGGTTTTGACAATGATTTGAGCTTTTCACTGCTTGAACTGAAAGGTGCCACCGTCGTATTGAATCTCAGTCCAGAGGACATACATGTATCTAAAGTCCTGATAGACACGTGAACGCAACGCAAATGCAAACATTATCTTATAATACTAATCCCCTATTTTACATCAATTTTAACCTCATTGTAGGGACGATGAGTTGAAGACGGGTGGGCATTTTTATTTTATTAGATACAGTTCGGATTTGGTTGGTGTATTATATTCAAATTAAAATGGAATTCTGACCAAAACATTTAAATTTGATTCGGTTTGATTTTTATTTTTTTTTAGTCGGTTTGATTCTGATTTGCTTTTGGTAGAAATTCTTTCAATTTTATAAGTATGCTAGATTGTTTAGAAGAAAATAATGATTAAGTGTGGTTACTAGATAAATGGTTAAGATTGAGTGGTAAGTAAAATATTTGTTTGTAGTTATATTTATGATTATAGATTCATAACTAGAATGGCATTATAGATTACAGAAAAAGTAAAACTCCAATTATTCAATCAAAGTGAAGTCAAAGTCTGACGCAGTGTATTTCATTCATGTAAAATTGGATATGAGATAATTAGTAGACCCCATGTATCTTGGTGCAATGAAGAAGATCAATGTACTACATTGGGAGTACTGTATTTGTCTAACCGTTGACTACAAAGTTTTCAAAAGTCAAAGGCATACTTGAATTCAAAGATACAGCATCAGTAATGGAGCAACAGATTTTGGGATGCTTAACTATTAAATATTATTAAATATCTTAAGCATCAATGTTTATGGGTCTCAAATAAACATTGCTTTTTCAATTTAATTACATTTTTCGTTTTTTTTTGGGCTAAACATGATGCAAAATGGACTAATATCTCTGTTGCAGATGCTCTTAGTTACGCAAACTTGTACAGTTAAATCGACACTTGTTCTTTTCACCATTATTAACCCTTTCAGCTTCATTACTTTTACCGTGAACAAAATACCGATCTGAGAACTTCACATAGCTCATTACCAATATAATTCGCTAATAAAACTACAAACAGTTCAAAATAAAACAGGATATAAAACTTTATTAGAGAGTTATTAACTAGGGTCACACACACACACAGCTTCGCACCAAACAATTCTCGCTGAAACCGATAAACTTGGTCTTATATGTCTTCTTTCATTTAATGTCTTCTCTCTCTCATCTTCTTCCCCTCTAACCACTTTCCCTCTTAATTTCTCACTCTATTTATTTCTCTCTTATTTATCCTCACATTTTTTCTCTACAACTGCTAAACACACCCTTTCCGGTGAAAATGCAGTCGTCCGGTGATCCGGAGACGGAGAAGGAGAAGGATAAGGAGAAGGAGAAGGCGACGCCGAAAGTGCCACTGCTTAAGCTCTTCTCCTTCGCAGATTTCTACGATTGCGTTCTAATGGCTCTCGGATCCATCGGCGCGTGCATTCACGGAGCATCCGTTCCAGTCTTTTTCATCTTTTTTGGCAAACTCATCAACATTATTGGTCTTGCTTATCTCTTTCCACATCAAGCCTCTCACAAAGTCGCCAAGGTTTTTATTTGTATTTCCTTCATTATATATATAGCTCGAAATTTCAAAGATTTATACTACGACTGATTACTCGGAAATTGAAGAGAATTTTACCTATGATAATTGTTGGTTTTAGCAGATTGAAATTAATATGTACGTACTCCAGATACAATTCTAGTGAAATGCTAATTACACATATGCTATTATGAATTTTATTATGATTGCTCGGCTTAATTTTTATTTATTTGGTGCAGTACTCGTTGGATTTTGTATATCTGAGTGTGGCTATACTGTTCTCGTCATGGTTAGGTAATTAAAGATATATTAAAATCAAACAATCTCTATGGTTTTTTATTCACTATTTTAAGTTTGTAATTAAAAAATATAAAAATATGAAAACAGAGGTTGCATGTTGGATGCATACGGGAGAGAGGCAAGCGGCAAAGATGAGGAGAGCTTATTTACGGTCAATGTTAAGCCAAGACATAAGCTTATTCGATACCGAAGCTTCCACCGGGGAAGTCATCTCCGCCATCACCTCCGACATCCTCGTCGTCCAAGATGCTCTCTCCGAGAAGGTACCTTAAACCGAATCAAACCGGTATCGGCTCTTAATTATTTGATTGGGTCACTTTATTTTTATTTTCTGTGTTTTGTCAACTTTTAGTGTTAGTTCAATTATTAGAATCATAGCGGACCGATTACTTTATTTTTTTTGTGGTACCCATTAGTAATTAAATGCATTCAAAACTTCTTACTATTAATAATATCCCTTAATATAAACCCAAATATTCATTTGTTTTTTTGGCAAATTCCTACTAAGTCTGCTAACTAATAGTCTAAGGCACGTTGGTCAATCAAATCTATAGACATTTTTGTGTCAACCAAATCTATATACATTTAGGTATTCAAATGTAGAAATTTTTAACATGGGTTATATTATTTTTGCTACACATGGGTTGTCTAATCCGTATCAGTTTTAATGCGAATCACAATATGGTCCATGGCTTAGTCCAATAATAATAGAGAGATTTTTGCATGTATCTCTAATTATGGGTTTGGGTATTCTTTTAATTGAATTTTTTTTTTCTGATACCCCAATAAAGTATGTACATTTATTTTTCCTTTTTGTAATATGCTTCGGTCCTTGATGCAAAAATAATAAATGCAGTCTTTAATTCGGTTATAGCTGCATTGCATTTTGCATTTATAAGGCGGTTGAGTTTGATACGATTTAATTTATATTTTAAATTTTGACCTATATTTGGTTCTTTCCAGCTAGCCAGCCACTACAGTCTGGTTGCTCAATTTCAATTTTTAAATGTGATCATGCAAATACGGTTTATGGTTTATGATAACTTGATTGCCGGTAAATTTCGTTGCAGGTAGGGAATTTTTTGCACTATATAAGCCGATTCATAGCCGGTTTTGCAATTGGATTCACGAGCGTATGGCAAATAAGTCTCGTCACTTTGTCCATAGTACCCCTCATTGCTTTAGCCGGTGGCATCTACGCATTCGTCGCCATCGGTCTTATCGCCCGAGTCCGAAAATCATACATCAAAGCGGGTGAGATTGCGGAAGAGGTAGGTTACTTCTCTGACAAGGAAACTTCATATAATTGAAATCATACATTTGGCATGTACTTCATTTCTCTACGTCGAAATTAAGGTAATCGGGAATGTGAGGACCGTACAAGCATTTACGGGTGAAGAAAGGGCGGTGAAGCTATACAAGAAAGCTCTCGAGAACACGTACGCGTACGGGAGAAAAGCCGGTTTAACCAAAGGACTAGGTCTTGGTTCGTTGCACTGTGTCTTGTTTCTATCATGGGCCTTGCTTGTCTGGTTTACAAGCGTCGTGGTACACAAGGAAATCGCCGATGGTGGCAAATCATTCACTACCATGCTCAACGTTGTCATCGCCGGCCTGTAATATAAGATCTTCCTATCTTGCTTGCTTGCTCTTCACGTTTCCTTTGTATCTTTTGTGTATCTCAAAGTCTCTGTTTCTTGGGTTCTTGTAGGTCGCTTGGACAGGCAGCTCCGGATATATCCGCATTTGTAAGAGCCAAAGCTGCTGCGTATCCGATTTTTAAGATGATTGAACGGGACACGGCGGCAAAAACAAGCGCAAAATCCGGCCGTAAACTCCGGAAAGTAGACGGGCAAATTCAATTCAGTGACGTGACATTCAGTTACCCATCTCGCCCTGATGTGGTGATCTTCGATAAGCTAAACCTAACCATCCCTGCTGGGAAAATCGTGGCACTTGTTGGAGGAAGCGGGTCAGGGAAGAGCACGGTCATATCTTTGATAGAGCGTTTCTACGAGCCTATTTCCGGAGCGGTGTTGCTTGACGGGAACGATATCAAAGATCTTGATATAAAGTGGTTAAGGGGACAGATTGGTTTGGTTAACCAAGAACCAGCTCTGTTTGCGACAACGATTCGTGAGAACATTATGTATGGCAAAGACGACGCCACGGCTGAGGAGCTTGGCCGTGCCGCAAAGCTCTCTGAAGCCATTTCGTTTATCAACAACCTCCCTGAAGGATTTGAGACTCAGGTCTGTCAAGAACCTTAAACCTAAATTCCAATTGATACCTTAGGGTACAAGAAAACAATATAAACCCTGGAATTTCGCCTTTGTTTTAGGTTGGTGAGAGGGGGATTCAACTTTCTGGTGGACAAAAACAGAGGATTGCGATTTCAAGAGCAATAGTGAAGAATCCATCGATACTCTTACTCGACGAGGCGACAAGTGCTCTAGATGCAGAGTCAGAGAAGAGCGTGCAAGAAGCGTTGGATCGAGTAATGGTTGGAAGAACAACGGTGGTGGTGGCTCACAGACTCTCGACCGTAAGAAATGCTGACATCATAGCAGTAGTTCACGAAGGGAAGATCGTAGAGTATGGAAACCACGAGAATCTCATATCTAATCCTGATGGAGCCTACTCTGCTCTCCTTCGTCTCCAAGAGGCTGCTTCGTTGCAACGTAACCCTTCCTTGACTCGCACGCTAAGCAGGCCACATAGGTACTTTTTGCTTAACACATATATACTCTGTCTCTGAAAATCTTAATTAGAACTAGGTGTATAGTTTCTCAAGAGCTGTTCTCCTTTTTTTTTTTGCATTGGCAGTATAAAATACTCACGGGAACTATCAAGAACAAGGACGAGCTTCTGCTCGGAGAGGGATTCGGTATCTAGACCGGACGAGACAGATCCATCTAAAAAGGTCAAAGTAACGATGGGACGTCTTTACTCTATGATCCGTCCGGATTGGATGTATGGCTTGTGTGGCACGTTATGTGCCTTTATCGCTGGATCTCAGATGCCGCTTTTCGCGCTTGGAGTCTCGCACTCTTTAGTATCGTATTACGAGATGGATTGGGGAACCACTCAAAAAGAGGTCAAGAAGATTGCTATCCTCTTCTGCTGCGCTTCCTTCATAACCCTCGTCGTCTACACCATTGAGCATGTCTGCTTCGGTACAATGGGCGAGCGTCTCACTCTCCGTGTCCGCGAAAAGATGTTTTCAGGTTCGTCTCATACTATTTTGAAGTTTTCCTATGCAAATTTTAAATCGATGATAAACTTTGAATCTTTAAGAACTTATAGAGATCACAGTTTATATTCTGTGATGATACTTAATATATCTTATTTTTGGTTTTGTAGCGATCTTGAAGAACGAGATCGGGTGGTTTGATGAGGTGGACAACACGAGCTCGATGTTGGCGTCGCGGCTTGAGAGCGACGCGACTTTGCTTAAAACCATAGTGGTCGATAGGTCAACGATTCTACTCCAGAACTTAGGTCTCGTTGTGACATCTTTCGTCATTTCCTTCATACTTAACTGGCGTCTTACTCTTGTTGTAATTGCCACTTACCCATTGGTCATAAGCGGCCATATCAGCGAGGTAAACGCAGCGTTTTGTATCCTTTTTAATTTATATGTGTTTTTCTTGGCAATTAATCAAGTTTTAATTATTATTTTTTGTTTTTTGTTACTAGAAACTTTTCATGCAAGGCTATGGAGGAAACTTGAGTAAAGCTTACTTGAAGGCCAACATGTTGGCCGGAGAGTCTGTTAGCAACATCCGCACGGTCGCTGCCTTTTGTGCTGAAGAGAAGGTTCTAGAACTTTACTCCAGAGAGCTTTTAGAACCTTCTAAACGTTCTTTCAGGCGAGGACAAATAGCCGGACTTTTCTACGGCATCTCTCAGTTCTTCATATTCTCCTCCTATGGCCTCGCTCTCTGGTATGTCTCTCTAACTAGAAGTCACAGCATCCATTTGGGTTGTTCGGTTGTAAAGCATATCTGGTTCAATTTCGGTTTGAGAAATCCGGTTCGGATCCATCTTATCCTCATCTCTAAATAAAATTGTTAACTGTTAATTTTTGATAGGTACGGATCAACTTTGATGGATAAAGGATTATCGAGCTTCAAATCAGTGATGA
This sequence comes from Eutrema salsugineum, assembly GCF_000478725.1. Taxonomy (NCBI): domain Eukaryota; kingdom Viridiplantae; phylum Streptophyta; class Magnoliopsida; order Brassicales; family Brassicaceae; genus Eutrema; species Eutrema salsugineum. The sequence continues at coordinate 5,998,032 of NW_006256909.1, read as the reverse complement.
AAACATTCATGGTTCTGATCGTGACGGCTTTAGCCATGGGTGAGACATTGGCTCTGGCTCCGGATCTGCTTAAAGGAAACCAGATGGTTGCGTCTGTGTTCGAGATATTGGATCGGAAAACTCAGATCGTTGGAGAAACCAACGAGGAGCTGACTAATGTGGAAGGCACGATTGAGCTCAAAGGCGTCCACTTCAGCTACCCTTCAAGACCAGATGTTGTAATTTTCAAGGACTTTGATCTGGTAGTTCGTTCTGGAAAGAGCATGGCGCTTGTCGGACAGAGTGGGTCTGGGAAAAGTTCGGTCATTTCACTTATTCTCCGGTTCTATGACCCGACCGCAGGAAAAGTCATGATAGAGGGTGAGTTCTCTTGCCTTAGAACCCTGAACACAAAGATTCTTGCGTCTCAAGAAAACTCTGAAAAACACTAAGGTTTCTTGCATCAAAAGAAAGTAGTTATTTGGCTGACTAAGTTGTTCTTCTTTTAATCCCAAATGCAGGAAAAGACATCAAGAAACTAGATTTGAAATCACTGAGGAAACACATTGGTCTGGTTCAACAAGAACCAGCACTTTTCGCTACGACAATCTATGAGAACATTTTGTACGGAAACGAAGGAGCGTCTCAATCTGAAGTAATCGAATCAGCTATGCTCGCAAACGCTCACAGCTTCATCACCTCTCTCCCGGAAGGTTACTCTACCAAAGTCGGTGAACGCGGCGTTCAGATGTCAGGCGGTCAACGACAGAGAATCGCTATCGCTAGAGCCATCCTCAGGAATCCAGAGATTCTGCTCCTTGACGAAGCCACAAGCGCTTTGGACGTTGAATCCGAGCGTGTGGTAAGTTTTTTTCTTCTTATAATTAAACTTTCTTAGGTCTTAATCCAACTTATTGGTTTTATACGAATAAATATTAGGTACAACAAGCATTGGACCGGTTAATGACCAACCGGACAACGGTGGTGGTTGCTCACCGGTTATCGACTATCAAGAACGCCGACACGATAAGTGTGTTACATGGAGGTAAGATCGTGGAGCAAGGCAGCCACCGTAGGCTTGTTCTGAACAAGACTGGTCCTTATTTTAAACTCATCAGTCTTCAGCAGCAGCAGCAACATCCTTAAATACTATATAGTCAAACTATTTAAAACTCTTTAATTTGTTTTTGTGGAAAATATTGATCATACTTTTTTATTCGATGTGATTATGTTGATAATATTGATTTACTGTTGGTGAGTTTACATGCGACGATAGAAAGATAAAAAAAGTTATGAACATGTTCCAAACCAGCGATATGTATTTTCGAATGATTTTTTTCTTTTTTTTTTCCAAATGAGCAATTCTGTTTATTCTTAAACTCTCTTTACCATCAATACGTTCCACTGCGACATTCTCCAAGGAAATGATCAACAAAAAGACAACTTTGCACGAAGTTGATTGGATCCAAGAATCTTAGAATTCATGTCCCTACAAAATAACAAAACCCTTTACATCAAAGCAGGCATCATCACCACAAATAAGGCCAAGTAAAATAAATATTAGCTATTTTCATCAACTTGAAGTTATTATATACAGCTAAATTTAAAAGAGAAATTCTTCAAAAAGTTATATAACTAATAATTTTCATGTTAAGCATTATCTATCATTTTTTTTGTTGACATAGCATTATCTATCATTTAATTGCGATAAAATGTTTGTATATCTTGTTTCGGTTTATAGAAATCCATGTCCTTTTCATTTTATGCTTCTATTTAGTTAAATTATGAAAACTATAGAACTTTTAAACAAGAGGAAAGAAAAAAAAAACATACACATGTTAATAAACATTGATTTTGTTTTGTTAAATAAGAAAGTTGACAAAAAAGAAAAAACTTTGTCAAAGAGACAGGCGAATATAATAATAAAAAAAACGAAAAAGCATTCACTGTGACTATTATTCCTCTTTCACATTCTCGGTGACAGATATTTTTGCAAATAAAAAGACTCCGGTCACTGCCGCGGCGAGGAAACTCAAACCACTACTTCTCTCTCACTGACCTCATCGCGTCTTCCTCCATTTCCGATTCATTGGTTTACCAGGCGCGGGAGGCTTAATATCGACTGAGAACCATGGGAAACGGAAATTCAACGGAGACGAAGGAGTCGCGCCGGTCAAAGATGCGACAGAAGCTTCAGAACCTTCGCAGCCGCCGTCGCCTTCGTCGTCCAGGATCCGGAAGCGTCTCCGGATTGGCCAGCCAGAGATCCGTGAGCGCAGAGGATTTTGCCGGCATTGCTCTTCTCACTCTCATCGGCGTACGGTTTACTTCTCTTCTTCCTCTTTTCGATTTCATTGTCCTCTTCAGCTGCTTAATTCGATTCAATAGTCATGTGTAATCGTTTTCTTTTTCCTTTTGGCATCTTCTCTTAGGCGGAGATGAAGTTCAAGGACAAGTGGCTCGCCTGTGTTTCCTTCGGGGAACAGACATTCCGTACGGAAACTTCAGATTCGTAAGTTACCAACAATTATTCGCATTCCTCGTCAGTTATTTTGAATGTTATATAGTTCCAAGAATTATCAACGACGTCTTGTCTTTTCCCTTGATGATTTTGCAGAACTGATAAGCCGATTTGGAATTCGGTAAGAAAACTACTGGTTTCTGTTTTCTCAAGCGTCTTTTGAATAATTGCGTAGTATCGGTTTGAGTTTCTTTCTTTCTGTATTTAGGAAAAGAAGCTCCTCCTTGAGAAAAATGGACCAACACTGGCTAGGATCTCAGTATTTGAGGTCTGAGATTATCAGCTGACTTTCTTCTTTCTATATTTGGCGTTTAGTTTGCATTTTCTACTTTAAGTTTTGATTGGTTAATTTTTTTTTTCTTGATTCAGACCAATAGGCTCTTGAAGAACAATATCATCGGTTATTGTGAACTTGATCTACTTGAGTTTGTAGTGCAGGTCAGCAGTTAAATTTGGTTTTTCATATGAAAGCTGTTTAGGTTCTTCCACCTTTTTCGTTCTTTTCATTTGAGTATCTGTGCTTCCTCTGGGTTAGGCCTGACTGGTTTAAGTATCAGCAAGTTGCTTTCTATCATTTGTCTTCCATTGGCTGGGAGGGAATCTGTGACTGCATGGATTAGATTGCTTTGAATGATAAATCGATGAGAAAATTGTTTTGCTGACATTTTGTTGTTTTTTCTGTGTAAAAATGTGTTATAGGAACCTGACTCTACCTGCAAGTCATTTGACCTTTTAGACCCGGCCTCCTCTAATGTTGTTGGCAGCATGTTCATTTCATGCTCTGTTGAGGTATGCAGTATGTTAGTGTTAAAACAGTGGTTAAGAAAAAACGATGGGAATGGTTTCTGGTTTTTGATGTTTGATTGCTAACATATGCAGGATCCTGTTGAAACTGAGACACGTTTTGCAAAGCGTATTTTGTCCATAGTGGTATGCTTTACTTAATCTTCCATTCCGTCTACTCTGGTCTTCTGAAGTTTTGTGATGTTATCCTCTTTGCATGTTACAATTTTAGTTTTCTTGATATTTCCTTATGATTACGTCCTGCAGCCTATAATCAAATTCCTTTGCGTTCATTTTCATTGTTTCCTTTGATTTTGGTGGACACTTCTTTAAATTTACGAAACTATGAGCTGAATTGTTTCTCAAGCAGTTTTTATATAAAATATTACGGCGTCCTGCAGCCTTTATAGTTGATTGATTGAGTCCTTCATCTAAGCGCAGGATTATAATGAAGATGGGCATCTCTCATTCTCAGAGTTCTCTGATCTGATGAATGCTTTTGGGAATCTGGTGGCTGCTAACAAGGTTTGATCTTCAGCAGCTTTGTCACCTCTATCTTTTGTTTGAAATTTCAAGTAACAAAAGTTGTACCCCTCAGCATTTTCTGATAGACAATGCTAGATTGCCGCATTTTTCTGAGGCATTTTGATGTTGTCACTGACTTGTTTACCAGAAAGAAGAGTTGTTTAAAGCCGCTGATCTTAATGGAGATGGTGTTGTTACTATTGATGAGCTGGCTGCACTTCTTGCCGTTCAACAGGAACAGTAATAACATTCTATACATTGCCAATGCTGAGATCCTCTGTTTATACGTATTGATTTATAGTTCCTTGAATCCCAGTAATTTGCATGCGTCTATTGCAGGGAGCCAATTATAAATAGTTGTCCGGTCTGTGGTGAGGCTCTTCAACTTTCTGACAAGCTCAACGCAATGATCCATATGACTCTCTGTTTTGACGAAGGAACTGGTAATCAAACAATGACCGGAGGGTTCTTGACTGATAGGCAGGCTTCATATGGGTTTGGATTCTCAACTTTTTTTAGTTTCTAATCAGCCATTCTATATAATTCACATATTATTGGCTTGATCAGCACTCAAGTTTTTAACATTTCGTCAGATGGATGTTCAAACTAAGTGAATGGAGTCATCTATCAACTTATGACGTTGGTTTGAATACTGGTTCAAGTGCTTCACATATTGTGGTATATTTCCTCTCTACCACTTTGGTTTATGTCATGATACACAACTACTATGGAGGCCAATCCTTGAAACTTCAGGAAACCTGGCCTGGGGAAAGCCTGATTTTTTCACATTCCTCCAATCAATTTTTCTGGTTACATTTACTTGATATTTGCTTTAGGTGATTGATCGGAAGACTAAGAGGCTCGTAGAAGAGTTGATTGATTCAAAGATTGTTATGTCGATGAGAGCTATTTACCAGTCAAAAATTGGACTCCATCTTATGGATCAAGGTTTCCTTCACCTCTTAAATACACCTGGCCGTAGTACCTTTCTGATAAATGCTTACTTTGTGCCCACAAGCTACACATTCTTGCCGCTGTATCAAAGCAAACAAGTCTTTATTCTGGATTATCTACTTAATGCAGGAGCAAAAGAGATTTTGCAGAACCTTTCTGAAAAGCAAGGGAAGAAAATGAACTCAGTTGAATCTGCCCAAAATATACCCAGCTTTCTCGAGTTTTTCAAGGTATGAATCCTCTTTTGTTATGTTATTATGTGTGAAAACGGCTGTTGAGTTTAAGCCTGGCACAACTTGGCTTGTGGCTTGGAGGAATGTGATATTGATGTAGTGCTATACAGCACAGAATATCGTAGAATAACTTCCTTAAATATTAACAGATAAACGATAATTACTCAGTTGACAGTCCTATCTTATGCTTTATCTATAACGATGGCTAGGTTCGAATTGCTTCACCAGATTCATTAGGTTTTAAACTGTATGCCTCCTTTGTAAGTTTACATGAATGCCTATAACTGAATCATTTGTTTGTTGCAGGATCAAATAAACATGGCCGAAGTCAAGTATCCTCTGGACCATTTTAAGGTATGAAAAGGCAATTCATGGTTTGATTCTCACCATGATATTAAAATAAAAAATGTTGCTAGCTTTTGGACTTGAGATCTTAACCAAAGGCAATTCACAGTATGACTTTGTATAAAAAAGCATATTAGTTTGTGGCTAGGTATAAAATAAAGATGTAAGTGATAATGAGGTAAATTTAAGCTAAACTCTTTGCTGATTTTATCGAGGACAGGAAAAAGGCTTGATAATTTGATTAACTGTAAGCTAGTGTACTTTTCATGGATTTGAAAGATGGTCATTTCACTTGCAGACGTTCAATGAATTCTTCATACGGGAGTTAAAGCCTGGTGCAAGACCAATTGCATGCATGGATCGGGATGATGTTGCTGTATCTGCTGCTGACTGTCGATTAATAGCATTTCAATCGGTGGATGATAGCACACGGTTCTGGATCAAGGTAAAACCTCTAGAGTAGCTACAACATAGTATTTTGTAAGCTCGGCATCTGCAGAATAAAATAACTCTTAAGATAAGTGATGCAGCTCTATACTTGCAACACTGCGTAGATGTTACTCACTATTCTAAAATTTTCAATTGTTTTTTTATATTGATAGGGCCGGAAGTTCTCAATTAAAGGCCTCCTTGGGAAGGATGTGCATTCGGATGCTTTCCTTGATGGATCTTTGGTGATATTCCGATTGGCTCCACAGGTGCGACAAGACTGTGCTTCATGTCTTTCGACCAAAAAGCGATAACTATCACAGTCGTTTTGTTCGCTCCTTTCCCTCCTTTTATGCGTTTATTGATCTGTTACAGGACTATCATCGCTTTCATTCTCCTGTCTCTGGCGTCATTGAAAAGTTTGTCGATGTTCCTGGAAGCCTATATACAGTATGTCTTTATAAGTTGAATAGTTTCATTCTTCTCTTCCGTGATTTCTTAGCTGACTTATATGTTTCCTTATTAATCGACCTTGCTTCTCAGGTTAATCCGATTGCAGTCAATAGCAAGTACTGTAATGTGTTCACTGAGAATAAACGGACCGTCGTAATTATATCAACAGCAGAGTTTGGAAAGGTTTGTCATCCCCTATAAGTCATACACTATCTTTATTTCTCTGTCTGCTAAAATTATTTTTCTCGATTGTCCCTGTGCTTTCTGCTATGAATTTAATGCTGCTGTGATTTATAAACTGATCTTATTAAGGAACTTGGCCTGAGCTTTATTGTCTGTAACAGGTCGCATTTGTTGCGATTGGAGCAACAATGGTTGGTAGCATCACCTTTGTTAGACAAGAGGGAGACCATGTGAAGAAAGGGGACGAGGTAAGCAATAGTGAACCCAATTCTTTCTAAATTGAAAAATAGGTAATAGTTTCTTTTGCAAGCGGTTACTAAATTATCATTCTCCTTTTCCAGCTTGGTTACTTTTCATTTGGCGGGAGCACTGTTATCTGCGTCTTTGAAAAGGTGAGCTTCTAACTTGTTTTTCATCTGTATGCTAAATATAAAAGATCTTAAGACTCTTACCAATGTAATACTCAATATCTTTGAGTCTATTAAGACTGAAAGGTTGAATTATATGCTTTCCCTTCCTCTACCCTTATAATCGAGTTACTTAATTACAAAATCTTGTGATATCTATCATACGTTTCTAGATGAGTGCTTGCATCTGCATCAACCTTACCTTTGACGTGACATAAATTGCAGGACTCGATGAAGATTGATGAAGATCTCTTAGCTAACAGCGGTAGGTCCTTGGAGACATTAATTACTGTCGGAATGCAACTAGGTGTCTCCTTTCCAAAGCTGGAAAACTGTGTACTTGAACCCTGAACTGCTACAATCTTTGTGAGTTAGTACAAAACTAAGGGCTGATCTGCTTTGGTTTGGTTTGATTTGTTTTAATATTGTCTTTTCCATCACGAGCACAATTCCTCTTTGTTTGATACACAATGACTTTGCTCTGTATATATGACACCGGTATGTCCCGGGCATTGGTACTTGTTGATATTAACTGTGTCTTGTTTTTTATCAAGTGTTTTTGCTAGGTGACAATTTTACATGCAAATAGTGTTAAACACATGTCTTTCTTTATAGCTATCTTAATGAAGAGGCTTTCCCTCTTATTCACCTCTCTCTCCCTCTCTCTCTCTCTCTCTCTCTCTCTCTCTCTCTCTCTCTCTCTCTATATATATATATATATATATATCTGTCTGTCACACTCTCTTTCCCTTTGTATTATCCTTCTCTGTTGAGTACTGGAATACACTAAAAGCACAAATGGTGTGGACAAAGACTAATAGTAGTCTAGCGTTGTCTCTGGTCACGGTTTTCCTTGGCGTCTCTCTAGCTGATCTAAAAGTCGGCTTTTACTCCAGTACATGCCCTCAAGCCGAGTCAATCGTTAGAAGAGTCGTCTTTGGAGCTGCTCTTTCCGACCCTAACCTTCCGGCTATACTTCTGCGGCTCCATTTCCATGACTGCTTTGTCGAGGTAAGATGCACTTTCCTCCTCTTTTTGCTTATTGTTGCATTTTTCAGAAGATTCAACAACACACACGTGCAGGGATGTGACGGGTCGATCCTCGTGGACAACGGAGCAATCTCTGAAAAGAATGCATTCGGGCATGAAGGCGTCAGAGGATTTGAGATAGTAGAAACCGCCAAAGCCGAGCTTGAAGCTGCATGCCCAGGTGTTGTCTCGTGCTCAGACATTGTTGCCTTGGCTGCACGTGATGCAATATCTTTGGTAAAAAATATAAAATTCAAAAAGAAAGAGAAAAGAAAACCTTTCGATCTTTCTCTATTTTCTTCTCCGTTGTGATCAATTCATCGTACAGGCGAATGGACCGGCGTATGAGGTTCCAACTGGGCGGAGAGACGGTCGGGTTTCGAACATGTCGCTGGCTAAGGACATGCCGGATGTGAGTGACTCGATTGAGATACTTAAGGCTAAGTTCATGCAGAAAGGTCTCAACGCCAAAGAACTCGTCCTTCTCAGTGGTATGTATCCCTCTCCCTCTTTCTTCTCTTTTCTCTCTCATTCATGTTTGTTTAGTGGTCTCGAATCTCTCGAGGTTTTTGGTACGAAGTCCAAGTTATATGAGTTCTCATTTCCTACACCCGTGATGTGTTTCGCATGTGTTGTCCGTTTCTTCTTTTCTTCGTGCTGATGCCACGTGACTACTCCGTGCGTTAAGCCTTCCGTGCGTTAGGCCTACCGTGCGTTACCAAATTCTCGTAGACCACCTTTTTTCTTGTATCTACACAAAAAAATTATGGGATTTTTCTAGCTAAGCCAGCAGTTTTATTTTTTTGCTAAGAAAATTTTTTCATGACAATTTGTGAATTCAATCAAACAGTTGATCCCATTTTACCTATACTTTGCTAAATATTTCTTTAAAAATGATCTGTTTAAAGAAAACAGAGTGAGTTTTATATTTTAGGCATTTTAACAACTTACGTTAGGCATTGATTAAAGGATATTTTAGGAAGAAATGTTTTGATTTTCTGTCATCTTATCCATTAAATCTGGAGTGGCGCAGAAATATAGGCAGCTTATCTGACCAAAATGCATTCCGTCATAATTATTTTATAATGGGGCCACTCTTACGAGTTTCGAGTGGATTTTGTGTCAAATTATGGGACAGTAAAATTGTCATCTCCGTGTGACCCCCCAAAAAAAAATATCAACATGCACAAGTCTAATACAGTAGGCTACTGACAGTAGCTCAAGATCACCAGCACCATTCAACACTTGAGTGATCCACTTTCCATTCGTCCTAATAAATTATTTTGTACCTTATCAGCTGCTCACACTATCGGGACAACGGCCTGCTTTTTTATGACTAAACGCCTCTACGAGTTCTTACCTGGTGGCCAGCCCGACCCGACCATCAATCCGGTATTCTTACCCGAACTAACCACTCGGTGCCCACAAAACGGTGACATAAACACCCGGGTTCCAATGGACCGGTTCAGTGAACGGATATTCGACAAGCAGATTCTGCAGAATATAAAGGATGGTTTTGCCGTGCTTCAGACTGACGCGGGACTCTACGAGGATGCAATGACCCGCCGGGTAGTGGATTCCTATATTGGGTTGCTAAATCCACTACTTGGCCCATCGTTCGAATCCGATTTCGTAAAGGCAATAGTGAAGATGGGGAAGATTCATGTGAAAACTGGTTCTAAAGGAGAGGTTCGACGGGTTTGCTCGGCTTTCAATTGAGAGTATGCAGTAAAAATTTGAAGGGGTTAATTTCTTATACTCAGAAAACTGTAATTGTATTATATTGTATGTCTTCCATGCTAAAAACAAAACAATCCAAACACGCTAGTCCCTTTTCTATGTGTTGGAAAGGGATACAATTGTAGGAAACAATACGTTTTAATCTTCGACTCAAAAATATGTGTAGAAGATTGTATTAGTTAGTTAATGCATGAATAAAATTATGCGAGACAAAACAAAAGCTATAAAAGAGGATGAAAACAATTACGTATGATAAAAAGAGTACGATATTTTGAGTTCTAATTGTATGTCAAGAAAAGAAATTTGAAATCTCGACCCAAAAAAAAAGTTGAAACGAAATTTGAAATTATATTTGATTTGCTATGTATATAACGATGTTTGACTCCAAGTCAAAAATCATCTGCAATATATAACAATGTTTTAACTAAATCATCACATCTCGACGTTAATAGTGTTAGAATATGAATCCATAATCTCGTCACGTGGTGGATTCCAACAAAAGACCAAAAAAAAAATTGTTTTATTCATTTTAATTCTTTACTTTCTCGAATCAACTAAATTCCCCCATTCCCTTACGACAAAAAAGATAACAAGAGGGGTCAGTAAAAGAAACAAGATGGAGAGGGCGAAAATGGAACATGAATGAGCAAAAGAGAAGAGAATAAAAGGGCTTAAGTTCTTTCGACTCTTAAGTTCCTTACGTTGGGCTTTTTCACAAATCGTCCCTGTCAATGAGATAACCAACAACATTATCAGAATCAAATGTATTAACACATGTTACACATGAGTATCATACTATCATTCTTCCCTAATAATCAATATACATATACAACACAGACTTTAATATTTCAAGAAAATAATATAGATATATACCTTCATACGGGGTCGTTGATCGGCGTTGAGTTTGCGAACTTGATAACGAATTTTTTGGGAGTTGGAGAAGAGTCGATTCCTTCGTTTCTCTTTATACCTTAACACGCTAGCTTCTCTCATTCCGCTTTCTCCGAACAGATCTATCTCAGCCAACCTTGCCTGTCCCCAAAACTCCCACACAGTAAGTTACTTTGCATTTTTTGCTAAAACATGGTTTATCCCTTATTAATTGAAAGAAGAGGAAACAAACGTTTCACACTTAGTCTCTAACTCTCTATGCATTCATTAACTACTAAGTTGATAAAGATCGGCTTCATCCTTTTTTTTTCATATGCAACTTTTATTTTTTTTTAGATCAAGATCTCCATGCAAGTTTTAGAAAAAAAAAACATATAAAAACAATGGAAGATCAAATCCGTGCCGTTAAGATGGATTTCTCGTTAATTTCTGTAGATAAAAATAATATTAATTTCTTGGCTTAAGAATTTCAAAAGCTTACTCTATCGAACTTTTAATAATAGTGAACCAACATATAATTATTAAAAACTTGAAAACAAAATAAAACCACTTTTGATTCTTGTCGGAATTCAGACACTCAGAGATTTATAATGTAATGAACTGTCTCTAAAGATTGGTTATCAAAACATTAAAAAGGTTTAAAAGACAACACTCTTTTCAGCTGCGCAAATCTGACTGTCACGTGGCCAAAAATAATGGTTACGAGAAATTACGATAAACCAAATTTAAATTATTTTATAATTAACAAAAACAAAACTTGAAATGTGGGATTTGCCGCGGGAAAGAGAGATCAGAGAAAAAAAAGAAACGTACATGGAGATCAATTCCGGCAGAGTCCGAACTCAGCATCTCGTCGGAGAACGGCGACTCCTTATCCGACCAAGCCTCTAAAACCCTATCATAATCAAGCTTCAAAATCGGACTCACTCTCTGGCTCTGCTCCGGCTTCAGATTCGGGTTCTCGGAGCTCTTTAATTCCGCCGCCAGAGCCACTTTCTTCTTCTTCTTTTTCAAGTCTCCCGCCACCGTCGCACTTGTCTTATTCTCGCCATTATCAACGGCGTTGGATTTGCCGTCATCAGCTAAGATTGTGCTGGTTTGAATCCTTGGCGAGATCTGTTCGAATTCCACGGTGGGAAACCTGCACAAGCTCGAGTCGTCGTTTTCCCGGAGAGCGTTCCTCAATCCGAGCGCTAACCGAAAATTTCCGGCGGATCCGAATCCCATGGAGCCACCGTACCAAGGACTCTGACCAATTCTGTGACAATTCCTTCCTGAAGATCCAGATTCTCCATCTCCGAGATTCTCTTCCTCGATGTTCCCCATGAAACTATCGATCCCTTCTTCAATCTCCACATCAAGAATCGATCCCGGGTCGAAAACTCCGAACCGGTTCAGTTCGTAGTCGTCGATTTCACCTCCGAGATTCACCTCCTTGTGCTCCAACAAATGATCCGACTCTGTTCTTATCGTGGGATTGAAGAGAAAATCGGTCTCTTCGATTGATTCAAACGGAAGAAGCAGCTCGGAAGCTTCGTCGTAGTCGCTGAGAGGAGATTTATTAGTCCCGAGAAACAGAGGATTCAAAGACGGAGTTTTTCTTCTCTTGGAGGAGAAGATGTTTGGATAGGCGGTGGAGAGAAGAGCCGCCGCTTCGTCGTATGTCTGGTTCGGTCGTTTCCGTCGAGTCCGTGGCTTTCTGGTGGAGAGTGCGAGCGGAGGAGAATTGGACTCGGAGATTGTAGACGACGGAGAAGGAGTGTTGTGTGAGGCGGTTCTCGACGGCGGCGATTTCATCGTTTCTAGCTCGAAGCTATAGGCGGTGCCGCCGTCGCTTAGACAAGACGACATTTCTCTGCCGATGAGAGAAAGTCTCAGAATTTTCCCGAGAAAATCAAGAAACAGAGAACTGTTGGATATAGGAGGTATTTAAATTAGTTATGTAAGTTAAAAGAAAATAAAAAGAAAAAGAGAAAATAGTGATTCAGAAAAATTCTGAGAATCGTACGAACTAGACTGTTCGTGAGAGAGAGAGAAGCTTTAAGGTTTCCCTTTTTAAGCTGAGATTGAGTGGCTTTGGGATGAAATTCGATTTGTTTTGTGTTTCCCTATAGGATGATGATAAACCCTAAAACCTCTGACAAAATCTTTGTTTACTAAATTTAGTAAAAAGGTCAATACTTTTATATGGGGAAAAAGAAAGAGTCTATCTAATAGAAAAGAAAGAAAAAGCACAGGTGTTCATTTAACCCCTACAAAATTAAGATTTGAGATTAGAGAGAGACAAAAAAAGTCATGGAAGCAAGATTTTCCCAAAGAGAGAGAGAGAGAGAGCGAGATAACGATTTCCACTGGATTGGAAGAGTCACGAGATAATATAAGAAAAGAGAAAAGATCCGTTAGGGTTTGTCAAGCTATATAGTCAAATACATGGAGGCTCTATTAATTAATTTTGTGAAAAATCATCACGTAGTTGCGGCAAATAACAGAGAGTAAAAAAGGTTAAAATGTGGTGAGATGGAGAGAGACATATATATATAGAGAGAGTAAGAGTAAGGGCATATAAGGAAGAGAAACAAAGTGTATTTCTTGGAAAATAATGAATAGTAATATATTTTTGTGAATGTCTACAAAAAACAAATTCAATTCAGCTTGTATGGTATGTGAAATGAATTCAAAACACCCATCATCAATTCATGGATTTATATTAGAATATATTGAAATAGCCGAATTATCAAATATTAGGAAAGTTCCAGTTTAATAAAGTATTCGTTGGAAAACCATAAAACGTAGTACTAATTATATGATTAATTCATTATTTTTTAACATGCGGCAACTATATATATAGTTGACTCATTTTTTTGAAAAAACGTAAAAGTTAACAAAAGTTCTGAATAATAATATATTGCAGATTCATGTTTTCAAAAAAAGGTAAATCTAGTATATCATTTTATAAGTACTCAAGTTAAAAGTATATATATGCATGGATAATTAGATTAATTTTCTTATCGAATGTTTCCAGATGACAAGTAACTACGTTAACGTTAATTGATGATGGAGTGTTTTGGACTCTTTCTAAAGTTTGAAAGTATCATAAACCACCCATCTGTAAAAGTAAAACATTCTGGCTTTGTATGTAAAAAACCTAACAGGTCACCTTATCTGTTTACGTGGCTTGATCTCATTGCATGAGTTAGATTTCTGTAATGACGCGGTATGTTTCCTTTACACTAGGAAACCTTTTGACCATTTTTTTATTATACCTTTAAACCCTGTTCAAAAGAGTTACTAACGAAGTAGTTATGAACTTAAGGGGTTCACTAATATCTTTTTGAAAAAAAAGAGAAAGACGTTAACTACTTTGTCCTAAAGAACTATTCTAAAATTTTCTTCAATTGCTCAGCATCCTATTTTCTTGTTTCTTTACTTGTTTCTTTCCAGTTCTTAGCTTTTTCAACTTATAGGTTATTGTCTTGTTGAATGTATTTTATTTGGCATTATTTCTGCTTATATTTTAACCTTCGATCAAAGAAAAAGTAGGGAGTACGAAACTTCAAATTGGCATCGATATGTGAAATGTTTTAAAATATGGCAAAAACAAGTAAGATAAATGATAAAAAAGTTTAAATTATAGTATTTCATGTTCAACATAATTTTCAGATACAAAACAATTCCTAAACCCGAATTTTAGATATGGATCCGACTAAGAAGTTTTCAAGGAAAATAAAATCACCATCTGTTGTTTCTTATTTGGATTTATTGGCTGTGAATATAAGTTTAGTGTCAGACATCCATAGAAACCCAACTTCTAGACTTAAACCCTCAACCACTAAAACAAGAGTTGTATTTTGTCTAACTATAATTTTGAGTAACTCGTATGTTAATATCATGGTATTTAAAATGAAAATGTGGAGAGTGAGCCAGAGACGATTGGGCCCATTTGGTATCATTCAGAAGTGTATATACAGTATATATGTGTGGCAGATGGCACTGATACGTTTGCCTCATTACGTTCAATGGGCTCATTAGATTTTCTTAGATAATTAATTCGATTATTTTTGTGTGGTAATATACGAGCTTTAGAAAGGTTATTATATACTACCACCAGTACTGGTCAGTTTTTTTTTTTTTTCTAAGGTATCTAAGAGATATGTCTAATCTTCAGTGATAAATTCAAATACTTCGTGCCAGTACTATTTGTCATATATTAGATCATGTTCCCATCGGTCCTTCTCTTTAGTAGGAAAATACTAGATTGTACTCCGCCCCTGATAGCTATCATAAGCAAGGATGGACAAAAAAAATTTGGGATTACATAACAAATCTGGTTACTCCGAAAATTCGAATATAATGTTTGCAGTTGTACAAGTTTAATTTACATTAGCTTTTTACCAAAATTTGAAATATCTGGGACTTCCGTAATGTATATTGATGTATTCTGCTAGAAAATTAAATTGGAGTTTCACTCGCTGATCATCGGATTATCTCATGAGCCACATATTCGACCACTAAAACAAAAAATAAATAAAAACACGTCGTTTCAAACGATACGTAGTTCCTCATTACATTGTGTATGATTCGATTGGATGTTTTGTAAAAGTGGAATTATGTGATGTGATTTGGTGGATGAATATCCAATATAGGTTAACAGTCAAAATTGCATCAGTATGTCCAGCTTTACATAGGAAAATCAATCTAGGCTAAAAGTATTCATAGATCTTTTTTCTATTTAGCCTTCAACTACGAGTAAAAATATATTATTTCAAACCATTTCTATTCGTATGTCATTTTTCAATTTAGCATTTCAAGGCTTACTTTGTATATTTTACAACTATTCCATTATTCGGTAAGTTTCATGTATATATTTTCTTCAAATTATTTAAACCCAAGATAATATATATATAATACAATATATATATATATATATGCTCAGTTTATGGGAGTGAATATATAGGACGAGAAACTTAGAAAAGAAAGGATAAACCTTCCTGCCAACTCTGCCACTGTCTCCAAAGTCCATCCCCGTTCTATTTTTGGATTCTTCTTTTGTTATTACACTTCTTTTCATATGACAACATGTGACCTCTCTTTTTTTTTTATACCATTTTTTTTTCTTAATCTGAAAGATAATAAATATATGAGTTACGTATACTTAAATTAAAAAAAAAATACTTGAATCTAAAAACTAAATAGGGTTTTCGAAAGAGTAGCCACAAATGTCACCTAGTGATCGGATTTGTTGTAGGAGCATAATTAGGTCGATAGAAATAGAAGGATCGATAGTGTATTTGACTTTTCAACCGATCTTCTATCAGTTTGTTTCATGAAGCTTATTGATGTCTGATGAGTTCTCTTCTCTCACATCATCTAATGTGTTTACCTTTAGATAAAAAAGAAAATTATTTGTTAGGTTTTATTCTCTCATTTGACGGTAGATGTGACCTTTCATAGCTGTTGGAAAGACGATAAAAAGATGCTTTATAAACTTGTAAGAAAATTTTAAATACTAACCAGAAAAATAACATGTAACTGGAAATTTTAGTAGATAAATGCAGAAGTATGATATTAAGCAAGTGACCCTTGAGAGTCAGTTAGGGCACTGTACAAGATTGACCCAAATGGTTACAAAGTACAAACTACAAGTGAATTCTCTTCTCTTACATATGTACGTGTTTAGAGGGGACCATTAACGTGAACACACACACACACACACACGTATATATAAGTGAATTCTCTTCACTTACACACACACACACGTATATACACATTACATATTTGTTGCCCTAAATTCCCAAATTTGTTTCGGCATGGGAACTCATGCAACACAAGTGCTCTTTCAATTTGCTTTCCATTCCTTGTTATAAATTTTCGAACCCATTGGAAATCCAAAAATGAAAAAAAAAACTAGTACTTAAGTAACGCCTCAATGGGAATATATAGTAAAAGATAAATAGAATTTTAAAGTTGGTGAGTCTGACGTCAAAAAATAATAAGTGTGTGTAAGAGTAAGCAATGGAGAATAGGTTCTCGAGTAATAAGAAAAAAAAAAGCATTCAAATAATTAAGCATTCAAAATTTAGAAAGTGATGATTGTTAAGAACTTCGAAAATATGTACAAAAGTATGATGGAAAAAATAGAAGACTATTTTCAGAAAGGAAGACTATTTTTGATTTTGATTTTTTAATGAAAAGAAATATCTACAAACTAGTTCAACCGGTTATAACGTGTTTCAGTGCTATATGATCCATTTGTTCTAAGTTCCGTTTATGGACAAATTTTATTTTTTATTTAAAACTAAATTAAAGTTCATAAAAAAGTATGACCAGCTTAAGTTCAACAAAATTTTGAAACGTAGAGTAAAAAAGGTTTGATTATAAAAGTTAAAAACCTAATATACAAAAAAGACTCGCAGAGAGATAAGCATCTTCTGGGCAAACAGATATTTTCTAGGTCACGTCCCTTTCTTCCCCATTGCATATTGCATATGACGACAAGATATATCAACTAAATCTTCCAAAACATACAATCCAGAAGGCATGCTAGATTACGGTAAAATGAATAATGCATTTTCATCTCAATTAATATATATATATAGTTCAATATATTATATTATTTACATACATAAATCTTCAAAGATTTATCGAAACATGGGGTGCAAACAGAACCTGCGTTAAACAAAAAAAAAGCTGGTTATGCACTTGTGTTTTGTACACCTGTATAGTGTCTTTAAAGACATTATCTAAAAACCATTACTTTACCCAATCAAACTTAAGTTTTAAGGCTATCAACGGTGCAACTATCTCACATGAGGCAGAGCCATACGAAAAGGATGCCTTTGTATAAAAGGTAAACCAACATTTAAAAAAAAATTACTAGTCAACGTTACTCAGACTCGGAAAAGCCCACTACTCCCATTTTTCCAGTACAAAACCGAATCGGGTTAAAGCTTGAAACATCATAATTTAGTTGAGTTCGATATTCTTTGGTATCACAATTATATAGCTGATGGACTTTAAAAAGTTAAAATGTGAATCTGTGTATCATTACGGGTCTCAGCTACATAATTAACCAAAAGCCCAAAATGAAACGACATCGTATGTCTAACAGCGCCGATTCCTATAACCAACCAACCAGAGAGGTTAAATCGCTTCTCTCTCTCTTTCGTCTTCTATCTTTTTTTTTTCTTTGCCGGTTCTAATGGCCGCCGTCGCAGATTCCGTGGAGAACGGAACAATAAACTACCCTGAGAACGAAAATCTCATACCGTCGGGAACCAGCGCCACCGCATTGCTTGACGGAAACTCTGGCGCTTCACCTGAATTGAATCAGCCGGATAGCTTAGCTGCTGAGACTGCCCCCGACACGAACGATTCCGCGGCGGAGAGGTGGCCTGGTTGGCCTGGGGATTGCGTGTTTCGTATGATCGTTCCGGTAACTAAGGTCGGAGCTATTATTGGAAGGAAAGGAGATTTCATCAAGAAGATGTGCGAGGAGACTCGTGCTCGCATCAAAGTCATTGATGGTCCCGCTACGACTCCCGATCGCGTCGTTAGTATCTCTCCCCCTTCGTTTATTGTCTTGTGACTTTCTACGTGCTTTACTGTGTGCAAAGCTATTGGAATTGGGAATTTTTCTGTTCTTCCGTTCCTAGGGTTTCTTTTTATTGATTACAACTTCGTTGTACATAATTGGAGAGTATCAGGTTTCCTAATCGTTGGTGTTAAGATTCCTGGAATGTGATCATTGATTCGGGTCGAATTTGGGTCTTTAACATTTAGCTCCTGTGATGCCTTTTTCCCCGGAAAACTGTAATATTTCAGCCTAGTGTTTAGGTTTCCCGTTTTTGTGGTGAATTGGGAGGAACAAGCTTGCATTTTCATTGCTTTCTGTTTACTATTGTAGTGTCAAGTGTCCACTAAGTCATTTCTTGCTCTTCAACTAAAATGGTATGTTTAGGTGCTAATATCTGGAAAGGAAGAACCAGAGGCCTACATGTCCCCTGCAATGGATGCAGTCGTAAGGGTGTTCAGACGAGTTTCAGGATTGCCCGATAATGATGATGATGATGTTCAAAACGCTGGAAGTGCCTTCTCTTCAGTGCGTTTATTAGTTGCATCCACGCAGGCCATAAATTTAATCGGAAAACAAGGATCTTTAATCAAATCAATAGTAGAGAACTCTGGTGCATCAGTTCGCATATTGTCAGAAGGTATAGTCAATCTGTATTTTGAAATCTCATCAAATGAATCTCTTTTTTCGTCTTTGTAGAGTTCAGTTAGTTCTTCTTCAATTCATTTCTGTCATCCTTTTAAAAAAGTGTGCCTCTGTTGCCAGCTTCCTTATTTTTTTATAAATGTATGCTATATAGTTTCATGGGAGCCTGCATGATAATAATATGTAAACTGTACTTTTTGTTGCCAGAGGAAACACCGTTTTATGCAGCGCAAGATGAGAGGATAGTGGATCTGCAGGGGGAAGCTTTAAAGATAGTAAAAGCCTTAGAAGCGATTGTTGGACACCTAAGGAAATTTCTAGTCGACCATACAGTGGTTCCTCTCTTCGAGAAGCTAGTAAGCTTGTTTGTCTGAAACTACTACTTCCTTGCGTTTCTCTCTCTTTTTTTCTTTCTTTCTGAATTATCTAATCATTTTATTTTGAATCTTTAGTATCTAGCTAGAGTCTCTCAAGTTCGCCAAGAAGAACCTTCAGTTGACAACAAGTCATCTCTCCATACTATTTCATCAAACGTAATCGAGTCTGATTTCTCCCTCTTAGCACGGAGGGAACCTCTGTTTATGGAGCGCGATTCTCGGGTGGAGTCACGTGTTCAGCCTTCAGGAGCTTCTATCTACAGTCAGGATCCTTTACTGTCCGCCAGACACTCTCCAAGTCTTGCTCGGGTTTCTGCTGCTTTCGTTACACAGGTAGATTTCTATAGATACAGCATCATTTCCTCAAAAAATGTTTACCGCTATCACTGTTCTTACTTTCTTGTTATAAATAGTCTTCTAGTGGAGGTTTTGATCTTTATCACGTCTAAGTTTATGCCTCAGAACTAGTAAAGACTTTTCTATGGATGGGCTTTCTTACTAGGTATCTCAAACGATGCAAATACCATTCTCCTATGCGGAAGATATTATTGGTTTAGAAGGAGCTAATATAGCGTACATCCGTAGAAGAAGCGCAGCTACAATAACCATCCAAGAGAGTCCACATCCTGATGAAATCACAGTGGAAATTAAAGGCACAACTTCTCAAGTACAAACTGCTCAGCAACTAATTCAAGTAAGAACGCAATTCATATGTATTCTTTGTGTGAAATAGCATCATAAAAATACTCAGATTGTACTTCCTTTACATAGTCTGCTTTGTTCCTCGCCATTAAACCGCTATTAATCGCTTACCTGCATGTAGGAGTTCATCAGCAATCACAAGGAACCAGTTTCAGTTTCAGGGGGATATGCTAGGCTCGACACTGGCTATGTACCTGCATATCCTCCTCAGCTGAGCAATCGTCAAGAGCCGCTCTCGAGTAGCTACATGGGCACAGAGACGGTGCAGTACAGGCCAACTGCATACTCTCAGCTTGCGGGTCCTTCTACCTACACGCCATCGCTGGCTGGGCAAACTTATAGTACGGAATATAGACCAGCTTCTGATGTTGGTGGCTACAGCAGTTATAATCTTTGATAGTTTGCTTTGTACTCTTTACGATATTAAAATTGATATCCAGATTAATTTCTGTTTAGAGAAAGGCTCATTTATAACAGAGAGGGTAAGAACAAGTGCTATAGAGCCAGTGTAGTTGAGTGCAAGTTGAGTGTGCAATGTAAATTTAGGTGCCTGTTTTTTTTTTTTACGTTTAAAATCTGGATATGTTTTACAGTCTTTGTTACACGACAGTTCTGTGGTCACTGTCAATTAACATTTTCATGGGTTTTCTTTTAATCCTATTCATTTTGATTTTTGTATCAGATTGTTTGAGATATCATTTTCAGAAAGCAGAATGATTTGAAATTTACTTTTTACGAACAATTTTTGGAGCTTTTTCTTTACCTCGAAAGCTATCTATAGTGTAGCTAGCGTGTGAACTTTTTTTGGTCGGAAGTACTATTTTTGCCAACAAAGCCAACGGGCTCGAGAAATGTGATGTGCGCAATCTTTAAATTCATCAGCATCCAATTTTCTTACACTAATCATGCTCTAAAGTTTTAATCATTGTAATCATTTAATCAAGGATCCAATTACTTGAGGACCTTTTGGCGATTTGGCAGCTCGAATGCAAATAAAATGTTAGTAACAAAGGTGTTTTATTTGATAAAAAGTAACGAAAGTGTTCTCATACAGTCATACGTCTTCACATGATGATGGTAATCTGAGAGCATTGCCAGAAGATCACACAGACAAAAAAAACTGATCATTTTATACTTTTAATATTGTATCTACTATAATATTCTCAATCGTTTAAGGGTTTCTTTCACACACTTTGAATACCTATTTCTATTGATAAATTTTCTCGATTTAGAGATTTAAATTCTAGATAAGTTGGGATGGGTAGACTAAAAAAATGAAATAATATTTAGTTTGTTTCAATCAAAACGGTCAAACGGTTCCAATAAAAAAGTATATCACAAAACAATTTTGCATATTTTAATGAGTTAGCACTTAAACTAAATCCACTTCTCGTCTCTCGACATAGAAATAGTACTCTTTCAGGAATGGACTGAGTGTTGAACGCAAATTGTTCAAAATATATTCCAAGTTGGCCATAATGAATCTTGGACGTGTGGAGGACGAACTCTAACAACTTTTTTATGAAACATAATTAAAACACAATAATGCACCATGTACATTCCTTGAAACCAGTCACTTGTGCCAATGTATATCCACCTTTACCCTATGCACGTCTTCTAAATGAAACATTCTCTTTGTCTCCAAATTTACATATAAATATGCATTTTAAGGGCACTTGGATATATCAACACCAAAAACTTAGCAGTACCATTCACAGGAGCGGCAAAGTAAAGAAGAGCTCATCATTCAAAATGAGGTCAATCACAGCTTTGTTTTTCCTTTTCTGCTTCCTTGTTCCCTCTTCTTTTGCGCAGCTCCGATTTGGGTTCTACGGACGCTCATGCCCTCGCGCCGAGTCTATTGTTGCTAATGTTGTTGCCAACCGTTTCCGCCGTGACCGTAGCATTACCGCAGCATTGCTTCGTATGCAGTTTCATGATTGCTTTGTCAGGGTTCGTAAGCTTCTCCATGTGTGTCTATATATATATATATATATATATATCATGGTCTTGCTAATATGTAGACATAACATTGATCAAGAAATTGTGTTGAATGGTTGTGTAGGGTTGTGATGCTTCCCTCTTGATCGACCCAAGACCCGGAAGGCCATCAGAGAAAAGCACCGGACCAAATGCAAGTGTGAGAGGCTACGAGATCATTGATGAGGCAAAGAGACTGCTCGAGGCTGCTTGTCCCCGAACTGTCTCATGCTCAGACATTGTTACTCTAGCCACCAGAGACTCTGTCGCATTAGCTGGTGGTCCAAGGTTCTCAGTACCAACAGGAAGACGTGATGGATTAAGGTCAAGCCCCAATGATGTGAACTTGCCCGGACCAACAATTCCCGTGGCTGCATCCATCAATTTATTTGCAGCTCAAGGCATGAACACGAACGACATGGTTACACTTATTGGTGGTGGCCACAGCGTCGGTGTTGCCCATTGCAGTCTCTTCCGGGATAGGCTTAACGACCCTGCAATGGAACGCACATTGAATGCTAGGTACGTATTTATATGGCTAGCTTAGCTAGGTTCATTTTAAGAAAAATAAAAAAAAATTGTCAATAACATGCATTATAGACAATACTAATACTTATATTTCTGAGTTCTGACCCATTAATACATCTCTTTAAGGTTGAGGAACACATGTCGCGCTCCAAATGACCCATCTGTGTTCTTGGACCAAAGGACTCCATTCATTGTGGATAACGCAATCTACGGAGAGATCAGAAGACAGAGAGGAATCCTGAGGATTGATCAAAACATGGGTCTCGATAGATCAACACGTGGAATTGTGTCGAGTTTTGCATCAAGCAATGTGCTCTTTAGACAGAGATTTGCTCAAGCAATGGTGAAAATGGGTACCATTAAGGTTCTTACTGGACGATCCGGAGAGATCAGGAGGAACTGCAGAGTCTTCAACAACGGACGTTGATTCTACACTCTCACTATTATTATTATTATTTTTTAACTCTTTCTTTGTTTTTCCCCATTTTTACGCTTTTAAATAATCAACCGAAAGTATGTTTTTTTACTGTCATATCTTATTCTTTCTTTTAAAATTGATATGTAATTGCATTTTATAAATTCTTTGTTATTTCTCTTGTTATTTCTACTGTGAGCATTTTTATGTGATTTAATTATTGCGTCGTGGAGTTGTTTGTAACACTGTTCCTCATAATCGCGTGTACACTAAAACATACGCTTTACAATGGCTGATTTCGTAGCAAATTCCTCGCAAATCACAATGATTTTGCAACGAAATTCAAAATGTCGCAAAATTCCCTTGCAAATTGTATGTTTTCTTGTAGTGTGTGCATGCTGCATGCATATAGTTGAAGTTGATAATTACCATTTTAATAGGATTAGATAAAAAAAAATGATGATGTAATAAGACATAAACAAAACATCTATTTTCTGATAATTTTTTTTTGTAGTATCAACAGGATAATTGGCAATAGTATAAATATAATAATTGTAATGTAATGCAAGCATGTAACCTAATTTTAAAATCCGAATGACTCTTCAATGCATAAGCATAGGCAACGAAACAATTGAAATGGATAATTCTAAAGTATGTATCAGTAATTTCAGACTAATCTTCTCTTAAGGCTTAGATCTCTTTTACTAAACTCTCATTTGTAAATGATTAGTAAGTAATTAGCAATCAAGTCCAAGAAACTTATAATTCTTTTGAACATACTCTTAGTTGTTAAGCCAAAACTATTCGTTTAGTTTTACTTGATGGGTTTCATTAAACAAATTATGCTGCACTTGCAAAAGCTACCTTATTGTCTAGAACAGAATGATCAAAATTCTTAGCATATAAGCATATATACACTAAATGAAGGATATACCCAAGCATGAAGCATCAACAATCAATCACCAAATCATGGTAATCATTGGTCTACCCTAAGACTCAAGTAGTAGACTACTAGCACACATAGCAATCAAACGTAAAAACGAAGAAATCCTCTCTAAATAGAAAGAGTGAACATCAAATCTTCTTTGAGTTCTAACAAATTGAGTTCATAAATATCCGAAAAGAGATTAGCTAATTCAAACGTTGGATTTGTAAAGGCTAACATTAATTAAGGTAATATACTAAGTACAAACTCATCTGAACCAGGTTGGATCCAGAACAAATTAACTGGGTTGAATCTTGATCCTTTGGACGAAACATAATTTGACTCGGATTTGTTTTTTGGTGGAGTGTCTTGAGCAAGTGTACAATCGAAAGCCTCTATATATAAAACTGCCTCGGTCGTGCAAAGAAGACGAAAATAAAGGAGTTTCTTGACTGAGTGAATCTGGACGCTCTAGATAAATTTTAATTCGTCGGCCTGAAGCAGATTAATTATTAATTCATCAAAAATTATTCCCTCTTTTTTTTTCTATTTCTTCAAATCGTCGTTTTTTTTTTTATCCTTCTACGTTGTACAGCAAGAAAGAACCAGTCATTGGAGGAAGTCTTCTTTCTTTTTATAACTTATTTGAATGGGATCATACAGAATCAGCATTGAATAAAAATCCACCTCTCGAAATAGAAATGATAAGTACCCTTTCAAAATCGACAGTGTTGAACGCAAATTGTTCAAAATGTATTCGAAGTTGCCCATAATGAATCTTTTGACGTGTTGAGGACGATCTATAGCATTTTAGGAAATAAAAACTTATCTTAAAGCACAACTACTACATAATAATGTATACCCTTTTGAACCATCAATTGAATCCACCTTTACCCTATGCACGTCTTCTAAAATGAAACATTCTCTTTGCCAATGTCTTGTTCCCAAAGTTACATATATAAATATGCATTTTCCGGACACTAACAATTTCATCACTAAAACTTAGAAATTGAATAGTGTTTCTAAGTTTTCAAAGGAGAGGCAAGGAAGAGCTCCTTTCATCACACGAAATGAAGGCAATCACTGCTTTGTTCTTCCTTTTCTGTTTATATGTTCCCTCTGCTTTTGCACAACTCCGGTTTGGTTTCTACGGCCAGTCATGCCACCGCGCCGGATCAATCATTTCTAATGTCGTTGCCAGCCATTTCCGCCGTGACCCTTCAATTACTGCAGCATTGCTTCGCATGCAGTTTCATGATTGCTTTGTCACGGTTCGTAAGCTTCTCCTTGTGTCAGTGTGTGTATATATCATGGACTTGCTAATTAATATCTAGACATAACACTGATCAAGCAATTGTGTTGAATGGTTGTGTAGGGTTGTGATGCTTCCCTCTTGATCGACCCAAGACCCGGAAGACCATCCGAGAAAAGCACCGGACCAAATGCAAGCGTGAGAGGCTACGAGATCATTGATGAGGCAAAGTGACTCCTTGAGGCTGCCTGTCCCGGAATTGTCTCATGCGCAGACATTGTAACTCTAGCCACCAGAGACTCGATCAAATTAGCTGGTGGTCCAAGCTTCTTAGTACCAACAGGAAGGCGTGATGGATTAAGGTCAAACCCCAATGATGTGAACTTGCCCGGACCAACAATTCCGGTGGATGCATCTATCCGAGCATTTGCAGATCAAGGCATGAATGTGAACGATATGGTTACACTTATTGGTGGTGGCCACAGTGTCGGTGTTGCGCATTGCAGTCTTTTCCAGGATAGGCTTAACGACCCTGCAATGGACCGCACATTGAATGCTAGGTACGTATTTTGATACATAGCATCAAAATTCTTGGTTCATTTGAGA
This sequence comes from Eutrema salsugineum, assembly GCF_000478725.1. Classification (NCBI taxonomy): domain Eukaryota; kingdom Viridiplantae; phylum Streptophyta; class Magnoliopsida; order Brassicales; family Brassicaceae; genus Eutrema; species Eutrema salsugineum. Next base: position 5,972,560 of record NW_006256909.1, on the reverse strand, counting down.
ATATAGTTTATCAAATGAAACATCAAAAATTGTATCTGACCCAATAATACGTATCTTTAAGGTTGAGGAACACGTGTCGCGCTCCAAATGACCCATCCGTGTTCTTGGATCAAAGGACCTCATTCACCGTGGATAACGCAATCTATGGAGAGATCCAAAGACAAAGAGGAATCCTAAGAATTGATCAGAACATGGGTCTCCATGGACCAACACGTGGAATTGTGTCGAGATTTGCATCAAGCAATGCACTCTTTAGACAGAGATTTGCTCAAGCAATGGTGAAAATGGGTACCATTAAGGTTCTTACTGGACGTTCTGGAGAGATCAGGAGAAACTGCAGAGTCTTCAACAACGGACGTTGATTCTACACTCTCCTTACCGTTATTTCAATTTTTTTTGTTTGTTTTCCCATTTCTTTGTAGTTCTTACAAATAACCAAGCGGAAAGTGTTGTTTTTGCCGTATCATTTTATGTATATCCCTGAAATTGATTCGCGTGTTGCATGGACTATGTTATATCTTTGTAATTGACTTCTTGTTATTACTCTTGTGTTAAATCTATCATCCACCGATCCATGTAGGACTAGTAATGAATAAAAGAGAGGAGAAGAAAGAACGCGTGAGTTTCACGTTTTGCATAACAATGTTTAATGAATAATCGAAACCAAATCAACGTCCGTTGTTGAAGACTGCAGAGATCAGGAGAAACTGCAGAGTCTTCAAGAACTTTGTCTTTTCGATATTTCTACCAGCAGTTTATGCAGGGTTCCTTTTTAATTTCATATTTTATGTGTGTTTAAGACGAGTCCTATAGGTTTTGGTGCATGTTTTCAACTGTATCATCATCTATAAAATGACCTGAAAAAAAATATGGTTTGGTGTAATGGAACTTACTCGTTAAGTGACGGAGCGGTAAGTAGAAGGTCAAGCAAAGCCTGGTTCCAGGCTAATCTATGAAGAAGATAGCTTTCGTTTAAGGATCTCATTCTCTTTTCTCAGTTTCATTAGCTTCTGCTTCAATGTCTCAACCTGTCGATATGAAGTTGTATCCCTCTGCTTCTCGGCTATTGTCGTTCTACTTATAAGCACTGCAAAGAATATACAGGGACCTGTAATTAGTGTTGCTACTCTGACTTAGAAGTTAGGTGAAGTCTTAGTCTTGCTAATGAAACCTGAAACCAAACAATATCGTCTAAAGAAATTGTGTTTTCCCCATGGACAGAATTGACAGTGACCCTTATAATAGGCAAACATTTTCCAAAAGCGAGTTAGAGAAGAAGATGAAGATTCTTACATTCCTTCTTCAGACTCTGAAGTTGGTTACTGATATCATTTTTCTCTTCTTGTTCCATTAGAAGGCAGTCCTTTAGATCCTGAATCTCGAGTTCATCTATCAAATGATTACATTAGAAAGCCATATGTAAGCCGTAATGAACTTAAGCAATTTGGAGAACAGGTGTCGAGTCTTACACTTGGATTCCACTTCAGAAAATACTCTGTCCAGCTTCTTCGACATTGCTTGAATATGCGATTTGTTAGCTGACAAGTCTTGGCGAAGCCTATCGATTACCATTTCGTTTGTTGCTTTTTCAACTAAAAGGTTTCTGTAGGTGAAAGTTGCGGTAGTTACAACAAAGATCAGATACATCATACATTTCAGGTAAAATGATAGTTGTGAATGGGCTTATACCTGATTTTATTCTCTAGCTCTTCAATCTTTGTTACATGCTTCTGCCTGAGGGAATCCAAAGCCTTCCTATGTTCCTGCCACAGCTTGCAGATATATCAGAAGAGACTGGTGCCTATATGTCTATGAGTGAATACAAATTCATAGCTATGAACAATCCAAGCATTATCTTCAGCTTCAAAACACACAAAAAAAAAAAATTCATCTGACAAAGAGTTGACATGTATGGAGTCTCACATGTTCTTTACTTTTGTTTTCATCATTCACTCTCTTCAGTTCTTCTTTCAAGCCGTGGCACTTGGTTCGATGCTCAAGCTGTATATATCGCCAACAAAAGAAACGGTTTCAGATATAAGGCACAAGAACCAAAGATCCGTCTTACGTGTATTCTCTTTTCAATTGGTCTGTTCACAAAAGTAAAAACTAAAATTTCAGGATTCAAGCGGAAAAGACCTGATCGACAAAATTGTTTAGAGATTCCGTGTGTAGTTTCTTCAGCCTTTCATTTTCTGCAGGTTCCTCATTCGAGTTAAACAAGTTCGATTCCTCAAAAGCAACTTAGACTAAACAATATAAAGAATGCAAGCAGAACAACATCAACCAAACCTTCTTTTAGACTCTTATTACTAATCTCAAGAGCCTCTCTCTTGCTGGTTTCGACATTGCTCTTTGATCTGAAAACATTGATCTCATTCATCCCGCATTTAAAATCCTGAGGAAATTTTTCTGTTAAAGTATCTTCAGAGAAAAAAAAAACGAGCTAATATAAGCACTGAGATTAGCAGTAGCTTCATAAACTTATGAGCAATCAATATAACCCAAAATTTTCAGAAATCTCTCTCGTTCTACACTCGAAATTTCCAAAAATAACTAAATAGCAGATCGTAATCTCCAGATTTCTCTTTCAATCTGTTCAGTAAATAAAAGAGATAGAATCGATTCAATTACAGATGAAGATAATCATAATCGGATTCAGTCGTTTCCCATCGACACTAATTTGATTTTTCCTTTCACTCTATCGAGAAACAAAACAGAATACTGCAAGCATAAAGCGAAAAGTAAGAGATCGGAGCAGAGTATCGCGAAAACCACCTCGTAGATCTGGTCGAAACCAGAGAGAAGCAGATTCATCTGCTCTTCGCTCGTTGCCGCCATGATTTTAGATTTCGAGTTTTTGTTTTCGATTGCCTAAAAGGCGAGGGAGATTATTAGAAAAGGAGAAAAAAAATCGTTTAGGGATTTCAAATTTGATGGGCCTTTAGTAAAAGTTGGGCCGTCGATTCATCGTGTGGTTCGTGATGTGCTATTATCTAGCCCACTTTAGTTTCTTTTTCTTTTTTTTTTCTTTTTTTTTGTGTGTAACAAAGGGTTTTTTTGTGTAACAAGGGTATCACTTTAGTTTCTTTTGCTCAATTCATGAATACTGATGCTAATCCAACGGACATCGTAGGAATACAAATTGTAATCTTTTGTCTTTTCGTTTACTGATTTGTTTTACTTTTCTTTCTTTTTTCATATAAAGCACTAAAAAAATATATCATTGAATATTTTGATTCACCTCTGAATTTTGTTTTATAGATTGTATTCCTGATTTTTAAAAGTCTAAATATCTACAAAACATATTTTAATACGAAGACAAAATTTGAAAACAATAAACTTGCAATGGATAATATGTTAACCAATAAAAAAACGATAAAACGATTACAAAGATAACGATAACGATTACGAAGATAACGATAAACGATTAGAAAGATTTTTTTACAATTTTTATGAGGTGTACACTTTATATGGAAATTAAAGAATAATTAACACAATAAATGATTCTCTACAAATTACGGTTAAACCATTTAAGCAAAAAAAAAAAGAAAATGAAAATTTTGGACTGGTACATAGAAATTTTTGACTGAAATAACTAACAAGTCACCATGAAAAATGTGATTCTTACGTGTGTCTAAAATAATTTCTCCTTCTCCAAATTAGAGAGAAGCAGATTCATCTGCTCTTCGCTAGTTGCCGCCATGATTTTAGATTTCTGAGTTTTTGTTTTCGATTGCCTAAAGCGAGGAAGATTATTAGAAAAGGAGAAAAAAATCGTTAGGGATTTCAAATTTGATGGGCCTTTGGTAAAAGTGCCGTGAATTTTGGGCCGTGAATTTCATCGTGTGGCTCGTGTTGTGCTATTATCTAGCCTACTTTAGTTTCTTTTTTTTCTTTTTTTTTGTGTAACAAAGGGTCTTTTTGTGTAACAAGGGTACCACTTTAGTTGCTTTTCCTCAGTTCAGTACTGAATACTGATGTTAATCCAACGGGCATCGTAGGAATACAAAATGTAATCGCTTTGTCATTTCGTTTAATGATTTGTTTTACGTTCTTTATTTTCTTATAAAAAACACTTAGAAAAAATATCATATTGAATATTTTGATTCACCTCCAAATTTTGTTTTATAGATTGTATTCTCGATTTTAAAAAGTCTAAATACCTACAAAACGTGTTTTAATACAAAAGACAAATTTTGAAAACAATAAGCTTGCAATGGATAATATGTTAACCAATAAGAAAACGATAAAACGATTATAAAAGATAACGATAACGTAGAAAGATTTTCTTACAACTTTTATGAGGTGTGCACTTTAAATAGAAATTAAAGAGTAATTAACACAATAAATGATTATCTACAAACTACAGCTAAGCCATTTAAGCAAAAGAAAAAGGAAAATGAAAATTTTGAACCGGTACATAGAAATTTCTGACCGAAATGACTAACAAATCACCATGAAAAATGTGACTCCTATGTGTGTCTAAAATAATTTCTCCTTTCTCCAAGTTTTCCAAACTAGCCTTTGAAAACTAATATAAATAAGTAGATATGCAAGAGGTGTAAAACACACTCTCAACCTCATTTTCAAGATGTCTTCACTCACAAATGAGTTCAATCCTTATGGTGACTATACCATGAACTATGGTGGTTTTGTTCCCATCCAAATGAACCCAAATGAGTCTCAAACGGTTCGAACAACGTTCGTTCCTTCTGTAAACACAAGCCGTCCCAATATGGTTTCTCCATCTCCATCTTTTACTTCTTCCTATCATGATTCCCAAGTCTCTTCACCTTCCTTGAGAGCCAACAATCCACGTGTGGCTTACCCGATGCGAAGCAACATGGTTCCTGCTGTGGGAACGCCTTGCATGCCTCTAATCTCAGGTTTTGTTCACTCTCAGTTTTCTCCGGTTTTGATCACTCAAACTCAAACCCGTTTCACCAAAAGAACTTTCACAAAAAGGTATCATGCTACTGTTGTTCCGACCAATCATATGGTCACTGTCCAGAATGGTAATGAACGTGTCGAGCGTGTCATGACTTCCCAATCCCAACCAACCATATCGAATCCTAGATTTTCCCATTCACATATCACACATGTTTGTGGTAAAGAGTGCTTACCAATTTACCCTGAACCTATCGATTTCATAGTTTCAGAACAAGTCCCTACAGGTCTTCAGAATTTAGACCTACGTGACTTGTCGCCAAACCATCGTCGTCATGAGCAATATGTTCACGAAGTTGGTCGGCCGGTGAAGAAATTCCGTAACTCTACTGAGTTCCCTGGTTTTGCTGATTACAAGGAAGATGATGGAAACGCGGGGCGGGCACGTGGCTTGCCAAATGAAAATTACGGTTCTAATACATGTCCGATGTGCAAACAATTATTTGGTACTTCACAAATATTGGCCGCACGTATGGAGTCAGCTCGTGGTAGAAATGAGACTAATGAGGGAACAAACAGAGGACTTTGTGCAAGAACTAAAAAAAGTTATCGTAACCCAAATTTTCAAACAGTCCATGGTTTTTCTCCTCAGATCAGTCCAGAGGCCAAAGTTGCAGAAGAGAAGCTGTCGCAACAGAGGGGAAATAAGTGATTCTGAAACTCTTCAACATCATGTAATTGCTGAAGAAGCATCCATTTCGAATATCTATAGCTTTAAAAAAACAAAAACTAAAAGAATGTATTTTTCTTTCATCAGTTTTATTATGTATCCTTTGTTTGTTTCATGTTATATTTATATATGAATAAAATGGACTTTGTTTCTTCCATTTCATCACCATTGTTGATCATTTAAAATTATTTTAGTCTTATTTGAGGTAAAACTGAAATATTGTATCGATTACACAAAGAATCCGATAAAATCAACTGGATTTCAACAATAATACAGAATCGAGGGATTTTTGGTACATGTATCGTCTCATGCACATGCCTCATTGCTGTTTTATTCCATTTGTGAACAAATCTGTGAACATAGCTTTGTGGTTATATGTATGTTAAGGGACACTTAAAAATGATATTATGCAAGACCATGAGGAACTTTGGTCGGTCCCGTATCTCTAAGACTCCAATCTTGTAGTAAACATACTGGTTATTCTCTGTTTTCTTTCCAATATACTAATATTACTTAAGATTTCAAGTTTGACATACAAATAAATAGAATTTTTTTTCATCTAAGCACATTTCAGAATTTGAACTTATGTGTAACACGATAACGATACTTGAGATTTTCATCTATACACGTTTATTAGACTTTAAATATCAAAATTTGTCAATTGTTTTTACACTGCTGAATCATGTAGAGTGTCGGCAATATCTTTTTGTGGATGCGTTAACCACAATTACTCAGCAAAAGCGAAATTTAAAACTACGAAATACAGAATTTTCTTTTCTTTTTTTTGCTGGAAACAGATTTTCTTATAGAAGAGAATGTATCGGTCAAATAAACAGAATATCTGTTTTGCGTAATCAATACCGTTTTAAATTCAAAATAGTTTCTTTAAGTTTAACATTGTTGTCAAGTGGTTAATCATATATTTAGATGGTATAAAATTAAGATATTTTATGGAGTAAATTAATTGGAGGAGAAAGCAATGGCTAGAAGATATTGTGGGTAGGTGTGTCTTACAAGCAAAATATACTCGCAAAGTTGCAACTAGCAATAACCAACGAGTAATTAATGAATTAACTAGTATGGACTAATAGAACAGATAAACAGCTTAGTTATAAGCCTAGAATATGCATTCTAAATATATAAGCTTTCTCTCCTATCAAATATTATAAACGCTCGTACATATTTAAAACTTACGGTCAACTTCCGTACGTAGCGGTTAAAGAAACATATGTCACGTATTTTAATTGGAATCTTCTCGAGGAGGAACACATTGCGGTTCAAATTCAATTGGATCATTATTGAATAAGAACAAATGGCGAAATTTTTATTAAATAATTAGGTAAAGAAAAAAGTGTTTTCCGATAGGCACAACAAACAATAATTGCGAACAAAAAAACAACTTAATGGAGCTTTCCCATGTGCTCATAATTTGCCGAGCGGCAAAGTCTGTGGGCGCTTGCACCTAAACCCATTTAACTGCTTTTTGTGTTCTACACAAACATCAGTTTTAATATACACTTGAGAAAGAAAAAAAAACTCAGCATTCATAGGCACGTTAATGTCCATGATTGGGTCTAAATATTGGGGTGCGTCTCTCAAGAGAAGGAGGTCGACCAGAGAAAGGCTAATCACTCTTTCCGCTAATAACACTAGCTAGTGGAGAGTAGAAATTCAATAAAAAATATTATCAGATTATTTTCCTTTACATTTTCTGTTCAATTTTATGATATTTAAATGAGAATTTTAGTCCCAATCAGTTTGCGAATCATCCCATTTATTTTACATAGCATTTGCATCCGAAAAATATGATCAATTGAAAGATTTCTGATTGACAAAGAAAACAAACAACTTGCTAAATTATGTGTAATTCAAAGTTTTAAATATATATACGATAAGGTTCTGAAAATACCATATTTCCCTTTTGAAAATAGAATATGAGGTCATACTATGACTTTATTTGACGTAATTCACAAAGACAAATAAAGATAAGAAGATTTGTTTTTTCCACCAACAGATAAGAAGATAATCTTCAACCGAAAACATAAACCGCCATATATATTATATAGTGTACTACGTTTGTTTTTCTAATATTTAGGACAGATATATTTTTGGGATAAAGTTTATAGATTTATATTTTTATATAATAATACCATAAAAAGTCATCAAGTCTAGTAGTTGAAACGATATATTATTTACAAAACTTGAATTATGGAATTCACAAATACATTAAAAGAGAAGAATATTATTATGTTCAGTTAGTATTTACCCTGTTTTACGTTGACGTATGAGCCAATAATATAATCAATTTGTAGATAATGCAATCTAATGATTTGAGAAAAAAAAAAAAAGTGCAATAAACTAGTATCAAATATGTTGCCAAAATCTAAAATAACCGGTTGTGAGAGAACCTTTTGTTATGCATATTAGAAAAATTAGATAGAGGCTAGTATTGTAGACGTCAAAAACTTTTCAAAGCTGAAGTCTGAGGAGTTTAAAAGAAAGCAATTACGTAGAAAGTAAAGAGGGTGTTATCTCCCTGCCAAAAATTGAGAAAATGATCAACTGGAGTTCGTAAACAGAAAAAAGGAAAGAAGTAGAGTTGACTACAAAATGCATATTTGCATTTGTTTTTGTTTATTAACAATTGTGTGTGGACGATCAAATGGATAATGTATATTCATGTACGCATAGTTATAGACGGTCAAGTCAAGTGAACTGTACGCATTTTTTTGGAGATTATATATGTAGGTTAGTATGTGTATGTGGAATAATGTAGACGGTGTAAATATCCATGTATTTGCTTTGTGTTCGTGTAGTCGTAGCCGATGTAGTCATGTAGGCAGGTGCGTAATCGTTGAACGAAAGCTGTCCACAAATTATTAATAAGCCAAATATCTCCTATTATCCTAAGATCGGCCAAATTTCTGCCAAAATCTTCTCTATATCCTCAAAAAATGTTTCTCTCTCTCTCTTTGCGTATGTACATTAATCCAGAAACCAGAATCGTGCGACATGGACTTTGAACAACTCCCAAAAAAAACTCCCAAATTACATGTTTAATCAATCAAATATATAGATTTTTTTATTATAATATTCTACAAACCGCCTAGTTTACTAAAATGACAAATAAAAAAACACATTAGACGGTGCAAAGAAAACCACTTTAGATATGATTTTTGTTCCTCTTCTTAATGTATACTAGCTTTTAAACAAAAAGAAGAAAATCGGGTGGCGACTTGCGAGATTCGCGGGTACCCAAATGAAAAAATAACGATAAAAAGTCCACCCTTTTGAAAAGTTGACTTATTCCAATTGCTGACATGGCAAAACAGCTATACGGGACCGTACCTTCACTTTCCATCTCGTTCTCGGACATATTTTTTATATTATTTCAATGTATTTCTCGTACATATATCATGACATATTAGAGCATGTTCAACCCTAAACCTCATACAGGGGTTCTAAGCGATTTTTTAGTAATATTTTTGTGGAAGTTTAGAAGTTAAGAACTTCTCTTTTTTTTTATGGTTCCTGGAACCTGTAATAAGGTTCATGAAAATAAAATAATATTATTTTTTTATTAAAAATTATAACAAAATTTAAATTTGTAACATACATATATATGATTACAAACCAAATTATTATTCATGACAAGAACATTTTAAAATACAAAATACAAATATTGAATACATAAAATGATTTAGTCATAATCCTCGGAGTTCCCAAATTTGTTCCAAATATGTTCTACCAGATCGTCTTTCAAACGTTGATGTATTTCCTTATCACGAACTTTTTTCCGGTTCCCGATCAAGTTTAAAATATTTGTAGGCATATATGTTGAATATGTCCTATCCACATGTGAAGTCCTGCTAGCGTCGACTTGTTCAAAATCTGCAAGATTGAACTGGGTATAGGTTCCTCGTTCGTTTTCCACTATCATATTGTGCAATATGATGCATGCCCGCATAATCTTTCCGATTTTTTCTTTATCCCAAACAAGCGCTGGATTTCTGACGATCGCAAAGCGCGCTTGGAGGACTCCAAAAGCACGTTCAACATCTTTACGGACAGATTCTTGACGTTTAGCAAAACACCTTGATTTTTCATCTTGTGGAAGCGGAATGGATTTGACAAAAGTTGCCCATCTGGGATAAATTCCATCTGTGAGGTAGTACGTCAAATGATATTGGTGATCGTTGACCATGTAATTCACCTTAGGAGCTTTCCCTTGTAAAACATCATCAAATACGGGAGACCGATCAAGAACATTAAGGTCGTTTAGAGTACCTGGAGGTCCAAAGAAAGCGTGCCAAATCCATAGATCTTCAGATGCTACTGCTTCTAAGACAATGGTCGGTTTTCCAGAACCACGGGTATACTGACCTTTCCAGGCTGTAGGACAATTCTTCCACTCCCAATGCATACAGTCAATGCTTCCTATCATCCCGGGAAACCCGCGCCTCTCGCCCATATTGAGTAGCCTTTGAAGATCGTCCGGTGTTGGTCTCCTTAGGTATTCATCTCCAAATAACTGTATTATGCCTTCTGTGAAATTTTCCAAGCAGGAAATTGCCGTACTGGCTCCAAGGCGAAGGTATTCATCAACAGCGTCTGCCGCACAACCGTAGGCCATGATTCGAATAGCTGCCGTGCACTTTTGTAGTCCGGAGAGACTGAATCTTCCCACAGCATCTCTTTTTTGTTTAAAAAATGGGATTTCTGTGGAAAGACGTTCAACAATGTACATGAACAACGGTTTGGCCATCCTAAATCGACGTCGAAATGTATAAGCCGGATATGTGGCATCGTCACGAAAATAATCATTCCACAACCGGTTGTGCCCTTCTTCCCGTTCTCTTTCAATATATGCCCGCTTCTTCTTGGGTTTTCTTGTTGCTTGCTGCTCCATAACACGGTAAAACGTTTCATCAAATTGCTGATCAAAAAAATCATCAAAAAGATCATCAAAACGTTGGTCAAGATTAGTGTCGAATGGATCATTTGATGAAGATGCCATAGTGTATTGTGTTTGAATAAAACTTGAAAATTTGGGTTTAGATAAGAAACAAGTTTGGGTTTAGATAAGAAACAAGAAGAAGATAGTTTGCGTCTGAATAAAAGTTGAAAATTTGGGTGGAAGATAAGAAACAAGAAGAAGAGAGTGTGTGTTTGAAGAGCACCAATGATCGTATAAATAAGAGAAGTGGTGAACTTTTTGTGGCTTACAATCCCTGATATTGTGTGGATTAGAAACTACACGTTACAGAAATGACAAGTTACAAAAAATACAAGTTACAAAAGATAGAAAAGCCCGTGACAAATGAAAACAAAAGAAGCTTTGTATAGATTCCACGACTCTGCAAAACACCAAAAGCTGGAGCTTCTACTCCACAAGTTTAACACCCGTGAGCGATGCCTCTCCACTGCAAAACACCCGTGAGCGATGCCTCTGCAAAACACCAAAAGCTGGAGTTTCTACTCCACAAACAAAAGAAGCTTTGTATTCGATGACTCTCCATAAATATCTGCAAAGTACAAAGCCATTGAATAACAACAAGTACAACAAACACAAATTAAATCTAATACAACAAAGTACACACTCAAACAAAAAATTCATTATGGCATAGAACAAGAACAAATACGAAGTACATGAACACCTAATTCAGCAACATAGCACAAAGACAAACAAAAACAAGTACACATATTGAAAACAAGTAAAACAGACAAAGTTCTACAACATCTCGCTAATGAGTATGTCTTTCAAAGCCAATTCTTTGTCAGTCAGTGGTTCAGTTTTTACGAGAAGTCTGTCAAGCAATCTCCTCTTCGAAATTTTGTCTTTCAGGTCTAAGTCCAGTCTCTTCATTTCCCACATTGATTTTGTTCTTCAAGTGTAAACTGGCTAAACCTAGGTTCGGCTGATCCAAGCTCGATGGTTGTTGGGAAAGTGTATTGGTTTTCTTGTTGACTGGTTAGTAGGTTAACAAAACCAGTCAAGGCAGGGTTTGTGGAATCCATCTTTGTGTAAAGGATTAAAAAGAGAAAAGGGTATTCAAGGAAGAAGTTTAGAAAGAAGAACTTAAAAACGTTAACAAAGAAGGGTTTAGAAGGAAGAACTTGGAAGAACTTTTTAAGTTAGGTTTATTCAAGTTTTGTTTTCTGTTGTGTGTTTTGGTTTGTTTTGTGTTTTTTATAGAGGGAAATCTTATTAACTTTAACTACCATTAACTCGCTAACCTACTCTAACCAGCAAACTGTCACGGCAATAATAACAGACACTTAACTACTCACCAAACAAACATTTATGGTAATGACAAGACCTTAACCCTTAAAACTTATTAACAAGTCATACACATAACTACAGATTGAAGACTAACCTTAAATACGAAGCAGACGTGAACCAACTTCTGGTAGTTACTTTCATTACGCCACAATTTACTCCAATTCACCTCAAAGCAATTAAAAAAATGAATAGCATTAATACAAGTACAGTCAATCTAATCTGCAAAAGGGAAATGAAACTAGAAACAGATGCCCAAGAACCAAACCGCAGATGCAACACGAAACCAATAACAATATGGAACCAATACTAACCATAACATTGCCTCATTACCAAAAGTTAAACAACAGTTCTTCGAGACTACATAGCATAGCTTACAAGACTTTTTAATACAACAGAGTTAACTAAAACTTAGAGAGTAGCTGGGTTTAGAAAAAACCTACTTAAAGACAAAGGAAATGGCTGTAAATACTAGCTTATATATTCTCTAAGGAAAGCATGTTCTTGTTACATAACAGATAAAGCATGTTCTTGTTACATAAGCCAACCTAATGTCAAAGAAATCAATGACTACAAGCTAAATCAAATGAGCATCGGTTAACACATGAAATCACTCGGTAAATCCCAAATCCATGTTCAAATCATCATTTAACAGATGATACAGCTTGCTAAATCCACTAATCAAACCAAAACCATTCGCTAAATCCATAAATCCGACAACCCAGATGTTAGATGATTTTTTGAAATTGCTTCACATCTTAACCATGAAATCGTTTAACATATCAAATCAAAAATACAGGTTTGCAGGTTCTAATTACCCTAAACGATCTCGGAAGACCGATTTTAGTGGAACTGAAATTTATCCCCAATTTGCGAAAACCCTAATTTCTCCAAATCAAGTTCTATTCGACTCGAATACATACCTTAAACAAATCGTTGGCGTTTCAAGAGACTTTAAACACCTGAATCCTCTCCGATTTCGAAGCAGAACTCTCCGATTTGGTTAAAAAACGTCGGCGAAATCACTTGGCGAAGTTTTGCGGAAGAGAGGAAGAGAAATAGAGTTTTTCGAAGAAGTGTCGATTTGTCTCGACCAAACAAAGACCCCAAAAGGTTTTCCCAAAAAAAAAATTGTTCAAACCAATTAGCCAGCGCCACGTCACTCTTGAACCCCATCAATAACAGGTTCTGCAAACTCTAATATTAAGATCGGTTCAAGCAAAAAATGGGCTCAACTGATTAAAATAAGCCCAAATATTGTTTTGAACCCTTGCTATAAACCCCTTCCATCCTTGCGTTGGACTTGGTCTTAGTAGTTTAATATATTGAAAAATCTCAGAACAATACGTATTATAATGTCGTAAAAATAGATGACAAATCTCTAACAAAAATCGTCCTAACATATCCTTTAACTTTACGTTTTGTGTCGACTCGTACATGAATTATACCAGTACCTATATATATATATATTTTTTTTTTTTTTTTTTTTGAAAGATATCAGTACCTAAATTCATAGGTGGGTTGTCATATATACTTTTTCTTATAGGCTGATCATCAACGAAAATAGTTATCAATTTGGAAAATCTCTTTAAATGCCAGTTATTCCGAAATATCATTGCGATTCTTTAACAAAAAAAAAAATCATTGCGATTTTCATGTAATAATTATATTAATAACAAAAATTCGTGAATATAAGCATATAAGATTAAAATAAACATCATATTATATGAAACATCCTTGTTTCTTGTTTTCAATAGGGAGAAAAAGTATTAAATTAGATATCAAAATATATAGAGCCAAGGTAAAAAGATAGTGTGATATACTACAACATCAAAAACATAAACAAAAATCCAGAGGGAGAGAATTTCAACTTTTCAACGCCCTCTCTTATCATCCGTACATATCCTCCATTTCAATCTTCAACTCTCTCTCTACAATATCTTTACTATAAATAAGTACGATTCATTTTCAACTAACTTACAACACATCTTCATATTTCATAACCTCTCTCTTCTCTTTCCTCTTAGCTTTCTAGCTTCGTGGCTTATACTTTGTGTGTATATATATATGCACATACACATAGGAAGATATGATGGGTTACGAGCAGATGAATCAGATGACAATGACAACAACCGCGATGATGAAGAATTTCAATAAGATGGGACCAATCAATACTCCACGGAAGAAAACGACGAGGAGAAGTGTGCCGGCCGCCATTGATGGCGGTGCGACGGTGGCGGCTGGAGAAGGAGATTGCCGCCGGAATATCATCAAGACTCTCGATCTGAGCGGCATGTCCTTGGCTTCTCTCTCAGCCTCTTCTATCAACTTAGCTTCAATCTCGAAACTTGATCTCTCCAACAACAATATTCAGGTTCATACTTATATAAGTTGGATCACTTCTGAATTTTATCAACCATAATTACACATTTTTTACTAAAATATCGTGAAAATGAGTTATTTTTTCTTACCAAAATAGGCATTTTGTCACTATAAAACTATTCAAAAGATCAAAAGAATCAAAACATTAAAACCTAATTTTTATTATTTTATTTTATGTTTTTGGTAGAGATTCGAGTGTTTCTAACTAATAAGTAAAGAAATTATAAAGATCGTAGAGAAAATGAAGCCCTCTTGCATATGCATGATTCGCTGTATTCCTTAATTTGTGGTTTTTGTCACTTCCTGTTTTGTTTTTGTTTGAGGAAAGATAAAATATTAATTTTTCTATTATGTATAACAAGACAAACGGTATACGGATTAAACAAACCTTACCAGAAGTTGGACATAAAAACAAAATTTTGCAGAAATTTAAAATCATCCCTACTTGCATATATAATATAGGTGTGTGTAAATATGAATTACAAACATTTATCTGAACCCTTTCTCTTTTGGTAAACGCGAACCTTAGAAAGCATATTCGTTCTTATTTACTAGACGTCTGGGTGCGTTAGCAATTGAGCCACAAGTGTCCGTTTTTTTTTGTTTGAAAGTGTTACCTTTTTTCGTTACATAACTGCTACATTAACTATTCATAAATATGAGCAGATCAGCCTGATCTTAACATTTACCCCTCTCGTTGACTCTGCTATATTGAATCTGTCTTCTTCCACTAGCATGATTGCATGTGTAGAGAAATACCCGTTATCAATAAATATGGTCTTGATACATTTAATTTAGATTTAAATTATACCAAATTATTTTTTCCTCTTTAGGTATATAAGAAATGTTGGTCGTCACTACATGGAAGCAGGGAGTCTGAATGTCCCAAATGCCAAAAAAATATTACTACTATGTTATGTACTGAATGTCCATCTGAAAATGAAAAAAAAAATTATACATAAATATAAGATAAAAATTGTACTTCATGTACAAGTACATCTACTCTATACATAATTTATCCGACAATAGCTGTCAAAAACATAATTTATCCGACAATATATGTAGCGTTCGGATTAGTGCTTCATCATTATATCCTAACCTTATTTTATGTACATGGCAATTACTTAAAACTTTTTCTTTGGACCACTTCAAACTGTATCACTCATTTATTTAGTTTATAATGCAGCAAATTCCAGAATCTCTAGTAGCAAGAATGTTAAACTTGTGGGCATTGGATTTGCACTCAAATCAGCTCAAATCTCTTCCCAACTCCATTGGATGTCTTTCCAAGCTTAAGATTCTTAATGTCTCCGGAAATTATATCCAATTTCTCCCCAAAACTATCGAAGATTGCAAGTAAGTTCCTTTCCTCGCATCCAATAATTCTCTTAATTATATATACATGTACGAAAAACGCTAAACGCAAAACAAAACGCGCAGATCATTGGAAGAGCTAAACGCCAACTTCAACGAGCTGACGAGGCTTCCAGACACGTTAGGGTTCGAGCTAACGAATCTGACAAAGCTCTCAGTCAACTCGAACAAGCTTGTCTTGTTACCACACTCCCTTGGCCACATGACGTCGCTACGTGTGCTCGACGCGCGGCTTAACCGCATTGGGTCTCTCCCGGATGATCTAGAGAACCTCGTGAACCTTCAGGTCCTTAACGTTAGCCAGAACTTCCAGCACTTGACGGTTTTGCCTTACTCCATTGGGTTATTGATATCTCTCGTGGAGCTTGACGTTAGTTATAACGGAATTACCGTTTTACCGGACTCCATCGGCTGTCTCCGCCGGATTCAGAAGCTCTCCGTCGAGGGCAATCCCCTCGTCTCCCCTCCTTTTGAAGTGGTATGTACAATTTGATTATTAATCTTATTTACTATTATACAAACCACTATACGCTACATGCATGTCATAGTCTCGTAACATAACCTATTTAAAATTCTTGTTTAGTAAATAAATTACATTCAACAGAAAATAATACAATACGGATCATAACTTGTTTCGCAAGCATTATGATCGATAGTGTGTTAACTAAGCAACGCAAGTATGATATTTATTTGAAAATATCTGTTCAGTTTTGTATATGTTAATGCTAAGACCATCCTTTTATAAACATGATATATACAACTATACAAGAAATTTGAGAGACGTGAATAGATCAATAAAAAAAACCTTCTCTTATAATTTTTTTTTTTTAATAAGAATTTGTTCTGTAGTAGTTTATGTTTTGATGATCTCTTACAACAGGTGGAACAGGGTTTGGAAGCAGTGAAGCGGTACATGAGCGAGAAGATGACAGAGTCTTATAAGAAGACTCCGATGAAGAAAAAGTTGTGGGGCATTGGTAAGATCGTCAAATACAAGACCTTTAACGGCCTGAGCTCATCTCCGGCGAGGAGTCCCGGCGGTAACCGCCGTGGAGACGAGAGGGAAGGCTTCATCAACGTCTCCGATTACCGCCAGATCGACGGAATCGCCTCCCCTCGACACGTGTCTCTCTTCAACCCGCGACGCCTCTTGTCTCCATTCTCCGCGTATTTCTCTCCTCCAAGGTAGTATTAGTTAGGTTACTTCTGTTTTTTTTGTTTATCGTCATTCACATTTTTTTTTTTTTTTTGCATGCAGCGTTATTCCCTTGTACTGTATGTTTTTTTTTTTTCTTTTTTCCCGCACATAGCGTTCTTTTCTCTGTATCATATAGACTTTTGTGATTGAATTCAATTTTTGTTGAACCCATTTGTAAATTATTGCATAGACTTACAGTTTGGTTCATGTACATATGTAATGTAAGATCGTATTTTGAAAGTATCAGTTGTACTATTCAGTATTCACAGTACCTAATTAGTATAATCCTTTCTCTATCTAGGTCTAATTAAGATCAATCTATATAGTGTATAAATCTGTAATAGCTAGACAGTGTTGGGGAATAGCCAATTAGCCATGTAAATTGCAAATATGCAATCACATACTTGGATAGATCACAAAAGTACTGACAGTGAGAGGACTTATCCATACATAACGCATACGTTTATTCGTTTTAGGACATAAACCAAACCCTGGAGCCTGGAGGAGTTTGAGGAATCACAAACAAGAAGTTTCATTAAACAGAAAAGACAACAAAACAGAAAAGAAAAAAATGTTTAATCTTTGTTTCCAGATTAATCCTTCTTGTCTGTTTCATCACTTTCGATCTGAGGTAATGTCTGCATACGAAGGTTAAAAAAAGAAAGAGAAATGGATATCAGATCATCTCTCCACGGATTTATAATCATATTGCTGAGAAGTTATAAAAGAAACAAATTTTGGTTTAGCTAGACATTTCATCGAACACTTTAGATGCGTTTTAAAAGAAGAAAACTTACGAGATCTGGCTTGTATAAATTGTGGACGACGGAGGCTCCGGCGAGCAGAGAGGCTACCACGACGACGGTGGATAACGCTAGAGACGGAGTTCCCGTCGGCATCTTCCCTCCAAATTTTTTGTTCATCTTTTTTTGTCTCTTCTTCGAGCGACTACGACCGTACACTTTCCGTAATATAAACGAAGCTCTTTACGCTTTGGGCCAATCAGGAATAAGTTAACAACAGTCGTGACGCGAACCCTTCACATGTTTTGTTCTAATCAGATTTATTCATGCTTTTTAAATAAATAAATAAATAAAAATTGCGCTAAAATGTGTTTAATACTCCTTATTAAATGTATTCGAGTTTCTTTTGTGCTCTACCAAAGTTAACACTTACCACTTACCAGGGCAAGACCAAAAAAATAAAAATAAATAAATAAACATTCATATCAGATGCTCAATAAAGAAACGACAATTTATTCAATTCTTTTTATTTTCTGTTACTTTGTACGATTGTGAGAAGTATATATGATACAGAGCTTTAGATAGTATCTGTATTTCGGGTTTATATTGAATGTACAGTCAAATATCTAAGTCCCTCTTCCTTAATCCTTTGACAAGAACAGGTTCATGATTATACATGTATATATGGTGTATACGTGAGAACCCATTAAAACCACCTGAAAACTATAATCACCAGTAGCAAGAGCGAGAATCCCATCGCCTGCAACATCACCAGATTTCAACATCATTTCACCTACCTGAAGCTCATACATACAGGAAAGCTTATACACAAGTGAAGAGAAAGAGAGATATGGTCGTTACAGTGATTGCGGAAGCAGCAAGGCCGGCTCTTTCTCTAGGATCCTTGCGGTAGTAGTTTCCGAAATAGAGAAATGTCGCATAGTACCACAAGAAAGGGAACATAAAACCAAGGAGAAAGCTGTAGAAGGAGAGATAGCATGTACATCATTATTGGATACAGCGAAGCTAAAGTGGGACTTAACTCCACGAAAAACAAAAATTTCTACTCACGAGAACCATCCGATTCCGCAACCAAAGCATGGAAGAGGTTTGTCATACGCTCCATTTTCCACATCATCCACGTCTTTAACAAGCGTATATCTTCCTTTCCCAAAAACCATAGCATCTATCATACAGAGCCAGTGTCAGTGCATGAGTTCCACAAATGAACAGACTTAAAGGTTACATCTTAAAAGAGTTACCTTTAATTGCAGAGTAATATCTAGCAGCTGGTCTCATGAGACTGGGATGCTTATCATCCATGGATTTTACCAATTCGGCACTTCCATCTCCACGCTCCTTAACACCTGGAAATAGAAAAATTCAATAGATAGAGTAAACCAAAGAGGTGGAAAACTCATAAAACTATATTGTTAGATTCTTCTTGGAAATCACTTGGAGATGAGAAGGGGCACTTCTCAAAACCATGTCTAGTGTTCGAAAAATCATATTTTGAATGTAGAAATCAGAATTTCATGATCTTAGACTGTTCGTGAGCAATCACTCACAGCTAGTAAACTACTTTGTTCCTAGATTTGGCTGATAATTCGGTGATCCTCTGTTCTGCTAACAGGAACTACCAAAGTGCATAACGTAAGATGACTAATTTGATCACAAGACATAGAGGAAAGAAGATGATTACTTTCCGCCATGCGTTTTTTACTAATCGGAGCGTTTATGAGTTTTGTGACGCACAAGATCTTCAAATTTGCCTGCAGCAAAACCACAAAAACAGTGTAAATTTCAGAAAGAAACCATGAGTGGTGAATCCAATCGAACAAAGGCTACAAAACACAGAAGCTTCGAGCGAAACACTAGCAGAGACCAAACCCACGAGAAAATTGAAATCAACGAAATAGAAGCATGGAAAAGCCAGAGTCCGGATCAGATGATTTCTCTCAAATTGAAAAGAGTTTAAAACTAGAAATCTACGAAATAGCACTTGAAATCCATCAGTTGAACGATCCAAGGTGAAGTAAAAGGGAAAACGACGGAGATAGCTCACCAGATAATTTCTCGAGCAGAAATTCGAGGATAGATTGATTGCAATAGAAGAGGGAGATGAATCTCAAATCAAGGAATCTAAAAGGAGCAAGTCGTCGTCGTCGTCGTCGTCTTCTACTGCTTCAACTTCAACTTCGTAAGCGTTAAACGATGCGGAGAGAGCGGAAGAAGAAAAATTAAAGTCTCAAGTCTGTCTCAGGGAGAGTCCTTTTCGTTTGCCTAAAGCAAATTGTCTCTTTTCTATTTTGCTAAATTATTTTAAGAGTTTCATAAGCAATTACCATTCTGGTTTAGTTGTTGGTTTATGTATTTATCACTCGTATTTTGCAGTCGTGATTATTTTCCAATTATAGCTTCTCTTGTTTAAATCAATTACTTTTGGAAGTTCATTACTTCATTTACCTTTCACCAAAAGAAACTTTTATTTTCCAAATGTTTTTTTTACGACGGTGTTTTCATTAATTCAATATTTCTTTTACACGTTATATCATGTTGTTGAATTCTCCATCATGATCTCATATTGGAATCGGATAGTCCTTTTTTAACTGCAGGACCGGATAGTCCCATTTAAATTAGTTGAATCTGTCTCCAAAAGATAATTAGACTATTTCAAAATTGCTAATAATTACAATCTAAATAGATAGTAGCTTGTTTATTTTTAGCACTAATAATTAAAATCAACAAGCTGTTAAATAATGCAAATAAAAAAGGATTTCACAATCAGAAGACCGGTCGTCGAAGAAAATTAATCATAAGACTAATATGTGATAAAATAATAATCATCATTAACCTCCTCTTAGTGTTAATGGGAATATTGAGAAGTGGGAGGTTAAAATGTAATGATTTTGGCAAGAAAAAAATCTGATGACCAAACAAAAAAATAAAAAAATAAAAAAAAGGAAGAAAATTCAAAGGAAATATGAGTCAAGGGGAAGTCAACGACCATTTTTCGTCTTCGTCTTCTTCTTCATAGTCATGAGCTACACGACGTCGAGTGTTCGTCATTCCTCTAATCTCGATCCTTCTGATCTATGACCTGTTTTGTTGTGTGCTTATCTGTTACTGTGTTTGGTAGATTTGATCTCCAATCAGACATGAAAAGAGGCAGCTTGAGCTTTAATCCCATCTGTCTCCCTCCTCCTGAGGAATCCATCTCCAAATTTCTGTAACTCTCTTTCTCTCTATCTTTGGATTCTTCGTACATGTCAATTTTATGGCATTACCTGCAAATGCTTCTGGTGAATTACTTTGTTTATTCTTCAGATCATGCCCTTCCAATTTAGGATTTGAGGAATCAGAGTTCACTGTTCTCAATTTTTAGGATTCGTTTTCATACCACAAGTGATTCTACAATGTTTTCTTGTCTAAATCATTGGATTGGATTATGTCACTATGGTCATTGTAACCAATAGATTTGTGTCAGTGAGTCTTCTAACATTGAAAAAAAAAAATGGATAGAACAGAGAGCGGAACGTTCACGGATGGAGACCTTCGAGTGAACAGCGATGGAATCCAGACCGTGTCTCAGTCCGAACCTGGAGCTGTAAGTTTGTTTTTTTTGAATTCATGCTTCTTGAAA
This sequence comes from Eutrema salsugineum, assembly GCF_000478725.1. Classification (NCBI taxonomy): domain Eukaryota; kingdom Viridiplantae; phylum Streptophyta; class Magnoliopsida; order Brassicales; family Brassicaceae; genus Eutrema; species Eutrema salsugineum. Next base: position 5,951,320 of record NW_006256909.1, on the reverse strand, counting down.
TTGAGATCTCACTCTCTTCTCTTACTTATTTATTTTCTATGAGTAAATTGGATGTTTTTGGTTTTTGCAGCCACCTCCTATTGTGCCATTGGACAACCAATTGAGTTTGGCAGATCTGGAAGTGATCAAAGTCATTGGCAAAGGAAACGGTGGTAATGTTCAGTTGGTGAAACACAAACTGACTCAACAGTTTTTCGCTCTTAAGGTCGTGATTCTCTTTTGTGTTCTTTTTTAACTCTTATGTAATGTATGTTGCTTCTTTCTCGAGTGTTTTCTTCTTTTAGCTGAAATAAAGAAAGATGCATTGTTTTATTTTCAGGTCATTCAATTGAACACAGAAGAATCAACATGTCGAGCGATTTCTCAGGAACTGAGAATAAACTTGTCATCGCAATGTCCATATCTCGTCTCATGTTATCAGTCTTTTTACCATAACGGTCTTGTTTCAATCATCTTGGAGTTCATGGACGGTGGATCCCTTGCGGACTTGTTAAAGAAAGTCGAGAAAGTTCCTGAAAACATGCTCTCTGCCATCTGCAAGCGAGTACTCTACGCAAAAATCTTTAAAACATCTACTCTTTACCGGTTTCTACTTATCTTCTCTTAGAGAACATATGACTTAAGCTCTTTCTTCGACTAAGCGTAGGTGCTTCGAGGTTTGTGCTATCTTCACCATGAGAGGCGAATCATTCATCGGGACTTAAAGCCTTCGAACTTGCTAATCAATCATAGAGGTCAAGTGAAAATCACAGACTTTGGTGTCAGCAAGATCTTGTCTAGCACGACCAGTCTTGCTAATTCCTTTGTGGGTACATACCACTATATGTCTGTGAGTCTCCTCCATTCACCTGCATTAACTCAGTTTTGAAAGTTATAAAGGGTTTATATGAATGACCAGTATTATTTATCATATTTTGCAGCCAGAGAGAATCAGCGGAAGTATGTATAGTAACAAGAGCGATATTTGGAGCTTGGGACTAGTTTTGCTCGAATGTGCAACGGGTAAATTCCCTTATAATCCTCCAGAAGACATGAAGGGATGGAGTAGCGTGTATGAGATAGTGAACACCATTGTCGAAAACCCACCTCCTTGTGCACCTTCCCACCTGTTTTCTCCAGAGTTTTGCTCCTTCATTTCTCAATGGTGAGAATACTTAAAAACAGATTTTGGAAACGCTTTCATGTTATTAACTGATGTTTTACTTGTGTAGTGTACAGAAAGATCCAAAAGACAGAAAATCAGCACAGGAGCTTTTGGTGCGTAATCATACAAGACTCTTTGTGTCTTTTCTTCTTGTGTTGTCTCGTACCACTTTTTAACGACCTTTTTGTTTGTTTGTTTGTTTGTTGCTATTCCTGGTGATTAGGAACACAAGTTCGTGAACATGTTTGAAGATTTGGATGCGAGTCTCTCTTCTTACTTCACCGACGCAGGATCTTTGACTCCCCCTCTTGCTAATAGCTAGAACCGAGTTTGAACAATCCTTCTACCATCATATCTTATTATATCCAATAGAAAAGATGTTACGAAAGCCGAATTAACGAGATGTTAAGACTTATGAGAGACAATTCCACAAAATCTTATTTTCCTGTGTACTTTCACATCACTATATCTATATTTTGTTCTCTCTGCAGTGCTAATTGATATACTTAATTCAACTCAGCTAAATAATAATTGTTTCATATCACTACATATCTAAACTAAAACAGTTTATCAATAACAAGAGATCTTAATGTATGTATATTGTAAAGTTGACAAAAAACAAATGTATATTGTAACCCATATTACAATAAGCCCGGGAGGAAAAATACAAGGGGCTTTTATATTGTTAAAGAGTTAAGACAAAGAGCTTAACACTTTACGCTACATTATCTCATGTAGCAAGTTAGTTAAAAAAAATAAGCACAAATTAACTTCTTGAGAGACCCCATAATAATTTTAAAATAATAAAGAAAAAGGGATCCTCTGCCTCAGCTCAAGGGTTTGCTCTTGAATTTCCTCTGAGGCTTCAAATCAACCACCACCACACTTATGTTGTCTTTGCTTCCTCTCTGCAACGCCAGCTTCGACAAGTACTCAGCCGCAGACATCGCTGCCGGATCTTTCCCTTCTTTTCTCCGTTCATCGGTGAGCAACGACGCCTCTCCAGCCACCGCGTTCTTCTTGTGCCACAACAGAATCCGCTTCCGCGCCATCTCACACGCTTCCTCATCCGTCATTACATCCCAAACTCCGTCACTGGCCAGTATCAGACAGTCATCTTCTTTGACTCTCCTCACAGCCGTCACTTCCGGATCGGGAATGATCGACGGTTTCAAGTATCTATCGCCTGTCGTAATGTATGTGTTTTGTAAGAAAAAGGTTTTTAATTTCAAGAACCAATGAATCTCTAACAAAGCTTACCAATGGATCTTGACATGGCGAGAACACCGAAAACACGAGCTCCGTTCCACTGGATCACTTTTCCTCCGGCTGCCTCAATCCTCGCCGCTTCATCTTCTCTGTCCGGCTACACACATAGCAGAAACATACATCAGAAATGGATATACAAGAAACTCTAAATTCAAAATCTTGAACACAGAATTGGGGATCAAGAAGCTATCACAAACTATAGACCCAAGCTGTTTTTGCCGGGAAAAAAGCTTACTTTGTGGTCAGTGGATAAAGGAAGCGCGGTTTTGCCGCGGCAAAGAACGGCTCTGGAGTCGCCACAGTTAGCGACGAAGATATGAGTCGAGAAGACGACGGCGACCACCGAAGTTGACCCAACCGTTTCGGGTGCGACTGACTCGAGCTCCGAGTCAACTCGGAGGAACGAGTTGAACAAAGCCCTCTTCCACTTCTCCTGCCACGTGTCTCCGTCGCAGAGCATTGGTTTCTCCTTGGCTATCTCCTCCGCTAAAGCCAGATGCATCCTCTCTCTGCAATAGTTCGCTACCTACAAAACCCAAAAGACCCAATCAATCAAAAACCCAGTTTTTTGCAGCAACGTGTGAGATCGAATCGGGATTTTAACAGAGGAAGTCGATTGAATTTACCTGAGAACCGCCATGGCCGTCGTAGACACCGAAGAAATGAGCGGTTGTTTGGGGATTGAAACGACCATCTAACAGAGAATTAGTCGGAGATTGAAGGAATCTAGGTATCGTGGAGACAGCATCTTCCATCTCCGGTCTTCTTCCACAGATCGAAGTCACTCCGTATAAAGGCACACTCTTGAATTCGAACAGACTCCTGCTCTCTGTTCTGCTGATCATCTTCTTCTCGCTCTGAACCGTCGATCTCTCATCTGATCCGTTGATCTCCCCTCCGGCGGCGATATCAGCGACTATATCTGACGATGACGACGATGATTTCTTCTTCATGTTGAAGTTAGGGGAATTGATCCGAGAGGACAAAACTTTCCTAGATTCAGCTCCATGAGACCCAGAAACAGAGCACGAAGTCTCCGGTAACGAAACCCTTGAATCGCCGTTCTCGGAATCTTGGGTTGAGTATTGGCCGTTGCAATAACCTTTACCCAACATGATCCCTGCGAACTCCATCTGGGTTTCGGGGAAAGGCATGAAAGGTATAGCAACCGCCGGAGATATTTCCTCCATTGATGGAATCTCAACTCTTGACTTCTCGGAAATTTGCAAAGCTTTGAGCTTTTTTTTTGTTGTAAAGATGGTTGATCTATAAAACGAGCTCTAATGGAAGAAAAATGAAAATTCGACAGATTTCTACAGAAATTTAAGAGAACTACTTTATTAGAAGCGATGCAGACAAGAAACCCATGACTGCCCCCAAAAAAAGGAACCTTGGCTACCGCAAGAATCAGATAGAGATACCCAAATTTTTCCCGGGAGAATCACCACAGAGCAAAAGAAAAGAAATTAATGAATTGAATTTCAATTCAGGGTTTCCTGGATTGTGGGTAATTCGTTACGACCCCTTAAAGATTCTGTAATATCTCTCTTCAATTAATTTCTAACTAAAACCATTTCTGGATTCAACTACCTAAAAGTTGAAAGAAGACTCTCCTTTCTTCTTCTAAAGAACTTCTTGTGGCTTCTTCACAGATATAACGAGAAAGAAAGAACAAAAGAGGAAATGGGTTTGCAAAGGCAGCAATCGCTTAAATACTAGAAATATTTATCTTTATTTATTACAATAAAAAGTTAGTTTGTTTTCTTTGTAATAAGGGGAGATGTTTCGTTCTTGAAAATTTAAAAAAATCATAAAAAGACACTTGCTTCCAATTTTTGTATGCAACAAAATTTTGTAGTATTTTTTTTTTATTGCTTGTCTTTATTGGCCACTGTTAACATTATACAAATGTTGAATCACTTTTCTGAAACCAAATATCCTAATTCTTTCTTTTTGTCAAACGAAATATGTTTAGCTTTTAACTTTAGTTAGGTCATCGGTTTAATGAATTTTATATATTTTTATCAGATGACGTTCACTAATAACGTGTCATATTCGGATTTAAGTCTTGTAGCTTACAATATAAGTAATTATTTGTCGTAAACACAGTTTTAATCCGAAATATAGAAACTTTATTCGTAACTTCTAACCATTGGACCAAAAAAACCAAACATCATATATCATTTAGATATTAAAAGTAATAATTAAAACTTCTGTCATTTTCAGTATAAGAACAATATTTTTATCCATATAAACAAGATAAGAAAAGAATTGGATGTTTTGATATTCTGGAAAAATGGAAAACTACCGGTTAAATATCTAAATAATGATAATTTTAAGGGGAATCGTTTCATTATTCGTCTAATAAATTTCTGACACTTTTTTTTTGTTTCAAAAAGAATGTCGTTTTAGAATTTTAATGTAATTTTTAACATAAAATACTATTTTTAACCTCAATAAATTCAGAAAATTAATTATAAATATAATTCAAAGAATCATTTTCTGCAAATTAATAAGGGTAGAAAAGACCTTTTATCTTATTTCTTAATTTATGTGAAAAATGTCAGAATGACACTCTTTGTGAAACGGAGGGAGTATTATAAATCTTGAAAACCATTTTTGGTCAAACTTAAAACTAAAAGCATTGTTAGTTCTGTTAGCGGAAGAACATACTTAGATTCGCTTCATTTATTCATGTATATATCAATTATCAAATTATAATAAAATAAACTAGAATTTTGAATCCTGATTCTTAAAAAGAGATCCATATAACCATAAAATGGTTATGCACAGCTGAAAGAAATTGGTCTTTGTATTTTCTTAAACAAATTAAGAAAAGAGATCGGTCGTGGAATTATAAAAAGTTAAAAACACGTTAAAATGTACGTGAAATCATTTTGTCTTACAGAGAAAAAGAAGTCCATTAATTTCGACCATTATAAGTCTTTGTATTGACCAGAAAACAAAACTAATACTAGTAGGAAACATATAGTATATACGGATAACTTGTATTTCATCGTTGTCGCGATATAAAATAAAACATGATTCCGATTGCATTTTATGGATAGACTCATGGACATAATTGAGCAACGAACGAAAGAGAATCCGTCCAAAAAAAATATAGTAAAAGAAAGTAAATGTGAATAATAATGGGTCCCACGTTACCGGAAAACCGATGGATGAGCGACACGTTGACGAGGAAAAAGTCCGATTTTGGTGAACGAGAGAGGGTGACGTGTACGGTCGGAGATGTGTTAGTTGAGGATGGCGGGAGAGATGAGAGAAAAAGAGGTTCATTGCACTGACAAAGACAGCCTCTTTAATTTCCGTAAATATCTTGTCTTTAAACTCTCTTTTTTTTATTTTTCTCCCTCCTAAAATATCTCAATTAATAATTTATATTTGGTTGTCAACAGAACTTCATAAACAAAAATATTTATCATGTTCCATATGTTTTGTGCCACTTGTGCTGTATTCACTGGACAATGGTGTACTGATTTGCTTTTGTAAATGGAAATTTGAAATTTGGTTTTGGTCCTTTTGGATGATGGGCATCAGACAAAATACCCAAGACACCTCAAGTTCAATGAACCAATCATCTAAATATAATAAAAAGATAGAAAAAAACTTTTTAAATCAATAGTAGAGAAAATGAGAAGATGGCCAAGAAAACATGGATAGTGGATATTTCTATTTATGTTTACTTATTTATGTTAATCTTTTATCTTACCTTGCGGGCAAAGCGGTTAATGGAGGTAGTAGGGTTGTTCAACTCGTAATCAAAACCGAACTAAATAAAAAGAACGGTCCTATATACCATTAGTTAATTTTATATATACAGATATGTTTTTAATTAAATATGGGACAAAGTAGTATATCATTACATCCATTCACATCATATATGCCTCCCATTTTCGGTGAAACAGGCTATTCGAGTCTTTTGATATGCTGTTTCCATTAACAAAAGAGAAAACTTACTTTTATTTTCAACTCTTAAGCGTTTTTTATTTATTTATGATCCCACAAACTTATGACACCATCGTAAAGTAAATGGACCACATCCTGAGTAGTGTGTCTATGAGCATCATCAATTCATATCAATTATGATATGTTTCCTATAAGAATAATTACGTATAATGATCAATGTACTAACTAAGAATCAGTATGTAACAATGCTACTTTAGCCATTCCTGCATCAGCATGCAATCGATCACCATTTAGAAATTTCGAGAGCTTAAAGGGATAGTATAGGGTCAGGTTATATCTTATTTCATATATTAAAACTCATCATCTCTTGATATGTCTTCTCAATTCGATTTCCTAGAAAGTCTAATCTTAACATGAGGACTTTTTTAGCAAGTCAGCAATGGAGGTCTTGATTTGACAATGCAGGAGACACTGTATAGAAGGCGATTCAAAATTTCAATGTCTTACACATATTGGAATCGAAAGACTCTTAATGGGCCGGTTTGTTATTGTGGGTCTTAACTCGGCGAGTGGAACATTAACAAGAAGCATGAATAAAGGTTCGAAATATTGTTAGTACTAGTAGTATTAATTTACTCTATATCTTAGTTTTCCTTTTCCAAATATACTCGTTTCTTGGACCAAGTCACAAAATGCCTATTATCATTGACTTGACTTTATGAGTCAACTTTCACCTTATCTCTATGATCAGATCGACCATGGGAAGCGAATAATTAACTAATAGTTAGTTTGCTCAGACAAGTAAAGAAAGAGCGAGAAACCGTCAAGATGGATTTCATCTCATCTCTACTCGTGGGCTTAGCTCAGGTGTTGTGTGAATCTATGAATATGGCAGGGAGACGAGGACACAAGACTGATCTTAAGCAAGCCATCAGTGATCTCGAAACAGCCACCGGTGAACTGAAAGCCATACGTGACGACCTGAATCTACGGATCCAGCAACACGAACTAGAGGGACGAAGAAGCACAAACCATGCCAGAGAGTGGCTCAGTGCGGTGAAAGCAGCCGAGGTTAAAGCAGAATCGATTATAGCAAGGTTTATGCATCGCCAACAGAGGACAAGAATTCGGAGGAGATGCCTCGGTTGCTTCGGTTGTGCCGACCACAAACTGAGCAAGAAAGTCTTGACGACATTGAAGAACATCACTGAGCTGAGAGAACGGTCTAAAGATATAAAAACATATGGCGGGTCGATTCAGGTGACTAGTAGAGAGATACCGATCAAGTCTGTGGTTGGGATTACTGCAATGATTGAAAAGGTTTGGAAGTTTCTAAGTGAAGAAGAAGAAGAAAGAGGAATCATTGGGGTTTATGGACCTGGTGGGGTTGGGAAGACGACGCTGATGCAGAGCATTAATAACGAGCTGATCACAAAAGGTCATCACTATGATGTACTTATATGGGTTACAATGTCCAGAGAATTCGGCGAGTGTACAATTCAGCAAGCTGTTGGAGCGAGTTTGGGTTTATCTTGGGACGAGAAGGAGACAGGGGAACATAGAGCTTTGAAGATATACAGAGCTTTGAAACAGAAACGGTTCTTGTTGCTGCTTGATGATGTCTGGGAAGAGATAGACTTGGAGAAAGCTGGAGTTCCTCGACCTGACAGGGAAAACAAATGCAAGGTTATGTTCACGACACGATCCATGGCGTTATGCAGCAACATGGGTGCGGAGTTCAAGTTGAGAGTGGAGTTTCTTGAGAAGCAATACGCGTGGGAGCTCTTCTGTGATAAAGTTGGAAGAAACGATCTCTTGGAGTCACCTTCGATTCGCCGGCTCGCTGAGGTTATTGTGAGTAAATGCGGTGGATTGCCTCTGGCGTTGATCACATTAGGAGGGGCCATGGCTCATAGAGAGACAGAAGAAGAGTGGATTCACGCGAGTGAAGTTCTGAACAGGTTTCCAGCAGAGATGAAGGGTATGGACTATGTGTTTGCACTTTTGAAATTCAGCTATGACAATCTCGAGAGTGATCTGCTTCGAACTTGTTTCTTGTACTGCGCTTTGTTCCCGGAAGAACATTCTATTGAGATTGAACAGCTTGTTGAGTACTGGGTCGGAGAAGGGTTTCTCACCAGCTCCCATGGCGTCAACACTATATACAAGGGATATTTTCTGATTGGAGATCTGAAAGCGGCGTGTTTGTTGGAATCAGGAGATGAGAAAACACAGGTGAAGATGCATAATGTGGTAAGAAGCTTTGCACTATGGATGGCTTCTGAACAGGGGACTTATAAGGAGCTGATCCTAGTAGAGCCTAACATGGGACTTACTGAAGCACCTAAAGCAGAAAACTGGCGACAAGCGTTGGTGATTTCATTGCTAGATAACAGAATCCAGACCTTGCCTGAAAAACCGGTATGTCTGAATCTGAAAACATTGATGCTCCAACAGAACGGCTCTTTGAAGAAGATTCCAACAGGGTTTTTCACGCATATGCCTTTTCTAAGGGTTCTTGACTTGTCCTTCATAAGTATCACTGAGATTCCATTGTCTATTAAGTATTTGGTAGAGTTGTATCATCTAGCTATGTCAGGAACAAAGATAAGTGTATTGCCCCAAGAGCTTGGGAATCTTAGAAAGCTGAAGCATCTGGACCTGCAAAGAACTCAGTTTCTCCAGACGATCCCGCGAGATGCCATATGTTGGCTGAGCAAACTCGAGGTTCTGAACCTGTACTACAGTTACGCTGGTTGGGAACTGCAGAGCTTTAGAGAAGATGAAATAGAAGAACTCGGGTTTGGCGACTTGGAACACTTGGAAAACCTCACCACACTCGGCATCACTATTCTCTCACTGGAGACACTAAAAACTCTCTACGAGTTTGGCGCCTTACACAAACGTATACAGAATCTGCACGTAGAAGAGTGCAATGGTCTTCTCTATTTCGATCTCCCATCACTCAGTAACCATGGTAGGAGCCTGAGAAGACTCAGCATCAAAAGCTGCCATGACTTGGAGTACCTGATCCCACCAACAGAAGTTGAAAATGACTGGCTTCCAAGTCTAGAGGTTTTGACATTACACAGCCTCCATAAATTAAGCAGAGTGTGGGGAAATTCTGTAAGCCAAGAATGTCTGCGGAATATCCGTTGCATTAACATTTCACACTGCCACAAGCTGAAGAACGTCTCATGGGTTCCGCAACTCCCAAAGCTAGAGGTGATTGACCTGTTCGACTGCAGAGAGCTAGAGGAACTGATTAGTGAACGGGAGAGCCCATCCGTTGAAGATACAGCATTGTTCCCAAGCCTGAAGACTTTGTCAATCAGGGACTTACCAGAACTAAGCAGCATCCTTCCATCTCGATTCTCTTTCCAAAAACTAGAAACTTTAGTTATCACTAACTGTCCCAAAGTGAAGAAACTCCCATTTCAGGAAAGGGTCCTGACGAACTTGCCAACAGTTTACTGTGATGAGAAATGGTGGGATGCATTGGAAAAGAATCAGCCAAACAAAGTGCTTTGTTGCTTACCGCACTTTGTTCCAAATTGATATGAGAGTTAGGATCACTCTGTACAAATCAACATCTGTCAATTATGTACATGAAAACCAATGAATGTTAACAATGTTGCTAGAGAAATATGAAGAGTTTTGAGTAGACTTTACCAATATGTTAGCTGCATGGCCGTTTCATTGCTGCCTGTAACATGTCACTTTATAACCCGAAGTGAACAAAACAGAGCAGCCACAGATGCCGATTCTTAACAGATTATGAGCACAGCAACATTGTGAAGTGCAGAATATAGTTAAAAAAGAGGTCATGGAGAATGCAAGAACAATTAAACAAAGCCATAAAAAATGGGAATAGATGAAACGGCATAAGCATAACTAAAAACCGTGACAACTGTATCGATCAAAATTGCAGAAACGTCAAATTCCCATTGACAATAAATTAAATTCACATCAGTATCCCAAGGGAGGTTGGAGAAGAGGTTCATACGAAAGAAAATAGGCAAACAAGTTTTGAGAACAAATATGAAAAAAAAAACCCGAAACTCCAGCTTGCTGATTCCAATTGACTATGAAGATGATACATGAGCTCATAAGAGCACCAGCCCAAGTTCTGATGGCTTTAAGGCGCTTCTTAAACGATAATTGTAGAGATAATAGTGGAGCTGCCCATCTCCTGGACCAAACTTCAACTCTTTTAGGAAACTCTCATTGTGCATGACATCCAATGCGTTGAACACATCAAAACCCTTTTGTTTGGCGACTATTAGAGCATCATTCATCAGCTGGAGAAAAGTAGTCTTGGTGGCCACATTGTAGTATGAATAAGCAGCTTTCAGTGTTGTATAATTGGGGTTGCCGAGGATTGTTGAAGGAAGAGTGTAGAAGCTGCAGAAGTCAGTAACATCATGGGTCTCCGGGCTTTCTACAAGATAACTGTCCACAACATCTTCCCTTGGGAGAAGCCAGTGCTCAACGTCATTCTCATCAAAGTCTGTCGCAACGAGAAACTGACTAAGATAACTCCTGAGCAACCGTGTTACAGCAGGGACATCACACGGTTCCATTTTCCTGAATCCAGGAGTAACTGGTGCATCTTGTAACTTGTAGAGTTTAATGGTTCTGCTCATTGTCATTCTTGCACCAAGCCTTGAAAATCCGACATCAATGAGCTTCTTCGGGTTCAAGGTCCTGTGCCAATATTGGCAGGTCGCAACTGGTGTCGGAAGCACAACACCTGCAGTATAGGCCGCTTGCCAAATATTCTCCAAGTGAACCCTCCTCGTAACCTCCTTGATCATGACAGGTGCAAGCCTCTTAGACCTGAGCTTCTTGTGAACGCATAAGAAATTGATCTCAGCCATTTTCACAACATCGTCACGCACCCTGATTCTAGCCGGCACGCCGCTGATGAAAGCAACAAGCTTCTTCGAAGTCTTGGCACGAACTCCTATATGCCAGCTAGGGTAGTAGCCAGGTGGACGCAGAGCCCAAGTAAGAAACTCCTTTGAATAATTGAACCTGAACATGTTCTCATCATCCTCGACATAGTTGTTCCTTAGAAGGTTGTAAACTTCTGAGCATACGTAATCAGACTTCATGTCACATGTGGTCCATTCGTAAGCAGCAGGAAGGTTGTAAGGCTCCTGCTTGACCTCAGACAACGGTGTTGCAGCCTCGATTGGGCCTTCAGGTAGACTCGTGTCCCCGATGTCTTTGAACTGCCCAACAGGTTGAGTTTCCCAGAACTTGTGTGGTTTTTCCACTGAGATAGAGTCCTGGAATCTTCGAGCTATAGATTCCATTGCAGCATCGTCCCCAACTAATGTGTTTACTTCAACATTTTGTTCTGCTTTTTCTTTGCCAGGAGGTGGGTTGTCGTCGCCCATTCCTACCATTACAGTAATTAATAACAAACTCCAATGAAACCATGATTACAAGAAAAATGTTCCAAAAAAATCATCATTGCATAGTAAGCTAGACCCAATCATATGTTTACGCATTTTAGCTGTTAATCGTTTTGTGCAGATGAAATACAGTGAAAGAGAATTCAGGAACTGACTGTGATCAACCAGATCTCATGAGTGATGACACCAAATAAATATAAAACGAAAAGATGAAGATGACGACGGAAGCCTAAAACTCACCGAATATCCTCGCAAACAGTTATCAGATCTCTGGAACAATTCTCAGATTAGGGCTCCAGCGAGTGAGCTCATCGAGGGAAAATGGTCGAACCAAATGGAAGAGTCGAAGAGTTCTGCTTTGACTTTAAAATTTATTAAATTTGTGCATCCTTTTTATTTGTAGTTATTGAATTGCGCCCCAGAATTCCGGATATTTACTATTACTTTCACTAATGATACGACATCGTTAGTTAAGAGACAATCAAGTCAACTCAACTCAACTGTACTTAAATTTTGGTAGTGTTGTTAACTTCTTTTTAGAAGACAAAAAAACATACAAGAAACTTGTGAGGTCGTTGACCAATACGGGCAAGTACACAATTATTGTATTAGTGGTGGTGATGAGTTTTGTCGTCGGAGACTTGAAGAGTATCGATGCCTTTAATGGCTGATTCGTATTGTCTTCTTGTGGAGGAAGAAGACCTCTTCGCCGCCTCCACCGGAGAGTTCCTTGGGATCATGCCTCCGCGGCTAACATCACCTGTACGGCTTCTCTGCAACTCCTCGCCGCCAACGTAATTGTCTCGGCTGCTACTCACTGCCGTTACTCTCCTCGATGATCCTGCTGATTGTGCAAACAATGAAGAGCTCGGGATCTGCTACACCCAAAAAAAATAGTATTGAATACGTAACTTGTATCTAATTCTAAACCTGCAAAAGGTTTGATTGGGAGAGAACAAGAGTAGAGGAATTCATATTCATACCATGGAGTCTCTAGTAATTGAGGATGTCTGTTGGTTCGAAAGATTCCCGGAGTTGTCAAGAGCGCCTGAAACTCTCCGTCGAGATGATTCTGTATGTGAGAAACCAACCGGTCTCCCTTCTTCCTCGCCTTTGGTGCAACAAAGGAACAACAAACAATGTCAATGCCAAGTTTTGTGCATAGGAATGAGAATTATATTTTTAGAGAAATAATTACTCATCAGGGAAATCTACCAGTGTATCTATCGATGTTGGAAATGCCCGGAGGCAACGCTGCGCTAGTTCCAACCGCAGGATTCTGCAGCAGAAAGAGACTCGATCAGATTATTTCCAGCAAGAAGAGAGAGATTAACCGAGAACTCAAATCATACTTACAAGGGAACGAGATGGGGGAGCAGTTAGTTTTGATTGTTGATACTTCAAGATAGTCCAGTCAAACACGTAATCAAATTGAAACCCTGCAACAGAGTAATGAAATCCTTTTAGAAAATGATCTTTGTGGACTAGCTCGTTCAGAGAGAAGAAATTTTTTCAAAACCTTCACGGATAAAGAGATCTCGAAATATCCTTTTGAGATAAGCGTAATCTGGTTTATCATCAAAACGAAGCGACCGACAGTAGTGGAAATAAGATGCAAATTCGGATGGGTAACCACGGCATAAGGCCTACAAGGCGATCATATAAAATCAGATAGGGGGACATAAATCGGAGTCAGAAAGCAGCATACTTGTGAAATGGACTTATGTACCTCAATGGATGTAGAAACTTTCTTTTCGCTAATTCTCTCATACTTTTGTTTTTTGGTTCCAGCTTTCAGTCCTTGCCAGGGAAGACTGAGACCAAGATATTCCACATGTCATCACAATGAAACATTACAAGAAACGAAGTGATGTGAGGCATGTAGCATAAACTCACCTTCCTTTGAGGAAATACATAAGGATGTAACCAAGAGACTCGAGATCATCCCTTCGGCTTTGTTCTTGAGGTTCACAATAGCAGAAAACAAATAACAGCAGAGTGTGTCAAATTTTGATACTTAAACATATAAGGAGAGACACTGGAACACATAAACGTGAAACAGGTCTTGTTGAGCTTACCAATTCCCAAGTGGGTGTTCATACTAGCATATCGTGCAGTTCCTGTCAGGTTCTTATTTTCTCTGCGAATGGGAATCACAAGTGTATTCAGTCATCACATAACGACACATCATGCTTGAAGTAAGAACATTCAAGAACTGATATAATGATATTGCCTCACCTGTAGGGAATGTGCTGATGTGTTGTACTATCCCTGTACTTTTTAGCAAGACCAAAGTCGATAATGTATACCTTAGGGAAGAAATAAACTTAGTCAATCTAATGGTTTCTTCAAAAGTAAAATAAGAGCGAAAGTATAGATTGTTCGGACAAAAGATGATAAACCTGGTTGGCTCGCCTTCCAAGGCCCATCAGGAAATTGTCTGGCTTTAGATCTCGGTGAAGGAAGGATTTTGAATGGAAGAACTCAACACGGTTTATCTTAAACAGAAAATCAAATATATTTTTTACTAAAACGGCAAAATATAGACAAACAAAATGAAAGAAAAGCATCACATGAAGACAAAGGGGTTTACCATTTGATCTGCAAGCATGAGGACCGACTTTAAGGAAAGTTTCCTGCTACAGAAATTGAACAGATCTTCAAGACTCGGTCCTAGCAAATCCATCACCAAAACATTGTAGTCCCCTTCAACACCGAACCATTTGACATTTGGAACACCAGCTAGCAAATTCAAAGGCAAAAACAGAGGTCATAAGAAACAGAAATGGAAAACAAAGAATCAAGAGCTCATTATCGGGAACAGATATTTCAGAAGATATGGATCATTACTTCCTCCTTGTAGAATCCTATATAACTTCGATTCATAGAGCAGCTGTGGATGTTTTGTCTTCACATTTTCCTGGGAAAACAAAAACATGGAGATTCAATCTCAAATTTCAACATACTGAACATGATCAAACTAAAACATGTGGTGACAATGTTGCTACTAATCCCTAAAACTCCAGATTTTTTACAATGCCAAATTACTTTCAACATTGATCAAACTCAAGCAACAATACTCACAAGCTTGATCGCCACTTCTTCATTCGTTTGAATGTTAGTACCTGAAAATCACAAGGTTAACAACAATGCACACATGTCAAAACTCAGACGGCGATTTCGAGAATACAGAAAAAAAGAAAACGGAGAGAGTGACGAACCGAGATAGATCTCCCCAAACGAACCGCTACCGATCTTCCGGCCAAGCCGAAACTTATTTCCCACGCGTGATTCCATCAATAGCAACGAAACCCTAATTACAAATCTCAACCCAAACGCAGATTCAAATGGGAGAGGAGGAACCCGAAACAACCGTTCCAACCGGAATCAGCCGCACCAGCAATCCAGAAGTTCCGCAGAAAAGAACAGAACAACCCAGAGATCACGAACAATGAGATTACGGAATGAAAAATGGAGATTTCCGCGGATTTTTTTTCGCCGACTAGGCCTGAGAAATCAAAACCCCATGATTATCTTCATCCTCCTCATCTCGATCTGGAGAAAAGAATCCATTTAAACGGAATGTCGTTTTCTGGGATGCTCCTCTCTCTCCTCTCTCAAGAATTGAAAACGAAGATAAAAAAGAGCTTTGATGGACAGAAAACGATGAGGATGTTTTTTTCTGAAAGTTGCCTCTTTTCTTGCGGGTAAGGTAAATTTGTTTTTTAATTCATTTTCACCTCTGCATATATTCCGGTTCCGTTCGGTTTGGTTTTGAAAGCTGGACATACTGTACCTTCGGTTCTTAATCGGTTAAGCAAATTTGGCTCTCCAAATGTACCAAAATTCTCCCTTTACATTTTCGCCATTTCAGGAAATTTACCGACCGTCGATGCCTCCTTCATCTCTCACCACCACTCTCTATATCTCTCATTGACTTGGCACTCGCTAGCTTAGTGTGCTCGTCAATGGTTTATCTTCTCTCCCGAACCTCTCTCTGCGATCTTAAGCGGTTCGATTGATAAGGTTTATTCGTTGATTGGAGAAGTTTCACCATCTCTCTGCTTGTGATCTCGAATTTCTGAATTCATCGGGCGGTTGATGGATAACATTGCGGGATTCTCCGATTCATATGAAATCAGCAACACAAGCAGCACTAGCTTCTTCGCCACACCAGCACCTACGGAAAAGACCGAGTCATCTATTGTTTATCCGTCGGAAGTTCTCGCCGGACCGGAGGTATCTGCGTATCGATTGCTCTCCAACAGCTTCGAGTCCGTGTTTGACTCGCCGGAAGCGTTCTACAGCGACGCCTATCTGGTTCTCGCCGATGGTCGGGAGGTATCTTTCCATCGATGCGTTCTCTCCGCGAGAAGCCCCTTCTTCAAGAGCGCGTTAGCAGCCGCCGAGAAGGAGCAAAAATCCACAGTCGCGAAGCTCGAGCTGAAGAAAATCGCGACGGATTACGACGTCGGATTCGATTCCGTGGTGGCTGTTTTGGCGTACGTATATTGCGGCAGAGTGAGGCCGCCGCCGAAGGGAGTTTCTGAATGCGCAGACGATAATTGCTGCCACGTGGCCTGCCGGCCGGCGGTGGATTTCATGGTGGAGGTTCTATATTTGGCTTTCGTCTTCGAGATTCCGGAACTGATTACGCTCTATCAGGTAAAACACGATCTGCTAAAATTGCTATCGCAGTGGTTTCTAACTCGGCTCTATTTGCATTGCAGAGGCATTTACTGGATGTTGTAGACAAAGTTATCGTAGAGGACACTTTGTTCATACTCAAGCTAGCTAACATTTGTGGTAAAACATGCATGAAGCTATTGGAAAAATGTAGAGAGATCATTGTCAAGTCTAATGTAGATATAGTTAGTCTTAAGAAGTCATTGCCGCAGCACATTGTCAAGCAAATAGTTGACATCCGTAAAGAGCTTGGTTTTGAGGCACCTGAACCAGAGAAACATGTCTCGAATATACACAAGGCACTCGAGTCAGATGATGTTGCGCTTGTCGTTATGCTTTTGAACGAAGGCCACACGAATCTAGACGACGCGTACGCTCTTCATTTTGCTGTTGCGTATTGCGATGTGAAAACCGCGACGGATCTCCTGAAACTGGAGCTTGCGGATGTCAACCATAGAAATGCGAGGGGATACACGGTGCTTCACGTTGCTGCAATGCGCAAGGAGCCAAACCTGATAGCATTGCTATTGACAAAAGGGGCAAATGCATCAGAAATATCTTTTGACGGTAGAACCG
Source organism: Eutrema salsugineum (assembly GCF_000478725.1). Taxonomy (NCBI): domain Eukaryota; kingdom Viridiplantae; phylum Streptophyta; class Magnoliopsida; order Brassicales; family Brassicaceae; genus Eutrema; species Eutrema salsugineum. Next base: position 5,934,295 of record NW_006256909.1, on the reverse strand, counting down.
CTCTCTTGATCGCAAAACAAGTCACTAAGGCGGCTGAGTATAATTATATTCCGGAGCAAGGCAAGCCTTCCTCCAAAGGCCGACTATGCGTAGAGATACTAGAGCAACCAGACAAACGAGATCCATTTCCTGCAGACGTTTCTCCCTCTCTTGCAGAGGCTGCTGATGTGTTGAAGATACGGTTGATTGATCTTGAAAACAGAGGTATCTATTAACTTTTATTCCTTGATTTCTTACATTAAGGTCAAAACGTAAGATTAGGTTCTTCAGCGCTTATATGAATAAGATTATGTGTGCTCTGTTAGGAGATCGAGTGAACTAATGATAACTATACTTCCTATCTGCTATTTAGTTCAAATGGCTCGATGTCTCTTTCCAATGGAAGCACAAGTTGCAATGGACATCGCCCAAATGAATGGAACATGCGAGTTTGTAGTGACTAGCCTCGATGACTGTCTCATTGGTGGAAAGAGGGCATCACCAGACCAATACATGGCACCTTTCGAAATCCTAGAAACGCATCGGAGTAGACTAAGAGCGCTTTCTAAAACCGGTATTATTTCTCACCCGTTTCATCTACTTGTTATCAACAAAGGAGAAAACTAAATGATCTTTAAACATGGATATGTCACTTGTAATATATAACTGAAATGAACCCTGCCTGAGCTTGTTTCCTTAAAATTTTGTATCATCAGTGGAATTCGGGAAACGCTTCTTCCCACGCTGTTCGGCAGAGCTCGATGAGATTATGGACTCTGAGGACTTGAGTATATTGGCTTGCATAGAGGAAGACACTCCTGAGCAACGACTGCAAAAGAGGCAAAGGTACATGGAAATACAGAAGAATCTGCAAAACGCCTTTAGTAAGGACAAGGAGGAATTGGGAAAGTCGTCTCCCTCAGCTTCGTCTTCTTCCACATCGAAATCAACTGCTACAAAGGGGTCTAATGGTAAACTCTCACACCGGCGTCGGTGAAACTATTGTTGGGGTAAATATTTGTTGTACCATATATATTTCAATTTTCATGCTTCTTATTGTCTCTGTCTATCGTTGGCTCTATATAGTTTTGTTCTTCACTTTGCATCATGTGTATTCCAGCTGCAGGTGTGTTTCAACGAAATGCTGGAACTTTTTGAATCAGCGATTTTCTGAACTGTGATATATATGTATATATGTGTGTACATGAATAATAAACCATGACGGTTTTACAGAGTTGCCAAGAATCAAAGTGCGAAAAAATGACAAATGGTTCATCTACTGGGTATTCCCTTTGCAACGCTTGTTGGTGCAGGGAGATCAAGAAATGAACACAGAAACCCGAGTCTAAAGTTCTTAGGACAGGGGGCTACATCAGCTAGTAATGGGTTGAAGCACACAAGCCCATGATGTCTCTGTTTTTTCAGAGACTGGTACTAATAAGAGTTTCAGATATCTTCTTTTTGATCTCCTTGAAGTTCAGCAGCACTGCTAGGCTTTTATCCAGAATTTGGTGCAGGATCAAGTCAAGTGCTTCTTTTGGCATTATCCTCTAATGATGCAACCATCCAGTATCTCAAGAAGGTTCAATAGTTTCTCCCGGAACCGCTTCTTTATTTCTGAGCAATTTCTTTGATCTATCAATGGAGCTGCTTACCTAACCATTTCGTCTCTCTTGAAATACACTTTTTGGTTGGGAAATGTCAAAGCCTCTGTTGCATTAGCAAGCAGTTGATAATTTGCTAAGCGGTAGTAAGTTTTCGGTTTTCTGTTTAAGGATTATGAAAGATTTTGTTTACCAATCTAAAGAAGCAGAGGAACGAGGACAAGAGTGAGTGATTTATTCCGCAACCTTTGTTTCTCGTTCCTTTTTGAGACAGCAAGCCAAGAAAATCAACATCTTGGCCGGTTGGTTATTGGCCCTTTGGCCACTACTATGGAATATTCCCATAATGAAACTTATTGGATAAACGTCTCCGAAACAAATTCATCTTTTGCTTACTTGTTTATTTTAATTTCTTAAAATATTGAAAAAAAATTAAACTAGATAATAGATTTCACAACATCTTGTTTTTAACTATGTGATGATAACTAAAGTTCTTGTTAGAGTATTTTTTTTGGTAAAAAAGTAATCAATTTTGCATAGCCATTGAAATTTTTGGCTGACATTGAAATAAATTAACACATTAAAAAATGACATGGAACACACAAGTCTATACTATTTTAGTAACATAGATAACTCAAAGTTTCAGAACTTGAAAGAAAAAAGAGAGAATAATCTTATTTATAACCTTAGGAAATTTAAATGGCAGTTAATTGCTAGGTTTATAAATTTTGCTGTGAGAGGGAGGGAGAGGATTTAAGGGAAGCCACGTTTTCTATTTATAATCGCCTCCCAAAACAAACCCTCCTCTCTTCTGCTTCTGCTACTGTACAAATCTCTTTCCTATCTCACTTTCAAACCTTTCTTCTCCAAAATCCTCAGAAAAATGAGCAACGACAAGGACAACTTCAGCCTCGCCGATCTTACTGCTGGTAAGTTTCCCCTCCGATTACTCTGTCTCTCTTTCTGCGCTTCTTAAGCGAGTGCTTCTTAAACCCTAATTTCTTCGTGGTTGATGACCATTGCTCTCTCGTTTTTTTTTTTTTTTCCAGCTCTTAAGGATGAGGATCGAACTGGGCTTGTGAACGCTCTTAAGGTGAGCTGTTTTCTTCTGAAAAAACGTTCCGTTAGCATTGCTATTGAAGGATATGGAGGATTTTGAGTTACTTTTCTCGGCGTTTCTATTAGCGTCTGTGTCTTGTTGATTAGATACTGTAACGCGTGCCTTGGTTTGGTGTTTTAGGATTTTAAATGCCATTCCTTGTTTGTTTTAGCAGAATTATAGTTTATGGTTTCCTTGGAGATTATTTTTCAGTTGTTATATATGTTACTTCTACAGGACAAGCTGCAGAATCTGGCTGGACAGCGCTCTGATGTGCTCGAGAATCTGACTCCTAACGTGAGAAGGCGTGTCGATGCCTTGAGAGATATACAGGTTAGGGAGATTTCCTTATATTTTCTGGACTTGTAGTATTCAATTGAGTGTGTCTGGTACCTTGTAATTTGATATTGGGTTTGTGCATCCCTTTTTTTGTCTGTGTGTGAGTGTAATCTCCTTCCATATTAGAGTGTCAAGTTTCAAAGTAAGATGTTGCCTTTTGATTACCAGTGATTTCTTTCCACTCAGGGCCAACACGATGAACTAGAGGCTAAATTCCGTGAGGAGAGAGCTGTTCTTGAAGCCAAGTATCAAAAGTTGTATCAGCCTTTGTATACCAAGGTAATTGTTAGTGAGAAAGTCAGATTTTGCTGTGAGATTTGGTTAGTTCATCTGTTATCAAAATCATTTAATCAAAGCAATGAAAATCGATTGAAATCTGTGTATACTCTTTTTGCTAATGTCTACTTATCTGCAGCAGTGGTAGTTATATATATGTATATCTCAAAATTTCTCATGAATTCTACTTGGCATCTTATACTGCACAGCGTTATGAGATTGTGAATGGAACTACTGAAGTCGAACTTACTCCAGAGGATACAAAGATGGACCAAGGAGAGGAAAAAACTGCAGAAGGTAACTTCAGGAACACAATGTCTTCTTCTTCTTCTTTTTTTGTTATCTTTACTAAACATTTTAAAAAGATAAAAAGAAGTAAACATGTTTTAATGTGTTGCCTCTCAGAAGAGAAAGGAGTTCCAAGTTTCTGGCTGACGGCTTTGAAAAATAATGATGTTCTTTCCGAGGAGGTATCCTATATGCAGTTTTGGTATTCATTTTAGACGCACTCCAGTCATAAACATGGAAAATGACCATAGCTTAATGTTCTTCATGTCAGGTCACAGAGCGTGATGAAGAGGCTCTCAAATATCTTAAGGATATCAAGTGGTGCAAGATTGAAGAACCAAAAGGATTCAAACTTGAGTTTTTCTTTGACTCGAATCCCTATTTTAAAAACACTGTCTTGACAAAGTCTTATCATATGATTGATGAAGATGAGCCACTGCTTGAGAAGGCTATGGGGTAACCGCTTATGCTCTCCTACAAATGTTGTATACTTTATGTCTAGTCTGTGCGTAGCTGATTGCATTAAGCTGTAGAATAACGTCTTCACTTATATTATTTGCCTTACTTCAGGACAGAAATTGATTGGTATCCTGGAAAATGTCTAACTCAGAAGATTCTTAAGAAGAAGCCTAAGAAGGATTCAAAGAACGCCAAACCGATCACCAAAACGGAAGATTGTGAAAGCTTCTTCAACTTCTTTAGTCCTCCAGAAGTCCCGGATGAAGATGAAGATATCGACGAGGACAGAGTATGATATCAACTGTTGTAAAAGCTTGTCATCATTTAGGTAGCGTATTTAGTGATGTCTCCCATTCTTTTATGCAGGCTGAGGAACTTCAAAATCTGATGGAACAAGACTATGACATTGGGTGCGTCTTTTCCTGAAAATACTTGTTCTGTTGGGTTATGGAACCATTGATCTGCGTATGAGTTGCTAACTAGTGGTATCCTTCTTGCTTCCTGCAGATCTACTATCCGGGACAAGATTATCCCTCGTGCTGTCTCATGGTTTACTGGTGAGGCTATGGAAGGAGAGGAGTTTGAAATAGATGATGATGAGGAAGATGATATTGAGGAGGACGAAGATGAGGATGAGGAAGATGACGAGGATGACGAGGAGGATGATGAAGATGAAGAAGAGAGCAAGACCAAAAAGAAGGTATGAAGTGCTCCTTGTATGCTTTTTTCAATTGTTACTGCCCTGCAGTGCTTACTAATCCTTTTAAAATACGTTTAATTGTTTATGCAGCCATCAACTGGACACAAGGTATGTAACCATCATTTGTCACTTGTTCAAATTTATCCGAGTGTTAACCCCAAAATTCCTGCGGAATAGTAAGACATTATAGCAATCCCAGAGAGTCATGTACTATCAAGAAACATCAGAAGTCTTAGGTTGAGCGTGGTCATAAGACCCTAAAATAAATTAGGATATACATGCTCTACGGACCCACTGATCATACAGGTTGCTGTGACTAAATTGTTACGGCATAAGATTGAGAGAATGGTATGGTACGTAAAATGATGATGCATAGAGGCTATACAAGCTGCTGAATCAGAGATGGGCTTACTAGATCATACGTAGATTCATTCTCACGAATCACTTTACTCATTTAATTCATGTAGTATGTATCAGTGTCTTAGAATTGTGTAAATGTGATAATCATCATCTTCCTTTTTGGTTCACTTGTACTGCAGAAGGGAGGGAGATCTCAGATTGTTGGTGACGGTCAACAAGGCGAGAGGCCACCCGAATGCAAGCAACAATAATCACCGAACAAAAAGGCATGCGAGAAAATAAATTTTGGGAGGATTAGAAAGCTCTCTTTTTTTTGGTCAAAGAAAACCATTATTGTTATGTATTGTCAACAATTGATACCTTCTTTTGTTTACCATTTACATCATCCTTTTGGTTTTCCTTCCACGTTGACCATTCAGTCAAAGTCTAAATCTGTCAAAAAAATCAACTCACTTAATTTCTCCATTGACATAAAAAAAACCTCTTTTTTCCAAAAACGGAACGTCAGTACAAAACCAATGTGATCCGTTTTTTTGGTTCTTCTTAATTTAAAAACACACTGCACTGTTGGGTCTGTGGAGACATACAAAAGGGGACCCACGATCAGGAACCAAAAACCCGCTTCATTCAAAGTATTTCTTATTTTATAACTTTTATTGTCTTCCAGGAAATTTACCAGATGCTCCAAAGAGACCGTTCTGTATTGTTTAATAATATGAGTGATTTGGTCACTACTTTATTCAAGTTTTACTGCTATGTTTGTTTCCTCAAGCTGATCTCGAATTTGTGAACTCATCATACGGTCGATGGCCTCCACCGCTAGATTCTCCGGCTCGTCAGTAATCAGCAACACAACAACCGCCAATAGCTTCTTCGCCGAGTCATCTTTCGATTACACGGCGGCGGATTTTCACACAGCAACGGAGGTTAAACCGCTGCAACTGCTCTCCAACTGCCTCGAATCCGTCTTCGATTCGCCGGAAACTTTCTACAGCGACGCCAAGCTAGTTCTCGCCGACGGCAAGGAGATATCCTTCCACCGCTGCGTTCTCTCGGCGAGGATCCCGGTTTTCAAGACCGCGTTAGCCGCCGCCGCGAAGGACAGAAAATCCACCGCCGTGAAGCTCGAGCTTAAGGAGATCGCGAGGGACTACGAAGTCGGTTTCGACTCGGTGGTGACTGTTTTTGCTTACGTCTACAGCGGCAGAGTAAGGCCGTCGCCGAAGGGAGCTTCCGATTGCGTCGACGAGGACTGTCGCCACGTGGCTTGCCGGCCGGCGGTGGATTTCATGGTGGAGCTTCTCTACTTGGCTTTCGTTTTCCAGATTCCCGAATTAGTTACTCTCTATGAGGTAAAAAAACTAATACACATAGTCATAAGATCAAAAACAGAGCAATTTTCATCTTTTGAGTTTAAACTCTGTTTGCATTTTCAGAGGCAATTCCTTGATATTGTAGACAAAATTCTCATAGAAGACCTCTTGGTGATATTCAAGCTTGCTAATATCTGTGGTAAAACATACAAGAAGCTTTTCGACACATGCGTAGAGATTCTCGCCAAGACTGATGTAGAAATCGTTACTCTTGACAAGTCTTTGCCCCAACACATTGTCAAACAAATCGTAACCATACGCAAAGAGCTCGGTCTAGAGCCACGGAAGCTAGACAAACACGTCACGAATATATACAAGGCACTTGACTCAGACGACGTTGAGCTTGTCAAGATGCTTTTGAAAGAAGGACACACCAATCTAGACGAAGCGTACGCTCTTCATTTCGCTGTCGCGCACTGCGATGTCAAGACCGGGTTTGACCTCATAGATCTTGAGCTCGCGGATGTCAACGTTAGAAACCCGAGGGGATACACGGCGCTTCACGTCGCTGCGTTGCGTAACGAGCCAAAGCTTATTGTGTATCTGTTGACGAAAGGTGCAAATGCATCGGAAACAACGTTTGATGGTAGAACCGCTTTGGTGATTGCGAAACGACTCACTAAAGCAGCTGATTATAATACTAGTACGGAGCAAGGGAAAGTCTCTATGAAAGGTGGTTTATGCATAGAGGTGCTAGAGCATGCGAGCAAGCTAGGTCGGTTTCCTAGAGAAGATTCACCTTCTCTTCCAGTGACTCCTGATGAACTGAGGATGAGGTTGCTCTATCTTGAAAACAGAGGTTTGTTTTCTTTCTTTATATTGAGTTCCGTTGTGTGATCTAATTTATGAGATAACTATACTCTGTATCTACTTGTTTTAGTTGCACTAGCTCGAATTCTATTTCCAGCGGAAGCACAAGTGATAATGGATATCGTCAAACTGGAGGAAACTCGCGAGTTTACAGCTTCTAGCCTCGAGCCTGATCATCTCACTTGTGCAAAGAGGACATCGCTGGACCTAAACATGGCACCTTTTGTAATCCGAGAGGAGCATTTGTGTAGACTAAGAGCGCTTATGAAAACAGGTATGGATTGTTTCTTACTTGTTTCTTACGGAAAAAGAAGAAAAGATAAGTGATGTTTTTTTTTTTTTTTGGTCCTAATTTGTTGTCATCAGTTTCACTTGGGAAACGCTACTTCCCACGGTGTTCGCTAGATCACTTTATGGACACGGAGGACTTGAATCATCTGGCTTGCGTAGAAGAAGACACTCCTGAGAAACGGCTACAGAAGAAGCAAAGGTACATGGAACTACAAGAGACTCTGATGAAGACCTTTAGTGAGGACAAGGAGGAATGTGTAAAGTCTCCCACTTCGAGATCAATGAGGTCTAATGGTAAACTCTCTCATCGGCGCCTAAGGGTGGTAGACAAACGGGATTTCGAGAAAAGACCTTGCGGAAACTAAAATGATGTCTCTTATGCGTCGACGAGATTTTTGCCCACCCTTATGGTCCCCTGTGAGACTCTTCGGGTAAGTTAAGTTGTATATTCAAACTATACATCCTGTGTATACTAGCTGCCTTCGTAAGTTTTGACCTTCACTTTGCATCCTGTGTATACTAGCTGCAGATGTATTTCAAATAGATGTTGTAATTTTTAACCAGTGATATAGATATGTATAGATTATATATTAATGTTTTCGCTGATATATGAAATTTAAGCAATTTATATGGAAGAACCCTTTATATTAAGTCCAGGAGAACAATGTGGTATATCATTTTAACAAAATACACCTAACGTGTCAAATTTCATAATGTCTTTGTCACGAATCAAAATTGCTATCTTTATTGTGACTTCACTACCTTTCACTATCGTAAGTGTTTAAATTTGACACGACTTTGTAACAACAGATCAGTTGTCCTATGTTCGTGGGTCCCCATTTGTTTCTGCCTACTCTTGGCTCGTGTGTTCTATCATTGTCCAACGTGACCAGTCTCTTAGAGACACGGTGATGTGTGGGGGTATCCACTTATTTCCTAATCTATTTTGAAGTTATTATTCAACTGATCATGAACTGAATCCAAACGGAAAATTTAACCAAATCAAACTTGAATATATCACGCAAAACGAATCATAAATGGTTAATGCATCGTTTTATATATATGGATTATGTTTCCATGAAACCAGTAGAACCAAAGAATAAAAAAACTAAACTGAAACCAAACTGTAAACCGAATTTCCCGGTCTATTTTAAATTCACGTACATACAAATATCGTGAATGGGAATGGGATAGTATTCTCGTGAAAAGCTATGATTAGTTTATCTCTGTACTCTGATTCGCTGAATGAATGACACACTAATTTACGTACAAATGTACAATACAAATTTAACATGTTCAGGTCTTTAGGATAAATAATTTTAAATTCTGGTCTCATTTTTATTTCGTATAAGAAGATAGTCCATAAAAAAATTCATAGTCTGTCCCAAAAAAAAGTCTTTAATCATTTCGGTAAAAGAGAACTGAATTTTGCCCCCCCAAAAAAAATTGGACTAGGTGCTAGCGCCTAGCTACATATTAAAAAAAATGATCTGAATAAAATGCGTTCATATTCTTATAACAAAATGCACTATTCACCAAGAAAAAACAAAATACACACCATTATAAACTAGACATTTGAGTATGTAGATTAGATGCACATCATCATTTGGGAAACGAGAATGGGATAATTAAAGAGGCATGTCAACTGGAATCATTGCCTCGTAAGAAATTATAATCACATCATACCTTTTCTCATTTGAGATATTTTTATGTTTGCCCATACGCTTGTAAAATATCTCTACGAAAAATATCTTCGACCTTGACCCGTGATCATCTCTTTAGTCATATCTCAAATGTCCCTATAATCAGTTTCTTGCTTTTTACAAACTTCATGATATAACTGAAGACTTATCTGTTTTTCTTTTGTCACTATATAACAGACGAATTGATCAACGTGTTCCGTTGTAATTATCCAGTCACTAGATATTTTGTCGGATGATTAATCATGGCTTCATAAATGTTTTGTTGATACAAGCATGTTGTCAAAGAGTGACCCCATCGTTGTCATTAGTGGTTCAATAAATAGTAAATCTGACAACAACTACGCACCCTAATTTAGAAAATTACGAAGCAACCAACGCAGATGATAATTAGATATAGAGTAACATATAGAGCTATAAATCCATTTGACAGTAACAAAAATTGTTTTTAATAAATAAAATTAGGATGTTATAAAACATTTTGATTACGTTAGATATCCATGACGATGAACAGGGGCGGATCTACCTTGAAGCGTATACGGTATTGCCCCATGCACACTGTTACATGTATCTCCTCCGTTTATAGTTGTAGTAAATTAGTAATCCATTAATTCTTATCCTATTAGAAAAAATTTGCTCGTGTCCCAGTAAACCGGAGTCGGTTCGGTTCATTAGATTCCAATTCCCACCTTTCTTTTTTTAATGTTTTCTTTTTGTCTTATTACTGTATCTAACAATTTTATAATGCAACTAATTTTGTTTTTTGCTTATACTTCATTTGTTTCCCCAAATTTATACTTCTCAAGTTACTTTTTTTTTTACTCTTTGTCTATAATATCTTTGTAAGTTTTAAAATTCTACTCATTTTATGTGTATATTTAATAAATTTCGATACCATAAACTCCTTTATACTGTGGAGAAGAAAAAAGTAAAAAGTAAAAAGTAGAAAGTGAAAAGTGCAGTAGTAGGACACTAGGACTCACAAGGCATCCAGATCCAGAAAATTACGCCCACGACTCAACAAGTCTGTCATCATCAGTCATCACCAAATCCACAGACAAATAAGATACGTAAGGAAATGACCTAAAAGCCCTTCAGATTAAGACGTATTTCCCTTTTTTTAACCACAAAGCCCCCGACTGGAAAAGCCGGGAAAACTCAGATTCCGACAAAGGGCAAAAGCGTAATTTCAACTCACTCGTTCTTGAGCATGTCCCTGTACCGTAGAAACGAATCTAGCCTCTGTAGCTTAAGCTGCTGCTTAAACTTGTTGATGAAATCGGAGGCTTTATCGTCGACGCCTTCTTCTCCTTCGCCGATCGACGTCGTTCTCTCAACCCTCGTCGTCTCCGGCCGTCTCTTTTCCACGGCCTCCACCGTCTCCTCCTCCTTGCCGTTGTATCCCATCCCGGATCTCTCGCTAGCCGATTTCGTCAACTTCTTCTTCGCCGCCTTCTTCTTCTTGTTCTTCATCGCCGGCTTACTCGACTCCGACTTCGTCCTCGCCGGAGTTTGCTCGGAATTCAGATCTGGCTCGGATCTATACAAAGAAGGGAGCTTGATGGATTTTACCCGCTGCAAGAGAGACGGAGCTCCGAATCTAGGTTGGGTCGGCACGTCATCTTCCGAGATTTTGTCGACCCGGTTCGTCTCATCGGGTCGGGTCATGAGCGCGTAAGCAGCGTAATCTTCCTCGGAATTGTGTTGTGGGAACTTGAAGTAGGGCATGTTGATGGATTTTACCCGTTCAAGGAGAGAAGGAGGCGGATTCGGGTTAGAATCCGACCCGGAGAAGTGGATCTCGGATTCTGGGGTGGGAGAATTGTAGAGATTGAAGTTGATGGAACGGACTCTGTCTATGAGGGAGGGAGCTCTGGCTAACGGCGCCGGAGCATGGGTATGACCCGACCCGAAACCATCTTGATGCGGGTGGTATTTCTTGGAACCGGAACCGAACCGGTTGGTGAAGAAGAGGGTGCCGATGGTGAGATTGAGGAGGAGGAAGAGAGTCGTCGGCGTAAACCAGCTGGCCAAGTTTGTGACGAGCTCCATTGTTGTGTGTCGCAGAGTGAAGAATGAACAAAATGGATAATATTTATATTAGATTTTTTGGGGGTTTAATCATTACATTAATGAGCTCTGCGTAAGATTTTTTTTTCCCCATTTTTCTTTGACTTTTTGGGTATGGGTCATTTTTTGACATGGTTTAATTTAATTTGTCTTTTTTATCTTGGTTATTCTATTTTAAGAAAGTCAGATATTTAACAGATTTTTGTTGTTGTTGTTGCAAATCTTGAAACTTTGCGTAACTTCACAATGCAATTGAATTCAAGACTTTTGAAGTCCTGACTTAATATCAGTTAAATCTCATATTGCAGTTTTGTTTTGTTTCAGTGTAGAGAAAAGATCATCCATTTGTCATTATTTGCAATTTATTCTAGTTAGACTTAGATCCATCTGTTATAGACAATTTGGCATCCATTTTAAATAGTTAAATATATTTGTTATGAACAATTGACCATTATTTGTAACTTCTTTACGATGACATAACAGATAAACAAAACAAATACTTTGTTGTTTGTCAATACTCAATAGTCGTAGCTATTAATATTATATTCAGTTTGATATATTTTATAATAACTATATTAAATAGCTAGATTCGCTTTTATTTTTTCTCTGGGGGATTTGCAGTAGATGTCCTAGTAAAAACTAAAAAGTTGAGAACATACTTATGTTTTTTAATTAGTGGTACCACCTTGGACTACAATGAGCGAAATCTAGTTTGACAAAAATAAATAATGCGTTCACATGAGCCACACATGGATTCTGTGATACAAATATTCTCCTTTCAATTAATATTTCGTCTCTACTATAGTACAATTGGTCGCATTCCCATCACAAACAACAACAAAACTTTGTACAATGTCTGTTGCCATCTTTATAACAGACTGGAGTACGCAGATTATCAAATTATGGCAGTTTTACTGTAATCTATCATATATTTTTTCTGTTTCAGAAAATGCAAATTTGTAGAGTAAAATATGTGACCGTCCGCTTTATCATGTGATGCATTATAAATCTATTCTATTAAAACAGAAGTACTTTTAATACATGTTTCCAAACGCATCTAAATTTTATTTATAACCTTTTATTTTATATTATAATTAATTTCAAAAATTGGTTACTAATTTAGATATTATTAGATTTTCTTAAATATAGGTTATATTTAATTTAAATTTTAAATTATTCAAATTTTTTATTAATTAAATTTAATTACGAAAATTTAGATTCAATTTGATTTCAAATTCAAAAAAATTATTAATTAATTTTATTACAAAAATTAGATAATAATTTTAATTATTTTAGAATTCTTTAAATACAAATTAGATTTAATTTAAAATTTTGAATTTAAATAATATTTTTATAATAGCACAAATAGTAAACAAATATATTATTGTATTATTTATCATAATCAATCCGTCTAAAGCATCAAATATTTAATATTAATAAATATTTATATTTTACAATAATATGATAGAGCATGTTAAAGTTATACATTTATAATAGCAATTTAATACGGATTAGTTTATGAAAACATATAAGATATTAAAAAATGATTTGAGATAACTAAATAGACGGGTTAGTTAATTCATAGATGTATAGTCTATTTATGTGTAAATCTAAATTTACATAATAATAAAGTTGATAATTAACATTATAAATCAATATATACTTAATTAACTCTTATTCTTATTCTACTAATATATATATATATATATACTATTCAAAGTTAAAACATGATAACAAAATTCTTGAATTAAAAAAATAACAAAAATAAATTTTATTAAAAAATTATATTAGAAATAAAAAATGAAAAAATTTCCGTACGAACGCACGGGATTAAAATCTAGTTATATATTAAAACGTATCTCAAACACTAATTTCTATTTAATGAACTGGTCCATCACCTAAGAAAATCGTATGTTATAGAAAAAATCCATATGTCACGTAAGAGTTAGGTGAAAAAACAAAATTGTCTAAACTTGTTACACAATAGACAAACGATCATTTTACGTTCGCATTGCTCAGAATCTTTCGTTTACTCAAGCTCACATTTCCTTTTGACAATCTTATATGTTTCTTATTTTTATCCTAATTTGTTTCTTTCTTTTTCCAACACATTTAAAAAAAAATGCTTACCTTTACCATCATCCTTTACATTTTTCCCTTTTTCATAATGTACGTTCTTTTCTTTGCTGAAACTTTTTCTTTAAAAAATTACACCTTTTATACTTGCTTTTGAAAATTAAAACAACTATAGTGACGAAATGATAAATAATAATTACAGTTTATCTACATCGCATGCTAATAAATTATACTGATAGATCTGCCATGTTCGTCGATACCAACGTTTTAGTCCATATTGTTAGTTCTACAACATATGTTACATCTTTTCTTATACAAATTTAGAAATATCCGTAAAAGTATGTCTCGATACTAGGAGTTAGAAGCTATGTTTAAGTGACTGATATATATCTTCAATTAAAATTTTTAAGAATCATCGTCTTTCCATTGTTTCAATATATATAAAGAGTCGGGGAAAAATAAGGAAGGAAGAAAGAAAAAAAGACACAAAAAGAGGGAAAGACAGGCAAAAAAAGGTGATGAAAAAAAAAAGGATAAGAAACAGAAAACTCATGTGTTACAAAGAAAAGAAAAGAAAAGGAAAGACTGTTTCTTTGTCTTTCTACGCAACGATGCAGCAAGTGGAAGATATGATCTTCAAATTTCTCATCTTTCCAGAAAATCAAGATTGGGATTAAAGCAAGCGAGTGGCAAACCACACATACAAGCAACTTGAGGCATAAGTACTTGTTCGGGTGGTCGAACGATTAGACAATACCATGCTGCATGCATAAATCGTTTGAGTCTTAAAGTAGCTAAATAAGTTTGAAATGAAGAGAGATATGAAAGTGACCAAGAATAATTATCATTACTCATTAGAGAGATGTTAATCATAAACGATCGAAGATGTCGTAAGTCCCAAGTCTCCCCTCAAATGTTAGGTTTCCCTTTACATGGGCTTTGTTATTGGAGGCCCAACAACACTCCTAAATGAAATCGATTTCGATAGTCAAGAAGAGTCTTCTTCTTCGTTTATGGGACTAGCCATCTCGGAGCTTAAACGTTCTCTGACTCTGGACATCGGCTATAATTCTGTATTTAAGCTTTTGGTACCAACGATCTTTCCTATCTGCTTCACGGTAACTCAGATCCGTCAGTACTAATTCTGTGTATTTTTTCTTGTTGTGAAAATTTTTGTTGCGTCTTAAGATCATCATCAATCAATTGTAATTTACAGTTTCGGGAGCTCGATTCTACCTCAGTATTCTCCAAAATTGATTGAATTCAATCAAACCGGCGGGTTTGATCTTATCTTCTTGAGCATAAACAAGAGTGAGCTCGGTGAAGATAGAGAAGAAAATGAAAATTGGAAATTCTCTAAGCAGATTAGATATTCTTTTATATAGTTGTCTATAATTAGGCAGGAAAAGGATGAAATTTTCATCCATATGAGCCAGTATAATATCCAAATATGTACATACAATCTGTATTACAACTCTGCCTTTGTTTTGCAGAGGAGGGTCACACAAAAATTACAGCTTTTATCCTGCAAAAATGGAGTCAAGAGCTGTTTTTTTGGCTGTTCTTTTTACAAGAGAGATCCCATTGGGGTCACCTCCCCACTCCTCAAGTACAACTATAAGGTTCGCTGACGGCTTCACCCACGAACGAGGCACATGGTACCTGAAACCAAGAAGAAAAAAAATCAACCCTTTGAATCAGATTTGGCCTTAAGAAGAAGAAGAAGAAGATTAGGTAGTTTTCCTCACTCACCATCTTTGAGAAGCTTCTCCACA
Organism: Eutrema salsugineum; assembly: GCF_000478725.1. Taxonomy (NCBI): domain Eukaryota; kingdom Viridiplantae; phylum Streptophyta; class Magnoliopsida; order Brassicales; family Brassicaceae; genus Eutrema; species Eutrema salsugineum. The sequence goes on along the minus strand of NW_006256909.1, from coordinate 5,919,096 downwards.
GTTACTCAAGCATTTCTTCTCGCTGTAAGTTCCAGCATAGCTGCAGCGGTCGCATTTCCCACGAGCTGTATATGCAGGCCAGTGGCGTCCGATGTTCTGGCCATTTATCCAGACTTGGCCTTTTCCCATTGTGTTCATGTCCAAAGCCAATGGTTCATTGCCTGCTGGTGTGTCAAAAGTAGACTGCAAAAAGAGATTGTAAGAATGTCTTTCAGTTTTCATTATATATTGATCTAACTTTGTTTGTTGGTAGGCATGATCCTTCTGTTTCTCGTACCTTGTACCAGGTCAAGGGTTGCTTCTTTGCCACCAATGATCCTTCTTTCCATTCCACAGAGGAACTCCCCGTTACGGTATGAAGGCTTAAAGCCTCACCCTTTGTACCAATCTGATTTAAAAAAAAAAAAAATGTTTGGTTCATTGTTAGATGGTTGGAAAGATGCAGTAACAACAAAGTCAAGTTATTTGCTCTTGAATTTCAGGACGACCTTGTAGGACCATTTCCATTTAGACATGTCCCATGTTCCGGAGTTAACTCCATTCAGTGTGATAGGGCCAAGAACCCCAGTATTCCATGTCTCGTAATGCACACCAACGTTCTGTAAGCAATAAGAGACCACAAAGCTCAGGATGTAATCGTTCTCATGGGTAAAAAGCGCAGAGAGGAACTAGATGATTCATCAAGAGAACTAACCGGGAGACCTGCTGCAATACTCAACAGAGCAAGTTTGTTGACTCCTGCATGTAACTTGATCTTCTGACTAAATGTTAGCTTTGGCTTCTCCAGCGATCCGTAAGCAGTTCCTGAAACAAAGAAAGGTTTTTTAACAGAAGACAAAGACAAGGTACCATGAGGATGAGTAATTGGCCTATCTTAGTTTTACCTGCAAGCTGACCATTAACGAATACATGAAGAGCATGCCCAGCTGACCCAACAGTAAGAAGAGGGTCTTCACCAGTCTTCAAGAACTTCTCATCAGTACCGATCGTAATGCTGATTATATCCACAAACAGAACCAAACCGTGAGTTCTCTCCCGTAGAGTCTGTATGATAGATAGTGAGATTTCAGCAAGTTAAAGAGTTTTCAAGTATTACTCACTCTGTCAGATACCAGAAATAGTCCGTCTTGTCTCTGGTGATGCTAATCTGTTCCGCAAGCCCATCTTGGGCAAACGTACCATTGTCATTTGGAGAAGGAATCTCTTCGTTGTATGATCCCCAAGAGAATTGTGTGTTTGTGGGAACCATCTTCATGTGTATGCTTGGTGCATTGACCTGTACCTTGTAGTAACACATAGGTCAATCTCAGTGATACCACCACTCCTAAGCTTGCAGAACAACAAGGTAACGTGTTCGATAAAGCTTTAACGTTGATTTACCTTTGCGGTGTTGTAGTACTCGGTTTTGCAGTTAGGTAGAATACTGATAGACCATGGAGGCAGATCATATGTTGAGCCGCCAAACAAGACTCTTGCAGTAGAACTAGCGTTGTAGTTTGAGAGAAAAGCAGCGCAAGATGACTTGGACTTGAACACATGAGCCTGAAAAAAAAACAGAACAAGCCAACAAAAAGGTAAATAAGTAATCTTTGAAGCTTTTTCTTCTCTTCTCATGTATATTGCTTTGTGTTGCATTGGATCCATTACTTCTTGATTATCGCCGAGCGATGTGACTGTAGCATCAGCAGAGACCAATGCTGGCTCACAGAGCTTGATGACCTTATGCAATCTCTTCAAGTGACTATACTTTGGTTCTCTCGGTAACCCTTTTGAACACAAAACCCAAAACCCGTTAGAATATGTTCAATATCGTTATGATTTTCAGGTGATAGGAGTTAAAATTACCGTATTCATCAAGCGGAGCGTCGTAGTCATAGCTAGTAGCAATGAATTCACCTGCTGTTCTGTCGAAGTTTGTTCCTCCATGGTACTGTTTAACAACATTTGCTCACTCTCATTATGTTTCTAATAATCAAATTTATTGTTTCTTATTTCAACAATAGAGAAATATGAAGTTACCATATAGTAATTGATGAAGGAGCCACCGTTATGTATGAAGCGAGCCACAGAGAAGGCAATGTCTTCGGCTGGTCTGTATGGTACCGCACCTCCAAACTCGGTGAACCTGGTTTATTATTTGCACATTCACTTACAGTTGTATATTTTTAATTTTAAAAAGGTATAAAAATTGATTTTCGGTTTAGATATTTATAAAATTGAGTTATTAATATTTTTTTGTTTTGTGAGGACAGTCGTGTTGTGTGACTTACCAACCAGTCCAGTTCTCTGTCCACATCTTCGGCTTATTGTCCGAGTTTGGTTTGAAATTCTCACAATAAAACCCATTGCATGTGTTTATCTATTGTACAAGTTTGTTTAAAAAACGAATTAGTGGTGAATATATTTTGACAATAGTTTTTATTACCATTCCAATAATTTTAATTAAAAGGATGATAAATTGTGGAAAAGGCATGAATCATGTAGTTTAAATCATGTAGTTTTAATTCATAGCAAAAAATAAAACTCATGTAGTTTAAACGAAAAAAAAATATGAGAGAAAGGAAATCATATGACTGAAAACGTTATTTACCACGTCACATAACCTGATATAAACGACAATATCTAACCAAAAACAGAAGAATGAAGAGAATGGTACATCAAAAAGAGGACAGAGAGTATAGTTAGTAACCTACCATGAGATGTCAAAATTAAGAATAACAAATATCAACCTTCAAGAAAATAAATAAGGAAAGGTGATTGAAGCTATATAACACAAACACAAAGAGATTCTATAATTCAAAAATATAAATAATTAAACTTCTTCTTTTTTCTTAAAAGAAAACAAGTATAATATTAATTATTAGGTATATGTATTATTAAGAGAAAAAATAAAACAATACAAAAAAATATTTTTAAAAGATATGGAAGAAAAAGTATGAAAACAAAACTTATTCTTTTCACAAAGTATATATAATAGACAAACAAAAATGTTATACAAACTCTTTCTTTTGCTAAAAACAATAGAATAATAATTAGGTATATATATACTATTAATAGAAAAGCTTTAAGAGAATACAATAACATAGAATACACAAAAACGAAACAAATAATAAACATATGTCTTCTTTTGCTTAAAGAATATATAACCAGGGAAAACTAAAAAAAGCAAATATGTTATAATTAATGTGAGAAAAAGAAGAAGAACATACAATAGAGGTAGGAGCATCATCTTGCTTGCACATTATCCATGGGACACCTGTGGAGAGTCCTTCTGCCATTTGAGCTGCCCATTTTGTGTATGCCTTCCCTGGTGCTCCTATCGTCCACTCTACTGGTCCATACTCATTCTCTATCTGTGCCCCATTTTTTTCATACAGCTCAATTTTGACATTAACGAATCATTTTTGGTTAAGTAACTATAAGAAAACACACAAACCTGTGACAGAATGATAGGTCCTCCTTGAGTCTCAAACAATTTTTCTTCTTTCATCATTCCCACAATCTTCTCAGTGAATGTTTGCATTGCAGCCTTTTCATTATCACAACAATGTTTTTTGGTTAATAAAATACGCCCAAAAATGGATAATTTTCTAACATTTATAAGAGGAAAATGAGAGCTTTTCTTTCGAGAGTTTTAGACCTTGAAAGGTTCATTGTCGGTCCTAAAAGCCATACCGGGAACATATTTGAGCCAAATAGGAAACCCTCTGGAATCCATGAAACATCTTTAGATCAGTTAAATTGAAAAAAAGAAACAATTTTACAAATTTTATTTTATATTAAACATAATTTTACCCAAAATTCCATTCAGCGCAAACGTAAGGACCAATTCTGAGATGAACGTAGAGACCGGCTTGTTGTACCAGCTTGATGAACTTAACCAGATCATATCTGTCCTCAAAATAATACTAAAACCAAAACAAAAATGAGAAAGCATCAGTCAGGGTAATAATTTTGGTTTATGAGTTAAATCAAAAAATTTGTGTTTAATTTTGTAAATTTACTTGTCCAGGAGAAGGTTCATGCCCATTCCAGAAAACATAAGTTTGTATTACATCCAAGCCTCCTTCTTTGGCCTTCTGTATAAGATCAGGCCACATCTACGTAGGACAGAGCATTCACAAGATTTTTATCTATTTATTTTCTTATACAAAAGGAAAACAATTTTGTAATGAAATAGTGTAAACTATAAGCAAAACTCAGAAACAAAAAAAAAAATGTGCAGAAACACTTTGGGAACAAAGATTTTATCAGAACACAGAAAATAAAACAGAGAAAAGAAGAGAAGAAAAATAATATTCAGAATCTGCCTAAGCATACATGTATGTATTGATAAATGATTGTATATTTCTATCTAACTAAAAGTTTCGAAGAATACCTCAGGTGTGCTTCTTGGGTAGTGAATGGAGCCAGATACAAGGATCCTTCTCTGACCATTGATTATCACAGCTTTATGATCATAACTGACCATTGCTTTTACTGAACAAATCAAAGATGAACAACAAAGAATCCCCAGAAAAATCCAAGCTTTATCCCTAAAGTTCAACCCCATGTCTTCCCTTTGCAAAATCAAACCTTTGGATGTTTTTTGTTTTGAGAAACTTGTAAAGAAGATTCCACCGGAAATTTGGTTATTGGGGTAGTCGTGGATTCGGAACTAATGAGGTTCTTAGAGCTATTTATATATTAAGGTTGACATACATGCCATCTTATTTTATTAGGGGGTTGTATAAAGTTAGATGCAATTCAATAGAATTTAACACTACAATATTAATTTCACATTTTATTTGTTACATTTAAATGAAATGAGATCTCCATTTTAAAATTTGTCTTTGATTTTATTATTTGACTTGAAATTTCACATTTATTTGTTACATTCAAATGAAATAAAAATCTCCACTGTGTTTTGATAATAGTTGATTTTCTGAATATTGCACATAGATTAAGAAGCAATTAATGCTCAATTATTTGCTGTTTTATTTATTTAAATAGTTTATTTTTACAATTGATTTATTATTTTTATTAGTATTACTTTTTCTTTTCTACCAATAGAGAATGAAATCAAAGAATATACAAGCATTAATTACACATAGAAAATCAAATATTGTGAAAGAAGAAAAAAATTTGAAAATCAAATATTATGAAACAGAGCAAGTACATTTTTGACTTTTAATAAATGAAAAATAATGGAAAGTAGTCGGGACCCAAATCTTCTTGCTTTGGGCGGGTGACTTTGAAGTTGAAGTTAGTTGAATGAACCCATAGTAGCTTGTCAGTTACCAGTTGAGTAGTTTACAATGTTTCCATTTCTTTACGATCTATTTTCTCAGTTTTAAAATTTAACTTTAATATTATCCATTGATCTATTTTAAACCTTTTCCATTTAAATCTTTCCCATTTGATCTTATGTGGAGCGTTGCGTTAATTAGCTTGTATAACATTGTTATCTATAGTCAATTATAGCCGATTAACAGATTAATTAGAAGTAAGAACCTAGCATAGATAAATTATGTATAGCATGAACTTCGTCTAAGTGTAACAAATAGTAAATCAGTAGTCTAGGGAAAGCCTACCCGAACCATAATGTGAGGTTAGCTACAATTTTTTTTTAAAAAGGTGGCTTTTGGTATTCCGATATTGTATACTCCATTAATTATATGCAATAATTGAAGTTATGCAATGAGGTTTAGTTGACAATTGTGGTTCGTTGAGAAAGTCAAGTTGCCGCATCTCATGACTTAACTTCGCTGACTACAAAGCTTTACCTTCCACGCCCGACTAAACCATCCACAGACTGCCACGTGGCTCTAATTAACCAAATCCTTACTAACAACAACACCCTATCCAAACCCCCCCCCCCCCAACATTCACCATTCACCAACTATAATCATTGTGACAGAGATATATACCGTTACTCTTTGTTTATACAAACTTATACATGTGTTATTCAAAAACTAGATTAAAGGGGAAGTTGAGTCATATAAACCAACCACGGGACCGGAAAGACCATACTTTTTTTGTAGTGAGATGATCTGGCCCACATTTGAGCATTCAAATTGTTTAATTTGGGTTCCCCGATATACATCTATTTTTTTGTAAATTCAACTTGGTTAGATGATCTCTTAAACTTTGTTTTTTTACACGGTAAAAGTAATTTTTAAGGATAAAAATTTATTCCATTTTTTTTAACATCACTTCATTTTTTATACGGAAATTGTACTTTTTCGTTCCAAATTTGAAGTCCAGATAGGCCCACTGTTCTTCTCAGGCCCGTTAGTATCAACTCTTTGCTATTAATTAATAAGCCCGTGTATCCATGTCCAGTAGCAATTTGTTTCAACCACGTAGAAATATCCTAATTCTTTCAAAGATATTTCCAGTTCAAATTCCCCCCTGTAAGTAGTAACATTGCTATCTGACATTTTTTACAAGTGGTGGATTCTAATGCAATGTTGTAGAAGAACAAAATATATCTATAGATCTTATTAATTAGGCTTTGTGGATATAAACGTTCACATGTGTTTGACAATTAGATGTTTGATCCGCATTGTACGCTGACATACAAAATTGGAGAAGTTAATTTGAAATTCGGCTTTGTGCGATTATAATTCGAATTAAAACTTTATTATTAATGGACAGTGGCTAAAAATGTTGAAACTAAAAAACTAGTTTGCTTCTTCTAAAGTAAAGAAGAATGCGCCATTTTTTGGGTTTAGCCATTAAGACCATTTAGGGTTTAGAATTTATTTTTTTGGGTCGTATAGTTTTGGATTTGGATTTAGCTTCTAGGGTTTAAGTTTATTTTTTAAAAAATTTAGGCTTTAATTTTTGGGTTTAAGATTTAGTTTTAGACTAATTTTATTGATTTTCAAAAATATGGTCTATTTTCTTAATTTTGGTACAAAATATGGCATATTCACTTAAGAGTCTCAGGATCCAGTATCACATAAAAATCTTGACCAAAATTAGTAATGTTATTGGTTAATCTTGAATAAAGCATACAAAATTTTTATATTAAGACGAAAATCTAATATAAACATTATATTATTTTGGTTCAAATTAGCTCTCTATTTAATATACGATAACTACATTTGGGTATCTATTGAAAATTATAGTCTCTGTTACCGTATACTCTTGCGTCAAAAGACGAAGTCCCACACAGAATCCGAACTCAGATCCTTTGACGTATATATTCGAACACCGCATATATAATTACATTTGTTTTAGGTCTATAATTAGTCTGTATAGGTAAGAAAATATTAGAAAATATTATTTAATAAATGAAAAACTATGTGATAATGAGGTCAAGATTAGATGATAATATCGAAGAGAAAGAGAAATGTCACAAGACAGATGATACGGTGGTGAAGATCAGAGAGGTAATGGTCCCTTCTGGGAAATCTTTAATATAGAAGAAACCAAAAAAAGGAGACAAGTCATGAAAAGCACCAAAATGTTGGACACAAACCAATTGTACTGACATTCACATATATACATAATACATATACATAATGTGTCATATGTATGTCTAAATATGTGTCTTGTTACTGTCAAAATGTCACTTGATGAATTTTGGGGAATTTTGTGATCCCTATGCGGCATACGTATCCCATCTCTCTATCGTTTATTTATCTCATGCCACTTCTGTTTTTTTCCTAAATCCATATCTATCTGATTCTTACTTTATTTATTGTGATTCAGATCTTAGTCTTTATGTAAGTTTCCCTATTGTGCTTAGCTGTGTTTCAATGGGTGCAACTAGACTGAGAGTTAAATTAATTAGCTAATTATTTAGGTTTTTTTTCGGAAATCCATATCTATCTGATTCTCACTTCATTTATTGTGATTCCGATTCTAGTCGTTATGTAAGTTTCACTATCGCCCTTAGCTGTGTTGCAATGAGTTCAACTAGAAAATCAAGGTTTTTTTCCTGATAGGATTGGATACATACGTTAATCATCTTTTAATTGGTCCAAGAACGGACATATATATCTTTAATCCCACAATAAACTAGCTACTTTTTTTTCGATTATGAAAGATTGAAAGGAAAGGTAACTAAAGTAATTCGCATGATCCCTTGGGTTGTCAGTTGTCACAACAGAATTTTGATATGGAATTATGAACTATATATTGAATGGTTGAAAGTTTATATATAGAGTTACAACTATTTCAAAGAAACGGTTTTTTTGTCTTTTATAGTAAAATTACTAGCTCTCACCGTGTCACCGTGACACATCTGTAATTAATATTTATTTTCTTTTCAATACTACGTAAGAGTAACAGTAGAAAAAAAAAGAGTAACAGTAGAAAAACCACTATATTTTAACTAAGTTTAGTAGTTAGAACCAGAAATACATTTATAAAAAGATGGCATTTTGACCGCGCGAAAATGAAGGGTTGACACTTGTCCTTGACCGTTGTCCAAATGAGACATCATCCAAAAGAGAATTATATATTGTTTAAGAAATTCATGATGTTCTAAACAGTGAATAATAAAATAGAGTTAATGTATACTAATAATGATAAAGGCATTTTGATGTACGATGGGAAATTGCATGCACATCACCATTCACAGCCTATTTGCAATTTATTTGGAAAAAAGTACAATTGCATAATAATTACTCAACCTAAAAAAAAGGACCGGCCAGAGTTGGTATGAAGAGTTTTTAACCACATTTGAACCCTGAAAAGTACTATACACGACTGATAAAAGCAACAAAGTCAGTTAAAAGAAAGAGCAATTTTCCCTTTTTAATGTTTATTTTTACCATCTAGTTACCCAAAGGTAAAACTCGGAAAATCGGCCAAAACCTACCTCAACTTCACCAAATGGTGCGAAAACATACCTGAGAAATTTGAGTGTCCGAATACATACCTGAACTCATTAAAACCGGCATTTTCATACCTGCACTAATAAAGTTTTGGCAAATTCATACATTGACTAGTTTCCTGTTAGTCAACGGTCTTATTCCGTTAACGGAAAAAATCCCGTCGCAACGTCATCGAAACGGAAAACGACATTGTTTTACTTTTTTTTTGTTCGTCAAAATCAAAACGACGTCGTTTTGATTATTTTTTTTTGTTCGTCCTTAATTAAATTTTTTTTTATTCGTCATGATCAAAACGACGTCGTTTTGGTAACTGTGAACAAAAAAAAAATACTCAAAACAACGTCGTTTTGAGTATGACGAACAAAAAAAAAAATTTGTACATTAACCGATGTAAAAAATTTAGTAAAAAATTTAGTAAATTCAGTAATAAATTTAGTAAAAAATAACAGAATTTTTTAAAAAAAATTAGTAAAAAATTAAGTAAAAAATAACAAAATACAAAATAACAGTAAAAAATAACAGAATTAGTAAAAAAATTAGTAAAAAATAACATTAACCAATGGATGTATTATCCTAAAAAATTTAGTAAAAAATAACATTAACCCTGGATGTTTAAAACAATGTTTCTGTTATCTTGTTGTTAATGGTATTGGTGTCTTTTTTTAGTAAAAGTTTTTACTTAATTTTTTAGTAAATTTTTTTAAAAAATTCTGTTATTTTTTACTAAATTTATTACTGAATTTACTAAATTTTTTACTAAATTTTTTACATCGGTTAATGTACAAAATTTTTTTTTTGTTCACAATTACCAAAACGACGTCGTTTTGATCATGACGAACAGAAAAAAATTAATCAAAACGACGTCGTTTTGATAAGGATGAACAAAAAAAAAAAGACGAACAAAAAAAAAAGTAAAACGATGTCGTTTTCCGTTCTGGTGACGTTGCGACGGGATTTTTTTCCGTTAACGGAATAAGACAGTTGACTAACGGAAAACTAGTTAATGTATGGATTTGCCAAAACTTTATTAATGCAGGTATGAAAAGGCCGGTTTTAATGAGTTCAGGTATTCGGGCACTCTAATTTCTCAAGTATGTTTTCGCACCATTTGGTGAAGTTGAGATAGGTTTTGGCCGATTTTTCGGTAAAACTCAAAAGTTTTTCTTTTAAAAAATTTTAAAATGGACATGCATGTGATGTGGCTACGTAATAGCTGCTGCAATTGGATATATGTGCCTAAAGCAAGTTGTAGCTAGGGAACTTTGAAAGGTGAAAGGTCGTCGCTTTTATATTTTCTTTTGTTTGTTTGTGATCCGGTTTTGATGTTTAGATCTTTGTCCCTACTAATATTTGAAATGATCATATTTCACATTTTAGAACAATAAATATTAAATAAAAGTATATATCAAGATCATCTATCAAACTTTCAATATTTAGACGTTATTCTCCTTTGGTTCAAATCTCCGTAATCCTCATCCTCAACGAATTTTACAAGAATCTTAAAGCTCATTATGCAGTTTTCGATTATGAGATTTGGATATAGTATAACATACATATATATTACGGTGAACCCTAAATGATAATCAGTTTCATCTGCATGCAGCATAAAATAAATTTTCATAGTCAGATTAGTAATTATAAAACTTCATAACACATGTAGTTAATTGCTAGACTTATGAAAATGAAAGTATATAAATGATGAAATAAAATTAATTTTTATATTAGAAAAAAATATGTGTGGGGGTCCTGACTGACCTGTAAATTTGATCGGGGGGAATTGAAGGAGTTTGGCAAATACTTAAGGTGGGGATGTTTTCTTTCTTTACCATTCGACGCATAACTTGATCATTATCATGAGACATGACATATTCTGAATTAGGGTTGCTTTTCTCTCTTTTGTAGGATTACTTGTGCATGGGGTCGTCCAGTACTACCATTCCTATACATATGGTCTCATGTCTTTTGTATTCGGATGGCTATCCTAGACTCACGTGTACCCTTTGATTTATTGTTTTTGGTTTGTGATAACTAATATCTCAAACCATTTGGATTAGTTCGAATTAATCAAACTCAACCAGTGATGGTAGCTCAATCGTTTATCTACTGAGGGCAAAATATCAACATGCTACATTCGATATATGTCTATATTATATTGCACAGTAACTTCTTTCTAATGTAGGAGTGTAATTCAGTTTACTTTGTATGTTTTATGTAATATTGTTGCCAACTATTTTTTTTGTTCTGACGAAGAAAAGCTAATTCTTTTCAATATAGAATCATCAATTTGTTCTTTTCATGTTATTGAGTTTCAAAAATGTTAGCCAACACTGGTGAAAATGATAGGAATGTTCTGATTTTGTTTTTTCTTTGTTAGATAATTTATTTCCTTTTTATGCATGTACTAAATTAATTTGATCTTAAATCAAACCACAAATTATTTATAAATAAATGTTTATCCATATCTTCTGAATTCTTCTATATTCTACTAGTGTAAGTTGATGCATATATTCTCTAATTAATTTGTTTTTGGCTCGTGGTCTCTTGCCTTTAAAAAGGGTCAAACACAGTATAGCTTGGATCCTTCTCTGACTGTCCCTGATCTCTCCCAATCTCTCCTCTTCCTTATCTTTTGTGTTTCACTGATCATCTCTATCGATCATGGGTTCGAATTTTCATTACACTATAGATCTCAATGAAGATCAAAACCACCAACCTTTTTTCACTCCTCTTGGATCCTCTATTCATCATAATCATCATCATCAACAACAACAACATCAAGCTCCTTTTAATATCTCCTCTTCGTCATCTTCTTTGACTTCACCATCTCATTCCTACCTCCCTTTCTTGATCAACTCTCACCAAGATCAAGTATATGTTGGGTACAACAACATCACTTTCCAACGTTTTCTTGATCCCCAACTCTCTCAATCCCTCGAGGTATAACTTTTTTTAAAGTAAATCTCATATATACAATAGTCTTTGAATATCCTGCTAAAATTTATAGTATTCAAATTAAATAATTTCAGACCAAGAAGTTTGTATCTAATGATGGATCATCATCAAGCGATCAAATGGTGCCAAAGCAGGAGTCACGATTAAAATTGACGATAAGGAAGAGAGATAATTTTCAAGACCAAACTGATCTTCCTCGATGTCCGACAAAAGACGAGACAGAAACTAATTCGCTCAAGTGGGTTTCTTCGAAGGTGAGATTGATGAAGAAGAAGACGATTCTCACCACCACCTACAACGACAAACAACACGTTAATCAGGACCAATCCATGAGCCAAAGAAATCTCGAAGAAGCTCATCATGATCATCTCAAGAAAACATTGAAAAATCAGTACAATAGTATTGTCAAGGAGAATGGTTATAACGGAAGCAGCAGTTGCGTGGTTAGGATTTGCTCCGATTGTAACACGACCAAGACTCCTCTTTGGAGAAGTGGGCCGAGAGGTCCCAAGGTAATAAACCACACATATATTATTTCAACACATTCCTAAAGATTAATTTCATATTGTATATCATCATTAGAAGCTCTCGATTTCTAGGACTAATTAACAGCGCAAGAAACACAAATCTACATAATCGCTAACAAAAAACTAATTGGTAAAAATCAATTTTAGGTACTATATATTCTTAATCATTCTTGTTCAGAAAATTTCCTAAATAAGTTCTCCTAAAAATCAATCTTACAAGAAAATTCACTAGCTATCATTTTCCATTTGTTATTACAGTCTCTATGTAACGCGTGTGGGATAAGGCAAAGGAAGGCGAGGCGGGCTGCTGCAGCCGCAACGGGAACCTTTGACGTGTCACCACTGCTCATGAAGAAGAAGATGCAAAACAAGAACAAGAGATCAAGTGAAGTTTATAATCTCGTTTCTCCTTTGGCTCCAAAGGTAAAGAATTGTAAGAGGATGATCACATCTGAGGCGGTACCGGTGATAAAGGCCACAACAGCCGGGGACTTGGAGACTCAAGGCAGATCCGAGAATATGTCGTTTTCTTCTTCGACGTGTTCTTCTTCAAACAAGTTTGATTTTGATGATCTAGCCATAATCTTAAGCAAAAGCTCAGCTTATCAGCAAGTTTTCCCTCAAGATGAGAAGGAGGCTGCCATTTTATTGATGGCTCTATCATACGGAATGGTTCACGGATGATTACAAAGTTTCATTCACAATTCCCCAATTTGAACACCACAACAATTCTCTGAAGCTATTAGACAATATTTCATTCCTCAAGAAGCCTAGAAGCCCTAGACCATACTTTATTCCTCAAATCAACCATATAGCTTCGACTTGTAAGATTTGGAAAAGACATATAGAATATGAGTTTAATTGCCAACAGAATTGTGGAATATATGAGGATGCCCTAGTAGTATACACTAGTTTTTCTGTTCTTTGATTAACAAGAATCGTTAACATGTTCACGTCTTCATCTTACAAATCCAGTTTTACCAGAAAACCAATGTAAATCTCAATAGTCTAAACTAGCGTTAAAAAAAAAGTATTCAAAAGCTTATTATACTTGGACGAAATTGCGCATCAGTTGCATCTCATCTAAAACAACTTTTGTTTTTTTCACTCAAATAAAAAATGACACGAAGGTGAAGCCTTAGGCTTACGAACTAACTCCTTTAACATCTCAAATTTCTCATTCGAATTAGAGTTTTTCGTCGAGAAATTTGCTTCCTTCAAATGTTTCGCATTTCTTAGTATGTACTTCGCAACTTGTCTCTCTTCTTCACGTATTCCATTGTATCTTTCCCACTCGAATCTTTGTAGGTACAATAACAAACAAGGAGGAACTTTAATCGGTCTACAAAATTGTGGGTTAGGCACGCGCTCCTTATTATCTTTCCCTGACTCCTGTGACCAAAACCGATTAAAAACACAATGTTTTAGACTCATCAAAGTGAAAAAGTTAACCTAGAGAAGTAAGGAAAGTTGAAGGAGTTTCTTACATCTCTCATGAGCTTGAGAACTTTTAAATTAGGAGAATTAGATAGCAAAATCACTAGTAGATTGCACCACTCGGTTTTACTAGTACTTAGCTCCAAATATACAAGCTGATGAAAGACAATACTATCAGCGTACCTAGTCTGCGGTGCAAGCAAACGAAAAAATATGTTCAACCGTATAATGTCCACAAAATAAAAATAAAAAGTCTAACTCCAAAATTAGAGATCAATTTTAATTCGTCTTGGTTTTCAAAAGTGAAAGAGTTGGATTACAAAAGAACTGAAAGGATGTGAAATCAAAAAGGTACATGTTTACCTCTAAAGGCGATAGAGACAAGGAGAGACGCTTGACTGATGAGGCGAGAGGTAGGAGAAGCTTATGAGTATTTATATCAAAAATATCAATAATCTTTGCCTCTCTTAGCTCCGGCATATTCTCAAGTGAAAACTCAAAATCTTTGAGTCCTTTAATGGACAAGTGGTTCAAAGGAGTATTTATCACATACCCTCTTCGACCATCTCCATCGCTACAATCATGTATTGATAAGCTCTTTAGAGATGGTACTTCAATAGTGAAGTTTATGACATCGTCCATATATCGTTTAACAACCAATTCTTCAAGTTTAGGACAACTTGAGAAAAGCTTACGAACTGAATCATCGTCCTTGAAGTACACAAGTTGAAGGTTTAGGATCTTAAGGGACTTGAAACAAACTTGTGAATCAGGAACATCTACGCGAACACAGTTCTTAAGTTTCAAGACCTCGAGTGTTTTACAAGCGTAGATGTTACTAGGCAATCGGATATTTTCTTTCTCCGAGAAATAATCGAGTTCTAGCTCACGCAAACCATGTTCAACCCCATACCCGATCCAAATTTCGATATCGAAAGCCTCACAATCCGACGCAACTATAAGTCGCATACTCTCTAGAAGCCCGTGAACAAATTGCTGCGACTTATGTAATATCAAGAACCTGTGAACAAATTGGTGCGACAGTCTTCTATCATTCCGGTAATCATAGTCAAGTCTAGGCACATATTTCCAAAGAGATCTCCACCGTTTCGATAAAACACATGTCCCTACGACATCTATTGTCGGAATTAAGGACAATATATGAAGCAGCAAAGCATCAGGCAATTCACTAATCTTATCTGTTGTCATGTTAACGCTTCGTTTCTTCTTGAAGGTTCCACCAACAATTCTGCTATGAAAACATCAATTAGGACGATCCAAACTCCAAAGTCGAAGATATATTATCTGAAGTATTTGGTCGGTGTTTGGAGGCTAAGGAAACCTAGAACGCAAGTAGAATTATCGGAAAGAAACTTACTTTGGGTGCATTGTCGTTATAAGATAAGACTCGAAAGAAACCCTAGTTTTCTCTAGTTTTTTTTTTTTTGGGTTGGTTAGAAACAGAGTCCTGCTCAACGTTATAATATAAGAAACATAAACCTAGGGTCTCAATTTTTTGAGAAAAACTTAGGAAACTTTTTTTGCAAGATTTACACATACATAATTTTTTTTAGTTTTTTAATTTATTTTTAATATGATCAATATTATTGGTTAGCGTCGAAAATAAGAATAAAGAAAATCTCCCCGGAGATAATTGAAAAAATAGTAAAGAAAACAAAATAAAACATTATAAGATTAAGATAAACAGTTTCTTGAGTTTATTTAAGAAACTTATTTTTGTTATAGTTTTTATTTTTTAACATTCACGAAATTCATTAAATTTTGATATTTGTATTTTTTGTCTTTTGCTTGATTTTGTTTCATTTTTAATCATTTCTATTAAAATTGTGTTCTAAATTACAACCACAAATATTATAAAATTATGTTTAAAATTATAGGTGCCACCAAACAACATAAGAAACTAAAACATATTAGGTTTTAAAACTAAGTTTTTGTTTGTATTTTTTTATTTATTTTAAATAAAAATATTAATTTTTAAAAACACATTTTTGTTTCTTGATATCCATTGTTGTAGACATTTATATATTTGATCTATTTGGAACATTTTTTTTATTGATAGGTTTTTTAATATGATGCAAAATTTGTATAATCCAACAAATTTTCATCACTAGAATAGATTGAGAACACTAACATTCAAGATTAAAAAACTATTTCATTGTCAATCGCCTTTGACCACTATTTATCTAAGCACTACTCTGGTTAAAAACTTAGAATGGGTATCTTTCTCGAGGTCCAGGGGTATTAAAGCATGAATTAATTAGTGTAAATTTTCTAATTAGTTTTGATTTTATGATAATTGATTGAACATACGTTTTAAAAATATATATGTTTAGTACTCTTGTTAAGAAAGATATATACTTACACTAAATAATAATATAAATCATATGCTTATACAACGGGAATAAAATTTTATTGGATAAATTAAATGTCCATATAAACCAATAACATAGAAACGATAAAATATTCTGTGTTTCGGACGTAGTTTTTTATTTGTGACGTCTAATTTATTAAATTTGAGTGAGCGATACATAGTCCTTATGCAAAGACATATAAATAACATTTTAGAACATAATATTGAAAAGAAAAAAACTGTATTTTGAGGAAGTTGATGTTTTGCAAGAATGTCCGCTGGTATGTTGTGGCACCTTTTCAACCATGTAAATTTTACTTCCTCGAATCTTCTTTACCAATGTCTAGCTTCGAGAATCCAGTTTAAACCTTTAAGTTATGCATCTTGCCTTCTATTAGTTCCATTACCATTTTGTTATCCCCTTCAAACACAACTTTTCGAAATCCATTTTGTTATCCCCTTCAAACACAACTTTTCGAAATCCTCTACTCCAACAATGTTGCTCTTTCCAATGCATTAGCAACTAATCATAGTTAAGTGACAAATATTAGACCATTTAAAATCTCTAATTGATAAACAATTTCCCATGAGTCTAAACGAATCATGATTCAAGAAATTTAATTATTTTCAACAAATTTTAAAATTGGTATAATTAATTAGTAAAAAATGCATTGAAAACTTATAAAAACTCTATCATTAAGAAACAAAAAAAAACCTAGAAAGTTTATCAATAAGAAATAGAGGGATATCTTATTTTTAATATAAGATATATATATATATACATGTTACAAAAAGAAATCATACGTCTTTTATAATTAACTGATAAGCAACATCACCCAAAAAATATTAACTCATTATTATTTCTATAATTTCAATTAATTTTGATTTTCTATAATAATTCTTGTTATTATCTTCGAAAAAAAGGATTGCAATCAATTACTGTTGTAGATTCAACTATCTTCAACTATTCTTTCACCAGTGGCGGCGAGTGACGAATTCAAATTTGAAAAAGAAAACAAAAAAAAAAAACTAATTTTCTGCAAATTCTCCATCACTTTCCGATCAGTTAACGGAAAAACCATCGAGTCTGATCAGAAAGGAGGTAAGAGAGACTGAATCTCGGAGACGGCGTTTTTTCGCCGTCGTGTTCACCATGTTCAACAGGGACGATTACAGTCGAACTAAACCCGACGCCGTCTTCTCCAAGTGGCAGGTACTTCCTCTCTTTTGTTCTCTCTCTCTCTCGGGTTTTAGGAAACTCACTGCTTCGGAGTTTATGGATCTTTCATTTCTGGACTTCACCAGAATTTCGGTTGAGTTTGATTCATTTCTCCTGAAAATTCATGGAATCCGATTTAAAGATCCCATTTTTAACGGCCTAACCATTTAAAGATCCCATTTTTCATTTGTGTTTCTGGGTTTTGTTCCAGGGTTTTACCCGATCCATGCTTCTGCGTAAGCCCATTTCAGATGCTCCAGAAATACGGAGGACTTTACCGGATTACACCTCCATTTCTCGGGATTTAGCTCCAAAGGTCACATTCTGTCTCCTTCATCACATTGCAACTTGTATTTTTAGTTGGATATTAGCTAACTATGTGGCTTTAGTCTCATATGTATCAGTTATCACCAAGCTAAGCTCTTTCTCTCAAGTAATTAAACTGGAAACACACAATTTTTTTTTAATGTCAAATTTATACTGGACACAGATTCTGATAGGAGCCAACGATAAGGAAGAATTCAGAAAGGGAAAAGATTTGTTAGGTAGATACAGAGTCCAAGGATCCTTCCCAGGTCTCGGTGTGGCTGTCACCAATCATGATCAGAGCCTAAAAGTTGACGTAGATGACGTTTTTGTAGCTTCTCTTGGTCAAAACGAAAGCATTAGATCTCGGCTCCGGTCTTATGGTATTGCTCGTCATGACTTGCTCCAGAAACTCGGCAACAACGAGATTGTGAACCAGAGAAAACCGGGTTTACCTCAAACGATTCTTCCTGTTACTCAGAAGATAATTGGCAACAGAACCAAAGATAAGAAAGATGATCTTGCAGAAGAGAGAGCGATCAGCTCTGATGCAGCTGGGGAGAAGAGTGATTTTCTTGCACCAATAGTTAGACTCAGTCGGTCCAGACCTCAACCGGTTTCAGACAGACATGATGACATTGTTGATGATTCTGATTCTGCTTCTATTTGTGGAGTCTTACTAGAAGATGGTACTACCTGCACAACATCTCCAATGCAAGGAAGAAAGAGATGCACAGTGCATAGAGGGCAGAGAATTTCATGTGTTCTCCCGGGGAAAAAAATACCTTGTGAAGTTTCTCCTGAAAGAGAATGTGAAGAAACTGAGAATATATGTGGAGTGATTTTACCTGACATGGTACGTTGCAGAAACCAACCTGTTGCAAGGAGAAAACGATGTGAGGATCACAAGGGAATGAGAGTCAATGCCTTCTTCTTTCTGCTGAATCCAACCGAACGCGATATAGCTCTCAAGGAGGAAAAATCCAAACCCGAGACGTGTACAGGCATGAACAAAAAGGATTCGGGTGGTCCAAGTCTTATCTGTGAAGCTACAACAAAGAGTGGTTTGCCTTGTATAAGAAGTGCTCCTATGGGAAGCAGAAGATGTTGGCAGCACAAAGATAAAACTTTGGACAGAAGATCATCCGAAACTGTGCAGTCAGCAACCGTAAGTCAAGTAATTTGTGGCGTTAAGCTGTACAATGGATTGGTATGCGAGAAATCTCCAGTTAAAGGACGGAAGAGATGTGAGGAACACAAGGGAATGAGAGTCGCATCTTGAATAAGAAAGCATAAGAGTAATGTTAGTACCTAACAGAAATGTTATGTACCGAGCCAGACTAGAATTAGTAAAATCTGTTGTCTTACCGTATCATATTTTCTAACTATAAATAGCTTAGGTTGTATGAGTTACATAACTAAGTAGGTACAAGTTAAATGGAACCGGCTTCATTGTTCTTCATCAATGTCTCTGTTATATACTTTGTTCCTTTCGGCCAATACGTAGAATCTACTGCAACCAAACACTCAATGATATCCTTCATATCGGAATGTTACATATTACATCGAGTCTCTCGTGGTTTCGAAAAGAAATAACCACGGGATGGTGCTAACCAAATTCCTGAATGAACAAAAAACTACAAGCAATTTGACATTTACATATAAGTCCTATTGTTTTCGATTGGGATTCTAACACTGTTTATTTGGAGGAAGTTAGTTTCAATTTCCTCTACGAAAAAATGCAATGTACACTCTCAAATCATGTTCTGTGGCTTTATACACCACAAAGAATCAGATCATGGGATGACCTTAGAATTAGCTCAAAGCATTCCTTTTCCGTGTCGTCAAATCTTCTGCCTCTGTTTCCTCTCGCGATGGGACTCTTAAGTGCAGCTTCATAACATCATATACTGTGAATCCGATTGCCACGGATGGTACAACCTAGAGAAACCCAAAAGATAAATAGTTTGTGAGTTAGCCGTCCATTGTCCGAAAACAAAGACAGATCGATGAAACTACTCTCAGACCTTAAGGTAATTGATGCTAAGCCCCGAGAAGAGTTGCTTCCAACCTTCTTCTCTAGCAATCTTGAAAAGCGTTTGCATTGTTCCTCTTCTTCTTGTTTCTTCTTTAACGGCAGCATATAGTCTCTCAACCTGCAGGGAGTTTCGATTATAATACTACTCAAGATCATTTTATGAAGGTTTCAAGATGTATTCGATAGAAGCAGAACCAAATCGCACCTGCATTTGTCTCCTGACAACATCAAGAGGGTACGTTAAGGTCTGACCAAGCAATCCAGCGACTGATCCACAAACAAGTTTCAGGGAAATGTCTTTCTTATGTTCCGCAGGGACATGGCGTTTCATCTCCTCGTAGAAGTAGAACTTTAATCCAGCGTAAGGGAAGATTCCATACATAGAAGGAGCTGATAACACGAAACCAAAAGAAAGATCAAATCTTTTTGCGTCTTAGAGAAAAGAGAAGATCTCGTAAACACCAAAGACATAGTTAGTATGTACCTACACCACGATATAGGCCTCGGAATCCAGATTCTCTGTATGTCCTCGAGAAACAATCGGTAATTCCTCTGTACACAATTTGTTCCAGGTGAATAATAGATTTTGCTTGAGATTTTGTTGAACCAACAACCTGCACTGCTGAATTCTCTATGAGCCTTACTTACGTTTTAACTCAAGATGAGACAATCAAGACACAACATCTAAAGCCGGATTACCTGATAAGCCAGTTTTGTCCGGACCAGGTCAAGAGGATAAGTGAAGAGAACTGCAGTACCGCCAGCAAAAGATCCAGCTACAAGATCAAGCAATGGGCCTCGAGTAGTGTCTGGGAAACCAAAGATGATCCATCTCCGGTATTCCTCATAAGCCATGTAATGAAGAGCTGCATAGGGAACTATCCGGGCAACACTTGCACCATTCCCACTGTCGAAAACAAGGTTTAAGAATCTTATGAATGTATAATAAGCCCCAAAAGCTTTTGAAACTCGAGACAACGTACCGGTAGAAACCCATCAAACCTTCAGTTTTGCCAATCTTGTTGATGGATCCTATGAGCCCTATGCGTTTAAACTCGTCCCTTCTAGTCTGAGAAAAGATAAATTCTATGATTAGCTTCTATAATCCAGAGAGTCAGAGACTGTGTACCAAGAATTTCACGTGCCTTTCTATCTCTATAAACAGATTCCGATTGTGAATACAATACAACACTAAAAGTTCTCGGTTTTCAAATTAAAGAAACCATGGCTAAGCGAGAGATTGATGATTCCATCCGACTTCTTGACTCAGATAAGCCTAATTGAGTCAGGGGACGAATCAATACTAGAAGTTTTGATACAATCAACAAACCCAGAATCATTCGTACCTGGAATAGAATCTTAATCCGCTCGAGTGGAGCTACGGCGGTCTTAGCTATGCCGCCGGTGACTCCGCCGGCAATAAGCTCCTTAGCGAACAAGGGCATTGAATCAATAATCCCGTTCTTCTCTTCGCCTCCCGCCATCGAAACGCGGTGGAGAGAGAAAAGATAGATACGGTTAAATGGATCTTCTACTTCTTCTTCCCCAGTTAAAGTCGAAGGAAGAAGAAGAAGAAGAAAGAGAGTTGAGAAAACAAAACAAAAAAGAACTGTTCTTTATGATTCTCACCTTCTTCTGCAAGTTAAGCAGATCTTATTCTCCGACAATTGGTGGAAATTATTAAGTATGGTTTTAATATTCGTTTCTACTTTCGCTAAGTTTTTTGTTTTTTTTTTCCTTTTTATTGTTCAATAAAATGTCTCGAAGAGTCGAATTTTCAGTTTTTCACGTCAATATGTTTGATGTCGTTGACAAAGAGAAAAAGGTATGTTGACGTCAATATTCTTTTTTATAGGAAAAACAGTATTGCCTGTTTTCCTGTAATTTGAAAGGTCACTAAATTTTGCCATTTTGGGAAGAGTCTGCCTTTTTAATTTGTTCAATATGGCTCTCAATAATTTTGGGAAGAGCCTCCTTTTGCTTTTGCTCTGTATACTATTCTCATGTTTAGAACGGTAAACATCTTCTAGTATAATAATACTGTATAATTTACAATTAAGTACTAATTTAATAGTCGAGTGAATAAGACGTTTAGAAACAAGAGACTAGGCCCGTATTGTCAGCCCAATTAGAAACAGACAATTTGGACTTCGCTTATTAGTTATAAATGCCATTTTGGTAAGTGGAATTGATGCAAGAAATGGTGTCAAAACGAGACCAACGTCTTTCTAGGTTTATTCTGTCCATGAAATCAATAAATTTCAAACATAGTTAGCGAATTGATCATCAAAGTTATAAAAGTCATATTAATGTTCATGATCCGCGGTCAGTTCATACAAATAGAATGTATTCTTTTATCAAAGAGAAAAGCATACACAATACTAAAATATGTTCAAGAAGTTTTGGATTTATGCTTCTTGCACCTCTTTGATGACCTATCGAAACTGTGCTGTATATTTGACTAAGAGCGAGACCCCTGAACGTACGCAGTCTTGAACCCCAGATCAGCCTTTTCTAACCTGTTAAACCAGCCCAATTTTTATAACGGTTATGTTTTTTTTTAAATGTTTTTATTTATAGTTTATGTTTCCGAGTCTTCAGTACATATGAAGAAAGTTAAGAACCATAACCTGCAAGTCTGCACCCTTGTGTGTAAGGGAATGCTCCAAACACACATATTTATTAAAGCATCATAGGGAGTAGTATGAGTATTTGTCTAACTCGATATCTGAAGTTATCTGTCAATAGATCTGTAAAGCAACTTGAACATTAAAAAGTAAGTTGCACGGGCAGCAACAATTTTAATCTATCACATGCTTTATCTGCGTGTGTTATACATATGTTCATTTGAACCTAATTGGGTAATTGGAGTTACTCGGTTGAAAGAAACAAGACACAATTGGCTGGAATGTTAATGTAGGTGTTCTTCACGAACTTCGATCCGTTAATACAATAAACTGGAACTCACACTGAAGATGAATCGGTAAAACCATGTATATACGTAGATTAAAATTTTTAAAATTTTTTATGCTTATCTGAGTAAAACATTAAGCTAATAATTTTACTATCTATATATATTACTACGATGCTCTGTTGGTTAGTGTTTTCATTTTGTTAAGCATCATATCATAAATAACCGCTAAAATGAAAACTGGTAATTCAAATGAGTAGATTTTACATTTTACATTTATGACGCGGACAGACTGTCGTATTTTCCCTTTTAACATTTGTTTATGTAAGTGTTTATTGTTTTCTTTTGTATTATATTTATATTTTGGGCATGAGAATCAGTGTCCAAGTGGAACTATTAGCTATGTTGGTTGATAATTCATATTATATAGGCGCAGAAGTAAAGCTAGTTATATATATATATAAATTGAGACCCATTCATGCATTATTCAATAATGATTGAAGATCATAATAAATTTATAAGATATTATTACAAATTTACAACTTGACATACTCCATCTGTGTTTTTAATTCTCGAGGCAATTTTGTGTTCTTGATCATATTGATCATACTTACAACTAATCTCTCAACTGACAAGTATTATATATATACACCCATGTCTGTTGAAAAATTCATGACGTCCCCATATGTACAAATCCATTCTTTCACAAGTTCCGAGACTGTATGAGTGAAATAATTCTCGTCGATTGCTCCAATCTTTGGACTGATAATGCAAGTTTAAATCATGAAATTTTATGTTGGAAACCAAAGTAGCATCTAATTAAAGAAATTTATATCTCTAAATTTGGATCATCAAAATGACGATAAAAGTCATATAGACTTTCCAGTGTAATATGAATCATTCAAATTTAGTTGCAATCTAGTTTTATTTGATTTTTGTAAAGTGGAAGACTTACCTCTAAGTGCCTTTTTAGCCAATATACAACTGTGTATCTCAAAACTAGTTTATAATTGGGTGACTAATATTCGGCTACCAAAAATATTGTACAAAGCATGTGTTTGGATCATATAATCATGAAGTGGACGTTATCCTTATAGCGTGATGACCGTGTATTCGCATAACGTTGGCCGGATAAAAACATTTAATTCATCTAAATGTATTTATTGAAAGAGGTTATTGAATTTGTCCTTAATTGTTCATACTTAGAAAATAAAAGCAATAATATATTATGTCGGTACAATAATGTGCCTAAATTTTCAACGAAAAGGTAAGTTTTGGCTTCACATGCATTTAAAATAATATAATATCTAATATGATTAAATACTCATGGAGTCATGGGTTATTTAATTTTAGTTCCTGATATTACCATATAGCATAGAAAATTAGAAAAGTCATATTTTCCTATTATCTCCTGTGAAATACTGTAAAAATTAGTAAGAAATTTATATATGTTCTGTTTCTTGTGAAGAGTCTAATGAATTTTCTTACAAACTCCTGTGAAATTCCTCTTCTATATTTTTGTTCCACAATTCTTCTATTTCTTTTGGAAATTCTGTTTTAGATTTATCGAAGTCATCGGTAGCCAAAGATACTTTTCGCTACTAACCTAAATTATTCTATAATTACATTTATCTTCAAACGTAAGAACTTTTTTTTTAATATAATCAGTATAGAGATATTATTATTAATTTCCCATTTGTTAAGTTATCAATTAATGGAAGAACGGCATGGTTTTTGTTTTAAAAATTTTAAACTCATGGTCAGAATGAATACAACAACAAAAAAAAAGTTTCATGATTAGATATACCTCAAGTTGTATAATTATTTTCAGAGCTTATGTTTTTAGTTTTTTTCTTATAATAAAAAAAAAAATCTAAGAAGAAAACAAAATTAATACTTGAAAAGATAACGTAACACTGGCAGTAGAGAACTTGTGTTGCACAGTACGACAACGTGTTCGTACGAACACATTTGGAATATACTTCCATGTCATAACGCATTTTTAAAATTATACTAATGTATTTGTCTCATTAATTTCACAAATCAGCACTTTTGAAATGCGAAAATGTAATACACTAACTAGCTTAATATGTATCTTTTTTTTAGCTTTGAGTATTGATTTATACTTGGTTCCTCGTTTACTTTTAATGTTTTTCTTATGACGTGATCACTCAATTGAAACTTCCTTGTGTATTGGGACTCCACACTAATTTTTTTTAAAAAAATAGAAATTCATTTAACAAAAAAACAAACAAATGTAATCAATAAATTTCTTTCCAAGGGAAAGGACATGACTTTTAAATGCATGAATAATAGCAAATATGAAAAAAAAAACAAAAAATACTAGTCAATTTCTGATGATTTTTTTTGGGTTCTTATGGTGTTATAAGGATTCTATTATTTGGTCGATTGAATTTGAGTATATATGTACAGATATAATTGAAATCAAATACTTACTTTGTGTTATTCCGTTACATATTATAGCTGTTTATCATCCATTTTACACAACTATAAATTAAAAGAAAAAAAAAGAACAAAAATTGGAATATGAAAAAATCGACAAATTATTTTTTCGTGTATATAAGTTCATATATATATATATATATAGATAAAGAACATAAATACTGGTACGTTGGCGAGAGAAACAGCAAAAGACATAACGATGATCCAAATCCAAGCGATGTTTTAATTAAGTCGATCGATCGCACCATAAGGAACAGATTCAGCACACTGAGAGAAGGAGTTGAGAAATTTGCAAATATTTTTTTTTGATTGTTTTATATTTAAAAGGGAAAATGATTAAAAAAAAAAAACTTTACTATCCAAAAAGTACCTTTTAATAATTTAACATTTTATTTTAAAAATAAATAGATACTCGTACTCATTGGTAACCAAAGTGTCGAAACCTTAAAAGACATGTACTTTTTCCTTTATCAAAAAAGTACATGTTCTAATATGATTAACGTAAAACCAAATTAGAGTGTAGATCGTATTATTTACTATTGTAAGCATTTTAAATAGTGCGTTTTAATTGTTAAAAAAGAAAGAGAGCTCGGTACTAGTGACTCTAACTATTAAAAAAAAGGACAAAAGGAGTCGTATTATTGATAAAGATATAAGGGAAAATTGGATACGACTTACCAACTCAAGATGTTGAGTTAATCCATATCTGACAAGTGACAAGAAGAATGAAACATATATTCTCGTGGCCTCTTCTAATTGGTCACATGATTCTACGGAAGATACGACTTTCACTATATCGTTTATTAAATAATACTTGCTGACAGCAAATCATTAGGTATTAGGATATCATCATCCGATTCAATTTAGTTGCTAGTTTTTTTTTTTTTTTTAACATTCAATTAGTTGCTAGTTGTTACAATTATCTCATGGTTTTGTCTTCTACTCTTTTTATTTCATTCTACTGGTTATGATTCATGAATGCATTTGATTGAACGAGCAATGGACAACCACTAAAAAAAACCTAGTTGAACACAAATTATTCAACATATCCTCTTTTCTATGTTATGATTTTTTAGATTGATTAGTATAGACAATGAGATACATATACGTTTTTAATTTTGATTTAGGGTAATTATATTATAAATAATATACTTGAACTAATGTAAACAATGTGAAATCAATTCATATTTATTGTATACTCGCAGTGTAAGTGTTTACAAGTAAATTGTGCCAAACTTAATTAAACTTAATAGATTAATTTCTTATAATTAAATATATGAAGCAGCAACAATCAATACACTTCACTTAATGGTAAACTTAAAGGAAAGTTCATATTTAACTCATATCCGATTTATTGGTATACTTAATTGAAAGCTCATATTTAATTCATATCCGATTTATTAATTTAATATACCTCATATTTTGTGATAACTAAAATGTGCAAAAAAAACTAAAACATTAAAAATGGCAGGATCGGCTCTGAACCTCAGCTAGCCAAGCGTGAATTTACGGGTTTAGGAAAACCAGGAACAATTATGTCTACAAAATAATCCATCTTTAATTGAAATAGACAAATTAGTCTATTTTTTCTAACATTTTCGGTTTACTAAAATTAATAGTTGATTCTGATTAATGGTCAATTATGATTTACATTGCGGTGGAAAGGACTTTAGTTAGGGCTCAGGCTTATAGGAAGATTATTCAATCGCTAAGACTACTATGAAATGTTGAGTTTGGGTATATTTTTATATTTGAATAGTTGACCAAATAAAAACTTTACAAATGTAACGTTTCAATGACATCCACATATTAACGAGAAAAAGTTTACACTAACAGAATAAGGTCAAAACTATATAAGCAGATGACATCATTAATACCAAAGATTATAGATCGCAATATCGTTTGATGCATGTCTCGTATATTTACATGAAGATGCTCTCCATATTAGCCGCACAAACAGTCGCCAAACTCCATTTCTCTTTCACGTTCTATTACAACTTGCATCATTGTTTATTTTTGATTTATAATATATTAATCGAGTTATTAATTAGTATTTAAATTAGTACATATACTTCAATGATTGGTCCGTAAGATATCATGAACTTCAGCTCGAAGATTTCGTGTTAGAATTAGTAATTGATTACAATTTATTAGGCACTTATGGGAATCGATCAATTAATTGGAGACTAAATTTGATTCTAGGTTCCTATAAATTACACACGATATGTAAACAATCCATTGGTTTGTCACTTTTGTGGAAGACATAATCCAGCATGATTTGAAGCGAATCTATGACATTAAACTAGAAGAAATCAACCATATGTCATTATTTCCCAAATTTTTGCATCTAACATGTATGTGTTTTCGGAAACTAACAAAATATAACAGTCCTTTAGAACGCATCCTTTTCTGAAAGGCACAAAGGATGCCACCAGACTTCTTTTCTTTTTCTCATGAAGCATTTTACTTTTCTTTGATTAAAAAGTTTTACAGAGCAGATATCATAAGACTACTTACGTCTTTGTTCTTATTATATATAAGAACATATATAAAATCAGCATTATCTTCTTTTTTTATGACTATCAGCATTGCCTTTTTGTTTTTGAGTTGGTCATGTATTGAGATTCAGTCTATAGTTTAATTTCCGAATTTTACGCTGGTGGGTTCGATCACATGCGCAAATTATTAGTATTACGTAAATGCAAATATACACCCATATGTAAGAGCACGTGTATATAACTGGGTATATATCCCCCCCCCCCTATAGAAATGCATTTGTAAGTTTACTTTCTTTTCGTTATCTTCTACCTAAATTAATTTAATTCATCACATTGTTATGCCGGTTAATACCCTCTAGTCAGCTGTTCTAAGTCCAAACAAACAGCAATATCTTTACACAAAATCTTAATCTTGGTGTGCGGGCAAAATAGCAACCATACAAATTATAAATCATACCTTTACTCTTATCTATTATTAACGATTATAATGTAACACATATACCCAACCATAACTCTGATTTAAAGAAAACCCCTATAATTAAATCTTAAAAATTTGTAATTTCATTTTTCGGGTTGATTAGTGTATTTAGCTTGTTTTGAGAAAACACTGGGTATTTTTGGCTAAAATGTAAATATCATTAAAATGAAGACTAGGTGTTACAAGATTTTGACCTATTTACAATTGGTTCCTTGAAAAAAAAATTAAAAATCAGGAAAGCAAAATGAGTTAGCAAATACTGAGTTAGCTTTTAGTTTGGAAAACCAAAAATATCTCCTAATTAGTAACCAGCTCTAGAAATTGTAACCAACCAGCACAAAGTGGAATCGACATCACTCTATAAACTATATGGATTTGAGAAACTCGTGCTAATTTTAATCTTTGATTAATTTTCGACAAAAAAAAAATCAATAGAGTTGAGTACCTAATAAAAACATTTTAATTTAATAACTCTTTAATTGTGATATATGTGGGGTCACCTAAGATCCTCCAAGAACCTATATTCTTGATGAACATATATTGTTCAAAATTTGGAATCATAATCTTATGTTATGATTGTATGTACAATATATGTGTCACGTAGTTCGACTTTTAACCACTCTTAGATCTCCTAAATATCCTTCTGATCTTTTCGCTTACATATATATGATACAGCATTATACGCCGTTGCTAGCGTTTCCCCTTTTTTTTTTTGAAAAAAAAAAATCACTAAAGCTATATATATATATATATATATTGTATAAGTAAAATAGTAGCATGGTATTTTGAGAAAAAATATACCACGCGGTCCACGCCAATACGTTGAAACATCAAAAAGGCAACTATTAAAATGGAGAAACCATGAATGTATAAAATCTTGTATTGTGTAGAAAGTTATATTGCATAAATTAGTTTTATAACTTATAGACATGAGTCACATGACTAGTATCAATGATAATTATTATTTTTTGAATAATAATTGTCTTCATGTGTAAATTTTAATTGTGTATATGTATAGAATTATAATGTTTGCATGTGTGTTGTTAGGTTCATAAGTGCGAGACTAAAAGCTAGTTAAACAAGTTTAAGGTTTTGATTAGCCGTCCGTACCGTCGTTAATAGTGAGAATTATTATTATCACCCATTAGGGAGCATACTTTGACGTTTAACCACTTGGGAAAAATTAAGTTATAAATACGTTTATCCGACTATATATGTGCCACAGGATTAAATTAAAACTAATATACACAAATTCATTTTTAATAAATCCTGCTACCATCTTTCAAAAAAAAAAATTAATCCTGCTACCTGAAAAACTACATAAATTCCTTCTTAGGTTATAAGAATCTAATAAATTGTGATAGTTTTAGTTTAGATCAGCAAAACTAATTTACATGATCTCCAACAATATATCTAATCCGACCGACTCCGTCTTATGGCACATCTACTCGCGCCTCGACAAAACTCTAATTCAAGAATACTTACCAAATAATATCATTAAAATACTTATGGATATAAAAAAAAAACAATTTTAACAACGAGTAAAAAAGATAAAATGATTTTTAAATATAAATTAACTTCGATTTTATTTACTTTCAAATAACAATATTAATTTAAATTTACGATCTCCCCGGTTAGCTCAACAATCCAGTTCTTAAATAATTATGTTCGATTTCAGGTAGGTTTTAAAATGCATTAAATCCAAATATAATTATATTAACTGATTAAGAAATACTTTAATGGCGACAAAAAAGGAAAAGTGATGCTAGTTTGTAAAAATTGTTATATGCCGTAAATAAAAAACTGTAATGTGATATTTAAAGGCGAATTATTCTCATGGTAACTAGCAAAACAGCAAAACTTTATAAATTTATGGATAGCCACCCACCCACTCCTCTCGTATAATCGGAATTTCAACAACCGTATTTGGGTTATAGATCTCAATTTCTCATAACTAAAGTTTTGAATAAATAAATAAATAAATAAATTTGAAAAAGAAAGAAAAAGAAATATTGACAATTAGACGAGGAAGAAGAAGACACAAGCTAACAGTTGTCCGAAACCGATTTTGGCAAAAGGTGATCTTTGATTTTGCTTACAACGTCGAATCAGAACATTTAATTTAGTTGTTTCCCGATTTCTTTCATTTGTGGAGTTTAATATATTATTAATCCCCAATAAATTTCATAAGGTTCTAATTTCAGCTATCTAATACTCTCTCTCTATATATATATATAAACAGATAATGTAAAAGAGACGTACTGTATGTAGTTTTATCGATAAACTATAATTTAAAATTATAATACTGATGACCTTTTGTTTATATACTAGTTTTTGTTACGTAAATTTGTATTTCCATTTTTTAACTTTTTATTATTCTAAAAAAAAAGTTTAAGTACTTATACCGTTTTTTAGCGAGCATTTTATATATAAAAAAAAATCAAATATGGAAAAAGTTAGGTAGTAGCAAACGATAATTTTCTTATATCGTAACACTGTTGTATATGCGAAGGACTCTTTATTACTCCAAATGAAAGAAAATTATCGTTGCCCATTAATTTTAAAATTACATTGAATATCTAAATGGAATAGGTCCCTTTTTGGTGTAAATCGGTGCAGAGCACTAATCAAAAAAAAATTTGAAACGTTCCCGAAAACTGTAGTCACATTCAGAAACAGTGTCTTCATTCATTTATAGGAAACTATACTAATTTTACCGGAATAAATTCTAAACAACATTACGTTTAAAATTTGTTAATTAACGTTTTAAGAAATGGCATCTCCAATAGACGAACCACCGAGAACTTTCAGAATAAAAACAAAATAAAATAGCCGAAACTCTTATCTATACATCCAATTGCAAGTCAATGACAACGTATTTTTCCACAATCGAATCTTCCTTATTCTTTACACAAACTTCTTCTCTGTAAGTAAACTATATTAAAAAGAAAAAGGAGGAAAATAAAAATTCGTCAAAGACTTTCCTCTCTGTCACGTCTGCTATATATACTTGTCCCTCATTCACACAAATGTTTAACTCCAACACACTTATCTCTCTCCCTCTCTCTCTAGCTCTCTCTCCATCTCTCCGATTGAGTTTCAGAGCTGTCACGTCTCACGTGTCAAGTTCGAAGCTGCAAGAGAAATGGGTCTTCCTTTGATGATGGAGAGAAAATCAAACAACAACAACAATAACGTCGTCGAGCTTTCTCGAGTTGCTGTTTCAGACACACATGGTGAAGACTCACCTTACTTTGCCGGCTGGAAAGCTTACGACGAGAATCCTTACGACGAATCACATAACCCTTCCGGTGTCATACAAATGGGTCTCGCCGAGAATCAGGTAATTATACCTTTTTAATTAATATAATCAAATTTTATAAATTATTTATTGCGATAATGTATTAAATATCCCTCTCTCGATCATATTTTCTACAGGTCTCATTTGATCTTTTAGAAAGTTACTTAGAGAAGAAGAATCCTGAAGGTTCGATGTGGGGATCAAAAGGAGCACCTGGCTTCAGAGAAAACGCACTGTTCCAAGATTACCACGGTCTCAAATCTTTCAGACAAGCCATGGCTAGCTTCATGGAACAGATTCGTGGAGGTTTAGCTAGTTTCGATCCTGACCGTATCGTCCTCACCGCCGGAGCCACCGCCGCTAACGAGCTCTTAACTTTCATCCTCGCCGATCCCAACGACGCCCTTCTCGTTCCCACACCGTATTATCCAGGGTACGTCACACTTTACACATTTAAATTATAATATATGCTCATTCGTATAGAGATTTTATATTAAAAGGAGAAAAAAAATATAGCTGCAACTAACTAACACCACTTAACAAGAAAATAATAATCTAGCATATCTTATATTTACCGAAACGTTTATTTTATTTTTCATTACAGATTCGATAGAGATTTGAGATGGAGAACCGGAGTGAAAATTGTACCGATCCATTGCGACAGCTCGAACCATTTCCAGATAACCACAGAGGCACTCGAGGAAGCATACCAAACGGCTCGTGACGCAAACATTAGAGTCCGAGGAGTGCTCATAACCAACCCATCGAACCCATTAGGCGCGACGGTCCAAAAGAAGGTTCTTGAAGATCTCCTTGACTTCTGCGTACGCAAGAACATTCACTTGGTATCAGACGAGATCTACTCCGGCTCGGTCTTCCACGGCTCCGAGTTCACCAGCGTAGCCGAGATCGTAGAGAACATCGATGATGTGACAGTCAGAGAACGTGTCCATATCGTGTACAGCCTCTCCAAGGATCTTGGTCTTCCCGGTTTTCGAGTAGGTACTATCTACTCGTACAATGATCATGTTGTGCGGACAGCGAGAAGGATGTCGAGTTTTACGCTTGTCTCGTCTCAGACACAACACATGTTGGCTTCTATGTTGTCGGATAAGGAGTTTACGGAGAAGTACATTAGGATAAACCGGGAAAGGCTTAGGAGACGGTACGAGACAATTGTGGAAGGGCTTAAGAAGGCAGGGATAGAGTGTTTGAAGGGCAACGCAGGGCTGTTCTGTTGGATGAATTTAGGTTTCTTGCTGGACAAGAAAACGAAAGATGGCGAGCTCGAGCTTTGGGATGTGATCTTGAAGGAACTGAAGCTGAATATTTCGCCAGGATCTTCGTGTCATTGCTCGGAGTTTGGATGGTTTAGGGTTTGTTTCGCTAATATGAGTGAGAAGACTTTGGAGATTGC
Source organism: Eutrema salsugineum (assembly GCF_000478725.1). Taxonomy (NCBI): domain Eukaryota; kingdom Viridiplantae; phylum Streptophyta; class Magnoliopsida; order Brassicales; family Brassicaceae; genus Eutrema; species Eutrema salsugineum. Next base: position 5,886,347 of record NW_006256909.1, on the reverse strand, counting down.
GTTAAAGAGAATACATGAGTTCATGGACGGACGAAGGAGGTTTTGAATTGACAAAAAAAGTAAATTATAAGTCCGGGAATTTTTTTTGTTTTTGGTGGTTAATACATGGGGTAAGGGAAAATTATTTTTCTGGTAAAGAGAAGATGATTAATTGAAATCCATTGATGGAAAGTGGATTTCGATTTATTTCTCTTTTCCAGATACTATTGTTTGTTTTCTTGCTTTAGATGAAGCAAGTTAATTTCACGTACTCATTAAGGTTGATTTATAATATTTACTGTTATAAACGAAAATTGAATCAGTCCTTCGCTTATCAAATAATATATTACAAATATCTCTATTTTTCAACTCAAATAACTTTAACATGTTTTGTCCAGCTGATTAAAAACAAATTGTTTGCGTCAAAGAAAAATAGATTGTTTCAGTTCTGTTTATGTTGGTAAGATAATGATGTGCCTCAAATATATATCATAGGCAGTAGATACAAATTTTCATATTTTGTTCAAGGCCATTAATATGTACTATTTGTTGACTTTATATATTTATTCGAAGTTGATATTTAATGTCATCAGCAAATGGGTTTAAATTATATTAAATTATTTTAATGAGGTTATGTCATTGTTGATGTAATTTCTAAAGAGGTTAGTGTTGTTTATGTGGTCGGGTCTTTTTGACTTGGTCACTGTATAACTCTAACAAGCAAGGTGTTCCATTTTTTCTTCTTATTAATTGTATATGTGTATTTCTATGAAGACACGGTTTCGGTGAGAATGAATTAATTTTTATGTGGCTAACAAGTGAGGTAGATATGACGATGCATTACTCTTTTTTTTTTTTTTCTGCGAAAGGATTTACTAGTTTTAATGCAACGATATGTATACATATATATATGCTAGGCTAACAACAGACTATTTTATTATTTTTTATAACTGGGAAATTTTCATGCCAAATTCAAAATAACCTTCAAAACTTCCACAACGCTACTCCAAAAATTAGTCAGTAAAATTAGTAGTGAAAATTTTATAAATAAAAATTTCAGACCTAAAGCCACATATAATAAATCATCACTACTCCAAATCTATCACTGGACCACCCTTAAAAAGAAAAACTAAAATACAAACAAATCATCAGCTGATTCAGCTCGAAAAGCATAATTATGTTATTAAAATTATATCGCTCAACTAATCCAGATAGGCCATCAATTAATTAGCATGAAATATGAATGCATATCTGAGCTGAGTAATGTGACTTGTTAAAGGACCATTTTTTTGTTACATACAATGATTTTAAAGTTAAAAATTGGACCACTAGTAAATTGTTTTTCCTAATACATTTTTTTAATCAGTTAGTTCATTCCTAGCTAGAGTGCTCTACAAGTTATTTCGTTTTCTTGGCGAAGCCGAGGTCGTATGCAACTTGATGAATAAAAACAAAGATATTCAAAGCAAAGACAATGGTCTTTATTAAAGTAATACGAATAATGCAAATTGTTGTTATAAGTATTTTATATTTGAACGATCGAGTTTTTCTATACCTATATATACATTTAAAGACATGGAAATATGGAATGGTAGCTATAGTCTACAGGTTGCATGCAACGGAAATAGAGACATTTTTTTCTCTTTTATTTTTGCGTTCCGGCGAAGCATTTTTTACATCATGCACCTATAAGTAAAACAATCAAATTAGTTACAGTATATATGTACGTCGTAACGCCAAACTAAACTAGAGTGAAATTAGGACTGAATAATTCCATAATATATACATATACATATATATATGTACAGTACTGTATATATACATAAGTGAAATCGAAATCGGGACATATAAATTTACAATTAGACTTTGAAATGTTTGTCAGCTATACGATTGACTTATATTGTATTATATAGCTTTTTGTATTGTACTATATGGATATATAACTTTCGTTATCTCTCAAAAAAAAAAAACTTTCGTTATCTCATGCACTATTAACAAACTATTGTGTTTATATTTTGACTTATAGAACTATCTATATATTATATATCGAATGCCTTTTATATATTAAAAAAAAACTATATATTATAGTACTATAGACGTAAATAATGCTTCCACTTACAGCTAACTAAGAGAATTATTTGATTTGACTACTCCGTCCAAAAGGAAACCCCATTAATTAAGTTCATTAGAATGGGGTTCGAAAGCGTCAAAGAAGTATTAAGAAAATATGATTAGTGGACTTTGCATGCAAAATCCTTTTTAAACTAATCACCGATTCGACACTTCGTCTCTTCTATCTGCATGTTTCAAGTCTTTCTACTTTAATACTTTTGACTTTTATACATGCGCATGTCTTTAATTAAATACAATTCTTAAATTCGGATTTTCGGGGTTCATTACTACCTTTCCTTCTTGCAAAATTTTATACTACTTGATCATGTGTATTCAAAGTGAATTGGTCATTAATCTCATTAATTACTCGGTTTTCTGGTTAGATAGATATGTGACCAATTAGTTAGCCGACTGTACGAATAATTATCAGGTTATTCTTAGATATTTTATGAAACATTTCAAAACAGGCCACGTGCTAGGCGCAGACGGCGTCCTCAAATTGTTTGATAAACGCATAACGAATTTTGGTTCCTCTTGTTTACACGCTTTTAAAGTCTTACTACGTAAAGACTTTTGACTTTAACTATGTTCATGTGACTTTAAAGTCTTACTACGTAAAGATTATGTGTATTTTTTACTTTTCTGACAAGTGCAGTGATAGACGTATGAGATATCTGGTTTTCCATACACTAATGCTGAATCTAATCTAACACACGACGATGACCAGAAATACAAGAAAGTCTTACACCTGACCTCTTTTAAGAATTAAGTGGTCATTTCTCGTTTGGTCTCTTTATAGGGACTCTTAACTAGAATTAGAAAACCAAAAAGTTTGATATAACTAAATGTATTATGATTATATACATTTCAAAAAACCGATCTTACTTTTCAAAATCAAAATGTAAAGATTAAAGAATAAGAACTTGCATACACACACACGTGTGATCGCGGTCGTTAGGATTTTCCAACTCAAAGATACTTTTTGGGGGGTCAACTGAACAGCTGGGAGAATCTTAGCCGTCAGATCAGTCCCCACCTCACACGCGGATCATGCTTACAGGCTGGCGCCTAAAATCATTGGCCAAATCCCACGTGTGAACTAATCATCAACGTCGTCATTAATTTGGCTACGTTGGTCTCGTCTTCGTGTCGTATAATTACGAACTGCTTCGCAATTGTATTCAAGGACTTATCTATCTTTAATCACAAGTTCACAACAACCCGAAACCTATATAAATCTTTAATGCAAAAAGGAATACACATTACACGCGTACTTTTATGTATACACATATGGACCCAAATGTGGTTACGTTCAAACTTAAAAGTTGATTGAAAGTGTTTGTATCATCCGTTTTAGTTACCAGATTTAGATTGGCAGCCCTTCTTTCATTTTTTGTTTGTTTGAACTGCTACTTCGATACTTGATAAGTTGACATCATCCAAATTTTTTTCTAACAGCAAAGATTTTATTGGATTATAACCCTTATATTATGGCAATTTGTAAAGGTTTAATTAGGTAAATTTTCATCTAATTCAAATGATATATATAGATAAAAATTCCGAATGGAAACATGTCTACTAGTCTGTACTAATTAACTAGTAGTGTCGTCATATCACAAACAACCCTAACTATAAAGCTGCAAGTGTACGTGATTGAAGTGTATAAAGATGTATTGTATTATTTGTTAATTCAAACTATTTTGGTATCTGTATTATGCATGCGTTTTCCTCTTTATGTGATTTGAATGGGAGGAAAGAATGATAAATGTTTTTTATAAATGATAAAATGTGACATCACATGCCAGTGTGGTCCAGAGTATTATTTTATGACAATCTAGTCAGATTATAGTTTTGGGGTTTGTTCAAGTACATGATACGCAGCTAATCATTAAGCAAAAAATGCGATCCAATGACTAATAATGTATATTTGACTAAGGGAGCTGCCTTGTAGAGGACTAAACCTTTGTCAAGTTAAAATCATATCTAATGTGATTGAACCATTGCGATCGGTAAACAAAGCTTGCTTTTTGCTTGAATTTCTGTTTTATTGTTAAAATCTAAGATCTTATCAGCTGTTTGGCACTAAAAAGAGAGATTTTGTAGGACAAGAATCTCTCTCAATAGTTAAATTCTAACTCGACTGAACTTTTGTGACCTGTAAATTGCAATTGTACGTGAGCATTAATTCGTTTGATGATGCATATATGTTCTCAACGGCCATTTCCACATAACCGAGGTTAAAGACTTTGCGAGTTAAGAATTCGAAATAAAGCGATTCAGCGGTTGATGCGGTTCTTGTGAAAGTAAAAAAAAGAAAGAGAAACAGAAGCTGATCGTTTAGGACATGAGGAAGACAGATTGGGGAGAGTACACCGAGAATAAACAAATGTGTTGAAGACGAGCTAATCTAAGTACAAGAAGAGCTCGAAACAGTATGTAGAAAAGTGATCTTGTAAGACTTTGTAGCACTTCTTGAGGGGTTTTGGCATTTTTCTTGACTGATTCGGTTTTTATCTCTGGCTTGATTGTGTTAAAGACTTAATCATCCTCTCTCTATAGGCCGAAAATATGCTTTCAGTTCAACATAAGCCCAACTTTAGAAGCCCACGTTTCTATTCATAAAAAAAACTCAAGAGTGATGTTCAAATAAAATAAAAATTAAATAGACCGATCTAATCCATATGTATATCAGTATATATGATGAATTATTCCCATTTCTATATGGATTTATTTTTTGGGATAAATTAACAGTTCTTCTCCTAAGTTTCCATATGTATTACAATTTGAGTATCAATTTTCTTTATCTACTCGGATTTAAACCTTGGTAGATAAGAACCGAATCACTCCAGAATCCTCCGATTTATCCTCTTCAAAAACGTTAATCAACAAAAGTTGGTGTATTGTAAATTTGTAATAAAAATGGACATGGAAACATACTATATACATCAAAGATTCAGTAAACCGATTTTATCTAAATTAATGCGCAAATATATAGGCAGAATCAATCCCACTTCCATATATATTACAATTTTAGAGTCAATTTTCTTAATCCTCTCCGATTTAAATCTTTGTCAACAAGGAACGTTTCTAAACAATGAAATCCTCTATAATTAATTATCCATCTCATTTAATTACTCTTCTCTCTCGCCCCCTTATATAATGAGATAATTTCTTTTATCTTCCATTCACTTATACCTCAAAATAACAAGTTCAAAAAAGTTCATATCTTTCAAATCTTCTAATCTTTTCAAATCGTTTGAGATGGCCCAAATGACAATGACCGTCCAGAAGCTGATGTGGTAGTGAGCCCTAACAGTGGGAAAATGGCTTACGTCACTTTCCTCGCCGGAAATAAAGACTATTGGATGGGTGTGGTTGGTCTAGCCAAAGGACTTCGTAAGGTAAAATCGGCTTATCCTCTTGTGGTGGCGATTCTCCCAGACGTGCCAGAGGAACATCGTCAGATCCTTGTGGCTCAAGGATGCATCATCCGTGAGATCGAACCGGTTCATCCGCCGGAAAACCCAGCCGGTTATTCCATGGCCTATTTCGTTCTCAACTACTCTTAGCTTCGTATTTGGGAGGTACAAATCTTACTTACATGATGACGTAAATGAACTATTATGTATGTCGAAAGTTACTATATAATAATTAAAGATAATGTATATATCGCATACGTCATAGCCGGCCCATGCATGTAGATTTGACAACTGATTACATTTCACAAATTTGGACGCAGTTCGTGGAGTATGAGAAGGTGATATATCTAGATGGAGACATACAAGTGTTTAGTAACATCGATCATCTTTTCGATGCTCCTTGTGGCTACTTGTACGCGGTCAGCCCCGGTCCAGTTTTTAACCCCTAGGGCAAAAAAAAAATTTTGGGCCCCTTAATTAATTTATATACAAAAAAATTAATAATTTAGGTCTAATTTATATAAAACTTAAACTGTTTGGGCCTTTGCATAAATTTTTTTTCGTAAAAACCTTAAATTGTACTAAATATTGTATTTTTTGGGCTGAATTTATATTAATTTTTTTTTAAAATAGTTTTTTTTATAAAAAAAAATTTTGAAAATGAGATTAGACCCATGGGCCATCGCCTCTCTGCCCTATCCACTTGGGCGGAGCCTGTACGCGGTCATAGATTGCTTCTGCGAGATATCATGGTGTACAACTCCTCAGTACAAGATCGGTTATTGTCAACAGTCGCCGGAAAAGGTGACGTGGCCAGTGGAAACCCATGGTTCTCCTCCACCGTTGTATTTCAACGCTGGTATGTTGGTTTTTGAACCAAATCTTGCCACTTACGAGGATCTCATTCGTGTTGTTCAAGTCACTACGCCGACCTGTTTCGCCGAGCAGGTCTTTTTTTTTTTAATTATATGATTTGAGTTTTCTTTAATTTGTAATTCTAATATTATTGTTTACTTTTGGTAGGATTTTCTTAATGTGTACTTTAGAGACATTTACAAGCCAATCTCATAATAGCCATGCTTTGGCGTCATCCTGAAAGATTTGATCTTGATCAGATCAGCGTTGTTCATTACTGTGCTAATGTACGTTTTATTTTGTTTATTTCTTTTAAATTTTTTTTTTTGTTGTGGCCATATACAGTATGTCGTATATATTCTTATTACTAATTTTTTGTACTTTCAATAAATTTTATAGGGTTCTAAGCCTTGGAAATACAATGAAGCTGATGAACATATGGATCGAGAAGACGTAAAAATGTTGGTGAAGAAATGGTGGGAGATTTACGAAGATTCGAGTTTGGACTACAAGAACTTTGTCGAGACTGAATCAAAGTTAAACCCCAACCCGATCATTGGAGCCTTAGCTTCCAAGGAAACTGGTGGTGATGGTCTTACGAACCTTGCCCCCTGCGCCGCATAACCAAACTTGCAATGTGGAGGCCTTCTTAAATCACTTTTTTTTCTTCAGAAAGGTTTAGCTATATATATAGTTTTATCAAAATTATACGTAGCAACCGCTTTAAGTTTTTTTTCATAATGTTTTTTGAGATTGTGTAATTGGTCTTGTGTTTGTTAATTAGACTGATGTGTCAATGACACCCTCTACCATCTCCGTGCATTTGTACGTCTTTTATTTTTATTTTTATAATCAATAATAAGAACGCTACATTGTTTTTGATTCTCTTCTATCCTTTTGTTTCAAAAAAAATTTGGTGGGACACTGCATGTGTTCCTCGCTCGCTCAGTAGTTTGTACACAGTATTTTGTTTTTCTTAAATTTATTGAAATTGCGGATGATGTCTGATTGGTAAGTTTTGGAATGCAATTGGAATGACAAAAGTTGTCCTATTTTGTTAAAAAGATAAAAAAATTTTTAACGATTTAAAAAGAGAAAGTAGAGGAAGTTTTCTTGGTCTTTTGGTTGATCAAAATAAATCATTATTGTTTCTACATCAAGATAATGATACATATTGATACAATAAATATTATGGATTTTTGCGGATTAGTAAATAATGCGGATAAAATATTATGTGATAAGAGATACAAATTTAGAAAATACTTTTTGAAATACACATAAATTAAAACTTAATAGTCACAAATTGTGTAGGCTAATAATGGTGAATATTGTAAGTGTTTTGAGACCTCACATCAATTGAAACCCGATATTAGTGTCATTGCTTTTTTCATATATATTTGGTGTAAGAAAAAAATAACAAACCTTTTACCTCTCATTTTGAAGTGGATAAAGATGATATTAATAAAACATGGGATTTTTTTTAAAGAAAAATTGCTCGCTAGAAGCGTTTTCAACTTGTTCATCACCTTGTAATCTCAAAATGATGTCCCATTAAAAGTTGTATGTCAAAAAAAAAAATTCTAACATATACACATAGAATAAATAAATAAAGTTATTTGCTATATTGGGCTATTAAGACATTACTGAAGGCCCATATAAGGCCCGCCTTGTTTGTTTTTTTTTTGTTTCTTCTGCATCCTGTTATTATCGGAGAAACCTCAGGAAGAAGTGGTAACAAAACCCCAAAAACTCCCAAGTCTAGAGGCGCTCTCGTTCTCCGGTAACGGTGACACACCAGTTCAATCTCCTCCGCCGGCGAAATCAGCAAGGTTTGAGACCTTCAATACCTTTTTTCTATTTGTTTTGAAGTTTCATCTCTTCTTTTCCACTTTTTCCCTTTTGGGAATTTGACTGATAGATCTGTGGTTTCGGGTCGCTTACTTTGATGCGCGTTTTGATTGAGTGTGTGCTTAATAGCGACAATGTGATTGTTCAATATTTGGAATTGATCGATGATAAGGGTTTGTTTTGGTCGACATTTATTTTAGGTCGAGCTATTTTGATCTTTCTGAATTCGTCACGTACAAATGCTTTTGTTTTGTCGTGTCTGTTATAATTTTTGAAGCTTAATTCTTTTGATATTGGAATTGGAATTTACTTTTAGTACCTTGTTATCCCTTAGATAGATCCTATATCATGTCCCATAGTGGCTGCATCCACTAGCTCCTATTTTAATTTGTGAATCCAATTTGTCTTGTGGCTTAGAAAAGAGGTTTGAGAGATGGCATCCAAGTTGCTACAGCTGAAATCCAAGGCCTGTGAAGCATCCAAGTTTGTGTCCAAGCACGGCACAACTTACTACAAACAGTTGATGGAGAACAACAAGCAGTATATCCAGGAGCCAGCCACTGTAGAGAAATGCAATGAGTTGTCTAAGCAGCTTCTTTACACTCGTCTTGCTAGGTTGGTTTAATCTTTCCTTTATCTCTCTTATGTGATCCTGGACGATGTGTTTGTTAGATAAGAAATTGCGTGGTAGCAGGATTTCTTGCAGGGTAGACTTTGTTACAATATTGTGTCTAAGCACTGCTGTTTGATAGCTTTCTTCTTGTAGTAAAGATTAAAGCTTCTCTGTTTTTGCCTGTTGTTATTATTGTCTAAAGTGTAAATAGCGGCTTGGTTTCTGTTTCTATTCCATGGTTGGTTTGGTAGGGATCTTAAATGATGCAGATAGCCTTGGCTCGTTATCTATTAGGTTTAGGGATGGTTCGCTCCGTAATGAAAGAATACTTGAACTCTACATTCTAGGTTTGATCGTTCTGAGCTATGAATTCACCACATGCCTAATTACGGTCTCTTCTTTGCTGCATCTGAGCTAGATGCCAACATTTCAATGCTTATAGAGAGGTTTTGGTGTAGGTTTAGTTGTTATTTTTCAGTGTTTGTAGATATGTTATTTAAGAAGTGTACTTCTTATTTGTTATTTGTTCCTGTGGCTGACTTGTTTATGTGGATTGGCAGCATTCCTGGACGTTCTGAGTCGTTCTGGAAGGAAGTTGATCACGTGAAGGGCTTGTGGAAGAATCGGGCTGATTTGAAGGTTGAAGATGCTGGAATTGCAGCACTTTTTGGTCTTGAGTGCTTTGCTTGGTACTGTGCAGGTGAGATTGTTGGAAGAGGCTTCACTTTCACCGGCTACTACCCTTGAAGAAACCAAAGCAACCCCATAAGCAAGAAAAGATGCCTTTAAACTATTGAACTCTGAAAAGCTTTTTATATCATAAACTGGCGGATTATTATCGATCTCACGGCTGACATTAGAAGCAAAAAGTTATTTTCTTTTCTGTCTCTGGATAATTAATACACACAGTTTTGAGAAGCTGAGGCATCATCGCTCATGCTAGCTCTAATAATATCAGTCGACAACATGTTTGGTTTTGGTTTGCCTTTTTAGGTTCATTGTGTGAATGACCCATTTTCACAAGCATGGCACCTTTTTCTTTAAATTGAAAAAAAGCATAGTTCTTTGAAACATCTTTCTGGTGGTGTATCACCATCGTTATTTATTTCAAATGAGGTTTGGACCGTTCTCATTCCTTACCAGAGAAGGGTGGGTAAGATGTCTCATTCCTTACCCGAGAAGGGTGAAAAAATGCCATTTTGCATGCCTTTCATTGTAGTTTCTTTTTTATAAAAAAGGGAAGAAAATCCCATTTTGACAATTGTTAGGTGTTTTTTAAAACGTTTTCTCTGTCATTGTCTTTCGCAATTTCGCATAAAGTCAAACCTGATCAGTGTAGAAGCATCAGTCAGAATTGTAGTAGAAGATCGGAAACTGAGACTTTCAGCCCTCGAGTACTCTCCCTCTCTCCCGATCGTTCTTCATTATAAATCTTATTCTCTCTGTAGTAAGTTTTCGTCAATCGCGTAAACAGTTTTAGATCGTGAGTCGTTGTAGTTGTCCCTTTCTGTCTGAGTGTTTGACCATAACATTTGATAGTCTACGAAGTAACTAAGTGTGCTTTTTTTTTTAAAAAAAAATTAAGTGTGCTTTGATCAACGGTAGAGAATGTTGACGTCCAACTTTGAAGGGCTGGGCTGATCTAAGGGTTCAGACTTTAGAAACCTGTTTCTGATAGGAAAACCTCGTATCGAACCTGTGTTTAGGATTGTCCGGCTATAATCTGTGATCAATTTTGCTATTTACCGATGTTATATTACTTATATATTATGAACAGACTCATATGCTGTACCTCTATTTCATTTTACAAGATTTTCCTTGAAAACTAAAAAAGATCGTCAATTTCAGAAGAAAGATTGTAAATTTCACTAGCCCAAAATCAAAAGAACCCTTATCCTTTACATAATGTCTTGATTTATGTCATGGTCATTATAACTTATGCCCTATTCCTTGGCCAGCTACTTGAGTGTCTGTGATTGGGGAAGACGACTGTGATTACAATGGCGAAGGATGAAGCCAAGGCATCAGATTTTTCCAAGGGACTGCTGCAGAGTGAAGAGCTCTATAAAGTGTGCTCCACTTTCTCTACGGTTTTCTCACATTTCCGATTTCTTCTTTTAGACTCTCCATTTCTCTGATACCCTTTCTTTGTAAAATGTTGCAGTATATATTGGAGACCAGTGTGTACCCACGCGAGCCGGAGGCTCTCAAGGAGCTTAGGAACATTACTCATAACCACCCTCGAGCTTTGATGGCTACTGCACCTGACGCTGGCCAGTTGATGGGGATGCTGTTGAATCTGGTAAATGCAAGGAAGACGATCGAAGTTGGGGTTTTCACTGGATACTCTCTTCTCCTCACTGCGCTTGCATTACCAGAAGATGGCAAGGTATGTGTACATATGACCAAGAAAAAGACTGAAGCTTTTCCATTGTTCTGCTTCTGTATCGTTTCTGCTACTGATTTAGTACACGAGATCTGCAGGTTATCGCCATTGATGTGAACAGAGAATCGTATGAAATAGGATTGCCTGTTATAAAGAAAGCTGGTGTTGAACACAAAATCGATTTCAGAGAGTCTAAAGCTCTTCCAGTCCTTGACGAGCTTTTAAACGATGTATAGCTTCATACTTCTTTATTTGCCACTTTCACAGCGTCTATATATTGCTCAAAGTGTGTACCTTTATTGTTACCCACTTCGTCGAAACCACATTTGATCATTTCTAGTTTCTTTTTCACCAAGAGGATCAACTTTAGCGGTAGAAACAATCGATATTTATCCTGAGATGGTCTTTGTGTATTGATGTTTCTGATGCAGAAAGCGAACGAAGGTGGATTCGATTTTGCATTTGTGGATGCAGACAAGGTGAATCATTGGAACTACCATGAGAGGCTTATGAGACTCATCAAGGTTGGTGGGATTATAGTGTATGACAACACTCTCTGGGGAGGATTGGTTGCTGAACAGCACTCTTCCATTCCCGAGTGGAGGAAAGAAGGCAAGAAAGCAACCCTCGAGCTGAACCAGAAACTCTCGGCTGATCAGCGTGTGCAGATCTCGCAAGCTGCGCTTGGCGATGGGATCACTATTTGCAGGAGATTATATTGAGCTATGATGTGTTGCCAAAGCGTTGTTGTTCATTGTTCTTGATCTTCTGTGAATGAGAGGAGACTAATATATTCAATAAAGAGGAACAAACCAAGAAACACACTAAACTCGTTGTATGTTCTCTCTTGATCTCTTATTAAGTTTGGAAATTTCTGCAAATTTGTAGATTTTAAAAAGTTACGAAGCAACACTCAACTCGTTTAATGAGTGGGTCGTGATAGCTAGCTTTAGGGGATTTTGGCAAAACTCGAATTCTGAAAGTTGCGTTCAAAAAATTAAAAATGGGGCGTTCCGATAATCGAACTCGGGACCTCTCGCACCCAAAGCGAGAATCATACCACTAGACCAAACGCCCACATTGCTTAAGCCGTGAATGTTACTTTTCTAAATTAAAAATCGTTAAGCCGTGAATGTTACTTATGTAAATGAAAAAGGTGAGCTCAGAAACTCTGACTGAATTGGGCCATAAAGAGATACACATAGAAAATTAGAAAGCCCATTGAATCGACTAGGGTTAGTTCTTCTTCCTACGAAGCGCCGCATATAAGCCACTCCTCCTCCGCATCCGCCGTCTGTCTTTCGGCGTTCCTGGAGTAACGAAGGTACTCTCTCCCCCCTCTCTCTCTCTCTCTCTATTCAGTCTTAGTATTCTTCATATTCCTTCATTTTATTGGGCAATCAAATGACGCACTGAGCAAACAATAAGCTGATCGGCTTAAAGAACAGATAGAGAATCTATCGTATTGTAACCAATTTGATTTTGGATGAACAGAGAAACAGGGAGCTACAATGTCGGAGAAGACGAAGGGAAGGAAAGAGGAGGTGGTGACCAGAGAGTACACCATCAACCTTCACAGACGCCTTCATAGCTGGTAAGTTCCCAAATAAACACAATTTTGCTTCGATTTGCCCTTCAGGTAGTTCAAAATTTTAGCTGTTTGATGGTTTCGTCAAATTCGTTAGCAGTTGGAAATTGCGTGTTATTAAGTAGAAATCTCACTATCAAGCTCTAAGCCAATGTTGTAATTCGAGTTGTGCACTCAAGCTATGAATGTGACCTTTTTGAAAGCTTGATGTTAAAAAGTTGGAATTTGTGTGTAAAACAGTACCTTTAAGAAGAAGGCTCCAAAGGCGATAAAGGAGATAAGGAAGTTTGCAGAGAAGGCGATGGGGACAAAGGATGTGAGAGTGGATGTGAAGCTGAACAAGCAGATTTGGAGCAGAGGTATCAGAGGTCCACCTAGGAGGATCAGAGTCCGAATTGCTCGTAAGAGAAACGATGACGAAGACGCTAAGGAAGAGTTCTTCTCCCTTGTCACTGTTGCTGAAATCCCTGCTGAAGGACTTGGTGGCCTTGGCACTAAAGTCATCGAAGAAGAGGATTAGTCAAACTTGTAACCTCTTACCAGATTTTTTTTAGTTTTGATTTTTTGCTATGTAGTGACTTTGAATCAGTGGATGCAGTTATTAGAGAGATTAATCTTCTTGAAATTTTTTCACTCCATGGATTGCGAGCAAGACAGAATCTGTGTGTCTTGTGATGGAGTCGATCAATACGACAACTTAGCTTATTCATGATCGTATCTGCAGCTATGAGTTTATTTATGTACTAAATTTTAAGTGAATTGTATGATGAATCAATAATTTTGTACACAAAGGGAACTAATCGCATTTTTTACCTGCGTAAACTGCAATATCCTCATGATTTGCCTTTATAACCTTGAATCTAGTTTTGACTTTTGACTCGATCATGGGTATTTACACAATATAGAACCTGAGTGTTTAGCAAAAGATGAATGGTTCTTTAGTTATGGTAGAGTCAAAACTTGCACTCTTGCTATTACAAATATACTCTGAAGAGTATTGGGATGTCTTTATATCTCTACCTTGCTTTATATGCATACATATAGTTCCTTAGTTTTTTCACTTCTTCAGAAGACTCCTCCAGTAGATGGTCCACATATAGACAAGTTCCAGCTAAGCTTCAATTTTAAAATACAGTAAAGTTTATATAAACATTAGTGTTAACACACACAGGATATATATAATTATATGTACCAGATAGATGCACATACCAAAGCGGCCCAAATGGCATCCATATAGCATCCCACCGGAACTTCGGAAGCCTAAAACACGTGTGAGACAGATTATTAGCACAAATCTACAGAGCACGGATTATTAGCACAAGGATTACTGGTACTAAAATCTGCATTATAATCCATGAACCAGCATCTCTGGAGCTCTATATTAAGATTAAGTGCACTCTTATATTCTCTTCACTCTAATAGTAGTAGTACTTCTGAAGGTCTATCAAATGTAAAATGGTATCTTTTTTTTTTCCGTCGAAGATGTAATATGGTATCGGAAGTGATGAAATATATACTCTCAACTGTACCTCAGCAAGTAATATAGCCAAAAGATGGTCAACGCAGATCCAGGAACACATGAGTACCAGAACCACCGTCTATGATCATTCTTCTTATTTAGTAGCCCGACGATTGAGAGGCAGCAAGCCATGATAGCGATCCACTCTGATACACAAATACGGTCATAAAAGTTTTCTTATTGCTATAAGAATCAAATAACATGTGAAAACTTAGAAAAAAATGAATAGGAAACCAAGCACATCAAAGTCTTCTCATAGAAATGAGGTTTCAGTATGGCCATAAATTGGTTCTAGTAACTATACTAGGAGGGAAGCAGTTTACTTACCTAAGGTCCAAAACACTGAAAAAGCAATCACTAGTTCTCATTCTACACTATTCCTTACTTCATCTCTTATGAAAGTGATACTCAGGAATTACAGCCAGAAATTGACCATATGAAAGTGTGCATTTGAGTAACATGCATCTAACATATCTGTTTCTTTCCCATATTGACACAAGAGATTACACAGAAACTTCCACACAAGCTCAGTATTGGATGTACCACCATATTGAATGACAGGACAGATGTTATAGACTGTGACTACAAAGTAAAAACACAAAGATGAAAGACAAACCAGCTGAAATGACCATCCATGAGTTGAGATCTTCCATGAAGTAGGCATGATAACGCTGCTCGGAAAAAAAAGGCATCACCTAAGAACTCATAAAAATACAGACTGTACAATATACATACCTTAAATCAAAGAGACATTTGTATATGTACGTCTAAAGCAAAATAAGTGCACATAACTCTATACACTGGCGGGATCATACAAAGGTAATAAGTGAAATCACTTCAGTAAAATATTAGCTGTCCATAGTCAGATTAAGTTCTTACGTTTTAATTTCAAGTTCGTCTATTGAAATCAAAGATCTCACTTCAAATGAAGACAAGGGATCTGATCGGAACATCAACTATGGACTCAATTTGATATGAACAAGAGGCTTCATATCTATCTTAAGAAAGAAAACTAATCGATCAAAATCGAAGTGCTACAAAGACGAGCAAGGACACATTTAGGGAGAGATTATCATACCAGTTCCCATGGTGACATGAACTGCTGAAAAATGGAGTAGAAGAGGAAAGCTCCATAGCATAACAGAAGAACCGCGAACACGCTCTACACAAAAATAGGAATATAGACTTCTTAATTAGAAACAGAACTCTCATATTTGGATACTGTTCTTCGATCATACCCTCCATTGCCGACTTTGCTGAGCGTGAGCTTCCTCGAGTGACCGAACGTACTCCTCTTGCTCTGTATAACAGCGAATGTAGCTAGAAAGTGTTACGAACTTGCTTTACGAATCTGCCTATCAATTCACAGGACGACAGAAAAAAACCTTGCGTATCAATCGGCCGAGAATCGATGTCGTCTGAAGTAGGAAGGACGAACTTATCATCTTCGTCGCCGCGACGAGTTCTCCGCCATGTTCTCGCTAGCTTCTTCATCGATTTTTCTTCACGAGGAAACGTAATTAGATTGCAAAACTCAGAGAAACGCAGAATTTAGATCGACAGGAATTAGGAAATCTTCAACGGCCTGGAGATTATTGTCTACGGAGCATTCAAGTTTCAACGAAAGTTTCTCCAGCCGAAAAAAACACTTTTCAGTCAGGGCCCATTTAGAGCCCAGTGTACGTTATAATAAGACGATCCCTACGATAACCCGTAAACCATCGTATCTTCTAAAACCGTAATAAACGAGACCGGCTTAAGTAAACCATCTTTTGCTATACTCAAACGTAGGCCTGTCCATTTTTGGGATGGAAAATCCATTCCCTCCCATGTTTTATTCTAGTTCCCGTTTTAAAAGGAAAATTAAAGCAAAAGTTAAAAGTACGTGAATTACATGTTGAATATGATGAGTAGATATATATTTCGTCATGCATGTGTGGAAATGCAAATAGGTAGGATTGAGATAACCTATATAAGTATTGGCCACGTAATGCTGAGTCAATGGCAGCTTTATTTTAGGGACGCCTTGACTTGTATTACCAGCTACAATCAAGCTAACACTTTGTTCATACATTTTGAGTTTTTTTTTTTTATGGTGTATACTTTTGAGTTTTGAGGACAGAACTCATGCATATGTAAGGGTTAAGGACAAAACTCTCTGTTTTGGTTTAAGGTTCCTTTTATTAGGAAGTTTAAATGTCCTTACCAACAGTATCTGAATTGAAAACTTTTCAAAGAAAGTAATTCTGACAAACGTTTTCTAGTTAATTACATCCATAAATCAAAAGGAAAATACAATCAATATAGCAGAAAGGAAATTATCGATTCCTATCTAAAATAATTAAAATCACGGTCAAAATAATAATTAAAAAAGAAACACAGTTTAAAATTAGCATAAATTTTCTTATCGTAAACTTTGGATGATAAATAACTTTAGACAATACCAAAAAAAAAAAGAAAAAAAAAACAGAAAGTCGTTTCTGGTTTGGATAAATATAAAAAACAAACTGTTTTTAGAAATACATAATTGCTGACAAGGACTTAAGATTTTCGCCAAATATCAAGGACAATCTTGATACTAATCCACCACCACACTATAAATACGCTAAAGTCCAATTTAAACTCGTCAAGTCTTCATCGCAAAAGTATATTTTCTATCTCCCATCGTCTCTTTCGTTTACGTTTCCTCTCTTTAAAACCGTTCTTCGACTATGACGATCTCTATTGAGAAGCCGATATTTGGTGAGTAAATATTCTCCCAATTTCTTAATTTTTCCAACTTTTCCAAGCAATGCACTGATTATCAGGCGGAAAGAAGATGTTTAAAAAAAAAAATCAGGCGGAAAGAGAATGACTAAAAAAAAAGGCTTTGAGCAAATATAATTTTATGTGTACAACGATTTATAGGATTTTTTTCACTGTAACAAACTTGAATTTTCTAGTAAAAGCAATGAAGTTCGGGGAAAACGCAATACAATTTTTTGGAAAAAAAAAAATAATGAATCTTTTTTCCCCAAATCCCAATATTATTCAACGAAGTTTTCTGATGTATATTTTAATATTCGTTCCAAGTCACAGACAAGAACGAAGACAAAACCGGAGAGTTAAGATCAGATGGAAGATTTTCGATGCCAAACATAGCTACTGAAGAAGAAGTAGCGCTCTTGGCACCTGAAATGAATGCATTCGGCCGTCAATTCAGGTTTTTATTCTACCATCTATAATAAATCTAACTAATCCAGAAACACAAAAACCGAGTTTTAGATTTATTTTTGGTCAGAATTCAGATATAGCCCTTGACTTGATCATAATATGCATACACTGGTGTTATGGTCGCAGGGACTACGATGCTAAGAGTGAAAGGCAGAAAAGTGTTGAAGAGTTTTACAGTTTACAACATATTAACCAAACTGTCGACTTTGTAAGATTCCTAAAACTGATTACGGTTTATATGTTTTTCGGGTGCAAATACGCTTTATGTATTCATTTGAATTAAATCTATGTGATCTACATAGAATACTAGACCCGTGCTACGCGCAGGCGTTTTTCCATTGTTTTTATGTTATAATTCTTCTCTATTATATTATACACGTGTTTTTTCCTTTTTTTATAGTTTTATATCTCGGGGATTTATGTCTCTTATAGAAGGTATTATTCGGGGTTGTTTTTTTTATAATTTTTTTGTTTATGTTATGGAAGTGTTATGTTTATTCTTGTTAATTTATTTTTGTTTCTGAAGTATTTGTTTCTTTGTTTTTTTAATTTGTAATTGTGAAAACACTTTCTCCGTTAGTATATTTTGTATAAGGCCTTGAGTCAGTAGAAGTACAATATGTCTATATTGAAATCGGGTTTGAATGGTTAATGTGAAAGTTTTTTTTTTAGTCTTTAATTTTTTGTATTATTTTATATTGGCTCATTTTTCTGCTATATTTCTTTGTTCGTTCGATGTTTATGAAATCCCATTTTGATTATACAAAGTCGTGTAGCTCTCTCAAATGTTGGCAAAACCCTTTTATTGTTGGAATTTTGGTTTAATGATAGAGGGTGCTTCCTTTGAAAGAGGGTGATTGAAATTTTGGTCGGACCAACCTTTTGTTCATATCCATTACTTTGGTCTCTAATTGAGTCATTTTTTCATCTTCCTTCTCTTTCTTCCTTGGATGATTCAGTGACGGTATCCTCCACTCTTGCGGTGTTTTTTTTCCAGAATCGGTGCCGGTCTAACCCCTCTCCATAATTTCTTAGATATACCTCTATTTGTCATCATATTGGGGAGCTGATCGGTTTCTCAACTTTGGAATTGGTTTTTTGGGTGTGTCATTGGTGACTCCAATTTGGCGTGGATTTCATGGATCCTTTTTGGGATTGGTAGAAAGTCCAGCGTTTATGGTTAAGCTGAGCTGAGTTGAGTTTTTTTTTTCTGGAAAATATCACTTTCGTCGAAAAATCTGTTTATGCAATTCCCTTTTGATGGTGATTTCGTGATTGTTGTCGTTCATATGATTTGTTTAATTTTAGTTTATGGTAGTGTGATATTTGATTTATTTAAAGTGTTTCATTATTTGCCGTAATTAGAGAAATCGGACAAAGCAAAAGTTTTTTTAAAAAAATAATTGCACAAATGGCTGCTAAGGTGGCTGCTGAGGTGGCAGCACCAGAAGAGAGAAAAGCTATCTTTATATATATATATACATGTGTTTTCTATTGATATTTACTTATTTGGAAATATATGAAAATGTATTTTATAGGTGAAAAAGATGAGGGCTGAATATGGAAAATTAGATAAAAAGGTGATGAGCATTTGGGAATGTTGTGAGCTCCTTAACGAGGTGGTGGACGAAAGTGATCCAGATCTTGACGAGCCTCAGATTCAGCATTTGCTTCAATCTGCCGAAGCTATCCGCAAAGATTATCCTAATGAAGACTGGCTTCATCTAACCGCTCTTATTCATGGTAATTTGTTTTAACTATAAGAGTATATATAATTTGGTTTTTTGTTTAGATCTTCTGAATTATGAAATAAAATGAGAATCATTATTTTTGTTCCAAAAAATATATAAAATGAGAATCGGATATGTAGAAAGCGAATTGAAATCAAATCTTCAGACTTCAGGTTGTCAACTTTTTTTTTTTGTTGCAATTTTATTCTTTATATGATTGGTTTTATGATTTATCTATCTAATCTTTTATTTTAGATAGGTAGGTACACAATTACTTCAAATTTAATACCAAACTGATCTATTTTTTTATCCAGCTTTTTATCTATGTTTTTCTCCGTAATGGTTTCGATTTAGCTTTGTACCGTGAATTGGATACAATCCATGTCGCTGTGTATCATAATTAATCATCACTTGAATTATTTAATGGATGATCAGATCTTGGGAAGGTTATTACTCTTCCACAATTCGGAGGACTTCCTCAATGGGCCACTGTCGGTAATTTAAACTAAATTTTGTGATCAATATTTAAATTATTCCCAACTATATATGATATTAATTTTTTTGTTTCTTACAAAAACTTGCAGGTGACACATTCCCTGTTGGGTGTGCCTTTGATGAATCTAACGTACACCACAAGGTAGAAAAGACTCAATCTATTAAATTGTTAATATAAATTTATGAATTTAAGAAATTAGTCTTAGACTGATGATATAATACTTGTTCTTAAAAGTTATACCAAAAAAACGATTAATTTACTGTCTCACATTAATTATATATACCTTTTCTTTTGCAGTATTTTCTGGAAAATCCAGATTTTCATAACCAAGCCTACAACACTAAAAATGGGATATACACTGAAGGATGTGGATTAAACAATGTCATGATGTCATGGGGCCATGACGACTACATGTACATGGTAATTAATTAGTTATTTACTTTCATTGCTAATTAAATGTAGTAAAATTTAATTAATCTGTTTTGAATAATGTAAAGTGAGTAATAATTGATGGTTAAATAATATATTCTCAGGTGGTTAAAGAGAACAGAAGCACCTTACCGTCTGCAGGACAGTTCATCATACGATACCATTCCTTTTACCGTAAGCACTTCAGTATTAAAACAACAAAATATGATTATAAATAACATTTTAAATTAATATTTAATGTTAATTACATATCTACAGCATTGCACACGGCTGGAGAATACACCCATCTTATGAATGAGGAAGACAAAAGGAACCTGAAGTGGCTACACGTTTTCAAGTAATTACATTTCTTAAACATGATTAACTGATTGAGTCTTAATCCTAAATTCCTAATAACTACAACCTCTAAATTCCTGTATATAATTGATCTTACAGCCAGTACGACTTGTACAGTAAGAGCAAAGTTCACGTTGATGTGGAGAAGGTCAAGCCCTACTATATGTCTCTTATAAAAAAAGTGAGTATATATTGCATGTTCTTTTCATAAGAAAGTAATTGTACATTAATAATTATTGTAATGCAGATGTATATTTCTTAAATGATTTGCTTACTTTTCTCTATTCTAATTTTCAAAATTTACAGTATTTTCCGGAGAGCTTGAAGTGGTGAAATGTGGAGGAAAAAAAGTAGCAATGAACATAGTCGATTCTGAAGACATTGTTATGACAATTATATGGGATCTCTAATTTTAAAAAGGCCACTTAAAAAGAGATCATATTATATAATTTGGCCAAAAAATACTATATATATATATATATATAAATTAGCAAAACATTAGGGAAACATGACATGCTTTTTTGTTATTTTTCCTTTTTATTTATCATACTTTGTATATGTTTTGCTTATATTTTTTTTTCGATTTACCCTTTTCTTTTATTTCAACTGTGTCAATACTCAATAGTAATAATCTATATATTATATAGATTTCAACCCTGACTACTAACTAACATCTAAATTAATTAGAAACCTAAATCTATAATAGTAAATATAAACAGCGTATTCAGTTCTAAACAGTGCCGAGGCTGACCCTGAGCTGAATTCCATGAAACATATATAATATTTAGGTGCCAAGTAGAGCTGTGAAAACACACTTGTATTGCAGTGGTATGATCAAATTCGCACATAGCAATAATTCAAATCCATGTATTTTTTCATATCTTTAAACATTTATGTATGTTGATGGGCCAAAAGCATTTCTGTTTTCCCAAGCATTAATTGGAGATCAGTTCTGGTTTTCAAAGGTTGACTCCATCATAGTATACATAGTGAGAAGCTTGGAATTGGTTTTTAATCAGCTTGTAATTCAGTGGTGTGATAAAATTCACTGGACATCAGATCAATGGTTCGAATCCATGTATAGCTGTTTTCATATGTGTTAATTGGATATCAGTTCATGATCATAAACGGTTTACTTAACTCCATCACATTTTACACAACTTGATCTATTTATATAATGATCAGCTCGAAAGCTAGTTTTTAATCAACTTAAGAAATTTTGGTGCAAGTATGAACAAAAAACTATTATATGATATTGCTTTACTAGTTCGATATAAATTGAAAGAAGTGGAATCAGTAAAAATGGAACGTAGATTATGGAAAATTACAACATGAGGAGGCATCTAAACAAAACAATGTTTTCTTATGCCATGGGGGAAGGGTCAAACCGATAAGCCCAATTATTTGCTTTACTACCTAAAGGCTAAACATAAAGACATATCATCATCATATATTTAGGTTCGGTGTTACTTGGTGATCTCTTTGGTGACTGGAGGAACATCGACCGAACCGTTGCAGTTGCCATCGTCCAGGAGAGCCGACATTGGCTGCTCTTTATCATCAGAGACATCTTTGGGGCTCAAGAAACTAGGTTGGTTCGTCGAAGACAATAGCCTCGCCCACATCCTGTCCGTAATCACCACATGGTTCTGTTTCTCCGTTATTCTCTACAACATCACAACCAATCCACAAAATGATGATGATGACATGACATGATAGATGATCCGTTTAATCATTAATCTAGCAATTTGATCCATCCAAAAACCATTCAAATCTGTTTTGTAACTTACGTAGAAGGGAATGTAGGTTTGTCTTCCGTTGACTAGACCACTGACGTAGCCAGTGTATCCAGCCATTGCACCATGCACTGCGCTCTGAGCCAGAAGTGTACAATAAACATTGTCTGACGCATTGCTTGGAACAGCCCGAATCATGTATGTTGGATCTGAAAATTAAAGGGAAATGCGCTAAGAGTCCAAAAAAATCAAGAAGCTCATAATGGAGAGAGTGCAGCAAGTGATATGAAACGTACCAATGTACTTGAGGTTCATCACCATCTTCTTCTGATTAAAATAATCCTACGACCAAGTTAAAAAGGAAAATTTACACTTGTTGAGTTTAGTCTGACTATAATATAATATCCATCAATGTTTGATAGTTTCTCTGTAATTTATGATATACCTTGATGCTTTGTGACAGCCAAAGACCAACATCTTTGAGAAGTTTGTTACCAGATGCATCCTTGAGAGTCATAGATTCCATGCTCTTCGACATTAGATCTTGTCCTGCACCTTCTGCAATCACAAGCACCATGTGACCACTCTCCTTGAGCCGTTTTTCTATGTACTCAAACAGTCCGCCTTCTCCTTCCAGATAAAATGGTGACTCCGGAATCAAGCAGCAGTCCACATCTCTGCTTGCTAGAGTAGCGTACATGGCTATGAACCCTGTTAAAGCATTGCACGCACTTGTGAGATAAATCTAACAAAAGAGCTTGATCAGGCGAGAAAAGAAGCAGCAGAGGAGTATATTACTCACCACTGTAGCGACCCATAAGCTTGACAACGCCGATACCGTTCTCCATACTCTCGGCTTCCACATGCGCTGCGTTTATAGCTCGCTGAGCCTCTTCTACAGCTGTGTCAAACCCAAAAGATTTGTCTATCACCTAGCCAAAAGAAAAATGTGAAGTTCTCAATCTCTTCACATAAAAAACATAGCTATTTCTATAGAGGTGAAGCAGAGTAGAGAGGGATACATACAGGTATGTCATTATCGATTGTTTTCGGGATTCCAACAACTGCAACTTTCAGGCCACGTCTTCTAATTTCCTACATGGTTACAATCAAAAGATCCGTAAGTTCTGAAATGGTATAAACTTGCAAGGTAGAATTGGGATTTACCTCAAATATAACCGATGCTCCTCTCTGTGTTCCATCTCCTCCTATAATGTAAACCTGAACGATGACAAAACAACCACAAAAACATCAAGAACTAATTTTTTATAACTCTTAGAGTAAAATACAGTGTAAGGTGGGGGTTATCATCAAACCTGATTAATTCCTCGATCTTGAATGCTATCAACTATCTTTACGGTATCGTGGCCACCTCGTGAGGTCCCGAGGATAGTCCCTCCACGCTTATGGATATCATTTACAGCTTTAGAGTCTAAGGAGACAGTATTCTTAGCATAGAAGCCTCTATATCCACCCTGAAAAAAGATTCAGGCATGAGAAAATGAAACAAACAAGAGCTTGAACGAGTCGGGAAGCACGTTGTTACAATCATGAAAACTTACATCTATTCCCAGTATTCTCTTCACTCCATACATATAAGATAGACTGCTCACTATTTCCCTAATCACGGTATTAAGGCCAGGACAAAGACCGCCACAGGTAACTATGCATGCATGCACTTCATCAGATTCAAAGTAGACCTGCAAAGAGCTAAGTCAACAGAAAATCATATTCAAATGAGAAAAAGGATCACATTCAGCAAAAGTCAAAACCTTTTGACGTGGCCCGGCTCGTCTAAAATGAATTCCTCTTGGACCGTCCTTGTGAACAACGATCTAAAAAAAAAGGAGAAGAGCCAATAAGAGACACATGAGCTCTAAATTCTTAGGCTGCAATGGATTTAATAGAAATCTCCAAACCAAATATACCTTCTGAGGAACACTGTCATCAGCATCAACAAAGTATTGCCTGAAAAATTTCCACAAAACAAAAAATGTAACAACTGCAAGCAAATGATTAATTAAATCACCATAGAACATAACTAAGAACCTTATTTGCCTAAATACCCGTGAAAAAAAGACTCACTTGACCACTGAGTATGCTGGATTGTCTTGCAGGGGATTAGGATAAGTCTGCAATAACATAAAACCAAAAATAAACAGGTGTGAGTCGGATTGATGATCATTGGGATCCAAATACAAAAAAAAATCCCTCTTTTATCCTTGGGAAATCTTATATTACTCTTAGTTGTTCAAAATCTGAGGAATTCATTTCATCTATCACAAGTTCCCAAAAAAAAACTAAACAGCTAAGATACACACACATGAACAAATATCTATCTATCTAGATCAAGTTTCGTCTTTTTGCAACTGTATAGATCAAAGCAAGAGTTTGAAAAAGAAAAAAGAGCCGAATCAGAGATGGAGAGGAACATACAGGAAGACCCGGAAGGTAATCGCTGAGATGAGGAACGTCTTCCAGAACATAACCGCAAGAACCATTGATGATCTTCGGCTTGCTACTTTCCACAGTACTCATAACGAAGCAAGAACAAGGAAATAACTCTCTTCGGTGGCAAACTTAATTATTTTTTTTTTAGAAAAAGGAATTCCTTTTTTTCTTGTAGGGAAACTTGGAAACTCGTCAACGAAAAATTGAATACGAAAGTAGAAGAAACTCGATCTCTGAAACGAAGAAGGGGAAAGAAATAATTAGTGAAATGGAATCAAATCCGTAGATCAAAGACAAGGCGACCCATTTTAATAGGATCAAAGAGTGTTTGACCATGGAGTCGGTAAGCAAATGAAAAGCCAAAGAAAGTGAGAGAGAGAGGGACCACTGAGGCTAAAGAGATGGTTTTGCTAAAAAAGGTTAATTTCATCAAACATGTGGCGGGCTTAGACGGATTTTGCCGCAATAACGTTGGGAAAATAGCTAAGAGTATATGCGAGTGTAATTATATAAGTAAATAATGTATTTATGTACTTCATAATGTACAATGTTTTTGGGATCTCTTTGACAAAAGACAGCAACGACGACGACTACTAAGTACTTGGAGAGAAGGTCGTATTTTCTAGAAAATACTATTTATTTAATGTTTCTTATTTAGTAACCTTAAATTGATTTTTTTCTACAAATTTTGGGACTTGGTTGACAAGCCATTTTACGTTCAATTTTTTTTGCAAGGCAAGAATAAGAGGTCTAAATGCGGGCAGATCCTTTCCGTGTTTAACTTAAGCTAAACACTACACAGGAATAGGTGTCTTAAGCTTAACTTAAGCTTAAATCCACAACGATGATCAGACAAATAGTAAAACACTCAAGTCACAGTGCTATCTTCAAGTCCTTTTGATCTATATGTAATAGTGACATTTGAGGATCTTTCTGCTCGCATCTCACTTTGCTTCTTCTCTTTGATTGATCTTATTTCTATAAACATAGAGATTGTTAACAGATGGTTTTCATATCGAATTTTTTAAACAGCCACGTCAAGAATAGACTAACAAAGTATTACAAGGGCAAATCTCAGTCATTCACATCTCTAAGAAATGATTCAAGATTAACCTTAAACCCCTTTCATGATTCACCAAAATCAGTTCAATGATATGATAAAACGACCTTCCGCGTTCAGTTTAACATTGTATTCAATTGTATACAAGGTTCCCCAACCTAAATGAGACGAGAAAACTTAGAGCTAAAGAACGCCTTTTTCACTAATTGTGCAGAAGAATTTTCAAAACAGATAAAACCCCTTTTTGTCTTTTGGGTCGTTTAATAGTATGATGGGATGCATCAAATCTTGTAAACAGGGGTAATTCCAAGAAGGTGGAAGCATTTTCGCATGACAACAGCTGTTGCTTCACAAAGTAAGAGACGGCTTGTCTCCTCTGGAGAACCAATGACCTGTAAAAAATTAAATGTTTTAAGTGAAATCAAATTCAATGGAATTGATGATGCAGCTATGCAGTCTGATCTCACAATATTAAATAGAAACATCGAATGTCGGGTATGCACACCTGACAATTAGAGTAGAATGTGGTGTAGCGGTCCGATAAATCGTAGAGGTACTCGCACAGCACGCTCGGCAACAAGTTGGAGCAAGCTTCCTCCACCGTCTGCAAATCGTTCACACATGGGTTTTGCAACTGATCATTTCCTTACCAAGAAAAAGAAGTCAAATACGATCGTAGTATCTAATGAACAGTGTTACCTCCGCAAATCGAAGCAAGTGAAGCCCCAGTGCTCGCTCTTCTGCATGATCCAATGCTAGCTTTCCTGTCTGCAGTAAAGCAAATGTTGAAACGTATGAGTTTCTCTTTATCATACTGCTTATGGTAAACTTATAACAGTCTTCGTAAGTGTTTGAGGATCCATTATTTATGAAAATGTGAAATTAGATAGAACAAACCCAAGGAAAAAAAATTAAGACAAGAATCCCCAATAAAGGGCTTAGGGTGTGCAATAAAATTGAATCTTAAGACTTCCAAGATTTAAATGCTCAATGTAGACACTGGCATGGAGTTGGCAGTTAAAAAAACTACTGACAATTGTTAATGCCTTCAAAACAAATAGATTTTAAATAGCATTTCCGTTAATATCAAAGATGGAGGCAGTTGGAAAGTTCAGGTGCAGCCAAAAGGAAGAATAGAAACCAAAAAGTAGTTAAGCGATCTGTGTTCATGCGGCTAAAATACCTTTTTCAGCTCATCTATGTCTTTGCCAGACTTAGCGATGATTGAAGAGATCCGAGCATGGGCGTAAAGAAGGTAAACGGCTGTATTTCCCTGCTCATGACATGTGACTAATAAGCATGTGTAGGTTGACTGCATAAATGCAAAATGCAAACTAGGTGGAAAATTCCAGTACCTTGTCACTAAGCATTTGATCGAAGCTGAAAATATAATTTGTCGTTCTGTTGTTCTTCAGGTCAGCATACCTAAGAAAGAAATTAAACAAAACCGCAAGTTAGCAGTAGCATGAAATTACTAAAACCACTATAAAAACATCTGATAGAACACTCATCATATTTGTGCAGTTACAAAAATCACAAAAACGAGGAGGATGGAGACAATACTTACTTCACCGCACCATATCCAACTGCCTCAGCTGTTTGGTCCAGCTCCTCGGGAGTCCATTCTTTGTCCTTACCTAAACAGAGAAACAAGGGACGAATAAGACCACAAAATAACTGAACAAGTGAGCGGTTCAACAGTTCAAAACGTAAAGAGTGCTGACACAAAGTTAGATACCGCGCTCAATAAGGGCAGTTTTACTGCGAGTCTTGGCCTCGTCTAGCAAATCAACTAGGCGAACTACTTCTGAAGACCGAGTTCTAAATCGCTTGTTATCTTCCCCGAGGACGAGACCAAAACCAACATGGTCAACTCTAGGGTAAGTTTTATCACTGTCTGGAAGCCAACCAGCTTTCCTGGCAGCCTGATTCATAGTAACAGGATAACCACAGCACTGTTACGACTGACAGTTTTAAGCAAGACACTAAAAAAAAAAAAAAAATCATCAACCCTACTTTGAAGAACATATTAAAATGCTGCTGCTGGCCAACATCGGTAACATATATGATCCACTCAGCTTTCTCTTCATTAAGCCGATACCTGGGCCAGGCAGATTTAGCATCAGCAGACAATTCATTAAACAATATGCAAGTTCAGATCAAGCCACACACTTCAGCAAATACAGACACAAAAAGTCATAATCTATGAGATATATATCCAAAGAGTGCTACAAAAATACAGAACTTATAGAAGAACTAACTGAAAGATAACCCACCAAAGAGCAGTCAGATCTGTTGAGGCATAATTAAAACCACCGTCACTCTTAACAACTATGAGTGGGATGTTGAAGCCTTCGAGGAAAATCACACGAGCACCTTCACTTTCTTCAACCAACCCCTTGCTATTTAATTCCTCAATTACGTTAGCGATATAGGGGTTGTAAAAGCTTTCTCCCTGTAATGTATCAATGTATATTTCATCACCCATCCATGTTCCTCTTTTCCATTATGTCTCAAATAATATATTATCGTTCAATCTATTCCTTTACCTTTTCTTCAAGCTCAACTCGAAGGCGTTGATAAACCTTGGAAAACTCGGTTCGGCTGATTTCACAAATCTTAGCCCAAGCCTTGCGGTAAATAGGATCTCCACCCTGCACCGAAGAAACGAAAAAAAAATAGACAAGTGAGTAATTTAGGTAGCTAAGACAGCTGCATATTGAAACACTGCCAAACAGAAGAAAGCACCAGTAATTCAGGTTAGGAGAATTTTTACTTACCTGTAGACGGACCACAGCCTGTTGCGCTTTTTCCTTGAAGACCGGATCCAGATCAAATTTACTTTTTGATTCTTTGTAAAATGCCTGTCAGATGACATGTAATATTAGAAACTAAATTGCTTTGGTTCTTCACATAAAGTATATTATGCCAATATTGGTACATAGGAAGGACTGTAAAGCTCAAGAGGCCATAAGGCAGCTGACCTGAAGATCTCCAATTGCTGTCTCTGTCACACTATCAGTATCAGGAAATTTCTCAAAGAGGTACTCAATTAGCATGCCAAACTGCAGAATAAACACTGCTTTTATTTCTTTGATAAATATTAGAATACAACAATAAAGCACTCGGTCTGAAGGTTAAGAAATTTGTTTGAAAGCAGAAAGTAGCTACCTGTGTTCCCCAGTCACCAACATGGTTTCTGCGTAGAACTTCAACCTTTGAGTACTCGAGCATGCGAGCTAGCGTATCACCAATGATAGTTGATCTAAGATGACCAACATGCATTTCTTTGGCAATGTTGGGAGAGGAAAAATCAACTACAGCTCTCTTAACCGGAAGTGTAGGCGCCCATGTGTCGATTCCATCGATTAGCATATTTTCAATACTCTGCGGATAGATGACAAAACAATTATGCTAAACATAACTTATTTATGAGGACTAGAAAATGATTATGCAAGTGAGCAATACAACAGGAGCACCTTGGCCATCCACTTAGCTGATAGTACAACATTAATAAATCCAGGTCCAGCTACAGAGCATGATTCCACCATCTCAGAAGTAGGTAGACTCTTCATAAGGGCCTATGTGAAAAAGGGAACAAAATAAGAGTTAAAGGAAATATAAAATCCCATAAGAATCTGCTACAAGACACAGAGCATACAAAAGCCACGGAACTGTAAAAGGCCAATCAAACCACAAACCTGTCCAACAGCTGGAGGTCCCTTAAACTGAGTACCCTTTCCTTTGATAATGGACCATAGGCCCATTGCATTGTTACTGCAGACGACAATATGATGAATATCTAAATTAACAAACAGAAAGGAACTTTAGTTTCATTTGAATAAAGTGAAAGAGGGAGCACCATTGGTAATCTCCAAATTTTCCAGGTTGAGAGGCAGCAACCAAGGGCGCAACACCAGGTTCATTAGGAACAGTTAATTTCAGCGACACATCAAAGAGCTTCTCAAGTTGACGTTTTGGATTTCCCGTGAATTCTTCATTCTGTCACAGCACTCAAAAATCAGTCATCAAACGGGGAAAGAAGAGTATTATACTTAGACAGTCTCCTGGATTAAAACAAAAAGCCAAAAACTCTGACATACAGCTGCCATGGTTGCCACTGACTTTGATTTGATTGCGAAAGCAAATCTCCTACTCGTTGCTCTCAATATGCCTGTCTAGGTTACAAAACCACATAGCAAGATCAGTACAAGCAATAGCAAACCCTCAAAAAAGCAAGAAAAAAAAAAATGAAAACTGGATTGCAATATTCTCCTCTTCTATTGGAGTTTCATCTAGAATTCTTACCAAGGAAGAAAGTTTCATTAAAGCACTGCTACAGACCATGTTGAATTATAAACAAAACAAAAAAAGCTTATCTTCTTCAACATTTAGATGTTTTCAGTACTTCAAACACAAGGAAACCACGAAGGCTTGTTAAGAAAACAAGCAAACGCAATATTATTTCTCGAAATTCCAATCAAAATCCCCAAAAAAAAAACACCACTGGAAAACAATATCAGAATTAGCTAGCAGCACAGAAACTAAGGAAAATCGGCTCCCTCTGCTAATAACAAAACTCTCATCTCAACTAATACGGCAGTAGAAATGTTACTCCATGGCCTAAAGCTCGAGAAGCAATTGGAGAAATGTAGGCGAGAACAGAAATCACAAGTAGAGATAAGGAGAGAGAAACGGGAAGATTAGAGCTCGGAGAGAGGATTTTACCAGTCTGAGACGAGTAAGAAGACAAATAAGCGAACTGATGGTAACGAGAAAAACGATTGAAGGAGAAGAGAGAAGACGGCGGTGTAGCTGATACCGGAAAAAGGGTTAGGCTTAGTATTGCCATAGCAACTTCTTTCCTTCTTTTTTTTTTCTTTTTTTTATTTTTTTTCCAAAAGGAAACTAAATTTTTAATTTAATTTTAAAACAATTTAGGTGTTGGGCCAAAAAAAATACTAGGCCCAGTATGCAAAATATGTTTACGAAAACGTGGTTTGGCGTTTTAAACATTTTAGCGTCTGCGATCGGCAGATTCGCTGCACAATCGGCGAATTGCACACAAACCAGCGGGAAAGTTATAGTCAGTCGACGAGGAAGGCGAACATATAAGAAGGGAGGTGGAATCATACCACGGTGTATAAACTCAGACGATCGGCCGAACACGGCGGCAGACGAACGTAGTAGAGCCAGCGGCGAGAGCTGTGTCGTTAGGGTTTTTCTTATGTGCTGGAAAATCTGAGAAGTGCGGAATGATTCAGGAACACTTTTGAGTTTTTGAGGGTCCTTTGACTAATTTTTTTTTTACGTCATCCTTTGACTATTTATTCATTTCCACATTTTCTTAAATTCTTGTTATTATATTTTTCAAAAATTGCAATCGAATACATGAAGTAATCCGTATATATTATTTCACCCAAATCATTTTACAAATCATTTTTTGGGGTTATTAGTAGACATATTGATCGACCCAAACCGACCAAACTGTAAATTAAACTGGATTAAATTAAAATATAGTTAATCTTTTTCCAATTGCTTTCCATGTTAGTACAAACTAAATCAATAATACTTAGAGGATGTCATGATTGTAAAGCTATCAAGTTGTCTCCTCCCGCTAAAATGTTTCCCTAATCTTAATTAAAATGCTTTCAGACTAAGATTCAACTAATATTCCATTTTTCACCAAAGTTATGATTTTTCAATAAAACCACATTTTTTTGTTAAAGAGTTTGTCAAACCGACTCTGAATAAAAAGGTTATCGAGATATTTTTATTGATATTCGGATATGGCAAATCTTAGGACAATACATAATAGAGGGATATAAAAATGAAATCAAGAAAATGATTTCTTAGATAAACTAAAGAGCCAAAAAAAACAAATTTGCTTAGAAGAGAAACCCAAAGGCCAGAGTGACTACGGTAGCGAACAAAGCGGGGATCGACAAGGAAGCGTCAGAGGTGGGGCTCGGAGCCGGAGCCTCCACGGCGGCAGCCTGTTGCACGGCAGAGAAAGCTATCATCGCCACCAAAACAGCCACAAAGAGTTTCATCTTCAGTGCCTCCATTGGTGAATAATCTTGAGAAAGCAAACGAGAGAAGAGTTTAGAAGTTTGTGTGTTTTGTGGTGTGTTGTTATGTGTTGTGACTTGTGGGTTATATATACACATGGGTGCGTGTTAGGCCAACTGTGTATGTATCACTTTACAGTTTAACTAACACCAACCCATTTAATCAACTTTTAATTGTTTTAATTCTTTGTTTTTGTTTAAGATAAATTGATTTGTCTTCGAGTCATAATCTTTCACTGGATTCTAGATAAAAGTTGATTATGAATAAATTTGTGTAGTTGTATTATCTCTAAGACCTACAAAAATTCTTAAATTTCTTACTTAATCAAATCTATAATTTAAAACGAATATACTACTTTTCGTGGTTTAAGAACTAAATAAATCAGTTACACAATGCAGATCGATGTTGATGAACCTCATTTTTAAAGTTTATTTTTATCTTACGGTTAAATTAGTAAAGCATTAGTCTAAATAGTTAACGTTTTAAACTAAAAAAATGGTAGAGCAGATAAAACCAATTAATTAAGGGTATTTGGTTTATCAACTAAGATATTTAAAACAGCTGGAAAGAACCGTGCCGCCGACTTTAGTTGTTATCCAGTTTTTTTTCTAGAAGAATATAATAGTTTGCTTCAAAGATTATACAGTTCATAAGGTGTTAGCTTTCAAATGATACAGTTCATAATAAAAACGTTTTATTTATAAAGACTATGAGTAAAAGATCTAGGAAAATGTTGTTTTTTTCTGTGACAGTCGTGAAATGAACAGAAAATGAGAGAGTAATGAGCTGTTTGGCTGTTTCTTTATAGGTTAAGAATATGGAATTTGATTGATGACTCCATGTGCTCCTAGTTATGTATAATTGGCTGAGTCCATATCCATTTCTCCCCAATTATTGCTCACTATTCGATGAAAGAAGAATTTATAAAATGTAATTTTTCATTTTATTATATAACAATAAAAATAATAAAGAACTGTAGTTTATATGACTGCTATTCTTTGTAAATTGACAACGGGGTTTACAGTATATAAAGATTTGATATTATTTTTAAAGTTTTAAATCTCAAAACCAATTAATCAAAATAGATCAATCATGCTAACAGAATTATTACATGGGCAATTGGTCGGGGTATATATTTCAAACTAATATGATCGGGATATGCGGTCTGGTAGTTTGTACTAAATTCTTTTGATGATTTAGTAAAGACTGATCTCGGCTCTGATAGATGTATGGGTCTAGGTGTGGAACTTCCCGGTTCACAAAAAAAAAAAATTGTTGCATCTTATTCTCATTAATTTATAAAGACATTTCGAACCCCAGATTCATTTCTTTATTGTTTCATGAATGTTGCGGGGTGGTTTAATTAGCGAGTTCAAGCTCATGTTATGCCTATTGAATTAGGCTACTCTACCACACAAGAATTTGATTCAAATTCAAACTAAAGATATAAGAATCATGAAGCTATTTCAAACTTACAAAGTATAAACAAGCTTCTTTCTTGGAAGTCAAGAAACCAAAAACTCACAAAACCAAGAGACCCAACTCCCAAGAAAGATGGTTTGGTAGAAACATACCTTTCTTGAACTTAGAAATTGCCAATTACATCAGACACAGAGCAATAAAGGTCGAGACTTGCAATCAAATGGAAAAAAAAAAGATTATACCAACGAAATGTACCCGTTGAAGACAAACTGCGATGATCAGCGAGAGATCAAGAAGGCAAGAAGAGTATCAATGTGACAAAAACATGAAGAAAGCTCGCCGGAATTGACGATCAGACAAAATCTGTCTCCCAAATAAGTAGACACAAGTTTCCGAGGATCAGATTACAGAAATTTCCAACACTAAAACCGAATCAGCTACTCAAAATCCTCTTGATCTCTGTTCAATTTTACCACCGAAGATACAAAAAGAAAATCAAAGACTGCTCCACTAGTCTCAGTACTCCGAGATCAAACCGAGTCAACGGTGAAGTGCAGATTAAACACGAATTGATGATGGTCTAATCATCAAGGAGTGAAAAATTGAATGACCTCAATTCTAGACATATTCTGAATATGATATTCACAAGGATTCAAACTGTAACCAGGATCCTGATTCTTCAGCTAAGATCAGGAAACAAGATCCGATTTCTCCAAATCGCAAGACATTTAAAAAAAAAAACAGAGAGATTGAGAAAACAGAGTGACTGCGACAAAAAAAAAAACAAAATGAGAACTTTACAAAGAATCCAGTTTGAAACTGATCACTCAAAATGCAGATGAAAGTGGTTCTGATATGTAGCGACGGAAGCTGAAGCTGAGCCAGAAGCAAAAGCGTGAACATCACGATCGTCTTCTTCGTCAGCTTCAGGATAGAGCAAACCTGGCGGAGGAAGACAGAGGATAGTCAAGAACCATAAAGCGAGCCGACCCATTTGCTGGAGCGGGAAGAAGCAGACGAGCTCAAGCATCTCGCGGCTGCTTATACGATCGGACGGTGGGATCCGCCGTAATCTCTGCCAAATCTCCGCCGATAGATGGGCTACCGACATCACAGTCCCGCCGTTGAACACCATATATCAGTACAATACTAAATTACAGAACGTAACTGTTATATTTTTTTGTTTTTCTCTCTTTCTTGAAGAGTTGAAGAGGGTGATGATGATTCCGCGATTTCCGTCGGATTTGTCTAATGGTCTGGGTTTTTTTCCAGATCTTCAACCTTCGTGATTTTGCCACGTTGACTTCAATGTTTCATCATCATCGTTACTCATTTCACATAAGTTAGTGCCTAATCCGGTTGTTTAATTCCATATAATAATATTCAGCTAAGTGAATTTCGGTTTAAAATTTGGTTTTCATAAGGTGGGTCCGAGATTTGCCGAGTTGGCAGCATATCATGAGATCGAAGTACGAGAAAGCGGCTAATTCATGCCTCAACCGAGTGGAATGGTACCGATTAGTACTTGTACAATTATGCTGTGCTCAAACATGCCTTAACTATTGAAAATTTGAATATTCATACCTAAACTCAAATTTTTTGGCCAAAACATGCATTGACTTATTTTTTGTTAGTCAACTCTGTCAAATTGTTAACAGATATGAGTTAGCTGCCATGGTGGAATCTGTGTTGGAACGATAATACTAAACGACGTCGTTTTAAGTCGAGAAAAAAAAAAGTACAAATTTTTTGAACATCTAACTATTCAAACCATAGACATCCTCTATAAAACATCCCTTGATGCCACTAGACCAAATGCAATTATTAGTTGTAAGTCGCACCATTAAATATTTTTACTATTCCTACAATCATTAGAAAAATGAAAAATCTAAAGTCGTTGAAAGTCACGACATTTGTGAGTTTCACCAAAGCTCGAAAGGGTCTTCCTTTTATTAAATCTAATAAGATGTTTGTTGCTTTTAACTTTAAACAATTGAATTAAACTTTGCTGGTTTTTTTTTCGATTCTCAATACTCCTATGAATCGAATTCATCAAACGATTGTTGTTTTAGATCTGGTGAAATAAAACCAAATCGGCCGCAGGGTTAACGGGAGGAATCACGAGGAGACATGAGGAAGAAGGAGAAGCAGCAGAAGAAGAATTAAGAGTAGAAATCGGTTAATGGTGACGACAATGACGATTTCGATCCGTTTGCTGAGTTTTTCCCCAAATTTGAACACAGGCCTCGACGAAGAAGAAGATAGATTCTTCATTAAAAAAAGATGAATAACCAAACCAATACGATGTCGTATTTTTTTTTAATAATGGCCATGGGTAGTTTATATTGTTTAAGTGTGCGATAGGTTATCAATTACTTCATCTGGTCTACTGGTCTTCGGGCTCGGATAAGTGGGTATGGTGCAGGGTTTGAATCTTTGAGCTTGCAAAAAAAATTTTCTCAGAAATATACAAACGACGTAGCATCATATCTCTGAGATTCCAACGTGGCAAGTTAGTCAGCCCAGTATAAAAAGTCAATGCATGATTTGGCTATAAAAATTCTAGTTTGGGAATGAATTTACACATTTTAAAGAGTTCAGGTACGTATAAGCACAATATTAAAGTATAGGCATAAAATGATACTAGTTCTTGCGGTTCATTTTAAAGAGTTCAAGTACGTATAAGCACAGTATCAAAGTATAGACATAAAATGATACCAGTTCTTGCGGTTAAGGCATGGGCCGCTTTCCCCGATCGAAATACTGTAAATGATTGCTACTAATCCTAACGGCGCCGTATCAATTGTTTGCGTATTAGGGTTTAGGCCAACCACAACTTGATCAAACTCCTCTGATTAATATATCAATGACCCAGCTCTGGAATCTTCTTGGTCTCATCTTGTCATTTTAGAAAGATCCAAGAAGCACTAAGGAACTACGAGGGTAATCTACAAACAATCAAACTGTTAAGTTTTTATTTTTATTTTTTTATTGTTCATCTACTCGGAAGTATGAACCCCTTTAGGATTTATAATATACAGGCAACGATCGTAGACAATTTTTGTCCTTTGGCCACTACTAGCTGTAAGCTTGAGAATTCAGGGGAGATAGTGTTTGAACATGGACATTATCAGTCAACTTTCGGATGATTTGCTCTTGCGAATATTGTCATGTGTTCGGACAAAAGGTGTTGCGGCCACAAGTCTTTTGTCCAAAAGATGGCGGTCCCTTTGGATGTTAATCCCGAATCTTGAATACGATGATAGCACTCACATTGGTGACTACAAGTCCTTCTCGCAGTTTGTTTACAGGTCCTTGCTATCAAATAAGGCACCCGTTCTAGAATCTTTGCATCTGAATCTTGGCGCTGACTGTCCTGTTATAGATATTGGATTATGGATCGATATTGCAGTTAGTCGCCGTGTGCGTGAGTTGGAAATTTCTATTTCTTCATCCGTGAAAGGCTCTGTTAGTGTTAGTTTGCCGAGTAGCCTATATTCCTCCGAAACGCTTGAGACCCTGAGACTCATCAGTTGCGTTCTTTTGGATGTTCCTGTTCACGTTCGTCTCCCGGCTCTCAAAACTCTGAGCCTTAGGCTTGTTGATTACATAGACGACACGGCTCTACCACGTCTTTTATCCGGTTGTTCAAGACTTGAAGGGTTGCTTGTGGAACGATATGATGGAGACACAACAACGGATGTCACTGTTGTGATCCCTTCTTTACAAAGATTAACTATGTTGGACCAAAATTCTGGAACAGCTGGTCGGTTTGTGATAGATGCTCCTTGTTTGAAGTATCTTAACATTAAAGATTGTGTGCTTTACAACTTTCGTCAAATTGAGAATACGCCTGAGTTGGCTGAGGCACATGTTGAGATTACTCATGGAGCTACTCAGAAGTTTCTGAGTGCTCTTACTTCTGTCAGACGCCTTTCTCTATGTTTATCACTTTCAGAGGTAATAAACAAATCTTGGAATATTGAATCTTGTGATTGTAGATTATGATTCCTCTCAATTTTTTTTCATTTATGTTGTTGTTTTTAAATCAGGTTATGCATCCTTCTGGTATGAGTTTCAATCAGCTTGTTCATCTGGACTTGTATACAATTACTAAAGGTTGGTGGGATCTACTCACATGCTCCAAGATTCCCCCAGGCTACAAGCTCTCAAACTTATCGATGTACGAGTTCTGTATAATCTTGTTTAATCTAGTTTAGTTTCCCAATATGATTGACTGATAATAACGATGATGTTGTGTTTTAGAAACATGATTCTGGTTGTTCTGCCAAAGAACCCCCAATTGGTTGGAAGCCGTCGAACTCTGTTCCCAAGTGTTTTTTGTTTAGTCTCGAGGCTTTTGTGTGGATCGGGTACAAAGGGAGACAAGGTGATAGAGAGCTGGCAACATATGTCTTAAAGAATGCTGCTTGTCTGAAGACAGCTACTTTCTCTCCAGAATCTACTAATGTGGGAGACAAGTATCAGATGCTCAAGGAGTTGGCATCTGTACCTACAGCTTCAATATCGTCTCAGCTTCTTTTCGACTGAACAATTATCATACATTTAGTTCTCTTGGTATCTTTTCTTATGGCTGTTTTTAGTTTTTGGTTGGAACTATTAAGTGGATTTGGTCTGAAGGTTACAATCTTTTATCAGAAGCGCTTATTGTAGCTTCTGATGTAGTTCCTCTGCATATTTTGCCGTAGTTTATTAGTAAGCAGAATAATGAGGATTAGATTTATAATGGGACCTGACGGGCTGAGCTGTGTTCTGGAAGCCAATCCGGTTTAATTCTTCGATACAACCAATTTTTCTCTTCTATATTTCGAACCATAAAGTCGAGTAGTTTTGGTATCTCAAACAAATCAAGATTCTAGGGCATTTTCATGTTCTGTTATCGCCTTTGTTTGTTTTGAGTGTTTTATTTCGTCTGCCCATAATTTGTTTCTGTATTCAACTGTGTTGGATTTATGTCAGGTTTCAATCACTACGGATCATTATACATCAAGGAATCACACGCAATTTGATATTTCGTGGAAAATATTACTTCAAGAGGATTACTAATCATTGTATGCCATAGTGAATGAATTTTATTAAATTGAATTACATGGATTGATGAGGAAGGTCATCAGGAAAAAGAAATGTCTGAACATGGACAAATGGTGTGTTTAAAGCAAATGATAGGTAAATTAAGTGAAAATCAACTTTAGTGTAAGAGTAACAAAACAAGGCCTCAGAGATCTTGGTGGTTAACCGATCATCAACTGAATATTCTTCATCAAGAGTAGCAAATATTTTTCTTGCATCACTGGCCTACTCAAAATATACTGAGAAAACATTAAAAAACAAAAATTGAAATAGCAAATTGGGAAAAAAAAAAACAAATAAGATGAGCAATTTGTGATTTTCTTTATAAATGATGATGAATCAGAAGTAGCTGGTTTATGATCACATCTTTCCCGAAGGAAATCAATGGGAATCCGAATGATTTCTTTCGTCATCTCAACACCATCTACAGATTTAAGTATTTATAAAGACCTCAATCAAAAGTGAAGATCTAATTCACCAAGAAAATAATACGAATCAGAGAGCAAAGAGAAAGAAAAAAGAGGAGTATGATGATGAGTCAAAAGTAGCTGGTTTATGATCACATCTTTCCCGTAGGAAATCAATGGGAATCCGAATGATTTGTTTCATCATCCTTACCATCAAACCCCTCAAGATTTCGAAAGCTATATAACACAGAACATTCGAATCTAGGACTAAGAGAACAACATTCCTAACGATAATTTCTCATGAATCATCAAAACCCGACAGAGAAAGAAAAAAAGAGATTTAAGAACATTGACGCGAGATAATGAATACAAGCAGGAGAGAAGTTGTATATATACGGCGACGAAGAGGTTGACTACGAAAAGGAGCCCTAATCTCTCTTCTTTGACGAGACGCTGTCGTATTACATGAGGGCTTATGGGTCGGATCTTTTCGTGGGTGGGCGTATAATTGGTATTTTAACTTTCTGAATAAATTAAAGTTCTTTCAATGGGACTAAAGCAAAACAATTTATCTTGGCAAACATAATTACACGAAAAACCTGATTATACCAGCTTTGTTACTTAATATGGGACAAAAGTGAAGGAGAATACAAACACACAAAAACATGAAAACTTAGCTATTACTAATTGTTAATATATATTTTAGAGCAATATATAATACAGACTTGAGAGCATATTGTGTTCTTAGCAATAATCATGTTGAGCTGCAATGGAACGATAGATTCAGTCTCAAGTACGAAAGCTTCGGACCAGAAGCTGCCTGTGAGGACAGAATCTCTCCTGAGACTGTGTCTCGCTCTATATATAAGATCATCGGATCAACACTTTGCCAACGAACTATTTCCGAAGACCAAAACCTGAGGTTGCCTGCCTCCAAACGAAGAAGATGCGGGTGTGTTCTAACTTAAACCGATACTTCTTGCTTCAATTCTAAAGCTTGAGGTGTTGGTGTTGGTGTTGCTGCTCTATCCTTGACAAATGTCCTAAGGCACCCGTTGATTATGCGTGGCGCTGCTCCATCACAGAACCGTTTTGCAAGATCAACAGCCTTTCTCGCATCATTTTTGTAACAGTGTTAGTTCACAACAAGATCAAGGTTATTGCATTGCAAAGCTAACTGAACAGGGAGATATATATAGAGAGAGAGAGAGAGATACCTCGTTAATGACGATTGGGTGTCGAGTTTCAAGGACTGCCACTTCAGACATTGCTAAGTGAAGAATCGAAAACTCTAGTATTCTTCCAGCTGGTGCACTCTGCGAATAGGTGCAGCAACATTCATAAGGTATTTTATTGGTAGTAGGAGATGAATATATATATACATATATATACAATCACACACCAAAATAAGTTGCTGCTTCTAGTTTCTCAAGCTAATTCAAAAGCAAAAGTTGATCTCAGGGTGCAAACAGCTTGTAATAATGAGAGCTATCACAACATAGGGGCAATGATCAGAAATGAAGCTTTGAGTTTGGTGATCCCTTAGATTTCAATTATTCAGTACTTGCCACGAGTTGGAAGTTCAAGTGGTCATTTTTTTACCTTCCAATCTGGCGGGGAAATTTTTTCGATGATGACGACATGACTATCCCATTTATCAACCACTGCAGCCAATAGTTTCTTTGCAAACCTTTGGAAAAGCACGTAGTGGGAATAAAGCATTCAGATTTTATTTCAGAGTAAGCAGCAATTACAAACCACTGAAACAATTTATAGATTACCGTAAAACAAGTTTGCTGTACACCAGCTTAGGGGGAGCTGAAAGCACTTCTGCTTCTGCAGAAAGAGAGGATAAACAGCAGGTTAAAAGATAGGAAATTTCCATGAGCCACAAACAAGAGTCTCTTTGCGATATAAGTAAAACAAAACACGGAAACATATCTTCAGGATAAAACTTACCGATTTTCGATTCGTTTTCATCACGGCGCACAAGCTCATCTTCCTCTTCACTTGTTTCTGTTTTAACTGGGGGTCCTCCAAAACTCATGTGATTATACTCCAACAGAGACGTCTTGTCAAACTCGTATCCAGGCTCTGTACAAACCAATCATTATTATTCACTGAAGTTATGTCACAAGCATATAAATGAAGAATCAAGCAACTGATTTTTACAGAGTGGACTAATCAGAACCAGGATATAGTATCCACAAAACCACATAAATTACAATGAGATTCCTACATTCGTGACTTTATTGCCGCAGGAAACAAAACAAGATCAAAACATGTTTAGTAGGTACTGGATACTTACCTCTTCTTGCATTTATCCTCTTCTCAAAGAGCCGAATTGGGTCTGAACCTTCTAAGCATGCGGCATAAAGTATTACCCTGTTAAAATCATCCAGAAACATATATCAGAGAAGGCAGATTCATCATTCATATAAATAGCAAAAAAACCATACAGTAGTTCATCTTTAGCTGAAACTTTGAAATGAAGTAAAAAGACTTGATTTTTATAGACTTGAGGAAATATCATTTCAGGTTTGAGCACGACACACATGCAATTCTCTAATCTGAGCCTAATTCGTGTCCCACCAAGCCGCAAAGATGACGGATTGTTCCAATTTCAAGTAAAGGCGAATTCTCTCATTTCCAGCTAAATTTCCAGTTCCATAAAAATCAACGAAGCGAATAAAATTTCAGAAACGAGCATGGAAGGAACCAAAGAGAGAAAATAAAAGCATACAGAGCGAGCTCGCGGGCGGCTCGAGGGCTGCTTAATCGGCCGCTCTTATCTATCTTCGGCATCGGGACATCTTTCACTTCCTCCGCGGAAATTGTCGGCGTACGTAGAGCGCCTCTCGCCGGAGATAGAATCAGCCGTAGTGACGACGAACGGCTATTTGCCGTTCGCAGGGATACCAAGTTCGTCGGCCGGAGCGAATCCACAAGTGTAAATCCTAGAGAACGATGAGAATCAGGAGAAACATTACTGGAGAAGTAACAGAGACTCGAGGAAGAACGTAGGCAAAGCGGCGAAATGCTTCCCTCCATTTTTGTTTCGAGCTCTCCTGCTTCTTCGTGTTTAGTGAGAAGCAGATAACGATATCCGTAAAAATTAAAAATTTAAAACCGGAAAAGAAAAAAATCTATCGGAGAAAGGGATAAAAGAAATGCAAGAAGAAGAAACGTACGACGACGTTTTCAGAACTTTGACCAACTAAATCGATCGAACCTATGACCTTCGCATAAATAGCACGACGCTCTAACCAACTGAGCTAATAGGCCAATACGTTAAATATTAGTACGTGATAATGAGTTTGATTGGTGGCATCAACTGCTCCGTTGAGACAGATGATTAAAAAAATACTATAATCAGTAAGATTGGTTGGAGAAAGCGTTTAAAACGTTGGTTGTAATCAGCGTTTGAAACGAATGGTTGAAAGATGATTTAAACGGTTAGAAATTAATTTTTAAACGGTTATAAACTATTAAAAAATGAGCATTTAAAGTAAACGATAAGTTGTAACCAGAATTTTTTTTAGTAATAAAATATATGATTTAATATCGATTTCTAATAATAAACTAGTAAAGTTATTTGTTTTTTGTATATATATATATATGTGTTAATTTTTTT
The DNA here is from genome assembly GCF_000478725.1 of Eutrema salsugineum. Classification (NCBI taxonomy): domain Eukaryota; kingdom Viridiplantae; phylum Streptophyta; class Magnoliopsida; order Brassicales; family Brassicaceae; genus Eutrema; species Eutrema salsugineum. The sequence continues at coordinate 5,843,951 of NW_006256909.1, read as the reverse complement.
TTGTTATTACATTCAATTCAAATCATTTAAAAAAGAATTATTTTGAATTGTTTAAAACTATTTCAGAAATAATTATTGTAATTTTTGTTTACTCAATTTTCATATAATAAAGTTAAACTATGTATTATATTATTATTGTATCATTTTATAAATAATTATCTAAAAATTTTGTACTAATAATTTTATATATTTACACTATTTAACCGCTGTAATACTATCAATCAAGCTAAATTTTCAACCGTTTTCTGTTATAAATATTTTCCAACTGTTATTTCTAATCGCCTATTTTTTAACCATTTCTGATATAATCGTTTAAAATTTTCAAACATTTAAACTGAATCACCAATGGAACCAATAACCAATATCAATTGAAAAGATTGGTAAGATTGCTCTACAGGGGAGTTTTGTGAATATGAGGACAGGACTGATGAGGAGTGACGACACGAGGCAGGTTTCTTTCATCTTCCGCACTTTCTATATTGTCATGATTGCATGCTGATGTAGTGATCATTATACAGTAAATTTATATATAATTTAAATGAATGTACTTAGACTTATAAATTAAGTTTCAAGTGTTCAAAAGTTTCAGATTTTTGGGTTTTGTTCAGTTTAGATTTTGCTACTGACTTCTGATAATATTTTTTTTTTTGTCAACGACTTCTGATAATATATGTTCCAAAAAGCAGCCGGATTCGAGAAACACAGAACAAACAAATTAAAACAATGGTTTTTTTGCTAAAAGGTTTAACAGAGGGGTGTTCAATCTGCTGACCGAACCGACCGATCCCAACCTAACCAAACTAAAACATTATGGTTGGTTTCGGTTATTCCATATACACCGAATAAAATGTCCTTTCGGCATGACTTTGCATCTTTATAAAAAGGAAAAATAATTAAAAAAAAAGGAAAAAAGAATTAGAAAAAAAAGGAAGGACAGGTTTCTTTCTTCTATCCCATTCTTGGAGAGAGATTTCCGTAGATCTTTAGTACTAGAAGCCATTGATAAATCCAACTTGTAAAGTCTAGGTAAATTTCTCTATTGTTAATCGAAATTGGCTATTTTGAGGCATGAATTAGACTCGGGGTACCTTGTTTTAGATTTTGATAAACTCTGTGATTTCCATCGCAAAGTTTAGTTTTTTTGTGTTCTTTCCGTTGTGAATCTGTTTATAATTTTGAGAATTTTATAGTTTCTATAACCCTCGAATTGTTGTTTCTCATCAAGTTTTGAATTATATTTTTTTTGCAGGATTAAGAAAGGGATTATACTCTGACTCTGATGGCTACAGATCGGATCAGCAATCTGCCAGATGAAATTCTCGGCAAAATCCTGTCTTTAATTCCGACCAAACTTGCTGCTTCGACCGCGGTTCTGTCCAAGAGGTGGATGAATTTGCTTCCTCTTGTAGACAGCCTTGATTTTGATGAATCGATGCTTCTATATCCCGACAGAAAAGACGGAGAAGAAGAACCAACAAGTATTGAAAGTCGTCGTCGACGACGACATCGCTTCTCTGATTTCGTGGACAAAACACTTGATCTGTTAAGCAATTCTACCATCAAGAAATTCTCTCTAATATGTGATTATGAGGATGACGAATCTCGTGTCAATTGTTGGATTCGCACTGCTCTGGGACGGGGCAGCGTAGAGCTAAACTTAAAGTCAAATTTCAGTATCGGTATAGATTCTGAGTTTTTCACAAGCAACACACTGGTTAAGCTCACAATAACCGATAAATTTTGTCTTGAAGGTCGTCGTCTTCCTCTTGGAGGAGTGTTTTTCCCTGCGCTCAAAACACTTACACTTGTTTCAGTTGCCTTTATATCTCCTAAAATGCATCAGCTCTTCATCGAGGGCTGCCCTGCCTTAGAAGATTTATTCATATGTGTTTGGACGGGCTACTTGTCGACTCCATACGTCAAGCGATTAACTATCACTAGTGATTTTGATGACGATTTCGAACTCCGTGGCCTTACTCTTAAGACAAAGAGTTTGGTGTACCTTGACTACTCTAGTTACGTTGCGGCACATTATTTTGTTGATTTGGATTCGCTTGTCGAAGCTAGACTAGATCTTCGATTATATGGGTTAGATGATGATGGTTGTCCAGATTTCAATGAAATCTGTGGCGATATTTCAACTCTGATTGAAGGTATGAAAAACATTAAGAGCCTTCAATTGTCTGCTGATTCTCTAGAGGTCAGTTTTGCTGCTACTACTTCTTCTTGTAGTATCTATCACATGGTGATAATGGTTTATGTATCAGGTGTTTCACTTTTGTTGTGACTCCATGCCCGTGCTCAACAACCTACTTACTTTATCTATCGAAAGTGACGAGGAAAAAGGCTGGGAAGTAATCCCACGCCTGCTCCATAACTCCCCAAATCTACAAACTTTAGTCATTAAGGTATCAATTTTTTTGATCTTTTAAGACACATTGCTTTTCTCTGTTGCCATTTATACATGTCTATCAAATGGTGTGGTCTGTTTGTTGTGGTTCCAGGGTCTTGTGCACAGAGTCACAGAGTGGTGTGGAAATGCGTGCCCTTGCATCCAAAACTCGGAAATGGTATGCTGTTTGTCGAGGTGTCAAGTGAAGGAAGCCTTGGAGAGTTACAACAAATGAGACATTTCTTTGGGAAGTTGGAATGTCTTGAAACTGTGAAAGTTGGCTTTGAAGAAAGCACCTTCAACAATAAATACATGCGAGCTATTCTAATGGCTATCCCCAGAGTTTCATCAAAATGCATCATCCAATTTATCTGATTTTTTTCTCTTTTTTATAACTTTTTGTGCTGAGATTTGATGGCATGAGAGTATGGATTATATAATAAGTTATATGGCAGTTTCGAATTTATAAAATTTGTTTTTGCAAAAGCATATTATATGCATGCTTCTCTAATTTTGCATTGGAATTTCTCACGTGTTGCAACACAAGAATATACAGCAATCTGTGAAAGAGCATTTACAAGAGGATGGAGGGTTACTTGGGTTAAGTATTACCATATAATTCATCTCACATTCAACAAGAAGATCGATTCTCTTAAGGTGTTACGCAAAACGCTCGACAAAATGATTTCGACTCTGGAAATGGAATAGGCGGCCGCTCAACAATCCATCATGAATGGTTCACCCGTTTCTGATGAATTAAAGCTCCAGTCAACATCCCGGTTTCTGTTTTTTTTATTTTTCTTAAGTTAGTTTGAGAAGGAGGATGTTGAAGGTTATCTACAGCTTTCAGCAAAGAACTAAAGCTGCATTGTGGGATGCATACTTGTACGTGAAAGCCGATGATGATGTGCATGTAAGATTAGGTGATACTAAACACTCGTGCTTATCTCAAATTGTGTATGCAGAAACGTACTTCACTAGTACGTGAATGAGGATGTCTCTTTTTTTCCATGGTTTCTGAGAATGGATGACCGTAGGCTATGTTGTGGTACAACAGGTAGAAAAAACCAAGTTCCCTTATCTATTTCCAATGATAAGGGAACTTTTACCAATTCCAATGAACAGCAGGTTGTGAGTGGAAGGCGCAGGCGGGGAACATCTGTGTTGCCTCGTTCGATTGGAGCTGCAGTGGGATTTGTAGATCAGCGGATCGGATGAGGGTGTTCATCGGAGGTGTGGAGAAGGTCCAAACGCTCTCTAGTCTTGGCTGCATCTTTCTGAACAAAATAAGAGAAGAAAAAGAAGAATACAGAAATCCGCTCAACACTTGGTAATAAGGCACACATTAATTTAAAACTGCGCAACACGCTCTCAACGTTACTCTTAAAGTATGTATCTTGTGAACTGAGATGAGAAGGGTGCTTTTTTCCCTCCCAGAGACTTTTTTTTTTTTTTTTTTTATGGGGCACAAATAAAAAGTTTAAACTCATTTTCATTGAGTTTAAAATCTCTCTAAATTTTTAAGAAAATATAAATAACTGATATTTCATAAATTATACGTTTATATAAGTTTTACAATATTTTATAAATTATAAGCTAAACAAAATCATAATCATTATACAGATTTACAAAATATTTTTATTAATCTATTAGAACATAGATGGATGATTACTTTAATGAGTTTACTTAATTTGTTAAAAAAGTATAATTGGAAAAGAAAATAAGAAGGAAATAAATTTTAATAAATATATGAAAGAAAGGAAAAAAGTCAGCCAATTAAAAAGAAAGGTAAAAAAATGGAGGAAGAGAGAAACAACTCAAAAAAGGGAATATGGGATATTCAAGAAATGATAAGAGAAAGAAAACAAATAAATATATACAAACAGATAAAAGAACAAGAGAGACAAGAGGCATCGAACTCTACACTTAAAAAGTCAAAGCGTATAACAATAGCCTCAGTATGGGGCACTTGCCCCACCCTCTATGCTGTATATCCGCCCCTGTTCCCTCCTCCATGTTACTCTTAAGTTAAACTAAATTATAAAATGGTCTCAATACGTTTCTTTTCTTTCCTTTTCTTTTCAAATTGACAATATAAATTCAGAGGAGCTCTGAATATCGGATTCAACTCTAAATCACCATTGGTATCCTTGTTGCCAACGTATTGAACTTCTTCTTCTCCAAGATTAGCGACGGGAGGGGTTGGAGGCTCAGCCTCGGCGGTGCCGTCGTTTCTGCTCTCATCATCACCGTCGGTTCTTCTTATCCTCCCGGGCACACCCAACTGCATGATCGAGCGAAATCAACTCGAGCTAACCGGAACGAAACTCCTTAACCGTAAGATCCGAGGCGTCGACGACGAGATGAACGACTTGATCGGCGACAGCGAAGCTTCGAAGCTCGTGGAGCATCCATATAACGATGGCGATTCTGATCTCGTCTTACCAGTAGCTCACCGGAATCAGTGTCATAATGTTCTACGCGCCGGTTCTGTTCCAAACGATCGGATTCGGTAGCGAGGCCGCTCAGATGTCCGCGGTAGTAACCGGTTTGGTTAACCTCGGAGCTACCATGGTCTTGATATTCGGCGTTGATAAATGGGGAAGACGAGTAGACGACTTCTCTTCCCTGAAGGAGAGGATTCTCCAAATTGCTAATTTCTCAGGTTTATTCAATTTCTTCATCTTTCTGGTTTTAGTCAACAATCAATCCGGTTATTATGTACCGGTTTAGTCGCTTTAACAATCAGTGTGGTCTTGTTCATATGCATCCACATGGCAGCGTTCGCTTGGTCGTGGGGTCCACTTGGATGGCTAGTACCGTTGGAGGTTTTCCTTCTCGAAATCCGATCGGCGGCTCAGCGGAGTCGATGAACAGAATTTCACGTATGTAATCACAATCGCACAAGTGTTTCTGCTGATGCTTTGTCACATGCTTCATCTACTTTTTATTGCCGGAGAAGAGAGGGGTGCGATGGAGGAGATGAGTCAGGTTTGGAGATCGCATTTGTCACCCTGGTCGTGTAGAGATGGGCAATGTTCATAAAGGGACCATGAAATCGAAAATATGTATATCCCCTCTTTTGTTTATTATTTATATATTGTTTTTAATCAATCAAAAGCCGATTAATTTGGTATAGATGCTTTTTCTTAGAAGCAAAATACCTAATTTTTTTCTTATCGCCATTGCTCAAACTTTCTCTGGTGCTCTTTATTATCATCAACACCACATAGAACCCCATTTACTAAACCTGACAGTAAAGGAACAGTACAAGTCTTATTTGAGTTTCGAAAACAATCAGAGAGTTTGATTATTTTATTAAATTCATAATTAAGAATGTGAGAAAACAATAGTTTCGATTCATTACATAACTGATTTAACCATTTTCGTCAGACATGGCTCATCCTTGAACTTCGCATAAGATGGAAGATCAAGAGCTCTCTTTGCAACGAGATTCTCCACTGAAGGGAAATTAGCCTGCAGAGAGAAGAAGATCACAGGCTCAAATGACGAATGGATGATAACAAAGTAAAATAAAACTACCTCAGGACGTATATAGCCAACGATAATAAGACGTAGCTCTTCTCCGTAGAAGCCTTACAGTGAAATCGTGACACAACCATTGCTCCTCTCTAACAAAAGCTAAGATAAAGAAAACAACCATTGCAAGAGTGAAAAAGTTTATTAAGTTTTTATCAACTCACAATAGTTTTGACGGTGTTGTTGAAATAAGGATTCCAACCAATGCTCATGACCATTTTGTGGACACCTCTCGTTGCCAAGGCCGCCCAACCAGAGTGCACTCCCGAAGGATGTTCGATTATCTCATCATCCGCATAATCATTTGTTGAAAATTTAGCTGATAAAATTGCAGCGATATTGAAAGTTCGCCGTTTAGGGGCCAATCGTGCATCGCTCTCTGCAAACGCTAGTCTGAACTTCTCTGCTATTGGCAGCTCATTGGAGTTCAAGGATAATGAGGCGGATGCCGGATTCTGCAAAACTCCTCTAACAAGCCATGTCGCAGGATCAATATCTTTCACAAATGCATCATCCAATGCAACATCTGGTAATGCTTCTCGAGGAGCCTCGTGTAGACTGTAAGTGAGAAATGAGGGCTTGGGATTTACCACTATTCTTGGGCACTCCATGGATAGCATCTCCAATGAATCCTTATCGATTCGTGGCTGCAACAACAGCAAATTAAATCTACAAAGTGTGAAGAAACTCTTGCACCAAAGCACACGAACACTGAATGGCTACAGAAAAGAATTGATCAAGATTAGAAAGTAAATTCTTCTGATTGACTGGTAGCTTATTAGTCAGAGGGACAATACGTACCCAAACAAGCCAAGGTAATGATTGACCACCATGACCGATCTCTGTAGTGTCTAGTTCTTCCCATGTTTCTCCTTCAACATTACTCAGGTTTGGCTTATGAATAGGTGCAGCACATTCATAAGGTATTTATTGGTAGTAGGAGATGAATATATATATACAATCACACACCAAAATAAGTTGCTGCTTCTAGTTTCTCAAGCTAATTCAAAAGCAAAAGTTGAGCTCAGGGTGCAAACAGCTTGTAATTATGAGAGAGAGAGCTATCACAACATAGGGGCAATGGATTATCAGGAATGAAGCTTTGAGTTTTGTGGTCCCTTAGGTTTCAATTAATCAGTACTTGACCTGAGTTGGAAGTTCAAGTTTTTTTTACCTTCCAATCTGGCGGGGAAATTTTCTCGATGATGGCGACATGACTATCCCATTTATCAACCACTGCAGCCAATAGTTTCTTTGCAAACCTTTGGAAAAGCACGTAGTGGGAATAAAATATTCAGAATTTATTTCCGAGTAAGCAGCAATTACAATCCATTCAAATTTTTTTATAGATTACCGTAAAACAAGTTTGCTGTACACCAGCTTAGGGGGAGCTGAAAGCACTTCTGCTTCTGCAGAAAGAGAGGATAAACAGCAGGTTAAAAGATAGGAAATTTCCATGAGCCACAAACAAGAGTCTCTTTGCGATATAAGTAAAACAAAACAGGGAAACATATCTTCAGGGTAAAACTTACCGATTTTCGATTCGTTTTCATAATAGCGCACAAGCTCATCTTCTTCTTCACTTGTTTCTGTTTTAACTGGGGGTCCTCCAAAACTCATGTGGTTATATTCCAACAAAGACGTCTTGTCAAACTCGTATCCAGGCTCTGAATAAACCAATCATTATACACTGAAGTTATGTCACAAACATTTTGAATGAAGAGTCAAGCAACTGATCCACAGAGTAGACTAATCAGAATCAGGAAATAGTATCGACAAAACCACATAAATTACAATGAGATTCCTACATTCGTGACTTTATTGCAGCAGGAAACAAAACAAGATCAAAACATGTTTAGTAGGTCCTGGATACTTACCTCTTCTTGCATTTATCCTCTTCTCAAAGAGACGAATTGGGTCTGAGCCTTCTAAGCATGCGGCATAAAGTATTACTCTGTCAAGATCATCCAGCACATATATATCAGAGAGGGCAGACTCAACACTCATACGAATAGCAAAGAACCATATAGTTGTTCATCTTTAGCTGAAAATTCGAAATGAAGTAAAAAGACTTGATTTTTATAGACTTGAGGAAATATCATTTCAGGTTTGAGCACGACACACATGCAATTCTCTAATCTGAGCCTAATTCGTGTCCCACCAAGCCGCAAAGATGACCGGATTGTTCCAATTTCAAGTAAAGGCGAATTCTCATTTCCAGCTAAATTTCCAGTTCCATATAAATCAACGAAGCGAATACGATTTTAGAAACGAGCATGGAAGGAACCAAAGAGAGAGTATAAAATCATACAGAGCGAGCTCGCGGGCGGCTCGAGGGCTGCTTAATCGGCCGCTCTTATCTATCTTCGGCATCGGGACATCTTTCACTTCCTCCGCGGAAATTGTCGGCGTACGTAGAGCGCCTCTCGTCGGAGATAGAATCAGTCGTAGTGACGACGAACGGCTATTTCCCGTTCGAAGTGATACCAAGTTCGTCGGCCGGAGCGAATCCACCAGTGTAAATCCTAGAGAACGGTGAGAATCAGGAGAAACATTACTGGAGAAGTAACAGAGACTCGAGGAAGAACGTAGGCAAAGCGGCGAGATGCTTCCCTCCATTTTTGTTTCGAGCTCTCCTGCTTCTTCGTGTTTAGTAGAGAAGCAGATAACGATATCCGTAAAATTAAAAAATAAAAACCGGAAAAGAAAGAAAACCAAAAAACTATCGGAGAAAGGGATAAAAGAAAGAAATGCAAGAAGCAGAAACGTACAACGACGTTTTTAGAACTTTGACGCTCTAAAAAGCCAAACAAATAAAAAAAGTGGCCTATACAGAGATCGAACCTGTGACCTTCGCGTTAAAATTGGTCATCTGAGCTAATAGGCCGATACGTTAAAATTGGTACGGGACAATATCAATAAAAACGATTGGTAAGAGTATATACATTAGTGAATATTATTATTTTTTGGTTTTGAGTTTTTGGAAGAACCTGTCTTAATTTGTTGGTTCTATTAGTGAACCTCAAAATGGAATTCATCAAAAAAAAAAATTATTTTTAAATTCAAATTTTTTAATTTTGATTATAAATTTAAACACATATTTATTTTTTGTTTTGTCTCAACATTTGTGTTTGTAATGTGATGTGTAATCATAACATAAATGTGTGTTGTTAATCTTCATCTTTGTTCTTTCTTTGAAACATTTGCTATTATGATCCTTCATGTTTTGTTATTGGAGTACTACAGTGTCATATATCGACTGTAAATTGGTTTCTATCTACCACATATCATCATCAATTTTATTTTTCACTATAAGTCTTAAATGGAGACTCTATAAGCCGTGAGAAGAAGACAATACTAACGTAGCATATTTCTGACATTCTGCGGTTTACAAATTAATGTATCAATAACAGCAAATGATCTAACTTCAGTATCTTATTAACTTTCACCATGTGTTCGTGATCATCTATATGCTAACAACTAGCATATTCCCTTGTGTAGATATTAGAAAACTGAAACAAAGAAAAAAACAAATGAAAGATTGATTCGCAAAGCGCCACAGCTTCCTCTATTTCACTCAAGTCACAAGGGCATTGTTCTCCAATGGAGTGAAGGAGAAATTTCCAGAGAATATGGGCTCTTTATCCGTGCATCACAAAACAGAACATTATAGGAAATGCATATCTATTTGAACTGCAAAACTATACAAGCAAAATTATTTGTATGTTGCAGCTAATAAAGCATTATAAGATAATGGGAGGTTAGTAATGCACATGTTAAAGAAAGAGAACCAACTTCTCCCCGGACATACCTGGCCATTTCCTGAACACACACAAAAGCAATGTATCTCAAAACAGTTTGATACACAGAGCCTAAATTTGTATGTATGCGTATGTGTGTGTTTGTGAGAGAGGTAGAGAGAGTAAAGTCATGCCTTTTGTTAAATCCGTTTCATCAAGTGTTGTTATTCCATCATCAGAAAATATGTTCCTACAATCCAATTTACTTTCAAATAAAGCAGCATCAAGTTCTACAAACACATATAATCCATTGATGGATCAACTTGGAACTCTCCTCCTTCCCATGGAATCTTTTAATTGATATATACCTCCCTGCAGAAGCCAGGTACCAATATTACTACGGAGATGAGAAGACATCTTTCACTGCAGAAGCTGCGGTCAAGTAATTGAGTGTATTCCTCAGCGTCTCCCTCTCTCTCTTTAACCTAGCCTCCGTGTCCTCAAGCTCCATCAGCGCTTGCTGCTCCATTGGAGCTCCTTCCAACGTGCTTCCGACGAAGAACGAGAACGGAGTCGGAAACTGATTTTTCCTCAGATCCTGCGCCTCTTTCTCTAGTTTCCCATTCAATCTGTTCGAAAATCGGATCACTTCCTTCATCAGAACCTCAATCTCGTTGGCCAATTCGTCCAGATTCTCCTCACCGGACGGTCGATCCTCCAGCCACGTCACCTTCGCGACGAGGTAGGGCTTCGTACGAACGAGATCCGTGATGCAGAATTGCTCCTGGCCTTTACAGATTATGAAGAAGCGATCGTTGATGAGCCGCTCGTGCTTCACGATCTCTCCGACGCAGCCGATACCGGCGGTGGAACCTGATAAGGCGTCGGAGTAGACTTCGCAAACGAGGAGAAAAGAGTGTGGATTGAAAGAAAATGAAATAAACGAAGAGCAAACAAAAAAATTTGTCCCCACATTCTTGACGAATCACAGCCCAACACGTGGCTGTGATACCGTATCTTCAGCATCGTCCAGAAGAGACGGTATCACGAAAAAATGCTCATTTTTCTTTTTTTTTAAATGGATTGTGCATATGATTTTGAGCCATAATCCTGGGTTAATCCCCCGATGGACGTGCTCTAAGATTGCTCTTCAACTCTTGACGAGAGTTTTGTGAGAATTCTTTAATAAGGTGGCACAACTGAGCTAATAGTCCTTGTTTTTTGTTCATACCTTTACTCTTTGCGTCTAAAATCTAATAAGGGTTTTTATAAAAAGGCGTTCTGGTTTAGTTCACTTTCATTTTTCCTTTCGATTTTGGGTTTTTTGTTCGGTTTTGGCATTCTATTGGTTTTCGATTCATTGGTTTATCGAATTAAATTGTGGAGAAACTATTGTAGAATGTGAAAACATTATACATAAGTTGGAAAAGTTATTATAGATGATAGATCCATATTGGTCATCAGTGATCTCAATAATGTAACAAGACTTGCTGAAAGGCAATGATGTGTTGCCAAATTTTACTTTGCTAATAATGTAACGAGACTCAATTAAGACGGGTCAAATTATAAACATTATTTTTTTGTCGACATACTTTCGTGTCATTAAAACCCAAAGGGCAAATGGTACATTCTTGGCCCAACATTAAGCCCAACGGAATTACACGTAATTATAAAGATAAGCATAAATTACAAGACACGTGTAGCTAAACAGAGACAAGAAATCCCACGTGGTCATCACCACCGTGAGCTTCCACCACCGATTAAGCAAGACAAAGAACTTTGTCATCTCCGCCAAGACTCCTCAAGTTATGCTATGATGCACTGGGATTCCTTTTGCAGATTCGCCAGAAGAGATCAAGAAGAGCAAAGGCTTGATCCACCGGAAAGAAACTTCAGTGAACCGAAGCCGGAATATTCTCCAGAGAGCCACCAGAACACGGCGAGAACTCTAGATCTTCATACTCCTCTCCAAATTTGACCGAATCATCTTGTTAAAACCTCCCTGAAATAACCACCGCTCGATTTAACCATCTAGAGAGAGCAGGGATTTACACTTCGTGAAAGAGATAACAAGCGCTGGTGAGACAAGAGCTCGACAGATCTCTCGGAATTTGACTACTTCAAAATCAATCGAAGAGTCGATCAAAACATGCAAAAGGAGAAGTCTAAAAAAACTTTAAAAAAAACTAGAACCGAACAAGTTGGAGTTACAAATCCGATAAACGGAAGTTATTCATCCGAAAATATATAACAGCAACAACGGATAAGAGTTTTCGAAGAGACTCGAGAGAACTTTCTAAGATTGGATCTGATTGGTAGCATTTATGGGGCGGTTGAAAAATTGCTATCAATCAATAACGTCGGTTGGAGAAAGTGTTTACAACCATGGTTGTATGCTCGGTGAGGTTTAGGAGTTTGATTCTGACATGTTTCTGCTGGTTCTGCTTCAACGACAGGAATTTCTGCATTAAAACCAGGACCACCATCTCTCGTCAGCTTATGTCTTGGGATGTTGGGAGGCATTTGGAGGAAATCATTCCTTGTTTAGCTGATATCTCTGTCATATTTCCTGCCGCGATCAAGCTTAGTTAGTGTTTTCTTCCTTCAAGCTTTATTGGCTATGTCCAAGTCTTTTTAGTTGGTTTGGTAATGTATACACTTGCTAAATCGAAGGCGTATTCATGTGCCACAGATGTCTATTGCAGCCATTGCTAAAAGAAGAAAGCTACTGGATGATGATTTGATTATCTCTTTGGCTGACAGTTCTTGGGAAATTCTAGACGTTAGCGGTTCAGATGTTTCGAATTCCGGCTTGGCTAAAGCGGCGGAAATTTGCAAATCCCTCCGAGCTGTGGACATTAGGTATTATTTTATACTAAGAAATAAGTTGACCTATGTGTCTGTGTCCTGATCTCTGTGCTCGTACCTCATGTCATGCTTTCTTAATTGTTTTAGGCTCTGATATCTGTCCTTTGACCGAATTTTCTGTACAATTTGGTTCCTTTGAGATGGGAAGAACAAATATACCAAACCCAATCCTGATTGTGTTGAGTTTCAGTGGATTTTCGTATGGTCTTGCTGGTTCTTTAGCTAGGAGCTTTTGCATGTTGGATAAGTGTGTGTTTGTTTGCACTGCAGTATCATATGGTTGCTTTGATTTGTTATGCAGCCGGTGCAACAAAATCACATATATGGGCGTCTCAGAGCTTGTACAACACTGTCGATCGTTGGAGACTCTTAGATGCGGGTAAAATTTTAATTTTTCCATCCAGCAAAGTGCAGAAAAGTGGCGTCTAATGTGTTTTTGTTGGGGTGGCTTGTTTGTTTATTCATTCATTAAGTGATTTATGGGTAAAGTGAGATAGAAATGAACCCATAGTATGTGGGTTTGACTAGGGCTAACAAACTTTTTGAAACAGGCAATGAGGATAACATTAATATTGCAGAGGATGCCGAAGTAGTGAGTCCAAGGCACGCAGATCTTTGAGTATGTTTAAGCCAAACCTGAGTAATGTTGAAGGAGAAACATGGGAAGAACTAGACACTACAGAGATTGGTCATGGTGGTCAATCATTGCGTTGGCTTGTTTAGGTACGTATTGTCCCTCTGACTAATAAGTTACCTGTGAATAGGAAAAATTTACTTTCGAGTCTTGATCAATTCTTTTTCAATCTGCTTCTCTAGCCATTCAGTGTTTGTTTTCTTTGGTGCAAGAGTTTCTTCTCACTTTCTAGATTTAATTTACTGTTGTTGTAGCCACGAATTAATAAGGGTTCATTGGAGATGCTAACACGGAGTGCCCAAGAATAGTGGTAAATCCCAAGCCCTCACTTCTCACTTACAGTCTCACTTGCATTGGATGAGCCATTTGTGAAATATATTGATCCTGAGACGTGGGTTGTTAGAGGATTTGTGCAGAATCCCACATCCGCCGCATTATCCTTGAACTCCAATGAGCTGCCAATAGCAGAGAAGTTCAGACTAGCGTTTGTGGAGAGAGATGCACGATTGGCTCCTAAACGAGCAAAGAATGCAAGGCAACATCAACGTCGTGCTGAGAGAAATTGGATGATGTCCAGTGACGAAGCCAAAGCAATAGTTTTTGCATCAAAGGCCACCAGATCTTTGCACAAGAGTTAGTTTTCTAAGGAATGAGGAATCTTTGCACAAGATCAGTGGATGTTCCAAGCATGCATTTCTCTACTGTGGTTATGTTAAATCATTTACTGAGGAATGAGAATTCTTTGCACAAGATCAGTGGATATTCCAAGCATGCATGCCTCTTTCCTACTGTTATTATGTAAATTCATTTCACATCGTTTTGTGGGAAGCAAAAAAAGCGAATAGAGAGAGTGGCTGCTTTGTATCTGTTTCTTGACTCTAATTTGCAGATGTTTTGTTAGTGCTACAATTAAAGTGGTACAAAACGAATTGATGATATAGAAAAATGAGCTGCGTCTCTTGGCATTTCCTGATTAACAACTCTTGCTGAAAAAGGTTCAGTGTAACCTGAAAGGATAAAGATGCTCACAAAACTTGTTTTATTTGTAACTATTTCAACCCTTTAAAGGACGAAGAAGACAAAAAGCGAGAAACAAATTGATCACTTGGTGCTCAAACTCCGAATGACGTAGGGAAGAATGCCGCCGTGGTCATAATATGCCAGTTCCACCTGCGCACATTTTCCATTTAAACCAAGTCTCAGACAAATTGAAATTTGATTTCAGAGATCGAGATTATAATTTTGTTAGCTACATAGTTTACCTCTGTATCAAACCGTAGAGTGCAAACAAAGGATTTGCCAGTGTCAGTGGTTACAGTGACGTCTTGACCGGGTCTAATGTCACTGACTTTGGTAGGAAGGTGGACTGTATAGCGTTCATGACCAGTAAGTCCAAGGGTATCTGCGTCCTCCCCGGCCTTGAAACACAGGGGAATGATCCCCATTCCAGCCAAGTTACTGCGGTGGATTCTCTCAAAGCTCTTGGCAGTTACAGCTTTCACTCCCTAATTTGTGGTTACCTCAGTTACGATACACATGATATAATCATAATCTGATAACCGTTGTAATTAAAGTGAACTTACCAAAAGCAAGGGACCCTTTGCAGCCCAATCCCGAGAGCTACCACTTCCATATTCAGCACCAGCCAGGATGACCGTATCCTGTCCAGCGGTCTTGTATCTCTGAAAGTAAAGCCTTTGGTGAACAGTTAAGCACTTAGGTAAGGGTATAGTTGAACATTTAATGACGCTGTGTGACGATTCTACTTACACTTGCTGCATCAAAAACAGTAAGTTTCTCCCCAGTCGGAATGTGAACAGTCTTGGGACCAACTTCTCCGTCCGCGAGCTTGTTAACTATACGGATGCTTGCAAAGGTACCACGAGCCATCACCTCATCGTTGCCCCTTCGACTTCCATATGAGTTGAAGTCCTCTTGGCTCACACCATTGTCTATGAGAAACTTTGCAGCAGGACTATCTTTTTGAATATCCCCCGCTGGAGAGATGTGGTCTGTTGTTATGCTATCTCCAAAGTTCAGTAAGCAGTAAGCATCTTTCACTTCACGTGGACCAGGTGGATTTGCGGTCATATTCTTGAAGTTTCATGGATATACGTAGAGTTTGAATCCCAAGAATATAACGTCGAACTCGTTGCAGGAAGTTCATTCCACAGGGGATTTCCCTCTGTTATTGTCTTGTACGTGCTCTTGAACATGTCTGATAATACGTTACTTTGAACAACCTAATGCACAAAGTATCAGGAAAATTGACAAGGAACGTTTAAAGTGTCAGAGACATAACTGTAAATGACTCATCCTCCTAGCATGTGGTCAATGTACCTGAGCAATTTCCTCATTGGTTGGCCATATGTCCCTCAAGTACACACTTTTGTCATCTCTTCCGGTTCCTATCGGTTCTTTCTCAAAGTCAATGTCAACCTGTATTTAAAAAAGTTTGATGTTAAGAAACAACCACATGAAAACTAAAGAAGGCAGATAGCATTCAGTGAGGCTAGTAAGAGAATCTATATCACTCAAGTATATATGTTGTCAATGTAGTGATATGATCCATACCACCCTAATTAAGGATATCCAAAACACATAAACACAAACATCTACACAACAGAGATCCCCGGAGTCAATGATTGAAAAGATCAAAAAGTACTAACCGTTCCAGCAAGAGCATAAGCAACAACTAATGGCGGTGATGCAAGATAGTTTGCTCTTGTTAGTGGATGAACACGTCCTTCAAAGTTTTGGTTCCCAGAAAGCACAGAAGCAACTACAACATCTGTGACAGGAAGCAGGGAAAAAAGCAAGCAAAGGTGAGTTTCAAAGCGCACTTATTGATCTCTGGGAAAACACAATTTGTTGAGGTTACTGGTGACTAAAAGTGAAATATGGATCAAGGAGATTCCAGAGACGAGGGAATACAGTGCAAACTCTTAAATAAAATGCTGCTTGCAATTTCAATGAAAGTTCATAAACAAAATAACACTGTTACCATTATTTTTAATAGCAGATTCAACCGACTTTTTAAGGTTGCCAGAGTTCCCGATGAATGTAGTGCAACCATAGCCGAAAATTTGAAATCCTTGCTTGTCCAGGTACTCTTGAAGCCCACTGCAGAGAAGGCAAAAGTTGAGTTAAGATCGGATGAAGTATCTAGAAGGGAAATATAATGGACTCCAACCGACCTTTGATCCAAATATTTGGTGACAACCCCAGAACCTGGAGCAAGACTTGTCTTAACCCATGGCTTTACCTGAATTAAAATGTCGGTGACAGTCATTATAGGATTTATACAGCAGGTTGCCTCAGGGCTAAACTAGGTAAAGAAAGATGGAAACTCACCATCAGACCAAGATCATAAGCTTTTTTAGCAACAAGTGCAGCCCCAAGCATGACACTAGGGTTTGATGTGTTTGTACAGCTCGTAATTGCCGCAATCACAACACTACCATGTTTGAGCTCAGCAGGTAATTTTTCTTCGAACAAGAACTTAACAGTATCCTCTTGTTTTTCCTTTGGTATTGCAAAACCCTTTAGGAAAAAGATACAACGTCTTACAGGCATCCAACTTAAAAAATAAAGTTCCTAGGTCCTTAAAGGTTGAATTTTCAAACCACAAGTTGTATCTCACCTTGAATCCAACAGGATTGTCAAGGCATGCATGCCAGTCAGCTTTCATATCTTTCAGAAGCACTCGGTCGTGAGGCCTGTTTTACAGAAAGTATAAGAAATGGGAAAGGGAAACCATGTTTTTCCAAAAAAAAATGATGATTTATAGAAGTGAAGGTAACCTTTTAGGCCCAGAAATACACGGTTCAACATGTCCCAGATCCAACTGCAGATAAGATGTATATGCTCTTTCTTGCTGGGGCTGAAAAGTAAACCATTTGGGTTTTAGAATTTATTTCATAATAGAAATTAAAAAAAATACTACCATAAACTGAGCCAAGAATGTCCATACCTCACTGTAGTCCACAAACATATTGTTAGCACGCAAGTAAGATTCTATCATTGCCACCTAAATAACCACCAACTTGTTAATCAAGTGAGCCTCACACACCATAAAATAACAAATAAAGCATGCTGAATAATAAAACCAATTTGAGTAAAAGGGAGCTACTAAAAACATTTTGTTAGACTGTTTAGGAAATTAGAGTATTGCAATCAGGGAAAGCATCAGCACACAAACCACAGGAAAACAGATCTTGAAACTAAAATCACATTTTCTTCATGATGATTCAATTTTACCACAAAAAAAAAAAAAAAAATTGAGAACCCTCACAGTTTCATCGCTTCTTCCTGTCAACTTCAGGTACTCCAAGGTAACATGGTCCACTGGGAAGAAACCCATAGTTGCTCCATACTCGGGAGACATATTTGCAATCGTGGCTCTATCAGCCAGTGACAGTTTACTCATTCCCTCACCTTCATATGGAGACAACGACGATAGCATTAGTTATCTGAACAAGGAATTATCCACAACTGAAAGTCATAGTCAGGCATCCATGAATCTCACCATAAAATTCAACAAACTTGCTGACAACGCCATGCTTCCTTAAGATTTGAGTCACCGTGAGAACCAAGTCAGTGGTAGTAACCCCTTCTCTCAACTTTCCATCCAACTTAAATCCAACCACACCAGGTAATACCATGCTCATGGGCTATAAAATTTTTGAAGTACCAAATCAACGGCAGAGAAAATTTGCCATATGCATGTGACCAAAACAAGACACGCCAATAACAAACTGTGAATGTACAGATACAGAGCAAATGGAGCTCACCTGACCAAGCATTGCTGCCTCTGCCTCGATTCCTCCAACACCCCACCCAGCGACTCCTAGTCCATCAATCATGGTGGTGTGGGAATCGGTGCCAACAACGCTATCAGGGTAGAGGAATCCACCGGAGTTGAAAACAACACGCCCAAGGTATTCCAAGTTGACCTTGAGGCAGGAGTATAAAAAGGAAACATCACCAGAGAGACAGTAGTTCAACAGGCTAATACTCTTTAGTCACACTTACGTTCCAGTTAAAAAACTGTTGATATTTGCAACAAGGAAAACGGACCATCACACGATATATATTCCCAAATTAGAATTACAGTAGCATATTGTACCTGATGTACAATTCCAGATCCAGGAGGAACCACCAGCATGTTGTGGAAGGCTGATGAACCCCACTTAAGGAAGGCAAATCTTTCTTTGTTCCTCTTGAATTCATACTCCTCAATTATCAGCCGGGCCTTATCTGTTCCCGCTGCGTCAACTTGGACTGAGTGATCAATGACAAGATCAACAGGAACCTGTATACAGATATGTACAGGAAATTGTGAGACCAGTTAGCAACTGACCAAACTGTTCTTTTTCATAAGAGAACATACGACCAACAGCTACTTCAACACGTCAAAACCGAAAGCGATAAGAGAATTGACTAACCAATGGATTAATCTTGTTAGGATCACTACCAAGATTCTTCATTGCGTCCCTCATAGAAGCAAGATCAACTAGAGCTGGTACTCCAGTAACGCCCTGGGAAAGAAAACCCAAAGACACTGTCAAGTAGGTAAAGCAAGAATACAAGTTAGCATTTAGAGCAAGAATACAAGTTAGCATTTAGACTAAAGTGAAATGCTAAACTAGACACCTGTAAAATAACACGGGCTGGCTTGAAGGCGGTTTCGACTTGCTTAGTAGATGTATTCTCCCAGTCAATGATCTTCTCAACGTCATCCTTTGTGACTTGATAGTTGTCACAATTACGAATTGCCGACTCCAATAGTATCCTTATAGAGTATGGCAATCTATCTACAATATTCAAAACAAAGTGTTACGTACCTTCATTAGAAATCCATTACAACGGAACTGATGGAGGGAATTATATACAGCAAAGCAGTTTTCGAGGAACCATACCAATTCTTGGATCGTTCAAAGCTGGTAAGGAGTAGTACTTTCCATACTCTCCACCACCAGGCTTAGGAAGACTTGTCAAAATATCCTTGTAGGCATGCTCAGAAGCACTGTTCTTTGCCTTCTTACGAGGCTTCTCTTTTGCACGGTGAGGAGCAAATTCTACCTGCTCAGGAGGAGAGCGAACCTGTTGGTTCAAGACACAAACAGATGTGTCTGGGTTGCTCAAATCAGCACTGTTCTTTGCCTTCTTACGAGGCTTCTCTTTTGCACGGTGAGGAGCAAATTCTACCTGCTCAGGAGGAGAGCGAACCTGTTGGTTCAAGACACAAACAGATGTGTCTGGGTTGCTCAAATCAGCAGAGGCTTTCCTGGTTACGCAAAACAAGAAATTTGGTCCGTGTGAATACTTAAGCATAGACCATCCGGAGCAGATGGCCTTCTCTTCAAGACACAAACAGATGTGTCTGGGTTGCTCAAATCAGCACTGTTCTTTGCCTTCTTACGAGGCTTCTCTTTTGCACTGTTTTGTCCTCCAAGTATAGACCTGCTCAGTCATCAATGGGTAGTCATTTTCTGGAGGGTTTTTCACTAAGAACAAAAAACTTCTCTCGACAGTAGGAAGAAATTCTTCAGAGAGACTCCATGGCTGGACACTGAATATGTCAGGACTAAGGGTGGGAATCCCGTCCAGGGTTCTGTTCAGTAGAGCTGAACATAACTTCTCGTCCGTTTTTTCAAATCCGTCGACTATGCACGGGCCAGCACCGCCGGATGCCATCTTGCCCGACATTTGTTCAGGTCCTTCGGAGCAGTATCAATGGAACAAACAACAACCTCTCCGATCCAGCCCTGCGATAAAGAAATTAGAATACAATCGAAATTCATGGCTATGGCGTCTGGATAATCACTTCCCGCTAAAGAATAATAGGAAAATCTAGAGGGAGAAAATCAATTGCAGGAGTTCAATCGAGATTTACCAGATTCCATAGCAAGCAATGAGAAGAAAAAAACAATTGATGTTCGTTGATTCTTTCTTTATTTTTCCACCCCCACAACGTTCTTTAAAGCCAAGAAAGTCCCGAGAATCCTCGAGAAAAGAGCGGAATAGAAAGGTTGGAGAATTTTCGTCTCTGAGTGGGAATCGTAGAGGGTTTTAGAGAAGTAATCTAGGGTTTTTATATCAGAAGGAGGACTCGAGCTCTGAGTTTCTCTCTGTATCTCTCCTTCTATGGTGATAATGGTGGATTTGGTAAAAGGAAGATAGAGAAGGGTTTTAGAAAGGGGGAAAGACCGTTGATGCTCCGAGTTAAAAACCAATTAGAAAAAAGTGAAACTGGCCTTTTTATGTTATTAAAACTAATCATCCTTTTAATTTCTTCCCAATCTCACGTCACACTATTATTCTTCTGTCTCTCTTATGAAAAACAATGAAAATGTCTACTCATTTCTGATTTCCCCAGTCTTAACCGTTTACTCATTACAGTGACAGACAAATCTCGTCTCTCTTCTTCAAATCGTCTCTCTTCTTTGACGATTCACCACTTCTCTCGTCGGCGATTCCGGAATGAGCACACCCACCACGTCCGGTTCGGCGGCGGAGCCGACTAAACAAGCAAGGTCGTCGAGCGCGGCAGCTAGGTCATCCTCCAATTCCGGCTCCCTCACTTCTATCCAAGCCATGGCGGAGCTGAAGTAGAAGATCCTCACCTCTATCTTTTAAGCTCGCCGATCGGGACACATACCAGTCTATCTCTCCCGAAACCCTACCCATGGTTCTCAACTGATTCGTGCTCCGATCCCAAACCCGCCGTGAAAAAAGAGTGCCTCCACCTCCTCTCCTACGTTTGTAGTATACGTTTCGGTTCCACGGCTGCGCTCAGGTAGTTGAACGGTTGAAGGATTCCGATTCCGGAGCTATGGATGCTTGACTTTTGGTGCTTTGTCTGGGATTTATCTCAAGGGAAAAGAAGAAGGGAGCAATACCGGTGCAGCCTCATCGGCGGTGGGTCTTTTCGTTAATGCCATTGTTCGAGGCAATGGGAGAGCAGAACAAAGTGGTACAGTCTGGTGGCCAGTCCTCCTAAATCTTCTTTCCAAAAGCTTTGCCCTAGAATCTGCAAGCTGTTGAGCAATTCCAGTTTCTTAGCTAAGGCTTCCTCAGGTTTGCGTGTAACCCTTAGTCTCTTCGTCAATGCGCTCGATGCTTGCTGTGGTAAATGGACGAATAGCTTGATTTTTGAACTTAATGCCAGTCTTGAGAACAAAGGCATTAGTCAACATGTTGGAAGCTTTAGTCAATAGGTCTGTGTCTTCATATTTGGGGGGCTCAATTGTATGTTGCAGCTTTCTTGGAAAGATGTTCTCTAGATTACATAAGGATATCCATTTCATCACCTGAACTCACTGCTTGAGGTTTAGTCTTAATCCGACAACTTTTATTCTTGGTGTTGCTGCAGTTTATTGTTTTTTTCTTGGTTAAACGAGATCCGGTGAAATTTTGGTTTTTTTAAATCTCTCTCTTTACTTCTGGTAAATCAATGCCAGTAGGTTCAGTGATTAAACTTGTTTTTGAAAAAGAGAAGTAAAAAACATTAACTCTGGTTCAGGTGGGAGCCATTGCGTCTCAAAGCTTGGAGTCATTGGTAGAAAGTATTCATGATTGCTTTGGAAGGTACAGATTGGGTAACACGAAAGGCTTGGGCTAAGATTTGTGAAATCAGCCGAACCGAGTTTTCCATGGTTTATCAACGCCTTCGAGTTGAGCTTGAAGAAAAAGTAAAGGAATAGATTGACCGATACTATATGATTTGAGACATAATGGAAAAGAGGAACATGGATGGGTAATGAAATATACATTGATACATTACAGGGAGGAATTAAATAGCAAGGGGTTGGTTGAAGAAAGTGAAGGTGCTCGTATGATTTTCCTCGAAGGCTTCAACATCCCACTCATAGTTGTTAAGAGTGACGGTGGTTTTAACTAGGCCTCAACAGATCTGACTGCTCTTTGGTGGGTTATCTTTCAGTTAGTTCTTCTTTAGGTTCTGTATTCTAGTAGCACTCTTTGGATATATATTTCATATATTATGACTTTTTGTCTGTATTTGCTGAAGTGTGTGGCTTGACCTGAACTTGCGTAATGTTTTAATGAATTGTCTGCTGATGCTAAATCTGCCTGGCCCAGGTATCGGCTTAGTGAAGAGAAAGCTGAGTGGATCATATATGTGACCGATGTTGGCCAGCAGCAGCACTTTAATATGTTCTTCAAAGTAGGGTTGATGAATTTTTATTGTTTTTTTTTACGTGTCTTGCTTATAACTCTCAGTCGTAACAGTGCTGTGGTTATCCTGTTACTATGAATCAGGCTGCCAGGAAAGCTGGTTGGCTTACAGACAGTGATAAAACTTACCCTAGAGTTGACCATGTTGGTTTTGGTCTCGTCCTCGGGGAAGATAACAAGCGATTTAGAACTCGGTGTGCAGAAGTAGTCCGCCTAGTTGATTTGCTAGACGAGGCCAAGACTCGCAGTAAAATTGCCCTTATTGAGCGCGGTATCTAACTTTGTGTCAGCACTCTTTACGTTTTGAACTGTTGAACCGCTCACTTGTTCAGTTATTATGTGGTCTTATCTTGCCTTGTTCTCTGTTTAGGCAAGGACAAAGAATGGACTCCTGAGGAGCTGGACCAAACAGCTGAGGCAGTTGGATATGGTGCGGTGAAGTAAGTAATGTCTTTATCCTCCTCGTTTTGGTGATGTTTGTAATCAAGCCTGCACAAATGTGATGAGTGTTCTACCAGATGTTTTGATAGTGGTTTTAGTAATTTCATGCTACTGCTAACTTGCGGTTTTGTTTAATTTCTTTCTTAGGTATGCTGACCTGAAGAACAACAGAACGACAAATTATATTTTCAGCTTCGATCAAATGCTTAGTGGCAAGGTACTGGAATTTGCCACCTAGTGTGCATATTGCATTTATGCTCAACCTACACATGCTCATTGGTCACATGTCATGAGCAGGGAAATACAGCCGTGTACCTTCTTTACGCCCATGCTCGGATCTATTCAATCATCACTAAGTCTGGCAAAGACATAGATGAGCTGAAAAAGGTATTTTAGCCGCATGAACACCGATGGCTTAATTACTTTTTGGTTTTCTGTTCTTCCTCTTGGCTGCACCTGAACTTTCCAATTGCCTCCAACTTGGATATTAAAGGAATTGCTATTTAAAATCTAGTTGCTTTGAAAGCAATCACAATTGTCAGTAGTTTTTTTAACTGCCAACTCCATGCCAGTGTCTACATTAATCATTTAGTTCTTGGAAGTCTTAAGATTTAATTTTTTGCACACCCTAAGCCCTTTTGTCTTAATTTTTCTTCCTTGGGTTTGTTCTATCTAATTTCACATTTTCATAAATAAGATAGAACAAAGACTGTTATAAGTTTACCATAAACAGTATGATAAAGAGAAAGTTCTTACGTTTCAACACCTGTTTTGTTGCAGACAGGAAAGCTAGCATTGAATCATGCAGAAGAGCGAGCACTGGGGCTTCACTTGCTTCGATTTGCGGAGGTGATTTGCGGAGGTAACGCATGCTCATCAGATACTACTATCTCATTTGACTTGTTTTTCGTGGTAAGAAGATGATCAATTGCAAAACACATGTGTGAACGATTTGCAGACGGTGGTGGAAGCTTGCTCCAACTTGTTGCCGAGCGTGCTGTGCGAGTACCTCTACGATTTATCTGACCGCTACACCACATTCTACTCAGATTGTCAGGTGTGCATTCCCGACATTCGATGTTTCTATTTAATATTGTGAGATCAGAATAAAGAAGAGGACAGAAGCATTCTTGAATCTATGTTTGAGTCCTTATGGAGCGGAGTTGGCTTCTTTGGTCCGTTCTGGGATCATATACTGAGTTATTGGAAAGTTAGTCTGGAAAATCCAAAACATGTGCTTTTTATGAGGTACGATGAAATGAAGACAGATCCTACCGGTCAGCTCATGAAAATTGCGGAGTTCTTGGGTTGTCCCTTCTCCGGGGAAGAAGAAAAGAATGGATCTGTTGAAAAGATCTTGGAGATGTGTTCGCTGCCTAACCTGATCAGTTTGGAGGTTAACAAGACCGGAACATCGATCAATGGCATGGATTACAAAAACCATTTCCGCAAAGGGATAGTTGGTGATTGGAAGAATCATCTAACTCCGGAAATGGGGAACAAAATCGACATGATCATGGAGGAGAGACTCAAAGATTCCGGTTTGAAGTTCTGAGTTATGTTTTGGAATGCATTTTTGTAATAAATAATTAGCTTGTTTCTTTGATGTAAGGTGAGTTATGTTTTAGAATCCATTGTTGTAATAATAAGTAGCTTGTTCCTTTAAGGTTCATGTTTTAATATTCTAAGTAATGTCATGTGTTGTTGTTTCATTTGTGTTTCCTATAATAAGAGTACCTTCCTTTGATTTATGATTTAAGAGCTATCCTTATTATCAACCCTAGCTATATGTTTATACTTTCTACTAGGGAATTAACCTGCATATTTGTGCAGGGTTATGTTTTAAAATTTTTTTTGGTTAAATAAGAATTGATGACAATAATTATTTAACAAAAATAAAAATAAATAAAATTGATGACAGTTATATAACAATACATATATAAATATTATTCAACATATATTTACTTATATCTATATTCATCAAACAAGATTTTCAGCTAATTTTGTTATGCGATTTAGTTATTAGTAGTTTTTAAATATGAAAGTGATATGATATTAATGTATATATATTATGATATTAATATATATATATACTATGATATTAATATATATATATACACTTATATACATATCATAGATTAGAATCTAAATATATATATATATAAAAATTTATTTATTAAATACAAATTTAATTGTAAATATTTTATTAGAGATCAAACTATCACTTTTAGTTAATAAATTTTATAATATGTGTTTAATAATAATTATTTATAAGATTGTCAAAATAAAAATCCGTCTACTTAATATATTTTGGTAATTTAGTAAAATATTTTTTTCGAGCAACCTGTAAAAAATACAATTTTAAAATTTGAAAACTAAGATTTCAGTTTTTTTACAAAAATAATTGAATAGATTTTCAAAAATAATACTAATAAATTATGAAAATACAAATAAAAAATATTGCAAAAGTTAAAAAAAAATTAATATAATATGGATTGATTATTATTTAAATAATATATTATATATTAATATTTTAAAAAGTAAAGAAACTAAATACATTTTTGATTTATTTCCATATATATTCAAAATAAATGTGTGACTTCTATATTTTTCTATTTTTTACAAAGGAATATTTAATTAAACTTTCTATATTTGTAAAGTTTAGTTATGTAATATCTTATAAGTAAAAATTTATTTAAGTAATATTTTATTAATAAATATTTATTTATGCAAAATATTTTGTAATATCTTATAAATTAAGGTTCATTTTAAAAAAAATGTCTAGTTAAATAATAAGATAGAGATATAATATATGCCAGAAGCAAGAAATGGGATTTCCTTAAATATTCTGAGTAATGTCATGTGTTGTTTCATTTGTGTTTCCTATAAATTTTTTTTTTTTTGTTAAAGATCATTTGTGTTTCCTATAATAAGAATACCTTCCTTTTGTGTATGATTTAAGAGCTATCCTTATTATCATCCCTTTGTTTATATATTATATTAACAGTGGGAAAAAAAATATATTATATTAACCAGAAGCAAGAAATGGAACTTCTCCTTAAGCATGCATCTCAAGATTAATTTCCTTGTTAATAAAAAAAAAGATTAATTTCCTTGTCCTGATCGAACTTCTTGATGAATTAAATACAGATCAAAGAATGTTCCATCAAAGATAAACAAATATAGTTCTTTAAAGAAATTATTTTGAAGCAATCGAGTAATAAAGATCTATGAATCCAGTGGCAGAACCAGAAATTTTTTTTCATTGAGGGGCATAAATAAATTATTAAAGATACATATTATTTCATGAGTGAAGGTATTACTATCTACTTTATTAAAACAGAAGCACATTTAGTATTTGCATCCAAACACTCCCAAAATTTTTTTTATAATATTTTATTTTATTTTTATATTTAATTTCCGAAAATTAGTTATTAATTTAGATATTTTTAGATTTCCTAAAATCTAGGTCATCTTTAATTTAAATTTCAAATTATTAGTAATTTAATTAAATTTAGTTACAAAAATTTGCATTCAATTTAATTTAAATTCAAAAAAATTATAATTAAATTTTATTACGAAAATTTAGATAATAATTTTAATACTTTAGAATTTTTTAAATACAGAAAAGATTTAATTTAAAATTTAAAATTTAAATAAATTTTTTATAAAAATGCATAGTAAATAAATATTTTATCGTATTTTATCATAAACAATCGGTCTAAAATATCAAATATTTGAGATTAATAAATATTTGTATTATACAATAATATGATCGAGCTGATTAGAGTTATATATATATATATATATTTAAGGTCCATGAGTTAATTTATTAAAACATGTAAGATATTAAGATGATTTAAGACAATTAAACTAACAGGTTAGCCCGTTTATATATATATATATATATATATATATACATTTTTTTAATAGCACAAATAGTAAATAAATATCTTATTATATTTTTTCATAATCAGTTGGTCCAAATATTCCATATTAGTAATTATTTATAGGGTTATACAATTATAATTATATATAGTCTTATACGGGTTAGTTCGTCAAAACATGTAAGATATTAAAAAAGATTTAAGACAACTAAACGGATAAATTAGCAAATTCATAGATATATAGATTGTTTATGTGTAAATCTAAATTCACATAATAACAAAGTTTATAATTAATATTAGATCAATGTATACTTAATTAACGTATACTCTTATTCTACTAATATACAAATTTTACTGTTTAAAATTAAAATATGATAACAATTTTTTGATTTTAAAAAATAAATAACAAAAATAAATTATATCTAAACAAAAAAGATAAATGCAACTTATATTAGAAATAAAAAATAAAACATTCTCGTGCGGACGCACGGGGTTAAAATCTAGTCTATTATATTAAAACAGAAACACTTTTAGTGTTTGCATCCAAACACTTTAAAACATGATTTATATTTAATTCTGGAAATTATTGAAAATTTTAATTTTTTTTAGATTTCATTAAATATAGATAATTTAGATTTGATTTGATTTGATTTAAAATAATAAATCAGATATTAATTTAGATTTGATTTAAATATTTTAATTTAAATAATTTCTTTATTATTAAAAAACCTTTATCAAAAATACCAATACTTTTTTGAAAATATAATTTACATATAGAAAATAATGGTCATATTTAAAATATAAAATATTTATGATGATGTAAATGATATGATATTTATGTTGATTATATAAAACATTTACGATTATGATTTATATATAAATTAATGATAAAATAATGGATAAGAATCAAATGTATAATTTAAATATTAAAACATATTTTTAATAAACCATAGAACTGAAAATATATATAAAAACCAGGTTAAAAATATTTTGGTAGCTAAAATTACTAATTTTGAATCATACATGTATACCCAAAAATATATTTTTTCATACAAAAAAACAGAAATAATTAATTAAAATTTATTGCATACACTTATTTTAGATTAAAATTTAGAAAACTATATAAGATATTCTATGCTAAATAAAATATCATTCATACATTTTAAATTTTTAATAAATTTTTATATTATATGATAATATGAACAGATAAGTTAGAATTATGCTTTTATAATTATTATTTTTTTGGATTAATATGAACAGACGTGTTAAAATTATATTTTTATAATTATAGTTATCTTTAATAGTATAAAAAATTAAATTAACAAAAAAAAAATTATATCTAAAAACAAAAAAAAAAATTTCACTTATTATAAAAATATATCTATAAAATATTTATATCTAAATTCAAAAAACATAAATTGTATTACAAAATTCGTTAAACAAGAAAAACAATTCCCGTACGGACGCACAAGGTTAGAATCTAGTTAGGCTTTAATAAACTACACCAACTTTTTAAAATTTATTGGGGCGAATGACTCTGATTTAATGTAAGTGGCTCTATCACTATAACGAACCAATAGGTCAAGAGAGGATGATCTTGCTGGAGGATCCTTGTGTATGCTGTTGTTAATTCAAATAAATACCAGCAAACGTCAATAATCTTTGTATTTTTTTTTTTTGGTGATGAAAACAAGATGATTTTGCAACTGCAACCAAATAAATACCAGGATGATATAAAGGTGCAAAACTCAGGTGAGAATGGATCAGAAGGAGCAGTTGGTGGTGTATTCACTACAACTGCAGCCAAGAGCTCGTAAAAGCTTGGTGATTTCTTTTCATCTTCTGGCTTTAATTAAGGGAAACAGCAGATGACACATTCTAGCTGTGCTTCCGTGTAACGAAAAATACGAAACCTAGGCTTTGATTGGTAACTTGCGGAATGGTGGAATTGCGTTTTTAAACACAATTCCGTAAGTTTTTTGCCAATCAACAAAAATTCGTGTAATGAAAAAATACACACAACTTAACAAAAATACAAAGGAAAAGTCATTCCGCAGAAAAGCGACTTATAAGGCGCTTAATTTATTCCGCAAGATTTTTTCCGCAATTCCGCCATTCCGCAAAGTTATCAATCAAAGCCCTAATAAGATTTGAAAATGATTTTCATTCGGACATGTGGTTGTACGTTCCAACAAATGTGTCTCTCTGTCCCCATTGAATTAAGACTTAGGAGCATCTTCATTGGTGAGAATTTCTAAGAATATTTCAAACAATAAAAATATTAATATTTAAATATAGTTGACTTATGTAATTTAATTTAATTTAAAAATAAAAAAATAAACCAATGAAAAAGAAGCAAGTGTTAAATGAAATTTTCATATTTATCTCAAAAAAATTTTCATTAAAGAAAAGATTCCACTTCTCTTTTTTATTTATTATTATTTTTATGTTGAGATACCACTTGAAAAACCACTTAATAAATACTTATTAGAGATACTATGACTTACCATAATACCAAAATCTGAGATTTTAACTTTTCTTTAATGGTCTACAAGGAGTTTGGATATGCATGTACACAGAATGAACACAAAATATGGGTAAAAGAGTAAAACGAAAATGTTTTCTTTGGAAAATATTTTTTATTTATTTTATTTCTAACAGCTTTGGATATAAATAGAGAAAAATCCATTGACATGTTTATAAATAGCAGTGATATACTGTTCAAGAGTTGTATTAACTTGTCGAGTCCATATGTCAAGTGAATACCATCACTAGTGATTTTGATGATGATTTTCAACTTTGTGGACTTCAACTAAGTTAAGCTTAAAACACTTACTCATGTGTACCTTGACTATCTGTATATGCCGCAGGAGATGATAATGTTGTTTCGGATTTGCTTATCGAATCTAGACTGGATCTTCGATTATATGAGTCAAATGTTTATAATGATGATGGTCCATTGTCAGTGAAAGTTACGAGTCTGATTCAGGAGATAAACAACACTAAGAGCCTTCACTTTTCTATGATTATCTTGTAATTCTGCCCAATTTTGACTCAGCAGTTAGCTCCAAATCTTCTCATCAATTTCTTGTTAACTCACTCCAAAACTGAAGTGTTTGACATGTTGAACTGAATAAACGTTTATAGTTAGAAATGAGAAAGATCTAAAATACTAAACAACTTTAACTAAAAAAAATTATAAAAACAATAGTAAATTGTTGTAATGCAAAATTTGTACATGAATATAATATCAATTTATTAGATGATTTCGCTTATGAAAACGATATTCAGGCTTTTGAGGTTTTGAATTCGTGATCTCAGTTATCACACAAATTGTCAAATTAATTATGTATTTTTTTGGATCATACTTTTAGTATTCAAAACCTAACCAAACTCAAATATGAACCTGAACCAAAAAAACTTTCAAAGCAAACTGAAATGAGCTACAGCAGTGTGAATGTGTGGCAGACATATGATTTTTTTTTTCCAGTTTGATAACCAAAGATTGTCATGAATCTCTGTTTAGTCTGAGTGTTTATACTTTAGCATCCCCATCTGAACACGTTATCTTCTCTTTCATTTGTAAAATTTTTTTTCAACACACTCCAGAGAACACCTCTCCACAAAGACAAACTGGTCTCCAAATACGATATCGACGTATGATTTTCTGCTCCAACGGTAGACTCCATCATTAGTGGGTACTTCTCTTTGGGTGTAGTTGCAAGAGGTTTAGTCAGGGTTTCAGTTTTTTTTTTTTTAATTTGATTTTAATCAACTATCAGTGTTAATTATCAATTTTTTGGCACTATTTTAAATAGTCTGATGACTAACCATTTTAATGATAGAGTTAAATGCATTTTTGGGACTTTTAAAATTTGGATATTTAAATAACCCATCTCTAGTTAAAATAGACTAATGTATTTATTTTGCCCAAAGGTATACCAGTTATTGTAAGTTTGATGAAATTTTGATAACCATTAACAAAAAGTTTTAAACATAATACTATTTTTCAACAATAAAGTTTTAAAAAACTGTGACATTTTGAGGAAAAGCTTTTTAAGTAACGGAACTGTTCCGCAACCTAAAATATATCAAACTCAGGAAAAAAAAAATTGAACGGAAAGGATCTGGCCGCATTTAAAATATGGCTTGTCAACCAAGTCTCAAAATTTGTAGAAAAAAATCAATTTAAGGTAACTAAATAAGAATACAATAAATAAATAGTCTTTTTTAAAAGTGATCGACATTCTCTCCAAATAGTAGTCGTCGTCGTTGCTTTATTCTCAAAAAATCCCCAAAAAACATTAGAGCATCTCCAACCATGATACTTATTGGAAGGGTTTATAGGCATTTTTTATTATTTTTTTTTGTTTTTTGAATAGTAGTCATCTCCAACCAAAAATCACCTCCAACCCTAAACCTGTTTTTGAGTATCATCAGAATAAAATAATAATTTTTAGGGAAAATATTGTTAGGAGAGTGTGAGGCGTGTGGTTAACTACAATGGTTGTGAAGATCTATAGCGTCAAAGGGTGAGTGGACATGATACATAGCATCTTGTAGTTTTGAACTATGTTCGTCTAGTTGCTCTGGTCTGTAACTGATTCTCATTTTTAAGTGCAAGTGATACATAACATACCAAGTCATACACGTTCTTAACCTCAACATAGAATCTAAAGTTCATTCTAATTAGCAAGCACGTCAACAGCATCACCACAAACGCCTGGCACATCCACTGAAAAGAAAAACCTCAAAAAAAACAGAGGTTTTACAACAATGGTGCAAAAGGCATATATGGTGGTGACTTTAGGTAGAGAAAAGCATCGAACAGTGAGAGTACACTTCTTCTCCTTGTCCTTATTTCTTGCAGCAATGAGACAGATTCTCCCAGTTTAGGCTGTATTGCTTGTGTTGCGATCATTTGGTTAACTCCATGAACAGCAACCCATTCGTTGGCTTACATGTCTGGATAGATGAGTGGGACTCCATTGCGAAGAAGAACATCACCTGACCAAGAAAGCTCGATCTCATACCCTTTTAGAGCAGTTTGCAGGATCGATCCTTCCCACACCAGTTTGTGAAGATCTTTCCAAGAGAGAAGTTGCCAGATCACATGTTCTCTGAAAATTATATATCTGCCATGTCTCTACGATGAACTCTTTGCATAGCAAATGGCACTGCAAATATATATGGCAAGACAGAAGAAGCATACATTCAGTTTAGATTACAAAAAAGGTTCACCATCTTTTTGCTTATAAATACATCATCAGTTAAGAAAAAGATGAACCAGGTCGTCGCTTACCTGCTGCTGTCTTTGTCAAAATGCTGAAAGGCTTTGTAAAGATTCTCATTGTTTTCAAGCCTGTGCTGGTGATTCTGGTCACATTCCTCGACAGTCTTATCAAAGAGCTTGCTCTGAAAGAAGAAGAAAAAATGGAGACTAAATTACTGAGCCAGAGACTAAACCCACAAGCAGATATGAATCTAAGATAAGATGAAAATGAAACCGACCATACGAGCACTAACGTCAAAACATTTATCTAAAACATTTATCTACGCCTCTTATCTGCTCAATTAATTTGGCCTAAAATTCCCACCGAGTAACCAGAAAGGCTTCTCCCACCGAGTAAAAGTTCTTAATTGATTAATTGCAGAAGCTTGTTATAAGCAAACAGGTAGCTAAACGAAGCAGACTTTTTCCACATAAACCCATAAATCGATTGGCGAGATTTGTTTGGATTATAACAATAAAAACAAAAAATACCCATTGCAACAACATCCATTAAGCAATTACACAACGAAAAATTGGAGGAGAAGAGCTTACAACGCGAGATGTAGAGAGGGAACCGCTAAAGGAAGAAGAATCAAACGACACAAACGAAGAACCAGATTATCCCAAACCTGCACCAGTTCGTCGGTGAAAAAACAGATGAGAAGAAAAATGGTCGAGAAAGAGAAAGCCCGATGAAATTTTTTCTTCCCCACAACAACCTCTCATATGCTAACATCTGTCCAGTGATACTCCACTCATACCGGTTCAGCAAGATCACTCTAATCATACCGTATTACTGAGTATGAGTTATTTTATTAATTTTAAAACCAAAAAAATAAAAACGGGCCCACTTATGAACCCTAAGTAATACCCGTTGGAGATGCTCTTATAGTATGAAGTATATATACACGTACTTTAGCTAGCTATGTCATTATCTTTATAAAACAATCAAAACATGTCATCTAAGATTTACAATAATGAATATTATCTTTATAAAACAATTAAAGTAAATTGACTTTTTTATCACAAAAAATTAAAAACTTTATATTATTCAAATAAAATATTTGGTTTAAGGATTAGGGTTTAGGATTTATTTTTTATTTTTATTTTTTTTTAAATTTAATATTTAGATTTAGGGTTTAGGGTTTAGTTTATATTTTTATTTTCTTTTAAATTAATATTTGGATTTAGGAGTTAGAGTTTAGTTCTTTTTTAAAAAAAATTTATATATTATGGTTTAGAGTTTAGGGATTAGAGTTTATAATTTAAAAATAAATTTTTGATTTTTTATTATTAATTCGTTTTTATTTTATTTTTTTTATTTTTTAATTCATTTTAAATTTTACATGGCATATATTGATTTGTTATAATAGAGAGAGGTGAATAAAGAAATTTACCCCTAGGGATGAATAAAGAAGTTCACCCCTAGAATTATTCATAAAAAAAACTGTTTTACATCTAGATGTTTACAAGTTTAAGAAAAAACACAATTTAAAGAAACTTTTCTAATCTAAATCAGTGTGGACTTGAATCTAGCCAGAGCTGGTATCCATCTTCATATTTTCAATCTCCAAACAGGTGAATAGAGTTGTGTTTTTCATACCTTTGTTTGTCCTCTTTATTGTATAAAATAAATTAAAAATTGCAATCAAACTGAACCAAATTGAAAATTGATATATATATATATATATGATTTTATTTTTTATAAAACTGATAAACCGAAAACCATAAAAATTAAATCATACCAAACCAGAATATATATATATATATAGTTTTTATATAGTTTGAATTTCTTAAAACAAAAAAATCGAAAAACCAAACCGAAACTAAACCATAAACCTAAGTGCGCACCTAGTATTTTGAGATACAAATAACTTTTTACCCTTAATATTTTAGCCACGTAAGCAATACATTCCACACGTTAAATTTCTATTGGTAGGACGATTTTACATTTTTTTATCCGCATGACTTTCCATCTTTATAAAAATAAAAAATGATTAAAAAAAGGAAAAAATCATAAAAAAAAGGAAGGACAGGTTTCTTTCTTTTATCCAATTTCTTAGAGATTTCTGTAGATCTTACTAGAAGCCATTGATAAACCTATCTTGTAAACTCTAGGTATATTTCTCTATTGTGTTAATCGAAATTGGCTATTTTGAGGCAGGAATTAGAATCGGGGTACCTTGTTTTAGATCTTACTAGAAGCCATTGATAAATCCAAGTTGGTGTTATTTAATCTGTGATTTCTATCGCAGAGTTTAGTTTTTTTGTGTTCTTTCCGTTGTGAATCTATTTTATAATTTTGAGAACTTTATAGTTTGTATAACCCTCGAATTGTTGTTTCTCATCAAGGTTTTTATATGTTTTTTTGCAGGATTAAGAAAGGGGTTATATTCTGTCTCTAATGGCTACAGATCGGATCAGCAATCTGCCAGATGATGTTCTTGGCAAAATCCTGTCTTTAGTTCCGACCAAACTTGCTGCTTCGACCGCGGTTCTGTCCAAGAGGTGGTTGAATTTGCTTCCTCTTGTAGACAGCCTTGATTTTGATGAATTGATGCTTCTTTATTCCGACAGAAAAGACGGAGAAGAAGAACCAACAAGTATTGAAAGTCGTCGTCAAAGTCGTCGTCGACGACGACCTCGCTTCTCTGATTTCGTGGACAAAACACTTGATCTGTTAAGCAATTCTACCATCAAGAAATTCTCTCTAAGATGTAATTATGAGAATGACATATCTCGTGTCAATAGTTGGATTCGCACTGCTCTGGGACGGGGTTGCGTAGAGCTAAACTTAAAGTCAAATTTAAGAAACTTTATAGATTCTGAGTTTTTCACAAGCAACACACTGGTTAAGCTCACAATTACCGATAAATTTTGTCTTAAAGGTCGTCTTCCTCTTGGAGGAGTGTTTTTCCCTGCGCTCAAAACACTTACACTTGTTTCAGTCTACTTTCTATCTCATGAAATGGAGAAGCATTTCGTCAGAGGCTGCCCTGCGTTAGAGGAGTTATTTATATATGTTTGGATGGGCTACTTGTCGACTCCATACGTCAAGCGATTAACTATCACTAGTGATTTTGCTGACCATTATGAATACAGTGGCCTTACTCTTAAGACAAAGAGTCTGCTGTACCTTGACTACTCTAGTTATGTTGCAACATATGATGTTGTTGCTTTGGATTCTCTTGTCGAAGCTAGACTGGATCTTCGATTATATGGATTAGATGCTGATGGTCGTCCAGTGTTCAAGGAAATCCGTGGCGATATTTCAACTCTGATTAATGGGATGAAAAACATTAAGAGCCTTCACTTGTCTGCTCATTCTCTTCAGGTCAGTTTTTCTGTTACTTCTTCTTCTTCATCATACAAGAGAGTTAATTTAATGCTAGTAATATCTATCATTAATGATAATGGTCTATATATCAGGTGTTTCACTTTTGTTGCGACTCCATGCCTGTGCTCAACAACCTACTTACTTTATCTATAGAAAGTGACGAGGAAAAAGGCTGGGAAGTAATCCCACGCCTGCTCTGCAACTCACCAAATCTACAAACTTTAGTCATTAAGGTATCAATTTTTTTTTTATCTTTTAAGACACATTTCTCTTCTCTGTTGCCGTTTATACATGTCTATCAAATGGTGTGGTCTGTTTGTTGTGGTTCAAGGGTCTTGTGCACAGAGTTACAGAGTGGTGTG
The DNA here is from genome assembly GCF_000478725.1 of Eutrema salsugineum. Lineage (NCBI taxonomy): Eukaryota > Viridiplantae > Streptophyta > Magnoliopsida > Brassicales > Brassicaceae > Eutrema > Eutrema salsugineum. The sequence continues at coordinate 5,808,277 of NW_006256909.1, read as the reverse complement.
GAAATGCGTGCCCTTGCATCATCCAAAACGAGATGGTATGCTGTTTGTCGAGTTGTCAAGTGAAGGTGCTAGAGATTACAGGGTTCAGAGGAAGCCTTGGAGAGTTACACCAAATGAGGCATTTCTTGGGGAACTTGGAATGTCTTGAAACTGTGAAAGTTGGCGTTGAAGAAAGCACCTTCAACAGTAAATACTTGCGAGCTATTCTAATGGCTATCCCTAGAGTTTCGTCAAAATGCAGCATCCAATTTATCTGATTTTTTCCCCTCTTTTTATATAACTTTTTTGTGCCGAGATTTGATGGCATGAGAGTATGGATTAGATAATTAAGTTATATCGCAGTTTCGAATAATTCAAAATTTGTTTTTGCAAAAGCATATTATATGCATGCTTCTCCAATTTTGCATTGGAATTTCTCACATGGTGCAACACAAGAAAACACAGCAATCTGTGAAAGAGCATTGGAGGGTTACTTCGGTTAAGTATTACCATATATAATTCATGTCACCTTCAATACGAAGATCGTTTCTCTTAAATGTTACGCAAAACGCTCGACCGTCAAGTCTAGTGATAGATATCGTATTAACTATGTTTTCTTTTTAATGTACTTATTAATTCAAGAACTAGTTTCAGATTTTTGGGTTTTGTCAGTTTAGATTTCGCTATTGTTGACTTCTTATAACTTTTTTTTTCCTTTTATTCAACAAATTCAATTGGTTATTAGTTGATTATACAACATTGGAATTCCTCCTATTTGGAGCTAGTGAGATGCAGTGCACAACCACAAAATCACATGCCTTTCCTTGTCAACATAATTTCCACCAAATCTTCTCAACTTGGGCCCATCTTTTTCATCTTTTGTTTACAAAGTAAAGTTTTAAACGCCAACTGTCGATTAACTCGGACTAAACCATATGATCATCATCTTCATTTGTGCCAAGTGCAAATAGCTTGAGAGTGATAACATGTATACGCAGCACATGAATCAAGCAAGATGATGTAAAAACAAAGAAAGAAAAGATCCGATTCCTCCAAACCGTTTATTTATTTTCAACAATCTGAGTGAACAAGATTTATATACTTGGTTGAAGCTGAGGAATAGTGATCCAAGAGAAACGCATAGATGGATTTGTTTACGATTCTCTCTTTTATCCTGAATATGAGTTTTGATTGGGCTGAGAAGACCCTGAAGCCGACGCAGATGACGAAGAGGAAGAAGAGAATAATCCGCTGAACGGCCAGGGAAAAGAGAATCTGCTCTCACTCCCATTACCATTCCTTGCACCATCTTCCACATTCTCATCACTTAAGTTGATCTCTAGAGTTCTTGTTCTCGGTCTGACCAAATCAACCTTTATCTCATCATCAGGAGGGAGCTCATATCGGCACACGGGACACGAACTGTGAAGCTCAAGCCACGGTAATATACACCGGACGTGAAACTTGTGCTTACAAGGCATCTCTTTAGCTTCACTTCCCTTGTCAAAATCATCCAAACAAACCGAACATTGCAATGGCTCACATACCTTAACCGTTAGGAGATTCTCCACAGCTTCTTTTCTTGCTGGAAGTGTCCCGTACCTGATTGGATCGTTATCAGCTAGATGTTCAAGCAATTGGTCTAACCCTGGTCCAACAAAGTAATCTCCTATTGAAGAAAGTGAAGTATTGTTCCGGTTATGATTCAAACCCGTCGATCCCTGAACAACACCTGATTCATTAAACGTGCTCCGTTCCGAGCTCTCATACTCGGAATTGATCCCTGCACGAATGCCATGAAGCAACTGCAATATTGCAGCTGAACTTCTCCGTCTCCTCCTCAGGATAGACTCAAACTCTCTATCTGAATCAATCTCTCCATCGTGTTGCCTGTGGCGATGACGACGACGATGATGATGATGATTATCGACATTGCTGTCATTCCCATCAAGATTAGCAACACCATTGACCTCATCATTACTCACACCAAACTCTGTCCTCCTAAACCTTCTACGTCTCCGAGGATTGTTCATCATTCCAAGCAAGTTTGGACCCAGTAGAGACAATGCATGGTTTAAATCGATCTCTTGGTCTTGAACCTCCCTTAAGCTGCTGCTGCTGCCGCCATTAATGTCACCGCTCATCTCCTCGACGAACCCGCTTTGGCAAGATGGGCATTTGATCTCGGCGTCAATAATTGGATTCACCATTTGTGAACACATATGACACCAATACCTAGCCGCCATTGCTTTTTCCTCGTTCTCTCCTTCCCCACCAAAATCTCTCTATATCTCTCGTTTCTGTAAGAAGAACACAGGATACAGGATGAAAAACCAATAAAGCTTCCATCTTTATTTTGCCCATCTTCCACCCGTTTAAGTTCAGTTTCAGCAGATCTAATTAAAGAGATTGGCATTCCCAAAAGTTACAATAAAACGAGGAGAATCATCGTCATTAAGATCATTTGCCCAAGATTCAGACAGGAAAATATTAGGTGATTTGCAATAATTTAAGCTTCTTAATTTATACAAACACGAATAAACTAATTAAACAATTGATCCCCAAGAAGAAAAACTGATGACCCAAAACTGTCTCTAAAAATAAATCAGAGCAAATCCATGAAAAGAAAACTCCCAATTCTTAAGCACATAGAATTGTCAAAACAAAATAATAAAATAAACTAAAACAAAACCATACCTTGTAAATGTGCCTACTTTTTGAAGATCCAGAGGAAATAGTTATCTGATCCTTCTTAAAAATCTCCACAATAAGGAAGCTAACCTTTATATTTTCATCTTTTTGGAGGTTTGCAGCAGAAATGGTGGGAGAAGAAGAAAAGAGGAATGAATGAGGAAAAGAAGACGAAAGAGAGAATTATTTTGATGCAGACCCAATCTAAAGCCCATTAATCGCAATCTGAGCTAACCCGACCTTAACCACTTCCAAATTGGAATGAAATTGAGCCGAACCGAACCGAGTCGAAACGAACCGGTGAAAGTTGAAATTGAAAGAGGAGAAGGGTCAAGTCTCGGTACCAGAAAGGTAATCTCCGACGATGAGCGAAACCGAAGCGACCGGCGTTACCGATGAATCGGCTTCAGCGACTGCAGTCGCTGCTGATGCGACGGAGCATACAGCAATCGCGGTGGTTGATTCGGTGGAGGAGGCCATAGGAGGAGCAGAGAAATGGGTGGATGATTTCCAGCGGACGGTGAAGGAGTCGAAGGATTCCGCCATTCGCTCTGCTCGTTCCCTCCGTGAAAACTCTACCTCTCAGTTCCGCTCTATACAGGTTATTCTATCTTTCTATTTTGCACCGATAAGTTTCTCGAATGAAGATTCTTTCGCAACAATTTTCAGGATTCAAATCCTGGATTGATTCGAATTCAATCTACCTTCATAAGCTATTATTTCTGGAACTGAGCTCGATTCAAACAGATTCTGCTCCATTTAGCCGTTATTGTTCATATGGTGAAATCTTGTTGAATCATAGCGTTTGAATTTATTGGCAGTGATCACAGTCTCTCTTGGGATCTGATTCTGTTTCCTTTTCTCAAACTGAGTATTTTGTTTAGAAGTCTGCATTGTATCGCTGAGGGATTATTGATTATCTTCCAACATTGAGTTTTCTTTTCTTAATCTCTTCAAAGACACCATGTCTTCTCAAGATATCAGCTATTCATGTTGCTTAAAGATATGCTATGGAATTGATCTTTATCTACCTGAGATCACAATTTCAGTTGCTGTATATGTATATGTCTTCGCGTCTCCTACTAAATTCCTGTGGTAGTTACTTTTGTTTCTGAAATTGCAGGATTTCATTCCACATGCTTTGACTCAGTATAAGACTTATGAAAATGCTTTCTTCAGTAAAGTAACAGGTAACTTGACGCCAAATTTCATGTTTTTTTTTTTTGCTTGTAGACTACTTTAAAGCTTGGTTACGGCTTACGAGTATCAAAACAAACCATTGAGTATAATAGATACTTTCCCTAAACCTTCACTCGTATTTGTACTGCATCCAATAGTGTGCTTATCTGTCCTGATGACGAATCCTCGCTTGGTTTACTAGTTTGGTAATGACGAATCAATCATAAATCTGACTCGGTATCCCCTGCTGTTTTTCCCTTTTCAGAAGAATTGATATACGCAAAGGAGCATCCGGCTGCTGCTGCTGGGATTGGTCTCGCTGCTGGTCTCGTTCTTATGCGAGGTATAACTTACAATATTCCTTTGCTAAGGAGCATCATAAAAGTATCACATCTCTATTTCTCAGATATGTCTTGTATAAATTCTGCTGTCTATGGTTCTAATAATTACAGGCCCAAGAAGATTCTTGTTCCGTCATACACTAGGCCGATTTCAGAGTGAAGAGGTATCTAGCGTGCCACTGACTTCGAATTTATTTCTTAACGCTGTTATACTTAGTTTCCCTGGTTTGTGTTCTTTCTTGTTTATTCATCCACTTCTTTATCTCTTCAGGCACAGTTCTTGAAAGCTGAGAAGCATGTCCAGGAGTTGAACATGTCTGTAGACCTAATGAAAAAGGAGAGCAGGAAACTGCTTGAAAGGTCAGCTTTAGCAGAGAAGGATATGAAACGCGGTCTTTCTGAACTCATGTATGCCTCAACGTCGACAGACCCGCTTATTTTACTTAATTGACTTCATTTGCTTTATTAAGGCTACTACTGTCATATATCTGTACTGTAGGGATTCTGGAAACAATATACATCGTCTTGCTAATTCCGTCCACAAGGTTGAATGCGAAGCTACAGGTAAGAAGAATTTACATATCTTATAGTTTACTCCTTTTTACCTTCCATTGGTAATAGTCATTTATTCCACGTGTCACTGCAGTTAATGAGTTTAGATCCATGCTCTGTAATCTACTTAAATATTGTCATTACATCAGACCTCAATTTACATAGAGACTTGAATTCTCTGCAGATTTAATGGATGGCCTGCGGCAAATTCCTGGGAGGGAAGCAATCAAGCTTAGAGCCGAAGTGAGTCCACTTTTTTTCTCATCTTCCTCATTGTTAAGCTTCGTTGCTATGAACGGCCATTCAAATTCTCTTGTCTTCAATCATTAGGTGGCTTCCATGACTTCGCTCTTAAGACAAAAGAGGATTGCATTGAACAAAAGAATTATGAGGATGTCTGAGCTAGGAGTTCCCGTCTGATATACCGCACAAAACCCACCAAGCCTTGAGTTTTTTCAAGTTATTTCAAGCATATTTCTCGTCAATAAACATCTAACGCTGTCTGAAACCAACACATTAGCTTGAGACAGATATATACCTTATGGTTCTTTCTTTATATTATTTGAGACCATTAGTTTTAGCTTATTTGTTTGAGTTGGGAGAGGAAATAGTTAATTATAAGAAACATATAAAAAGTTCACTGATACAACCAGTAATGGTTGACATGAAGGTTTTTAAAAGGGCCAAGTTGAAACGTAATATTATGGGAAACGTAGCGTGGGCCATCCACCCACGTGGCTAGGTGACCCAGCCGCTCGGATTGGTCTCATCGAGTTTAAACCTCCAGACGAGCAAGAAGCTTCGGTGGTCTGACCATTCCGACCGTTAATGTCCAGCGTCCGATCTCTCCTCCTTAGACGCTCTCTTTTGAGCAGAGTCCCTAACTTATCTTTTCCTCTTTTGCCCTTGACCGGAACCGGTATCATCTCCAGGCCCATCAGCTTCGCAACCACCCCTGTCTCGCACCACACCACACTCTCCCCAGCCACCTTCCGAGGCAGGCGTTTTGTCTCTAAGCTCATCTGGCTCGATCTCCGTTCGTCCCCGCAGTTTGATCTCCGTCCACCTTGTCTTGCCACATCAGCACCGACGCCGAGCTGGCACCGGAATGATGACCGGTACATCGCGTCCTTACCGTCCAGCGAGAAACGTGGGTACTGGTTCAACGCGTTCCTTGCCGACCTTAACGGCAAGCAAATGAAACAGAATGACATTATAATATGTAGCTTATCATTACACAATAGAAACCTTTTTCTTGTACCTACAAGTTTCACCAATACAGAAACAAAAATTCCAAGAAGAAAAAAACGTACTCTCTAGTCTCCAATCGCATAATTATTAATTTTTTTTGTTGGTAACAATTTTTTCGTAAGTCGAAATATAAATCAATAAACCAAATATTTTTGTTAATTTCATTTGAGCTCATGACTATGAATCATGTTTAGTATGTATGCACATATATACAACAGAAGCATGACGCACCTCAAGATATCGGAACTGTTAACGCATGACATCCGAACAGGCTGATATAACTTATCATCATCATCGTCGCAATTATCATAAGTACCGTAGTAAGATTCACGAAGTCTAGCTCTTCTAACGATATCTTCTTCAACCTCTAGCTGAAGTATCATCTCCTCTAGCGTTCTCGGCGACCCTCCACCGAAAGGAGTGTTTTCAGGTGTGACAGATAGTCCCGCTTCGTTCTTTTGATGTTGGTTTAGTGTGGAAGTCGAGCCATCGCCACCACAAGAGCTCGCGAAGCCACCACGTGGACCTCTTCCTCGCATTCTCGAGGCCAGATAGGATTTCTTGAGGAAGAAGAAAGAGAGATCTTTCATTGTTTTTTTTTTTTTTGTTGTTGTTGTTGGGATATTGCCTTCAAGATTTGAACCTTGGTGGTGAAGGAGAAGAAGCCACGGTGGTGTGTCGCGTGAGAGGAATGAATTCGGGGTGGTGGGAGATAGTTTCTTTGAGTTTTAGGGTAAAAACTATATAAGTATAAATATTTTCCCTTGTTTTAATTAATGAGTGTCACGTAGTAAAGTGTCATTGGTGGTCACGAGGTTCTCTTTACTCATCGTTCACGTATTATAAATGTTTAGTTTTGCGAACCATGCTTTCTAATTTATCATATCTCAAATGACAAACATTTCTCCAATTCATTGAAGCGACAAAATAAAGGGGAAAGATTGTAAAATTTTAAAAGTGAAGGATAACCCTATAATATATCCGAAACACAAGGGTTTCTGTCTAATAATAATTTATTCCAGCATGCGTCAAACGATTTCGTAGATGTTTTGACATGCTATATATACTAAGCATATATGATATATGTACATAGATAACATCAAACCCGAATCGCGGACACAGCGATCACAAAATAGAAACTATTCTTCTTGATAAATTCTTTGTTGGAAGCAGCTCGATTTGCGTACCGTTTGAAGAGCTTGTGTGTCAGGTCAGTACCGAGATAGGCCTCAAACATTGGCTTTAGACCGGCTTGAATTAAGTTAGCCATGGCTCGACCGTAAGAATCAGGATCTTTCATAAACTCATGCCGTTTAGCATTCATAGGGTCATCTATTTTTAATATCTCCATCTTCTCTATCTTGAAACCACCACAACGCTCAATCGCAGCCGCTATTTCCTCTGTGTTTCTCATATACACCGGAATGTTGAAACCATCTCTTATCTCCTTCTTTATTAAACCCTTTACAAACTCACCAGAGAAATTAAAAAAAAAGGTTTTGTCAATTCCATACATATATAGAACATAAAAAAAAAAAACAGTTTATAAAGTAAAAACATGACGTCATGATCATGGGATCTTATTATATACCCCATCTACTAGATCTTGCCAAGCTTGATCCATCAAAGTTGTGAAAAGGTGCTTGAGACGTGAGTCATGGTCACTGACTTGGCCCACTAAGCCAGAAGGTCGACCACCCATCAACATAAACAACACTCCTCCAACAACAATTTCTTCTTTCCGACATTTCAAGAACTCGACTAAGTCCTTGTCTGACTGCTCCGCGTATGCCTCCACAACTTCTTTCTCTGCTCCTTGAATCCACACCCTTCCCTTGTTCCATGTCTTCGATCCTTTCTCCATCACCTTTTACGGTATCTATCATATCCAAAAATCAAATCCGATACAATGAAATGAAAAAAAAAAAAACACTTTTCGACGATCCATAGAGACAATAATAAAAAAAGAGTAAAATAATTAACATAAAATTAAGTTGCTCCGGACATATCCATATGAATATCTCATAATCGGACTTTATAGACTGTTGTTTTTGAGATATTGTTAATTAACATTTGAAGAATCTTGAAATTTTATTTTATGTATAGTTTCAACTAAATTTGCATGAATATTATTTCCACTTGAAGTAAGAAAGCTGAATCTTCGTTTTCTTAGCTATTATAAACCAATTACATATAAGTGAAGAAATCAAACTAATTCAAAAGATACATATACCTGAGAGAGAGCCATTGTAAGGCGCTCGTGGTCACAACGACATGGAGCTCTCCTTTCGGAAACAGCCTCTTATAGAACGAGCCTGGAACGCCAGCCGCGAAGTACTTATTCTGGCTCGAGCCATTAACTTGTTTTTCCAACGATCGAAACAACGTGTTGAAGTCGTTCGAAGGCAAGTCGGAGAAGAAGACCTCTAGCTCCGGCTCCGGCTCGTCTACGCCATCAACCACGGCTAGCTTCCGCCAACACCTCAACCACCGTGTCAACCGTGGAAAACGTGTTGTCTCCGACTGCGCAACCTAAGTCGGCTATCTTTAGGTGAGATGAGCATCCTTTAGTGAAATTCATGGAGTGGCTGACGTCAGGATTGGTTTGCTGGAGGCTAACGCTGCGGCCGGACCGTAACTGTTTTTGGCGTAGCTGACGTCATCCTCGCCGCCTTGCATGGAGAGCACGTGCTCGAGGCTCCGGGAGGAATCCATATCTAAAATCGTAAATGTGTAAGAAATTTTTGTGAACGTCCCTCTAATTTGTTAGTTAAGTGATATAAAGGAGACTCTCTATTTGGTCTTAATGAAGATGCATGGGAAACAAACGTCTCTATATATATTCGGCCACATTATGCACTGCAAGGTTTCTAACGGCGTCGTTTTACTCACGCGATTTTTAAATAACTTGGAAATGTTGATGTACCCAATGGTCAATTCTAAAAATTACCAATCAAACCTAAAAGGTATAAGTATATAACAAATTTTAGGTTTACAAATGATTCCTTTAAGATTAGGATTGATACCAAACGATTCAAGAACTTTTACTAAACTTTTATTAACCCTTTTTTTGGGGGGGGGGGGGGGGGTGTGTGTATTTTATGACATTTTTCTTGAGCGCCTTTTTCTTTTATACTACAAAAGTAAGAGAACCTTCTGAAAACGTCTTCATCGTAGTGTGCACTGTGCAGGCCTGGTAGTTTGGAACAAGTTGGAGAATAAATTAATCGAATGAAATTTCTGAGCTGAGAGTTTCAATATTGTGGGGTCCGTTCGTTTATTAATATTTAGTCTCGATCCATGAAATAATTAGTTAATTTGATATATGGATATATACTTATATGTATATATGTGTATATATATATGTATATATGTGTATATATATATATAGGTTATAGCGTGTAAAAGATAATGTTTACCTTAAGGAAAAAGGAGAAAGCAAAGCATTAGAGAACACAAAAATTCCGAGATTGGCAATAAGAGAAAGTTTTCAAATTCACAAAACTTTCTGTTAGTAGACGTTTCCAATGATATAATTATCCACGCAATTTGAACTAAATTGTATCCATACTGTGAAGTAATGAAGATACGTCGCTCTCTAGAGTCTAAAAGAGATTAGTAGTTGGTTGACTATAGAAAAGAAAAAGTGATTAGCAGTTGCGTTCTCACTTTGGTATCTATAATTTAATATGAGTAGATGTTTATTTGTAATACAAGTCGTTGTCTCATGTCTGTCCTAAAAGATTATTTTCTTCTTTTGATATACACATATAACTAAAGTAACACAATATTCCGAAGTTTGTATACGTATATCTACTTTTCTAGTTGAAGTTTCGCTATTTCTTTCTCACCATCCTGATCACCAATTTCGCTATTTACACTTCTACTTCTGATATCGGTAATGGAGAGAATGGTTTTAACTTTTCATTTTCTTAAGCAAATCATATAATCAACGTGTTCGTTCACATTTTACTATAGGCTATGTATAGCACGCGTTTAACAATTTTTTGTGTGTCTAATTATACTTAAACGAAATTTTTTGTTTTGAAGTATTTTCGTTTCGTATTATATGATTAGAATGGTATAACATGGAAACACAAACGTAAAGACAAACAAACAATGTGTATATGACATGTTTAATACAATCCTTAAAATGTCATCTTCGCTATTAACTTTGTTCCTTTTTTTTTGCATTTTTTAAAAAAGAAAAACAAACTCTTATTTTGTATTCCTTCTTCTTTGACAAACAAAGAAAGAATTTTAATTTCTTTGATGCTTTACAAAACCAGCAAGCTTCCGGTATAATGTCACTTCACTGATTCTTACTTCGTATTATTTACCCAATGTCAACAAAATATTGGTTTATGTTCTTCCTTTACTCGTTTGTTGCTACTTTCGGAAGTCGAATTCAGGAACATGTCTAGAAAATGATGCAGAAAAGGAATATAAAGAGAATATAAAATCTCACTGCACATATATATAGAAGAAAAGATGATAAACTAGGTACTAGCTGTTAGAAACAACTGTATAAGGGGAGAGAAAAGGACTGCATGAGAGAAAGAGAAGATGCTCAGATAAATGGTAGGAGCTTCTCTGTCGAAAAGTTGATTACTCTTACTACTCATCAAAATACAATGTTTTCACAATTAGACGCCTATATCTAGAAAATAATTGACTATCCATCAAGATCGACAACTATATTTCAACAAGTAGACGATTGAGTAGTTATCTACTCTAGAGGCGTGATCATAGTACATACATACTCTGTACAACTGTGCCATTTCATACATAACCTTAATATTTTTAGCTTAAACATATACATATATGACTGTAACAGACTAACAGATTTTGTCAAACCGAGAATGGATTATGAATGGATGCCACACCAGCAATGACGTCCTTTTAGTGAATTGCTATATAGTAAAACAATGCCGTTCCAATTTTTGAAAAAAACCATTTCAATTGTTGAAAAAAAAAACAATTCCGTTTCAATAAAATGATGAAAATGATTTCAAAACACATTAAATATATACTATCTTTTAAAATATCCAGTATAATATTAAATTAAATTAAATTAAAAGTTTGATTTCTTATTACTGAAAAAATATAAATGATAGAATCATTTTTTAAAGAATCAAAATTATTCAACATACAATAAATATAATATTTTAAATATAGATAAGGATTCGTAAAGGTTTAATTGTTTCCAAAACTATTTATTTTTAATTATGCGATGGGCTTTGAAAGGCAGCCCAAGACTGTATGATGACCGAATTGACGACATTTATTTAAGATCCCCGATTTTAGGATTTTAAGAATCAAGCGAAGCGACAATGACAATCGCCGGGAAAAAATCGAGAGAGACATCAATGGCGCCTTCTTCGTCGAGCGGCCTCACCTTCAAGCTACATCCTCTGGTGATGCTTAACATATCGGACCACTTCACTAGGGTTAAAACTCAGCTTAATCCTCCAGCCTCTTCCTGCGCGACCGGGAATGGTCCCAGCACCGGCGACGCGATGTTACTGCAGAATCCTAGGGTTTATGGCTGCGTGATCGGTGCCCAGAGAGGTCGAACGGTTGAGATCTTCAACAGCTTCGAGCTCTTGTTTGATCCTTCTACTGATACTCTCGACAGATCCTTCCTCGAGAAGAAGCAAGAGCTCTGTAAGCTTATACTCTCGCTCGTTTTCGTCTCTACTTTGTTCTCGATTGTTGCTGCTATGTATTGAGTTACTCGATTTTTTTTTTTCTCTTTTGCTTCGTTAGACAAGAAGGTGTTTCCTGACTTCTACATATTGGGATGGTACTCTACGGGAAGCGACGCTAATGAATCTGATATGCATATCCACAAATCTGTAAGTGCAGGTTCATTGTTGATTTGTATGGTTGAGGTTTAGGTCTCAGTGTACTGATTGTGTGAGTTTTGCATCATGTTTTCTACAGCTGATGGACATTAATGAATCTCCTGTTTATGTCCTTCTAAATCCGGCTATCAATCACGCACAGAAGGATCTTCCAGTGACTATCTATGAAAGTGGTAATTTGGTTTTCCATATCCTCTTGCTTTATTGTATGAAAAATACAGTCGCAGATCGTATATTGGCTCATGATTATAACTAGTTTCTTCTTTTTATCTTATTCGACCTCTAATTTTGTCGTGATTGTTTTAAAGATTCTAACCTTTTTATTCCTATCATGTGGTGTGATTGTCTTCAAAACTTCAAGAATTTCATGTCATTGATGGAATTCCTCAGCCAATTTTCGTGCATACAAGCTACACAATTGAGGTATGCGCTTGGGCTGCTTTATATGTAATCTTTCTAATATATGAGAGTGGCGCTTTAATAACATAGCAAAGATGTAACACATGCAGACAGTGGAAGCTGAAAGAATATCGGTCGACCATGTTGCACACCTTAAGCCATCCGATGGAGGCTCAGCAGCGACCCAATGTAAGCCTTACTGTACACTTCTTATTTATGATAATCCTCTTACACACTTGTATGGAATTTAGGCTGATTCCTCGATGTTGTGCAGTGGCTGCTCATCTTACTGGCATACACAGTGCCATCAAGATGCTAACTAGCAGAATCAGAGTTCTTTATCAGTATCTTGTCACAATGCAGAAAGGTATATTCTATTATTGCGTCCTACTTCATTTTGTTCATCGACCATTTCTTGATCGTAGCTATATGCATTTGTGTTATTCTACACTGAAAAATGGATAAATAGGGGTCAGACGATGATATTGACCAAAAGTTCTGTAGTTGTGTACTTTAGGTTCCAAGGGTCCCTTTGGTTCTAATGACTTATTTAATACTGCATCTAGGTGATATTCCTTCCGAGAACGCACTTCTGAGGCAAGTATCTAGTCTGCTTAGAAGTTTGCCTGCCGCACAATCAGAAAAGTTTCGAGATGATTTCTTGATGGTAAGTAGTGCCTTACTGTTTTCTAGCAATCTTCGTTAAGAAAAATAGCATTCTATTCTCTTAAGTTCTTAATGTAGCTTGTTCTTCTGAATGATCTATATGTGACGTTCTTATTTGCAGGAGTACAACGACAAATTGCTGATGTCTTACCTAGCAATGCTCACAAATTGTACCAGGTATGTGCTCGACATGGAAATTCCATTTAGCTAACAATGAAGGATAGGCATGAAATTTTTTGTCTTTTGGTTGATAGTGCTATGTTGTACGATGCTTAGACTGATGAAATCACCAGTAGTTGCTTTTAGCTGACCCGGAGATAGTGACCTTGCTTAACCATCCTTGTTATAATCAAAATAGTGAAAACCTATAGTGTCTAAAGGAAATATAAACTTTTATTTGATCAATCGTATGTTAATACTTTGATCAATCCAGATGTCAATTACAACCAAAGTATGTCTTAGGAGAATCTTTTCTTCTATTTGATTTCTCACTTTTGTACCAAAATGCAGCAACATGAACGAGGTGGTTGACAAATTCAACACTGCATACGAGAGAAACAGTCGAAGAGGCGGTAGGAATACATTCCTGTAAAGATTAGTTTCAGCGTAAAAATCCTTTTTTTTGGCGGTTCCTTAGAGAAATATAGAACTCAGTTTCGGGACCAGACAGCGAAGGAAATTCGATTTGCTAAAGGCTTTGTTTAGGTAGAAGCCAAGTTTTTTTTGTTTTTTTTGTTTTTGTTTTGTAGCTCCTAAATCTTGCGACAAGACTTAACAAACAAACTAGCTTTCACATTCCCTCAATTTTCAGAACCATTTATTCAAAAAAAACGAACAATCAGTGAACAAAGAGATTTGTTTCATATATGTGGTAACCTACTCATTATATCTCTGTATATCAATGAGCTCGTAGACAATCCAAGTTCCTGTTGCGACACTGGTTCCACCTTCGGCTCTGCTGCTAACTGCAACATCAGCCCAGCTGAATCAACAATGGCAGGCCCTGGCAGGCCGGGAAGCTTCTCTTGCCCGATGGCTAAACCATGCATTGAAAGATCCGAAAGCTCAGTTTGGCCTATGTAAACCGAGTAACCCGAAGGAGGCCTAAGGTGTGGCTGGAAGTCAAATAAAGATGAGTTGGCTGTGACCAGTCCTTCGGGTCTACTATGTGGCACTGGATAGTGCACATGGTGGTTGTGGGTCTGAGTCGCTAAACTGCCTTGGAGGGTCCCTGAGCTGCCTGGACTGACATGGCTGCTGCTGTTGCGTGCTGCTGGTACTTCATGAGTGTGCTTGCCTATGTAAGTTGTTAGTACGGATGTGAGGTCATCAGAAGCTCTTTCCACATGCTTCGTTACGATACATCCATTAGCTGTGCATTTATAGTAACTCCTGAAGCATTGTTTATATAGAAAACAGATTGTGATGAAATTCTTGGACAAAAAGGTGCAACAGAGAGAGCAGAACAGAACAGAACATTTGAATACAAGCAAGAACCTTGGATTCGGGTTTCCTTTGACGACTTTTTGTCCGTACTTGCGCCAGCGATAACCATCGTCGAGGATGTCAATGTCACTTGTGGTCTGCACCACGACTTTTGGCTCACGGGTGGCTCGGCTTGATCCACTCATTTCCGTTGCATAAGCTTCGAGTTTCCTGTTACGTTAATAGCATCAGAAAGAATTCAGAACGGTCTAGTCTTTCCGAGTATGTTAAATGGTTTACTTGAGCAACAATTTTCTAACCTTCTCTTTGACTCGGATTCATCTACTTCTCCGTCGTAACCTAGGGAAACACTCATGTGGGACGTGCCATCTTCTTCATCTTCACCTTTAAAGAAAGCATCAGCTACTGCATCACCATACCCGAACTGAGTCCCGTTTTGAACCTGCATTGATCCAGAATGGCTACCGTAATCGAGCTCTGCAGATACAGGTGATGTCCATTCTATGTTCTCATTGGTTCCACCAAAGCTTTCTTGCTCAGTTCCATCTATTTGCATGTCAAGGCATGTTCCGGATGATCCAATGCCTGAGCGGCGATTAGGTGGAGGTTTAGGGTGATTATGAGCTTTTGCGTATATAATCTCTGTGATATGACCTTCCCTGGACCGTTCAACCTTCTTCGTGACTTCACAAGTCGGGTGTGTGCACTTGTAATAGCTACGTGGATACTCGCTTCCTTTAACTAGCTTTTGTCCGTATTTCCTCCAGTTGTATCCATCATCTGCTGGTGCACCACTTGGCATCGAGTCTCCTAAACCACCGAGCTGTGTTTGCTCATAGTCTTGTGAATCATGAGGTTCTAAACCGATGTTTGTAGGATCAAGACTCCTTCTTGAAATGGATTGGAAGGCTAAAGATGTGGCAATGTCGTCAAAGAACTCATCTTTAGCTTTACCAAAAGGTTGTGATAAGAGCTTTCCTGTTGTCGGAGATGGCTGGGCTTCCAAGTGATAAGAGATTTCAGAAAATGGATCCGTGAAAGGGACATGACGATAATGAAAAATGTTGAAAAGGAAAAAGTTACCAAAGGGTTTGAGAGGAAAACCGGAGACTCTAGCAGAGTTGCAGGGCTAACACCAGGAGAAGAGATGGTTAAACATGGAGACTGAAGAATACTCTCAGTGTTTAACCTTGGTACATTAAACCCGGCTCTCGCAGCAATCCTTTCACTGAGACCACCTCGTGATGAATAACATGGTGTCTCTTGAAAGCTGGTTTGTAGAAAATCCTTATTCTTAATGTCTTCTAAAGAAACGTCTCTGTGATCACGTTCCGCTTTCGATCTCTTCTTGTGGTTAGGAGGATTACGGTCTAACCATTCTCCCATTACAGCGATCTTACTATCAAAACCAGCCATTTCAAAGCCAAGATTCAGCTTCAACCTGAAAATTTTATAAACGGCATGAAGATACACAAATACAGGATATGCCTCAAAAAGCAATAAAACGTGGTATTAACCGTATTATGATCCCAAAAAACACAACATGAGAACTCTTGAGAATAATGTTACAACGATGGACATTAAAAGAGTGATTATATAAGAATGGCGACCATTACCTGATTTTTTAACGGATCAAATATTTTTGGCCGTTTAGTACTGTAAGAGAGATCGAAACAAGGGACTGCTCTTTTTTTCTTTTTCTTGCTTCTTCCTATCTCTGTCTCTGTTCTTATGGGTTATTTCGGAAAGTGAACATAAGGAAAAGAAGAATTTTTCTGTAAAAATCTCTCTTTCTTGATTATCGTTTCCCCTAAACACAATGAAGATGTATATGGGCAAAAAACTGCAAGAGATAATACAGCTTGGTTAGATAAATTTTCTCCTTAACTTTCTCACAATCCAAACAAAAAAGTTCAAATTTTTTTTCTACAATGTATTCCATAAAAATTCACCAACAATTTAACTATTTTTAGAATATACCCTGTGTATTTATTTTTTTTTTAAAATACACACACATTTAGATTTAGTTCACTTAAATAACTAAACTCATCATGATGCTTGTCTTTTACACCACCAGCTTAACATACATTAGCATAACTGGAAACATGGTTAACTCTGTTAGCAACAAAAACAAAATACAGTGTTGACAAAAAAAGGGGTACAATTTTGTTTTCTTTTTGGCTAACATAGTATATAGTTTATGATGTGTCTAATTCTATAAACGTTCGTCAAGTCAATGGTGTAAAAATCAGTGCTGAGTTATTAGTACTAAAATGAATCTAACAAAATATGAGCATGTTTAATTTCCAAAATATATAA
This sequence comes from Eutrema salsugineum, assembly GCF_000478725.1. Lineage (NCBI taxonomy): Eukaryota > Viridiplantae > Streptophyta > Magnoliopsida > Brassicales > Brassicaceae > Eutrema > Eutrema salsugineum. The sequence continues at coordinate 5,791,587 of NW_006256909.1, read as the reverse complement.
ACAGTTTGTGGTTTTTAATAAAATCTTATCGGCTATTATAAATTTAAACTGAAACGAGACGAAAATAGAGGATTGCGCATTAGTGATTTAGGGACATTTTGTTTGAGATCGTATATGACGACGATTACTGTTCTCCACATATCGATTCCTATTTTCTTCATACAATGCCATGTGTAAATCGATCGTAAACTATATAGACTCATCAATAATACACATGTGATCAAAAACGAATGGTCCTCCATTTTTCTACACTAAAAGCCGGATATTATTGGCATATTTAGAATTTTCCAAATTAAAAAGTTACATTATATCACAGTTAGCCTATTGTGTATATACTGGTTCTAGTAATTGGGAATACTTAAACTCCGCTTGAAAAAAAAAAGTTTTAGTAATGCAGTAATTTTACTAAAATCGTTAGAAAAACATGGAGTAGAAAATATAACTTGCCTGACTATTTTTAGTATATTAGTGATTAAGTTTAAGGGACATTAATTGTGAAAATGTTCCAACCACTAAAAATTATATTTTATTCTTTTGGGTAGACCTTTTTTTTGCTGTTTTAGCTTAGTTATTATTATTTATTTTTTTTGGCAAAAGAACTGTTTTAGCTTAGTTGTTCTACATATATAGAGCTTCTCGCCAGTTTGTTAAACAGACTTGTCTATGAGCTTTTCATTACTGTTTCAAACTTTCTAATAGTTCTGATTCTTCTGAAAGATTGTAAAATCTTCACAATTTATCGTTTCAGTTCAAGTCCTGTAAACTTTTTGTTGTTGTTGTTCTCAGGGTGGAGGCAGAAAGGAGATTATGGGTCACATGCCCCCTACTCTTTTTTGTTTTTTTATTAAATAAATCTTAAAAAAAATTAATTTAGTATTATATTTAAATGAATTTATAGAAAATTGTCTCCAATTATAAAAAAATATATATTTTATTAAAAATGTCCTCAACAAAAAAATATTATATATTTGCAACTGGTTGTTCTGACCAACAAGTCGTGGACTTTATAATATGAACTGATGAAAGTTGTTTGTTGTTGTTCTATTGAATGTGTCATGTATGAAATCTATTTTAAAGTTTTGTCATGAATTTTTTTTCTGGATATAATAAAGTTAACATTTCTGATATGGTAAATAAATGATTTGACGAACTACAATGTTTCTTATTTCAATGCTTCTTTGTTGACTAACTATAAAACTTTCTATTCAATTGCTAAAAATTAGTAATGTAATTAATTAAAGAAAATCTTATTTATTGACGTTCAAGAGCAAGTCAATGTAATATTCAACACCATAGATAGATATTTTTCTCTGATTGGTAGAAATAAAAGTTTGACACATTTGGGTAATGGGTTGGGACTCGATCATATATATTATAAGCGAAGTAAAAATTTCGTTTAAAGCTCTCTCATTTAATTTCAGGGTGGCTAGTTACCCTTTACCTCTCCTTAAATTAGTTTAAATTAATTTTTATAAAAATATATATTTAAAAAACGAAAATAATGGTTTAAATTAAGTTAACAAACCATTATCATATCGTATATTAAAAAAAAAACCAAAAACAATGATTTATCATATCATATATATTAAAAGCAAAGTAAAAATAAATAAATTACAAAATTTTCATAACTAAATTTTTACGTACAATAGATTGGTTGTGGAACGTTCAATATCTATCATTTGTGATTTTGTATTAGATTTTCCAATATAGATAATCTCAAACCTACTTTGACCTAGAGGCTATAAATACAATACGTTTAGGCCGATCTAGGTTATTCTGAGTTCGAGTTTGACTAGATTCGTCCGTCTTTAGAGTTATTACTATAATTTTTTAGGGGTTATGGTTCTTGATGTTTGCCTTTTAACTTGCTTTTAGGTCGATAATGACTAAATATCCCAACTTTTTTAGGGCTTCAAAATTTCGGCTTCAAAATTTCGGTTATGGGTTTCTACATATTTTTAATGTTATTTGATGTGTTTTCGTTATCATTTGTATCTAATTGTTTAGTTTTGCATTGATCTGTTTCGTTGTTTTCCCCTCTTGAAGGTTGTTACCGCTGGAGCTAACAACATCATTCGAGGTATATCAAAGTTTTTTTAAAAAAGTTATGGGTTTTGATTATGGTTTCTCCAAATTTATTCTTTCTGTTCACGTACTAACTGATCGGCGGTTTTTAAATTTATTTTGGATGTTGCTCTTGTAGGTTGCTTTTTTTCTGTTTTCGATTTTTTCAAGGATTTAAATTTCGACTCTCTTCTCTTCAGGTATGAGTTTCCTTTGTAACTCATTTGAGCGTTTTGATGCGGTGGTTAATTGTTCTACCACCAAATCTTCTTTTCTCATGTTTTGATTCTGTGAGAGTTGTTTAAGTGTTTTGAAAATGGTTGTGAGAGGTAAACTTGCTTGTACCTATATTGACTTTTATATCTTGCTTATGTTGGTTTCTCTGTTAGGTGTTGGGTACATTCTGTTAGTTCGTAGGTTCTTATAATTTTTCCCCGTTTGGTCTTTTTTGTGTTAACGTGTTCACGTTTTTCCGTTTCATCTTCCTTAAACGAGGATATTGTTTACAGATAGTGTGGCGCTTGGATGACCCCTAATCGTGAGTATCTCGAGTTGAGGACCCTCGGGTATTCAAAATTGCTTCTGGTATTTATTAAAAGTTGAATTATATATATATATATATGTATATATTCTTCTTATTTTTTATACCGTTTGCTGTTTGTTTGCTGTTTATTTGCTGTTTAGGTGGCGATGTTTTTAGCTAGACTGACTTGATCGGTGATTGTTTAGCTAGCGGCTATGTTGAAAGGTTAGGGTTCCTTCTTCTTCTTTTTGGGTCGTCTTTAATTTTGTGATTGTCTTCGTTTAGCACTTATCTTTTATATGTTAACCGGGGTTTGGTGCACTTTGCTTTTCCGTTTTTAGTTGGGGCTGACCAAAGATGTGTTTCGCTTGTTTGTTCTTATATGTTTTAATTATTGATAGTTTTTGTGTTTTGAGGATACACACGTATCACTAGAGAAGCAATTCAAAATGGCAGTCGAACCATTTAACAAAGCTACAGAGAAGCTACAAGGCAAAATTGGTTACCAACATGCGGATGTAGATTTCTCAAATATTGAAGTCACAGTTCCTAAAGCAGACAGCTCTGAGACGGTGAAAACATGTCCAGCTGCAATGGGGTTTGGTTTTGCTGCCGGAACAACTGATGGTCCAGGTGCTTTCGATTTCAGACAAGGAGATGATAAGGAAGTTAAACTTCTCAACTGTCCTCTTGTTCCTAATTCCCTCTGAATATTCTTTTCTCTAACTAAAGGAATCTGCTTTTAGCTTTTACTTATGTAACTAAATGGCTTTTGGAGATTAGTGAGGGACGTTTAAAATCCTGGTCCGGAACAGGTAATGTCAGAAATCAATCCCCATTTTACTTCACCCAGGTGAGATGAAGACACTATATGACTGGGCGATGAGTGGCTCCTTTCTCTGTTTTCTAAAACCTGATAAAAGATTGGGGAAAAAAGATTTGATATTAAGTATTGAAAATTTGTTAACGCTGAGAACCGGCAGCATTTTTAATCGTTTCATCTTTTGCTGGTGATCAAGATCTAATGCTGGTGGTTCTTGACAGGATCGGTTTTTTTTGTTGTATCTTTTGGATTTTTTTTGCTTAGATCACTTTTTCGGTTTCTTTGGTGTTTGGGATATTATTAGGTTTGATTTTGTAATTGGATAGGTTATGCTTGGTTTTACTTTTTGTTTTTCTTTAGTTTGATAAAATATTTTGTTTTCTGGTTTTTGTCTATTGATATGTGGATAAAGGTATAGTGTGATTTATTTTATGGAATTATAAATCTTGTGTGTTTGTTTTAGATTATTTTTTTGTACTCCCTATTCTCATGATTGAAATTGTTGTTTTTGCAAAGTAAGATATGAGAAAACTGCTTAATGCTGTTTTTATATGATACCGGTTATGTTGGTCAAAATTCTTTTGATATCCTTCGTTAAAAAAATATTAGACTACACAATCTTTTTTAAAATGTAAAAGATTAGGTTTAAGGACGTCAAAAAATTAAATTATTTATTAAAAAGATATTTGAATCAAAAATTGGATAGTTACCAAAAAATATGTTAGTCCACATCCTTTTTTCCTTATTTCACAAAAAAAATTATACTATCTTTAATGAAATTGATTATTTATAAATTAATCCATGCAAGTATCAAAAATATAATAAGAAGTAGAAGGAGACAAAGACTAAGAGGGAAAAAAATCTAAAAAGATAGACGAAGATGTCGAAAGAGACGAAGAAGAAGATAAAGACAATGTCATACAAAACTTAGGAAAAAAAAGATGGATAACACAAAATAATAAAGAAGAATAATGATAAAAAAATATAGAAGTTGAAGAAAAAAAATAGAAAAAAATGAATAAAAAGTTTAAAAAGCTAAAGATAAAGAAAAAAAACTCTGGCAATTTTAAGTTAAGATTTACTATTCCATAATCTAACATTTCAAACTGTCTTAAATTTCTCTTCTGAGTTTCATAGTATAGCTTTACTACAAATGCATGCTCCTTAAAGATTGGATTGGTGAATTTAAGTTTTTAGATGCATGGAAAAAAAGATACAAGATCCTTGAAGAGAGTTTGATACAAACACCATCAACAACTAGGAAGACTGTATTTGAGAGAAAGGGGAGAAAAGAGAAATAGAAAAATCAGATACATGTATTTGATTGATATAAAGACAAAAGAAAATAAGAAAACTGTGAAGTTGGAGAGACCAAAGAAAACGAAGGCAGTGAAGAATTAGAAGTAGAAGAGAAGGACGATAAATAAAATATGTGGAAACACAAAGAAGAAGATGACGTTACAAAAAAAAACCATAAACAAAAAAAAAGTAAGAGAACATAAATAATAAAGAGGAGAATGAAGAAAAAACAAAAAAAAAAGAAAGAAAATGTAGAAGATGATGAGAGAAGGAGAGATAAATGTAGAAAACGATGAAACAAAATAAGGAAAAGACAAGAAATTATTGTGTTTTTAAAACCAGACCGATGACCAAACCGGAAAAATTCTTGGGTCGTGGGTTAATATGGTTCGACTATATTCAACCATGTTTGATAATATTTTACAACCTGTAATTAATTAAATATTAAATAAAATTATTTAATAATTAGATTATTTGGGAAAACTTTCATAATTTATATCCAAAACAACTCCGAAATAAAATGGAGTAGTACTAATAACTAAAAAAAACTTTAACAGTCTAAATAAAAAATAACACCACAGTAAAATAGAGTAGCACATTCAATTTTCCTTGCCCAAATCTTTACCACCTTGTACAAACATAAAAACAAAATACAAATTAATGAAATATTTTAAAATTTGAATTATAGAATTAAATGTTTTAAAATTTTGAATTATAGAATGAGAAAAAATAACAACTTGAGCATTTTTTAATTGAACAAGGTTTTATACGGTTTGCCAGTTCGGTCGTTTTCTGGTTTTTTTGGCGGTTCAATCCGGTTTTTTAACCGGTATAACCTTATGTGGATTTTGGTACTAATCTAATCCGGCTAAACTTTCAATTCACGGTTTAACCTGATCGGACCACCGATCTGGTCCGGTTTTTAAAAACATAGCAATAAAGAAGAAAAATCAAAAGATAAAATAAAAGAAAAGAAAAAGAAGATGAAAAACGATTATGTGAAGATGAAGAACTGATATTTGTTTTAATTCAGTTGGTTTATGAGTTTCATACATTTATTTACATTAGTAAGCATTTTGAATCTTTAATTTTGAATGATGTTTTTTTTTTTTATATTTCAAATAGTTGTTATGAATTTCTTATACATTTTCTTCAAAACTTATATATCAACTTACGTATTATTTACCCGCTAATTAATGAATTCTAAAAATTCAGATGTCTTAATACCACGACTACGTTCTGAAAACTCACGGTCCGCTGCGCGGGCTAAACACCTAGTTAGATAGAAAATGAAAAGTGTGTGCAGGAGACTGAAACTCACGCGCAACGTAGGACGCGTGAAGTGGATGTGAACTTAGTGCCAGTTTACCATAAAATCTGACGTGGCAAATTCATGCTTTTCCCGTCTTTTTGCTAATATCGTAGAAAAACTTCAAGACGCAAATAAATTGCGAAAACCCCAAAATCCAAATCGGCGCTCCTGATTTTCCGTCGCTGAACTCTGGGGAACTGAAAGTAGTGCTTCGTGTTCCTCATCATCGAAGACCCTTGATCCGAATTATTTACATCGTGATTTCTGTTTGCTGTATTAAGTTTTGGACTGGAAAATCCATTGGGTTCCTGGGGAATTCTAGGGTTCTTACTGTCGAAGAACTGAAGTGAAATGACCCTTTAATCTCCAATCAGATGATGTTTTCATTTGATTCAACGGAATCGGACAAGGAGATCAAATGATCGGTAAGAGGGAGGTTAAAGTTTTACCGAATCTGGAACTCGAGATCCATCATTTTGCTTGATTTTCTGAATTTTTGTTGTTGTTTTGCTGTGATTGAAGAAGGATTGGTTCGAAGAGTACAAGTTAAACTCGAAGCTACTGTGTTCTTGGTTTCAGTGAAGATGAGACTGATTTGAGGTCTTCAAAGTTGTGTCCAAGGTTTTTGGGGTTTGGAGACAATTGGTTTCACTACTACTGTGATTCCTTGAATAAGAGCTGTTATTAGGGTTTTGTATAGTTAGAGACAAAGATGCATGGTAGACAACGCAATGTTGGAAATGGGTACAGATCTGGTTCGATTGGAATGGGGATGTCTGGCTCTAGAATTTCCCCTGACCGTCCTATGAGAGGTCATGGGTTCTATGGTTCGGACCACCAGCACCGTGGGTTTAACCGTGGATATGGACGAGGCAGAGGACGCTCTAAATCATACCATAATCAGCTGCCTCCGCCTCTGCCTCCGCCTCTGCCTCCTCCACCGATGCAACGTAGAAGCGGTGGCGATAGCGGCGGCGTTTTCATGGAGGCAGGTCGTCTAGCAGTAGAGTACTTGGTTTCTCAGGGTGTTCTACCACAAACTGTGCTTTCCAGCAAATGGCAAAATGGTAACTTCAGGAAACAGGGTGGTGAGTTTCAGAGTTCCAGGTCACAAGAAGCAGCTCGTGCGGATGTTTCAGCTCCTGCTGCAGATAAAAGGAGGTATGTTGATGGCTATAGCTCAGCTGGTTCCAGGAATAGTTTGAAAGGAAAGAGGTCTCATCGTTATGACTCGGAATTTGGGAGGAGCGGATCTTGGTCAGAGAGAAGTAAAGGTTTTGAGGCCGAGACTGGTGATGACTCTGTGTCTGGGCATCGAGAAGAGCAAACACTTGCTGAAGATATTGCTAGCTCGGTTCAGAGGTCTGCCTCCGGTGAATTTATGAGAAAGCGTGAGGGAGCAGGTGATTCCGAGTCTTTGTTGGACAAGTACAATCTCCAGGATGAGGCACAGTCTAAGACAGGTTCCTCGAGTGCTGGGAAAGAAATAATGCAGGATTTTGAAATCTCAAAAGTATCTGAAGGTTCTTCTAGCTTGAGTGCTGGATCAGGGGAGATGAAAGGTAGGAGTGGTGGTAATGGTGGAGAGAATGAGAACCAGACTGCTATTGAAGATGCATCTATCCATCAAGATTGTGAAGATGCATCTATCGATCAACATTGTGCTGCTGATGAATCATTCACCAAGAGTGGTATTGATTTGGCAACGCTGTGTAAATTTGAGAAGGTGCCTACGAGGACGCGCTCTTCCCTGACTGCGAAAGGCCCAAAGCTATTTTTGAGTCAGAAAATGAAGGAAACCTCTCATAATTCTGGACTTATAGAAGAAGGTCAAACCGGAAATCGATGCGAGACTCGAGGCCAGTCATCTGGAAAGGCCGATAATACTGGCGGTGAAAATTTGAACGACCAAGTAGAAGATTTGGCTCTTGTTCAATTTGTTGAGAACAGTAAATGTCTTAGGTCTAAGTCTTTCCCCAGTAGCATTCTCAGTGACAATAGTGAGAAAGATTCAGGATTAGAGTTGTCTAATCTGCACAGATCACATTTGATGGGGAAAGGAGGCGAGAAGCGTGGTGCTGAAGGCTGTGACTTGGAGGTGGGAGCAAAAAGGCAGAGAGCTTGGGTGCCTTTGCCAGTTTCTGAAGCCAATGAACGCTTCAACATATCTAAAACAAGCGAACTTCAATGCGATCCTGAAGAAGAAGAAGAAAAGAAAAGCTCGTTCAACAGGAGACTGGTTGATGGTGCTGTTGGAAAAATGGCCAGCCATGAAAAATTGGTTAATAACCCTACACGCAATAGTATTCACAAGGGAAAATCAGGTCCTGGGTATGCAGAAGAGCATCAGCTGTTTCCTGCTTCGTTTAAGATGTGTGACCTAAATCTAGGGGGAGCATCGGATGTGAAGGATGCCAAAAGGGAATCCGGTCAAGCTGTTGATTTTGATCTCTCAATCAACGGTTCTAGCAAGTCTCTTGAGTTCAGTACTAGTACTCGGATGAGCAATGGTAAAGAGATAGAAGTGATTGATTTGGACAACGATGATTCCCCAGAAGTGGTCAAGTCCAGCAATGATCCCAGGAGAAAGTACGGCTAAGTCCCACTCTACTCATATATATATACACATCTTTTATATTTTTGGCTAATGAGTTCTTGACTGAAACATTTAACAGGCAAGAAGCTGCCCCATATATGGGCATCGATGACGTTCCAGACTACAATGAAGGGCTAATGATGGTAGAGTATCTTGATTCCTTTGGAAACATTCCTCCAATAAACCCGGGAATCAGTACTGTGCCACAGAATAACGACGTTGCTCTTCAAGACCGAGAGGTACTTACTTTACTTGTCAAGTGTTTTTAGTGATATAGAATGGGTTTTGGTGCTAACTTTCCCTTAAAAACGTCTCAGGGAGCTCTTGGAGATGACCAAGTACCAAATAATACAGACGATGATTCGATATTCATGTCGCTCGGAGAAATACCATTGAGTAAGGCCACATCAGTTGACTTTTTGAGTTTTTCTCTTTCACTTTTCTGTTGGCTACTTGAGAGCTTGCTTCATTCATTTTCTGTGTGTTTGCAGCATTCTTGCAAGCTTGGGACCAACCTCCGGCTCGAGGCTACGAGAAGCCTTTCTGATTCGCCTTTTTTTGTGTGTTAATTATTATGTCACTGTGTGTAGTGAGTGTGTAGCCATTTCGTTTGTGCTAATCCTCTCTGTCTCAGACACCCTTTACATTTTTAATATTGTTTAACCTCTTGTAATATAACTTAATGTTATTATTATGTTTCCCTGCATTGCACCCACTTAAATAATTTTTGTTGTACTTCAAATAGATAATATTTTTTTCTAACCAAGAGAGTCAGATAAATAAGAAAAATTTTCCGTGTTACATAACTTTTTATTTGGTGACTATAATATATAGCTTTTTTCTAATCTATATATATAAAGTGATTGTTTCTTTTCTAGAAATCTACCAAATTAAATTGATGGGGAAATTTTGGTAATTGTAAGAAGTTAAAATACACACTCTATTTTGTTACAAAAAAAAAAAGAGACACTATACTTTTTCTTTTGGTCGAAGAGACACTATACTATATTGAAAATACCAATTAACGGTATATATTGAGGATGCCGAATCTGACGGCAACAAGTGACTAACTTGTTGCTGAGAGAGCAAGGATTTAACCACGTGTTCTATTCCAACCACCCAAACACACGTCCATGTTTTCTCGTAAAATAATATATATAAATTAATAACCGTAATTTAAAAATGGAAAATTGATCGGTGATGGAAAAAAAAGAATAACCTTTTTCCCGCAGCGAAACTTTCCACAATTGAACGGGTTATAGATCTGCTCCGATCATCGGATTAGGGTTTTCGCTTTTCACCCTCCTTTTCATCTCCCTGTGTGGCTATCTATACGTTCTCTATATGTTGAATTTTGATTCTTTAGAATCATTGCTTCTTGATCGGGTAGAAAATTATTGGAATTTTGTTATTTATATTTAATCGTAGAGACGAGAAGCGAATTGTAACTTGGTGAGTTGACTTTCGATTGCGTATGATTGATTTTGGGTTTTGGGTTCATTGATTCGAGCTTCCGTTACTTCCGGAAATGATGGGTTTTTCGTTTTGATTTTTGATCCGATGTGATTTTGGAAAATCGTGTTTTTTTTCAATTGTGTGGAGTCCAATGGATTTGGAGAGTGAAAGCTCTGCGCTTGAGTCTGTTGACGATAATGGTTTGATCCAACAAAGCTCCATCAACACTGGTGATGATGGTAGGAGTTTGGATAACGGGTCTTTCTCAGATGAGAGTGTGAAACTGGTTACGGCTTCTACAGCGACAACCAGTGAGAACGAAACATCTGTCGAACTCGCTAAACCGGTGAATTTTGATTCACCAGGTGGTGCTTACTCTCCGGTATCAAAAGGTCGTGGCTTGAGAAAATGGAGGCGGCTTAGGAGAGACCTTGTTAAAGACACGTCTGCGAATATGGAGAATAGTAAAGTTCTGAAGAGAGGGTTGTCCGGTTCTGCTCATTCACATGGTAAACAAATGCAGTTTCAGTCACCGGAAGCCGAGCAAGATAGTCAAGGATCTGTTGGGTCTGTGAACATGTTAAGAAATGTCGTTGATGGTTTTGAGATACTTAGGACTGGTTATGATTCTAGGTTTATGGCTGGGGTTGGTTTTTCAGCTGGTATGGATTTAGAAAAGGATGATGATCGGAGTAGTAAGTCCTCGACTGCTGCAAGAGCCCCCAAGGTTATTAGGTATGAAAAGCCAATGATTAGTTCAGGTCAGAGAGGGAAAATTCGGGTAGAGAATAGTAAAAAGCATAGAGGAGATAGTGTCGAAATCGAAAAGGAAAACTCTCATTCCAGCTTGGAATCTGATTCAAGAAAGCCAAGTGGAATAATGGACTACAATGGAAAAAATGGCGATGAAGCCGATATCAATGGAGAAACTTCAAAGAGAAATGATTATGCGGGAGGAGAAGGTGAAGACAGTCGTTTTTCAGAGGAACTGGATCCATTAGTAGATACCAGCTACGGTTTCCTCAGCTTGCAAGAAGCTCTTGAAAAAGGTAAACATTCTGATTTTTTTAGTAGCGGATTGTAACTAAGCTTGGATTGTTTTGATAGCCATTTCTTGTTCTGACTCTGTATTCTCATGTTGGAATCGACTGATATTATCACATAAGTGTCTATTAAGTCTAATGCGACTCTTTATGCAATTTCATTTGCAGAGGTTCAGCAATTCCGGGAGATTGGGAAGGAACCGATGCCACAACATCATGAAGGAGCCAGTGAAGTAAATTCACCTCGCTCGGAGACTGTAACCCTTGTGAACAATGTAGAACAGCTGGAGATCAAGCTAGAAGAAACAAGATCCATGATTGAGGTTAAAGAATCACACATTCGTGAGCTTGAATCAAGTACCAACCAAATCAAACACTCATGGGGAGAAACAGGAAACATTCAGGCGGTTGTCGAAGACATCTTCCGGCAAAGGATTGAGTCCGAGATTGAATATCTGATATATTCAAGATCCATTGATAACTTGAACAGTCAGTTGAAGATGACCGAAGAACAAGAGGCATTGGCAGGAGAGCAAGCTCATGAGACACTGAACAAGCTCAAAGAAGTAGAAACGAAGGCAGAAAATTTAACAAACAGAGCTCAAGACCTACAAAAGGAGTGCGGAGAAACCACTGGAACCATCAAGAAGAAGGCATGTAAGACCACTTCATGCTTTCTTATACAGTTAGTATTGCTACTACTAACAGTAGTTTTGTTGTTCATGCCTCAATTTTTGCCGGACACAGATATTGTTGTACCCACATGATCCTTTTTTTGTTTTTTTTTTTTTGTGTGCAAACTGAGTTTTTGTTTTCTTGGCTTTTCGCATTTCTTGTTAACATTTCGGCTATAAGTTTTGCCTCTGGTGATAGAATAAAGCAAATACAAGTCTCGCTTCTTCTTTTATTTTCTTGGATTGCTACATTTTACAAGTATTTATCTACTGATTAAGGGAAAACAAATCATCACTTTATGAGAGTGTTGCATCAAGCCAACACAATAAATGCCAAAACAGCGGTCGTAGCAGAGATCAACAGCATGATGAATCGAGTAGCGGTCGAAGCAGCGGTTGAGGAGTTTAGGCTTGGTGAACTGAGAGGTGGAGGAGGGCAAATAAGTCCATTTTTTGTTTCTTTGCACTCGTTAGCAAAAAGACCAGTAGGATAGTTTCCGTAAATGTTCATGTAGCTGAACATTGTCTTTGCACAGTCACTATTCATGTCATTTATTTGAATGGCGTAGGGACATGCAAACTCTTTAAACGCGGAGCAACATTCTTTCGCTGGAAACGCTGGACTTTTGCACCGTTTTGTCATGGTCGTATAGTTCATATACTCGAAGTTCACTTCACATTCTGTTGTCACAAAAGCAAGAGTTGTGTCTTGATATACTATACAAGCCAAGCTATACATGACCAAACAAAGAACTTCAATAAATAGGACATAGAATTTGAAGTTTACCTTAAAAATTTCAGACAACGATTAAAAATAAAACTTCTTGATATCAAGATTGGACTAAACTATTTATTATATAGTTTTGAAATCAAGATGAGACTGAATTATTTGGTTCAATTGTATTTATTTGTTAATTACTCAAAACTTTGTTTTATCAATTGGTTTTGTTATAAATCTATATGGTATAGATACATCACAAATATATGTACATGGTTCATACATTGACATACATAAAAGAAAAAGCATAACCAAATAACCAAATACAGTATTTGGTTTATCAATTGGCCTTTTTTTTTTAACATACTTACCTTTTTTGGCAGAAAGTAGGCTTCTTCCAGCAACTGTAACCGAAGTCTGAGATTCTAACACACTATCTATAGAAAGTGAATCGATAGATAAAAATATCATCATCTCCATAAACTCAAATTCTAATTTGAATTGGAAATTTAGAGAACAAAATTAACAAATTTGAGAGGGAAAAAGAACACAAAAAACGTACCCGATATGGAACTTGATGAGGAAAAAGTTATCAATGGTGCCATCAGAAGAAATAATAATTTTAGCTCCATGAAACTGTTGTTACAAAAACTTGAAACTTTAAAAGAATAATACTCAAAGGAAAGGAGTTATAGGAAAACTGAGGGAGAGACAGAAAAACTGAGGGAGAGACAGAGAACATAGGAGAAATTAATGTTTTTGCAAATTTAAACGGTAGGACATTTCAACTGAATAATGGACGAGTAATTAGTTAAATAATCAGTACGTTTACTTTAGGCAAACAAAAAAAAAATCATAGATCGATAGTCAAAGATTAGTGGTAACTGTAATACCATCTCATTTTGTAAATTAGTAAAGAAAAATAATAAGAAGCGAAAAGTCAGAGAAGATGGAGACTTAATGTTAAATTAATAAATAGATGACAAATGAATAAGCGTTTGACTAAGATGCGCAATTACGTGGAATCTACAGCGTTCTTCACGCCATTAATAAAAACTCGTCCAATTCTTCTTCTCAAACATCTAATATTACTTTTTCCTGTCAAACAATAACAACAAAACAGATCTGTGATTGTGTTTTGATCTCGTGACAAACAAACAAGAAATTACTACAGGTTCTTCTCTTCTTTCTGACTTTTTTTCTTTTTTTTTTGTTTCGTCCTGATTCTTGTGACATCCATCGTCTGATGTGAAACTTGTCCTTTTAAATGTTGTCTCGATTTAGTTTTCCTCCCTAGTTATTTATTGAATGTCCGAGTAGATCTGATTTTTGTGATCTTGGAATCATCAAACAGCGTTATTCTTCTGTAATAAATCAAGAAGTTAAGCTGCCTTGTCTTCCAAGAAACTAGATTCGTCTGTGTGTTGAATCTACGACCTGATCTCGAAGCATTAACAAGAGACATGGGAGGCGCGGTGACGAAATCTGAAACTGAGCAAAAAGAATGGGTTCCAGAGACAAAGCTAGAGGCCAAAATCATAGAAGCCGTGCGACGCAGGGCATCGAGGGGCACCACAACGAAATCTTTCAACAGTATTGTTCTCAAGTTCCCAAAGATCGATGACGGTCTTCGAAACTGCAAAGCCATTTTCCAAGAGTTCGGTGAGTCCACGCACGCGTAAATTCTAAAAAAGCGGGCTTTTTTTTTCTCCATGGATTTTATTAACTTGGTTGGTTTGTGCAGATGAGGATTCGAATGGGTCAATTGATCACACGGAGCTAAAGAATTGTTTCAGGAAGCTAGAGATCTCGTTCGATGAAGAAGAGATAAATGATTTGTTCGAGGCTTGTGATATTAACGAGGATATGGGGATCACATTTACTGAGTTCATTGTTCTTCTCTGCCTCGTCTATCTTCTTAAGGACGATTCCTCCACTCTCCAAAAGGTAACACGCAAAATTTAATTATACTATCACATTCTTCTCGATTTGACTTTTGGTTTAGATTTGATCGTTTTGGTAATGAGAGTTTTTCGAACGATGAATAGAAATGGAGACTGGGGATGCCTAAGCTGGAACCGACGTTTGAGACGCTAGTGGACACATTCGTGTTCCTGGACGAGAACAAGGATGGATATGTTAGCCGCGAGGAGATGGTCCGAGCCATTGATGAATCTGGAGAACGATCCTCAGGGCGGATTGCAATGAAGAGATTTGGTCTAGTCTTTAACTCTCTCTCTCTCTCTCTCTTTCTCTCTCCGAACCAAGAATATTGACTATGATTCATTTTGTTGTTTGCAGAGGAAATGGACTGGGACAAAAATGGAATGGTGAACTTTAAAGAGTTTTTGTTCGCATTTACTCAGTGGGTCGGGATAGATGAGAATGAAGAAGACGACGACAACAATTGACAAGGCTTGATGTTTGTGGGTTTCTAAGTCTATATATTTTGTGTGTGTGCTTGCATAATGTAGTAGTAACAAAATATATTAGTTGATGTTTATGTAATGCAAACAGAATAATTCATTATTAAACACAAACCATGATGTTTTTCCCAAAAACTGGCTCTAACTAAACAAACCTTATTAGTAGTGGGTCTCCACTGAAACAATTAAACAAATAACGAAAAGAGCAAAAGCAAGCCAAAATTAACCTCGGACAGAGACAGAGACAGAGACAGACAAGACAGGAACAGAGACGGACTCATCCCTTTCGCACTGCCTGTACTTCTGTCGTCTGAAATCTCTCCGGGACACTATAAATAAGACACAGATTCATATACAACAGGTGTTTTTTTTTTATTCCAGGGATAAGAGACAGTACCGGTAGCCCAGGGAGGAGTAGGAGGATGGGATGGAGACAGAATCTCATAAGCCTTCTTGTCCGAAGAAGGAAGCTGTTACGGTGCATATATACCTTCTTGGAAAGGTGAGAGAGTTAAGCAGATAACATGACCTGAGACGTGTTTATTAGCCCCTTGTCTTGGCTCTCTTCATGCCGAGGCTATTGTAAGGAGAGATGGAACCAGACATTGGAGACCCTTCTTCTCTAAGACTACCGTTGAGAAGGGCCAATTCACGGAGCTGTTGTTTCTTGTAGAAATCATGCGTTTCCTCCTAAAGCAATACATAAACAAAAATAAGCGTTGTTATACAGAGACAAATTCTATGCCAATATATGGTTTAAGATCGTTGAAGAGCTATGTACGAACCACGGGAGTAAGTAGATCATCAAGTATTTCACGAGCTTGCATGAGACGTGCATCCACTATCTCAATGGGCAGTTCTGCCTCGACTAAGATGTGGAGTGGTTCATTCAGGTGCTCATAACCTGGTTTCCCTCTCATCATATCCTCCTGCAACAATGCTAGAGAATGAATATACAGATATATGCAGATAGGTATTATTATATCTCAACAGATGAGAAAAATGTAATAACCTTGATCGGATCTTTGATGCTGCCTCTCCCCCTTATCAGAACGCGGCAATCAGTACTAGCTTCAACTCGTTTGAGGGAGTTACCTCTAGGACCCAAGAGGCGACCAACAAAATTGTACTGCAGATAATCGAATCACAAGTTATAAACTGGCTGTAGATAGTTTAGGATCTCAGCAAGGAAATTGAGGTTCATACATTTGGGTATTTGTCAACTGGAATATCCACCCTGATTGTTCGCTTGACAATGAGACCAGACGAGCTACCAGGAGAGTTTAGCCAATTTGGTGCTGGAGATGAAGAAACAGATCTCTGCAAATGAAATGACAAACCAAAAACCTGTTAGAACTTAGAAGCCATGTCAACCTCAAAGCATACGTACATGCTACAGACATGACTGTAGAATCAAAACCAGAAGAACATTAAATAAATTCTTATCAAATGTTTCTTCCATCGGAAAAGAGGCAATGTATCGCGTTGTTGCAAGTTTGCAACCTGCAATTGCTTATCCTAATTCATAATATTAACAGAATAATCAGACCATGTTATATTTGATCCTTCACAGCTGCACCTAACATCTATATGGCATTTGAAGGTAATGGAATATATCTAGTTAGTGTGTTGACCTAAGGCAAAAACCTTGCACAACAATACTGATTATCAGTGTTTGCCCAAACTACCTGTCATGATGAACTAGGATTAAAAGTAAGTCAAAGCAAGTTATGTCAGTACAACTCAAGTCAACAGAAGCTATAGTATGAATTAGATGAAAAGAGTTATGTTAATGGTTAGTAGTCATACTTCTGATGGAAACTGTGAGGGCCATCCATTCATGTCAGCTCTTGCATTCTGAAATATCCCTCCAGAACCCAGAGGGCTAGGGTGATCAAACCTACTCTGACTTATGGCATTCTCCAACAGCGTGGTTACACGCAAAATTTCTGTTTCAAAAAATGTCAATTTTCAAGAGTAAGACGCACCAGTTAGAATTAGTCAACAAATCCATCACCAATGATAGTGGAATGGAGAGACAGCTTAGTCTCAACTAAGTTAGTGAATATTAACTATCACACTATAGTTAAATAGAATGTAACAGAGCAATCAAAGACACTAATACAACTGTACTATGATCTCTACGAAGGTCACACAAGGATTGATTATGAGGAACTCTACGAAATAACTTTGAATAAGAATTCCAAGAAATTAGATTTTTAGTAATTTTTTGTAATATGACCTGAAAATCAAATCTACATCAGTGGAAAGTCATTTCTAAACTCTATTAGACCACAATTCAACTGAAATACCCCGCACTGTCGCTGTAGGTTCTATGTCATTGTAAGGGAAGAAAGACTTGGGATTGTAAGATATTTTACTAACGGGACTATGCAATTAATCTGTCATATGTTATTCTTCTCTAACAGCTAGCTAAATGATCTCTCTTAGTAGCACCACTAAAATGCTTATCAAAAGTACAAAGATTGTAGTTCTGAAGCAAGAAACAAAAAATATAAACAATCTTATGAGGAAAGTAAACCATAAAGTTTGGTCTTATCATAACTGTATGGCTAACCTTGGTTCATCAGCCGGCAGACATGTGGAAGCACAGGCAAGAATGGAGTAAGCTTGTGACGCTCTGCAAGTAACTCGGAAAGATATCTGCCAAAAGAGAAATTGCAGATTATCCAAATCAGTATGACCTTAAGAGCACACAAGATACCAAGCAGATCCACTCATTTCCACTCAACAATCACGTTCAATAAGCGAATTTAAATGTCAAATCTTTTTAACTAGATTCATGTAACCAATTCCTTTAGCAAATCCTAGCTCTAAACATCAGCACCTAGGCAGACAGGATCTTGTTAATCTCCAGCGGTGAAGACTTACAAAGCCATTTCCCAATCGATGAGAGACATACTGGGTTTAAAGATTCAGAACTTTTTTTTCAAGTAAGAAAGTATATTACTTTACCAAAATACAGGGGACAACTGAAGTAGATTGAGCTATAAAGAGCTTAATTTTGCAGAGGTAGTAGGTAGGAGCTCAACTCAAAAACATATCGAAAATCGACAGAAGCAACAGAAATGAAAAACATAGATCTCGGCACGAGTAACAAGAACTAGAAATGAAAAATTCGATATAAACAAATAGACAAAGAAATCAGATTTGTAATAAAAACTAAAACTTCAGGATCCAATCAGTAAAAACAGAGAAAAACAAGTCAACTACAAGACGGGGAGAGAGAGACAGAGGAAAAAAAAAACAGAGATTTAAATTACTTCTCCTGCTCAACGAGGAAAGAAGGCTGTGATCGGAGACCACCAGAGAAGTTAGGTGACTGAGGAGCCGAGGGAGGCACAGAAAGAGGCGGCGGATACGTCAAGAATCTACCACCACCACCACCACCACCACTGGCACCACCTCCTCCGCCTCCACCACCGAGTGAAGTCATCATCATCATCACCAAGACGGCTTCTTGTAGTTCTTCCTCAGCTGCTTATGGAGAGAGACCAATCCCGGAGAAACAAGTGAGTACTTAAGAGATAAGAGCAAAGCTGGGAGGAGATCGAGGATGGTTGCGGCGGCGGATCAGAAGAGGAAGGAGGAGGAGTGAATCTGGCTCACACAAGTTTTAGCCCTCAAAATCTAAATCTTGCTGCAGCACACAACACACACACACACGTCGGTGGATGAATTTATTTTTGTTTTTGGTTTGTTTGGGCCTTTATAGCTGTGTGGGACTCTCTTGAAATGATTATGTAAATGTTTCGTTTCATTTTAGCTTTTTAGTTTTTACCTTAGACGGAGGAGGACACAAGTCTTTTATTTGATTTTCTTACCGCTCTTGTCCTCCTCCTAAGAAACTTCTTACTGACTCAGAGTCTCTGGATCCAGCTGGATACCTCTTAAATCATTGTGATTTGTGAGGCTACCTACTTGACCGGGCCCGCTTCTATTTCTTTCACGTCTCTGGAACCGGTTCGGTATTGTCATTCACTTGGTTACCGGCAATTACTATGATTTATATCTCGATCCGTTGCATTAAGCGCAATTGCTATGTAATATACGCTTACTTGCTACTTTAGCAGCTTAGCGGCTTTTCTTTTTCCAATTATTTAGGATTTTTATATTTCATATCTTGTTCGGTGGCAAGTAATTTTAGTGGCACAAAATTGTTTAAGTTTTAACCAAACAATTCGAATTTAGTCATGTACATTCGACCATTGATGTTTTTTTTTAATTTTATGGGTATATGTTCTTTCTTTTTTCAATGGAATATGGATAGTGTCGAATACCTATATTTAACTGAAATTCTTAAATATTTGTATATGAAAATAGTCAACCAGAATAGGGTACGGTACAGAGACATCACATCATAATCTCAGCAATTAGCGCACAGAGAAAGAAAAAAAACAACAATTAATAAAGAAAGATTTACTACAGAAGACAGAGCGCAGGAGAGAAAGAGGAATGTATAGGTCAGAAAATTTCTCAATTTGGAGCTAGGAAGAGTGAGCCGCATGAAGTAAAACATCATCTGACTTGTTACACAAGTAATGGCTAATTCCTTGACCCTAGCACCATCCAAAACTCTTCTTGACCAAACTTGATCTAGCTAAAATTTAATGATTACTTCACAATTATTAATCCATCTACGTAACCACTTAAAACCTCCAATGAATATGCTATTAGGACGGATTTGAAATCATATGAATGTTATATATAATCATCTATGATCTACCAACTTGGATCCTGTTGTTGGAGCAAGACAGAGAGGTGAATTTGGTTTCTGGTGGTTTTGTCAAGATGTTGTTACTTGTACTTTAATAATTTGATTTATATGGGATTTAAGAATGTTTGATTCATCAAGCGAATCTTGAAAATGTTGTTTTGATCAAGAGAATTTCTAAAATAACGGAAATTGTTCATAGACTTTCGCGTTTACTTTACAAAAATCACAAATATGCATAGTCTCTAAAAATAGCACTATTTTCAAAATTTTCACTAGTTAAGAGTATAAATGATTGTAAATTTGACCAAAATTAGCAGAATAAGCATAAAGAAAATTCTATTTGTTCTATCCAAAAATTGAAAGAATAAACAAATTTCAGAGGAAAACATTCCTCTACTGTTTTACTAGAGAGAATTAGAGGAATTACTTGGATGGGTTAGTTTATTTATTTCACTCAATTATATTCCACTCATCCACTAGTAATTCGACTATAGTGACTACCATTTGGACCATAAGATACAAACTGTTTAAATTACTCTTAACCATTTTTTACAAGAAACGTTAAAAAAAAATGCTCTATTCATCTATCAAACCTTATTAAAAAAACAATTATGACAAATTTCATTAAGAATATAACGGTAGAGCAGTGGTATTTTTGAAAAGATCTTACACTGATGGTATTTTAGAGAATGTATTTCATAAAATTCGTGGATCATTTATAATCAAAAACAACAAAGTTTCCGCAACGATCACCAAGTTCCAATACGCCACTCGTGGCTTAATCGCTGAGTTTGCGTGTGACCATCACCGAGTTCACAAATCCATCTGACAACGACGGGTGATAGGTCGCCAACACCTCGAAACCTTTTAGACCACAAGGATCAATGTCTATATATAGGAAAGCTCTAAGGCCTTTAGCACTCCTAAGCATGAGCAGAGCTCCAGGAGACATGTGTTTCTCCAAGTGTTCGATGACTTTGACTTTTGCTTCTTTGTCCACCCCAACAAACGATGCCAAGAAAACGACGTCGTAGTCACGTAGAATCTCTGTGGCGTTGAGTATATCCATTGTGTGAAAGATCATGCGTCTGGAGAGGTCGAGATCTCGTGAGACAAGTCGGGAGGCAAGGGAGTTGGCTTGAGGGTCGATTTCGAAGTTGTGGAACGTCGTGTTTGGGAGATGGAACTTAGCCAAGATGATGGATGTGAAGGGCATCGAACCAGAGCCCACGAACGCAATCTTGGTTGGAACATGGCTCGTGTGTTGCGTGAGGAGATCGAACTCGACCTTGCTTAGTTTGAGGTAGTTGTTGTAGTAAGGGTAGAGATCTAAATGATGAAGTGGGTTGTCTTCGAGAGATCCCAGGACCGTGGATAAGTGTTGCTCAGAATATCCTATGGCTTCACTACGTAGCTTGATGAGATTGGTTCTGATATCTTGGATTTTTGGGCACAAACTTTCGACGTCGATGTTAGTCTCCGTGGGCAAGCACGTGGACATGAGCTGTCCGAACAAGTTGTCAACATTTTCGGAAGGTTTAAGGCTCTTGAGTTTGGATATTTGGTCGTACAAGTCGATAATTTGCTTCTCGAATTGAATCTTTTGGCAAGCCATTAGGAGAATATGTGAAGTTTGGGTTGGTTTTCTGAAGACAATGTATGATGGTTCTTAATGCTCACGAGTTACATTCTTTTAACGTGTGTCCATGTCATATGGATGATGGATTAGAGTCTCAGTTCCATTCTTTCAACGTGTGTCCATGACGTTTTGGAAATCCATTTTTTATGATAGGAGTAATATTTAACCGTCTATTACATCTATTAGTTTATTAATTTCAAACTTGCATGCATCTCTTACAATATTTTGGGATTAACCCCTGTCCCTGATATAATATTTTTTAAAAGAATATTCTTAATTTGGACCAATCAATAAACTAAAGTTTAAATCTCAACCAATTTAGCTTTTCGTTTAATGTTTTAGCGGAAGAGAATATATATATATATACCTTTTTATGCAAAAGTCGAAATTTATTGGATATTTTATGAGTTTGTGACTATTTGTTTATGGGTACCAAAAATACTTTTACCTATGTATTAGATGGTATCAAGAATCTTATGTATACGAAATGAAAACACACAATTTTAATAATATTTTATCTCAATAATTTTAGTTAGAACATCTGATAAATTGGAACTGGTAGAGCCAAATGAAGAAAACTTATTAGAAACCAAAATAATTTTATTAGTAACGTCTAACGATAAGTAATAAATTAAAGGCAAATTCAGAGAAGATGGGATTGGAATTGGGTCAATGTTATTTAAACATGAGAGTAGAACATTCTCCAAGAGGGAAGTAATCATCACTCTTCCGTCTTCGTCCACTACTCCCTCTCTTGTTGGTATAACCAGGATAATGACTCAGCTCGAACTCGGACTCCTGAACCAGCTTCAAACCCTCTTTTTTAGCCAGAGTCTTAATCCTCCAATCACTAAACGGATACGTTGTCTTGTGTGTGATATGAATCTCCCCATTCTCTTTCAACATCTCTTTAGCGTTCTCAAGAAACCCTTGAACTAGCACTCGGTGACTCCTGTGTCCAAAACGCAGCGTTTCATCGTTACGTAGATCCATATCAATTACATTAAAACTATATTCGTTTTAACACAAAAAAATGAAGAGTATTATATACGAATATATTTACTCGATGGCTGTTTCGGAAGATTCACGGCCGAAGAAACGAGACCCTGCGTGTGGAAAATTGAAGACAATGCGGTCAAAGCGTCGCAGGCCAAGATTGTTATCGAAGCTCATCGTGTGAACGTCAACCTCGTGCTGAACATTGCACCCGTATCTCTTCAATATGCTTACATTATCCATCGCATCCATATACTTTGTGCACAGTTCATCTACATTCATGTAAGATTTTAATGATTCAATTCGATCTTATAATAATACTTGTGAGATGATGAGTATATGTTCATATATAACTAGTACCTTCGGAATCGAGAGATGTCGCTGTGATGTTTGTGGCCGAGCCAAAAGCTGAAGCTAGACATAATGAGAAAGAGAAGTCTCCTTCTCCAACGAGAAGGATTTCGTGTTTACTACTATAATGTCTTAACCTTTTTTCTGAATCCTCCATTTACATCTGAAGACTAAAATTTCACAATCCAAAAATATATACACAGTCATAGAGTCACAACGTAGAGGTTGTGTCAATGTCATTTAATTTTGGGTTCATTGATTGTTAATTTTTATTTTGAATTTGCCTGTTAGACTTCTATGCGAGTTTGTATAGATTCGAAGTTACTAAACCTTCCATATACCCTTTTTTGTATTAATGAAACCATTATCACATTTCTCCCTTCTTATAATTAGATTATTCCTAAATGTGATTTGAAACATTCAATTCGGAATAAATAAAACGAGTTATCGCCAATCTACAAAAACATTACATGACGTTAATTTGATCAAGATATTACTGATTGAATAGTCTTTTTTCCACTATAATAAATTGGTTTTTGTACTCTAATTAATTATCCTATGATTTTATGATCTGTGGCTATGAAGACTAAACCTAGATAACCCATAACCTTATCAAACAGATTTGAAAAGAGTTATCCTTTTCTAGATAAATATTGGATACGGTCATTCAATCAAAGAAAGCAATTTAGCATCATGCATACCAAGTAGCAAAGGTCGTCCACTTCCATACCACATGAATTTTCCACTTCCATATTAAATCTTGTACTAATTTGGTACATTCGCATATGGAAAATGTTATAAAAATGTTCTTCTCAATCCATCTCTAATCTACACATTTTTAACAAAAGATGATTGAACCAAATATTTGTAATACCCATTTTGGTATATGTTATCTGTTTTAAAATTAGATTCAGAAAAATAAGGTTGACCATAAATTACAGAGTAATCACAAGTGAAATTTATGTTATTTTAATGAAATAAACAAAAGACTATCATTCGACCAAATTTTTTTTTATCAAATCACAATGAAAAACATTATCATTATCAAGGATTTCTAGTTATAATCTTTTAATTGGAAAGAACAAAAAAAAGATTTTTCTTAGTGTTGATGTGTTTTGTTTTGTTTTGTGTATCCTCAGCACAACTACCAACAAAACTGAGAGAAGAAAATACACAGTTAACCAAGGAATAAATTCATTTTTATTATTTTCATACAACTAAAGAAAGTTGAAAGATGAATTATCAAACTTTAGACTAAAACTAAAAGCAACTTAAAGAATCAATTTGTATTCATGTCACTTCTAAAGAATTTCAAACACTAGAGGTTTTCAATCAAAAAAAAAAAACTTGGTTACCCAATATTGCTTCTGATATATTACATGTCAAATGAAATCTCTATTTCATTCAAAAAAAAAAAAAAAAACTCTATTTCATTGACCATGATATGTTACTTTAGAAGTGTAGACTAGTACAATCACTACATTATCATCTAAATATAAATTTGCATACTGTAGAATGTTGACAAACCAAACTTTGCTTGATCATGATATATCAATGTCTATCTAGAGTTGGACATCTATTAGAGACTCTAGTATTTTGGGACACTTTAGAGAAACAAATTTGAAAAACAAATTTGGTTTTATTTCAATAACTCATAAGTATATATGTCCCCTGACAATCATTCAAAACTTTATCAATCAAAATTTTTTTATCTTCTTATATTTGTAATTAGGAAAAGCCACTTGTTAAGAATTGAAAATAAAAATAGAAGAACTCTTATTTTTCTCGAAAGTCGAAACCCATTTAGTTTTCAAACTTTAAAGCCACGAAGAGATTTGCTTTGCTAGTTCTTCAAAACGACACGCATGGTCCCACTCATTACAAAACCAAACCCCATTATGCAAAAGCTCCCTTCTTTTGCCCAAACTCTCGCTTTCGCTTTTTACACACAACAAAAACGAAACTTTAATTTTTCCTATTTAACCCAAAACCATTACACATTTCTAACTTTCCCTTCATTATCATTGATCACATAACCCATGTCAAATCTACTTCCTCTACCTCCTCCACCGCAGTCGCACCCGCCGGAAACGCCGCCATGGGACACGCCGTCGTCTATGTGGTATACTCCAAGAACTACGCCATGGAGAACACCACGGAGCACGCAGTCCACACCACTTAACCAAATGGTTTCAACTAAATCACCGGCGGTTAAATTCAACGGTCTTGATCCAGAGCCGAGGAAAGATACGGTGATTCTCAGGCAGCCACGAAGAAGCAGGACCAATCTGTTGATATGGTGTGTCGCTGGTTTATGTTTTGTGTTCAGCCTTTTGCTTATCTTCTTTGGGATCGCTACTTTGATTGTGTTTCTTGCGGTTAGACCAAGAGCCCCTGTTTTTGACATCCCAAACGCAAACCTACACACAATCTACTTTGACTCACTGGTGTATTTCAACGGCGATTTGTCGATGCTGGTGAATTTTACAAACCCTAATAAGAAGATAGGAGTGAAGTTTGAACAGCTCAAGATAGAGCTTTTTTTCTTCAACAGATCGATTGCGATGCAAGGGGTCCAGCCATTCTCGCAGAGAAGACGCGAGACGAGATTGGAACCAATCCGTTTGATCTCGAGCTTAGTCTACTTGCCTCTAAACTACGCGGTGGAGCTCAAGAGACAGATGCAGAACAACAAAATAGAATATGAGATTATAAGTTCCTTCAAAGTCAGAGTTCATTTTGGGATGATTCATTACTCTTACCAGCTGCACGCGAGGTGCCATCTTCAGATGACCGGTCCGCCAATTGGAAT
The DNA here is from genome assembly GCF_000478725.1 of Eutrema salsugineum. Classification (NCBI taxonomy): domain Eukaryota; kingdom Viridiplantae; phylum Streptophyta; class Magnoliopsida; order Brassicales; family Brassicaceae; genus Eutrema; species Eutrema salsugineum. The sequence goes on along the minus strand of NW_006256909.1, from coordinate 5,766,118 downwards.
CCTAGTTTCTCGTAACTGCACGACAAAGAGACGATGAAGAAGACGAATCGGTTCTCGGAGTCATCTTCAAAGTCTCTAGCTTTGGCATGTTCGTCAAGTATATATAGATCTCGTTTTGCTTACCTACAAAATGTTTAAAAGAACAAGACCAAGTGAACTCTATCTTAGAACAGAGAACGAAGTTTGTACTGTTTCCAAGATCAAGAAATTGGAAAGATCTTATCTTTCTAGGCAACATATTTACAATTAAACCAGTAGACACAGTTCCAAGCACAGTGGTGAATTTTTGTACTGTTGAACATACCTGAACCACCAGAGAAAAGATTTAAGACCAAAAGCAAAAGAGGTATCAAACATTAGATTCTTATGTTGGTTCCCCTTTAGGGCTAAAAGTAATCAAAAACGCACAAACAAAGAAAAGTAAGCTAACCGATTTTCTAGCATAAGCCAAGATAGAGGATTTTAAAATTCAAAATCTCAACTAAGACTAATACTTTGTACAAGAAACTTCAAAAATTAGATACAATGGTCTCACATCGAAAAGTTCAGCAGAAATTGATTAGCTAAAACCGCAACTGGTTTCAGTAGTCAGTCATGTAAAGTTGTTTGTATATAAAACCACACAAGTCTCACCTAATGGGGGCTTTAAGAAACATCACATGTCTAACGGTAGACTTAAACAGGGATCAACTGAAACCCCTTTCACATTTTTTATTCTTTTATCAGAAAGAAAGAAATAAAGCAACCAAATCTCTTTCTATCTCTGTAACCCCTCAATCCAACTTGCATCAATTGATTAAAAAGTACCAACTTTGACTATCTAGACGAAAAAATAAATGAACAAGAAACTTCACCTTTTACTTTCCTTAGATGCTGTGATCCTAGCGATTCAAAACGTCGCCATATGGGGAACAACCTTGATCATTCTCTGATCCTATTCATCTCTCGAACAGCAGACATGAAAACTTAGGACCCAGAAACCATAGCAAAACAATCAAGACCTTGACGCTAGCAAAAAAAAGGGATTCTAGATTGAAAACGGAGATAAGATGAAGTGAAAACTATATATATATATATCCTCTATAAAGATCTGATCCGTTGGCACAAGCAATACATATCTCTCAATTCAAGAATCCATATAAAACATGATCCTGATATATAGCTCGTAAGCGTCAAGATTATTAAAAGGTCCAGAGAACAAAATCCAAAGCAAATGGAAAAATAATGTGGATCTCGACTTCTTCCATTGCAACGCCCTCAAAGCTCAGCCGCAGTCTTAGCCACAATAGAGAGAGCATGTAACCCGCTCTGCAACTCCTCTTGCAACAAGCCATATATCATCCTATGTCTCTTCACCAAGCTTTTACCTTGGAAAGCATCCGAGACGATTCTCAGGTTGAAATGTGTTTCCCCATCAGCACCAGCACTACCTCGAACAGCAGCATGTCCTGCGTGCTGGTAAGACACATCTTCAACTTCTAACTCAACAGGACTTAGCTCCTTCTCCAATTTCTCTCTAATCCTCATCCCTCTATCGCCTAAAGCAACGATATTTGACCCACTATCGGAATCTTCAATCTTTTCTGTTCCCAAATCCTCCTCAACTACACTAGGTCTTGACTCCGAATCCGCCTCAGTAACATTTGCTTCGTCGTTTGTTTCAGGAGTAGATGCGAAGCTGGATTCTGAAACCTCTCCAGAGCTTGTACCCTCCTCAGCTTTGACTTCCAGAAAAAGAGCCTTCTTCTGCATCAACTTGAGCATGTTAAGGAATCCATTGTTTCTTGAAGGAGTAAGGCTCTGCTGCAAGCCGAGAAGAACCGCGAAATCAGGCGTTATCCTCAAAATCTCAGGCACGGGTCTTCCAGATAAACCCTGAACGAGAAGAGCAGCTAGCCCTTTGGTGAGAACCGAATCGGAATCAGCTTCGTACACGACGTTGCGTTCCTCGTCAAAGAAAGCCCTAACCCATACCTGAGAAACGCATCCTTCCACTTTGTTCTCCCTCGTCTTGAATTGGGAATCGAGCGGTTTCAGATTCTTCCCGTAGAAGAGAAGCTGCTCGTACTTGGCCTTTGGCTCCTGTACCGATTGGAATAGCTTGACGATCTCTTGTAGCTTCGGAGGAAGCTCTTCGATGGGTTGAAGGTCTACGGAACTCGACGGAGATGATGAAGCCGATGGCGGAGGAACGATTCCGGTTGATATTTTCTGGAAAGTGACGATCGTCCGAAGAAATGAGGGAATTGGCCGCAAAATCAGGGATTTCGCCGGATAATGAACGGAAGAAATCAAATTTCGTTTGAACGGAATTAAGCGAAGCGAAGAAACGCAACAAGAAGAAGACATCGCTGCTGCCATAGTCGACTTGAAGCTTCGAGAGAGAGACGAATGAATGAATGAATATTCCAAATCAAACCACAATCGCCAATTGAGTATGTAAGCAATGGAAGTTCCAATTTTAGGATAAACCGGGAAATATACCGGAATTGCTGAGAGTCTCCGAAAACAAAAAAAAAAATCCAAATCAGTTGCGGGGTGTGATCTGAACCATTAGAAAGTAGACGACTCTTTTCGCAAAAAAAAAAAAAAGAAAGAAAAAGATATCTTAGATTTTCCGTTCTAGCTTCGCCTTCCTTCTTCTTCGTTCGTCGTCGTCACCTCACCACGCTCCGCTAATATTTTATACTAAATCAATCATGTCCGAATCCGGCTTTTTCTTGTCCAAACAATTAAAAGTTTATGTATAGTTTAATTAATAAGATTAAATTTTGTCCCTTTCGAGATTCTATTGTTTTAACTTCCATAGAAACTGCATCTCCATTTTCATTTGAGTTTTCCTGAGATCTTTTAGAGCGGAGCTGAATCTGGGTAATTTTGAATCTCATTTTGTGACTTCATTGCAATTTCTGATAAGCCCTTTGCTTTTGTTTCTCTCTTAAATGATCTGTGTCTCTGGTACATAACACGATTTCACCTTGAGATGTTCGATAATGGTGATTCTGGTCCAGGCTTTGGTTTTCTTCCGATAGGAGTACATGTGATAACTAGCGGGTTTTAGATTGCTGGATGGATTTCGCATTATTTTCATCTATGCAAAGAAATGAGTTCGATTTCACAGTGCTAGTCATGCTTCTTTATATGTTTTGGTTGCAGCTAAATTTTCACTCTTATATTCTCTGTTTTGCTGGATAAAGTGGGGTTCGATTCACATTGTAATAAGAATAGTAAGTTTGGATTGTAGAAGTAAATTGCAGGAGAATCTTTGATCGCTACGTGTAAAAACTCTTATGTTCACAATGATTGTATGATATAAAAACTTTGTGAATTGAGAGCCATGGAAATCTAGTTGAAGGGTTCTGAAAAATCAGGTTTTTTCCCTAATAAGATGGTGTAAGATTCTCTGTTTTTTTTGTTTGCTATGCATGATTATGACAGATAGTAAGATATTTTATGTGGCTTACCTATGTTTTATATGGCTTTCCTACGTTCAATGTCCAGAATTGTCATAGGGATGGGTTCTAAGTCCGTGGTTGACATGATACAAGCCTCCTCAGGGGTTCATTTTTCTGGTTTCCATGTGAACGGGCAAGTGAATGGGTTGGAACCAAGAGCAGTTAAGGAAACCACTTCTGCATCAGAAGAGATCCAAAGACAGCCTTTCGTAATAGGTCAGTTCTGCTTTTACAAGGCTGTATTTTTTGCTGAGTAGACTGTTGTGGATAAAGGAAAGCTTGCCGGGACTGTCTTGATTTGAGATGTTGTGGCTTGAGTTTTAATGGTTAGGTGTTGCTGGAGGCGCAGCATCGGGAAAGACTACTGTTTGTGATATGATTATCCAGCAACTGCATGATCAGCGTGTTGTACTTGTTAACCAGGTAAATTTGTTCCGTTGGTGAAGTTTCATGATGTGAAGTAATAATCACCGGCCTGATCCGTGTTTCTTATGTATATAAAGTCAATTGAATTCCACACAATTTAAAGATCTAAAATTACAATATCACCTGCTAATAAAGTGTATATGGCTGAAGTTTAACATGGTTCAACCTTGTCACTATTGTTTGGATATGTGTGTCAGTGTTTGTATCCAATTCTCAAATAAACTACAAATTTCTCCACTAAATATCCAATAATAAATAATTTGGCAGGACTCATTCTATCATAGTTTGACTGAAGAAGAACTTGCTAGAGTTCATGAATACAACTTTGACCATCCGGGTGAGAATATATTTGGAATGGGGCTGCTATATTTCCCATAATCTGCTCTTGTCAACTAATAAAGTCTCAAAAGGATACTGTATTTCCCGTCTTCTTTGGGATCATTAAGGCATAACCAACACCCATATTCTTCAGTGACATCCAGTGATTGGTGTATTCTCTATTATATATCTCGTGATTTTATAGGAATTTCATCCCTGACATTACCTTACTAGTTGGTGGTTGGTGGGAATTATGAGCAAAAATTTACGTAGTACTCTTTGTCACCCTCCGTATACTTGTGTTGATCTTGATTCTAATGATTTATTATTGTTTCTGTAGACGCATTTGACACAGAGCATTTGTTGTCTTGTATGGAGAAATTGAGGCAAGGGGAAGCTGTAGATATTCCAAAATACGATTTCAAAACTTACAAAAGCAGTGTTTTCAGAAGGGTACCATCTCCTTCTCAGCATCACTCATAATTCATATTATGTACTAATTGATATCAATGATCTTAGGATAGTGATGGATATTTGAGATGCCTTTTTCATTTTCTTGCTGTCCCTTCCTGTGACAATAGCAATGTCCTAGATGTCGTCACTGGCTTTTTTATCTGGTTAAGGATCTAGGCGGATTTACATATTTTATCTTATCAATGCTCTGATTTTGAAAGATGTAAATCTGCAGGTAAATCCTACGGATGTAATAATTCTTGAAGGGATACTTTTATTCCATGATCCACGCGTCCGAAAATTGATGAACATGAAGATTTTTGTCTGTACAGGTCATTTGTTGCTTCTTCCCATGATAATTACTGTAATCTCTTGTGTATACTACATTCTATTTCCTTTTAAAGCCTCAATTGTTTTTTTCTGCTAGAAAGGCTCCACATGAAGGAACAACTTCTTAAACTTAAGAAATGCTCTATGTTTTAAAATTAGCAATTCAGCTATTTCACATTGCAATTTTTATTCATGTGCAGATGCTGACGTTCGTCTGGCAAGAAGGATAAGAAGAGATACTGTCGAGAATGGTAGAGATATCGGCACAGTACTTGACCAGGTTAGCTTTTGTTAGTTTTGTTACTGCATATATTATCCTCAAGAACAATGAGAAATGGTTTGCGTATGGCACTTTGAATATTCCGTTGCTCTCATAACCATATTAGTTTCAAGTTTTGAAATCCATATGTTTTCTGCCGATATGTTATATTGATGTCAATATTTTAATGCAGTACTCAAAGTTTGTGAAGCCTGCTTTTGATGACTTCATTCTTCCGACGAAGAAATATGCAGATATTATAATCCCTCGTGGTGGGGATAACCATGTAGCTATTGACTTAATTGTGCAACATATTTGCACCAAGCTGGGTCAACATGATCTATGTAAAATATATCCTAATCTCTATGTTATACAGTCAACATTTCAGGTAATTAATATATCTTTCTCATCGAACTACAAGTACAGCATTTGGTATTCTCTTAATCACCAAATAGAACTTTCACTACATACTGCTTTCTCTTGCAGATAAGAGGGATGCACACCCTTATACGTGATTCTCAGACAACCAAACATGATTTTGTCTTTTATTCTGATCGATTGATTCGGCTGGTTGGATTACTAAAGCTCTGTCAAATGGTTGAACAAATTTCCCTGTCCTATGTCTTTTCCGTTGTGTGATTGTTTTTTTACATGTATCAGGTCGTAGAACATGGTCTTGGACATCTTCCTTTTACTGAAAAGCAAGTGACTACTCCAACCGGTACGCTTATGGGAATGATCTTTCTGTTGTCCAATGTTGTTAGTGAATTCACAAGATTCTTTATGTGTAGATGTAGTGGTTAAACACAATGATTACTTGATCATAGATATCCCCGTCACCTGTTTCAGGATGTGTATATTCTGGTGTGGATTTCTGTAAACGGTTGTGTGGTGTCTCTGTGATTAGGAGGTACTTTCCGTTATCCTAATTTTAATTGAAGAGAAACTCTGGCTCCTTACATATCTCATTCTCTCACCACCTTGACGGTTTTGAAATAATGCTAGCGGTGAGAGCATGGAGAATGCACTGCGAGCATGTTGCAAAGGTATCAAGATCGGGAAGATCCTAATTCACAGAGAAGGCGACAATGGTCAACAGGTAAACGAGTCACTCCTATTGCATCTCAGGGGTTTTCTTTCACCGGTACTTGATGTCTAAGTCACTCTGCAGCTCATCTATGAGAAACTGCCAAATGATATCTCGGAGAGGCACGTCCTATTGTTGGATCCTATTCTCGGCACAGGTGATTAAACCGTCTTTCTTCATCACTGAAAACACTTTAATTCCTTATTTTTCTCGCTCTATTGCACACGGTTTGTCAGTACAAGACCTTTTGAGTACCTGATGACACTAAAATTGAACATCTTTTCAGGAAATTCCGCAGTTCAAGCTATCAATCTCCTTATAAGCAAGGGTGTACCCGAGGGAAACATAGTATTTCTAAACCTTATCTCGGTAAGCTAACACATACCCTTAGCATATCATCTATACCCCTTGTGGTTACTCCTTATCCATGTTTATCCAAAGAATGGAGCTGGATTGAGATATTTTGTTTTCTCTTTGTTTAACCAGGCACCTCAAGGTGTTCATGTGGTCTGCAGAAGATTTCCAAGAATGAAGATAGTGACATCTGAAATCGAAAATGGATTAAACGAAGAGTTTCGTGTTATTCCTGGAATGGGCGAGTTTGGGGACCGATATTTTGGCACAGACGACGACTAGGACACTGTGGTCCTACAGCATTAGTTGTCCCTTCCATGGCCTGCAGTGCAGTTTATCTATGCATTCAACATCCTATCCGCTACAACCGCTACACAAACTATCGAATGAATTCCCTTTAACTATGTTTATTTCCATTTAATCCCCCTCAAGTTCTTCTTGGGAACAGTTTTGATTCACTTATGAATTCCCAAGTGAGGGGTTGATCGAACTCGGGACTGGGTACTCTGCAACTCCTGTGTATCATAACCATATATAATTATCCTTGGAACTACTCCATCTGCAACTCCTATGTACCATGGCATGTATAAATATCCTTGGAACTCTTGGCTTCAACGTCCAAAAATATCTCTTGTTTGTGTTTGTAAGTTTGGATGGACACACGTGTGGTTAAAGTGTGTGAGAGAGGTACTATACAAAAGACTCTGATTTTGTTTTGTACCTATCTCTTTCTCTTCTCCACATATCCAAGACTTTGGGGATAAAGCTGGGATCATTGGCTGCCATTTGGTAGTAGAAGCTATCACCCATTTGCTTTATCTGAGGTTGATAATCTTCCTCGGGCTCTCCTTCTGACACGTATGTCAGAATTCGAACAGTATATTCCTCGTAGATATTACCTATATATAATCAAAACTTGCAGGTACTTAAGGCTTTGTCTTGGCCTCCTCGTCCTTCAGCAAAATCTCTCCTGCACTCCAAAAAGTAACCATGTCTGCTTTTGTCGGCAAATACGCAGGTACATACACTTAACATGCACTCTTCTCTCTTAACAACTCTTCGCGTTTCAGTCTCGTCAGCTTCTCTCTTACGTGCTTTCTGAGTTCAGATGAGCTGATCAAGACGGCCAAGTACATTGCAACACCGGGAAAAGGTATTTTGGCGGCAGACGAGAGCACAGGAACCATCGGGAAACGATTCTCCAGCATCAATGTTGAGAACATTGAGTCCAACCGCCAAGCTCTCCGTGAGCTCCTCTTCACTTCCCCTGACGCTCTACCTTGCCTCTCCGGTGTTATCCTCTTCGAAGAAACCCTCTACCAGAAAACCACTGATGGCAAACCCTTCGTCGACTTCCTCCTGGTCCGTCCCGGAGAAACCAAACTCCAGCTCTAGTCTTAATCATTGTGTTCAAGAGTTGCATAGTTGAAGCTCTTGACATGACTCAAATGAAACTTAATCTGATTCTTTTTCTGTATCAGGAGAACGGAGTTATCCCCGGAATCAAAGTGGACAAGGGTGTGGTTGAGCTAGCAGGGACCAATGGCGAGACCACTACACAGGGTCTAGACTCGCTTGGTGCACGTTGCCAGGAGTATTACAAAGCAGGAGCCCGGTTTGCCAAATGGCGTGCTGTCCTCAAGATTGGGGACACCGAGCCAAGCGAGCTCTCCATCCAAGAGAACGCCAAGGGGCTGGCTCGTTATGCCATCATCTGCCAGGAGAACGGACTGGTTCCGATCGTCGAGCCAGAGGTGCTGACTGATGGGAGCCACGACATCAAGAAATGTGCGGCGGTGACCGAGACGGTTCTTGCTGCTGTGTACAAGGCCTTGAACGACCACCACGTCCTCCTCGAAGGCACTCTGCTTAAACCCAACATGGTCACTCCCGGCTCCGACAGCCCAAAGGTAACCAAACTAAGTGTAGCGAATCCGGTTTGGTTATTTACTTCAGTGTTCTCGACTTTTTGGTTTCAGTGAAACTGAAAACCAAATACAGTTTGGTTTAAGGTTCAGTTTGGTTTGATTTGATTCGATTACACTAAAGCCGGCTTTTAACAGGTTACACCGGAAGTGATCGCGGAACACACGGTGACAGCTCTCCGCCGCACGGTCCCACCAGCGGTGCCAGGAATCGTGTTCCTCTCAGGTGGACAGAGCGAAGAGGAAGCGACGCTGAATCTGAACGCGATGAACAAGCTCGATGTGTTGAAGCCATGGACGCTCACTTTCTCCTTTGGCCGAGCCCTCCAGCAAAGCACACTCAAGGCTTGGGCCGGGAAGACCGAGAACGTAGCCAAAGCTCAGGCCACGTTCTTGACAAGGTGCAAGGCCAACTCGGACGCTACCCTCGGGAAATACACTGGCGGGGCTTCCGATGACTCAAACGCCTCAGAGAGCTTGTTTGTCAAAGGATACAAGTACTAGTTGATTCTGATGCGGTTTGGGTATATATGAAATGTTTCGTTGGCGTTTTAACTGTTTAAATGTATTTCGATTTGGTTTAGCGTTTGACCAAACTGCGTGATGTTATTAAGCTGTGTCTCTATGCCCTCTTGTGATGGTTTCTTTAAATATTTTCGCGCCATGACATAACGGTTTGTTCAAAAGTTCGGTAATATCTCTAAGTGGGTCCTACACGGGGAGTTTTCTTTTTGTTTTTTAATTTTTTTTTTTACTCGGGGAGTTTTCACAAATAATTCGCTTTACCTGAGAGACTTAGACCATCTGCAATGGTGGTATTTAGGAGAGTTTCTCATTAATAAAATAATGAAAATACTAAAAAAGTAAGAGAAAGGCTGAAAACCGATTCTAGTTTTAGAAATTATAAAACTTTTATGAGAGACTTATTTGACACTTGTCTCTTTATGATTTGTCCACTCAAAATATTTTTCAATTAAATTTGTGTTCACATTATAAATTATGTTCACACTTAAAATGAAAAACTCATATTGAGATACTACCGTTAAAGATGATCTTATACATAATTTTAGAATTTTCTACAGAATTGTTTGGTTGAAAATTCTATAAAATTAAATATTTGACTTTTTTCCATAACATAATTTTATAAAATTAGGGTCATCCCTCATAAGAATGTTAGTTGAACGTAGAGTAAGACATAAGCGAGTGGATCACGTTGTTTGTTTGTTAACCTTGATGATTTTTTGGTTTTGTACGATTATTAACATTAATTTTCATAAAATTAGTGTTATTTTGGCTGGAAAGTAATTGTTATCGAGACAGCACATGCTCATGTGATGAGGGTGGTGCAAGGGTCCACGTGATCCAATCGCTTCTGTCTTAAGCCTCTCTTCTTCTTCTTCTTATTCTTCTTCGCAATTTAACAAATTATCAAAATTAACAAGCAAACAACGACAAAAACAAAACGAAATACGAATCTTTCTCGTATGTAACTCCAAATACTCCCTTCGCAAATCTCAATAATTTTTATGTAAAACCAAATTTATCATTCTTTCCTTGGCTCTTCGTTTTTTCAAATTTCCTTGATTAAATTAAAGTATATATTTTATTGAGTTATGTATGTTAATATAAGTCTCAACACACATATATAGATATTAAAAAAAATGTTAACATCTACGTAATGTTCCCTAATCCCCGCAATTAACATGGAACAGCTCCAATACATAAATGAAAGAAAGTTGTAATGTTAATATTAATATGCTTTACCAAAAAAACAATTTAATTTGGTAGCTCAACGGGTCATCCGGGTGAGTAAAACATCAACAAAAGATCCGCGATTGAATCACACAAATCGCTGCAATCAACATGGAACATCGCAGGTCTTAGAAAAGATAAACCTCAATGAGCCCAAACTTCCTAATAAATATTTACCGAAGATCTAGCTAGAGAGTATGCGTCTATATACACATGAATATCTTGGACTCACATGTTTCATTTCATATTATCGAATTTTAGAGCCACGTCGTATTTAATTAGAAAGATACACAACTTATTTCTCAAACGACTTCCGATCTAACTAATTTATTGTTGATATAGGAAAAATGACACTTGAATAATGGAATTGTCACATGTACTTGTCAATGGCTGGTCAGATATTGAAAAATTTGTGGACCAAAAACTCAAGATTTAATTTCCTTGATGATAACTATGCTACTTATTTATATTCATCCACACACTACAAGAAAGAGGGGCTTTTCCGTCGAATTATTTACGACGATTTGTAGTCGTCGTAAATTTACGACGACATTACGTCGTATTTACGACGATCAAAAATTTCGTCGTAAATTCGACGTAAAAAATAACCCTCGTAAAATCGTCGTAATGTTACGACCGATATTACGACAAGATTACGACGAATTTTATTTCGTCGTAATCTTGTCGTAATATTTACATCGATAATACGACGAATTGTCCTCTATTTTGTAATTGACGTAAAATCAATGTAAATGTGATGTAAATTTTATTTCGACGTAAATTTCATGTAAAAATGCAATGGTAATATGTTGGTAACCAAACAAAAAATTCTATATATACCCCTTCTTCTCTCATTATTCCATCAACCCAAAAAAACATATAAAGACACAAATTTTTTGAGTCTTTGAATGTTTAAGTAAAATTTTTAGTAGTTGAAATTTCTATCAAATTTCAGAAACAAAAAGTCAAATATTTGTTTTTGAAATGTCTATATACGATCTACGAAAGTGGATGTATACGCCCAAAAATAGTGATGGGTCGTTGACTGAAGACTTCAAAAACGGATTGGAAATATTCATGTACCAAGCCGGCCTTCTGGAAACTGTAATTGAAAGCGGCAAAATGTATTGTCCTTGTGTGAAATGCAAAAATAGGAAACATATTCTTATTGACACTGTCTGGCAGCATTTATTGAATAGAGGGTTCATGCCCCAATACTTTATTTGGTATCAGCATGGAGAGGGATATGGTCAAAGTAGTGGTCAGATGGCTGCACGGAGTACTAGTAATCATCAAGAACATGTGGATTTTGTAGCGTCCAATGATTATCAAAGTAGTCAAGTTCAGGGTGAAGATCATGATAGGATGCATGAAATGATTACTGATGCATTTCATGAAACACATGCTGATACTGTTGAGGAGCCCAATGCAGATGCGAAACGCTTTTATGATATGTTAAACGCAGCAAAGCAGCCTCTGTACGAGGGATGTAGGGAAGGTTTATCAAAATTATCATTGGCAGCTCGGATGATGACAATAAAAACAGATCACAATCTATCTGAAGTTTGCATGAACGATTGGGCAGATCTTATTAAAGAGTATTTGCCAGATGATAATTTGGCTGCTGAAACGTATTATGAAATTCAGAAGCTGGTTTTTAGTCTTGGATTGCCTTCTGAGATGATTGATGTTTGTGTTGATAATTGTATGCTTTTTTGGAGAGATGATGAGAAGCTTGAAGAATGTCGTTTCTGCCAAAAGCCAAGATATAGACCACAAATTGCTGGGCGTAAGAAGATTCCTTACCAACGAATGTGGTATCTTCCTATCACTGATAGGTTAAAAAGACTATATCAATCCGAACGGACAGCTGCGTCGATGAGATGGCATGCAGAACATTCACAAACAGATGGCAAAATGACTCACCCGTCTGACGGGAAATCTTGGAAACATTTTAACACCGTACATCCAGACTTTGCTAGGTCTAAGCGAAATGTTTATCTTGGTCTTTGCACTGACGGGTTTAGTCCATTTGGTATGTCTGGTAGGCAATATTCATTATGGCCTGTGATTCTTACGCCATATAACCTTCCTCCAGATATGTGCATGCAAAGAGAGTTTTTGTTTCTAAGTATATTAGTCCCTGGTCCAAATCACCCGAAGCGGGCACTTGATATGTTTTTGCAACCACTCATACATGAGTTAAACCAGTTGTGGCATGTTGGAGTACGAACATATGATTGTTCGAGTGGTAAAAATTTTACGATGCGAGCGGTGCTTATGCGGACAATAAGCGATTTTCCGGCATACGGAATGCTATCAGGTTGGACAACGCATGGGAGGTTATCATGTCCTTATTGTCTTCATAGGACTGATGCATTTCAGCTTAAACATGGTAGGAAAACCTGTTGGTTTGATTGCCACCGTCGGTTTTTACCACCAAACCATCAATATAGAAGAAATAGGCGTTTGTTTATAAAGAACAAATTGGTTCGTCTCCCTCCACCAGTGTACCTAACTGGAGTAGAGCTTGAAGCGCAAATAGATCATTGGGGTGGACTTGAAACGGTCCCCCTTGGAGGAAATTGGCACACTCCTGCGAATATGCCTGACGGATATGGGGTTCATCATAATTGGCACAAGAAAAGTATATTTTGGGATCTGCCTTACTGGAAAGATCATTTGCTTAGACATAATCTTGATGTTATGCACATTGAGAAGAATTTTTTCGATAACATCATGCATACTGTTTTGAACGTCTAAGGAAGAACCAAAGACAGCGTTAAATCACGGATGGACTTACCCGATATATGTAACAGAATTGAGTTGCATATGGTGAGTAATGGGAAAGCACCTGTTCCTGTATTTCGGTTGGGTGCTGAACAAAAAACAGCTTTGTTTAATTGGGTATCATCAGCCGTGAAATTTCCTGATGGATATGTATCTAATCTGGCTAAATCTGTGGATAAAGGACAAAAGTTTTCAGGGATGAAAAGTCATGATTGTCATGTGTTTATGCAACGGTTACTTCCTTTTGCGTTTGCTGAACTCCTACCGGGACATGTCCATGAGGCACTAGGAGGCATTGGAGCTTTCTTCCGTGATCTAAGTACAAGGACATTATCAGAAGATGTAGTTGCACAACTGTCTACAAATATTCCAATATTGTTGTGCAATTTAGAGAAAATATTCCCACCTGCTTTCTTCGATGTTATGGAACATTTACCTGTACACCTCCCTCATGAAGCAGAGTTGGGAGGACCTGTTCAGTTTAGGTGGATGTATCCGTTTGAACGATTTATGAAGCATTTGAAGGGTAAGGCCAAAAACTTAGCAAAAGTTGAAGGGTCTATCGTGGCGGGAAGTCTGACAGAAGAGACTTCTCATTTCACGTCTTATTACTTTGCTCCAAAGGTTCGTACACGCAAACGGGCTCCAAGACGTTACGACGATGGGGGTGTAGGACAAAGTTACGCAGTAGAATGTGTGCCTGATATATTCTCACCAATTGGACGTCTAAGTGGGAAACTGAAAGAAACCCGTTGGTCAAACGAACAAGACTACCACAGCGCACATACATATATACTTCTGAATTGCGAGGAATTGGCACCTTACGAGAGGTACATAATTATAACCATGTATGATTAAAATTTGATATATTGAACATGCGAAATGTCATTAACAATGTATTAAAATTTCAGCACTTTCGTCAGTCAAGTCCGAGAATGCATTGACGGTGTTTCAGAAGATGAAATTAACAAGCGAAAAGACCAACATTATGCATTGTGGTTAAAAGGTCAAGTTGAGCATGATGACATGACATATGCAGTATGGTTTCATGAGTTGCTCCTAGGTCCTATTTCGAAGATAACTACTGCAGCTATGTATTTCACACGTGGCTATGTTTTTCATACTTATAGTCATGGCACTCAACGGGCAACTACAAACTATGGAGTTTGTGTACGAGGTGAAGTAGACTTTTATGGGATCATCAAAGAGATAATTGAAGTGGAATACCCCGGATTAGTCAGAATGAAAACTGTTCTATTCAAATGTGATTGGTTTGATCCTACGAAAGGTCGTGGAGTGCGCATGAACAAATTTGGAGTGGTAGATGTAAACGCATCTCGGCAATACAATAAGTTCGAGCCATTTATACTTGCATCTCAAGCAGAACAAGTCACCTTTGTTCCATATCCTCGAGTTCGGAATACGGGAATTTCATGGCTGGCGGTTGTCAAAGTTGCTCCACGGGGTATAATTGATGGTGTAGATCTCCCGCCAATGCAACAAGATGATTGTGTCGACATTACAGAACCGGATGTTGAAGAAAATGTTCTTTTAATTGATCCACGTAATCGACAAGTTGAAGATCTACATGGGGACGAAACTGAAGAAGGTGTTGACGAATTTACGACAAGCAGTGATGATGATGACAATGATGATGAGGACACCGAGGAAAATGTTGATGAAGACTAATTAAATATATTGACATTAATTAATTGCATGATTTGAACGTTTCACTGTAACATTTGTCAAATTTAAATTTTTGTTTATATAAGCTTCTTGTTTTCATTTCTTGGGGACCCGGTTAGAAAATTTATCAAGTGATCCACCATACCTCTATAATATGAAGATTGAAAATTTGTTTATGTGTTGACTTGAACATATGTTGACTTTTACGACGAATTTACGACGATTATTAAGAAATCGTCGTAACTTCGTCGTAACATGCAAACCCTAAACCCTATAGGGTTTAGCTTTCCCAACTTACAAAATGGTTTTTAGGTTCATTTTCCTAAGTAAACTGATGTATTATATAAGGGTCTGTATTGTAAGGTTCAAGAACTTGTAGAAATGTGGTTTTTATTACGACGAATTTACGACGAATGGGAGTAATCGTCGTAAATTCGTCGTAATATACCATCGAGATTACGACGAAATGTAACCCCTAAATCTTAAATCAATCTTTTATGGGGTTCTGGGGGGATTTTGATGAAGAGAATGAAATGGCTTACCATCTCATAAGGTAAAACAACTTTCTAAACAAAAAAAAAAAAAATTCTAAAATTGACATATATGTGTTTATCAAGTAATCTTAAGGTGTTATATACATTTACACAAGATGTATGGATTTATCTTACATCTTACTAAAACCTTCATTAAGTTATGTAAACATGTTAGAAAGTTATACACACCACATTTATCATGAATAGACATGCTTGTATGTCCTTATGGATGTTTCAATTTTTGAATTTCATCAGTTTTGTATAGTTTGTCGTTAATTCGTCGTAATATTACGACGAATTTACGACGATATGTGTATACACAGCCGTTCTAATTTTAATGATTTATACGATTCGTCGTAAATTCGTCGTAATGTTACGACGAATTTACGACGAATAACACGGATCGTCGTAAATTCGTCGCAAAGTCCAGATACACCCACGTGTGTTTGTCTTATTCGCTTTGTGTACGGTGGGAACTTTGCGACGAATTTACGACGAATTCGTCGTAAATTCGACGTAACATTTACGTCGAATTTACGACAAATATAAATTCTATATATAGGGTTTAGCCCCTTCCTCATTTCGTCGCTCATCTCTCCTTCCTCTCTCGCTGTCTCTGCTTCCTCCTTCCCACCTCCTCCTTTCGACGCAAAAAAAAAAGGTAAATAATTTTTTTAATTATTTCAAATTATAATAATTTTAAATAGTTTAGAAATTCAAACGGTTTAGGTCGGGAATTAGTTTAGGCTCGGAATTTGTTAGATTTAGGATCAGAATTTGTTAGATTAAGGATCGGAATTTGTTAGATTTAGGATCGACATTGTAATTAATTTGAAAAATAATTTTTTTCCGTTTTGCAGACGATGCCTCGACGGAAGACGCATTACATCAATTTCATGGCGGACGGACATTCTTCCCGGGCGTCTGCCTCGGGAAACACCGGGACCGATGTCCCTTCCTCATCTTCCGGAGCCTCTCAGGTTCCGAATACCGCGGAGCCGTCTCCACCACCGCCTCCACCACCGCCTCCTCCACCGGCTCCCGAACCGGTACCCGCCCCGGCTGCCGAACCGGTACCCGCCCCGGCTGCCGAACCGGTACCCGTCCCTCCTCATCCGTATGCCCAGTTTACGGTTGAGGATTTACTAGCCTTACCGGGACGGGGGGCTTTACGACGTCTAGTTCCCGGAAAAGCGGAACCAGGCTCGTTTTGGTAAGTAAACTTTTTTGTTTTTTATAGTTTTTAAATTAACGCTTTAATTTACTTAAATATTAATGTAATAATTTTTTTTTTTTTTCATAGGTTTACTTTGGATAATTGTGTCGGTCGGAGCGTTTCCGACTGCATTAAGAGTCATTTCGTGGAGCCGCACTACAATTGGAGCAAGGTGTCGCAAGAGACGTGCGACACCTGTTACAAGTGCTTCGCGGTAATATTTTTAAATATTATTTATATCATTTTAAATTGTTTTAAATTTAATTAATCTTACTTTTATATTGTTTATCTAATTTTTTGTTTTCTTTTGCAGCAACGGTGGAATTGGGACATCGGGATCAACGAGACGGTCCGCGATGCTTTCGTGGAAAAGGCGAAGAAACGCCTAGTCAACACCGTTTCCGATTGGAAGCGGAAATGGGAGACCGACGGCGACGACGCAAAGCCGAGCTCCATGTCCACTTGGTGTTGGAACGGGTTGAAGGCGTATTGGGTGGACCCGCATGCCCAAACCACCGCTGCTAAGTGTTCGGCCGTCCAAAACCGGGTCGATCCGGTGACTGGTGAGAAGTTAGTGACCCCGCACACTTCTGGCCAAGTATCTTTTGCGGGAAGACGTCTCATGATGGTAAGTAATTAAATATAATTTATTTCATTATTATTTTAATTTTATTTATTACTATAATTTATTAAATATTTTTGACTAATAATGTTTATTAATTGGTAGGCCGAGGAGAACGGAGGAGAACTACCTCCAATGACGAAGCTCTTCGAGACCACTCACCGGAAGAAGGACGGGAGCTTTGTCGACGCTCGGTCCGAGGAGATCTACAATGCCGCTATGCAGCGGATCGCCGAGCGGGAGACCCAGGCCACACCTGACGGTACTATCCACGTACCGTTGACCGTCGCTGAGCAAGACCAGATTTTCGAAGAGGTATGATCTATTTCAATTTTTTAAAAATTTATTATATTTATAATTACTTAATAAATAATTAACGTTTTTATTTTCCATTTGTAGGTCGCTCCGAAGAAGAAGGGCCGAACATTAGGGATGGGCTCTATTAGAGACTGTCCTGCCGCCACGGCTTCCGGATTCCACCGCCCGCAGGATCCGCAGCTTCGCCAGGAGCTTGCTACGGCCAATGCTGAGATCACCACTCTCAGGCATGAGCAAGTGGCCCAGAAGCAGGAGCTCACCGAGATCCATGATCTCTTCGACATCATTGCGGAAGCGGTTCCGCAGTTGGCCACCGCAATCCGAGCGAGGCAACAGCGAGCACGGAGGGTTTTTGAGACCGGAGCTACTTCGGGTACTGGACCCTCGGACCCGCAGACGCAGGGCGGTCAGACTTCGGCTCCGGTCCCAGTAGTGACGGGCGGTCAGTCTTCGGCTCCGGTAGTGCAGACGGAAAACGTCGGTCCAGCAGCGACGGGCGGCCAAGACGGAGAGCTTCCTCGTGACGTCGATCTCAACCTCGACGATTACGACTTTGTATAGATTAGGTTTTTTGTAAAAAACAATTTGTAGTAATTTTTTTTTATTTATAAATTATTTTTGAATTTAAATTTCAAATTTTTTCTATTTTTAATTTTTTTATTATTTAAAAAATTCATTAATTAAATTAAAATCGAATTAAATAATTAATTTATTAAAATCGAATTAAATCGAATTAATCGACGTAAATTCGTCGTAAATTTACGTCGTTCTAACGTCGAAAAATTTAACGACGAATTTACGACGAATATCTTTACGTCGGATTTACGTCGAAAATTTACGACGATTTAACATCGATAATTAAAAATTTATTTTTCCCTTAATTGAAATTCTTCGTCTCCTAATCGTTGTTAAATCGATGTAATTTTACATCGATTTTACGTCGTTCTTATGATGGAGTTATTTCGTTGTACATCCGTTGGAAATTTTACGTCGCATTTACGACGAATTGTTTCCGACGATTTTACGACGATTTTCCGGAGTTGGTAATTTTACGACGATTTTACGACGATTTGGGTTTTACGACGATCGTTTTACGACGAATTATAATTCGTCGTTAATTCGACGTAAATGTTCTTTTACGTCGAATTTACGTCGATATCTGCTGACGTAAAAGCCGATCTTTCTTGTAGTGACATTCATATAATAAGATAATTTGATCCAAAAATATACTTATATGCGCTGTGTACAGATACTATTGCTTAATGCTTATCCAAAAAGAGACAAAATTTGGACGAAATAGAAAATAAACGTAACGTAACTAATAAAAGAAGAACATAGTTCTTAACAAAAAGACAAAATATAGAGAGGGGAAATAGAGAAAAGAGAACTCTTGATTCTACCAAGTGTTTTTTACTTTTATGACACTTTTCCGACACATGTGTACTCTTCATTTTAACTTGTTTTATGCTGGTTACATTACTTGCAAATCAAGAAACAGAAATCATTTATTCAAACCTACTGCAATCATAGTAGCTTTTAGTTGTTACTCTCAAGTTGATTATACAAAAACTTTTCAAAAAAAAAATTCAAGCTACAACAACAGAAAAATATTCACACAACTTTGTAAACGACAACTCACGCTTTTCACCATTACTTTGTTGTCTTTGTGTTTAAACGGAATCATCCGAGAAAGCAAATGAACAATTAGAAGAACCATGAGAAATGATTTTCTCATGCGACATCAAACGTGGCTCTTTGCCTCCGCAACAACCACTTTTGATCTTATCAGTCTCCGATCGTCCGACATCAATTTGCCTAATCTCCGTGAGCATTGCCACAACATCTTTCATCAGAGGTCTTTCACTTGCCTTGTTGCTTACACATAGGAACGCCACCGCAAGAGTTTGAAGCATCTCATGCATAACCGGGTCAGTCCGTCCATGGAGTCTCGGGTCAAGAAGCTTACTCGGATCTTTTTTCTGGGCTAAATGGTCTCTCACCCATTTAACCAAATGTGCACCACCGGGTAGATCCGGATCTAACGGATGCTTTCCGGTTAAAACCTCTAATAATACCACTCCGTAACTATAAACATCGCTCTTCTCGGTTATATGCTGCATCGAAGC
Organism: Eutrema salsugineum; assembly: GCF_000478725.1. Taxonomy (NCBI): domain Eukaryota; kingdom Viridiplantae; phylum Streptophyta; class Magnoliopsida; order Brassicales; family Brassicaceae; genus Eutrema; species Eutrema salsugineum. The sequence continues at coordinate 5,746,468 of NW_006256909.1, read as the reverse complement.
ATGTTCTACAAGAAGACAACAAACAAAACAAATTATAAATCGATAGTAAACCAAATTCCGAAATTCGATAAGAGTACAAGCTTACCCGGAGCCATGTAACCATAAGAACCAGCTAAAGGAGGCCGATTGCTCTGTTTTGATAAATCAATTCCGGTATTTGGATTACCGGAGACGGTTCTAGCTAAACCGAAGTCGGCTAAGTAGGGTTCGAATTGGGGGCCCAACAAGACGTTCATAGCTTTAACGTCACCGTGTATTATTGCTGGGAGACAATCGTGATGGAGATAAGCAAGCGCATGGGCCACACCTAGAACGACGTCGTATCGAGCTTCCCAATCAACTCCTCCTCCTTTTCCGGCGCCGTGAAGCCGAGAGCTCAGGCTGCCGTTGGGGAGATAATCGTAAAACAGGAGTTTCACGTTACGATTCGAGCACCATCCCAGAAGACGAACGATGTTCCTGTGACGAATCGATCCCAGAGTGTTGATCTCTGAGTTAAACGCACCGCTTTGTTCCCTTGCCCACATCTTCTTCACTGCCAGAGTCTCGCCGGACGGAATCATTATTCGGTAAACTACGCCGGAGCTTCCGGTTCCGATCACGTTTGCCGACGTCAGATTCTCAACGACGTCGTCGATCGAGAAATCGAGTTTTTGGTATAGTGTCACATCCCACGAATCAATTTCTTCCTCGAGGAATCGTTTTCCGGCGACTCGTGCCCGGACCAGAGTGTAAACCGCCAGGAGCACGAGGACGGCGGTGACGGCGACGAGGATTGAAATGCCTAATTTAACAGCGCGACTGTTCCGGGTTGAGGATCCTAACCCGTCGGGTCGGGTCGAAATTCCGTCGGAGATGTAAAGCCCATTGTTTGAGGCGAGATCGGAGAGTGGGAGTCTCCGGAAGAAGGGCGTGTTGGGTAATTCGCCGGAGAATTCGTTGAATGAGACGTTGAGGGAGACGAGGTTCTGCATATCCTGTAAGACGATTAAGTTTCCAGTGAGTCGGTTGTGAGAGACGTCGAGCACTCCAAGGCTTTTCAAATCGGAGAATCTCGACGGGATTTCTCCGACGAACCCATTGCAGCTGAGATTAAGAGAGATTGCTAGAGTCGAGATTCGACCCAATTCGTCTGGGATTCCTCCGGAGAAGGCATTGTCGCCGAGGTTGAGGAGCTGTAGACTCCGACAAGTGGAGATTCCTTTAGGGATTTCGCCGGAGAATCGATTCTTCGCGAGATTAAGCTTCGTAAGCTCGGTCAGCAACCCGATTCCCGGAGGCAGAGGACCAGACAGAGAATTATCGGAGAAATCAATGAACTTCAAGCTCTTTGGGAGCGTACCGAGCAACGAACCGGAGAGACTGTTCGAGTGAAGATCGAGAAACTCGAGGCTTTCACAACCAGAAATCGCCGGAGAGATTGTCCCGACGAGCCGGTTTTCACTTAAATCGATAAAGTTGAGATTTTTCAGGTTCCCGATTTCCGCCGGAATACTCCCGGAAAGTCTATTTGCGTTGAGTCTCAACCGGTAGAGATTCGTACAGTTTCCGATATCCGGCGGTATGAATCCGGACAAATCATTGGAGAGAAGAAGAAGCTTCGTGAGGTTTCGTAATCCAAAAATCTCTTTGGGGATGGAACCAGAGAGATCGTTGTAAGAGAGGTCAATGGCTTGAAGCTCTCCACACTGCGAGAGACTTTCGGGGATTTTACCGGTTAACTTGTTCTGCCACGCGAAGAACATCGTTAAGCTTCTAAGGTTACCCATCAATGACGGAATCTCGCCGGTGATAAGGTTATTGTCAATCTCTAAATGCGTGAGCTTCGTGCAGTTGGCTAGCTCTTCAGGGATCGTTCCTGAGATCTGGTTTACACTCAGCTGAAGCTCCTCCAGGTTCATAAGATTCCCGAAGCTCCTTGGTATGCTTCCGGTGATGAGATTTTCAGACAAATCGATAAGCCAGAGCTCAGGGCAGTTCCCGAGCTCGGTCGGGATTTTTCCGACGAGATTATTCTGCCATAAGAGTAAGCTCTGCAGTTTCTTTAGACCACCAATGGTGCTTGGGATCGATCCAGAGATTGAATTCTGGTACAAGTACAGATTTTGGAGCTCAGTACAATATCCAATCTCATCCGGAATCGGACCAGACAACAGTGACGTGTAAATTGCTATTGTCTGAACGCGTTTCAGGTTTCCAATCGACGCCGGGAGTTTTCCGGAGAGACTAGTCTCGGCGAGACCAAGCATAAGCAGATTCTCGCAATTGCCTATCTCCCAAGGAAGCTCACCTCTGAGATTCTTGTTCCCACCAGCACGGAAGATTTCTAGATTCTTGAGCTCTCCGATACTCCTCGGGATCTCTCCGGAGAGCTTGTTGTCGAAGAGCATGAGCTCGACGAGGCCAGAAAGATTTCCAATCTCCGCCGGAATCACACCTTCGAGATTGTTCGTGTTCAGAGACAGAGTCTCGAGTTTCTTGAGCCTGAAGATTTCCACGGGGATATCGCCGGAGAGAGAATTATCCGATAAATCGAGTAGCTTGAGCTCTGTGAAGTCTCCGATCTCCTTGGGGATTACTCCGGTGAGATTGAGTGAAGATAAAGTGAGGGAAGTAAGAGACTTGAGGTTCCGGAGAATGGTCACAGGCGGAGAACCTTGCAAGTCGAAGCCTTTGAGTTGTATCTCGGAAACTTCTCCTTTGTGGTTGCATTTTACGCCTTGCCAATTGCAGGGAGATGCGTCGGAGGCTTTCCAGGAGGCGAGAGCGTCGCCGGATATGTTGAGTTGGGACTTCCATGAGAAGAGAGCTTGACCTTGTTCGTCGAGAGAGAAACAGGGGATGAAGAAGAAACAGAGAATGAACGGGAAGAAGGAGGGTCTATGGAAATATGATGGCATCGGAGAAGACGAAGATGAGGAAAGAGGAGAGAAGTGCGTTGGGATTGTAAAGCGAAGAACCCCATGGATTTTGGTTTTTCTTTCTTTATGGAAAATATAAATAAAACACAGAGAGTAGAGAGAGAGAAGGAGCAGAGAGGAAGATTTGGATCCCAGAAAGTACTTTCTATCTCTACCCTTACTATTATTTTAATCTTACATTTTTATATAAAAAAAAATCTAAAAGAACCTATAGAGGCAAAAAAATGTAAACAATGATGAAATGTATAAATTGACGTGAAGAATGTGTTTATGGTGAGACAAGATTAATGACTTTAGAAATGTAAACGCATATATGGATTTAAATTTGTTGTGATGCATAGTTTCTTGTTCAATGGCAAATTAGACCGATGTAAAAAGTTTTTCATATTTGAACAGATCATTTTTCAAAGCGTTAGACCGAGTGAGACAAACAAAAAAATTGTAAAAAAAAGTTATTTTAATCAGTTATATTAGAGCATCCTGGTAATCTCTCATATGAGTTCTCATAATTAAAAAAATAGAAAAAATCAAAAAAGATGAGAGAGAATGAGAACATGGTATCTAAAGTCTCTCATTTGAAAACCTCTAAAAAAAAGTTGAGAGAATCTCATAAAATGTGTCACCAAAATTGGTGTAATTTGTTTTTATAATTTAAAATTTAACTAATTAATTAAATTACATAAAAATAATAGTATTATATTAGATGAGATACTCTTAAAAGTTTCTCACCATTGGAGGTGGTCTTACAAAAATATTATGAGCAATAGTACGGCTGCACCGTTCACCGCGAAGGAAAACACTCTCGTGGATCTTAGAAGCGGCATGATTGAGTCGAATGCTTTTCTTGTTTGTTTAGTAATGTGATAAAGTGTTCAACGTGTATTTACATTAAACGCAGTAAAGCACCGTACATTTTCAAAATCCACGATAGTAGTAACATCTATAAAGTGTTAATTCTCATATTAAGAACTGAAGTATCCAAAATCTTTGAACCACCAAATGTCGACACTATGCTGTGTAATTAGAAATAACAAACCACGTGTACTTGGTTTATAAAATTTACTATATTAGAGTGGATTCTGTTTTTATTTTGAGAGAAATTAGAAGTGGGTAAATAGTGGTATTTTAAACCATGATAATATTATTAACGTAAAAGATAAAAGAAAGAATATAGTATAGATCATCTACTTTGGTGTCTCTGATGTATACACTAATCAAGTTGAAGTAATACATGGAATCTCCAAGAGTAAAATTGCACATGCAAGCTTCGAACTTTTGTGAAAGATTAAAGAAATAATTAATTAATTTATAACCCTGTCCCTTGCTCATCTTGTCGGTCCTTTTTTGTTTTGTTTTAAAAATTCGAGCCGTTCCAGTAAAACTGAATTTTATCCAAAAACAAATTACCTCATGATATAAGTTTTATATACTTATATCAGTGTGTGATTGGACTTGAGTAAAATCTTTAAAAACAAAAAGAACTAGCAAAATCATTTGATAAAGAAATAAATAAATGGTCCCTTAAAGAAATTGAAAAAAAAAGCGAAAAAATAATTAATAAAAGAACAAAAACCAACAAACAAGAAGGAAGTAAAGAGAACAAAAGGTGTGCGAAAGAAAAGACAAAGCAATCCAACTGTACTTCTGCCAAATGAGTGAAACATTTCTTTCACAAATCTTATGATTATCGTTATTAAATGGTCCCTGTTTGTTGGGTGACAGGACCCTTGCATCCCAAACATTTTTCCTATATTCTCTACACCAATTACATATATACAGCCTCATAATAAACACATGATGTTATATTACATTTATTTCTGCTAGGTATGGTTTTTTTTGTTTTGTTTTAGTTTATCGGATCCAATTTAGCCAGCACGTATCATTTCAGTTTCAACAGTAATTCTAAGAAAATTCGGTTTCGATTAGTGTAAGGCATTGATTCAATGCTTTTTATGTTTTGTTTCTATAAAATAAAATAAAATGAAAGAAAATAAAAATTAGGTCAACCAAGAACGCTTCTCCACTTTACTGATTCAATGCTTTTTATGTTTTTATTATATATATATATATATTATGTACTTATTGACCATTATGAACTCATACATAGACACAACATGCTATGATATTCTCTCTTTTTTTTCTGATATAGATTTTCGCAGAATACATATCATACATCTGATTCTCTTTTTTCTTTAGGTTTTTGACGTGTGCTTCCATTCAAAGTTATCAAAAATCCCTAAGTATACTATTCTACTTCCCTTAAAATATTCATTCTCCGAGCAATCCAAGCTTAGCAAGACAATTAAGTATCTCTCACTATTCATTTCAAGGATTTCGTAACACCTAAATGAGCCTACAGGAATTTCGTAATTAGATGCATATCCGATTTGTTTATCCAGCATTAATTAAGCGCCATATGACTTAAAAGAAACACACTTCAAACATTGATTCAATACAAAATTTAACGTTAAGACATCTGTTGATGAAGTAGTTTGTGTGTACTCTTTATTAGTATGAAATATGTGTTAATGTGTTATCAAGTATGTAAATTTGATGATGAGAATCACGAGACAAATAGTGAATAATAATAAATGAGAAACGCTTCAATGCGGATATGAAGACAATATTGTAACAAAGATCTACATCTAATCACGATCCAATTAGGTCAGATCAGATCTCATCACATGAGAGAGAGCGGCAAATGTACACATATATACATAAAAGATAGTTTAAGCTCTTTTAAGTGGCTTGATCAGATCTAAGTGATTGAGAAACTGATCATAGAGGGTGTTGGATCTAACAAAGAATATGATGGGTTAATTTAGTTATATTATATAAGGTCTTGTCTGTACACTTCTCAAATTTATTTAGCTCTTTTTTTTCTAATAAACAATGGTCCCGTGTGTGTGGGGGGGGGTGGGGTGTATCAGTATCAGCGGCAGAAGCAGTCCAAGAATGTAGTGGCAGTACTGTAGAAGTGTAAAAGAAGTGGACAAATCATCCAAAACATACATACAGTAAAACCTCTATAAATTAATAATGTCGAGACTATGATATTTTATTAATTTATCGTGATATTAATTTATCTATAAATTAATAATTATTAATTTATAGAAAAAATCAGCTTTCTATCTATAATTTTCTAAAACTTTTATTGGAATAATGTTATATTTTAAAATTTAACAAATATCGTAATGTAAATTATGATTAACAATTATAACTATCGCAATAAAATAGTTTTTAATACCATAACGGATTGTCCATGTAAAAATATACATGTTCATTAGTTTAAAGTTTTTTAAAAAATCATAGCTATTATCCGTATTATTGATGATAAAATTAAAAATAACACTACAACACATTAAAAAAATATTTACAGGTAAAAAAATCAATTATCACATCAAAAAATCATCATAAATTTTGAATGTATATTTTAAAACACCAATAAAAACTATTGATATAATAATTAGAGAGATAATATCCAATGAAATTTCACCCTTAAAGTAAAAGCAAACATATTAGCCATATTTTAGAATATTATATTTACATATATTTGCATAAATATATATATAATTATTAATTTATGTTTTTGTTGGGATCATATATTTACATAGAGATTTCAAAAAAATTATTATCTTTTTATTTTATCGAATTTGATGGAATTTTAAATTGCCCCGACTTGGAATCAGTAAAATTTATTAATTTATAGTGATTATTAATTTATCGAGTATTAATTTATAGAGGTTATACTGTATATACATAATATATGTATATATATATCATGATCCAGTGAATATAACAAATTTAAGATGTTATATAGACTAAAGTCACTCTAGATTTGATACCATTTTATAATATGGAAGAGTATTTATTTTATAAAACAATTAAGATGATATCATACAGTACAAAACCTCTTTTAATAATAGCAAAAACCAATGAAAACAAAAGTTATTTCCAATATACATCAAATATTTGTTCGTTCATAAAATGCATTTAGTTTAATCTATATGATAGATTTTTTTAATAATATATAGAGGAAATTTAGCTTTTGCTTTGCCTGATTTTTCTTCTCTTTTTCTCCCGGTTCATATTTTACAACTGTAATTTGGTATCAACTGTGGAAATTACATATCATATATGCATTCTGCAATAATCAAATGGAGATATTTTTTGAAAACAGCTCGTTACATATCATATTACAAGACTTTTACAATGTTTTAGTTAATTTTTCAGCTTTTTCCAACTTTCCGTTTGAAATTTCTCTTTTCTTCCCTGCTTTTATATTTCTGCCTAACCATGAAAATTTCGTTAGAGATTACAGCCTTATAAAAGACTCTTTTTCAAAAATGTTCTATGACCATGGTTTTAGTAGATAGAGAAAGCTAAAACAATATGTTTTAGTACCACAATTAGTACAGATTCAAACAATAATCATAGTCTTTTCAAAGTAACATTGCTTAGTGGAGAAGATGGGCTTTTGCTTTCAGCTAATATCCCTCTCTCGGAAGCTTTAGTTTAATGAATTAAGGAGTCATTGGTGTTTAAGTTACAAATATCAAAATAATAATGATAAAATAATACAGCAAGCTAATAAGTAATGCAAACAATACGTGTAGTGTAAGGTGTAGATTAGAGACGTCAAATGTTCTTGCTCCATTGTTTCCGTATTTTCGGGAATTGGGTTTCCCGCTCACTAAACATTAGCACCAAATAAACAGATAGACCAATAAAAATATTATTTTCTTTCCACTATGATTATGATTGATGTGAACAAAACTTATATCAATTTTTTTTTTTTTGTGGACGATAAAATTATTGTTTCAAACATAAGTATTGTTTTTGTGCTTAAATATATATGCAAAAATATCTTGTCGACATTCTGATATTTTTAACATTCCTTAATATTTTTGGAAAACGTATTTAGAATTTATGAAAGAAAGTTCGCAAAATGAAAAAAGAAAAATTATAGTTTATTTTAGTTTCATTTTCACATAGGTAAATCAATTTAACAAGTAAAGGTAAATGTAAATACAAACCTTTGAAATAAAAATCAAATACCAAGACGGCAAGACATAACTAAGCATCTTCGTTTTCTCAAAGAAGAAAGGAAAAAGACTATGCATCTTTGGTAAACCTTTATCCAACTGCTTCCAAACAATATTTTATTGGGCTTTATTGAGCCCAATTAAATTTTTATGTTACTTGCATACATTTGCTCAATAAACAACAAAGTACACTGAAGTGTCGTTAAAAGTGTGATTAATTGATTTAAACTTGATTGCTCAGCAGCAATGAAAGTTTCCTTTAATAAGTCTGACTATTAAAAACTGATTTATTCGTTTCAGTTTCTAGTCTGTTCACATTGTTACCTATCAGAAACTTAGCTAAAAGGTGCTGGTAAACTAAGCAATCAAGAGTTCAACACCATTCTTCTTGTGAATTGGGAAATTCGGTTAGCCATTTTTCTTGGTTTTATGGAATTCTCGTTTTGCTTTGGAGAATTGTCTGCAATTCAGAAAAAGAAAATTACTGAGAGAAAGAAGATCACTTTGGGTTCTTCATTGAACATCTCTTTCAAGATCATTTGTCTTTTCGAACATTTTCATCAAATCTATATGTTAAAGAGAAAACGAAAAAGGCTCTGACATCTTTCTTTACACACCACGGAATTAAGGTTTTGCTCTTTCTCCCAGATTGGGCGGGAACGATCATCTCCCGAAAACTCTTAGCACAGATGAGGTAAGAGCAGAACTGAGGAACTTCATGCCAGATGATCCACCAGGGAAGTAGGATATACAGTAGTAAACCAACGCAAGAACCTGTCCATTACCACAAAGAAAAAAAACAGATACCGGAATTTATGAGTTTCAGTAGATAGTGCGGTTTTTGCAAGCACAAGTTCAAAACCCGATACGGGTATCTTTTTCTTAAGTTCAAATCGATAACCGGTTGAAGAACCAGATAAGCAAACGCCACTCGTTCAAGAGAGCCTAATCTTGGTTACTAGTAAGGGGGGTTACTATAAAATTTAAACACATTGATGAGGTCCAATCTTTGTTTTCAACATACTCATTTTGAAAAGCTTCAATGTAGACTAAAATTGGAATCTCTTACGGGTTGGGTTGGAAGATGAAATGTAGTACCTGTAACACAGAGAAGAGCACCGAGAGAATGTAGCTGTGGAGAACCATCGATACGTATATGGTACCAACCATGGTGGCAATGAAACCTAGGGTTAAAGGAAGCCTCTGGAGAAGGTGACAAGAAATTTAGAAAGAGAGGAAGGAATTCACTCTTTTGTGGGCAAGACACATTTAGAATGATAATAGTGTAGCATACCTCCATGGATGACATGTGTGCGAGCTGGTTTTGTGGGCCACGAAGTGCAAAGAATGATCCGATGATAAATCCACATCCAAGGGTGAAACAAATGGCAAATTTCTGTGGCATAAGCACCATGACTGGGAGAAACATTGTGAAGGCAATGAAGATGAAGAAAACACCACTTGCGAGAAGTAAACCGAAATACATCAGCGCTTTCCCTGAAGGCATATTGCTGGTTGCTGATTGCAGGTTCCCCGGAATATCTCTAACGCCCTTTGAAACCCTGTAGTCATCATTTTCAGGTACAAGTTGCAAAATCATCAAAAGAACAATAATTTCATAAGCGAAACAAAAGCAAGATTATTGATAACAAAAGACAAGATGCACAGACGTGTAAAATCTGCACTAGAGATTTACAGATAATATTCTCATTGGAGCGATGGATATGTTCTATGGTTAACACACAATCCCAAAAACTGCTTATCCAAAGCTAAACACAAACCTTCACAGAGTATAGCACGTAGCATAACAGACATAAAATTCACAGGTCAGTCCAAAATGGAAGCTTAATTAGGCTCAACAAAATGCAAGCACATATCAGCTACGAATCTGCATCAAGCAAATATATCAACCTAAAGGTCTAAAGCGAAATAAGAATCTGAAAATTGACAGAGAAAGAAGGTATTCCGCAAAACAGTATGAACATTCTCCAGAAGAGATCTGTTTATGTTGAATAACTCACAACTACAACCAAATTGCTTTGAAGCCTGATGAACACAAAACTACACAGCTGGATCCATGCAATTGCATAAAAACTACTTATCATTTCACTAGCTATAATTCCATTGGTGTGCAATGCTCATAAACGCATCTCTACGATCAACAAAGTAAAACTCAATTGCTCAGATTCACTAAAAACCACCGAAATACTCATATCGTCATATTCAATCACGAAATAAAACGTGAATAATTGCATTATACAACCCCGAATTTGGGAAAGAGATCGAGTGACTTACACACTGAAGGTGCCTGAAACAGTGTCGTTGGCAGATCTAACGGCAGATTCGATATCGAACCCGAAGCTTCCGCTTCCGCCACCTTCCTCGACATCTCTCGATGCTGCGTAAGAATTCCAATCCGCGAGCAAAGACGAGCCTGCTTGCTGCTTGTCCTGCTGCTGATCTCCGCTGCTACTCCCGCTCATCGAAAACCATCCTTGTGCCATTTTCTCCATTTCCTATTTAACTTGCTTCAATATTTTTTAATGGAAGCAAACTGGGAAAGACCAGAACGCCGGCGATCGGAGTTTTTTCGTGGACGTTAAGGTTTCGGTAAACGCCGCAGCTGAAGAAATTTTCAGGAAGAAGAAGAGAACCGATGATGTAACGTTGATCGGTATGAGTTTGTCTTGAACGGTGTCGTTTGTAGCTAATTTAGGTGATTTTTTTTTTTTTTTTTCATACGAGTTAACTGGTTCTTTTGCTCTATTTATAGGTTCACAAATCACAACTATACATTACTCCTAAGTAATTCACCAACAACTCAAGTCTAAAAAACAGCTTAAATAAAAGCTTTAGCAGAAAAAGAGAACTCATGAGATAGATCTACGCAGATTGTTTTACAGATTTACAGGAGAAAATAAACAAATACAGCCAAATACTTCATTGACATTGTCCCAAGAAGAAGATCATAATACTTTCAAGAGCTGGACTTCAAAGACCAGAGGCTCATTCGCGTGCGATAGAAGGCTACGTCTTGGTCCAAACTGCATCCACAAACACATATGACAGATCTTTCGAGACATACATATGTTTCAACTTCATTTGTTCTTAAGGAGGCAATAAATGAAGAGTAAAGATCTGGGTACCTCCTCGGGGATTGGCTTCAATGTCTCGTTTATGTACCCAACCGATGGAGGTATCAGTGCTCTACGCTTCCCTGGATCCAGATAATACCGCTATGTGTGAGTCAAGTAGAAACAGGATATTCATCGAAAGACCAGAATCTTGTTGTTGTTCCATTTTTATTTTTACCTCCAGCTTTCATGCCCAACAAGACTTCCTTCAAACCCTCAATGACCTGTTGTTGTGCCAAGAAGTTCGTTAGTACGGGCCATGATTGGATCGCTATGCTACATGTAGTGTTGAGTGCGAGATATAATTACGTCATTGTCGTCAAGAAAAAGTTTGACAGGAGCACTTTCGCCGCTGAATTGATCCACAGTGCTGAATCAAGAAACAATGAGAGTCAGAGAGGAAAAAAAGGCATCCAAAATTGAGTGAAAGAAACTATCAAGGCATTTGAAGTTTGGCATGAAATCTCACCTATGAACGAAATATCCATTTGCACGTCGACATACATAGTTTAGTTCAACAAGGTCCCCTTCATGAGCTTCTCGTCCTTCCCCTTCAAGAATCTCTAAGAATTGAGAAAGAACTTCAATGAGTAACAAATTAAAACTAACTCACATAATGTAACCAAGTCTCTGGATGTTTCTAAGCTGTTCATAATTATTATCAACTAAACAAGAACAAACAGGATTCTTGGGAAAGCATGTATACCTTGAATCCTCACACCACTCGGGAGCTTCAACGTCCTGGACACTTCGATCACCAACCAAAAGGAAAAAAAACCTAGAATGAGGAACTGACTCCAGGGAGCAATCATATTGGAAAATTAAATCTTCTCATCTTCCTTATTACACACATTGGTTCTCAAGCAATGATGACACACATTGAGCAGTAAGCCATAAAGTATTGCAATTCATGGTCTAATTGAAATTTCCTGGTAATGTATAGACTATAGTTGCTTGTGAGCTCAACACCATGAAATATGCCATAATCATACGAACATTCACCCAAGATGACAAATTCGTCAATGCGAGCGTCTACAGTTTCCATTGAGGTACGAACGCTTTTCAACATTCAAAATCCAGATCAAAGAGAAACTAAATAGCTCAGAGAAGAACATTTTTACCTGATCACTTCAGGTTCCTTCATATCAGGAACTGGCGCCGCTAAACCAGGAAAATCCAGAAGCGTCAAGACCGAACCCAAACCAGCGAGCTGCATAAACATCCTTCTGGGCAGATGTACGGCCGAAATCGACGATAATCCACCACGAGTGATCCCAGAAACGCCGCTCCTAGATTTTCCCGCCACGCTGCTAATGGAAATTCAATCTCAAGCGACATTTTTTCACTCGGATCAAGGGTAAAAAATGCGTTTACCGAAATTGAGAATCCAACCTTAATTTAATGGATGATCCGACGAAAAGTTGAGCAATCTCCAAAGCCATCGGCGTCGTCGTCAATCGTTTTCTTCTTCTCTAGATTCTGGATAAGAAGAGGCGCCAGATTTTTTGGGGGTCTTTGAGCAGCACACAGAGTGAGAGAGAGATTATCTACGGAGCAATCCACCGTTAAAACTTGCGGGCTTGTGGGACCCGCACTGCCATAAATCAGGAATTTTCGTTGTGAAATAATATCACGCGCTTGAAGGCTTTTACTTTTTTCGACCCAAAAAAAAAGAACTTACATTTTTTTTTTCTTGTTTTTCATTTCCAGTTTTGGTGGAAGGATCTAGAAACCCTACAATACCCACTATATAAACATTGTTCCTCCTTCACTGAGCAGCCTCGCTCTTTTTCCAATCGAGTATAAACCCTAGTTTTCGTTTTCCTCCGTCTGTTTCTTCGCCTTCCGAAGCGTAACAATCCTAACTAGCTCCGGGATCGTGATGTCGGACACCGAGACGTTTGCCTTCCAGGCTGAGATCAACCAGCTTCTCTCCCTTATCATCAACACCTTCTACAGCAACAAGGAGATCTTCCTTCGTGAGCTCATCAGTAACTCCTCCGATGTGCGTCTCTCTCTCCCTTTCTCTTTCTCTATTGCTATTAGGCGTTTCTTTGTTTCGTGTTAGTTGTTCTGTTTTGTTTCACGAGTAGATCCATTGATGAATTTTGATTGGGAATGGCACTTAGTGAAGTAGATGAGTTTTGATTGGACATGCCACTTACTAATCTGTAGCAAGTTTGATTGTTGAATGTTCGGAACTTGGGATTATGATTTATCGGGCATTGTGTGTTCTTTCGTTTATTGTCATCTATCTTTTTATTTGTTTGGTTGGTTTATTTTTTGGCCGATTGAGATTTTTCGAATCTAGATAAGTTTGAGACCTGTTGCATCGTAATTTGGGGTTTGTTTTTCAGCGTGTTGCTGTCATAAGAGTGCATTATATGAGTTTGTTGCTTTAATCTTGTAAGCTTAACGTCAAGCAAGAGTATCTGATATTTTTATCTTTTCTGTTGAATAGGCTTTGGACAAGATTAGATTCGAGTCTTTGACAGACAAGAGCAAGCTCGATGGCCAGCCAGAACTCTTCATTCACATCATCCCGGACAAGAGCAACAACACCTTGACCATTATCGACAGTGGTATTGGAATGACCAAGGCTGGTAAGTATTATTATGGAGATGAGATGTTAACTTTGCTTCGCTGTTTCTACTGTTTGATCTAAGCTTATACTGTATTTGCTGATGCTTCATTGTTCTTTTTTACAGATTTGGTCAACAACCTCGGTACAATTGCCAGGTCTGGCACCAAGGAATTCATGGAGGCATTGGCTGCTGGTGCCGATGTCAGTATGATTGGACAATTCGGTGTTGGTTTCTACTCAGCTTACTTGGTGGCCGAGAAGGTTGTTGTCGTCACAAAGCACAACGATGACGAGCAGTATGTGTGGGAGTCCCAGGCCGGAGGTTCCTTCACTGTGACCAGGGATACCTCTGGTGAGGTCCTTGGTAGGGGTACCAAGATGACTCTTTACCTCAAGGAAGACCAATTGGAATACCTTGAAGAGCGCCGTCTTAAGGATTTGGTCAAAAAGCACTCCGAGTTCATCAGCTACCCGATCTCTCTTTGGGTTGAGAAGACCATTGAGAAGGAGATCTCAGATGATGAAGAGGAGGAAGAGAAGAAAGATGAGGAAGGCAAGGTTGAGGAAGTAGACGAAGAGAAAGAAAAGGAGGAGAAGAAAAAGAAGAAGATCAAGGAAGTATCTCACGAGTTTGATCTTGTCAACAAGCAGAAGCCAATCTGGATGAGGAAACCCGAGGAGATCAACAAGGAGGAATACGCTGCCTTCTACAAGAGCCTCAGCAATGATTGGGAGGAGCATTTGGCAGTCAAGCACTTCTCTGTGGAAGGTCAGCTTGAGTTCAAGGCAGTTCTGTTTGTCCCCAAGAGAGCTCCATTCGACCTGTTTGACACAAAGAAGAAGCCCAACAACATCAAGCTGTACGTTCGCCGTGTCTTCATCATGGACAACTGTGAAGAGATCATTCCTGAATACCTTGGATTTGTGAAGGGTATTGTCGACTCTGAGGACCTTCCTCTCAACATCTCAAGAGAAACTCTCCAGCAGAACAAGATCCTGAAGGTGATCCGCAAGAACCTTGTGAAGAAGTGTATTGAGCTCTTCTTTGAGATTGCCGAGAACAAGGAAGACTACAACAAGTTCTACGAGGCTTTCTCCAAGAACCTGAAGCTCGGAATCCACGAGGACTCTCAGAACAGGACCAAGATTGCAGAGTTGCTCCGTTACCACTCCACCAAGAGCGGAGATGAGTTGACCAGTCTTAAGGATTACGTGACCAGGATGAAGGAAGGACAAAACGACATCTACTACATCACTGGTGAGAGCAAGAAGGCTGTAGAGAACTCTCCTTTCCTTGAGAAGCTCAAGAAGAAGGGTTATGAAGTCCTTTACATGGTCGACGCCATTGATGAGTATGCCATTGGTCAGCTTAAGGAGTTTGAGGGAAAGAAGCTGGTCTCTGCCACCAAGGAAGGTTTGAAGCTCGAGGAGACTGAAGACGAGAAGAAAAAGAAGGAAGAACTCAAGGAGAAGTTCGAGGGTCTTTGCAAGGTGATCAAGGATGTTTTGGGAGACAAGGTCGAGAAGGTCATTGTCTCTGACCGTGTTGTTGACTCACCGTGTTGTCTCGTCACCGGAGAGTATGGTTGGACTGCTAACATGGAGAGAATCATGAAGGCTCAGGCGTTGAGAGATAGCAGCATGGCTGGTTACATGTCAAGCAAGAAGACGATGGAAATCAACCCAGAGAACTCGATTATGGATGAGTTGAGGAAGAGAGCTGATGCAGACAAGAACGACAAGTCCGTCAAGGATCTTGTCCTCCTCCTCTTCGAGACTGCTCTGCTCACCTCTGGATTCAGCCTTGACGAGCCGAACACCTTCGGAAACAGAATCCACAGGATGCTTAAGCTCGGACTGAGCATTGACGATGATGCAGGTGAAGGCGAAGCTGATGCTGACATGCCACCGCTTGAAGATGACGCTGAGGCTGAAGGAAGCAAGATGGAGGAAGTCGACTAAGCCACCAATCCAGAAGTAGTAGTTGAAGCAGGCCCGAGCGACTCTCTCTCTTTTTTCTCTATCATCAGTTTTTTTCTTTTTGTTTATTGAACTAGTATTTTGTGGGTGTTTTCTTCTCGGCCTCTTGAACTCGTTTTTTTTTTAATGACTTTTATCATATCTGCAACGAACTAGATTCCTGTGGAATTCTACTAGTTTTTGTCCTTGTTTTGGTTCATATGACCGTATAAGCGGCTTAAATATAGTTAAATGTGGCTTATAATTTGCCTTGATCGGTTTCTGATATCTTTGGGACTAGCTAATTGATCTAAACTAATAATTGTCGCTAAGATGTGTACAACCGGAATCATATAAATCTGCCAATCAATCATGTGTTTCTTGGGTAACATTTTCCCACATTTAGTTTTCTTCTGTGTCACTCTTAATTGAAGAAGAAATCATCTTCATTGGTTTTCGTTTTGATTGCTGATGGGATGTAGAGTGAATTGTATTTGTTTGCTGAAAGTCTTACCCTATAAAGTAGTAACCGATCATATACCCATGATGTTGGCAATAACATCAGAGCACATCAGAGTAACAGTAGACAGATGCGAGGAGGAGAAAACATAAATTCAAATCAGGAACAGTCAAAAATCAAAAATACAGCTTTGTTATAAACTTATAATTATTATTTTTTTCACAGAGCAAACAACAAAATCTTGAAAATTGGAGTTTAGAGAGATCGAAACAAATAAACATGATACATAACTCAGAAAACAAACACAATTGCCAAATTGTCTGCTCTACCATGCTTTTCTCAGGTATCTTCCACCTGCGAGTGAAACACAAAGCTCGGAAACGTAGTCGTGATATCCCTGCACGCAATATGAGAGATCGGTTTTAATAATATGCGATTCAGAAAAATTGGCTAAAACCTCTCGGTTTGGTCTTGGTTTAGGAACTCACTTGAGATATTGGAGAGTCATGTTCTTCAGAAGCGAAGGATGCCTAAGAACAAGGGTCCTCCACTCTTCCTTATCGATCCTTCCGTCATGTTTTGTGTCAGCTTCCTCAAATGTCTGCCACAGAAACTCAGAATTAACTCTTTACTTCACTCTCAACTACTTACATGAGTTGTAAAATAGTACAGTGGAACCAGAGAATAGACTCGAGCGGATAAAGGAAAGCACACCTTGTCGATTATACTCTCTATGATTTCGTCTGACAGGTTCATGCCGGACTCAGCAAGAGTAGCCACCACCATTTGCTTCACCTGAATAGTGATAAGAAATTTAGGCATACATGATCTTTACAGTTTGAGTGAGGCTATTGAAGAGATATTATAGGAGCTTTACCTCCTGCCTCTCTATAAAACCTTGCTGCTTAAGATCATATAGCTGAAACGAAACTGTAAAATAATATTCCAGGCAGAGATGAATGAGCTATCATGGATTATACACACATATCATGTGAACATCCGATAATTGTGATAGATCAGATACGTACAGTCAATCTTGTCTTCTATGGGAGCATTTGGATGAAAGACGGAGAGAGCACGCGCAAACTCCTCAAACCCCAATATTCCATTATGCTTTGTGTCGAACAAATCGAATACCTGTGACTTGGGATGTCAGCATATCCTTAGCAAATGGATTACAAAGACTTTTTGGTGAAAAAGAAACATACCCGGTCTGCGAACAAGCTCTCTTTTTTATTTGTCTTGAATAAGGCTAGTTGAAACTCTTCCTGATAAGAGAACGAAAATCAGAAAGACTGTCCAAAAGAAGTAGCAATATGCGTGAGGAGTATAAGTTTGTGGCAAAAGAAAAGGACAAATAAATCCTGCAGACCTTGTTTATCAGCCCATCATCAATCACAGCACTGCTGATTTTCTTAAACAGCTCATAGAGAGCCTCTATTTCACTCACGCTAACTGCATCCAAACGACTCAATCATCAAAAAAGCCAGAAGAAAGATTCGCACTCCTCTTAACAGAGAGCATCAACTAGAGGAATAGCGTGCCTTTGAATCATATAACTGAACAAAAACAAGTGCATGGAAGCTGAAAGAAGATGGAAAAGAAGCTGAGAGCATACAAACTGTCTCTCTCGCAAGTAGTTCAGGGTCTCCAAGGCCTCCAGATTGTTTGTATATATCAATATCAAAACACTGTAAAAGAGAAGTGCACGCATGCTTGAAACCGTCTACGCACTGCGACATGATATCTCTAGTAAATCAAAACCCTCCATGCCTGTTATATAACCCCAAACAAAAAAATGTAAGAACTGTCGAACAACTTGAAAGAAACTAAAGACAATACAATACGCATATGAACAAGATATGTACCTTTTAACCATTTCCTGGTTCGTAAGAAAGACAACGCTTTGAAGACCTTAAAAGTATCTGCCATGGAAAAGGAATAAAATGGAATGTAGTCATTTATCTTTAGCTCATCAAAACCAACAAAATTCCAAAACAGTTTAAGAAGATTGACAGGAGCAAACAAGATCCCTCATTTTCAGATCTGAAGTAAACTAAGGCCATCAGATACACATCCTAAAAAATCTTAACCTTTTTGAGTAATCTAATGTCCAAGAACCATTTCCAGATTAACCAATGTATTCTTCTCTTGTTAAAACATCATACTCATGGAACAAGCATAGTTTAAGCAAGAAAACCACACCCAAAATTAAGAAACAGCCCAAAAAAATACATTAGCTAGGATTAAATTGAGGAATCAAAAACACCCAATTTTCACGTCAGAAATGCATCGTGAGGAACGGACAAAGCTACCCAAACGATTCAATCTTACAAAAATATAATCCTGAGGATCGAGACCTGAATCAAGACGTGAAATGGAACATAGAAGTGATTAAACTACGGAGAAATGAGAAAAGCGCGATCCAGCTAGTTAGATTCCAAATTTTCCGATTCAGATACAACAACTTAGAGGGAAGGGACGAATCTCCTTATATAACTTGAAATCATCAAAAGGATCTATCCGCTTGCGAATACGAATTGATTAATCAGTTGCTTGATTCTCAATCTCAAACTTTATAATAAAAAAAATAAAATTCCCCCATCACGATTTTCCCGGGAAACACACGAGATTACGAGAAAGCGACCGACCGCGAAATCGTAGACAAGGGAGAAGAGAAAAAAGCCTTACGCAACGGCCGATGAAGAGCCTTCCTTACGGCGGCTCCGGCGGTTGAAGCTGGCGGTGGTTGCGGTGAAGACGCCAAACAAACAAACAAACAAAAGAGCTCTATTGGTAAGTGAGAGAAAAGCCCGACGATAGAAGAATGCAAAAATCAAAAAAAAAAAGAGACCAAAATGTTTCCGAAATAAAAGAAAAAAAGGAAAACAAGAATATTTGTTTGTTGGCCAATGAGCTATATCTTTTATTTTAATTTTTTTTTAATTTACTGGATGGTTGATACAAGGACTGATAAAAATCATAAAACAGCTTGTTACATTCACTTTCACACGTCGTCTAAGACCATTTATGCGCTGTCTCCAACGTCGCCGTTTCATCCTTCTATACGACATTGATCCGTCTCCTCTTGACTGTTGCATAGTTTGATCATGAAATCGGTTTAAGAAGATCAACTTAACATCCAAAAAGGAATCTGAAAACACGAAATTCTTGCAAATATTCTAACAAATTACAGTATAAAGCCACCAAAACTGCTTTAAATATACGTTTTATTTGACTGTAAATAAGGAACAAACTATATCGGTAAGCAACACATAGATCATGTTTTTTGATTTAGTAAATTTTTATGTTGTTTTTTATGTATAGTTACGGTTACTGGTGAGCTCTTTTGTACATGGAAAGAAAAAAAATGACTACTCACACAAGTAACCGTGTATCGACGACAACAGGAAAAAAAAATCAAAAACGTAAGAAAAGAACAACAATAGTATGGAAACTTGGTCAGGTATTCAATCTTTGTGACTCGTGTCTCGTTTAGTTGGGGAGATCTTGTTTGCAGAGAGGACAAGACGAGATAATACGAAGCCATTGATCTACGCATTTCAGGTGAAACCTATGCGAACATGGAAGCTTTCTCACTTCTTCTTTCTCTTTGTACTTTGCCAAACATATGCAACATTCCTGCAAAAAGTTCCAACACATTCAAAAACTCAATTCCATTCCCGTTTTGTGTAATCTGTAACTTTATCAAATGACTATTTTGACTATTTCAGAATTCAGATAAGAGCTTTACCGGATCATTGCTTGCTTGAGCAGAATCAGAACCAGAGGTTTCATCAATGAGTTTGTACTTCCAACTGGGGAGACTGGAGATTTGGTCGTCTGAAGCTCCTTTTTCTGAAGATCCAATGTTCATGTTGTAGCCGAGGAAGCTACTAATGAGAGGCACAACACAACAAAGCAGGAGGAAGAGAAGAAATGGGAACGAGTAGCAGAGAGCGTTCCAAGCGAGCAAGGAGATGCAGAGGACATGGAGGTTTGGAGCATAGTGGAAAGAACCAAACCGAGAATCAAACACCCATACGTTACCTACCACAAACCATATCGCAAAGAAAAGCTCCAGCGATGTTCGGCATCTGTTCATTAAATGTGAGCACCTGAAACACACACATAAAGAATCTGTCAATGTTCTATGATCTATCTTGGAACCGTAAAAAAAGAAATCTTTGCTAGTAACCTTGTCTCTTCTCTGCTTCTCTGTTGCTGCTCAATATCTCCGAAGCTAAACCCATTTCTGTGGTCTTGCTGATGATATCGACCATATAATAGCATAAGATTAAGCAGACATCCAACGTTGTAGCCGGTGATCCAGAGCCTCACAGGCCAAATAGGGCGCTCGTTTTTGGACAAAGCTAGTGTGATTGTTATCACAGTGATCTGTACAAGTAAAGCGATGAGCTCTGATATCATCCAAGTGACTGAATCGAAAGGGTTGGTGCCAAGATCGGATCTTGAGCCGTTCTGGTAATGAAACACTCTTCTCAAGAAAATGAACCACCTTGCTCTAGATACTCTCATGGCTAGTCTCGTCAAGAACGACAATGGGGAGTTATCTCGAGTGTTGGAAACTGTAGCCATGTGATTGTTATCATCCCGTGTCGTGGAATCTAAGGAAGAAGATGATGAGACGGTGATGGATGTTATGGCTGATGATTGCAACTGAGTGGAATAACGGGTACACATATCGGAAGTTTCAGGCCAAAAGAATCAGAGAGTTTGATTTGATCTCTCTTAGGACCTGAGAAGAACAGAGTAAAGGATTACACACCTAGACTCTAAACAGTACTGGCTTAAGCTGGAGCTATAAAGTAACGAAAACTCTTGAAACTGCAATTAAAATGTACAGTGTAAAGAAATTCTCAACCTCGAAGAGAGGGAGGAAACAGAGGAAATTACCCAAAAGCTATGAACAAACGATAAGATCTCAGAAAAAGGTTTTGTGTTGTTATGAAATTGAAAACCCAGATGGAGCTAGCACGTTTTGATGTGGTGAGGAAACGATTAAAGCATGCAACAGATGAGAATAATAAAAAGAAAGGATGGTGTAGAGATAATTTTCAGAGAAGGTGAAGTTGGTGGAGTTGGGATGGCGACGAAGAATCAACCAGAAATGGATTTTTGCTTAGATGTGAAGAATCAGAAGCAGAGAAGAAGAAGATAACCGTTGGCCTATAAACCTAACAACAACCTTGAGTTTTTGCCTTGTAAGCAAGCAATCCTCCGACAGCAACCGCTGTTTTTAACCGTTTCTCCTTTTTTAGAGAAAACTCCCTCTCTCCCTCTCTCCCTCTCTCCCTCTCTCCTCTACGCAAACGCAAATATTTTTTTGGATTAGATAAATTTTTAAAATATTATTAATACTTGTGCTATAATCATGAAAAAAAAAATTCAATTCTGCCATTTAGAGGTAATTATTATTTAAGATTTACATGATCATCTCGTTGGTTATGTTACCAAGCAAGTAAGCGAGTTGCATAAATTGTTAAAGCAACACCTTTAATGTACAAGATTGTAGTGTATCATTTCTAATCACAGTCCTCTAATTTAATTGCAGGGACTGCCTCAAACTTTCACTATCTCCAATTGATGATAGCTAAACATACTTCTGCTCTTCATCATCATTCTCCATTGGTAACCTCTTGGAGACTCTTTTTTGGAAGTTATAGAATCTTGTTTAAGAGTTTTTCCGGCTCTAGAAAGTAGAAACAGAGCAAAAGCGCTCAAAGTACTCAACTTTAATTTGTCTTCATACACTGTGTACTTTTGATAAGTGAAATAATATCTTGTGATCCATTTTCTTCTATCTCTCTCTCAATACCAAGTTCAAGTTCAGTTGATGAACTTTGAGTTAAAAGCTATGATTTTTGGCTGTTCTTAACTTGCAAGATGCATGCTTAAACAATCCGGAGTCAAGCTTATTTCAAACATATTCTAAATCATTTCTTACATTGTTTGAGTTCCTTTCTTCTAACGCTCACAAATACAGTCTTTCCACAATATTATTATGATCACCAAAACATTTGGCAGAAACCGTCACTCACCTTCACGTCAGAGAAACTCCAGAGCAAAGTCTCTTCAGAACACCGGGCAGCCCTGAACAACAATCCCTCTCTCTGTCGGGCAATGCGCCAAAGGGCAATGGTCTGTGTTCTCACTCCCCCACCAGTTTGGAAAACTTATGTTGTTGTTCTGTAACACAAAGTAGATCAACACTCCCATGATCGCAGTGCCTGCATCAAGAGCTGCAGAGAGAATGTAGTTATGTCTTGCCCACCATGCTTTGTACCTCTTGAAGATATAGTAGTTGAAGATGACCCCAACAATGACCCACGACCAGTAATGCACAGCCTTGGCCTTTGGCATTGCGCCAGCCGCTGAGAAGATCAAGGGAATATGAACCTGCTTTATCCACTTCTTCTCCGGGAATTTCCTTGCAAAGAACCAGACCGGGACAGGAGCAAGTAAGCCAATG
Source organism: Eutrema salsugineum (assembly GCF_000478725.1). Lineage (NCBI taxonomy): Eukaryota > Viridiplantae > Streptophyta > Magnoliopsida > Brassicales > Brassicaceae > Eutrema > Eutrema salsugineum. Next base: position 5,723,872 of record NW_006256909.1, on the reverse strand, counting down.
AGGAAGAACCAGTTCATCCCTGGGTATATACCTCTGCTTGTGAACATCCTTCCAGGACCAATGACTCCCCAAATGATCGATGCATTGTAGAACACTTCGTCACCAGGGCAAGTCCAAGGGCTACTCTTTGGGAGCTTATCTGTGTTACAGATGTTCTCGATTGAAGAAAGAAGCCACCATGTGGTACCAAAGCAGACAGTTGACGCAACCATAGTCGCAACAAGCTGAACAAGGAACATAGATCTCGGAGGAATCTTCATGTAGTGGCCAAGTTTGAAGTCTCCAACAAAGTACAAGGCTTGGGACATACTCATGTAGCCGTAAGTCTTGAAAGACACATTGGCAAGTGGCTTTCCCGGGTATAAGTACCCAATGATGAGTTCCGTTATAACGTTAAGACCCATTTGCTGGTTTGTAGTCGCTTGGATGACTCCGATAGGCAAAGTGAAGGTAAAGGCAATGGCACATGCGAGTACAAGTCCCCACCATGGAAGCTGAAGCTGTTTGCCAAATCCTTCACATGCGTAAAGAGCTAGCACAAAGGAAACAATGAGAACCGCAATGAACCACCATTGAGGTACTTCCTTATAGTTCTTCTTCATCAGTCTTGTATGCACATCTCCTAACTTGTCCTTTGTCGCTAATGTCGACTTCTTCCACATCCCCCAGATAAACCTTCAAGGAAACAACAAGAAATGGTAGAGGTAAAAAGATTCAATATTTTGAGACACAGAGTAGAAAGATTCTTACTTTCCGTCAAAGAGGGCGACGTGAGAAATGGTTGAGGTAAGAGTACCAAAGCTGAGTCCATAGATGAGAGCAAACATAACGCTAACGTAAAGCTTGCTATAGCTTTCGTAAGCGGGAAGATTGATATCAAAAGTTTTATGGTTGAGGATACGAGTGGTGTTGAAAAGTTGACCGGTGTGATCAAATGTGTGAGAGGTAAAGAAAGGAAACTTCTTTGCCTCGTAAGCGTTGCTCCAGTAGAAGATAGGAAGAATGATATAGAAGTAGATGAAGAATCCGCCAAAAAAGTTAGCTATAGCGAAGAACGGTACTGCTAAAGGACTGCCTAAGAAACCTGCGACGGTGGACCAGTCAAGACCGATGGAGCCAACCCCGAGACCTTGCAGGCCTGAACCGATCTGTTGAGCTGTCACGGAGCGAGTCCATATCCAGCAGACGAAGGAGAGTGATGAGATTGAAGGGAAAATATAGCCAGGGATTATGTAGTAAGCAAAGCTCACGAAGAAGACTATTAGGAAGAATCTAAGCCTCGTTTGTTTGCCTTCACGCTTCTCCTCCTTCTCATGTAATGCTCTATATTCCACACAATTTCACAGTCAAAATGTAACCAAATGATTAGAGTTCAAGAAGAGAAAATGGTATTATGCCATTCCAAGATTTGGGCACTAAAATATGTAAATCTTTAATTGAAGAAGATAAACGAACCTAAAGAGAGAGACTTGAACAAGATTTGAAGGCCACCACATGTATGGAGAGTCCACCAAGAATTTCCTGAACATTCCCGCCCATCCGTAACCCAACAACTAATGTATATAACAAGATAAATAAAATAATAAATATAAAATAAACTTTGTAACGTGTATAGATTAAAAACCAGTTAATCTAAAGATTTAATTTTGGAATTATTATATATATACATACCTGAGTGGTTTGCAGCAGCAACATGGCGGCGGTGGGATTGAGATTCCGGTGATAAAATACTTTAACGATGGTTATGATGCTGGTCGCATAAGCTCCTCCGGCTCCGGTACTAGCGAATATAGTGATCAACACATGTTCTTTCATGTTGAATGGTCCGGGATTCAACGAACCGGACCAATTTGTACCCGGTAACCGGAATTGCGTCGTGGGGAGAGTCGTGGCCATGAGCTTACCTAGTGGGAGAGTGACGATCTGTGCCAGGACTGAAGACACCATGAGCTGGTTCGACCGGTAACCGAAGAATTGGTTCACGAACGCGAGTACCACGCACGATACCGTTCCTAAGAACCATGTTCGGAATGTTAAGACCGGTTGAGACGGATCATCGGTTATCGGTACGGTTAACCGGACTTCTTCTATTGGATTGTCGTTTTCCTCCTCGCCTACTTCATCTTCACCTGGTAAAATTCGGTTTAATTATAACCATTCGAAATTGTTTAATAACTATTAACTAATACAGACTTGTGTGCTTTATATTAATTAATCCAGAATTTATGCAAGTCAAATATCAGTAATATTCTGCCATAGCCGTAGAAATAAGGATCAAACCGAACCGAACCAAAATTGACGGAAACAGAACAGAGTTTGATTTACCGGCTATGTCGATGTTGGACTCAAACTTCTGCTCCGGGAGCTTGGACACAGGTCCTGTGACTTCGAGAGAGCTAACCATTTTCTATCTTCCTCCACGAAAAATTATCGGAATTTTACGTCGGCTCCGGTGAGGATGACCGGAAATGAAAAAAACGAGACTATTTTCTTGCAAACCGACCTGTGTTAATGACTTGGCATTAGAAGAAATTTTCTCTTCGGATTCTCCAGGAAAACTCGGTAGATGAAGAAAAACTTAAACTTCTATTTTTGGTAAGATATTTTTGAGAAAGGATGGAGTAATATTATAGAAAACACTTTTGAGATTTGTCTATTCTCTAATATGCAGAGTGAAGACGTACGTTGTTTTATTTCTATATATATGAAATTATTTATATACCCTTTAAAAATCTACAAATATCTTGATTCATTGAAACTAAAGGCTGTAGCCTGTTTCGGTAAAAGAAAAAAAAATGTCTTAACTTCGGGGTCGAAAGTCGTGAAATCTTTAATTTTCGAGTTGGAGCATAAAGGTAGCTGGATTTCTACATTTAGTAACTTAGTCAAACAGCTACTTTAGCCAAAAGAATAAACAGATACTAAATATAGTAACTATAGCACTGATTGATCAACAGTCTATAGCTGTGATTTTTGTTTTCGTTCTATAGCTTTGATTAAAAAGAAAACAAAAATCAGTTCTGTAGAAGAGAACGTTATACTATATAATTATGGGAATTACAGAACAAAAAGAAAAAATTCAAAGATAGTATTATTTGATTACATATATACTATTCTCCCTATTTACTTTCATTCAAATTAAGTAAACTATTGGGATAGACAGTAAAATACAAAATGAAATTGAGCATTCCAATAATGAATTAATAAAGTAACCGATGTTTGAGACAAAAAATAAAAATAAAAAGTAACTGGAACTGACAATTTGTGAGGTAAGAGTTGCAATTCAATTGGCGACCACTTCCAGCAGCTGATACAAAATTTTAGCGATAGTTACAATTTACAAAGTTATCTCTACATATATATATATATATATATATAATTAAATGGAGTAGAGAGAATGTTTTGGAAGTTAGCTACGTATTGTAGACTGACGAATGTATCATAAAACTCGGTTCGGGTTCGGTGGGAATACTTGCTGGCACCGCTTCATCCATCCCCCGAATTTGACTCGGATTATTTTGTATGTATGACGCGCGTCATAATCGGAGTTGTTTCGGTTCGACCTGTTTTATTTTATTTCATCAAACTATATAGATAAATAAAACTGCAATTAATACCGTATAAAAAGATAAATAAAGTTGTAATTAATTATTTTGATAAACGTGGCAGCAGATTTACATAGAAAATACTAAAATTATACAGTTAATATGTATTAATTCTATTTAAGTTGTTTTCTATTCATTTCAGTGATTTTTAAGCTTTAGTTTAGTTGGCGGTTTAGATGTTTAACTTTCATAGCTAGTCACAATTGTATCATTGTTTGTATTACCAATATGCATCATCGTTCCATAATCTGTCCGTTATACGATTTGAAACACATGTTTCCCCTTCCAGTTTTACTCACCATTTTCTGTTTCTATGTAACCACTGTCTTATTCAATCCGTTCCATGTCAACGTCTATGATATTTAGTTAATTTGTAATAGATATCCTGCAAAATGATAATTTCTAATACAACAATTTTACAACTTTTTCCAGCCTGACAAATTACTCACTATTAATTACAATCGAGATTTGAATTCATCAAAAGACAATTCGTGTTAATTCATGTTTTTAAAGAAGAAAGTGCATATAAAGATCTTAATTAAAAATTTGAATTCACCAGGAGAAATCGCATTAGCTAGTTAAAACTTAATTTGAACAAAGAAAGTCATTAGAAAACTTATTTTAGAAAATTACGTGAATTCAGTTTTAGAAGGCTTTTATCAACTTACTCATGCATGCATTTGTAACGACGCAGCATGCATAAATAATTTGTTGTGAAGTCTACTCGAGGGGGACAGAGACTCAATTATAAATGCAAGAAATATGGCAACCTCTACACGAATACTACATAAATTAACTTAGCTATAACCAGGATATACTAATACACATATGCGAAGTGCTTATAAGTGGCCGAAATTAAAACCACATTGACATTATTAAACGCCATTACGCTCTCCATTAAACATGTTGAGTCTCAACGACGTTTAGGTCAATATAGCTAGCATTTTAGTCACTTTTAATCAGCCAGAGTATATATCTTAGTGGTGGATTTCGGATCAAGAATTAAGCGTGATCTATATTGATGAATACTCTTGATTGGTTTTGTGGTTTTTTATTTTCAATATATATTTACCAAAAAAGAAAAAAAAAAGAGTCGGTCAGAATACAATTTTACTTTGTATTGAAGTTCTTATTGAAGTTCTAGTCATTCCAAGTAGCTCTAAAGGCTTAGTCCCGTTTACTAGATTTATCTTCTTTGCTTTGCTCGCATCATTGTTAGCTGGTTATCTGGAGTGTAATCTATTAGCTGTGAGATAAGACAAAATAAACAAAAATGGAGATTTCCAGATGCTTAGAATGATTCTGGTGTGAGAAGAATGATAGAAATTGAGTGACAAGTGTCTAATGAGAAAGAGTCAAATGCTCGGGTAAAACCGGTGTTCATTCTTCACATTAGGTCTAAATTAAACTCATATTCTTTTACCGTTTGATGTATAGTCGGGTTGAACTATTCGGTCACGTTACGTCAACATATTATGTTAGATGGGATAAGAACTTTTCTAACAATACAATAATCAGAAATTTTCTATTCGCCAATCGCCATGCGCATGTGACAGTATGTGCTTCAATGGATGGATCATAATCTAGTGGGCTTACAAATTATAACTTTAACGAAGGCCCATTAATAGTTAATAGTTAGTTTAGTTAGTTAGTACGGATAAGCCCACTAAACAACGTTGTCTCCCTCTTCGTCATTACCAAGTTCTTCTTCTGCTAAACATTTGCCGCGATAAACCTAAACCCTAAACTGTAAACCGTTGCTATGGCTGCTCTTACGCGTAGCAAGAAGAAGCAGGCAAAGTCGCAGACTCCGCCACTAAATAAGCGGAAGAATTCGCATTCTACATTGAAGAAGACGGCGAAATCACAGCAGCCTCCATTGAAGAAGCAGAGGAAAGGTATTTCGGAGGAGAAGCCCCTCCAGAAGCCTCAAGCTTCTACGGACGAGGAGGAAGAAGAAGAAGAGAATCAACAGTCTGAAGAAGGAGACGAATCAGGTTCTGAGCTTTCCTCAGATGGTGATGGAGAAGAAGGTGATGATGATGATGATAAAACAGAGCCCTTGACCGACGACTTTCTTGATGGCAGCGATGATGCACCTTTGGGTTCTGACTCTGATGGATCCGATCTCGTGAAGAAATCTAAAGCTATTGATGACGATCGCAAAAGGCAGCAACAAGAAGCAAAAGATGAACTCCAGATGAACATTAAGGAACAACCTGATGAGTTTCAGCTACCAACCAAAAAGGTACTAATTTGATTACGCTTGATTTTGAATTTGTTCTTTTTCTGCTTCTCTTTTGAAATGACACAAATCAAGCTCATTTGGGTTGTAAGCGTTAGCCAAATATTCGTTTCCTTTTACATTTTTTTAAATTTGCTATTGGTGGTTGGTATGTTTTGGAAGATCAGTGGAGCATTTCGAGTTTAGTTATCTTACCTTTGCTGTTATTATACATTGTTCAGGAACTTGAAGAAGAGGCACGTAGGCCACCAGATCTTCCTAGCTTGCAGACGAGGATAAAAGAGAGTGAGCAACATTTTCAAATTTTATTCCTATTAAGAATTTTGGTGTAATGTTATTATTTGGATCCTTTTTGGATCACCTAAGGAATCACCCTCTCGGTTCTTAGTTTAATGGTACAATATATGTTTCAGTTGTTAGAGTGCTGTCCAATTTTAAGGATTTGAGGCCAGAAGGAGCCGAGAGGAAGGATTATGTTGAACAGCTTAAAGCTGATCTTGCTTCTTACTATGGCTATAATGAGTTTCTTATTGGAACTCTGGTTGAGGTTTAGTCTCTGACTTAACTTTTATACGTTCACTTTCGTCTCTTTGATCTAAAGCTATGCGTAGGAGATAGCTAATTCTTTCACTCACATCTTTTGGCAGATGTTTCCTCCTGTTGAACTCATGGAACTAATCGAAGCTTTTGAAAAGCAAAGGCCTACATCTATACGTACCAACACTCTTAAGGTGAAGTTAGTTATACTATGGAGTGTCTAGAAATATGTATTTCTCAGCTGTTGTGATATGCATTATTATGGTGATGTTTGCTTTGGTAGACTCGAAGACGGGACCTGGCTGATGTACTTTTGAATAGAGGAGTTAATCTAGACCCATTAGGCAAGTGGTCAAAAGTAAGTAGTGTTGGCAGATTGACTTCATTTCGATTGGCAAGTCTTTTTTGTGGACCATATGTAGCTAACCATGTCATAAAAATCGTAGGTTGGACTTGTCGTTTATGATTCACAAGTTCCAATTGGTGCAACTCCTGAATATTTGGCTGGTTTCTACATGGTACGTGACTTCTTAATCTCTTTAAATCCGGTTTACACTTTATGGGTATTTTCAATTGTTTTCTTAAATCTGTTCTTGGTGTATTTGCAGTTGCAAAGTGCTAGTTCTTTCTTGCCAGTGATGGCTCTTGCTCCTCGAGAGAACGAGCGGGTTGTGGACATGGCGTAAGTTATTATTATCTTTCATAAAGGAACCCAAGTTGTCTCTGAAGTTGATTTTCAAATGCATGTTGTGAGTTGTATCATGTTGTATCTTTGCTAGTAAAACTGAAAAGCCAAATTTGAATGCTCCATTACCTTTAGAGCGCAGCTAGTATAACGTAATAGTTATAACAAGGTTTTATACTCTCTGCTTACAGTGCTGCTCCTGGTGGTAAAACAACTTATGTCGCTGCCCTAATGAAAAATACTGGTATGCTTGCATTGGTTTCTTCTTCCTCGTAACCCCATATTGTTATTTATAGTTGGCTATCCTAATGTTATAATGATGATACAACCAGGCATAATATATGCAAACGAGATGAAAGTACCTAGGCTCAAGTCACTCTCTGCTAATCTTCATCGCATGGGGGTGACAAATACCATAGTTTGTAACTATGATGGAAGAGAGGTTAGCTTCTTGAACGTTCATTATTCTATCGATGCTTGAGGATTATAAATACTGCAAACTGATTGTAGACCATGAGCTCAAGTTACTGGCAAGACTATACTTGTATTAAGGAACTCTATTAATCCCATTTCATTTTTTGTTGAACTCATTTTCTTTTCATTTCAGCTACCCAAGGTTTTAGGTCAGAACGCAGTAGATAGAGTATTGCTGGATGCTCCTTGCAGTGGAACCGGAGTAAGAAATCTTTTTGTTTCGGCCCTCTTATAGTCTCTTTAATTTTGCTCCCTTTCGTAATTTAACGTCTTCTTGTACACAATGCAGGTTATATCGAAAGATGAATCAGTTAAAACTTCTAAAAGTGTTGATGACATAAAGAAATTTGCTCATTTGCAAAAGGTATGGCTTTAAATCGCTTGAACACCTTTTATACCCTGTTATTGCTAACCATACTTTTTTTTTTTGTTGCACATAGCAACTTATACTTGCTGCAATTGATTTGGTGGACGCCGATTCCAAAACCGGTGGATATATTGTTTACTCAACATGCTCAATTATGATTCTCGAGGTTGGTTAACATAGTTTTTTCGTTCCACTTTTTTTTTTTCTTTTTCTCTGGCATCGTCTTGCTTTGTCGCTATTTTGATTTATACTATCAAAAATTATGCAGAACGAAGCTGTAATCGACTATGCCCTGAAAAAGAGGGATGTCAAACTCGTTCCATGTGGACATGATTTTGGGCAAGCAGGGTAATATACATTCTCTCATCTCTCCAAAGGAACATGTCTTGAGACTTCGTCTGACACAAATGTGTTACGTCATGTCATTAGATTCGTTAGATTTAGAGAACACCGGTTCCACCATACTTTAGAGAAGACTAGACGTTTCTATCCTCACCGACACAATATGGACGGATTCTTTGTGGCAAAGGTATACACTTGGGTTATATTAGCCTGTGAGTAGCTTTTATCTGCGAATGATCAAATGTGGATGGAAGAATGTTTCATGAAATATCAAAACCAATAAGATATTTCTCTCTGGTTTCTTCGATTTGCAGCTAAAGAAGATGAGCAATGCAAAGCAGGCTTCAGAAGGTGATGAGCCGGTTGAAACAATGGAGCGAGCTCAGGTGTCTAGTGATGACGATGATGAGGCTGAGGCCATTGAGGAGTTGAAGAAACGGCCTTCTGCTGCCAGTGGGAAACCCAAGCGAGAGAGAAACACTAAAGAAAACAAACAAAAATAAAAAAACGAGCCACAACATATTTGTGGACTATGGATTAGTATTTACTGATGGTTATTCAACTAGTTTTTGACAACAATAAAGACTGAGCACGGATCGGATATTCAAAATGCAATTATGTTAAAATCTGGAAGTCGAATATCCACGGGATATACGTGTGATTTTCTAAATTCTATTACCTTTACGATCTAATGCTTTGTAGTATACATTTCTGCTCATAATTTGACTATCGCAAATTACAGGGCATAAGCATCACTCTTCGAACCTTTGTCTTCCAGTTTTGAGAAAATACATAAAGGAAACAAAAAATTTAAAATCCCCAAAAAAAAAAAAGTCGCTTTGACCACCTCTCCCCTCTTTTCATGGGAGAGTCTCTCTCTCCATGGAAGGAAGGTTGGTTGATTAGTTCCTCGTTCTCTTCAGTATCCTTTCAGTGATGCATGATTAAAGTTCTCTTCTTCCTTTGTAATATCCATTTTCTTCTTTCTATTCCTAATTCCCTTAAAAAACAAAAATTGTGTTGAGATCTTCTGCTCCAAAGCTCTCTTAAGGTAACGATTTGTGGGTATTTCTTCTTAATTTCGTACTTTCTTTTCTTTTGCTTGTGTGGGTTTTAGCGGCTGTTTCTGCCTAGATCGGCAAGACCTTTGCTTGATTGTTCTTACTTTTCTGAGATCTGTTCAAGCCTAGGATTAAATCTACTTTGCATGAAATGTCTCACTAGGGTTTATGCTAGTTCAGTTAGTTGGAGAATCAGAGAGTTTTGTTTCTTGATGTGGAAATGGTGAATTGAGTATGAGTAAATTTCTCAAGTGATTGTCACAGTGATTTTGAGCTCGAGATCCATAAGCTAAAATTTCCTTCTTTCTATATGGAAATCATCATTTTTAGGACGCAATGCTATTTCTTATTTTGTTGGATAACGCTTCATCTTGTGATTCCAACTGGAATTCCTTAAATAATTGAGCCATGTACTCAGCTCTGAGTTTATCCTCTGTTTAAAAATAGCAACTTTGTAGTGTTATGTGTTTATCCTCTTGATGTTTGATCTTTTTATATAAGCGATCCCAATTTTATGTTATCAGAATCTGAAGGTGGTTGTTCTAATAATTTATAAAGACCCAATGTTACAAGTGTTTTTCTTTATAATATTCTCTTGAGACAATGCAGAGCTCAGGTCACCATTTTTGAATTTTCTCTTGTACAACTGTTACAGGCGCTATGTATTGCCCAATGCAGATTCAGGTCACTATCTGAGTGGATCGGTGAAAACAGTGATAACTGGAGTCAAGAGCAGTTTGAGTCTTGGCTGCTAAGTCGATAGTTATACGTTCATGGCCTCAAAGTCTGGTTCTGGAGTTTTCCCAGAATATAGAAAGGAAAAGGGCGATAAGAAAACCCCGGAAGCATCGGTTTCCAATTCCAGTCATAGTATCTCTGTTAGCACTTTGGCAGATCAAATATCTTCAACTTTGTCTTTTGCTCCAAGCGGTGACAGTAAAACCAGCGGAGAAGTTAAACTTAGTGAACAGTCTGATCATGCTGAGAGCGGAAAGAGTAACACATTTAGACCAAGCACAAGCAGTGATATCAGTGATGAGAGCACATGTAGTAGCTTAAGTAGCAATAACAAGCCTCACAAGGCGAATGACGTGAGATGGGAAGCAATACAAGTTATTCGAACGAAACATGGTGTTTTGGGTTTGAACCATTTTAGGCTCTTGAAGAGGCTAGGGTGTGGGGATATCGGAACTGTCCATCTTGCTGAATTGCACGGAACAAGGTGTTATTTTGCAATGAAGGTTATGGATAAAGGGGCTTTGGCTAGCCGTAAAAAGCTTCTTAGATCTCAGACCGAGAGGGAGATATTGCAGTGTCTTGACCATCCTTTCCTCCCAACTTTGTATAGTCATTTCGAGACCGAGAAGTTCTCATGTTTGGTTATGGAGTTCTGCCCTGGAGGTGACTTGCATACCCTAAAACAAAAACAGCCCGGGAAGCGATTCTCAGAACAAGCAGCAAAGTAGAAATTTTTTAATCAATGCATTGTTGTTCATCCTAGATACCACTTTTTGCCTTAAATCTTCTTGACTTTCTGCTTTTCCAGGTTTTATGTAGCGGAGGTACTTCTCGCAATGGAATATCTTCATATGCTCGGGATCATATACCGCGATCTTAAGCCAGAGAATGTTCTTGTGAGAGATGATGGACATGTGATGCTCTCTGACTTCGACCTCTCCTTGAGGTGTACTGTTAGCCCCACAGTGGTCAGATCAACTTCTCTCGTGTCTGAAACCTTGCAAAGGAACTCAGGCTACTGTGCTCAACCTGCTTGCATCCAACAACCGTCTTGCATTTCCGCTCCTACAACATGCTTTTCTCCGCGGTTTTTCTCGAGTAAATCCAAGAAAGACAAGAAAATGAAAAACGAAACTGGAAACCAGGTTAGTCCGTTGCCTGAGCTCATTGCTGAGCCCACAAGCGCTCGCTCAATGTCATTTGTTGGCACACATGAATACTTAGCTCCCGAGATCATCAAAGGTGAAGGGCATGGGAGTGCGGTTGACTGGTGGACTTTTGGGATCTTTCTGTACGAGCTACTGTTTGGTAAAACCCCGTTCAAAGGGTCTGGAAACAGAGCAACACTCTTCAACGTTGTGGGTCAGCCTCTGCGTTTCCCTGAATCTCCAGTTGTCAGTTTTGCTGCTAGGGATTTGATTAGGAGCCTGCTTGTGAAGGAGCCTCAGCATAGATTAGCTTATAAGCGTGGTGCAACCGAGATAAAGCAACACCCTTTCTTCGAAGGAGTGAATTGGGCATTGGTTCGATGCGCAAGCCCACCAGAGATACCGAAGCCGGTTGATCTTGAGAGTTCTCCTGCTACTCCAGCAGCAGCCACATCTACCAGTGTCAAGTCTGATCAGAGTAATAATTATCTGGACTTTGATTTCTTTTGAGATTTTCTTTCCGCAAGAAATCTGCCAATAGATGATCAAATTGTTATCACCAATGTGCAAATCCGTTTAGTATTTTGAAATTGTGAGAATATTTGATTCTTTGTCAATGCCATACTTGGAAAGTTCTGAATGTTTTTATCATTCTGAGACAGTCGTGTCTTTACCTAGAACGCAAAGAAGCTGGAAGTTCTTAGCTTTGTTAGAATCATAATTGCCCCAAACTGAACTCTTTATACATAAATGACAGTTTCAAAGAATCTTACAAAGTAGAATCTCAGAAAGAAAGTAGAATCATAGAGAACTTGGACGCATATTATCAAACAGTTCTAACATGAACCCCTCTTGAAACAAAGGGGAGTTCGAAAGCTGAAACAAAGACACAATGTCTAGTAAGAACAGCACAATACACAGAATACACATTACTTCATTTTACAACTGTTTGTAGCAAGTATAGGCCACAACCACTGAAGCAGCAGCGCAAACAACAGCGAGAGCAGCATATGTATCTTCTCGCTCCCAGCTCTCTAACCATGTTGGTATTCCACAGACTTTACGTGTTGAGGATCCTTTCTCAGAATTTATCCTAAAGAAAGTCTTCTCTGCAATTTTTCTTCCCGGTGTAAGCTTTTCAGTATTGTTTTCACTTTCAAGTTGATTATCTTCTAAGGTCTCCAGAGACAACATCAAAGTTGTGTCTTGACAACACGAGGAGCTGTTCCCATTTTGTTGGCAACAACCATTAGTTTCTGATGCTCGTGATTGGCAACAGAAACCATCGGCGCTGTGAACTGATGATTCCTGAGTCACTTTCCCATTGCTCTTTACTGTATGAACTGCACCGTTTAGCTGAAATCGTCGTTCTTGACTTTTCTTCTGATCTTCTTCTGACAGACCCATTTCACCCCTAAAATCAGAAATAACCAGAATGTGTTACTAATTCCCAAGTGATTCCGAAACCGCGAGACCAAGAAACATGGAACTTACCTCCATAACCGGTCTACAATCTCGCCTTTGTTGATGTGCTGCTCCAAGAGAACAGGTACATCATCTGGTTGCACATACCCATACCTTGAGACACAAAAAATATCAATCATCAAGTAAAAAATAGGGTATGATTGATTCGGACATTGCAGAGAACTTCCAATATTCTAATTCCATTTTAGTTTTGAAGATACCAATAAAAAAATCACAACCTTCCATGAAACCAATTCTTTTAAAATGCATTCTTGATCTCTTTATCCAAACTTACAGCAAAACCAGATGTATGTAGCAATAAATATGTAACTCCTTACTCACCAGTGTCCTGTGACTTTCCTGTGGATCTTTGATTGGTAGATAATAACATTCCCAGCGTATTTGTGACCACCGATGTGAGAACATGGGCTAACTGACACTTTACCCTGAAGACCATGAAACTCAAGTTCTTCTCTGAATCTACTAACCAGCGACGGTCCACAAACCCCACATCGTCGGTCTCTGGATCCATGGGAACATACAAAGACATATGAGCCTTTTAGCAATTCAGGATTTCCAGGCAGCCACTCCCCATCCTTCACAAGCACCTCTTCCACAAATGTGTCCACATCAAAATGAGTCAACCTTCTGCAAATTTGTTGTAATAAAACTGTCAGAAATAAGTTTCGGCTGTTGAGGAATAAAAGCAAGTATAAGAAATACTTCGACTCTTACCTGTATCTGATCATATCAGGGAAGATAAGTACATCGCCATTGGATGTCTCTGTTCCATCATGGCCCTCACATATTGTGAGTCGAGTCTACAGAGCAATGGCGATAAAACACATTAGGCACAAAGGTAAGGAAAGAATAAGAAGCCACACCGTTAAGCCTCATCATAAGACAAAGTAATCCATTAATATACGCCAGAGACACCATTTCAAATCAAATTCATCATTTACATAAGCACATGAAAAAAAGAGTAAAACCACTGGAACTTTAAGCTCAAAAGCGGAGTTGTGTGTTGTTACCAATTGCCGAAAATAGCAACTTTCCCGTATCTTACCAAAACCGAAATCCCAACACTCCCGAGATAGAAATGATTTTATGATCCATTAAACAGATACTTCAACTAAGCCAAAACAAGTGAAAGCAAGTGGCTTTTGCTCATTTTGGGAGACTAGAAGAACCAGATCATAAAACTCTCCGAGCTAAATCCATGAGAATCAAGCAATACTCTTGGAATCGAGATTCAAGTTAACAGCAAACAAGCTGAAGATGGGATCAGAAATCAATAGATTAGAAACTCACTTCCTTCTTCATACTACCCTTCCTTGCCGAAACAGCCGCAGAGAGTAGCCTAGGCAATCGATCGAACTCAGCCGCCTCGATCCTCGCGGGCCAAACGGATGGCTTTTTGTAGCACAAGAAAACATGCCTCTCGTAAAACTGTACGGTTCCAACGAGTTGCTCCGATCGGAAATCGGGACGAGCGAACCCGAAATCAGCGTCGCTAATGCTCTCTCCACCGCCTCCGCCGAGCAAACTCTCGCTCTGAAAACTCCCGGAGCGAGAAGTGGGTTCGCCGAGAAAGTTGTCGAGGTAATCAGATACAGTGACCGGAGACGAAGCCGAAGATGGATTGCTAGTGAATGATAAAGGGTCGTCTCTATCTCTTCCACTTCCCATTTAAATTCGACGGCAAGTTGGAAACTTTTTGTAGATCGAAACTGAAACTCTGGAGAGGAGAGAGAAGAAGAAGAAGAAGAAGAAGTGAAAGTTTCAGTGCTTCTCTACTTACTGAGAGGTCTAAACTCTAAAGTATATTCCGTGCTAAACGTTACAGTTACACTAACTTCGGTTTAGTCCTTAAACCGAAATTCCACTTTATTCTGAGTGTAACAGCAACATTTACATCCTTTTGGATTCTGTTTTTTTTTTGTGTATTCCAAAAAGGGATGTAGAAGAGAACAGATTCTTTTTATTTTTGGTCTGTAGATTTTGGTCCTGTAAAAACACATTCTCTTTATTGGTTTTTATTGGTGTTGATGCTTCACTGAGGGCTAGCCAATTCCTGCATTTCTTAGATTGGATTTGCCTTCGTATGTTTCCAGAATTATAAGACCAAGGGTACGTAATGAGCATAAGATCTTTCTGTTATATGAATATAACAAATTCAAAGCAGAAAGGGAATAAAGATAAATCAAGTTATTCATTATTACCATAGGCCTTCTTCAAACAGAACAAGGAAACTAAAGAAAGCTGGACAATGTCTGAAAAGGGAGCCTCACAAATCAAAAGACAATCCAAGGAGGCTTTTATGTTAAATGGTATAGACATACAAGCAACCTACCCTTTGGCTATGCAGCTTCTTTCTCTTGTCTCTACCAAAAGTAAAGCTGCTTTGCGCAACTCAGACTCAACACAACAAAAGATTACATCCACAGATTTAACTTATACATTTGCCAGATGACTACTAGGCATTAGGCAACTCAGTATGTGCGATGTGATCAGAGAGGAGTTTAAGCTTTCACCTCCGCACCACTAGCAGACCCTCCTTCTGCTTTCTCCTTCTCTGCATCTTCTTCTTTCTTCTCCTCCTCTTCCTCTTCTTCATCAGCCTCTTCTGCTAATTTGGTGAGCTCAGTTTGGATCATCACCTTTATAGATGACTTTCTTGGGGTGAGATCTTCTTCGAACTCCTTAGCTGAAATACGGGTGAAACATTGTGTTTTTATTACATATATAACCAGAATGAAACCAGAAATCACTGAAGAGAGATATGACTGAAAGCAATATGTTCATACCAAGTTGTTTGAGGATGTCCGTGAATGTAGCCTGCAGAAGACCAACATAGCTCTTATTAGGTTATCTAGATATAGAAGACGATTCGTAGTTTGAATAGATATTTCAAGCAAACAATTAATTTGTTCGGGAGAAACCCACTTTTGCTTTAATCCACACACCGCAAATAAGTTACATGTGTCCAATATTAAAGGTTGAGAAATTACTCACCGTATTAAAGTCCACTCCTTTCAAGATCTTAACGATTGCATTCTTCAGCACTTTATCGCTAGGCCCTTTGGTTTTTTCTTTCCCACTTCCAGCCCTTTTTACTTTTAGCATAGGCACAAACACAAATAAACATGGTGTCAGAAAACATAAGTGGCTGCAATATTGGTAAGCTTCAGCAACCAAAATCGTCAAGAAATAAGATTGTTGAAAGCATCTGACAAACCCTACGCTCAGTCACAGATGCTTTATTCTACCCTAAGCGATCATCTTAGTGGAATATAAACAAAAACAGGATAATGACCAAACCTGGCTTCTCTTTTGATGCAGACTTTGAAGGGGCCGAGGAGGCCTTGGTAGCTTTTTCAGACTTCTTCCTCTTAGAGGACGCCTTTGGACTTGTATCATCGTCATCATCTGTTTTCTTTCGCTTTGCTGATGATCGCTTCTGTGTAACTTTTTCTGGCGGACTGGATTTTGCAACCGCTGCTTTCTTGTTTCTGGCTCTCCCTGCTGATTCTTTCTTCCCAGCTGACAAGCTAGAACCATCTTTCTTCTTTTTCGTTTCTTCTTCAGAATGCTCCTCAGATTCATCCTTCTCCTCGCTTTCAGAAGGCTGAGGTGCCTCATCCTCAGATTTATCAGGAATACCATTGTCATTCTCCTCCTCTTTAATCTCTTCATCTTCTGCTTTCTGCTCCTTCTCTTGTTTTTCTTCTTCCTCCTCTTTCTCATCTTCAGACTCATCATCAGAATGAGATAAAATCTTTTTGACAGCCTTTGTTCCTTCTTCAGACTTTCTTTGGCTCTGCAAAGGCAATGCAAATATTATAATCAAATTGGGTACTAGGACCAGAGATATGGACCAGTGTTGGACAGTTAACATTGAGACACACATTCTCTTCAAAGTTATGAGTAATGAACAAGCAAGCCTCCAGCTCTAGTTATGCATGGATACCTTTGCTGATCGTTTGGAGGATGAACTCCCAGCTGCAGGTGAGCTTTGCTTGGGAGTTCTCTTGCGTTTTGCTCCCTTACTTGACTGTTTTCAACGAAATACTTTAAGAGAATTGCAAGATGCACAATTAGTTTTTAAAATAAACAACGTTCTCAACATCAAATACCTTCTCTTTCTCACTAACTGGAACGTCGCCTTTCACATGTGGTTTCTCCAAAAACTCAATCAGTTTTGTAATAATGTCTTCCTGTGTTGATGAAACATGCAACAATAAGTTGCCGTATTTGACTATCACATGATGCCCATCTATTCACGCAAAAAAAAAAAAAACCTTATAAACAAACTTAGAAATTAATGGATGACCTTCTTTGTTGTAGCCTTGCTAATATGTATGTCAAACACATCGCAAAACTCCCACAGTTTGTCTTTGATACACTTCTCAAGCTTTTCTTTTATTTTCTCCTTTGCCTTTTCCTGCAAAGACAATAGACACAATTATATACGAATCCAAAGCATAAGTAAAAGAATCTTCATCGGTGATGTTGCACACCTCATTTCCATGCCAAACGAAACCAGAGAAGCCCAATATGTTTGTCTTGATCTGAGTAGCCTGTTAAAGCAAGACGAATGAGTTACATATAAACATGATTAGCAGACTTGCTGCTAACATAAGAGTAGCAGCACCTGAGTCCACACCACTGGTAAAAAAACCACAAGAAGTATGCCCGTGACTGACAATCTAAAATTATGACTATTAGCACTCACCTTCCCTCTCCTCCCACCAAATAGAATTGGGTGCAGCAGCTTCAAAGTTTCATCAGACTTTTTCCTCATAATTTTGGAAGCAACTGCAGAGAAATATTCAAGTTATCTATTTCATTTCAACTGCAAATTAGATGAACAAAAAGGAGCCAAAAAAAATAAAAAATTGTTGCTCGTGAATTTTTAAGTTTTAATTCAAATAGCATAAACATACCACTGGGAATATCTCTGAGATATACACCTTGCCCCTGTAGTATCCAAAAGATCATTAGGAAAACATATAGTGACGACGTTCTACTCAACTCAGGAGAGTATAGGCAAACCTTTTCAATATGGAATTCTTTGGAAGAGTCTCTATCAATCAATGCGACAAGCCTCTCAACAGATTTCCGCTCACGCACAGGGCGATCAGAGAAAGGAGTCCTAGGTTCTGCATCCTTTTTTTCTTCCTCAGTTTTTGTCTTCTCGCGAACCTTTTCCCCAGAACTCTTTCCTTTCCCACGCTTTTTAGAACTCTTGCTCTCTTCTTTTTCAATCTCCTTATCAGCACCGCTCTCGGCTTTTTCATCTTCCTTATCAACATTACTCTCTTCTTTCTCATCTTCCTTTGCATGTTTGCTCCCCACATTTTCATTGTCATTCTCATCCTCACTTCCTTCTTCTACATCTTCCACCTTTGCCTTTGCCGCATCAACGTTCTCTGTTTTATTTTCTTCCTTATCTCCCTCTTCTTTTCCTTCTTCAACCAAATCCTCTTCACTCTGCTCCTTCCCATTCTCCTCCTTTTTATTTTCATCCACATTCTCCACATTTTCAACCCTTTCTGTCCCTTGGTCCCCATCTTTTGTTCCATTTGCTTTTTCACCTTCATGTTTTACATCCTCCTCAGATTCTTTCCCGGCTTTCTTGTGGTCTGCTTCAGTAACAATTGTCTCTTTAGTCTCTTGCTTTTCATCATCTTTGGCATTGTTTTCCTTCATTACAGTATCTTCCACTGTACCATCTCCAGAAACACCATCATCAGTTTGCTCTTTCTTTCCATCTGCATCGTCATCCATGTTGGTAGCCTCTGCTGGTCCCTCGTCTTTGGTGACCGTAAGGTCTTCTTCCATTTTCTCAGTCTCGGTATTGTCTTCATTTTTCTTACCCCCTAACTCTTTAGCTTCCGTCTCACCTTTTTCTTCATCTTTCTTTACCTCAGCATCTATCTCCATTTTCTCTGGTTCAGCCTTCTCCTTAAGCTTTTGTGTTTCCTTACTTCCAGCGTTCTCCTCCTCCTTTTTTCCAGCCAAATCCTCTGAGGGCTTCTCAAGAGAAGTAGTCTTGCTTGCTGTTGGCTCAACGGTTGCCTTTGAATCGTCTTCCCCCATTTGTCAAAACAGTTCAGTAGATCTTTTCCACTGAAAACACCTCTCGTTGTTATCAAAGGCTACATAAGAAATCAGTAAAGAGGATTAAAATCGCTGCGATAGCACAAATTAATGTTCAGGCCTATCAGCAAATTCAACACCTGCGGAACTAAAGCCAGACCCAGAAAGTAACCATAAAAGGAATTCAATCTCACAAAGAAACATTTGCATGAAGTATGCAAAACAAAAAAAAAAAACTGAACTTCAGGTAAACAAAATTTAAAACTTTAACCAAAACAAGAGGCTGGTCAACAATAGATCCACCAAGAAACCGTGCGCGAAATTCAATTTTGATCTCATGCGTATTCCATAATTATATCTTAATCCAAATTTAGATCTGAACAAGAAGAAGAGTTAAATGGAATATGGAAGTGGAGAATTTAAAAGTATACAAACAAAATAAATAAATAAAAAATATTTAAGGAAGGCATCAAATCTAAAGGGTTCATCATTAATTTGTCAACTTCCTATACATTCTGGAAAAACAAAGATCTAGATGGATAACTCAAACCAAAAACAACGCTGCAGCTCAGAGAAATGTCTTAAGATTACACCAAACAAATTCAGACAAAACACATCTGTTTTTCACTTGAATCTCTCGAAATTAGTCAATCAACGTCAAAATCGTGCATTGTTCCGCTAAATTAACAGCACCAGATAGGAAAAAGACAATAAATTTTCAAAGTATCGAAATTGGCAAATCAAAGAAGCGCATAAGAAACCCTAACTTCTCATCACAGCTTTAACAAACACAGAAACACCCAACCAAATTAACATGCGAATTCAAACAAAGCTCGAAAGATACAGCTCACAAAGATTTTAAGTATCTACAGCGTTCGAAAGCTCAAGACTTTGGAATCTTACCTCACTATCCCCAAGACTCGGGACTGAGTTTTTTCTCTCCTCTGTTTACTTTTCTCTTTTTTTTTTTTTTGCCTTTCTTCCTTCCGAAACAGAACAAATAGCTTTTTCTTTGGTAGCGTTTTTGGGAGAGAGAAATTAATGGATTCGGACGCAAAACCAGATTTTAAATACAATTAAATGCCACGTCGGATGTCGGAGTAAGCATCCGCGGTCCATTTCCGATGTCTAAAGAGACTTAATGAACGGTTCAGATTTCATGTTTGATGCATCTCGTGGATCGATGACGGTAGAACTAGAACTAGCCCAACTTCCGAAACACGTGGCGAGCCGAACCATACACCTTTTTTTTTCATCTTTTGCATTCTCTCCTTTATATATTATTAAGAATTAAACTTTCAAATATTTAAAGATATAAACTACAGAGGCGACAAAAAAAAAGAAGATATAAACTACAGAAAAAAGGACCAAAAGCTTTCATGTTTCTGCCATACCAAAAGCTTATATGTTAAAATTTGGTCAGCTATTACTGAAATCTTATTTTTTGTATTAGTTTTAAAATGTTACTTTTGATAAAATCCATTGTGTTTTGGTAATTTTTCTAGGATATGATATTGTTTGATAAATAAAATAGGTGTTAAAAATAATGTTACATAATAGCCGATAAAAAACTATCCAGTAATAATCGTGTGATACCCGTTTTAATGAATGAACTGTATTTTTACTTGTGTCTGTTTTACTTCTCTGGTTCTTTCCTATATGGAAGTGAAGTTAATATGATTGACCAAATTGATTAAAAAAAACTATATCTAAACAAGGGTAACATTTAAGAAAATTAAGTAAATGAAAGTTCCAATTAAGAAAGTTAAATGAAAATTTATTAACCTTAGCTTTAAGTTTGATTTAAAACAAGAGTGATCAAAATAGGTGAAATCTAAAGTGGAATGACATTGACAAATCTATTATATAAAGAGTGGGTTGTGTCTCACAAGTTTGACACATCAGCTCCTATTATTTTGACACATCAGTTTTGAAATAGAAAAAAATGGTCAAACTCCATCGATCTTTGATCAAATTCCTAAAAACATAAATTCATTTAGGAGATCTAAGTGAACTAAAATATTGAATACAAAACGATTAACTACTTTCTTATATTTCAGAAAATATATTTAATCAACATATAACCTTACTTTAGGAAAGATTAGGCTTTATAGAGATTAGATATGATGGTGATGGCAAATAAGGCAAAATTTCTAATCGGATCTAGCTGCAGTAATTAAATCCACAAATCGAAAAGCTGATGAGGAGCACATATTTTTCAGATTTTCATGTTTTAGATGGCATCGGATGAAAGAATTTTATAAAAATATTATTTAAATTTAAAATTTGAAATTAAATCTCTCCTGTATTTAAGAAATTTTAAAGTATTAAAATTATTATCTAAATTTTCGTAGTAAAATTTAATTATAATTTTTTTGAATTTTTTGAATTTAAATTAAATTGAATGCAAATTTTTGTAACTAAATTTAATTAAATTTTTAATAATTTGAAATTTAAATTAAAGATGACCTAAATTTTAGAAAATTTAAAAATATTTAAATTAATAACTAATTTTCGGAAATTAAATATAAAAATAAAATAAAATATTATAAAAAAACTTTAGGAATGTTTGGATGCAAGCACTAAATGTGTTTTTGTTTTAATAAAATAAATATTTTAGACTGTTTATATGAGTTACAAAATATATTTAATATACAAACCCGAGTGTACACGCTGGTCTTCTTCTAGTACTAAAAAAAACTTTGCGATTTTCTAAAATTGCATGAAGCGAGTCAAAAACACATATGCATGATTATAATCCGTGGCTTTGTGCTAGTTAAAGGGAATCATAAGAAGAAATAGTTTGTAGTCGTAATATATTAATGTTTCTTGTTAAAAAAAAAAAAAGCATTACCATCTTCATGTGTTTTTTTACAACACATTTTTGGGACTCAAAACAGGTGACACGTACAAATATGTATGGTGGAGATAGTTTAAATCAAATATCAGCTCTCTACAAAGAAATAGGAATAATATAGAACAAGGTCTCATTCCATTCCTAACCTAAGAAGAATCCAATATTGTTGCTTCCATTGTCTTCTAAGGACCCGATTGTATTCTCCCTATGTTGTGTGGATATGGGTAAGACGAATGGTTCAAAGACGAGATGTCACCATTTTGAGTCTCGTTCTGAGTTTCTCTCGGGCCATAATGATTTATACCACCGTTTAAGCTCGCATAGTAGGATGACATGGGAGTTGCATGAGCAAACCTGAAACCGACACCATTTGGGTGAGTTTGGCTTACGAGTTGTTGATTCTGGTGCTGACGCTCGTTGGAAGTGTGGTCAGGTCCATCAGATGAGATTCCAACACCAAGATTGAGGCTGATGGTGTCTGTTTCCTCTGGTCTGAACCGAGGCTGGATGTCATGATTGCTGCTAGACTTTGAAGTAGGAACATCGTGGTTGTGTTTGCCTTCGTATGTTGTTATTACAGCTTTTGGATCATGTGATGCCCTCTCCACGTGTTTTCTCACTGGGCATCCAGCAGCTGTGCATTTGTAGTAGCTCCTACAAAAGCCCGAGGAACATTACGAAACATAATATCTCCATTACGTTGAGCCTGTTAAGATCACTATCTTCCATATCCCAAACTCCATTCCCAAGAGAATCAAAACTCTATGCACAAATCAAAAGAACTAGCCCCTGAATGCAAATACTACACTGTTCTAGCTACCATCTTGAACTGCAAGTTATGCTGGGGTAAAAAGTTTTGTGGTTGTACGGACCTGGGATTTGGGTTTCCCCTTACGACTTTCTGCCCATATTTACGCCACCTATAGCCATCATCCAGTATGTCAACCTCACTCAGAGTTTGAACAACAACCCGAGGCTCCCGGATAGGTTTCACAAGTGGAGTTATTTCCATGGTCCCATCCAACCTCCTGCACAAAGTTAAAAGTCTCATATAGTTTCAGAGCAAGCACCTAAATCCTTTGTTAAATTCTAATACCTCCGTTTCGTAAATGGATCATCGTCATCCGGATCATCTTTGTTCTTATTAGACATTGCAACTTCCGCACCATCGTCAGTTGCTGACATAGGAGGTACTTCAGGGGTACCAGTTTGCTCAATCGCTTGAGACAAGTTGTAGACGCCCTTTTCTGTATGCAGAAATAAAGAGAAGAAGAAACAGATGAAGTTATAGATATTGTCATGGGTTGTAAGTGCAATCTTGTCTCAAGTTATAGATATGGTTACCATCTCGGCCAGTCAAAGGAGGATACTTGTCTAGCTTTTCTTCTTGCGAAGGCATACCAAGACCACCAGAGTTTCGGCGACCAGGTTGAGGTTTAGGATGGTCATGTGTACCCTTGTAGCTAATATCAGTGATTTGGCCATCATGAGACCTTTCAAATAACTTTTTCACTTCACAATTAGGATGTGTACATTTGTAATAGCTCCGGGGAAATTCACTCCCTTTGACATGCTTTTGCCCATACTTTCTCCAATTGTAACCATCATCAGCCAAGATTGATGGCGTACTTCCTCTGGAGTCATTTTGCGATGTCTGGACTGATTCATCTTGCTCAGATCCAGCAGGAATATCAGAGTTCGTTGGTGTAGTCTGACGAGGAGGAGTTGGCCGGCTTAGATCACTTGGGGAAGCTGTAGCCTCACTGATTGAAGAAGGTGAGTGTGCGGATCCATGGCCCTGGCCTTGAAATTGTACTGGTGGCTCACTTTTATGCTTGTCAAGCTCTGCATAAACCTTGAATTCAATAAAGATATTTAGTTAACACCACCCTCAACTGTGTACAAGAAAGTTAATTACTACAAGTTGTGGACATAAAAGATATTTCACCCAGTGTTTAGAGTACGGATTTTTTCCGTTCTCTGAACAGTACATAACATCGAAAGCATTACAAAAAGCACTTCTTTAGACAATACCATATTGGATGCAGGTGGTCTGAACTCAAATTCACTGGACTTTTGCTCGGTGAAGGTGTTCTGATGGAATGCCCTTCCTGTATAAGAACTTGAGCTAATGTGCACTGCTCGGGGCTTGAACAAAGAGCCAGTAGTAGGTGAAGGTTCTGGCTGGAAGTAAAGAAAGTTCACATACCCAAATTTTATCAGAAACATGAATAAAATATCATACATAAACAAAAATATTTTATGCTGAAAGATGATGATGACAAGGATTTTGTGAAACCTGAACCTGATCCATTATCAATAGAGATGATGGTTTGTGAACTGAATGAAATGACCACTTGTCTAAAACAAAACGGACAAATTATTAATTGTTCAATCAAGGGATATGATAATTGAGCAGAGCATCACTTAACCTAGTATTCGTCACTTAGATATTTAAACATAATTTAAGCTAATGCTCACGAAATGATTACTCTATAGCTCTAGATGGTGAACATGATAAAAATGGTACTTTTTCTCACCAACGGAATCATTCAATTTTAATATAAGCTACCAAAAGAAAAATTAATAAAGAGTGGAAAAAAGACAAGAGCAGCACCAAACACAGGGAAGATCGAAAATGTGAAGAAAAGAAGCATGAAGAGAAAGATGACTTT
The DNA here is from genome assembly GCF_000478725.1 of Eutrema salsugineum. NCBI lineage: Eukaryota > Viridiplantae > Streptophyta > Magnoliopsida > Brassicales > Brassicaceae > Eutrema > Eutrema salsugineum. Next base: position 5,699,572 of record NW_006256909.1, on the reverse strand, counting down.
TAAATAAAAAAACTAATCATCAACAATATAAAGGAAAGGGGTTTATTCCAGAGAACAATCTGAACGGACACAAATGCAGAGTATAGTAACGTGAAGAATCAGAATCTGGGCCAAAGTCCCTTAACGTAAGCAAAGATATCATAGTTTTTTAAAGCACTTGTAGTTGAATTTAAGAAGCAAACATGAAAACCTAAGTCCAATGTTTTTTCCTTGTGGGCAAACAGAAAGCATCTTCACCAAACTACAGAACCCAATTAAAAAAACCCTAGAAATTCTCCCACACTAAGCACGACACTACTAGAAGAATCGTAGCTCCACTTAAACCACAATATGAACAGTGATCCGAATCGGAATTGAAGCAAACACAAGTGGGACGAATTCTCAATAAAAATAATCTGTTTTTTGCTGAATCCACTTCAAAATCCAATTTTGAACACAGTGCAACATGGCACAGACCAAAATCACGGAAGAAACAAATCCCTTTGGGTCTAAAAAAATGCAATCAGAAAACCTAATTTCTCAATTGACACCACAAAATGAGGTGAAATTTTCCACAAGAGAAGAAGAGCAAGAGTGAGAGAGAGAGAGAAGCTGCTGCATAAGTAACCTTGATGTTGGTTATGAAAACAGGAGATTCCAAAAACGACGTCGGACTCATCCCAGGAGGAACCGTGATGTCAGTCGACCTCGAGATCGGAAGCTTCGCCGGTGACATCAGCTTGTACCTCGCACCTCCAGCAACACTGCCTCCTCCTCCTCCTCCTCCAGCTGAATCGTGCCTTGCCGTGGGATCTATCGTCGCCGGGCAATCGACTTGAAACTTCTTCCGGTCATTAGCTTCAGAGCTCATTTCAGGGAAATCTAAAGGTGATTTTCCAATGGTAGAAGGAATGACGGAAGGAAAAGGGAAGCTCAGCTATGGCGGATTGAGAGCTTTTTTGCTCTTCGCTTTCTCGCTCTTGTGTGTGTCAGTGAAGGAAGAAAGAAATTGACTTGCGACCGCGTTTTCATTTCATTGTTTTTGCCCCTTTTTTTTAATATTTATTTTTCCATTAGCATGGCAACAAGAAAAATAAGTAACAGAGCTTTGTTTTAAAAAAAAAACATTTCACTATTTTCACAGAAAAATTGGCCACTAATTTATGTTTTAACATATTCTGATGGACCGTTCGTCACAATATTTCAGATCATAGATTCATGGAGCTGAATTTCTAGTAACTACTATTTGATTTGTTTATGGTAATTAAATCACACCATTTTATGTTTATAAAATACGAATATCCTATTGATACAACAATGAAGAAGAAAAAAGGTTTAGTAGAAGATCTCTTTGCTATGGGATCTTCTATCCATCAAGAGACATAAAAAGGTTTTATTTTGTCTGGTAGAGAGTTGTATGAGCTTGTACGTACGCTAGAGTTGTCGAAAGGAACCAGAAACATCCGAATCTCTAAGTAGCTTCTGAAAAAGTGAAGAGTGAAATAACATTGTGGATTGAACCTACTTTACAATTCAGGATCTCTTGAGAAATTGCAAAACAAACATAGCATCAGATTTGCTGAATTGAAACTCAAAAATTCGTTGTATGCTAATGTATCAGCAGCCTCAAGTCTCTTGGACCTAACTCTTGGTCTTCGAATCTTTTGTGAACATCTTTAAGGAATTTCAGAACATTTACCAATGCTCCGTTGCTTCGGCTCTCATCTCTCTTCTCCTCCGCGTAAGATTTCCGATCGTAGTCGTCTCTAAAATATATATACTTGCTAATCTTGAACAAGTTTCTCTTGTGATCAGGCCAAACCTCACTCGTATCATCCACAATGACCACTCTACGACGCTTATCAGCCTCAACGAGATCAAGTGTCTTCTCAAAAGGGCTTTCTTTATTAGTTATCACTCGATCTCCAAAATACTCTTTCTTAGGATCAATCAAAGTCAACACGGTCTGAGCGTAATCTGAAGAGCCCATTGTGTAAACGTGCATGGAGAAAAGCTTGTTGGCTTCTTGTAGAAACTCACGAACAAAAGGCCGTAGCTTTATGATTAACTCGTTTGGGTGGCCTTTGTCGACCTTCCAGATCTACCCTTGAATCAGCTTCTTCGATTATATACTTTTCTTTTTGAGAGAGCTGTGAAACAAAAACCGTGTGGACAAGCGTGTGGTCCAAGTCAAGAACTAGGTGAAGCTTATTCTTCTCTTCGTTGGGACAGGAGGCGAGTTTGTTTCTTCTTTTGGGTTTTTTAAAGAGACGAGAGAGTAGCTTAGTAAGACGAATTGTAAACTTCATAGCTTCGTGGCTCATTTGTAATCTCGACGAGGTGACAACAACTAGGAGAATATGATGACGACATCACAGTCACCAAGTGTAGAATCATCAACAGAAAAACCTCTGAAATCGAAAAAAAAAAAAAAACCCCTAGCTTGATCGGAACCGTAGAGTGAAATACAACAAGTGGGTTTAGGTGATATTGGGCCATTCCCTATTTAATTTGTCAGTTTATATGGGCTTCAGCCAAGCCCTTGAGTCAAATTACTTGGCCCATTTGTCTTGACTTTCGCAAGACTTGGAATCGAAGACACGAAGGTGTTAGTTGATTGGGAAGAATCAGCTTATTGTTTACGTTTTTTTTTTTTCATTAAAAATAATATTATTGTTTCGTGGTACTAACCTAATTTTACCATTATTAACCAATATTATAAGCTAATATTTTTTTTTACCGTTAGATTTAAGCTATTAATGGATTGTGGGGTGATTGTATTCGATCGATTTGCGTGGATACCATTTAGGATATATAATGGTGACATTCTGGATCCAAGTTGGTCCACTCAGATATTATTAGAGAATTTTTTAAAACATAAAATTATATTTTTTAATCAATAACATGTACTGTTTAAAGTCGGATACATATTTTGACGATGCTAACATAAATTATCAGACTACATATAATAGTCATCAAAACCTTTTTTTTGTAAATTTTTTACAATGTGTTAGATACCACGGTTGATTAACCATATAACGGGTTTGGAGGTGATTAGGGGCGAATTGCCTACTCGATTACTAATCAGATGATATCTGCGTTTGAAAAAAATCGTTCTAATAGACACTTCGAGTATTTTTCTAATTTTTTTATTTTTACAATATATTAGAATATTTCTATGTCGTTTTTTTCTTTTTCTTGTTAATTAATCTATGTATGTTTACATATTTTGTTTTAATCTATAGATTAACAAGAAGAAAACAAATTATATACTTTAACAAAAGAAAGGAAAAAATATTATTTTACAAAAATCTAGAAACGGTAAAGTTTGCAACTTTGCATGGACATTTTTTAAAGTTCAAAAAGGTGGTGTCCTTCGCAGAGCCACACCATCATCATAATTTTGATCAAACATTTTACCAAGAAAAAGGATGGTTTCGATTTTTTAGTTTGGTGTACTTAAAGTTTGAATTATTTTAGTTCATAATATAGGCATATATTTTGAGGAATAGTGATCTTGTTATCAAGTGCTGGAGACCTTTTAAGGACTGAATTCTTTCGAAAATAAGCGAGGAAATTTTATTTTGTGGTTTTCTGTTTGATGACCATAAACATTTTAAATATTAAAGAATATCCGACGGCTTGGATGAATAACACAAACAAATATTTTACATATCTGATCATACAAAAAATTGTCATGAGAGAAACTTAAGTATAGACTCATACAGTAATTAACTTCTTAGGATGGGTATTAAATAAACTTGTCAAAGGGGGAATACTAAAACTAAAACAAATGTAATATATATCAATGAGATGAGAATATAAGATCATCGAATGCTAAATAGTATTAGTTGTGTTTTGGCCGTCTATATATAATTAATTATTTGATATAAAATATAAATGCAACCCTTGGATACTCATAAACATCATTATGCCCAAAAAGAACATTTGGGTAGACTTTTGCCTCCACACAAGACAAGCTGTCTACAGTCTATAGATCCTATCTTTCCTGCTTGATAGTTTTATAGAAAACTTATTTTTTTCTTATTTTAGTATAATTATCTCATATATACCCACATAACAGAATATGTGCATTTTCCAATGTTCAATAGAACAGAATACTAAAATGAGTAAAAATGATGCAAAAAAAGTATTTTACTTTCTTCTAGTTGTAGGGCATATGATTCTATCTCTGCAGACTGCAATATTTAAAGATATCATCAAGTACCTTAATATTTTTATTCACTGTCTTGTATATATATTAATAATATGTCAACGTAAGACATACATAGATGTATGCAAATCCTTTAAAAAAAAGACATACATATCAGATGTGTAAAAAAAACGTAGATGAAGAATATTTCGGAAACAGGTTTCATTACATTACATGACTTTTACTAAAACTTTAAAGCGCAAAGGTCTTATTATAGCCACACAAATTATTAACGTTTTTCTGTTTACACAAAACCTCAGTTAAAAACAATTTAACCAACAAAAAGAGTACTTCTTCCGTTTCATAATAAGTATCATTCTGACACATTTCACACAGATTAAAAAATTAATAAAATATATAAATATATATCTAATTAATAGATTTTTATAACATTTAATTACAAAAATTATTATCTTTAAATGAGGGATAAAACAGGAAATAAGAATAAAAAGTTACATAATAACACTTTTTTTGAAACAAAAAATGAAATCTAAAACGACACTTACTATAAAACAGAAGGAGTATTATAAAAGGATATAAATGCTCATAAACTATTGAATAGTTAAAACGAATCAAAGAAAAGTTTATAAACATTTTATGATAAGGACAAGTGGAATAATATATGGGTGACAATTTCACTCCCAATTCTAATTGGACGTTCGCCACTGCTTTTAAAACCGGTCAAAGAAAAATTAAAATACAACTTAACGTAAAATGATTTTACTAACCTTAATTTTATGTAATTTGAAAAATCCTCCTAAATTAAACTTAACGTGACACTAAGTAATTACACTAATCTTAAAGACGACTTTAGTCAAAATAATATGTATAAGTTTCTAATTTTCAAATGTTTCTTCCATTTGTATATGTTTCTTACATATGTAATTTGATAATTAAAGATATTAATTTTTTATGATGCTTACATTTTGGTAGGTCCTAGGTAGTGATTCAATACATATACATATATATATATATTAATATGTATGTGTCTATAAATATATATATATATATATCAATATGTATGTGTAAAAAGTTATATCATTTTGTTCGTCCGTATAAACACAACGATAATAGTAAGAAACAAATCATTAGACTACAATTTCTTCTCTAAACAAATTTTCAGTTCTAAAATGAATTATATATATATATATGCATATAAGCTTAGTTTGTTTCTAAAGCAAAGAATAATGTGTAGAGGTTTTGATAAACATGCTGATTCTATGTTCACATCGTTTCTACTTATATTATGTAATTCAAGGAGTTTTTTTTGGGTTCAAGAAATAGTTGTTGATGTAATTTCTTTGTTTTTTATAATTGCCTTCTTTTGTAAGATTTGTCAATTACAATACTCTTGAATTTTTCTGAGCGACTCCCCATACTTGCATTAAATCCCATTAGAAATGTAAAACTGTTACAGTTGATTGTTTCTCACAAATAAATTATTGAGATCAATATAGTTGTGGGAAAATAAAAATTTTAAATAATTCAAGAGCTATCATCTTCCAATTATCTGTCTTTAGGGCCTCCCTCTAACAACCCTAAAATAAGATTCTTACACCAAAAGAGAGATGCAAATCTCAAATCTTTCCCCCTATTATTATACGTGACTGCTGTTCTCCTCTCTTTTACCATCTTTGGCCTGAGGAAAAATGGAATCCTTCTAAATGGATTTTAAGTAAATCAATTAAGAAAGCATTACAAAAAAAAAAAAATAAAGGAAAAGGAAAGATTTTTAATAAGCTTGAGAGAGAGGGAGGCCATCGTGATAAGAGTAAGAGAGAACCCTATAGAGAGAGAGAGACAGAGAGATAGAGTGGATGTCTTATAGAATGAACAAAACATCCTCTGTTTCTCTTGTCCTTGTCCCTTTTTCCAGATCTTAAGGTTTTCCACATTTTATCATCTGGGTCCTCTCCACAATGGTGAATTTCCTTCTCCACAAGTTTGATATTTTCTTTCAAATCTAGCGTTTTTTTTCCTCTCTTTGTCCATTTGCCGTTTTTTCATCCCATTGATTTTCTGTTTCATTCCTTTGTAGTTTTTCTTTTGTTTGGGAGATTATTTATTTCATTCTGGGTTTTTTTCTTATTTTTTTGATTGGATGCTTTGTTGATCCATTGTCAGATTTGAAGATACTCAATTCCGATTTGATCGGGACTGGGATTTGGATTCTGTTTCAGACAAAAGTAGATTTCCATGTTTCTTTTCCGTTTGATTTTCATTACGCATCATATTTGAATCTTGATAAAACTCATCTGGATATCAAAAGTAGATTAGATGAATCTCGATAATCAAAATTTGAACAAGTCATCATAAATCTCAGAGCTTGAGCTCTTTAAATCTTAGACACGATCGTAGAAAACAAAAAATGAAAGCTTCATTTGAGATTCGCCCGAAATCTATTCGGTGTTGGTGTTAGCAATCTTCAACTGATCCGTGTTTGTAAGATCGGATTCATGGATCGCGTTTGGTTTTGCAGGAGCAAAAGATGGAATCTGTATCGGATCTGGGCAAGCTCTTCATTGGCGGGATTTCATGGGACACAGACGAGGAACGACTGCGAGAGTATTTTAGCAAGTATGGAGATTTGGTTGAAGCTGTGATCATGAGAGACCGTACTACAGGACGTGCCCGTGGCTTTGGGTTCATCGTCTTTGCAGATCCTTCTGTTGCAGAGAGAGTGATCATGGAGAAACACATCATCGATGGCCGCACGGTTAGTAATCCTGTGCAACGGATTCAAAAGTTTCAATCTTTCTTTAGTCATGCTCTCTTAAAAGATCTATCTGGTGTCCATTGATGAGTCTTGAGCAGCAGATTGTTCTAAAGTTGAGATCTTTCTGTGTTAACACTCTCTTAGAAATCTTTTGGTGTCATTAGTTTCTGGATCATCTGTTGCCGTTATAACTTTTGAGTAAATTTTATTGCTTTTTGTGTGAAGGAGACGCAATGTTAGTGCTTAGATCCATTGATGTCTTATGTTGTTGCAGGTCGAGGCGAAGAAAGCTGTACCACGGGATGATCAGCAAGTGCTAAAACGACACGCAAGTCCAATGCACCTCATCTCACCTAGCCATGGTGGTAATGGTGGCAGCGGGAGGACAAAGAAGATCTTCGTTGGAGGTTTACCGTCTAGCATTACCGAGGCCGAGTTCAAGAACTACTTTGATCAGTTCGGTACAATTGCTGATGTTGTGGTAATGTATGATCATAATACACAGAGGCCAAGAGGCTTTGGCTTCATCACTTTTGATTCTGAAGAGTCTGTTGATATGGTTCTTCACAAGACCTTCCACGAGCTAAACGGCAAAATGGTTGAGGTTAAAAGAGCTGTGCCAAAGGAGCCCGCTTCAGCTCCTGCTAACCGAAGCCCGCTTCTTGGGTATGGTAATAACTATGGAGTAGTCTCTAATAGGTCATCTGCTAATAGCTACTTCAATAGTTTTGCTCCTGGTTATAATAACAACAATAACTTAGGCTCTGCTGGCCGGTTTAGTCCTATTGGTAGCGGAAGAAATGCTTTCTCTAGCTTTGGGCTCGGTTTGAATCAAGAACTAAGTTTGAATTCAAGCTTTGATGGAAACACTCTTGGTTATAGCCGGATCCCAGGCAACCAATACTTCAACAGTGCTTCTCCAAACCGTTACAACTCTCCTATCGGATACAATAGAGGAGACTCTGCTTACAATCCAAGCAACAGAGACTTGTGGGGAAACAGAACTGATTCTTCTGGTCCAGGGTGGAACTTGGGAGTATCTGTTGGTAACAACAGAGGAAACTGGGGACTTTCTTCTGTGGCGAGCGATACCAATGGCTATGGAAGAAACTTTGGGACGGGTTCTGGACTTCCTGGTTTGTCATTCTCGGGTAATACAAACGGTTTTGATGGCTCTTTAGGGGAATTGTACAGAAGCAACAACTCGGTTTATAGCGACTCAACGTGGCAGCAGTCAATGCCTCATCAGTCTTCTAATGAGTTAGACGGCTTGTCTCGCTCTTATGGCTTTGGTATTGACAATGTAGGCTCAGACCCATCTGGTAATGCCTCTGAAGGTTACCCTGGAAGTTACAGTGTTGGGAACAGACAAACAAATAGAGGTACGTACGTATACTTATCAGCATATTAAAGACTTTAGCTTTGTTGATCTCATTTGATACATTTGATTTCCAGTTGAGGATAATTATTAATTTGGATTGATTCAACGTTTTCAGGTATTGAAGCATAGAAAAAACAAAATTCGACGAAGAAAAGTGAGATTTGTAGATCAAGAACAAGCCATTTCCGTTGCAGAGTTTGAAGAGTTGTTTATTGGATATCATCAAAAGTAGAGAAAGAAAACCAACTTTCTTCATCACAGTGAGTTTATGTTTTTTTTTTGGTTTTTCTTCTTCTTCTTCGTTAGCATCACAAACACAAAAAAGGGTTTTCTTCTTTTTAATTCTTACATAAGATAAGATCAGATTGGTAGCTGCAAAGATACAACATGGATGATAAAAGATTTGGTTTTCTGCGTTCGTCTCCATAGCAATAACCAGAGATCGTTGATTCTCGATCATCATTCTTTAGGCTTTCTCTTCTTCCCCCAAGATTCTTGATGTTGTGTGCTCTGTTTGTAATTCTAATTGTTAAATTTTTTTTGTTTCTTACAGATTTTTTGTTTGGTTTAAACTTTCAATTCGAATTGTTCATGAGAACTTTTGATTTTTCTATTAGCGTGTGAGAAAACATTGTGCAAAAGGCTCCAAAATGATTATTTTGTTGCATTTGATATTTTCGTCTTTTATTATTTTCTCTTTTGTTTATAACCCAAGTGTAGAGTTTATGTAGTTTGATTCATGGTTTTTGAAGGTTAAAAAAATTAAAATTTGATTAGGACATATAACAGGAAAAACAAAAAAAATCCTGTGATGAAGACATTGGATTTTTTTTTTGGTAAAAGAAGACATTGGATTTGTTATCAAGAATTGAAAAGTTCGAATAATTGAATCTTTAGCCTCAGCAAAGACAAAGTGGGTCCAGTAAGTGACAATAACACAGCGTCACTACACAAATAATTAAGACATAGACATTGTGATTAAGAGCCACAACATCCAGTATGAGATTACATCATTAGCATTAGCATAAGAAGTTTCTATGAACTAGTAAACAAAATCCTCCGAAGAAAGGTCTGCCTTGTGATCACGATCTTCTTTACTTCTCCTATTCGAAGGTAATGGGCTTTTAAGAGGCCCACTATCTAAGTTTTACTCCAATAATGATTTTCTGTATTTTGTATTTTTCCATTTTCTTTTCCGAAAAGACAGAAAAGCATCCCGACATTTCAAAAACGCTCGTTTTCCACTTTATCCCGCTCACAAGACCTTCTAATCTCTCTCAGTCTCTCTCTCCTCGAAAACCATGAAATCTCCGGCGAAGATAAGCGAGAACAGGTTCTTAGGAGGCATAACAAGTTCTTCGATCAGAAATTTGCTTCCCAGATCCATCTCTGCCAAGCAGAAACCGATCCAAAATCCAGAAACTAAGATTCCCAGATCTGACGACGAGAACACGATTCCTGTAGATCCAAATATACAGGCTGATGATCATCACACTGATCTTCAGTTCACAAATCAGTCTCCGAAGAAATTGCTCTCCTCTGCAAATTTCGGAGAGCGTATTGAGGTAAACTTTCTAAATTAGTTCTCAGATTTCTGTTTCTTGCCTTTTAGATTCTAGATTTTTGCTTTGTAGTTTATTTAGCGTGATTGATATCTGGTAGTATCATAATTTGTATCTATTAAGGAGAGAGATCCTTTGGAACTTGTAACAGAAAAAGAAAATGGTACCAAACACTTTTGCTCAAGACAAGCAAAGTCTTGCGGATTCACCATTGAAGAAGGTAAACAGTGTGATCCATAAAGTGAATTGTCCTTTGAAGTTTTTTTACACTCTCTGACTTTATTGTTTAATTTGGGATAGGTTGAGGCCAGGACTGTACTCTCTAGAAGAACCAATTCAGTGCCAAGTGAAATTACAGAGGAACATGACCCATTGAGTGACCAGATTCGAGAACTAAAGGTCTTCTTTGTTGCTCTTACATGAAAGTATCATCTATTGCATACTAACATTGAGGTATCAACTGCGTATTTTTGGTTACAGGACGAACTCATTAGAACAAAATCTGATGGGTATGGAAGTAAGAGTGGTCACTTTGCGCGGGACAGTTTGAGTCAATTGAGAGCCAGTATCAACAAATCTTTACTTATGTCAAAGGAAGATGCATCTCAAGGACAAGAGATGAACGTGGATCGTGGTGAAGATGTGCTGGAACTGAATAAACATATTGAAAAGTTTCATGGTTCTTATGATTCTCTCCACTCCTCATTTGCAAGTGCCTCATGCGATGAAGCAGACTCGATGAGTGAAGACGATATCTGCTCAGAAGACTTGGACAAACCAAAGCATCAAGATGTTGACTTTGTAGATGATGATCCAAGCCAGCTCGACAATGTTGGATTGGATACATCGAGTACTGGCATCTCAATCAGCTCAAAGCTTCCTACATGCATTCTAGAAGAGCCAGTTTTCTCGGAATCTCCTAAAATTAGGAATTTCCAGAAAAGCGTGTCTGCATCAACAAAGTTTCTATCAAGTCCTAGGAATGTGTCCGAGAGCTCCAACATTGGAAACATGAAAGTAGATCAAGTTAGCCCTTCTGTGTCAAAGAAGCTTTCAGGTCCTACGGATTCACTAGCTGCAAGTCTTCAGAGAGGACTGCAAGTTATAGACTATCATCAGCGTAGCTCACTATCAAAAAGTTCTTCTGTTTCCTTCTCTTTTGGCCATCTGGCACTGAAACCTTGCGCAGAAGCTGATAACCTTGATGCTTCAGTTCAATCGTTAAGAAAAGATAAGCCTCCAGAAGGTGGATCATCGTCGATTCTCTTATGTCTTTCATGCAGAAAGAAACTTGACCAGGAAGCTGAAGTATGTCTAACAAAACCGGGAGATTTGCCTACATTCACTATAAATTTAGTTTTGGTAATTCGATTTGGCAATTTATCTTACATTCTGTTCTATATCAGGCTACAGGAGATGCTTGTTCGAACGAAAAACATCTCAAGAACATGTGCATGGAGCAAGCAACCAAAATCGACGAGCTAACACGCCTGGTAAATATCTTGTAGGCTTACGAGAAAATTTGGTGTTAAAAGTTTGAATCTGGTTTTTCAGAAAATGAGTTTTTGATAGTTCTTAACTTAGACTAATATTACTACAAAGCTGTGAAGCAACCGGTTGCTTTTCATTAATGATTTTTGCCAAGAATGGCAATCGAAACTGAAGAGGCTGCGTTATGGCCTTTGTTTGCAGCTTAGGAAACCTGGTGATGGAGAAGATGGAACAGAGTTAATCAAAGAAACATATGAGACAAAAGAAGTTAGCGAAGAATCTGGAAAGAAAAACTTTGATATAAGCGAAAAGGAAGCTCTTCTCAAGGAGATTGCAGAGCTAAAGAGCAAGCTGCAACCTACTAAATCTGCAGACAATCTGAGATCCTCTTTGCTACTAAGATCCATTCAAATGCGCAAAAGCATTGATGTTACCAAGAACGCTGAGAACAGTGATATCCTAGAGAAAGAAAGGGAAATGTGGACAGAAATGGAGAGTGAGTGGATATCTTTAACAGATGATCTCAGGATGGATATCGATAACCATCGCAGGCGTGCAGAGAATCTAGAGATTGAGCTCAAACAAGAGAAGTTAGCAACAGAGGAGTTGAATGACGCGCTAACTCGAGCTGTGCTTGGCCACAGTAGATTCATAGAGCAGTATACAGAGCTGCAGGAGAAGTACAATGAACTAGGAGAGAAGCACAGTGTGATGATGGCTGGAATAACAGATGTGAAGAAGGCAGCATCCAAGGCCGCTATGAACGGTCGCCATGGAAAGCGTTTTGCCAAAGCCTTCTCAGCTGAACTTTCTGCTATCAGAGCAGAGAAGGAGAAAGAAAGAGAGCTGTTGAAGAAGGAGAACAAGAGCCTAAGAACTCAGCTGCGTGATACTGCTGAAGCTGTTCAAGCTGCTGGTGAACTACTTGTCAGGCTAAGGGAATCTGAACAAGCCTTGCAAGTCTCTGAGGTAAAACAAGAACCTTTATTTGTGTGGTCATAAAATCTTGGTTTTCTTAAATGGCTAAACTTGAATTGAAACCATCATTGCAGGAACGATTCAGTGTGGTGGAAGAAGAGAAAGAGAGGCTGAAGAAGCAAATGGAACAACTTAAGAGCAAACACAAGACAGAAATTGGGACAATGAAGCAATACTTAGCAGAGAGTAAATTACCAGGATCAGCATTGTTGCAGCCATGGTACAAGGATGAGCAGGACGATGAAGAACAAGTATCAGACCATCGAACCGGAGCTGTCAGTTTTGATGATTATGAAGAGGATGATCAGGCTTGGAGAGCAGAGTTCGGAGCCATATATCAAGACCACCATTACTGAAACACAAAAGACCTTCTCGGTCATTTACATATCCTAAGTAACTCTTACTTGTCTCCCGTTTTTATCATTGTTGTTCTCTTGTATCTGCCATTGTTTTTATTTTGTCAAAGTATCTGCCATTGTTAAACAGAAATAATGATTTGTAATATTGGAAACATTCTTATGATTTGTAACCTTGGAAACATTAATATCATGTAGTATTGATTACTCTTCGGCTTTAATTTTGAGTGCTTCAAATACTGTAAAGGATTAGCGTCCAGTAAAACAATTTGGAAAGAAATCGTCGAAAGAAAATACAATAGCTCCTTTTGTAATTCCGTAAGTGGGCGCTTATTGGATCCGTATATAAACGAGCCCAATTCTCAAAAGCTGAATTTTAAAACGTCGTCGTTTATTGTGCAAGCAAAGAAACTAAGCAAGCGTCGTCGTCTTCTGGGAAAAGATATCTTTTTTTTTTTACTCTATCAAACTGGGAAAAAGGATATTTCCAGATTAGGTAGAGACCGAAAACTTCAGGCTTCAAGTTCTTAAATATGGCGGCCGATTCTTCAAATGCTATAGACATCGACGGGAATCTCGACTCTGATTCAAACCTTCACTCTGACGGTGGAGATACGAACACTAATGATTCCTCAAAGGCATTGGCAATCCCTGCTCCCGCCGTTTGTCTTGTCCGGTTCGCCGGAGATGCAGCTGGTGGCGCCGTCATGGGCTCTATCTTCGGATATGGTTCGATTCTTCTTTCTCTTCATTTCTTTCTTATATCTCTATGCCTGGTTTTATCTGCGGTTGCTTTACTCGGTGTGGGAATTTCTCGTTTTTATCTGAGAGTGAGATTAGATTTATTGGGGAAAACCAGAGTTTGTACTCTTTTATTTGATTTCAGAACATGTTTCTTGGATTAAGGATTGAGTAATTATTAGGTGTTCTAGGAGACTAACCCTATGAGTTATTTTCAGAATTACTGTATTAATTTCAGATTAAGATGATTGAACATTCCTCAAGTTTGATTTTGTTTTGCTGCTGGGAATCTGTAGAAGAGAGTTAGCTTAGTTTTTCGTTATAGAGTGGCTGTGATAAGATTGATTGCTGCAACTTTTGATTGAGATTATTGAATTTTAAGCATTCTCTCACTATATACGTTCACGTTCACGTTCAGGTTCAGGATTGTTCAAGAAGAAAGGCTTTAAAGGATCATTTGCGGATGCAGGGCAATCTGCAAAGGTACTTCATCTTATAAACGAATCTTTCCTAGCATTGGAACTGTATCAGAATTTTTTATAGATGTTGCTTATTGTTACAGAAGACTGAGAGTGATTTGCAATTTCTTGTTTCAGACTTTCGCTGTTTTATCTGGAGTACACAGTTTGGTTGTTTGCCTTCTGAAGCAACTGCGTGGGAAAGATGACGGTGAGAATCTTCATATCTCTTACTCCTAAGTTTTTATGATTACATATGCCTAATTTTACATCAACTTATATAAATGTATCTCTTACTTAGAATTCATTTGTTGTTATTTTGCAGCCATTAATGTTGGAGTTGCTGGGTGCTGCACCGGTCTTGCTCTTAGTTTCCCTGGTAATCCAAACCCATTATGCTCGTTTTCTTTTTTCTACTTTGCTGGGTATCGTAAAGACAGTTATTGGTTTTCTGAATCATATAAGTAAAATACTTGGTTCCTAACATAGAGAAGAGGTAACCAATCCTTATATATGGTCTGTGTTGCAGGTGCTCCACAGGCTATGCTACAGAGTTGTCTTACTTTTGGGGCTTTCTCTTTTATCCTTGAGGGACTCAACAAAAGACAAACAGCTTTGGCTCACTCGGTCTCCTTGAGACACCAAACCGGAAACTTTCAAGATCATCACCGTCCTTTACCACTCTCTCTCGCTCTCCCGATCCATGAAGAAATCAAAGGAGCCTTCTCTTCTTTCTGCAAGTCATTAGCAAAACCCAAGAAGATCTAATGTTCCATGAATCTCCTTTTCTTGTGCCTTAGGCTCTCTGTAGATGTTTAAATTTCCCGCTTTTGCTGTACTTTGTGAGAGAATGTTTTATTAAAGGCTTTTTGCAAGAGTCAATTTGAAGAAGAAAAAAAGACTTGTGTACCTTTTGCTCTATTAATACGATTTCTTTTTAGAATTTCACTACTTTTATGACGAATGCTTATTTCGATTTTATATAGTAGTAAAAGTCAAAATTTTCCAGACAAAAGTGAGATTTGTTTTCTCAATTGCAATTTACGTTATCTCTATTCTCTACAGAGCAAAGAACTGAGTTGAGCGTACAGAGGTGAAATGGTGAAGTCGGAACCAAAAAACAAAAAACAAAAACCATCAAGAAGAAATGGTTCTGTTTTGGGACATGATCTGAACCTGAAAATCACTTTCCTTGTTTCTGCCTGAGACGTTCTTTGACAAAATCATTACGGGCTTTAGTGCGAGCTTGCTGAGGAGCGACGTTGAGATACGAGAGATGGATTCCAATGGCGAAAAGAGCAGCCCCAGAGGCAAAAAACGCCACCGTCATCGCCACTTTTCTGGGTGATGATGGATAGCAAAACGACATTCTCAATGCTAAATCCCAGATGGAATCAACTCTTCGTTTGCTACAACATATATATACAGTATATATATAAAGTTTCTGTGTTAGTCAATGAATATTTATAAACACGAACGAGATTAAATGATCGTGTAGGAAGAGAAAATAGACACAAGGGTAAAAGAGGCGAAACTTTCTTAGAGACATTTCATCGAACACTTTGTGTGCTCTCTGTCTATTTTTTCGTCAAACACAAAAACTCAATGCCAAAATCGCACGCTTCTTGAAACAAGTTGGTTCGTAATGACCAAACTAAGCTCCAGATGTTGCGGTGTTGTATAAATTCCAGAACCGAAATGGAAGTAAATTGGTACAAGGGATTCTAGATATTACCATAAAAGTGGAAGCACACAGCTTCAGACAAATACAATACGAAGATCAGAAAATCTTGAGACAGCGATGATCATCGTTGACACTGTTGATCCTGGAGATCATTAAGTATGTTTAATAGATTATGAGAATGATTAGAGATGATTTCGGGGTGAGATTTTCGTATAATAAGAGTGATTTAGTTAAGGGGAAAAAGAAAGTGTCAGCTCGGAAACGTAAAGGATGTTTGCAATGAGATAACAACTGATGTTTCGAACCAAGTCTGGAGCAGATCCAGTTCGGTGCTTTTTATTTTGTTACAGCGAGCTCGGTAGAGAGACAAATGTATTAAAGTAGAGAGAGAGTAATAATTTTTTGGATCCCCTCATAAATTATCTACGAGGAGTATTTATAGCGGGAGTTGGGAGACGAGTTTACTCCAAATCGGGGCGACGTGGCAGCTTCAGCGCATCTCGCGGGTATGGCGTCTGGAGCCGCACGTCCGAACCACTCCGCGGCGTGTGATGATGGTCCTTCGCCGAGCTACTTGCGTGCTTAGGTCACTGTAGACGAACTGCCCTTACACGTGCCAGGTTCTGCTCGGCTCCGCGCACTGTAGATCGGCGTCGCAATGATAATGATTTGGCGGGACCATGCTGATCGGGCTCGTTGACTTTGGCTGGGTTTCTGTTAACTTAGTCTGTGGGCTTTATTGTCCAAGATGGGCCTAGCTAATTGGGGGTGCTAAGCCACCTCCAACAGACACTGATCCGAACTTCCGATCAACTTGAGAAAAAGACTATCTGTGAACTAAATCTGAATAACCTATATCTGAATCACAAAGGGGATGTAGCTCAGATGGTAGAGCGCTCGCTTAGCATGCGAGAGGTACGGGGATCGATACCCCGCATCTCCATTTCTGATTTTTTTTTTCCAAATTTCTAATGAACATCTCATTATTTTTCCAATGGGCTTCACATAAGGCCGACTAAAAAAATATATTTTACACTTTCACTGAACACATTTCCACACCTCCTTCTCCGGCGGCAATCTGCGCGACTCCGTTTCCGAAGTAGCTCTCGCAGTTAGACAAGATCGGCCTCAATTTCAAAGTCTGCTTACTTAATGATGTTTGTAGATTTCTCAGATTCTCCGTCATGAGATGATATATACTTGTACTGATGAAGTGCTAGCAACCTTACTGGTATTTATTTTGGCTTGCGGATTCATTTTTTGCTGAATCTGTATCTCTGGTACTGAAACCTGATTTTGCCGTTACGCTCCAATAGCTTACAGTATGATGATCCGCATAAGCACCGGTGTTCATCGCTATCTGTGTTACCAATTCTCAAGTTTCGCTGGCTATGGTGGGCTAGTTCCGGGATCTGAAAGCCCTAGGTTTTCTAAAAGTCTCGTCTCTGGAAACAGGAACGCAATCCCGATTCCTCACAGGAGTAATCCTGAACCTAAAGGCCAAGATCTTGATTTCGTCAATGTCGCTCACAGCCACCTGATTCAATCTGATTGGGATCAGCTTGATAAGCTATCCAAACATTTGGATTCGTTTAGGGTCAAGAACATACTACTGAGAATCCAGAAAGACTATCTTCTCTCCCTTGAGTTCTTCAACTGGGCGAAAACCCGAAACCCAGGCTCCCACTCTCTTGAAACCCATGCCATTGTTCTTCACACTCTCACCAAAAACCGGAAATTCAAATCCGCAGAGTCCATTCTAAGAGACATCCTCGTAACTGGCGGCTTGGATTTGCCTGCCAAGCTGTTTGATGCCTTGTTGTATTCGTACAGGGAATGTGACTCTACGCCTCGAGTGTTTGATTCGCTGTTCAAGACTTTTGCTCATCTGAAGAAATTCAGAAATGCCACAGACGCTTTTACGCAGATGAAGGATTACGGGTTTCTTCCAAATGTCGAGTCTTGCAATGCTTACATGAGCTCACTGCTTGGTCAAGGGAGGGTGGATATTGCTCTTGGGTTTTACAGAGAAATGAGGAGATGTAAGATATCCCCAAACACGTACACTCTCAACATGGTTATCTCGTGTTATTGCAGATCAGGGAAACTTGACAAGGGCGTTGAGTTGCTGCAAGACATGGAAAGATTGGGTTTTCAGGCCACGGAAGTGTCGTATAATACATTGATAGCCGGGCACTGCGAGAAGGGTCTTTTGAGCTCGGCTTGGAGGCTTAAGAACATGATGGGGAAGAACGGCTTGCAGCCTAATGTGGTTACTTTCAACACTCTCATTCACGGGTTTTGCAGAAGTGTGAAGTTACAAGAAGCTAGTAAGGTTTTCGGTGAGATGAAAGCGGTAAAGGTGGCTCCCAACACTGTCACGTATAACACTTTGATTAATGGGTACAGCCAACAGGGTGATCACGAGATGGCCTACCGGTTTTATGAAGATATGGTCTTCAACGGGATTAAGCGTGACATTTTGACGTACAACGCGTTGATCTTGGGACTGTGCAAACAAGCTAAGACGAAGAAAGCTGCACACTTTGTTAAAGAACTCGACAAAGAGAATTTGGTGCCAAACTCTTCCACCTTCTCTGCGTTAATAATGGGACAGTGCGTGAGGAGAAACGCAGACCGTGGTTTTGAACTGTACAGGAGCATGATTAGGAGTGGTTGCCATCCGAATGAACAAACATTTAATATGTTGGTTTCTGCCTTCTGTAAGAATGACGATTTTGATGGAGCAGCTCAAGTGTTGAGGGAAATGGTCAGAAGATCAATCCCGCTTGATTCAAGGACTGTTCATCAGGTCTGCAATGGACTAAAGCATCAAGGGAAAGACCAACTTGCGACAGAGTTGTTACAGGAGATGGAAGCAAAAAGCATTCTACAAGAGCCTTTAGGTATCTGAGAAGTAACAAGTTATTAACCAAAAATTCCAATTTCTTTTCGTTTAATGGAAGAAGAAATTGGTTACGTGTTTAAGAAAGGATACAATCTCATAAATATTACAAGGCACAAGGCAAGAGTATAAGAATATATGTTACAACAACAAACGAATATCTCAAATGAATCTGAGGGAAAGTTACACTCCAAGAATTTCCTGCTCTTTTGGACAGAACTAGAATATAAACAGGAAAAAAAATGATGTTTCCGGCTGTTAAGATTTGACTGAGTCACACACAGGATAACCTTAACATTATCAACAGAGAGGAGACGTGATCAAGGGTTGATCACAGAAGTAGAAGAGAGGCAAGAACCATTGCAAATACAGAAAGGAGAAGAGATAGAGTGAGTCGGGTTTGTCCACTAGGTGCTTGTGCATTGGTTGATGGGGTTCCAGGGGTTGAGGCTGGGGCTTTTGCTGTAACCGGAGGTAGTGGTGGTTCAGTGACATCAGCATCTGTGAAAACCGGTTTAGGAGCTTCGGCTGGAGGTAGGGACCCAGGACTCACTACTTCTAAGAGGCCACCGGGTGGGACAGGTGCCATGTAAAATGGAATTTCTTTGCTGCCCAAACATGGATTTCCTGCAGAAGAGAAATAAGTTAGGCATTGATGTTAACAACTTTCTGATGTGAGAGCTTTGGTGCAGTTTTTGGGCCACCACTTACTTTTGTATCTTGCAGCTGTGAAAGGGAACTCGGTGATGGTTCCATTTATACCGACTCCAGTGACATACGAGTTTATCTCAACAGTTGCGTCAGAGAAGAAGTCATATGGTTGAGATACAAACTCGTTCTGAAACAGCTCCACATAAACCGGGAGCTGAGACTTCTGTAGCCTCTCTACAACTTTGGTTTGTCCAATGACTAATCCATCAGTGACTTCAAAGACTGATGATTTTCCAATGACAACAGCGCTAGCGAATTCCTTTATGTCTTCGATAGCAGAGTCGAGAATATCACGGATGGTTTCCTCAACTTTGTACACAGTCTCGTACTTGCTCTGTTTCTTGAAGTCAACTAGAACCGAACTGTTTGTTGACTGAATCATGACCTTTGTGGTTGTAATATTGTTATAGCCAGTCTCTGTGAGTGTATCAAGAACCGCTTTAACCACGTCGAGCCCTTGCTTCTCTCTAAGGTATGCTGCATTCTGAGGGACAAAAAGAACATAGTGTCATGGCCATGTGAAGACGTCATGGTCAGATTGATTAAAAGACTAAGAGGTACACGAGAACTCACCTCTACACTGATCAAAACACCGGAGAGAGAGGTCGAGTCCTTTGCCAAGTTAAGGAATTCAGAAAGCGAAAGAAGCTTCCCAGAATTTCTCTCTTTTGGATTCCTAGACAAACGGTATCCTCCTCTGTAGGGGTTTGATATAGCAGCTGCATAAAACGATTGGAGAATAGTTATTAAAACTGTTATGTAACCTCTAAAGTAGCCTGTAATTTATATCAACCTCTTTTAAGTCAAGTAGGAGTGGACATAGAAGCTCTCAAACTAGTGACTATAAATAGTAGGAAGAAGAGTGTACAAAGCAGACCAGCATTTATCTGAAAAATTTAGAAATTTTGAAGAGAAACTTACGAGTCAAGGTCTGAATCTCAGGCCATGTGAGACTAAAAGTGTATATTCCACCGACTGAGCTAATCTCAGGGACAGTTTCTGAACGATTTCTGAAAGGAGTCTGGGTGACCATTGTGGTGTTCCCGAGATCGATCGAACTTGAGCAAAAGGGTTTGCCGTCGCTGGACATTTGGACCGAGCAGTCGATAACATCAGCACCATCTTTGATTGCCTTCTGATATGCCAAGTTTGTACACGCTGGATAGTCTCCACTCGCACCATTTTTTGACATAACAAGAAAATCCACTGAAACATGAACCATTTAGAAAATGATAAGTCAATCACAGGTTTCGTTATTGAGGTAAGGGTAACTGGTAAGTCATAGCAAGAAACAAAGCAAAGTTATTATTACTCTCATACCTTGTTTTGTAGCGTTTCTGCCCATGTGGGAGAAGCAATCTGAGGGAAATATGAAAAAAGATCTTTTAGGAGTATTTTCATCAGTATTTTAAGGACAAAGTGCTTGCAAGTAGAGGAGATTTTGCTTACCGACGGATGCAGATGCTGTGATGGGAAAATCAGAGAGCACACCATCGACAGAGAAATTTCCATTGTCCACAAAAGATAGATACTCAGACACTGGATCGTAACTGTAGTCGTGTGCAATATCGACATCATTTGCAAAACCTGACGCAAAAACTTCCAATCCAGCTTTGTGAGCATCTTGCACTAAGGATGATGTCTGAGGAAGCAAGTACTGCTCGTCATTGAGCGGCAATATGTAAGACTTGGGAACAAGAATCCCTGAAGCAAACGTCTTGACAAAAGTTAGGTTACTCAAGATAGAACCGTATGTTCGGTTTGTTGTTGGCTCGAACTCCTCTTTCTCGAGAAACCGGAACACAAAACTCGGTCCGTTACGCCCGAAACGTCCAGCAATTTTCCTAAAGAAGTTGACTTCAGGGGAAGAGATGAAGTCAATGATTACAGTTTTCGAAGCTGATACCAGAAAACTGCTCATGCTCAGATTATGCTCAGCATAGAACGCGTCGTGCTGAACATTTAACCAGAAACCTTGTGGTTTCAGCGCGTCTACATCTTGAACCGTCTGAATCGAGTATCCATTTCCATCGAATTTTTCCGACCGAGAGAGTATACCTCGGATCACTGCAACAGGTGAGAACAAATGTGAGAAATTGCAGGGAGAAAAACAACCAAATTGGTTTTTCTACAAAAGCAGTGATCGAGTCATGAACACTTACAGGTAACATCCTTGAGGTCTCTCAAGGAGAAATCAATGGTGAACCAACCCTGAGTAGGGACTCCATTGACGAGGTATGACTTTTGTCGATTTGGGTAAACACCATTAATAGATGAAGCATTGCTCATTGTTAAGCCAGGGAAGCAAATCCCAGCTCCATCTTTGGTTAGCTGAAGATCACACCACAGAACAACATCTGGTACACTTGTAATCATTGCGAACTTGTAAGCATCGAGGCTCGAATCTGGAAACAGTCCAGAAAATCCACCACGAGCAATCACACGAGGAAAATCACCTGACAACCCCAAAAAAAATGGTAATCAAGAAGTGATTTAATACAAGAGACTAAAAATAATTTTGAGAAGGACACTTCTATATTCAGAGACTGTCCTAAACTGGCTAAAAATACTATGTGACTGTCCTAAACTGGCTAAAAATACTATGTTTGATTATCCCAAGTTGTACTACAAATTTGGGTGACTAATTTCTATCGTTTTCTCGGAAAACAAAGAGCAAAGAAAGAGAGGCAGTGAGAGAACTCACCAGTGAGCGTCAGCCATGGACTTTTAGATTTCTGAGCATCGATTTGAGCAGCAAGCAGCTGAATTAAAACAACACCACAGAGTAAAAGCGAGGAAGCTCGTAACCCTCGCATTGTCGGATTACCTTGCCGGGAATTCGTCGTAACCTGCTTTTATACTCCCGCCGGCGACTTGACCGGCTTATTTCTTCTCGGAGAGCGAGGCGAGATTTGAGAGAGAGGTGGATGAGAGAGGTCTTCTAGTTCTGGCTATTTCGTTTGTGGGATTCTTTCTCATTTATATGATCGTTGATTAAAACTAAAATAATTAAATTAACATTAGAAAAGCTTCTGATGATTTATTTCTTCTTACAAGTGTATTTAATTCTTTAAGTACTTATCATGAAATGATTTTCCAATAGTCTACCACAATTACGCGTAATCACGTATTTTTTGGACCGTCGAGGAGCCGAGATTTTGGTTGGTCGGCTTCAGCTCTCAGCTGGTGTTGCTGAGCTCTTTGTTCCTCGGACTTTGACAATATTATACATTTTTTTAGTAAAAAAAGAGTATTTTTTTACTGTTATAATTAGAATGGAGATATCAAAAATAGTAATTGTAGTAGCATGTTGTCTTTGTTTACTTGAATCTATTGCAAAACAAGACCAAAAATCTGACATGGTTAAAAATTAGCTCTAGAGCTCAATTATAATTTAACAATGATAAAATATAATATATTATCATAAATATATAGAACACCATATAGAAATATATCGATTTTTCTGGATTTTACTAATTCCATTTACAAATAATGTTTATGATATTGTAACAAATATAATTAAATTAACGTTTGCATTATTTTTGAAACAAGTAAATTGAAAGTACTAAAGTTGATACTATACTATAGACAGGTTTTTAAAAGTTCAATATTAAGTAACTTGTAAAGATCATTAATTAATATGGACAATTGGGTCCCTTAACTAATAAATATGATGAATTGTACATTTGCATGCATTGACATTTATCAGTTACTATAATTCATGTTTGCTTTTGTATACACAAGTAGGCTATATTAAAATTAGAAGAAAAATATAATTTGAAAACAACAAAACATGCTTTTAAACCAACTATTGTAAACAATGTAAGAAATTTTAACCTTTTAAGTTTGAAAAAAGTAAGAAAATTGAAAGAACTAAAGTTGATGCTATACTATAGACAGGTTTTTAAAAGTTCAATATCAATTATTTATAACTTAAAGTATTTTTGTCAGATAATTCGGATTATGATCTGAGTCTCTTTTAGGATTTATTTATTTGGTAATCACAACATTAAAGACAAATAAGTAGAAAGAGACGAAGCTTTGGTCGGCGGCTCGGCGCGAGCAAAAAACTGAATAAAAGTGGTGAATGAAGAATCAACAGCTAAGTCGGGTCCCACAACATGGCCGTCATGACTTATCTGTAATCGTACACGTGGCGAAGAGCAATTTGTTGGTCACTTATGAGATCAGCAAAGACGCGCAAACCTGTCACGTTAAACGTGGGGCCGTTGTTTGCTGTAAAATAAACCGCAGCTTTCGAAAATCTTTTTAATGATTCTAAACAAAAATTTCATGTAGGAAAGTTTCTCATTAGGATGTTGATGTGATTGTTGTATACATTTTAGAATAATTGTTTTAATTGACTTTCAAAAATATTTACTATTATTACTCTGCCAACTTCCAAGATTAATTAATTAATTAGGCTCGAAAAATAAAGAAAAGGCTCTCCAATGATGTTGACCTCAATCTTGTAATTATACGTTTCTGAGTAACACATTTTTATATCATTTTCCGAGTAAAATATTTATCTGGTGTAGGACGGTTGAATAGACGACCAACATACCTGGCTGTCTTCAAGATTATGAAAAACTTAAATTGTTTCCCCCTCCTAAAATGATTGGACCTTACAAAACATATATCAAATATTGGCACGGACTCTTACGAACACACATGATTTATTTACACAGAACGATATTTTTGGTTATAAAAATAAAAGTAAAACTAATCGAATGCACGAATAGATTAAAACACATCATCCTTAACAAGGTTCAGTTCTTCCAATTTGCAATTTAGAACTACATTCAGAAACAGATCTAGTAGAAACAATAAACACTATACCACTGATATAAACGAATTTCAAGAGTTTTCTTGACTTAATGCTCAATTTTGCAACATGGATTCTTCAGAATAAGGAGTCAAATCCTATACAAGTTTAAATATAAAGTAAATCATTTAGAACCCTTAATACCATCAAGGTATCAACGTCAAATATTCAATGCATCGTCGTCTTATATAGATTGTTCAATCTTCACATAAACACGGCAAATAAATCTTCAAATTAGATTCACGTATATGATGCTATGACACTATAAAGCATAGATTCACTCCACTAACTTGTACCTAATTAGCTTTTTCCAAAAAAAAAAAAACTTGTAGCTAATAACATGTCACAACCAATCAAATGACACTAACTAATAATTTTACCTGTTTTCGTATAACAATAACGAAGATATCCAATAAAAATTGATATAATTTTCAAGATTGCTTGGAAACAAACACAAGTTGGTAAATAGCCACTAAAATCCAAAAGAAAAAAAAAAATGAAAACCATACAGAAGTTGGGCATGTGCATCACTGTGCATGTAGTTCTACATGTGCAGGACATTTATTCTTTTTTTTTTTTGTTGTCATCATGTATACTTATAGAAGCTAAAAGAGTGAGATTTGCAACATGTTACATTACATACACTTTGTTCTTCGATTTTGTTAAAAGTTTCCATGATAATCTTTAGATACTTGTGGGCATTCAGATTGTTCAATTACTTCTGGACCTTTGGTTATGTCGATTTGTGACATTTTAAAAAGAAGATTATACATAACCAAGCTTTATTCGAGTTGGTTCCATCAGGCGTGACAGGATTTGGTTGATTATTTATCCATCTTAAGTTCTGAGTTAATGTAAACAAAATATAAATAAATAATCCAGAAACCAATATAAATTAATTGATACAGTATTACAATACAAGATTATGTTTTTGACGCCAATATATACAACCTCTCGATATTAAAAACAAAAAAAAAAGGTTTCGATACTAAACCATGCTGCTTGAAAATTGGTGACCATTGAATACATGTGCATCCTAATTCATAAAGCCCAAAATAGTGGAGCATCCAAGCATGTTAATTATGGGTTTGGCCTTGTGATGGGAAGGAAGGAAGTAATGAACTCTTGTCAATTGTCATAAGGTAATTTACACACATTATTTCTAAATAGTATTGGCCTAAAAATTTGGAGTCTTTTGAAGTCTTTTGAAATGGGCTGAGAGTCAGCGTTGACGTCAATGAACCCGTTAAGACATGTCGTTAGTAGAGATTTGATGTCCTAATTTATACTACCTTTCAATATTTTACCACTCCAATTTTCAACATCAACCATACAACCTTTCTAGCATAATGTTGTAAATTGTGAACCTAGAATCGTTACCTATACAAATTAAAAATTAAAAATGTTGAATACAATCTAACTATGGTGTAAATGCAGACGGCTACAAATGTGAGATGTCAAGAGAAGTGACACGTAGACAAGTCGTTACACCGTGAGGTCAGCGTCCTATGTCGAGGTGGATACACATCCCTTCCACGTGTATCCATCACAGAGCGAGTTTCCAGAACCTAATGGTATACTTTCGCGCGTGACGTTGATCCTCAAAAATTAAGCATTCAATGCCAATGAGCCCTTTTTGTCATTCACACGAAACATAAAAACTCGTCCTTTTTTGTTGTTTCCCTCGCTCTCTATTCACGGCTTTGTTATTTGCTCACACGAAGCACAAAATTCATCTTTTTTCCCCTTCATCATCTTCTTCGTCTCGTTGAGTTTGCTTCACGTGACCTAGTTTATCTTTTGCACGTTGCTGTTTAGTTCCTCAGTCTCGGTCACTTCCACACCGATATCGATGTTGTAGCGAGGAATTCAACGCCGAATTTCCTTCACTCGAGGTTAGTGGCGAATTTCCGTACATTGGGACTATCTTTGATCTTTCGAGATTAGTGTTGGATAATACAATAGTTTGCGTGATGGAGTCGTACATTATCGTGATAATGGGTCGGTTACCCAGTTTTGTCCTATTGTTATTGATCGCTTTCTCTTGCTATGTAAAGGACAAATTTTTCGACTCGGTGATATTATTTTGGGTTTTTTCTTGGCCACAGAATTAGTTCGTCAATAGTTACCTGAAGCTTAGAGTGATCCGTTTTCAGGGAGAATCGAACAGAGGCTTCTGGGTGAATGGTAAACGAGGAGATGTCTGGGTTCGTGGGTGTTGTCGTTTCGGATCCATGGCTGCAGAGCCAGTTCACACAACTCGAACTTCGAAATCTCAATTCCAAGGTTTGTCCTTTCTCTCTTTCATTGTTGGTTTTTTGTATACACCGTTTGATCTTTGTTCAATTGGTTTTGTGTGTTGTATAGTTTGTATCGTTGAAGAATCAGAGTGGAAAGATCACCATACAAGACCTCCCTCCTCTATTGGTGAAGCTCAAGGCACTTAATTCAACATTCAAGGAGGACGAAATCAGGGATATTCTGTGTGAATTGAGTTTTGATTCAAGCAGTGATGTGGGTTTTGAAGAGTTTCTCAAGGTATGTTGGATCTTTTGGTGTTTCTTGGTGAATTCGGGTTTTGGATTGAGTATATGAAATACATTGTGGTTTTGGATTGATCCCTAATGTGCAGATATATCTCAGCTTACAAGGTAAAGCAGCTGAGATCTCTGGTGGTCATAAGAACGCATCCTCGTTTCTTAAAGCTAGTACAACGACACTTCTCCACACTATACACCAGTCGGAGAAGGGTTCTTTTGTTCAACACATCAACAGATATCTTGGTGATGACCCTTTTCTGAAGCAGTTCCTTCCACTTGACCCAGATTCCAATGAGTTGTATGAGCTTGTGAAAGATGGTGTGCTTCTTTGGTAAGGTGCACATTCTTACATTTAGAGTCCATCAACACACAGAGTGAATTTGATTATGGATTTCACTCATTTCTATTCCTTTCTTTCCGGCGCAGTAAGCTCATAAACGTAGCAGTTCCCGGGACTATAGATGAACGAGCGATCAACACGAAGAGGGTACTTAACCCGTGGGAGAGAAATGAGAATCATACGCTTTGTCTCAACTCTGCGAAAGCTGTTGGATGCACTGTTGTTAATATTGGGACACAGGACCTGGCAGAAGGACGGGTATGCTTGGTCTGATCATTGTTCAGTGTACATTTGATATGCATTGTTCTGACCTGCATGGAGGTTTAATGATGTTTTTGCAGCCTCACCTGGTGCTCGGATTGATTTCACAACTCATAAAGGTCTGTACTCATCCACTTGTCCTCTGTGTGTATCGGACTATTCTTTTTGTTCTGAATTTATTTGACTAGATAGTGTTGGTTACTGCAGATTCAACTGCTCGCTGATCTCAATTTAAAGAAGACGCCTCAGCTTGTTGAGTTGGTAGAGGACAACGATGTAATTGAGCTACCAATCACATTGTCACTCAAGTATATCGTCTTGTAAATTATAATTGTAACAAGTTTCTCTCTGTTACAGGATGTTGAGGAGTTGCTGAGATTACCCCCTGAGAAAGTTTTACTGAAATGGATGAACTTCCATCTTAAGAAAGGGGGTTTCAAGAAAACCGTCTCAAACTTTTCTTCGGACTTGAAGGTATCTACCTTCTCAGAGTTTAACTTAGAGGAAACCTTCATCTTTTGCTTATTTATCTCTTTACCTAGGCGGATTAATGATTGTATTTACGTGCTACTGTTTCTTCCAGCATGCAGAAGTAATATCAGTTCTTGGATAAGAGAAATAATGTGAACGATCATATAAGTCATAAAAGAAAAAGATTTTTTTGAACCGCATCAAGTTTTTTTCAATGGTAAAGCGTGTTCGGGTAAATATGCAGGATGCACAAGCCTATGCTTACCTGCTCAATGTTCTCGCACCTGAACACTGTGACCCGGCTACACTAGATTCAAAGGAGTCTCTTGAGAGGGCTGAACTGGTTCTCAATCATGCAGAGAGAATGAACTGCAAACGATACTTGAATGCTCAAGAGATTGTTGAAGGATCTCCAACTTTGAACCTCGCATTTGTGGCACAAATATTCCATGAAAGGTTTGTGATAGACTTTCATCTGTCAAAATGTTCATAGTCCTATTTGATTAGGCTGGTGACAGTTTACTCAAAAAAAAACCTGTTGTTTTAAGTTATTCGGGACAAAGAAAATTGGGAGTGTTAATGGTAAAAGAACGGACACAGTCTTCATACAATGCTATTATCAATGATTTCATATGCTTTTTACATGAAATCCCTTTACTTGGAGATATTTTGCCAGTTTTGATTTTAAGCGTTTTACGTTCTCTATGCACTGAGTTTTACTCTACCTGTCTGTACCTGTTGCAGGAATGGTCTAAGTACGAATGGTAAGTATTCATTTGCGGAGATGATGACCGAAGATGTACAGACTTGTAGAGATGAACGATGCTACCGGCTATGGATCAACAGCCTCGGGATTGAAAGTTATGTCAATAATGTGTTTGAAGATGTTAGAAATGGGTAAGCTTTATTTTGTCGTTTTAGTAAAGCAACCAAAAAAGAAAAAGAACTGAAAACGGTTTTGGTGCTGAAGCGTTTTCGTTGGTTCTATTTACTAATTTGCTGCAGATGGATTCTCCTGGAAGTTCTTGACAAGGTCTCTCCTGGGTCAGTGAATTGGAAGCATGCTTCCAAACCGCCCATTAAGATGCCATTTAGAAAAGTAGAGAACTGCAATCAAGTCGTAAAGATTGGGAAAGAGCTCAAATTCTCACTCGTAAATGTAGCTGGAAATGACATAGTTCAAGGGAATAAGAAGCTCATTCTTGGTAATCATTACTGCAGTTTCTTTGTTGCTTGATGCAAGAAGATGATCGTCTTACAAGACAGAGACATATGTTTTTTTTTCTGGTCTCAGGTCTGTTGTGGCAGTTGATGAGATTTCATATGCTCCAACTTCTCAAGAGTCTGAGATCGCGGACACGAGGTAAAGAAATGACTGATGCAGATATCCTCAGCTGGGCCAACCGGAAAGTAAGAACTATGGGGCGAAAATCGCAGATCGAGAGCTTCAAGGTTCGTTTCTTCATATCAACTTCAAGCACTTATCTTATAAAATATGTCCACCATCACTTTCTAGTGAATGTGAATCAAATTGAGTTTCTTCAGGACAAGAGTCTATCGAACGGGTTATTCTTCCTCGACCTTCTATGGGCTGTTGAGCCAAGAGTTGTAAACTGGAATCTTGTCACCAAGGGTGAAACAGGTTCACTACTTTCTTTACTAGACTCACTCTAGTTACTTTCTCAGTCTTAACTCAATCAAGCTTTTTTTTGTTTTGTGTGTGTATGGTCGTTGAAACATACAGATGACGAGAAGAGGCTGAATGCTACGTACATAGTAAGCGTCGCAAGAAAGCTCGGTTGTTCGGTTTTCTTGTTGCCTGAAGATATCATGGAGGTAAGAACCGAGATTTATTGGTGATTTTACCTGAAACAGCAGTTACTTAGTAGAGTTAATGATGAGATGCTAATTGGGATGTTGTGACAGGTGAATCAGAAGATGATCCTAATTTTAACGGCGAGTATAATGTACTGGAGTCTTCAGAAACGCTCACACTCATCGGAGAGTTCGGATTCGTCGTCAACTGATCAGAGCACAACCACGACGTGCACCAGCACAGACGCGTCCCCTGCTCCATCTGTCACGGCAGAGGACGAAGTTTCCTCATTGAGCGGCGAAGTCTCGAGCTTGGCCGTTGAAGAAAACGAGGCTGATGTGGTTTCAGACATCCCCACTGCCTCAGAGGACACACCCAACGGATAGAGAGAGAGAGAGAGAGAGAGAGAGAGAGAGAGGAGACGAATATCTTTTGAGAGAGCAAAGGAGCTTTTGTTAACATACTCTTGTAATCTGTATGTGCGTCTCAACACATGTCTGGCATCTTGCGCATTCTACCTCCTTAGAGAGATGTCTATAGAATAGATTCCCGGCTACAGGCAGAGAGTTAGTACCACACGTCTCCAACGAAAAGAAAATTTTGGACTTTTTTTTAGCTAAATGGTATATATCATAAAATATATACAAAGAAGAAACTTTAACAAGGTGTTAGATTGGAGAAAACTAAAATTTTCATTTAAAGAAACCAGAAAACATCGCAACAAAAGTACGAACGTGATTGATAGGACCAATTTTTTTTTATTTGAACTTTATATAATAAGAGTTTTCATTAGTTTTTGTATTACTGGATTTGTTTTTTCTTGTTTCTAAAATTAACCCTGCTTTAAAAAAAAACGTTTTATGAAACTACTAGTATGTAAAACACCAATCATTATGATGTTAGGAAAAAAAAAAAGTAAAAACACCAATTAGAATGGGCCTTAATTGCATAAGACATACAAGTTCAAGTGTTGAGAGTAGGTATAGCTACGACCTCTTTGGTTCTCTTTTACGGTTTTACCGGTGTAAATTCATGCAACAGTGTAAATTCTTGGAATTTTTTTTCCCCATTTAGAAGAATAAATAAATTTATGAAGGTCTTTATATGTTAATTCTTGGAGTTTTAGCATTCCTTCAATGCAATCCATTTCCATTGTACTAATCTAACTCTCAATTGTGTAATATCCGTAATCTTCGTTTTTTGTTAACAAAATTGACATGAAGTAATCCTTTACAACAAAAAAAAAAGTAAATGCACTAGATAACCTAAGTGCTGTTCATATATGGGAAAAAACACTTTTGCAGTACTGTATAATTTACAATATACCAACGTTACCCCTACGTCTCTATAATTTCTAAATGATCATGCACGATATTATATCAGAGATATTAATTTAATATTTTATAAAATTTCGAACACTTTCGCTGATTCTTTTTATTCTTTTTCTTCCGGCGACTACTATTTATCCTCTTCTTCCTCCACTTTCCCTTTTATAACCTCCTGTTCTTGGATCTTCCACACCCGCTCCACCCGATTCATCATCACCAAATCCATCTGTTCAAATTCTCTCAAATCCACCGGCGCCGATCGTAAACCCGAACCACCTCTGCCTCCGCCTCCTTCTACGCTTAATTCGAATCCTCAACCGCAATTTTCACCTTCTCTGCCGGATTCGGATACAACCACCGCACCGCTTCCATCTACACCAAAAACAACAATAGCACCGCCGCCTCCAGCGATAATATTGGCATCTCCGCCAAAAAATACGCCGAGCTAACGTATATATAAAGTGTGTATCTATTTGAATTACTCCTATAATTTTATTACTAGATTACTAACAATACATATAGAGTGTTATATGTTTTTGTAGCACACTAACTACAAAAATAACACCTATAATAATCTAGATAATTCATTATTGTTATCAATCTAACATATTTTTTACCTTGTTAATTATAATGTTAGACGTTAATTTTATATGTATTATGCTAAGTATACCAATAACATCTTTGATCATCTATATAACTCATTATTATTATCGATTTTCCATATTTTGTACCTAGTTAATTATAATGTTAGACGTTAATTTATATGTATAATTGATGTAAGCTAAGTATTAGCAAGATAACAAAATATGTAGTATAATAACAAGTTATGTAGTTGTATAATTTATATGCTAACAAAAGAAAGATGATTAGAGAGAAACTTCATACAGGGAATGAAGACTCGTAACAAAGGAAGAAGAGAGTAAAGAGTAATAACACCTTCAAAATGTCAGAGCAATGTCTCACCAATTTACTGTTTTTCCCATTTAGCAAATTTTGACCAAATTTTAGATTTTCTAGCAAATTCGCTAAAAAAAATGATATTTGATTAGCGAAAAGACAAATTTACCCCTCACAAAATCTGGGCCTCGCACGGATCCGAAACAGATCACTGGGACACGAACACGATCGTCAATCAATCATCTTCTTCCTCGACGCCAAAGGAGCTTCATTTTCAAATCTGTGAGAGATCTCTGATACTTTTTCCTCCTCTCTTGGGATTAGCCTTTCTCTCTTCTTCAATCGGATTGCCCCGATCGCATTGATTTTGCAACATATATTCACGCGTAATTGATTGTCACAGGATAATCTCATTGGGATCAGGACCAGACAATGGCTTTTCTTGTTACATCCCTAATTTTCGCTTTAGTCGGAATCATTGCTTCAATATGCACTAGAATCTGCTTCAACAAAGGCCCCTCCACGAATCTGTATGTTTGATTCCTCTCTTTTTTTTTGGCTTCTTCTCCGCAATCTTAACCAATCATTCGACTTCGGTATGTGTTTGATCGATTGCTTCGTCAAGGTTAATGTAGGAAGTTTGGTTCTCCGGTTTCAACTGAGTAGCTCAAATCATTATTATTATCTCCTTGCGCTTAGAATCGAGAATTTTTAGACGAAATAATCTCCTCATTGACTTTTGGGGAATCTCCATACTAATTTTACTTTTTGAATTTGCTCTTTCCTGTGATAGTTTCTTCATTGTAAACAAGAAGTTTCCCAATTCCAACTCTTGTGGTGTTAAAGTGACTGCCTTGTTTCTGCCTTCTTCTTTGCTTTGACACACATTTTGACAACCATTCTTCGTGTTTTTTTTTTGTCTTCTATGAAACAGGCTACATCTTACCTTGGTCATTACAGCGACTGTCTGCTGTTGGATGATGTAAGTTTATGTCTGAATTCTGATGCACACTTATCTTTCCTTTGCATGCTTGCCACAGGTTTGCATTTATAGCCAGCCATGGTTCATCTTTTGTTTTGTATCCCGGCCAATTAATTGTTTCTCACCTTTAGCCAACCCTTTCCTGTTTGATTATTTCCTCATCTCGTTCTACTTCAACCATCAAACCATCAAGAGAGAGATCCTTCTAGACTTTACTACTTCCGATTGTCTTGTGGATGGAAGGATGTAATATCTCAACAGTTTATAGTTGGAGTCTTGGAGATGAGTCATATCTTTGGTAAACTTATCTGAAGTCGATGAATTAGCATTCATGTCAGAGAAAGCTCCACAACATGAACATTGTTTGTGTCTGACCAGTGTCCCACGTTTTCCTATGTGTTGTCATCCTATGGCTCTTTGTCACATTTTAGTGTGCTTAGCCATTTCGGAAATGTCATTTAATATGATTGATTCGTTATCTTATATCTTCGCATCACTTTTGTTTCTTCATTTTGGCAGGTGGGCAATTGTATACATTGCGCAGATGAAGCCTCTCATTGTCCCTATCCTAAGCGAGGTAGAGTAGAAACTGTCTACTCAACACAAGAACCCATGTTCTCAAATTAGGAAACCAATGCACAAATTTGAGTAAGAACCTCCCGGGTGCTGTTTCTGTATCTTTTTTAAACATATCGGTTTTACCGTTTGTAATTCTAATCTCGGTGTGGAACAACAAAACTTTTCCCCTCTTTACTGTTGAATCTCTTGTCTCTCATTCTTTTCTTAAACAGTCTTCATAATACTCAAAGACTTTACCAGAGAGTGAGTGTATTGTTGATGAAATAAATCTTTGCGAGAATACTCCGCCACTTATCTATCTTCATCGTCTACCAGGTATTTTGGGATTTTTTTTGATATTCTTGGCAACTTTCTATCAAATGGCAATAATCCAAGTTCTTGTGTAATTCTATTGAAATAATTGTGAGCTCCAAAAATGCCTGAGGTCTGATCTCCTACAAAATGTATTAACTTGAGTTTTGACGGAAAAAATACACATTTTAACTACCACACAAAAACACTCTTAACTACCATTACACAAGAACAGGAAACAACAATATTTTTTAAGACAACCCCAATTCCATCAGTACTTGTAGCCTTGGTAGATCTCGCCTAAAACAATTGTGCTGTATAGAATTCTTCTGCATTGCAACCTAAACACCGTAACAAATTGCAATTCTCTTGCTCTTTAAGGGGGCTGAATCGATGCTAGTTCTAAGCTGGGAGTAGTGTTTTCGAGGTCTTGCCTGTTATAGGAAGTAATCAGGGGCAGGCTTTTTGGCGGGAGGCCCTCTCGAGTCCTGCATGTAGAGTATACGTCAGTCTATTGAACTGCTCATCATGAATCAGAACGAGAATTAAGATATTACTTAAAGGGTCATTACCTGCTGTGCTGCATCGAATACACGGAATTCTTTATTGAGATTTTCGTCGAGCTCTAGAATCGAAGCCACATTACCGCATCTGGAGCACAATCGAAATAGGAGAAAATTCAAAAACCAAGCTATAAGGGAAAAGGATATATAGACTGAAATAGACGGTTATGAGTATCTTATTTACCTATAACAGTAATTTGGGGCTGACCACACTGTCACAATCTGGCTATCGAACATCCATTTATAACCCTCCATAACTAGTTGATGCGCTCGGCCTATGTAGTCTATGTTGTTTGTGTGGTTAAAAGACGAGACAACACTGCCGCCAAAAAGAAATCCAGCACCACGTGGACTCAATCCCCAGCCATCAACAATATCTTCAGGATCAGACCATAGGAGGTCACACATGGCACCATCATGTGGTACTTCTTGCTTCCGGTCAATCGTCCTGATCTGCCATTAACGTATGGGTTCGTCAGTTAACACATTCTAGTTAAAACTTTAGATTTATATCAGTAGAGAGAGCTCTTTTATCAACCTGATCAAGAGTCATAATAGCTGGAGAGAGACCGCCATGAACACAGAATATCTTGTTCTCAACAACAGCTGAAAGACTTTTGTACATATAAAATATGGTTTAAAGAAGCCGCATCATTCCAAAGTAAGAGAACCCAAAAACCGATAAAGATATTCTGTGAGTACCTCATGTAGTCAAAAATGTCAGTACAGTATCTCCAGACATTCACAGAGCCATATTTACGCACACACTCATCATAAAATCCATAAACCTACTACAAGCAGACTGTGTAAATAGTCTGAATATATGTACACAAAATCGAATGTTTTCGATGAGACTGCATTCACCTGTGTGATTTGCCTGCTTTCGTGGTTTCCTCTGATGAGAGTTATACGGTCTGGATATCTAACCTGAGAATATCAAAGCAACCCACTTAAGTGATTCTAAAACCCATTTAGGAGAAGAGATTATAAAAGCAAACAGGAACCAGAACAAAGTAAACGCCAGATTGAGTGATACCTTGAGAGCGAGTAGAAGTAGAAATGTCTCAACCGAGTAATATCCACGGTCAACAAAATCTCCAAGAAACAAATAGTTGGTCTTAGGGCAATCACCCCCAACTTTAAAAAGCTCCATCATGTCATAGAACTGCCCATGGATGTCACCACATAACTATTCCAGAGGAAAGAAAAACAAAATTCAAAGGATTAGCAATTCGAGTTAATCATAAGAATAGAAATGGTATCTACTATCTAGTGGCACTTAACATGCTGCAACTTCACTGCCCTAGAAATCTTTGGACTTGCACAAAATATCAAAGGCAAAGATCTGCTGAACTATCAAAATTAAGATGCCCGAAATCCCCGCGCCGAGTTTCTTAAGATTTCTTGAGTTATGAGCTCATAATTCTACTCTTAGGATAAAATAAAAACCATTCTTTATAGAAAACTGGAGATGAATATCGAATCCCAGATCGAGAAGTAGGGTGAGCAAGAACTTACAGTGACAGGGGCATCGACTCTTTGAACATTACTCTCTTCAACGAGGATTTCCATGGCTTTGAGGCAAAGAGCTTTCACCTCCGATTCGCTCAATGGTTCGCAGCGCTTCAGCTGTTCTATTTGCCGGTCTAGGTCTGACATTTCTAAACACCCTCTTCTTCTTCCTCTTGCTACTCTTCGGCGACCAAAGAATCCTGAGACGATCCTTAATCTTACAAATCAGAAGAAATCAACCAAATCGCCCGCCAAAAATACTGCGAAATTCGCTTCTCGAAATGTAGTTTTAGTTTCGTCTTCTTCCCGGGAGAGCTTTTCTCCTCTCTCCGCAGGGGGTAAAGGTTTCTCTCTCCTTTCACAATGTTTTTAGATTATATTCAAATCCGCCCCACTTCTTTTCTAAAATTGTGCATTTAGGCCTGAATGTTTTAAAGATTACATTCCAAACCAGCTTCCAGCTCACGAACATGGACCCAAATTCTGATTTATTTAACTTTATAAGGCCCGCCCCGCGTACAAATGAAGCCTTCGTAAAACTCCACGTGCATCACGCGCGGGTAGAGTTCGCACGCGCGCCACATCAGTGATCGGGAAATGGAGATTGATCGGCCAATTCAAAACTCGATCCGACTGGATTGATCGGCGACGATGGAGAGAAACGTCGAGAAGATGCTGAACAGAGTTTCGATGGTCTTCATAAGCATCGGAACAGCGATAATGGTGATTATGATTCTCCAGACGCCGAAAACATGTATCCCACCAGAAGCTCCATCGAAACCACATACGCATTTTCCGAGATCCACCTGCGATTCCTCGCCTCGCCAGCATGTTCCTCTCTCCAAGAAGAACGCTAGAATCTGGTCCTCTAAGGCCTGGAAATCGCGTCTCTCCTCCTTCTCCACCTATTTCCTCCGATTTCGCGATCTAGGTTTCCTCCACAATCACACCAAAGCTCTCTGCCTCTCCGCCGGCGCTGGACACGCTCCGATGGCTCTGTCCCAGATCGGATTAGCTGACATTACCGCCGTCGAATTGGTCGATTCGCTTCCTCTTGTCAGAAGAGCTGATCCTCATAACCTTCCCTTTTTCGACGGTGTCTTCGATTTTGCCTTCACCGCACATTTAGCTGAAGCTCTGTTTCCGTGGAGATTCGTGGAGGAGATGGAGAGGACGGTGCGCCGTGGTGGGTTTTGCGTAGTTGCGGTTGATGAATGTGGTGGAGACGATGTTAGGGACATTTCTAGGCTTTTCCATAATTCGAAGCTCGTTGAAGTTGCTAATGTTACCTTGGAAGGATCCAAAAGGACTAGTTTACTATTGAAAGTTCGAGACTCTCCGACATGAGGTGCTTTGTCTTCTTCTCTTTCGATTCCGTTGATTGGAGTCTTAGAGACTGCATTATATCTCTATCATTTCACATGTTCTTGTTGTTGAGGATGGTTATGGAGCTAAAAATCTCAACTTTGTTACTTCTCTTTCATGTCAAATTTGAGTTGTGAGATTTGTCTGTTGGGTTTTGCTTCCAGTTTGGTAAAACAAGAGTAGCTTGATGATATATGTCTTTGTATGCAGGAGGATCCATAGATTAGGAGTGGACATTTGTTCAAAGGCCATACATACTTCATTTGACTTGCTAGAGCAACGTTAATGGAAGCTGCAATGTTTGTTGCGAATTCAAGATCCTCAACAAAAGTTTTCTAGATGTGGATATCTTTAGCGTTGAAATTGGGCTCTTGACTCTGATCTAAACATTTAGGAACCTTGATCGCTTTTGAGAGAAGTAAAGAAATTTTTAAAAAAATTCAAGAGTGTGCTGCATCTGTGTCTGAGAGTTCTATTTTAGGAGTGACGATTCTTCGTTCACTCGAATGTATTATTTGTTGAATAAAAATTAATTCTTTTTGTTTAAGGCTCTTACTAAAGATTATTTGAACATATATTTTGTTACACTATTAATTTAATACATTAACTAACCAAAATAAAAATCTAAATGTTGTTATCAAAGTTCATACATATATAAAGCAACTCAGCAATTGATTTAGCAATGATAACTAACACTGTAAAATTGCATTTTGAAATGAAAATAACTGAAAAAGGCTGGTACAAACAGAAACGAACAAAACATATACTACTCCACATAGAAGCTTTTCTATAGAGCTGCAACTTATACTTATACCTTACAGATTTTGACAAACAAAGAAAACATATATCTCATTGTACTGGTAAATTCTCTAAAACGGCTACTTTAGGCAGAAGCTTCGCATAGATCTATTATCAGCCTAAAGCGGCTAAGATCATTTACTTCACTGTAGGATACCTTTAGTAGTAAGCAGTCTTATCTTCATTGATACCGGCATAGATCTTGGCGCAGTACTCAAACAAGCTGCCATCAAAACACCGCCTAATCGCTTCTTTTGACAAAAACCCTTCTTCATCCCTCGCTAGCAAGTACAACAATCCCCACTCTATTTTGCATGCGACCCTAATAAGTTACATATACAAACCACATCAATACTCTAGATCAATGTACATTCATTCAAAGAAACTAAGGTTAGTTAAGTTAATAAGGTAGGGCTCATCATGTGGCAATAATATATTGTACCATCCGAAAATGTCCCATGCATCACGTTGTCCTTCTGTCATGTCCCATAGTTCTCCAAGACTCAGTTTGTCTGGCAAGGTTTTCGCATATTTGCTAAATATCAACTCAAGATTCACCGGCATAAACCTGCGAAACGTAAGGGTGTTATAGAGCAATATGCATCGTGATTTATGACCCTATTTTTCAATATATAGTGGTCACCGACCTCCCTTCATTGTCATATGTTCTTGAGTCACTTCCATGCTTTGACTTGTGAATGTTGTGTATGTATATAGGGAAGAACGGCGAAGGTAACCATCCCTAATTTATCAGAGCCAAAGACCAAAAAAATGAACATCATCAATCTAGGCCGATCGGTCTCAATAATGCACGAGTCTAGAGTACAATCATTAATCAAATTTATACGAGATAATATGTTGGAGGAGGATGAGAGTTGCTACCGGAAGAGTAGCATAGCTCAGGGCCAGGTTGATTATAGCGGCTATGATAAGCGACCCAATGATATTAAAACCAAGCATTCGCAGTCCTATTCACAGGTGTTGGAATCAAACTGTCATACATATACTAATAAAAAACATGAAACTGAAAGATGTATATATAATACAATCTATATATGTATAGATGTATACCAGAGTAGGTCTCCCAAGGGTAGATGATGCCATTATCATCTAAGTCAAAGAAGGCGACATGTTGCTGAAGAACACTAAGTCCGTAATTCTTATGTCCCGGGGTTCCGTACGGATGTTCTCTGTCTGGTGCTTGCAGTGCTCTTGGCATATCTATGCATTTCATTATATGTCATAAAATCATATATACATTTACACATATGCTATATCATATCCATCAAGGCATCAACAATCACATATATATATATATATGATACATTAATTATCTAGGAAAATATGCATATATATAATGTTTGGGCAACTATTTTATATGTATATCTATAAAGATAATCATACTTATTTTCGTTGAATGCGTGTTATTGTGAATAGAATTATGCATGCATGTCCATGTGTAAAAACATTACTATCATAATCGTGCATAATAGAAATGGATGTTTTTTTTTTCGAAAAGTGTGATACAACAAATGGATGTTACAAATACATATGTACCAATTACACCTACAGCTATCTATATTATTGAGTTAGCTACTATATAAATAGATATAGATATATGCATATGTATATACATATATATATATATATATATGTTGACACTTGACAACAATTAATTAGGATGTAATGATAAAGAGAATAAGGCGTTACAAGGTTTAGGAAGTCTATCATCCATGTCAACACGAGCACGGCGATGAAAAGTGACCGGAGCAAAGGGAGCCACCGTAGCCATTGCGTCTCTCTCCATCATCTCTGTCGTCGTACTCATCTCTCTTTATCTCTCTCTCTCTCTCTAGATTGAGTGCAATGTGTTTTTTTTTAATAAAACTAATTGAGTGAGAGTGCAATGTGTGCGTGTGTTTTAGAGCAAAGTGAGAATGATCTAGTAATAATGATGATTGGTGTGCGTGGCGGACATGCACGCGCCGACGAATGCAGCGGTTGACATCTCTTTCCTTTTCTTTGACGCGCCTCTCCTCTCTCTCTTCCTCTTTTTTACACTTGACATGACTCTCACGACACGTTTGTTTCCTTGCCTCGTCACTTTTTTTTTTCTTTCTTAAATCTGTAAATGTCACACGATGTATAAGCTAAACATAAAAGTAACCATTTTTTTTATTATGAGTTTTTATTTACGTATGTAGTTCTACTTTTGTGGCTATATCTATCATATAACCATTCAGGAAGCTTTTGAGACACATTAGATTGAAAAATATAATTGAAATAATTAGCAGACTTCACACAAATACGTTTGATTTGTACACCAAGTATGAGCCTCAAAAGTTAAATCACAAAACATTCATACATCAACCAAGTGTCATAAAATTAAACATAAAATTCAGTGACCGGCCGATGGATTTGTTAACAACTCGAGTGACTTCTTCAGATGTTCTACGGCAGTCGAGACTTCATCGAAAGCCAAAGCTCCCACAGCGAATCTAGCAGCCTTTTGTGCCTCTGCAATCTTCTCAGGCCCTGGCTGGTAGCTACTGTCGTAATGATACTTCTGAGCTTGGCTCGGTGCAGGATCTAGCACGGGAGCAATATTGACACGCCCGTTTGATGGTGAATAAGGAGGAGGAGGAGGAGGAGGAGCAGAGGCGAAGCTTGTGGAAGGAGGAGGTGCGGAATGTGGAGAAGAATAATAAGGTTCAGGGTTTTGGTAGTGAGAAGGGTAGTTGGAAGGAGTGGCTGGGAGGCTGGTCTCACTAAAGCTAGGGTAAGATTGGAAATTAGGGAGAGAATTTGGAGAAGGCTCATGTGTTGGGTAGTTTTGTGGTGGCGGCATGTGTTGTGGCGGGTCTTGGTGGTATGGTTGATGGTTGTAAGGTTGCGGGTAAGGGGAGTCTGATGGTCCAGTGGGAGGAGGACGGAGATCGTTGGAAGAGTAAGAAGACGGTGGTGGAGGTGGGACATCCGTGGGGTAATCGTTGTTAGGATTGTCATGAAACCTGGGAGGTGGACGATGTTGCGGTACTTCAGGGAAATGGTGGTGGCTAGAGTCATCATTCGAGTCATGGGGTGGATCAGGCTCTGTTCTATGATGACTTGTTATGTTCGTATCACTTGCACCAAGATCCTGTAGATGATTGAAATGCACAAACGATGAAACGATTAAGTTGATGAAGATATTCACATCTTAGAAGTTATCTACGGAAAGTACGTTCATATCCTAGACAGGTGGATGCAAATTTGTGTGTCTCTACCTAGATAGTTTTTATCAGTAAGATGCAAATTCAACTAATATTTACACCCTTGACATACTCTTCGATATTATTAAACAGAATACATGCTAGGCCAATATCTAGATATTCCCAAATAACTAAGAAGAGAAGCTTACATAAGAGCCACTAGGACCGCTTGACGGGATGGATAAATCACTATCATCATCAACAGGATCACCTGGAGTAGGCTTCCT
Source organism: Eutrema salsugineum (assembly GCF_000478725.1). NCBI lineage: Eukaryota > Viridiplantae > Streptophyta > Magnoliopsida > Brassicales > Brassicaceae > Eutrema > Eutrema salsugineum. The sequence goes on along the minus strand of NW_006256909.1, from coordinate 5,658,351 downwards.
TCCTTCTTTAATGGCTTTCCTTATGTCAGCAGCCTTCCACGCAGCATACTTTTGTTTCTGTTCAATCTGTCAATGGGAGCCATTACATGTAAATATATCAATCACCTAACACGGCTGCCTCTTAAGGTCCGACGTTTCTGTTTAAGATGTAAACTATTAAGTGAATGAAAAAGTAGGAACTCACATCAGGAGGAACCGGGCCAAACTGGCTCAGAATCTCAAAGAAGATGCTTGCAGCATAAAATGTTTTGGCAGTGCCTCTGTTACAAGCTCAACAAAATCAGTTTTGGATATTACATTAAAAGCTTCTGTACATGAATGCAGGTGTTAACACTTCTAAATTAATGGACATTAAGCGAACTACTATCAGTATCAAACCATGCATATCAGTATCAAGGCGATAGACACAGACACTCCGCAAAAGCAGAATGGTCAGAGGAAAACAGGTCAGGATAAGGCTTAAAATTGGATGCATCCAACTTATTCCTTGACCGGTTATCTTACATTCTATGTATGTGTGCGTGTGTATATATACATATATATTACTACAACTCGAAAGTTATCATTAAAAGATGCTGGAGGAACAACATGTCTGCCGACCTATGAGCTTATTGTAAATGTATGCACTTATATGCTCTTTTCAGTATTAGCAATTGCCAATTACAATACTAGACAGAGAATGAATCTGCAGAAACAGGATAATTCGACTCATCGAGCTAGTGCTGACGGTGTCCTAACAGTAATAGAAACTTACTTGTGTCGAATGTCATTCAATATGATAATTAGACATAAGACAAAGAAAAGGTATTCTTACAAGTCTGCTCTTCCTGCACGATCCTGCTTGTCTGCCTTTGCGAAGACATTTAATGCAAACCCCTCCACATGCATATTGTCATCTGGGGACGGATTCAATGATTTCTTATCCTGGAGTTACACAAATATATCGCGTTAAGAAACTGAAACTAGTCAAGAAATTTCCGCATGACGTTTGTCACAATATGGTTCATGGATGTTACATATGGATAAGAACGCACATGACAGCCATGGCATACAATTAATTAAAGGCTGAACTAGTTCACCATCAACATGCAAAAAACTACAAGAGCGTAGAGAATAGGCCACAGGAATGTATGTTCTCCCAATCACATGAAACAACCTAAGCTAAGTATAAAATTAAGCCTATCCTTACCATATACAAAACATATATTAATCAAAGTCAAAAAGAACCTGAGAATTAATAAGAACAAGTCCACTTAATCCCAAACTAGCAAAATCAGATAAAATAAATCAGACAAGCTCATAATTAAGAACTTAGAAGGGAATACCTTTTCCAGTTGATTGATGAGGGACATGAGAATCGAATTGGTGGTCTTAGTTCTCTCGCTTTGCGGAATCTTCAATCCTCGTTCCATGGCGTATAGCCGACCTAATCAATCATCGCCACAACCATAAATTTGCAAAAAAAATATTAATTAAACAGATAAATCACAAATCCATGTAGTACTCAATCGCAGGACGCGATCGTATCAGTTCATCGGGGAAAAAAAAACAATCAACTAGGTTGTCTTCAGAGAGGGAGAGAAGACAGCTCAAACTTACAGTAATAAGCAACAAGAGGTTCATGCTTCTGCAACTCATCGGCACGTTGCAGGTAAGGAAGAAGAGTCTTAGCTGGTTCGTTTGGGTTCGACATGGATTCTCTCTTCGCTAGCTTCGTAGCTTTTCTCCGATTGTAAAAGACAGACAATTAAGGAAATTTTTTCTATTTGACGCCCGCTTCTGATAGTGCGTACAAAAACGATGTCGTAAAACGAACCTTTAAAGTCCCAATCCCAAACTTCCTTTGGAAAACCCCTGGAAGTTCTTTAAGACCACCTCCATCCATAGTATACAAAGAAGCGGATCTAATCCTAATTTTAATAGTTTTTTATTCTTTTTAATGTATTAGAACTCCATTATAATTTTTTCATTAGATTAGTGTCCAATGGTAGTCTCTTAAAAGGAGACTCTAATTGTTTTTTTTTTTTTGCAATTTTTCAAATACAAACATTTTTATGAATACAAACATTATATTAATACAAATATTTTATTAATACACACATTTTATTAATACAAATATTTAATTAATACAAACTTAGACATAGAATACAGAAAAACAAAACAAAAGAGAGATGCAAATCATAACCCGGAAATAATAAGATTAGTTGTAATCTTGAATTGAACCAAAGTTATTCCACAAATGCTCAACTAAATCTTCTTTTAATTGTTCATGCGTAGTTCGAGATGCAGTGAATTCCGGATGACCATAATATTAGTGAGATTTGAAGGCATATTGGTAGAATACGTCATATCCACATGTGAAGTTCTGTTTGATTCTCCTTGTGTGAATTCTTCAATATTAGACAAACTGTACCCATCTCGTTCGTCTTCTACAATCATGTTATGAAGTATTATACAAGCTCGCATAATTTTTTCTATCTTCACCTTATCCCACATCAGAGCTGGATTTTTGACAATGGCAAACCGAGCTTGCAAGACTCCAAAAGCACGCTCGACATCTTTACGGGTAGCTTCTTGACGTTTTGCAAAAAAACATGCTTTGTCACCTTGTGGTCGGCTTATAGATTGGATAAATGTAGCCCATTTTGGATAAATTCCATCGTTGAGATAGTAAGCTAAGTGATACTGTCGTCCGTTGACAAAGTAATTCACTTTCGGAGCTTTACCTTGTAATATATCATCAAATACCGGAGAACGATCGAGCACATTAATATCATTTAAAGTACCTGGCGGGCCAAAAAATGCGTGCCATATCCAAAGATCTTCTGAAGCTACAGCCTCTAAAACGATTGTCGGTTTGCCAGATCCTCGTGTGAATTGTCCGGCCCAAGCAGTGAGACAATTTTTCCACTCCCAATGCATACAATCGATGCTTCCTATCATCCCGGGAAATCCGCGAGATTCTCCACTATCTAGTAGGCGTTGAAGATCTTCTGGTGTGGGTCTTCGTAGATACTCATCTCCAAAAAGATATATGATTCCTTCTACAAAATTTTCCAAGCAAGAAAGGGCGGTGCTTTCACCAAGCCGGAGGTATTCATCAACCGCATCAACCGCACAACCATATGCCATCATACGAATGGCTGCCGTAGATTTTTGTAGTGCAGAGAGACCGGATCTTCCGGTAGCATCTCGTCTTTGTTGAAAGAATGGAAGATGAGTAGAGAGGCCATCAACAATACGCATGAACAAAGGTTTGTTCATTCTGAAACGACGACGAAACATATAGGGTGGATATGTTGAATCTTCCCGGAAATAGTCGTTCCATAAACGGATATGGCCTTGTTCCCGATCTCTCTCAATATATGCTCTTTTTTTTTTGGTTGATCTTTGACGATTGCTCTGATTAACAAGTAGATTTTCAAATGCATTTTCATATGCATTTTCAAAAGCTTCCTCGAATTTGTCTTCAATAATTTTCTCAAAATTATTATTGGATGAAGATGCCATAGAAGATGGTTTTTTGTTATGAGAAAGAAAGATGATGAAGAGAGTTAGAAAACGATGTAGGAAGAAGAGAGTTGTAAGAAATAAAGATGATGTTGAAGAAGATGATTTGTTTGTGAGCATTTGCAATCTTCTAATATATAGACAATACGCTTGAGTTTACACCATTCATTGAATATGTGGTGGGATGAGTTGTGTGGTGTGTAATAAATTGTGCCATAAATTGTGTAATAAATTGTGTGGTGTGTACATATGAATACAGAACCACCACTTGCTAAAGACTTGGCCAAAAACATCGGATAAAAAGAAGTGGGACATAACAAATTGGGACAGAAAAAGAAGTGGGACTTAAAAACATCGGCTAAAAGTTTTTAACGGCCAATACAAAATAGCAGGCCCAAAATATAGCTAAGTACCAGTTCCAAACCTTATATTGCACAAAACATCGGCCAAAATAATAATGGTGGCCCAAACCTATATGAATATACAAATTGTAGCCATTTCTTCAAAGCCTCCTTTGTAGCCGTTTGTCCATGACTTTGTTGCCTGCAATAAGAAAAAAGAGATCATGAACAAGTGAATATAAGTCATACAAATGATAAAGGAAACAAAATCATATATATATATGGAGTCTTGAATACAATACATAGAACCTAAACCAAAAGACAAACAACTGAAAGGCTTTATAAAAATACATAGAACAAACATTACAAGACATAGAAGTTATACCCGAGACTTAATAATATGACATACCCAAAAAGACTTAACAATATGACATACCCAAAAGACTTAACAATATGACATACCCAAAAACTAACTCATACCAAAGAAAAACAGACCTCACCCTTAACTCACTCATACAAACTCTCACATATTTGACAACATTTCCTTAATGAGCTTGTTCTTAAGCTCGAATTCTACCTCAGTAAGAGGTTCGGTTTTTGCAAGCAGATTTTCGAGTATCTTTTGCTTGTTAGTCTTATCTTTCAATGCTAACTCCCTTTCCCTTAGCTCAAAGATGCTTCTAAAGTCCACTAAATCCTTACCATCTTCTTCCAAACGACCACCATTGGTCTTTGTTGTTTTTTTTTTGCCCTTGGAAGCTTTTACACCAGCAGGCCGAGGAATTCCTTCATCATCTCCATGCCTTCAAAGGAGCATCGGTTCCTTCAACTCTAGCACCATCGGTTCTTCTTTTTTTTGAGCTTCCATTTCCTGCCCACTTCTGATCATGACGCAGTTCTCTCCAGCAGTGCTCCATGGTGAATTTGTGTTTGTAATCATTGTGGAATATCTCCAAAGCCAGCTTCATTACATCATTTTCATTTTGACCTGATGTTTTTTGAGATGAAGCTGCCTCATACGACCCAACAAACTTGCAGACAAACTCATTTATCTTGGCCCATCTCTGCTTACAGTTAGTTGGCCCTCTCTTATCTTCAGCAGACACGTCAGGACTCGCCGCATAGTAGATGGCTATTCTTTTCCAGAATGCATCTGCCCTTTGCCCATTGCTGATGATTGGATCCTTGCTGGTATTAAGCCAGGCGCTTATAAGCGCAAGATCTTCAGCAGGAGTCCATGGCTTCCTGGTCTTACGCTCCTTCTCTTGTGCATCAGTTGGACTTGGAGCATCACTCCATTGTGTTCCAAACACTGGAACTTGTGAATCACCGAGTGCTATGGTTGTTTCCATGGGTTCAAGGCTATGGGTTTGGGTTCTTTGTTGGCTAGTTAGCAGGTCCATGAAGCCTGATGTGTCAGAAAAAGGATTAGTTGAATCCATTGGAAGGTTTAGTGAATGTGTTTAGGGTGTGTGTTTGGGTGTGTGATTTCGGTGTGTCTTTTAAAAAGTGTGGAAAGAAGTTTGGGTGTGTGTCTTTTAAAAAAAACAAAGTGAGCTTCAATATATAGAAGCTTATTCAAGATGGAGTTAGCATTGAAGATAGATTTAAAGTTCAAGTTAAGTTAGAGTTAAGTTAGAGTTTGTAGTTAAGAGTTTGTAGTTTCTGAAGACATGAGCAAAAGAAACTATTTATTAGAGTTTTAACCGAAGCATTCATTGTGACACAAATGCATTGATTCCACTCTCACATTTATCAACCGTGACATAGAGCAACTACAAATCACATCCTAATTCAACAAAGCATTGACTACAATATCTAATGCAAACCTAACCACTACAGAGCATTGATTCAATCAGTAATCCAATCCATCCAAACCATCAATCATCAACCACATCAAAGCCTTCCTAATTCATTAACTCACTATATTTTCGGGAAATCAATAAACTGAGTAAAAATCTTACTTGTAATATACCCATCTCTGAATTTGCTTTGACTGTGTTTTGATTTACATCAAATAAGCCATCGCCGATCAGTTGTCTGTACCTCGACCGATCAAATAAGCATCGCCGATCATCATCCATCCATCCACCGATCTTCGCATCTGCAGCGCCGATCTTTGCATCTGCATCCACCGATCTTATTTGATCCATCCACCGATCAAATAAGCATCGCTGATCAGTTGTCCGTTTAATCGCCTCTCTCTCGCCTCTCTCTGATATCACCGAAGTCTCCTCCGAAGAAGACGAAGAAGGTTAGACAAAAAATAAAAACCAACCCAACTTCAAACCCTCTAATCAAAACAGAGTGTTTGAATAAATAAAATCAAAAATAAAATAAAATCATCTAACCAACCACAACGCGACACGTCGGAGTAATTAATGGGTCTCCAAAAACTACTAAATTAAGATCGATCCTGGTTAAAAACATGATTAAAAATTTTCTTTTTAATTAAAAAAGCCATTAGAGACTCCCCTCATTCCCCCATTGGACATGCCCTAATATTTGCACATCTCCTTAACCTTTTCAAATTACAAAATTACATCCAAACATCTTCAAGCATATTACGATTTTTGCCCAGATATAAATACATATCTCCAGTTAGAACCTAACTTTTCTTCATTAAACTGGTCATTTCAGATAGTCATTAAGGCTTAGAAAAGAGCAATGTGAGTCAATGAAACAGACATAAATATCTAAAATAAGTAACATTCGACTCTTAGTGTATTGTCTTGATTCTAAAATGTTTGTTTCATAGACACTACTCATTCCCTAATAGCAACATTCAGCTCTTTCTTTCTTCTTTGATATTCTCATGGTGAAACCAAAACTGAGTCAGCACAAGGAACTGGAGATGCAGCATCCTCTTTCGAATTGGCTACAAGGTTAGAAGGCGAAGCTAGCTTGCTGAGACTGTCTCTTTTGGACTTGCTTCCGTTCTGGCTTGAGTTCATAGATAAACGCCTCATAGGAGTTTCGTTGAGCCCTCCTCCGTTTACTCGTGTTCCCACCGGTTTCTTTGCACTGACGGGTCTTGCAGGACTCGGTTTAGACCCAAAGGCGGAGTCTTGATCTGTGTGTGGCTGCTCTTGCTGCTTCTTCTGTTCCTGTAAGTTAGAAAGAAATAAGGCCAGATTAGTTTAATAGTTATGTTCCACGACCAGATGACTATAGTATGAGACACTCACCTTCAGCCTCCGCTTCTCTTCTTCTCGTTCTTGCCTAAGCATAGTGTATTCATCTAGCATGGCGAGCAGAGGAACACCATCATACTCAAAGGACATATTGTTATCCTCTTCCCATGTCCGGGTTTTAGCAACCAATGTGTCAACCATTGCTTGTACAATCAACAAGATCATAAATTCTTTCAGTCTCAGTTTGATTCAATGTGAAAAGATAATCAAGACTCTTGGAAGTTACCGGTAATCTTGCTGACCAGAATCCGGGCTTTCTCAGCTCTCTTGAGATTCAAATGCGCACCTCGGCTTGCACTATACCTGTTCTGGTCCTGTTTCCAAGAACAAAGTAGCAAAAAACCATCACATTAAAATGTATGTCGTGAAGGTAACGTGTTTGACATGGAAATGGTCCTTTCATGCATTTACCCGATTGTAGTCTTCGAGCCAACTCTCTTCCTCACAGGCTGACATCCATTTCTCGACTCGGTCCAATATTTCTTTTCTACTAAAGGCTTCTTCTTTGGCCTTTGCGATCTGACTATCCATGTCAGCCAGTAGCTCAGCAGGTTCGGTATTTCCAGCATCAATCAACGACATGATCCTCTCACGAACAACCTCTGGTTTTATCTCTATGTGAGCACGAGCATATATCTCCTCAAGCTCTGATTGCTTCTTGAATGCAATTTCCTTCATTCTGCTAGCTTTCAGTTGGTCAAGCCTATCCACTTCCACCTCAGCCTTCAAAGATTTACAGGAGTTTTTAAAAAGCAGTTACTTATCATATGCACTGATCAATACTTTCTAAATTTACAATACCTGCTCGATCAGATCAAGTGCGAGAGCACCAGAGACCGTCACTTCATGAACTGAAGCTGAAATGTTACATGTTACATGGTCAAAAAGCTCTCTTTCCTCATCAGGAGTATCCATCAGGTTCCACAAATCAGTTAGCTGAGTAGCTAGCTCTTGAAGCTGTAGAAAACAAAGATTGTATTATTGAACTCAGTTTCAGAACTTTCGGCACAAATGATCAAACTTCAAATTTCTCCACCAATTTGATATTCGATAATTGCAATTTAATCAATAAGGATTTCAACATACGTCCAGCCTAAACTATCCAAGCTCATGTTAAGGATCTCAAAGACCATGATTTTAACTTACCTTTATAAGTCTTTGCATCTTGTCCTCTTTAAGAGTCAGGACAGTCTTAGCCAACCTTGCAAGTGTCTCATTGCTAATGCTCTTGGTTTGAACACAGTTTGCCTCATCTAAGCTCGGATGAACTTCAGTGACAGTGCTTAAGAAATCTAAACCAAGAACGGCACATAGATCATGCACCGTGCTCACAAACTCGAGCACCTTGTTCAACCTGTCACTCTGTCAAAACACAAAGCAGTTTTAGTTCTGGCCTGAACAAACTTATAGGCCACAAATAACCATCTCCCAACTACTAATTACCTTTTCTTTTTGTAGCTCTTGTAGTTTGCTCTTGTAGTCATCTAATCTCTTCAAGGACAAGTCAGACTCGTCGACCACATGAGGCCCATTGTTCAAACCGCCAGAGATCTCTTCACATATCTTCTGAATCTGTGATTGTACATCAGAAAAATCCCGGACCCTTTCCTCTTTCTGTTGCCAAAGTTGTTCAAGCGCAGGTGCTATTGCAGAAAGTTGTTCTTTGATGGTTCCTGAAGTCTTATCTGGCTGCAATCGAGACAGCTACATCAAATCAGTCTAAAGTCATCTCATATTTTCAGCATTTAGACGTGAGAGCACTTACAATGCCGAGATAGCTTTTGTCTCCAAGAGAAGTTATGAGATTGGAAAGTTCAACGTTGGCATCCGACAAGGTCTGAAGAAGCTCTGCACGAGATTTTGCGGCCAGCTCAACCTTCTTCTTGTAAACATTAAGACACTCTTCCTCTATCTGAAGAAGCAGTTTGTCTCGTTCCTCATCACTCTCACCAACTTCATCCCAGATTTCCTGTAAAAAGTTTGTCCAATGAGTTCGTGAAACCATAGTTTAAAGGTTAAGTGTGTTGTGCGAAATTACCTGCAACTTCTGCAGTAAAGTGCCACAAGTGATTTCTCCAAGAAGAGGATTTTCTGCTTCTGTCACTGCCATTCTTGTGAAATCACAAGGTTTCCTGCAGAAAGAGAACCACAGAACATTTATTGGTGAAGAACTTAACTAAGACTACAGTTAACGAAAACCAAAGTTGCAATCTTTTCCGGAAACCAAACTGATTCAGAAACAACATATTGAACTTGTGAACAAAACTCTTTTTTTTCAGCAAGACCCAAAAGCAAGTATGGTGAAGCTAAGAATGTGAAACTAGCTAAAATAAGATGAAGCGCAAGTAGAGCTCTGTATCTGTCACAGATAAGAACACGGAACTACACAGGAATCGAACAGCATTGGTGATAAAAACAAAGAAAGAAGCCAACAATAAAGAAGTAAATAGTCATTGTACAGAAACTAATCGAATCCAAAAGTAGAAGATGGATTTCATTACCGATATCAGTATTGGATCCTAAATTTTATCTGGGGTTTTCCCTCTTCTAGATCTGAAGCTCTCTGACTAGTAGTTACTGTTGAGAGAGAGAGATAGAAGAGAGAGAGAGAGCGCTCAATAGCATAGGAAACAGAGAAAATTCTAACTATGGTCATGGAGGTTGGGAAATGAGAAAAAGCGGGACCCACTTAATAGCGACACGGAACTCAATAATTAATCAGAAAAAAAAAACACAACCAACAGCAAAAGTGACCCTTTATTTTGGCGTTATTTACTGATGTGACCACTGACCACAGAGCTCACTCATTGACTCATGTTCATGCATGTCTGATGTCTATACGTCCTCGGCAGAAAAAATTTGAGAGAGCAGGTACATAAAGCCTTATGGGCTTAGATATCCGATCCAGCCCAAACAGTATTAAGACACGTGTCCTTCATTCCGGGTGTAAACGGAGTCGCGGCATGAATAGTTTAATTTTGGTTCCTGTCTTCTGATTCGGCCAAGCGATGAAATGAAATCTCACCGGTAAGTGCTCATCCACCACCTTCCTCATCCTCTTCCTCTTCTTCTTCCACCTTTTGAGATTTTTATCATTTTCCTCTTAATTAGGGTATATTTTCTTAAATCTCCATCATCCTCTCATTGATCCAGAAGCCTGATATTCTGTAAGTTGATTCTCTTGATCCGATTTGTCAACCTTTGATTCTATCTGAAATTATGGTTTCTTGATATGCTCAGCTCGCTGTGGTTTGATGAATAATTTTGATTACTAAGCTTACACATTCAATTTAAATCCTCTGGTGATGCTTGTGACCCAAGAAACCTCGGATGATATGTGTATGCTCGTTAAGACGTGTAGTTTAAGGTTGAAGTTTTGATACTCTAGATCAAACCCAGGAAAAGACACAAAAAAAGGGAGAATCTTTTTCAATTTTTTTGTTCCTCAGAAAGATAAGAAACGCAGATCATCATCATGATTCACTAAGTTTGATGAACCTAATCCAGGAACTGATAGCATTAGAGGAGAATAGCATTTCCTAGGGATATCGATGGCAATGGAGAAAGATCTCAATCCGAATTCTCCAAGAATTAGAAAGCTAAAGGATAATAGTTATCCTAATACACCAACCTCTAGAATGAGTAATAACCAGAGAGATAACCATTATCACAACGTTCCCAATTCACCAAGGGATTACAATTATACTCCTAGCTCTCCAACAGCTCGCATTCGCCACCGTAGGCGATCCAACGAGGTATTAAAAATATAGTCTTTTCCGTTTAAATGTCCTAAGATTCTTGATTTGTCTTTTTCAACATCTGGGGTGTGTTTTGATCCAGATCCCAGCTGAGGTGAACAGAAGCAATGTAAGCAATCTGTTACTTGGTGATAAGAACAAGTACAGATCAATGTGGATAAGGACATGCTCGTCTCTCTGGATGCTCGGAGGAGTCGTGTTTATAATCTACATGGGTCATCTCTACATCTGGGCTATGGTTGTGGTTATACAGATATTCATGACCAGAGAGCTTTTCTTTCTTCTCAGAAGAGCTCACGAAGAGCGTCGATTACCCGGTTTCAGGCTCTTGAATTGGCACTTCTTCTTCACTGCTATGTTGTTCGTCTATGGACGCATACTTCAACAGCAGCTAGTCAACACTGTTTCTTCTGATAGATTCATCTACAAGCTTGTTAGTGGTCTTATCAAGTACCAGATGGTTATTTGCTACTTCTTGTACATTGCAGGTTTGTGTCTCTGTGTGTGTGTGTTTTCTCTTCTTCTCCTTCACTATTTTCCCGGATTTCTTGATAAAGCTTAATCTTCATTTAATAGTTGAACTTTTTGTGGATTCAGGTTTCATGTGGTTTATCGTTACATTGAAGAAGAAAATGTACAAGTATCAGTTTGGGCAATACGCTTGGACGCATATGATCCTTATCATTGTGTTTATTCAGTCTTCTTTCACCGTCGCCAATATTTTCGAAGGGATCTTCTGGTAAAATGAGTTTATATTAATTATATCCAATGAAACATGTCGTTTTTTCCATGGTTCCAACTTCTTTTTCTAAAATGGGATAATTATGCAGGTTTCTTCTTCCAGCTGCTCTTATTGCTATGAACGATGTAGCAGCTTATTTCTTCGGTTTCTATTTCGGGAAAACTCCTCTCATCAAGTTGTCTCCAAAGAAAACATGGGAAGGTTTCATCGGAGCATCGGTGGCAACCATAATCTCTGCGTTTTTTGTAAGAACCAAATCTTCAATCAATGCATAATCCTTTCTTTTGGACTCAAAGACTGATAGATTCTGGGCTTCTTACAACAGTTTGCAAATGTCATCGGCCAATTCCAATGGTTCACATGTCCAAGGAAGGTAACAAAAAATGAAATTCTTTATCACGATCTTTTGTTCCAGACCATTCTTATGTTGCATCATTTTGCAGGATTTATCGACCGGTTGGCTTCACTGTGATCCAGGCCCTCTGTTCAGGCCAGAGTATTACCCATTGCCTTCTTGGATTGCTCCATTTGTAAGCAATTATTTTAGCCAGTGATGGTGTCTTGTATATGTCTTGGTTTTTGAAACTGAGCTCATGAGTCATGAACATTTTCTTTAACAGTCTCCATGGAAAGAGATCTCAATTCTACCCGTGCAATGGCACGCTTTCTCTCTCGGCCTATTCGCATCCGTTATAGCACCTTTTGGTGGTTTCTTTGCAAGCGGTTTCAAAAGAGCTTTCAAGATCAAGGTTATACATTTTTCAAACACTAAAAAGTTTTTTGTATCCACAGATCCAAGAACGAATCTTTACATATGGTTTTGTCGCGTTGACAGGATTTCGGAGACAGCATACCGGGACATGGAGGATTTACTGACAGAATGGATTGCCAAGTAAGAGCTACTAACTAACGTAGAATGGTTTATCGAAAGTTGCAATATGATCTCTTCATTGTTTAAACCGAATCTTGTTGCCTAAATTCAGATGGTTATGGCGGTTTTCGCATACATCTACATCCAATCGTTCATTGTTCATCAGGACTACAGTGTCGAGATGATCCTAGACCAGGTAAGAGTCATCATCACTCACTCAAGAGTCAAGATCATGTAATTTCATTGTACGTATCTACAGAATCTTTGATTGTATTGTACCTGCAGATATCGAGGAGTCTAGGACATGAGGAGCAGAAAATGCTTTATGTAAAGCTCGGAGATATTCTTCGACACAAATTGAAGGCCGGGTTTTAAGAAGACGAAAGTGATGAGTATAGGTTTTTGTGACTGTTTTCAGTTTATGTCCTTTTGGTTAGTTTATGGTTGTATCAGACCATGGGAAACCTTTAATGTATCTGATTAACTTATCAAAAGAGACTTGGTAGAGTGTGTGTAGAAGAATTGTAACTTTCGCTTCTGCAAGTAAAGTTTGGAGAAGCTTCAATTAAAGCTTTATGAAGATAGAGAAAACAGATACAGAAGCAGGACTTTTTCTGCAAGTGCCATGTCCAGCAACTTATGGGAGATCTTGTTCATCCAATGAATAACCAAACGAAAAGAGAAAACTATAACTCAAAGACTCAGGAAGATGCTAACTAAGTTACTCGAAACAAAGAACGGTAGCAAAATTTATGGAAACCAGCTGACTTATTTTTAATCTTCAGACTCTTTCTTGACTTCTTCGCTCTCTCCCCCTTGAGTAACACCAACCTCAGCTGGTCTTATAACTCGATCATACAACGTGTATCCAGACTGTAGATATCGACACAATCGTTACTAATTGGTGTGAAGACTACGGAATACGGAAAAAAAGAGAGACATTTCGAGGAGCAAGTTTTATTTATTTACCTTCAAGACATGAGCAACTGTGCCTTCTGGCTTAGAAGCATCCGGGACTTGGAACACTGCGTTGTGTCTGTTTGGATCAAACGGCTCGTTTATAGGATCATACTTCTCCATACCAAATTTCTTAAATACCTGCAGCAGCACACAGATTTAGTCGGTCTCATGTCTATAATAACTACATTTCTCGACGGAAACATGGTTAACGTATTTACCTCAGCTAGCTGCTTCTCAGTCATTTCCACACCTTCTAAAAGGGTCTTCAAAAGTGGAGCAGCTCCAGCAGAATCTTTCGAAGTGTCAAGCTTTGAGAAGCTTTCTTTGACAACCGAAGAAGCTCTACCAAGATTATCCGCCACATCCAAAAGGCTCTTTGCAAAATTCTGCAGAGACATGTATGTTTCTCAGCGAACCATCATAATGATGCAAACGCTGCAAAACCAAGTTATTGAAGACTAACCTGTACGGCATACTTTTTGGTGTTTTCAGCATCACGTCTTGTTCTGTCCATGACATTCTCCATCTCTGCGTAAGTGCGAAGAACTTTATCTTTCATCATCTTAATCTCTTTCTCCTTTTCAGACAATAGCTCTTCCTTCTCAACTACGAGCTTCACCAAATCATCCTTTGACAACTCCTCATCATCATCGTCACTCTCGGAATCTGATTCAGAAACTGCAGCTCGTTTAGCGCCTTTCCGCCTTCTCTTCGCAGAATCGGTCATAGAATCTTTAGATTCCGCGTCAGGAACTGATTCATTTGCCTCAGCTGCAGCTTTCTCTTCATTTGTCTTTGAGGCCTCAGTATTGCTTTCCTTTTCATTTGATTCAGGCGAGGTAGGGGAAGAAAAAGAGAACCTTTGAAGTGAAAACGAATCAAGAGACACCTGAGCTGCGACAAGCTGCCCCTAAAAGGATACAAAATGTGTAAATTTCAGTTTATAAACACAGAGCAAAAAACCAATAGATAATCAAAGGCAAGAGCGACAGAGAGTATCTAGTCATTTATACATCCATTGGAAGATTCAACAAGGGACCCAGCTATCATTTCTATAAAAAAGGTCGGATTTTCCAGAAGTAAAAACACTGAATTGAGGTCAAATTGAGAAACCCTTAACCCTATCAAACCCTGATGAAATTCGGCACCGAATATGATAAATCTACCTTGTGTTGAGAAGTCGTGAACGAAGGGAGTGAAACCGGATCGAAAAGACAGGAGACTGGTTCCTCGCCGGAGAGCGACGGCTGAGAGTGAGGAGCGTAAGCCCGCGCTGCGGGAAAGTCGCGACAAAACTCTCGAAACCAACATCAGGGAATGCACAGAGAAACAAGCAGAGATCAAGACGAGAATCGAATCAAATCGAATCGAATTGAGAGTTATTGTCTGAGAGAATTGCTTATTTCCAGAGGCATACAGACGTGCGTAGTGTGAAAGGTGAAGAAGAGTTCTCTCTTCGTATTCTTTTTTTACGAAAACACCCTCATCGATGCACGACGGGTGACTGAGGCTGTGAGGGTATTATCGTCAATATAGCAGCTCGGAGATTTGAGAAACCTCTAGATTTGAGAAGTCTCTCGTCCTTGTGTTTTTTTAGGACAGACAAGAGTCCACCTCTACGGACCAAACATCATAAGCTGTACCGTGTACGTTTTAATTAATTATACAAATAGAAATTAATAATAAAGGTGGTATTATGATTAGACTTGTAACATCGGGTTATAGTGATTAAACATGCAGCAAGTACGAATGTCCGGGCCTCTTATTCTATATGCTGATGTTAAGTTGTCCTCAGCCAGCCTCAGAGCTAGATTAAGACCGGATTTGGACCTATCTTGGCTTTGCTAGATAGTTATTTGTAGACCGGATTTGCCTTTGCTAGATAATTAACATAAAACCGTATAAAGTAGAATCACTTTTTGTTGCAACTTGCAATAGTAACAAATTTTGTTAATTAATTTAAAATTATTGTATTAATCCTAGTGGTTGTGTAGGTCTGACTTCTTCAGACTTCTTCTGCATGGGAGAATGTGAAAATTGATAATGTTCAGCAACTTATCTATAATTCAACAACTAGATGACCACTTAATTTCTGTACACCCTTACTCGTTTTTTTAAAAAAAACATTCAAAACCCAAACGTGTGTTTTCTTTAGATTTCTTTTAGCATTCTCATGGAAACAAGTTATTGGTACAAAAATCTATGAAATCGCATTAGAAATCACCAATCAGCCGGTTACTAATCAGAACCTAACCACATCTAGTTTCATCAAAAAAAAAAAAAGAGGTTATACAAAATCAAGAATGTGAACTTCAGTCGAACAAAAAAAACAAAGTCACTTTATCGGCAATGTCACATTTGACGCATGAGAGACACTTTCTTGCCGTTACTTGTTATTGTCGTTGCAACAACCAAACACTATGGTTGAACCAAAAAGCCCCAAAACGTGCAACGTAGATTACAAAGCATTCGAACGTTAAATGATTCAAACTCCATCGGATACCTAAGCTTTCTTGTCGACTGCACACAACACAATCCTTACATTGAAGGATCATCTACGCCAAAAAAAAAAAAAAAAAAAAGTGATAAGAACAGAGAGTAGAGCTTTGTGCGTGAAACCGGTAAAAGGAGGATGCGTTACATATCTGAAGCTTGCAAGAGTATGAATCCTTATACTTCAAGTAATTCTGACATGTCTCTCTTTTCTAGTAACTATTAATTTTGGCTCTTTGCAGAAAACTATTAATGAGTCTAGTCAATTTCGGCTCATTACTCACGTCAACTAACTCCAGGCCAATCTCTGCGGCCACAATCACTCAGAGGCAAAACAGATTAACAATATTTAATAAGCATCATCTAACAAAGGGCCAAGCTAATAACTACAAGAGCGACTGTTTGAGACAGGTTCGATAACAATACCTATCTTTCTCCTAATTATATGTTTTCTCAGGTTGTTCTACCCAATCACCTATGAGTGTCTTTTCTGCAGAAGCAACAAAAAAAAAGTTGGAAACTTGTGTAAAAGCATGATGGGAAAAAGAGTTCTTGCGTTCTTGTTGCTCTCAGCTCAGCTCTTGGTGCAGATACCTGAAACTAGAGCGAAAGTTCCTGCACTTATCGTATTTGGAGACTCAACTGTGGATTCAGGAAACAACAACCAGATTTCTACGGTTCTAAAGAGCAATTTCCAGCCGTATGGCCGGGATTACTTTGACGGCAAAGCGACAGGGAGATTCTCAAATGGTCGGATAGCACCAGATTTCATTTCAGAAGGTTTGGGACTCAAGAACGCAGTCCCTGCGTACCTAGATCCTGCATACAACATCGCAGACTTTGCCACTGGTGTCTGTTTCGCTTCAGCTGGAACTGGCTTAGACAATGCAACCTCTGCTGTGTTAGTAAGTCAAGCCTAGTCATATATATATGCTTTCTTGTAATGATGAATTTTGACTTTTTATACTTCAAGAAAAGCTAAAACTGAAATGGTTTCTTTGAAATGTGAAAAGTCTGTGATGCCGCTTTGGAAGGAAGTGGAGTATTACAAAGAATACCAGACAAGGCTAAGAAGCTACTTAGGTGAAGAGAAAGCTAATGAGGTTATTGGGGAAGCACTTTACCTGATTAGTATCGGAACAAACGATTTCCTGGAGAATTACTATCTTGTTCCCCGCAGGTTACGGAAGTACTCTGTGAATGAGTACCAAGATTTCCTGATAGGAATCGCAGGAGATTTCTTGACAGATATTTACAGACTCGGAGCTCGTAAGATGTCTCTGTCAGGACTCTCGCCTTTTGGATGCTTGCCCCTGGAAAGAACAACTCAGATCTTTTATGGAAGCAAATGTATCGAAGAATACAACAACGTAGCTAGAGATTTCAACACCAAGATGGAAGAAAAAGTCTCCAAGTTGAACAGAGAGCTGAACGGACTCCAGCTGGTGTTTTCAAATCCGTATGACCTGGTTTCAGATATCATAAACTATCCTGAAGCATTCGGTTAGTACAAAGTTCTCACAAAAGCTTTTCCTAGCCACTGTCTAAAGACAGGCTAGTATCTAGTGAGTAACCAAGTGTTCTTAAAATCAAGACTTGTTAATTGCATCACAGGTTTCCAAAATGTAAGAAGTGCATGCTGCGGGACGGGATACTATGAGATGAGCTACTTGTGTGATAAAATGAACCCTTTCACATGCTCTGATGCAAGCAAATACGTATTTTGGGACTCATTTCACCCAACAGAGAAAACAAACGCCATCGTAGCAGACCATGTTCTGAAGTACGACTTATCTCGGTTTCAGTGATTACTAAGAAGTGTAATAACAACAAGCAGTATATTTTTACATACTACATTCTTTCTTCTACCTTTTCAGTATTTGCTTACCATATTTCTGTAACCACTGTTTAGTCAAGTTTCTTGATGTCTCTAAGCTTCCAGAGTGTTCTAAAAGAAACATTTTTTCCTAACTTTTAAGGTCATTAAACTAGTTAATAATGCTACAGTGATGTTATCAAGATGGATCAGATCAAAATGTTAAAAGATATTGCAGAAAGAAACTGAATTCTGAAGCCAGAAACCAAAACCGTTGAGAGATGTGCCTCAATGTATTCCACTATCAGGAGTAACATTTCTCAATTGGTTCAACATTTTCGTGACAAGTACATAACAAGGTGAAGTAGGCAGAGAGATAAACAAACACTAGAAGAAAGTTTGTACTTTGGAATCAAAATATTTCCTCACAAAAAATCACCTGAGGAATGGCCATGATCCAAAGAATATTGGGAAAAGCTATAGCCTATAAATACAAAATACATCATACTGAGTTTTGTAAAACTGATCCACACGTCGAAGGATTTGAAGTAGCAGAAGAGCCTTTTGAATTTTGATCTTCATCTAGATTCCAGAAGCCATGCTTTCGATGTTCAAACCCAAAGGAACAAGAAGACGAAATCAAACAGAGAGATAGAGGAGTGAGAAGAAAAAAGGAGGAGGGAGAGAAGAAAAATACGACATTTTTCAACACAGACGATTCGGACGAGAGAAGAGGATGCCATTTAGAGAAGCAGGAGAGACGAGATCGAATCAAATTTGTGCAAACCGGTTCGGTTGCGGCAGAACCGTTTTAGGCGACTGGTTCTTAATCTGTTCGGTTCGACTAATAAACCGAAAACCTAAAAACTTGATTTTTTCTTTAACCGGTTAGAGGTTTATGTGTTTTTCTCTGTAGCGCCTTCTCTGTGTGAAGTAAATTCTCTCAGTTGTCAAACACTTAAACAATGTATCCTAGTAGGGTTTAGGGTTTATGGTCCAACAATTCCTGAGACGGAATTTGGGAACGAACCCAAATCAATCTGAAGGAAAGTCGATTGGATGCGGTGGTCGATTGCGACTGCGATTTCGTCGACGGCTAAGGGGTTTCTTCATCGCCATTTCCTGAAGAACGGTACTGCTCCTTCCTTTAGACTTTGCGGTTTCCGTTTCTGGGTTCGAGCCTTTTCTAGTGCTAGTCATTACCGAGAGATATTGAGAAGTGGGCTTCATGATATTAAGTGTGAAGATGCATATAGTTTGTTCGTTGACATGGTTCGGTCTCGTCCCCTCCCTTCCATTGTCGAATTCAATAAAGTATTGACTGCTATTGCCAAGATGAAGAAGTATAATGCTGTGATTTATCTCTGGAATTTTGTGGAATTTGAGGAAGATTTGGAACTTTCACCTGATCTCTATACCTGCAATATTTTGGTGAATTGTTACTGCCGCTGCTCTCAGCCCTTTTTGGCTTTGTCTTATCTTGGGAAAATGATGAAACTTGGGATTGAGCCTGACGTGGTAACAGATAGCTCGCTGGTCAATGGATTCTGCGACATGAATAGAATTGAAGATGCCCTTTATGTGGTTGAACAAATGGAGAAAATGGGAATCACTGCTAATGTTGTAGTCTACACCATACTCATTGATAGTCTTTGCAAAAAAAGACATCTTGTTGCCGCTCTGCAGCTTTTGGAGCGTATGGGAAACAACGGGATTACACCGAATGTTGTTACCTACAGCTCTCTCATAAGCGGCCTTTGTAGCTCAGGTAAACTGAGTGAAGCCTCTCACCTACTGCGAGAAATGACCTCCAAGCAAATCAACCCGAACGTAGTCGCTTTCACCGCACTAATCCATGCGTATGTGAAAGTTGGGAAGTTTAAAGAAGCTCAAGTTGTGTACAGTGAGATGGTCGAAATGTCTATAAATCCTAATGTTTACACTTACACTTCACTCATCAATGGGAATTGCATGTACAATCGTGTAGATACGGCCAGAAATATTCTTGAGAAGATGAGAAGAGTGGGGTGCGACCCAAATGTTGTGACTTACTGTACTCTTGCAAATGGATTTTTCAAGGCCAACAGGGTTCAGGAAGGGATTAACCTTTTGCACGAGATGTCTCAAGAAAAAGTGGCTGCAAACACAGTCTCTTGCAACACTCTTATCCAGGGGTATCTTCAAGCAGGCAATATCGATCTTGCCCTAGAGTGTTTTTTCACAAAGATGCCTTCTCCTCCCAATATTAGGAGCTACAACATTTTGTTAGCTGGTCTATTTGTTAATGGGGAGGTAGAGAAAGCATTGTTTATATTTAAGGATATGCAAGAGACTAGAAATGATCTTGATATTATTACCTATACTATCATGATTCATGGGATGTGCAAGGCTTGTATGGTGGATGAAGCGTATGATTTGTTCTGTAGCCTCACCCCCAACGGAGTGGAGCTTGATCATAGAGCATACACGGCAATGATCTCTGGATTGACCAGGAGCGGCATGCGGGCTAGAGCGAATGCCGTGATGCGATCTTTCGGGAAACAAGCGTAACAGATGAAGTATCTTAGCAGATTTCTAATGAGAGACATTTACGGACTCGGAGCTCCTATGATATCTCTCTCCACGCTCCCTCTTATGGGATGCCTGCTCCTGGAAAGAGCAATACTGTATTAAAGAATACAACAATGTGGCCAGAGAATTCAAAAACCTAGCTGAACAGAATCCAGCTGGTGTTTTCAAGTCCATGCAGCATGGTCTTTGAAATCAAAAAGATTCCTGAAGCATTTGGTTAGTTATGTAAGTCTTGTACTCTATGAGTGTTTCAACTACTCTTATATCAAGAAATTTCCTGATTGTGTTCTTAATCCTCTTACAGGTTTCCAAAGTGCAATGGGATATGAGGAGATCAGCTCCTTGGCTGATAGAAATGAAGCCTTTCACATGTTCAGATGGAAGCAAAATATGTATTTTGGGACTTATCATTCATCATTCAAGCCATAGCTCAGACAGATTGCTTTACATCCTACATTCTTTCGTTGTACTAATTATTTTTCTGTGTTGTTATCTTACAATTCCTTGTACAGTTGTTATACCAATGATTAGTCAGGTTGCTTGGCCTTTTTTTAATCAAGCTTCCAGAATGTTGTAACATAACCATTTTTCTCACTAAATGTTTTGTGTTGCTAGTTAAAGATGCTATTTTGTTGATGTTATAAAGACAGATCAGAACACCGACCGACAGGGAGAAAACTGTTTATAGAAGAATGCATAAATGGAATTGGATTCAGAAACCAATAACGCTGAGACAATTTGTATTTGTATTTCAACGTAATTCAAGTACTAAACAAGTAACATATCTCTCTATGCACTCCAGAACAGAGAAGAAAACAAACAAAAGACCCCAAAATAGCATCATGTTGAAAGTGTATTAGTTTTTGTGACAAATCTACTTTGGTTCTTTGGGGAAATGCAACTTGATAAGAGAAGGAAGCTCGACTAGCTCCACTCGCTGCTTCCCAAGCAAAATGCTCTTGAGCTTATCATCACAGTTCACCACATTCTTGTTTTTAGGATCCTTTAAGAAACAAAAACCAATCAGTCAATGATACAAAAAAAAAACTGTCTTTAGCAAATAACTGGATAATCCCATATTCTTACCTGAAGATTATTGGTCTTGATATACGACCAGACACGCATGAAACAACCCAAGCGAGAAATTTGAGATTGACCAACGAACTCACGTAGAGTAGATGGAAGATTCACGAGGTCAATCAAATTCCCAAGCTTCTTAGGATTATCGGTTACTGCCTTCTTCAACCTCTGTGGCAGCATCTTGGTTCTGAGCAGGGAAAAATCCAACGGGTACGTTAATATCCAATCAACAGTATAAATTCGACTTCCGTTGTGAGAAAAAAATAAAATAAAATTCATCAATCAATCCCTGTGGGGAATTTCATCGAGCACATGGCGTGCTTATGATAGAAAATGAACCCATGGAGATGGTAATGCAAACTGAAAGCAATAAGTCAGTGTAAAGTGTAAACCAAATGAAGCTTTTAACCCGTAACAGTGGCAATTCTAACGCTTACTCTCGCGTTCAAAACGTAGAAGCTGTGATAGAAGAAAGTTCGAGACCAGAGGAAATTCCTAAAGTATAAAAGGTACCTTCTTTTTTTTTCTTTTTTCTTTTCGTTTTTTCCTTTTATTGACAAGCGAGGTTTTTTTATCGTACACGTGTGTGTTGGGCCCCTTTAGGGATTGACTAAACTCATGTCCAAGCGAGGTTTTTATCGAGGTATATTCTCGCTAATTTGATTGATTTTGGATAATGGTAGATCTTAATTTTTTTTTTAAACAACATTTTCTTTGCATATCTAATTCATTTAGTTTCTTCAAATCTTATGTTAACATTAATATCTTCGCCGAAAATAAATTCATATCTTCAAAATCTCAACTCTTCCGATTTGTTCTCAAAATTCATGAAAACAATGGATGGAGATGCTCTAACCCAAGCCTATGGATATGATCATTAAAACTCAAATATACAAGGTCGTCGAATCATCATCATCACCAAACATCATTACTTAGCCATATGACACATATCATAACTCATCGATCATCATACAACACTAACAAATGCAAAACAAAAAGGCCTACCAATATTGTATTTCTAAAGTTCAACGATTGATCGACCTTAAACCTAAGGAAACCTAGGGAGACGTACACAACAATCTCCTCGACCATCAAACGATGACAAAGCCCATTTCTTTGTCCTATAGACTTTGTTAGCATCAGTAGACAAGTTAGCTCTCACATTCTTACAAACAGCCGTCATGTTCTGTTCTCCCCATAAAGCAGAAGTACCTGGATAAAACCCTACACTCCCTATAAACACCATATCAAGACCCACCACGCTTCCCGTCACCTCCACTTCCTCCTCCATCTCCCGAGCCGCCTCTTCATCGATAACTCCGCTTTCATCTCCCTTCACGACCAACTCACTCTCCTCCATGCCTCTCTGCCCGAACGACTGGATTCTTACAGTCCCGAGGACGAGTCTTTTCCGGTGAAACACCCACACCGAGGGATTCTCGTACGTGACACTGAGTTTCTCGTTAGGATTTTTGATAGAGAACGTTGATGACCAAATCGGGAGATGGCGGTCGTTGAATGATATGTGCAAAGAGTTTACGTGAACGGTTGGTGGAGTTGGAGTGATCGATATGATAAATGAGAGACATGCCGTGAAAAAACCGATGGTCGTGATGGCGAGAAAGAGTTTGAAGAGAAATGACCAACGTGAGATTTTGTTAGCTGATTCGGATCCTTGGTCGTTATATGATATCGACCGGAGCTCCGGAACTTCTTCGGTTTCTGTCACTGTTAGTAGAAGTGGTTGTTTCATCTCTTCAGCGATGCTTTGTTCATCCATGTTGGTGATAAGTGTTGATAATGTTTACATGGTTATAATTAGTCAGCATCAGGTAATTTGAGTTAGAAAGGATAAAATATTATTATTTATCTTATCCAATATCATTGTAAAGATTTCATTCCTAAAATACTATTTATTCTGATAAAAGACTAATACATGTCGAATATACTATATTACTCATACCGTAAATCCTTTTTTATTTTCTATTTTTTATATAATAAGGGTAATAAAATCATCTGAAATGTTGGTTTTAGAGTTTAACACTCATTTCAACTCAATTATGCAATAATGTAGTTAAGAGTTTCATTCTAATTTTTTTTTTCCTTTTGAGGATTTAATGTAAAAATAAAAATGTATGGACGGATAACAAGGATCGAATTCTTGTTTGTTGCTACACAATATTTGAGATAAGTAAACTTTCAAATTAAAAGACGATATGGCAGCCAAAATGTTAAAAAGAGTGAAACAAAGATAATAATTTTATACAGTCGACTAAAATATACTCCCGATAAGCAAATAAATCAGTAAAAATGCCGCTAACTAAACCCTGTGGGAAACTCGCATTCCCCGTATCCTGCAACCAACAAAAAATATTAAATGTCACCATATCTTACAGTTATATATAGATACGTAAACATCTGTATATGACCACTATTATTTCCCTAAAGAAAAAAAAAAAAGAAGCAAAATTAAATCGAGTAGTGATCAAAGAACGTACGAGGAGGTTGCGTGACCACGTGAGCAGCCCCACCAAAGTAGCACGTGCCAACACGACGCGCGTTTTTCTGGTAGTAACTGTTGAAGGCGAACGAAGCGTGTGCTTCTAACGACTCAGGATGGTAACACGTGGCACCCGGCTGAATCGGACGGCAATCAGCTCCTCCTTCTCCGCAAGCGTAATCAAGTGCCGCCTGGAGCTTCTCCTTCCCCGCATTTCCGTTCGACACGCACCACGACTGTCCCTCGTGAGCCACCGGAAACTGAGCTCCGTCACCGTTGACCGGCGTTGACCTCACTTCCCCGGCGACGAACGGAACGTCGTACACTTTTCCTTCGCTCGGGTAAAACAGCCCGTAGTTTCTCTCGGACGTGGGCCCCGGTTTCTGGTTTTCGTTAAACAAAGCGAACAAATAAACGTTGAGTGGGTCCCTCGGTCTCAACGGCGTTCCATTACCCGTCAACACTCTCTTCACAAGCCCACCGTTATACGCCGCCGCGTTGGATTCGCTGGCACCAATCTCGTTCTCGTCTCCGGCAGAAGGCCAGCCTGTTTCCGTCACCATCACCTTAACGCCGCCAAATCCGACGGCGGACATGGCGGCGAAAACGGCGTCGATTTGGGCGTCAAAGAGACTGTTGTATCTCAGCCCAGTTCCGGGATCTACATTTCCGGCGTTTTCTCTGAACAGAGCGTAGTCTAAGGAGATTTTGTCGGCGTTTGCTGAGTAAGCGAAGAACGGGTAAGCATTTACCATGAGATACGACGACGTTTGACGTAACAGATCAAGCATCGGTTTAATAACCGGTTCCACCAAATCCGGTTTAAATCTCCCGGAAGATGGCGGGTAAGAATTAGCCAGCGAGCTAAGAGCAATCGGAGAGGAGATCTTGATGGATTCGTCGAGGTTAAACTTGACGAGAGAGCTATGAATGTTCTTCATCGCGGGGACGAGATACGGCGTGGTGTTGCTCGGATCGACGAACACCTCGTTACCGACGGCGATAGCCTCGATCTCTGTTGCTGGGAAGTGTTTCGTAATGTTGGCTTGAACCCAGTTGTCGGCGAATGATTGATCGGAGGCGGCGGAGGAGAGAAGCTCGTTGGGGAGAGCGACGACTACTTTGATTCCGGAATTGGCAAGCGAGGCTAGCACGGTATGATCGGTGTCGAAGATTTTGATACGGTTGATTCCTTGCGATTTCAGGAGGTTCACTACATTCTCCGGCGACGGGAGGTTGTTAGCTATGCGGCCGTAATTGACTCCGATCATTCCAGAGTCTGTGGGGAAAAAAATAAGGAAAAAACGTAGTAGATATCATGAGAATGCAGAGAGGCAAATACAAATGTTAAAACTCGTGTGAATAGAAACGAACCTGCTTGTGTGAGGGAAATGGCTGAGAAGAAGGAAGGAATGAGAAAATAAGGTAAGAAGGAAACGGCCATGATATTCTCTGTTTTTTTCTCAGAAACAGAGCATGAAACACATAAACTAGTGTCGTTTGATGGGTATGAAGAGAGTCTTTTTCTCCGGTGTTGTTTTTATAGGATTCAGGTGAAAAGAAGTGGGAATGTGGGATAACAAATTACACGGAAGAATAGCAGAACAAAAATAAGTTAAACTGAAAGTATTTTTCTAAATCTCTAATTATAGCTAAAAACTCAGATAAATAAATAAATTAAAAAAAAAAATCAGGTAAGTAAACTTTCTCAAAATTTTATAATCTGTACAAAAGAAGAATGTTAAACTGATTCTTTTCCTTGATAATAATTGATTTATGAAGAAACTAAACTTTTTGACAATTCTTGTTTCGTTAAAACTTGATTCTTTGTATGTGCCTTGAACATCTCTCCTTAATTCATTATACTTTCTTTAGTAAAGAACGTGTGACTAACTTTATCTTCTTCAGCTAATCCTTTTTTTTTCCCAATTCAATAAGGAGGCATTAAGCTCATTTAATTCTTCAACAGTTTGAATCATGGATTAGAGAGTGGATACAAAATCATGAGTGGTAACCAAACAAAAATACGTAATTAAAAAAATTGAACCAAATGTTTTGATCCAAAATCAAATCGATATTTGGCCCAATCAAGAATATAAGCCCATTACAATGGGGGTAAAAATTGAAAACGATATCGTTGGACAAGGATTTTAATGAACTCTCAGCCGTTGGATTAGAAGTCAACATAGAAAATATCAACCCTCCGATAGATGCCCTACGTTTCCTCACTTTATGATAAAGAGGAATCCGATGCGTCTAAGTACAAAAGCGCGGCGAAGTAATTTTCGTTTATTTATTTATTTAGCTCTCATCTTCTCTTCCAGCCATCACTCTTTGATCGCTTGAATCTCTCACTTCTGCTGCTGTTTCGTTCCCTCTCTCAAATCGTATTTTTGCTCATCGGACGGTGAATCTTTGAAAAGAAGCGATGTCTGCAACCCAGGACGAAGATAAGAAGCCCGGAGACGGAGGAGCTCACATCAATCTGAAGGTCAAGGGACAGGTAAATCTCTATTCCTTTTCTTTTGTTGCATGCGTTTTGTGTTAAGATTTAGGTTTCCGATTTCAAGGTGTAGGTTCGATTAGGGTTGTGTTTCCCGATTTGGCTGCTTTCTGTTTTCGCAATTCTAGGGTTTCAGTCTTAGTGGGTCTTGCTTTTTTTTCTGGGATTCGAAACCCTTTGATTTTTATGAGAACTGAGCGGAGTATTTTGCTTTTGTCTCCTCGTTTGTTAACTTTTGCTATTTGTTTTTCGATTTTCTCAAACTATAGCTCTAGTTTTAGGTCTAAGCTGTATATAGCTGTTGATTGCGGTTGTTGTTCGAAGGCTTTTACGAATTCAAAAGCAGAAAATTGAAATAGTATTTGAATGTTCTTAGAATTGCGAACTTTACTCTAAACCCATTTAAAGTATATATGGCAACATTCTTAGCGAATAAACTGTCTGGCCAGATACCTGCTGATGATTTTGTAGAGTCTCTCTATGGTTAGATTTCAAGTGGTTTTGGTTGGTGTTATGTGTTTTTTTCCTTGCTCTTAGACTTTTCAGGTTACCAGTAAAAAGATAGAGAGACTCTAGACTCACTTGTTGTTGCCTATATTGTCTCTGACATTTGTGTCTTGATGTTTTTTTCCCTTGAATCGTGCTATATGCGCATAGGATGGCAATGAGGTGTTCTTTAGGATCAAGAGAAGCACACAGCTGAAGAAGCTGATGAATGCTTACTGTGACCGTCAATCTGTGGATATGAACTCCATTGCGTTCTTGTTTGATGGGCGTCGTCTGCGTGCTGAGCAAACTCCCGATGAGGTAAAACATTCGACTTATATAAAGCTTCTATTTTTTTAAACCCACCTTTGAACTTTCGACTTTCTGATGCTTAAATCTCTGATACTACAGCTTGAAATGGAGGATGGTGATGAGATCGACGCCATGCTCCATCAGACCGGTGGCGGTGGCTGCGGCGGTGCTATGGCCTGACACTTTTCCGGGATTAGGAATCATGAATTATGATAAGATTGTGTGATATGAATGGTTATTAGGATTTGCAGGCTTGTTTTTATCGTCACCATTGTCTTTAGAAACTATTAAGTATGGTCGATGATGGTTGTTAAGGAATTGATCTTTTGGTCGTGTTCGTTTGATATTGGATCTTATGATGATACTATTTGGGCTTAAAAGGCGTTATTAACCCGATTGTCTTTTGTTTTAGTTTTTATTATTTTAGTTCATATCCTTTCTCTAGGTGACCCATAAAATGTGTACACTACACTGAGAATGAGATAATTGTTGAACAATTTTAAAAATCCTGACATGGAATATTTGTTCTGTCAGTTAAAAAAATTAGTCTAATATAACCGAGATAATTAGCATGATACATTTCCAAATCCAAACCGTACATGATCACTAACATTTTTAGATATATACGATATGATATCAAAGCAGCACATAAAAAGACTCAAAAGTTACTTAGTTTATGATACACTCCCTGGGCAAATGCTTCTTCTTGATGAAATTTCAGCAAGAATCCGCATTGTAAGTTTTCAAACATCGTTGTCGGAATCTGGATCCACCTATAGCACCGCTTTGGCTTTCCCATTCATGATCCAATGATCCAGTATATCTTTACCTATGTACTGGCTTCATGACAGGATCCGTTAAACGGATTCAAGAATCAGCAATAAAGTGAAGAGAAGGAACCATATTTACTACTCAATGTTCGTCCCTCTCGTCACTATAAGATTGTCTCTCTCCCGCTCAAACATCCCTCTGGCAAATTCAGAGAATCTCAAGCCAATAATTCAGCTCAAGATAATCGAAGGTTTTTGACATTGCTTTTCTCGTAGTTCGGTACGACAAGTTTTGTGTCGTATTATCTTGAGCTGAAGATAAACTACCAACTATCTCGAGCTTTCTTTTATGGCAAGTAATCAGCTGGTACAGCTTGGACATATCTATCGGAAGTCCAAAAAAAAAAAAAGAGAAAGAAGACATACTACAAATTGTTCAAATTTATATAAACATAATCATCATCGTGAAGAACATAAATATCTTCATCACAAACGCTTATAATAAAAGAAAAAGAGCCAGCAAGTCTAGGGCACAAAATACCCACAACCATCATAAAAGAAGACCAAGAAACTTCAAATGCAACTACCAGTAGAGTTTGCTTATTTATGCAATAGAGACTCTAATTATACATAAAAGCCACCTAGCCACGGTTGTTCACTGAAGGACAAGGCACTCAGAGGCAGTCCCGTTCGTGATGGGACCTCCATGGGTTCGGTTGCTTTTCTGGTTAACACTACCACTTGGGCTTTGCTGGTGGACTATGGTTCCTTCAAGCTCCTCCTCTTGGTTACTACAACCTATGGCTTCAAAGATGAGATCATTAACCTCCTTAAACCTTTCCTCTGACAGAGAAGCTTCTGCAAGGAGCCTCCATGCGTTCTCCTCTGAAGCTCCTTCGTAATCCTCTTTCCTCTTCAGCACCATGTGACCACTTATCTCCCACACAGCTGGGTTCACTTGCGTTTCCAACACCTCCGGGCTTACTTCACCTAGAGCCTGTTTCTCTGCGTAACACTGCAATTTTACACGTTCAAGCTGTTATTTACTTTTATTCCATGGATTCAAAATCCGTTATGATGCCAATGGTTTGTCAGCTAAAGTTATACCTGTGGCATCAAGAAGATCTGCCTTCCACAATCAGAGATGAGAATGTTGAAAGGAATGTTGTTGTTCTGGAGGCAGACGCAGGCATCTGATACAGTATCCGATAGGTCTTGCATAGAGTTTCCACCTTCAAAGAGAAGACTTCTGACAGGGTAATTCAGAAGCTCGGAGATTTTCACACCACTAACAGTGGTAATCATCTTCTTGGAAAGAGCTTTCTCTAATGGGAAAGGCATGGCCAAGTAATATGCCTGTTTCCAAAAATAAATCACCACCAAAACGATCAGAACAAGTCATCTTGTTAGATAAGAGCCAGTGAAGAAGGAGTTATGCTCAGGCAACAATCGAGTATACCTGAAAGTGAAGATGGTTGATAGTGGCAAAAGCACCCAAGCTGTTGTAACCGAGTCTGAAGTAAGGATTAGCGGCCTCAGCAGCCATGTGAACTGCAAGCAAAAGGCTTTTGTGATCGATCCTCTGAGGCAAGCAGTCAAGAACACGAGGTATCAGCAGCACATGCCCGTACTCGATCGGACTAACCTGTTAAACACAATAAAGAATCAATCTTTTGCTCGATAAACATGTACTATCGATTACCAAGAAAGAAAACACAAGCCAAGGTCTCTGCGCAGATTCTTTACATTGATGGCAACAACACTGGGAGAATTCTCAGCGTCAAGAGGCATGCATGGGAAGAACTGAACCTCGCCATCTTCGCCAGCTTCAAACTGGAAGAGGAGCTCTTCTTGGCCAACTTTAGTGAAGTTGAATTTGTTGCCATCAAAGGACTGCAAAACCTTATCTACACGGAACTCGGTTGGCCTCTTCTTAAGGTGACGACCCTCGTTTAGCTGAGCAACGAAACCATACTTCCCCGGGATGACCTACAACAAACAAAAGAAGCAAACTTCAGAACAATGTGAAACAGATTTCGGATTCCTCAGCAGCAACCAAACATCATTAGATTGCTTTAGAGATCAAACAAGGTATATAGAGAATTACTTTGGTTTCACAAGCGGTGACATCATAGCGAAAGAGTCCTCTTTGGAACCTATCCTCCCACTGAAACATAAGAATTGATAGTATAATGTTCAGACTCAATTCACAATCAGAATAGCAAATCAGTTCTCTATGGATATATGATGTACCTCTCCGAGAACGAGGGACTCGAGAAAAGCCACCGGAGGCTCTCTAGCTTCATGGCTGATGACCAGCTTCTCTCCGGCGCCGGATTTTTCCAGTTTTTTGCAGGCATACAACGGAAGCCTTGCCCCTGAACAAACACATCGACAGAAGATGAATCAAACAGACAACTTTAAGAAGAAGGAGAAAATAGACGAATCAGCTTCAACACGTACCGTTAATGCAACAAGCTCCGAGGCAATTCCGGCCACAGCCGACGGATTCATCCGCCGCCTCATCCTTCTGGTAATTCGACACGACGGTCGGAACCCTCTTGATTGATAACATTCTCAAAAGAAGAATTCGAATAGCAAAAGACCAAATTTTTCTCTCCCCCAAGCGCGATTTAACAACAAAAAAGGAAAAAGAAATAAAAAGGCTCTACGACCCTAAATCCTAAAAACTAATGGAAAAGAAAAGACCGCCTCCGGCTAGAAAGAGGAGATCGGAAGGGCTGCCGCCTTCAGACGGCAGAGCTCCACGTCCTCCGTGCGGCAAAGGATTAGTCTCGATTAAGCAACCCTTGCGTCGGACTATATGGACATGAGAGCTAACACCCCGAGATATCCCGTGTATAGCCGTGATGCCGACCACCTATTCCCCGGAGTTTTTTTGGAAATCGGAAGCCGGAGAAGATGGAAGTGAAAACGAACCCGACACTCAAAACAGCAGAATCTACGGAGAAAACGAAATAGAAAACGGAGAAGGAGAGATCTTTAGATGTGGGTTTCAATTAGAGTTTCCTTTTTTTTTTTTTTGGGGTTTGAGGTGTTTTGGTGCTGATAGTGTGTTTTGGGAAATTGAATGGCTTTAAATAGATAGAAGATGAGTGAACCAGAGAAGAGAAACGACACAAAATGTATTTATATGACTTTTTTCCTTTCTCTCTCTTTTTTTTTGTGGTTGTGATTCGGAGTTCGGACGTGAAGTTCTTTAGGTCTTTCTTTTGGTTTTTTTCTAAATTACCATGTCTAATTGGTTACCAAAATATTGTCCTCTATGTTATATTATCACTAAAATATATTTGTATTTTGGGAAATCTATTTAAAATTATAATCTTAGCTTAATTATTTTTCCTAACTAGTTACCAAAGTATTAGTTTTATTATCCTATGTTTCTTTATATTATCACTAAAATATATTTTACTATGATTTTTTCAAAAAAATATAATCTTAACTATAACTTTATGCAGATCATGAAAACACAAAAAATAAATCCACAGAAAACACTGTTATATGCACTATAAAAATTAACGATACAAATTTTTTTGTATTTTATACCATATTTATGAAAGATAATTGTTTTTATTCACAGAATCATGATGATCGGTTGTACAAGCATTATACATATAAATATAAAAGATTTTTGGTTAATGTTCATCCATGAATATGTAATAGTTTGCAGCTTGATGTAAAACACTAAACGTGACCAAATTGGTTTTATTTCAAAGTTTCAGTTTAGTCGTCTACAAATTTTACGGTTACGAAAAAGTTTACACAATGGAAGATATATGAGTTAAACAAAACAACAAAAAAATTTTGAACAACAAAAAGATAATTACTTCCTCCGTTTCATAATAAGTGTCATTGACACATTTCACACAAATTAAGAAATTAATAAAATATACAAATATACCCCTAATTGATATGCTTTTATAACATTTAATTACAAAGATTATTATCTTTAAATAAAGGACAAAAAAGGAAATAAGAGTAAAAAGTTACATTGAAAATACAGAATAATATTCTTTTTGAAACAAAAAATGAAATTTAAAACGACACTTATTATGAAACGGAGGGAGTATAACTGGTATATAATTTTAATGGTTTAAATCACCAATTCACCATCCGAGACGAACATAAATATTCAATATTAGAAACCATGACAAATCAAAATAGAAGAAAAAAAAACTCGATAAATGTACAATTAAAACTTGTTAAAACAGTAGTTTGCTGCATGTAAATACGAGGTGGCAAGCAAACCCATTAAGATATAGAGGATATGTAGAATCAAATCTACTAAGGTATAGAGTTCATGCGGCATGGGTTTCTTATGTCGTCATCAGTCATCTCATTTCATATGTTATGCCACTTTACAAAAAGAAATGTTTATCAATACAATAAGTCAGAGAACATTTTAACCCAAAAGAAAAATCAGAGAACATTATTATGATTTTGTTTGAACCAATGAAGATACTGTTATTTTAAATTGTCTTTCTAGATAATACATTTTAACATTTTATGGTCACATTTTTTTCATGGGATGCTGTGTGGTCGTAGCAATTACGGCAAGGCCCAGTACAATGAGGACCATCGTTGGGTCGATGTTTTGCCAAAGTCAAGATATTAAAAAATTAATAGGGAATAGTTTTTGACCATAGCTTTTTGGAGGGCTTTTGTTTTTTTATGTCACACAATATTACAAATGAGCAAAAGAAAAAGAAACAAGGGAAAACCAGAGTACAAGATTCGGAATCTAAGGAATGGGATATTGCTCTTGAACCACATAATTCAGTGGTCCATTATCTCTACCATTCGACGCCCGCCTTCCACTGCCGTTTGTTACTTTGTTTGATTGTTTCAATCTTTTTCCTTTTTTTTCACCATATTCCAAAGATCTCAATTATTTCATATATAACTCTGAATTTCTATCGCACTGAGAAATTAAAAAAAAAAAAAAAAGATATCGTTACTGCACATTAATATCAATGGAAAACAAAAAACCATTTTACGGAAAAATCAACAAAATAGAATAACTTAGCCAAAATGTGTTGATTTCTATGGAGTAACTTGTGAATACACATTATTTAATCACAAAAGAATTACTTATTATATTTCTGACAATCGACAAAAGAAACATTATACATAAATTCTTACAATAAGTGATTTGAGCAACAGTAGCTAAGTTGGTTTTTTGGGGTAATCTCTTGGTCCGAAAATGGTGGAACCAACCCTCACATTGGTGCTTCCCATCTCAATCTGCAGCTCCATAAGTTTAAAGAAAAGCCCAGTCAAAGATCATCTTCCACATTTATAGTCAGTCCCTCAGAAGAAGGTGAGAACACATTTAAATGATTCAATGTTCAGAATGGTTGCATTTTCAGTATTGTTATAAAAGAGAGAGAGAGAGAGAGAGACAAAGATATTACCGCTTGCTCGAAGTCACCTGACATGCCCATAGACAGTTCAAATTGATCCTCAGACATTCCAAGTGCCTTGCAGACATCAGCTCTACAGTTTGTAAGTGTCTGGCCCAGTCGTATGGAGGGGAAAAGAATAAACAGAATAAGCCTTTGTATGTTGTGGTTGTGTAACAATAGAGTAGATCCAGTAACATACTCTGAAGTTCTGTGGAGTAGACGTATAGTCAGGCATTCCAATAGTCATTAATCCGGAGAATACAAGATTCGGACAGTGCATTTTCACATGTCTTGCTAGCTCTACAACACTAGAAGGTTCGATTCCAGATTTAGCTGCATCAGTTTTCAGGAACAAACAAACAGATAGCCATTGGATGAAGCCGGAGAAAGAAATCAATTTACGGGACGAGAACTCGGTGGTAATATACTCACAAGCTTCTCCGCTTGTGTTCACTTGGACCAAAACCTTTAGTGGATGTCTCCCAAGACTTGAAACTGCTCGATCTAGATGATTTGCTAC
Source organism: Eutrema salsugineum (assembly GCF_000478725.1). Classification (NCBI taxonomy): domain Eukaryota; kingdom Viridiplantae; phylum Streptophyta; class Magnoliopsida; order Brassicales; family Brassicaceae; genus Eutrema; species Eutrema salsugineum. The sequence goes on along the minus strand of NW_006256909.1, from coordinate 5,624,498 downwards.
CTGTGAATCGAGAAAGACAAATCCCAAGTGATTTCACCAAAATAACATTCATCCCAAAAGAAATGAATTTGGGAGGCTACACACGACAAATCTGTGACCAGTTATTGATTTCTCATCATTCTAATCTGCTGTTTTCTTAATCTGAAAATCTATGCAAAGAAAATTTCACGAACTAATATACAGAACATCTACATATCCAAGTTTTCTTGTAAGTCCTTGAAGAATCTAATCAAACAAGTGCGTAGTGAGCGAAAGTTAAGTCACCTTTTCGCCATCTACACCTTCAACCATTGCCAAGTTTGGGACTTTAGCTGCAAATATTCAATCAAAAGACTTTCACTTTCGCTTAACCCCTAAATCAATAGAATCAATGCACTCGAGAAAACCTGGAGATTCAATAATTCAAGAATTGGGAACTAAGTCACACCCAGTAGCGTTTTGGCTTTGTTGCTCTGTAAATGTCCCACGAAATGCCACTCTATATCTTCGGGGAGCTGAATATCAACAAAAGATTAACGAGAAGCTCGTTAGCATCAAAGCACAAAACCAAAAACAATGAGCACGAGATTTTCCTTCCAAGAACTAAACTATTTGGATTCGGATTTTGAAATGAGTAACTATAAAAGATTCACAACACTGAGAATCGTAGATGATTTCGTGAGCGAGGATTGGAGAGAGTGAAGAACCTGTGGAGCTTTGTCGATGAATTCTTGAACGTAATTCTCGCCGAAGCAACGGTGACCAGCGTCGTAGATTTGGCGGATAAGAGAGACGGGTTTAGTCTTGGAGACAGCAACGACCCTTACCCGCTCCGGGTCTCTTCCTACATGCTCCGCCGCCTTTCGAGCCCTTCGAATGACAGACCGTAACGCAGTTGCGGCGGTTGCCTCCACCGCAGGAGCTGCCATCGCCAATCGCTTTACAGGCAAATCGTTTTTTTGTCCCCCGGGATTAAAGTTTTTGTCCGGTCACTTATTTTCTCACGTGATTTATTTGTGGGGAAATAAATTCATAACTCACGGTCCACACACTCCACATGACGTTGCAATATTTTTCACGTTAATAATAATTTTCTTTTTTGGGTCAGTCACGGTAAGAATAAGTAAATAAATTGGAAAAAATGAAGATTATAAATTCATCTTTTAAACGTCTACTATTGGATTTTTTTTTACCGCCAAAACTTCAACAGTTTATGTGTAAACCCTGTAATACTGCGGAGAGGTAATTTCCAAAACAATTTCTTAATCTTTATCGGTTAATAAATGTTACTCAGAATCAATATACTAAAAATGAAGTCAATGAACCTTTATATAGATAATACTATGGTGAAAGAAACCGGATAATGAAGATCAAATAATAAGGTCATCACTTAGATTTGCCTCCCTTCCACAAAATCGATATTGAGGCTTCAAAGTTCTTTATTGTCTTTATAAATCTCTTATAAATTTCTGTAGTGTCGGTCGTTGTTTGGGATATTCTTCACCGGCCGGTCGTATCTGTGTTTTAGATTGTCGTATGTAAATCTGTTTTACTTTCTTGTTTGATATGTTTCTTTGCATTAGTGACTCTCCTATGAGATGATGAGTTATAGTAAATATCGAGAAAGATGTACACCATTTTTTTCATAAAACAGATAAGTGATGTTTTGTGAATGATGACAGAATTCGATTACCTCACTGCATATATCATTTTTTTCACTTGACCATCCACAACGGAGAGACATTTATTTTAAACCGACTATATACACCATTTGTTTTTCTTTTCCTAATTAAAAGACGTTCATGTTAAAATCAAAATTTGCAGATATAATTGTGTTTATATGTATACATACAGACCTATTTCACGACATAATTGGATGTTCCTCAAAACCGTTTCTTGTATCAGTGTATGTACTTCTTCAAAAACATAATGGGATTCACCCACTTATTTAATTAATTGGACACAATGTAAATAATAATTGTGCACCCTTGTATATAATAGACTTTGGATTAATTCGTTGTTAGTACTTAGTATAGTAAACGCCCCTCTGGCGTGATGGATCGATCACGCGTAGTTACAGAGTCCATAGACGCAGAACTCGCCGAGCTCACACGCATGGTTACATTGTCCACAATGGCGTTTGTCGTAAGCCAAGTAAACGCATTGGCCACGACAACACGTCTGTGAGAACTTGCATTTGTTCTTACACGCACCACAGTTCTTGTCGTCACTGGCCACGTCTATGCACTTGTTGTTGCAGCATGTCACTGTCGAGTTGCTTCCTCCGCCTCCGTATAGGCTACATATCTCAGGGTTCTTGTGGCAATGGTCCGCCGCGTTAGGGTTTCGCTCGCCTACTTCCTTCTGAGCCAAGAAACGACTCGGCCTTAAAGTTGGCGCAGCTGGTGCACCAAAGCTCGTGTACTCCACGGTGGTGGTGCTGGTTCTGGTGGTGATGATTGCGATTGTGATTGCGGTTGTTATTGCGATGGTCACGAGTAGCTTTACGATGGCCATTTTCTTTTGATCTTTGGGTTTGTTTGAGGGAAAGAGAGATATTTTTTTCCTTTTTTCTTCTTAGAGACACACAGAGAGAGATAGATTGTTGAAATTGATAAGAAGGAAGAAGAGGGTGGATTTAGGATTTTATAGTTGTCGTCGAGTAGAGTTGACGCAGAAAATGCGGTGAAAAAGTTGATTAGATTTTCCTTTCCCGTTTGAGTTTAGTTATTTTTATGAGTATATATTTCTTTTGAGATAGATACACATAATTGAAGAAGAAAGGAAGTATGTAGGAATACAAACTATGTGCATGTACATTGTTATGTTGCGTGCGGGTAGGCTTTTACCAATAAAAAAAGGAAGAGATACAAAAAAATATATACATATATACATATATACACAAGTATAACAGATATAAACGCAAACACAAACTAAACATATGCAAACACTATTCAAAGCCATATTCATGCATTCGATCTCCATTATAATTTTGAAATGACTTAACATCACACAAACTTGTGTCAGAAAGACTAGTAGCCTACTACTATATATTATCATCTTGATTCTACAAAATTATCTAATCAACTTAAATGGGATCTATTTTATGAATATATCTCATAAAAATCCATTCACACGTATCCTTCATCAGACATGACAGCTGACTACTAGTAGTTTATTATTATCTCAAACCATTTGGAAATATATTGAGGAAATCATAAGAAGTTGCATGATCTTTGTTAGGTTCAACAAATTTCTTTAGTCGGCCTAAGGCATTAGGCATAATTATACTTAAGATCAACTATAAGCATTTAGACCAAAAGCTAAATGGTTTATTACCGCAACTGATAATTAATGCAAATGAATAATAAACTACATAGTTCATGAATTCATCGCCCCATGGGACCAGAACTAGAGGCAATTCAGGCAATTTGAAAGGAGAAGCAAAGGCGTCCATTCTTTTAACTTATTTTTGTTATTTCATTTTATTTTATTTTAAATTGATTTTGTTAGATGTGAGAACCAAGAAACATTGATCTCATAGTTCTAATATAGGCAAAAATTATTCCACAAGCCAGCTGTAACTTCTGTACCAAAACTCGTTACTCCTTGTAATCTAATCAGCCAGCATTATACAAATGGGAAAGATGAAAGTTCAATGAAGATTAAGAATAAAAAAGAGTATGCATGCAGTTTTACGTTAAGTATTGTAGAAGATTTGAAGAGAGGAAGTTAACATACCCTCTTCTTGACACGACATGATTGTTAGTTTTTGACTCAATTTCATCATTCACGTTTTAGAATATATTTTAGTGATGAATACGAAATATATACATCATTGAAATTTAAAGTTATTTTCTTACATGTTATTGCAATTTTGAAATTTACATTATATCTACATTTCCGGATGTAATCGCAATCTTTTGAAAAGGATGATTCCGAGAGCCCAGGAAGTCAAGTAGTCAACTCTTTTCTCGCATTTGTTACACAGACTCAACTTTACGTCACAAAAGTCAACATCATTCTTCTCTCTTTTAATTTGCTAACGCATGCTGAAACAGAGTACCAAAGAATACAGTTACAAAAAGTCAACATCATTCTTCTTTTGGCCGTATTTTGACATCTACGAATTATACCGTATCCACATATTTTCTATTTCATGGTTATTATCAAACCACGCGTACGCTTATACGAGATCTGTAAATTTCTTCATAATTGAATACGATATACAGACATCCAGCCTTAATATATTAGATTAATTTAAACGTTGTGCCAAAAACAATTTTTTTGGTTTGCTGTGTCTCTCTCATTACGAGAGTGAAGAGGAGCCCTTTTTGTTACTTCTATGAAGGCCCATATCGATGCCCCAATCGTTAAAATCTGATTTATAAATCAAAGCTCAAATATTTTCATAATTATATTTATAATGGGCTATTTGTTGCTGTTAAGCTTTGCTGATTGACGAAACTCAACCATAACTAATCTTCTATTTGAGTATTTTGCAATTGTTCATCTTGGTCAATTTCCGCATGATTTGCGATTTGTTTTAGTGTTTTTCTTATTGATTTATATTCTAGTATTGCGTTTTTTTTTTTTTTGCTTTCTTTTTTGCTTTTAGTATTGGTTTTGAACTTCTGAGTATGATTTACCACAAAATCTCCTTTTTTTGTATGTTCTATTTTAACTTAAGATAGAACGTTTAGAGGTTCGTTCGTAGCTTGTCCCTTCAGTTCACCATCTACTTTGGTTTTGAACCCACATTGCCATTAATTCAATGGATGATCATATATCTAATTAATGATCCAAGAGACGATTCAAATTAGCTTTGATGAGTTTATATATTCTATTTCATGATTCAATTGATAGGAGCCATCTTCACATGCTACTTATAAACCAAAGTAGTATAAATCAGCAAGTATTGTTTCGTAAAAGGGTCTTAATGATAAAAATGAGTCAAATCAAAAAATTAATGTAAACCTGCCCTCACATGAAATAGTAAATAGTAAGCAATACGCGTTGTGTTCATAATTAATATCTTTGAGGTTAAAAATATATGTATACCCAAACTTGACACACCTTTGTCCAAATCACATGCATGAATCCGCGTTCTATACTTCTATATTTAACTCGTTACATAACCGGAAAAAAAGAAAAGTAAACTCTGAACTCCAACTGTATCCTCTCGGAGCAAAAGCGAAGACGAATAAATATTCCCAGCTTGCATTCTAATTAAAGACATTATCATACGCATTCACATTTGGATTCGTCCACACATTTTTTCACTTTACAGCCTCAAAAACAAATAATTAACCCCATTTTAAACTGTGGATGAGTTAATAAATCCTTTTTTAAGTAGGGTGGATTAATGCCGTTCCCACGTTAATTGGTCTGTATTTGATTTGATCCAAGCGCTACCGTCACGTGATTATTCCGCGCGAGTAATTAACTAATTTTTTTCCGTTAAAATTTTGTTATCGGCAAATAGAAGTAACGGCGCCGTCCACTCTGGCTTCATGCCGTCAAAGCTGTCTTTACCCATTCATCTCCCGCCACGTGGCTTGTTTCACGCTCTCGTTTGATTTATAGCCCCACAAAATGGAAAATGCTGCCAGAACCTGTGCGTTGCCAAATATGTATGCATCTTGTGAGGTTAGTGTGTTAAATGCAATTAACTCACAAAATAAATTATTCATTATAAATTTAATTAATACGAATGACTCAACAACATGCAGCTGTTTGACAAGTTTTCAATCACACAATTATGTTGCAGTGAACGCAATACCATCCTCATTAGGATAGTATAGACTAAAAAAATACTCATATAATACTGAATAAAATCAACAAATAAATATAAAGAGACACAACAAATCCATGTATATATAGGCAATATACTTAAGTTACCAGTTGGACTAGTCTAATAAGTTTGGTTGTCATTGAGGTGTGAATCATGCTAAATATTCTCAAAAACTCAGACCAAGTGACGTCTATCATAATTTTCAATTATCTTGGACTTTTGAATATAAAATTTTAACTGTTGTAAACAGAAATCAACTGCTAAACATAGATAAAGTGAAAGATAAGCTAAAAGTATTGGTACTTAATAATCGGAGAAAAAGAAATCAAGAAAAAAAAAAAAATAAAGAATGTCGTCTCCGAACTCTGAACAAAAACCCCATGCCAAAGTCATATACACACACTTCTACATACCCAAAACACACACACACACCTAAATAAATCTGTATACATTATATATATAACCTTCCTATAAGCCATTTGCTTAGACAATTTAAAACCTCTCAGATCATTTATCCCTCATCATTCACATTTATCCCTCTTGATTCACATTTCCTCTGTTTTTTTATTTGCTCTGTTCCAATGGAGATCAATTGGACAAGAGGACCAATCATCGGTCGAGGCTCCACCACAGCCACCGTCTCAACAGCAATTTCAAGCTCCGGTGAGATCTTCGCCGTCAAATCCGCTAACGCATCTTCCTCAGCGTTCCTGCAGAAAGAGCAATCCATCTTGTCTACATTGAGCTCTCCTCACATAGTCAAGTACATAGGCTCTGGTTTAACGCGCGAGAACGGCGGATTGGTTTACAATATTCTGATGGAGTACGTTTCCGGCGGGAGTCTTTACGATTTGATCAAAAATTCCGGCGGGAAGTTGCCGGAACCGGCGATCAGGTCATACACAAGTCAGATTCTCAAGGGTCTTATGTATCTTCACGAGAGAGGGATTGTTCACTGCGACTTGAAAAGCCGGAATGTGCTTGTTGAAGAAACCGGCGCCGTTTTGAAAATCGCCGACATGGGCTGTGCTAAATCTGTTGGTGAGTCGGAGTTTTCAGGTACACCGGCGTTTATGGCGCCGGAGGTTGCTCGTGGTGAGGAACAGAGGTTTCCAGCTGATGTGTGGACTTTGGGGTGTACGGTGATCGAGATGATGACTGGATCAAACCCTTGGCCGGAGCTAAACGACGTCGTTGCTGCAATGTATACGATTGGGTTCTCCGGTGAGTCGCCTGAGATTCCAGGGTGGGTATCGGAGAAAGGTAAGGACTTTCTGATTAACTGTTTTAAGAAAGATCCGAAACAGAGGTTGACGGTGGAAGAATTGCTTAAACATCCTTTTCTCAACGACGACGACGAAGAAGAATCTCAATCTAGCGATTGTCTGAACAAGATTTCTTCTCCGAGCACTGTACTGGATCAGCGATTCTGGGATTCACGCGAAGTCTCGAAAAGTCAATCAATTTCGATGGATCAAGAAGAGATTTTGGCTGGTTACACGGATTGTCGGGATTCACCGGCAGGTCGAATCGAGAAACTCGCCGGAAAGGAATTCTCAAGCGTTCCCGATTGGAATATGGTAGACGACGGAGAGTGGATTCAAGTGAGAGGCGACGAACTTGGAGAAACCGAGAAACGCGTCGGTGACGGCTACGAAAATGCGATTTGGGATGAAGAAACGACGTCGTCGCAAGCGAATGAAGGAGCTGAAGATTGGATATCGGATCAAGACGGATTGTTCTCGGAATATTCCTCTGACGACATCATTAATGATTTCTACTATAATGTTGCTACTAATGGAAATTTAGTTGCATTTTATTATTATAGTGTTGAAGATGGAAATGTATCCACGAAGAAAATGTTTCGTAATGATAATGTGACTAAAGAAAAACATTTTCTGTCAAATTGCGAGCTCATTCTTTTATTCATTGACCAAGTTCCTAACAATCAATTTGTTGTGATCAATATGGTTGCTCAATAAATTTTTAAGGATACTTAATAAACAACCGGCATATATAGGTGGTTCGTAGCCAAAATAAATTTCGTATAATTGCGTTCTTATATCATTTTAGGCTGTTATTTTAATTGTTATAGAATATATCTGCGGTAGAATTGCGTTGCTTTAACTAGTTTTAGGAACTATTGTGCATAACTGCATATAGATGAAACGACAAATCAAACTATTATGGTCTATAGATATTCAGTGCATATTTCTTGTAACATCTGTGATCATTACATTTTCAAAGTTGGAAACAGAAGTCTTTGTGCTCTTGATGGAGGTTAAGGAAGAGAACCACTCTACAAGATGAGATTGACTATAGACGAATTCAATATGTAACTGGTCCAAAAAAATTGTACCGACGAAAGTCAGTTTAATACAACTTTTGTGTTTTACCTAAAAAAACATTTGGACATTCCCACTTTGACACCTATACGGCGATACCTAACAAATCAATTGATATTTTAAAGTCAATGTCGTACAATTTATTAGGTACCGTTTCTTTCTAAACATTGTATTGTTTTCCTCCCGTACTTATCCAAAAAACAACAATTTAAAAATACCACTTAGCATAAAAGAAAATATTTGGTCGACAAAAACTCTAATTACTTTCACTTAGTATAAATGTATTATGTATTGTGCAATTGTTTTCTTACTGATTATTTTATATTTATACTTTTCTCTTTTAAAAGCGTTAAAACATTTATCTGAATAATGTAACAAACTGAATAAAATAAAACAAAACAATGATATCTTCTTTTTTTTTTTCTTTAAACTTCTACTTCACTACGATACTGTTATTATGAATTTTTTTCTAACCGTTTAAAAACAATTCTGTTGAGGATCTCTCAAAAAGATTCTACGGCTGGAATTTTTTTTTTTATAAATTGTTTGGGGTTTTTTACTAGAAACTCAAACGATTCAATATTAATTATTTGTTTCCAATTGTAAATAACTATACGAGAGACCCCGATAGAAATGCTCTAACATATAATTTACCTCTAAAATAAAAATTATCACATGAAGATAAGTAGAAGAAGTTTGTTTATATATATTATGTAAAAAGATTCTCATCTCTAATGCAAAGAGGGACACGGTGAAGGGTCGATGATAATAGCTGAGGACTCAATGCTGACGTAGTAATGACTTCATCAAGCACGACCAATATTACTTGTCATATCATTTGTTTTTTTTTTGTTTTTCCTTTAGTTTCAGTAAGGAGTTGTAATAGTCGTAAGTGGTGAATGTCCAAATTTGACTGCCTCATTCAATAATGATTTTTTTAAAAAAATTTTTTTTGAGGAGAAATGTATAAACTTAAACTTTATCAAAAAATTCTGATACACAATTTTCCACATTAATCGCGGTAAGATAGCCAGTTAGGTAACGCGTTGCATATCAAATTATTTGGTGAAGCTGTCTATTAAGTTTTTCTAGCTGTTTGTTTTCTCAGGTTACCAATATAAGCATATGCTATGCAATCCAATACCGATCGATCGTAGTCTACATTGGCTATAACAAAAAATTGAATATACAGACGTTCTGTAAACTAAAATAACGTCTTGTAAAAATGTAACATGTTTAGGTAACACTCCATAAACCTTATTTTGTCCCCTTGCGTTTTGCTCATTTTTAATGCCTTCCATTGGATGGCCCGGGTATTATTATATAGATCCAGCCTAACCCTTTATCTAGTCCAATATTAAAATGGTAGGATTTTTTTTCTTCTTCCTACAAATGGTATTAAAATGGCCCGGGACATATGTCGTAATATGTATGTGTTATCGAACTTGTAGATTTTGATGTTATGTAGTCTGTATTTATGTAATCATTAATCTGTTGTAATCGTATTTAAAATCTAACACCAAAACTTACTCTTAGTTTGGTTCAACGAAGTTGCTTGGTATCCTTGTTACAAAAAAAAAAGTTGCTTGGTACCTTCAAGGCTTCAAGTTAAGGAAGAGAAAGCTAGAAGACATTATATGTGTAGATTGAAACCTAGGCCCACCATTGAAGTTCATAGTTCCAATTCGAGGCCCACTCTTTTTTTTTCCGACTACCTTACTTACACGAGTAAAACGACGTCGTTAGCAGAGTGGTTTAGTCCTTCTTGACTCTTGACAAGTGCCAGTGACTACCTTTTGAATTAGCAATCGAAGCAGTCAGTGAATTGCTATCAATGGAGGTTACGGCGGCGCCATTTTCGTCCATCGTCCCTTCGAGACAAAATCTCTCTTCTTCTTCTTTTTCGATTTTCGCTTCTTCCCCGACTTCTTTGTTCCTCTCCAGGAAGAATCCTGGCAATGCTAATCTCAAATATAAATCTCCGAGAAGCATCTCCGTTCGCGCATCTTCTACCTCCGACTCTGGTAATTTCTATTGGTTTTCGTGTTCTACTTAATCCAATTTTGTATTTTTTTTTATTGGGGCATAAAGCTTTCTTTTTTACCTCTTGTCTCTCGGCTGAGTAGTTGTGACTTTGCTTGACTACGGAGCCGGGAATGTGCGGAGCATCCGCAATGCTCTTCGTCATCTCGGGTTCAGCATCAAAGACGTAAGATTTTTCCTCATTTTTTTCGCATTTTGATTCCTGGGAAAATGTAGTGATCTCTTACACTTGAGAACTTGAAATGTTAGGTTCAAACGCCGGGAGATATTCTGAATGCTGATCGCCTCATCTTTCCTGGCGTTGGAGCGTTTTCACCCGCCATGGATGTGCTTAACAAAACCGGGTAAATATGACTAAGCTCTGTGGATTTCCCTTTTGATTGACAGTATATCTATTAGCACGAATTCGCTTTCTTTTCACTGTCCGAGCTCAGAGAGTTCTTCAAATCCAGCAAATTTGGAATCACATCTCATGCTTAAGCATATTTAACTTACAGTGAACAGTGTCTTATATAGTTCTTCATATCGGATTTTCGTGTCTTTGGTGTTTGTAGGATGGCTGAAGCCTTGTGCAAATATATCGAGAATGACCGTCCGTTTCTAGGTATTTGTCTTGGGCTACAACTACTATTCGAGTCTAGTGAGGAGAACGGACCAGGTTTAGCTCTATTGCCACTCTTCATGTCATGTCTTCTAGAAGCTTTCCTTCAATACATTCATCACAATCTACATTATATTTTCATGGTGTATTTTCTACTTATACATCTGTTCTATTTGTGTCAGTCAAAGGTCTTGGTGTGATACCGGGAATAGTTGGACGCTTTGATTCTTCAGCTGATATAAGAGTTCCCCACATTGGCTGGAATGCTTTGCAAGTGAGAAAGGATTCCGAAATTCTGGATGATGTTGGAAGCCATCATGTATATTTCGTTCATTCCTACCGAGCTATTCCGGTATGTTCATCTTTTCTTTTTCTCTCAAATTTGTATATGTGCCATTGTCTTTCTCTTCTTCCACGTGCATTTTAAAATTTTTGTTCTGTTATTATTGTGTAGTCAAATGAAAACAAGGAATGGATTTCGTCTACCTGCAACTATGGTGAATCCTTTATATCTTCTATAAGAAGGGGAAACGTGCATGCAGTGCAATTCCATCCAGAGAAGAGCGGGGGTATGAAATTTTAGTCTACTCATTCTTTTGGTTGATACCTTCATCTCTTATTCAAAGTCTATTCACATATTGGAATATCGTACTAATTTAGAATCTGGAAATATTCAGAGGTGGGGCTTTCCGTCTTGAGAAGGTTCTTGGATCCAAAATCTCAACACAGGTAGCTTTCTCTCTAGCTTTACATGTATAATGTAATCTTCCTGATTTTTTGGTCTAATGGAAACCACATCTCACTTGAAGACAGAAGCCAATGGAAGGGAAGGCTTCAAAACTTGCAAAGAGGGTAATAAGTTTGTCCCTGTTATCATCGGAAGCCTGTCTCCTCCACAGCATTGTTTTTCCTAATGATTTTCTTTTGTGTTAAGGTGATTGCTTGTCTTGATGTGAGGACTAATGATAAAGGAGATCTTGTAGTAACCAAAGGGGACCAATATGATGTGAGAGAGCAATCTAACGAAAACGAGGTCTATTGAAATTATTGCTTCATTCTCGTATGTTCTTTGTGAAAATGTGAAACATTTTTGGTGTTTAGATGTTTTTATGATGCGGATATATCTCACCTGAGAGGTGTTGAGGTTGAGTAATCATTATCGCTCTGAACTTATTAAAATTTCTTGTGCAGGTTCGAAACCTTGGCAAACCTGTGGATTTGGCTAGGCAGTATTACAAAGATGGTGCAGATGAGGTATGCTTTTGTTGCAATATCATGTTAGTGGATCAATGATTTCTTAATTTAGATTTGGTTTGGCTCTTAACCATGCTGCCTTGGGGTTTTCAGATTAGCTTTTTAAACATAACTGGATTCCGCGATTTTCCTTTAGGGGATTTGCCGATGATTCAGGTACCAACATTTGTTATTTTTTCTCATTAGAATTTAATTTTTACTTCGGTACTTACCTGTATTTAGATCACTTTACATGCTTTATAGGTTTTGAGGTACACATCAGAGAATGTCTTTGTACCACTAACTGTCGGAGGTGGTATCAGAGATTTTACAGATGCTAGCGGCAGGTACATATTCAGAGTTTTCTCTTTCTTTCTTTCCTTTTTTCAGCGAGGACATTGCACTTTTATTCTCCACAACAATTTAATATCAACTTACTTTGGATCAGGTACTATTCTAGCTTGGAAGTTGCTGCTGAGTATTTCAGATCCGGTGCTGATAAGATCTCCATTGGAAGTGACGCTGTTTATGCTGCAGAAGAGTTTATAAAATCAGGGGTAAGCTTGTAGTTGCCGTCCAATTGATCGTATTTGTTGTTCATGCTAATATCTAATAAAGGACGGATTAGTTAATCCACTTTTCTTGTTTTTCTTGTAGGTGAAGACCGGAAAAAGTAGTTTAGAACAGATATCCAGAGTTTATGGAAACCAGGTATAATTCTTTACCGAGTCCAGAACAATTGGCCTTCGTTTTATTTAAACCTCAGAATTGCAGAAATATAGGATGGTAGTCCCTTTACATAATGATATAAATAGCTTAGTTACAGATGGAGTAATAGTGAATATTTGTTGGACTGCTTTTAGATACTTGTTTGTTATATTCCCTTATTTTTGTGTGAAATCGGAAGCAGATTTTCTCTTGATTGACAGAGTCTTTCTCTTCACAGGCAGTGGTTGTAAGTATTGATCCTCGTAGAGTGTTTGTGAACCATCCTGATGATGTGCCATATAAGGTCATCAGATTAACTAACCCAGGTATGCCGGTCTTTACACCTCTCTTTATATTTCCTTTGTCATGGTCTAAATGAACATTACGGAAGCTGGCTACATCTCAGACATTTATTGCTAAGATAATCATCAGAATTCTAATTTCCTAAGGAGATGTTATGGTTCGTTTTGTGTAAATCTTTTCCTCGTACCTGAGTTCTTTGTACCATACAAAGAAAGTAGTCACATTAAATAGAATCTCTCCAAAAATCTGCATACAAATGTAATAACCCGGACTTAATCTACTGTTGTTAGGCCCAAATGGGGAAGAGTATGCGTGGTATCAGTGCACGGTAAAATTCCAGCCACTCTTTGCAGATTATTTTTTATTGATTTGCCACATTCCTTAATTACTGGTTTCTCAACTAAAAGGTCAGTGGAGGACGAGAAGGTCGGCCTATTGGAGCGTATGAGCTTGCAAAAGCGGTTGAAGAATTAGGTGCTGGTGAAATACTATTGAACTGCATAGACTGTGATGGTGAGTACACTGAAAAAGGCCTTTAAGTCTTTCAGATTTTAAGATCATTTGTCTGCTAAAATTTGCTCTCCTTATGATATGGCTTTCTTATCTGCGAATCTCAGGTCAAGGAAAAGGATTTGACATAGACTTAGTAAAGCTCATCTCTGACTCAGTAGGCATACCGGTGATAGCAAGCAGTGGAGCAGGCATCCCAGAACATTTCTCCGAGGTGTTTGAGAAGACAAACGCATCTGCAGGGCTTGCTGCCGGCATTTTCCATCGGAAAGAGGTAACCTTTTTTGTTCTCTTCGAAACCTTTGGTAAAAACTATACCTCGTTTTGTAATTATTGTAATACCATTTTGTTTGAAGGTACCAATCCAATCTGTGAAAGAGCACTTACTAGAGAAGGGCATAGAAGTGAGGATCTGATCATTTCCGGTTTAAGGATTATTACCAATTCGGTTCAAGTGTTACCATAATACATGTCACGATCTTCAGTAAGTTATCATAAGTTGGAACCATCGGAGCTGCTCTTACAGATCTCTGAATGATTCCTGATTTCCTTTTGTAGAGACCATGATAATTCCTTTGCATGACGAAAGTAGATGAATTTTTGTCAATTTTTTTTTCCTTGGCAATAAAAAAGCATATTTTTTTGACTTCTTTATTCTCTCATTCAAAAATTTTCATCTTCATTAATATAAGAAAATACTTAACTTTCAAGAATGATGAACTTTTTCTCGTCTAGATGTTTTTATGATGATCTTGACGAGGCCTGAGTAACAGAAGACATTCATGGAAAATCATTCAAGTGGAAGAACCAACCTCAAAATAGTCTTTTATTCAGTCAAAATTGAATCCTATATTTATTTATCACACTGTGTAACTAACAACTAACAAGTAAGAACATAAATACTCCCGCCCGGCAATTCTCCGGAAACTGTAAAGAAATTTGAAAGACATTCCAGGTCTATAACTGGCAAAAAGCCAGACACTGTTTTTTTTGACTCCTTGAATCCGATTCTTTCATATGTCCAGAAGAAGCCTTTGCGGATCCTCCACAACATCCTTGACACGGCGCAAGAAATACACAGCCTCTCTCCCATCAATCTGCCTATGATCATACGTGAGTGCAACGTACATCATTGGTCTTGGCACTACGCTTCCTCCAACCACCATTGGACGTGACACAATCGAGTGCATACCGAGTATAGCAGACTGCAAATAACCACACCTTCCTTTTGAGTAAAACAAAACTTGTATTTAATGGAGAGACGGTGAGAGAGGAATTGAACTTAAACCTGAGGAGGGTTAATGATTGGAGTGCTTATGAGACTTCCATAGACACCACCATTTGAAATGGTGAATGATCCTCCAGCCATCTCGTCTATTGATATGGTTCCTTCATTTGCCTTCTTGGCAAGATTGTTTATCGTCTTCTCTATCTCCGCAAAGTTCATTTTATCAGCATCTCTTATGACTGGCACTACAAGTCCCTGGGAAAGAGACCACAAGAAGAAAGTTTCATCCTCACATACATGATCGCAATAAGGATGCAACTCATGTGCACAAACAAGTGAGAGCTAGAGAATGTGAACTAACCTTGGAGGTACCAACAGCGATACTGATATCAACATAGTCTCTGTATATGATATCATCCCTGTCGATAACTGCATTTACAACTGGTTGATGCTGGAGGGCGCTAACAGCAGCCTGAGACAGATAACGAAGAATATTACTACATGTACATTACCAGACAGTTTACTGTTACCTAGAATAAAGGTAGAATGTTGCATACTTTAATGAATCCAGACATAAGCCCCAACTTCACTCCATGTTTTTCATGAAATGCATCTTTGTATTGGGATCGGAGCTTCATCAGATTAGTCCTACACGAAGAAAAGAGCTCCATAATTAGCCAAAAACATCAAACTGGCTAGTGAAATGCAGTGCACCAAGAGGACTCACATAACTGATATAGACATATCAACTTGGGGTTTTAGCTGTTACTCACATATCAACTTCGTTAAAAGTTGTCAGCAATGCAAAAGTATTTTGAGAGTCTTTCAACCTCGTTGCAACCCGTTTCCGAAGTCTTGTCATCGGAACCTGCAATGTTCTTAGATGTCATATCACCAATCATGTGAACAAACAAACCGAACATTATATTTAAATCTGACCACAGTCATTTTAAGAGTTCAATACATGCAGCTGTAAGAATAAATGAGAGCATTTTGCGTACCCGTCTTTCTCTTTCCTTAGGAGGAAGCTACGGTTCTATAGCAGATTGTTTAGGTGGTGGTGGTGGCGAGGATGGTGCTTTGGGTTTTTCTGCTACAGGAGAACTTTCCACTTTGGGCTTCTGCTTATCATCAGTTTGAGGAGGAGGCTTGGAATCAGGTGTCTTCTGAGAGGCGGCAATATGAGATGCAGCACCCTCAGACTTCGAAATTATAGCGACCTTGGTTCCTGGTTCTACAGTATCTCCTTCCTTGACTAAATACTGAAGTAGAAGACCAAACCAAACAAGTCTACTCAATGTAACCAGAAAGATAACAACAAGTAACGAGTGAACAGAAAATAACACAAATAACAAAACACATTTACCTCTTGGATCACGCCACTTGCTGGGCTAGAAATATCTATCGTCACCTAATGCAGAAAGATGAATCAAATAATACTATTTGGAAAACTTAACCCAAACTCTTCCAAATGTCTTTAGACAAACGAAAAAGAAAAAATAAATAAAAACTGATACCTTATCAGTTTCAATTTGTGCAATAGCCTCATCAGCCTCGACACTCTCACCAGGTTCTGAGAGGATAACATCAAATGCGCCAACAAAAGAACTTTCAGATATATATATATATATATATATTCACGCATCAGGAAGAATAAAAAAACGAGGAAAGATAATGCAAAAGAGAAACATACTCTTGAGAAAGGTAGCTAAGGTGCCATCGGTGATAGATTCCCCCATATGAGGCACAACAGCATACAAATCCAATTCAAGCTACAGAGAAAGCAGATTGCAAAACCAGAATTAATCTCCAACAGAATGGAAAACCCTGAATTTCTTCTAAGCAATCATAGGTCCCTGAATCATTACCACTTTTAGATGAAAAAGGCTTGACCCAACTTTGCATGGTAGAGGAAACTGAGCTTGCTAAACTCGAGCAGCCCGAGTTCTCTGAAAGTGGGATGAAAAAAAAAACAAAAACAAGAGCATAAATATTAAGAAGCTAGAACTAACCGGTAAAGTCAGATAAGAAAAAAGTTGAAAGAAGATCTTGAGATTACATCTGATAAATTGGTTTTATACAAAACAAAAGTAAAGTCAAAAGATGATCCTTCAAATGATTTTGTGTTGTCTGTCAACAGATAAGCAAACTCTGGCATCCTTTATTTATAGAAATATTTATATCATATCCGCTCTTTTGTTTTTCAGTTGTAATTTTACCTCGTAAATTACCATTTCTTTCTTTCTCTCAATTTTTGTTTGGGGGCCTTTTTCCTCTTTGTCATTTGTCAGAGAAGAGAGGTTAAAAAACTACTATGGGAAGAACTCGGGGGTTGAATATCGTTTTGTAGGTCCTACCTTTTCAAAAACCCCCGACGTTCAACCAATCACCGTCTAGAAATCACTGGGCTCCACATCCCAACGAACAACCAATCACAACAAAATCAAAGAAACTACATAAAAATCACATTTTTGGTCCCCTGAATTTTCGGATCAAGGGGGACGCAGAGAGGAGGGGGCTATGATCCTGTACGGCGGGGGAGCACCCAATGACGGTGTACCAGACGGAGGAGAGGGAGGGGTGGTTCTAAAAAAGGGGCCGTGGACGGCGGCGGAGGACGAGACACTGGCGGCTTACGTGAGGGAATACGGAGAAGGCAACTGGAACGCCGTTCAGAAGAAGACTTGGCTGGCTCGGTGCGGCAAGAGCTGCCGTCTCCGATGGGCTAACCATCTCCGACCTAATCTCAGGAAAGGCTCCTTCACCGCCGACGAGGAACGTCTCATCATCCAACTCCATTCTCAGCTCGGCAACAAATGGGCTCGCATGGCTGCTCAGGTAAAATATCAATCAGCCTCCTCCTGTTCAAAAAATCTCATCTTTTTAACTGATAACAATCTTCTGTCAGTAAATTTTTTCCCTTTTAATCTCATCTACTCTTTGTCTTGTTACAATTCTGCATCATGTTGTTGTGTACTGTTAATGCTCTGTTCTTATGTTTGTTTTCAATAGTTACCGGGAAGAACTGATAACGAGATCAAGAACTTCTGGAACACGAGGTTGAAACGATTCCAACGCCAAGGCCTTCCTCTCTACCCTCCAGATATTACCCAAAACTACCATCATCAACAGCCCTACACGCCCTCCTCCGATCTCCCTGTCTTCGCCTTCCCTCAACCCCCACCACCTCTTCTCCAACCTCCTACTCTGCGTCCCAAGCGATGTTACGAAACTGCTTTCAGTTGCCTCTCTACCAAGCCCTCTTATGCTTCTTCTCCAACCAATTTCCTTGTCTCTTCCCCGACCTTTCTTCACACCAATTCATATCCTCCTTCCTCTTATCAGTGTACCAATCCGGTTTACTCTGTGAAACCGGAGCTCCCTTCAAACCAAATTCCCTACTCTGCCTCTTTAGGAGTCTCTCAAGTAAGCAACTTCTCAGACAATGGCAACCACAATCTCGACTCTGGTTTGCAGATAAGTACCTGCCAGCTTTTGGAGGATTTGATGGAAGAGGCCGAGGCCTTAGCCGATAGCTATCGAGCTCCTAAGCGGAGACATCTTGAGGCTACCCCCGAGGACAATGACACTAACAACAACTTCTTTTCGGGTAGTTTCCGACATTGTGGTTCTTCTAACAGTCAATGTTCCCTGCAAGGTAATAATCACACACCTCAAAGTGATTTAATCTTTAACTCCTAGTACACATCTGTGAAAATATTTTAATAATGTTTTGTGTTGTCTATTAATACAGGTTTAAAACCGAAGGAAGAAGATTCTCTCCAGATGAACACGATGCAAGATGAGGACATAGCAAAACTTCTTGACTGGGGAAGCGAAAGCGGTGAGATCTCAAACGGGCAATCCTCTGTGATAACAACAGAGGAAAACCTCGTCCTTGACAGTCACCAGTTTGCTTTGCTGTTTCCAGCTGATGAGGACAACAACAACAACACTAACAAGAACCCCAGAGTGTCCTGCTCATGGGACAACTTGCCAGAGATCTGCTAGAGAAAGGGTAACTAGTGAAAGCATGTTCCTGATTGTACAATTAAGATCCTGAATTATAATCCCTGTCAAATATGTTGTTGCTAAAGCTATTTGATCCGTATGTTTGTGAAATAACAAGTATAGAGATCTTGCTTTGTTCATCACTTACATGCTAATGAATTATTCCAAAATTTACGACATTTACCTAACTTAGCACAACGGTCATTTGCTGAAGTACGCACTTCTTGTCAATGGGATCTACCTGCAACCTGTCAGAAGTCATTGGGTTTACATTCCTCTTAACCAAGGAAAGTTTTCTTCCACGCTTCTGATTTTCTTCTCATACTGTTTAATCTTTATTAGATAGTTTTGTGTCTTTAGGACACACACAAGTACAGACATTGCGTCACTACAAGCAAAAGACGAAATGAACAAAAAGAAGCAAAATCCAAAAAGAAATGAAGAAGAAGCCTAAAATTGAATGTTTTAAGCACCAAACACAGAGCGCCTCAAACAAATGACTCTGAAGGTGTGCTCATGGAGTCTGCCTTTTGCAGCTAAAATCTGCATTTCTGTGTGCAAAGAACTCCAGACCTTCAGAGAACTAAAAAAAAAATCATAAAGAAACAAGAAAGGAGGGCAAAAAGCACCCTTCTCATCTCAGTTCACAAGATACATACATACATATATAGAGAGAGTGTGGAGCAGTTCTGAATGTGTGTCTATACTACAACGTGTTGAGCGGATTTGTCTCTGTATTCTTCTTTCTTATTGTGTTTCTTCCGTTACTTTGTTCAGAAAGATGCAGCCAAGAGAGCCTTTGGGCCTTCTCCACACCTCCGATGAACATCCTTCATCCGATCCGCTGATCTACAAATCCCACTGCAGCTCCAATCGAACGAGGCAACACAGATGTTGCCCGCCTGTGCCTTCCACTCACAATCTGCAGTTTTCCATTGAGCAACATTGGAATTGGTCAAAGTTCCACACTTGGAAATAGATACATGACAAGTTGATTTTTTTACCTGTTGTACCACAACATAGCCTACGGTCATCTACATGCTCCACATCCAATCCAAGAAACCATGATCCTAAAGAGACATCCTCATTCACGTACTTGTGAAGTACGTTTCTATACACACAATTTGTCCTTAGTTAACACGCAATCAACGTATAATCAAGCATAAAGCAGATAAGTTTTTGGATTTGTCAATGCTGTGGGGAGGAACTCACTGGTTTATCGATATATAGGACGCCAATTCCCTGGAAATTGCATAGAGCTGACCCGTGGCATGGCGGAAGTATTTGTTACCCTCTTCCCCAAATTTCCAGTACTCGGGTTCATGATATCTCACTCCTCTAACAAAGGAAATTTCAGAGAGAAATGAAAGTAAGACAAACATTGAAAATGAGAGAAGTGGTCTCTTGAAGGTGAAAAAAAACTTACTTCTGAGCAAGAACGGGTCCAGATTTCATGCAACCAATGTAGACTCGGGGCTTCATCCGGTATCTTGATAATTCTGCTCCGAGTGTGGCTGCAAAAATATCCGTAACAGAAGTGAGCAAAGGCGCAAACTTTGAGATAATAAGGAACATAACAATTCAGATGAAGTAAAAGGGTTAATTTTCACCTATGTTTACATGCACATCATCATCGACTTTCACGTAGAAGTCTGCATCCCACAATTGGAAAGCCGTGGTAAAGTAAGATTTAGTCTTTGCTGACAGCTCGAGATAACCTTCAACGTGATCCTGCTCAATCAAACTTAAGATTTATAAAACAGAAAGCCGGGATGTAGGAAATATATGACTGCCGTGAAGCTCTCCACATTAAGTAGAATTCCATAAGAAAACATGACAAGAAAAACTCTTACCAGCCTCAAGAAGTCTCCATGTTTACTTTCTTCAGCCTGAATCGCTCTATCAAGAATTCCACCCGGAGTAGCACTGCACAGGAAGAACACTCAATCGTAAATCACTCTCTCAAATAAAGATTTGTGCCACTCTATGGTTCAAGTTTTACCTATGGCCTATTACAAATCGCATGACGATCCCTTTCTCTTCCTCGAGCTTCTTTCTCTCCGCACCTAAAGAAGACTTATGTTTAGTCCCCTAACAATATAGCCAAGGCTGAAATCGCTTCTTAGATCAACATACCGGGAGGCATCCAAGTAGCACGGACTGAATCCCTGCGCTTTCTGCTGCTAAACGCAGTATTTACTCCAACAACCATCAGATACTTTCTTTTGGTGACAGTTTCAGGGAGCTTAAAGTCATCAGAAACAGGTGAACCATTCATGATGGATTCTTGCGCGGCTCTTGCAGCCGCCAATTCTGTTTCCAGATTTGAAATCGTTTTGTCGAGTCTTCTGCATAACACCATTTAAGCAAAACCAATACGTTTACTGCAAAACCGCGATCAAAATAGAAAAAGAACTGAAGTTTCATTTCATATCCTTTTTTTCACTTACTGAATTGCATCTGGACTCTTGTAAACTTCTCCAAGGATATCTTTTGATTCATGCTTCAAACCCTTCTGATAAAACATGAAGAATGCTATGAACAACTCGGAATCAAGAATTCCTCTAGAGTTCATTTCACCTAAATTAGAAAACTTACTTTTGAAGAATCACAGTCGTCTGACACTAATCGCAGCCCTTCATCTGAAGCTTCCCTTGATACGACATTGGCTTCAGGCTCTGGCCACATTCTATTAACATACACAATCAGATTAGGGCACAACTAGGAGCTCATCTGGACAATGCTTGATTTTGGATCTTCCATGAACTACAAATGGATCTCAATCATTTTGTCTATAGAGAGACTATACTTTTGTCGATAAATGCATCTCTAGGTACCTAAAAGTCTTTTCTTATTTTAATTTATGAAGAAATACAACTTTACCAAAAGAGAAGATAAAGAATGAGATTACACTCATTGCAATCTTTGTCATCCAAAAACGAAAACTTAACCAGATAATCCAAAACTTAATTTTGTTGGATTTACAAATCTGGGTGTGAGGAAATTAATGAATTTTATCCACCGACAGCCCCAAAAGAAATTTGCAAACTTTACCGGAAAAGTCGACACAGAAGAGTGACAGGAATTTGTGAGTTAATTACAGAGCATTGGTTTTGTTACCTATCGGAGAAGAGAATTCCTGCGCAGAAGAATCCGATACAGAGAAAGAAAGTCCATTTCTTGGAGACAAAACTCTTTGAAGCAGAGAGCTCTAATCCTCTGTGATGCTTCGACATTTTTGTGTGTGCGTGCTCTAAAGCAAAACTACAAGAATCTAACGAATCCTAAGCAAACAAAAAAAACCAGAAAGACTCTCAATGAGCTACGAAACATGAGACATTCATCTCACGCACGACTCGGCCCGAGTCAACAGAGTCAACCTCAAATCTCCAGTTTTCAGATCCAATAGATCGAGCCTTTTCTCCTCGGAAACGAAACTATAAACAGAGAAAGTTTAGATTGTGAAATTTTAGATTGATCTTTTGAAAAGACGAATGTAGGAGAAAACGACAAGAGAAGCCGTGGCTTTTGTTCTTGCTTTGTGCAATTGTGCGTGGAATTCGAAGCTGGAGGAAGATGAATGGAATCTAGTAGTGCCGATTTTGTGCCTAGTTTAATTACTAATATTATTCGCTTTATTAGTTAAGTTTTCACTTTACAGTAATAATATCAATGAGATTGGATTAGGAAAAAAAAAACTAATTAAACCTGCAGCTACCGACAGGACCACTCCGAATGAATTGACCAACGAACTAGTCAAAACTCTAAACAATAAACAACACAATTTAATTACTCAACTCGATTTAATTAGCTTTTCAGGAAATAAATTAGGTGGTTCTTTTTGTTTTTGGTCAAATAGTTAGGTGATTCTTGTTCTTTCTGATTTTAAAAGAAAGTAACCAGGTAAGTAAAAATAGCAACTTTGGCAATATGAAGTTTTTCTACATCAAAACTCATCACTGTCAATATTTCATTAGTATCCTAAGCCAATATGTTATACATAAATGTGTGTTTTCTGTAGAAGTTATACTAGTTATAAAAAGGAATTCCCAATAATGTCTTAACTCTTAACCAGAAAAAAAAAAAGAACGATAATGAATTTCCCCATTCACATGTTCCCAAGCTGTCTAAGAATTACGACAAAAGGAATCAACATTGACCACGTGTGCAGCACATGATCCTCAATCAAGGATTTCCCCTTACAACTCACTTCTACTTAAAAAAAAAAAGAAAAAAAGAAAGAGCCTTAGTTTTCGTTGTCATCGATGGTTCGAATCGTGTAATTCAATGAATCTTAAGCTCATACAATCTTTACTTGAAAGTCTTTTTAGTAACCTACCTTTAGGTGAACTCTTTAAAAAGCTTAAATCAACCGTTTTCAACAATAATAGACATTTGTATTATTATGCCAAATGAAATCACCTATTTAATTTGTATACATTTTAGCAAACTAGAATTTTTTAAATGAATCACCTAACAATTTTTTGTTTCATAAAAGATTTTTTTCCTAATAACAATGTAAATTATCTAGACATATTCGGTTCATACATATCTAAACATTTATACAATAATACAATATATCATGGTCTACTCAAGAAATCCAGTTTGCTTCAATACTGCATTCCTAACTTTGCTCAAATCTCTTCCTTTCAATTTCCTTCCAACTCCTTCCATAACCGACGAGGACGATGATCGACTCCGCCGCATAAAATATTCTTCCGGTGACACATTCTCATCATCATCATCATCATCAGCTTTCTTTTTGTGAACCATTGACCAATCAGGGACATTGACAGGAGCCGAGTGTTGTCTCATAGGTGCCATTCCTTCTATGCTCTGCCTCTCAGGAATCATTCTAGGTTCGCTTTGAAGTAAAGTTTGGTTTGAGAAAGAAGTTTTACTGGCATGGTTACTAATCATGAACGATGAATGATATCCATCAAGAACATCCCACACATCATCTTCTTGAAAATCTCCGTCTCTCAAAGAACTCCATACATCATGTTTCCTCTCCATGCTAATCACCAGCTGCTTCTGCAAAACATAAAAGACGGCCAAGAAAGATCTTCAACTGGACAAAAACTCTTAGGTAGTAGCCACAAAATCGCAAAAGAGACAAGATTGATGTAAGAATCTATATTGTACCTTACGTTTGATTTATTGAAGCAAGCTTATAGAATATAATAATATAATGAGATTTATAGAGTGGAAACTGTGTCAAGAGATGCAAAATAGTTCAGAGTTTGAGAAGAGAGAGGAAGAAAGTGACACAAGAGGTGTGGGATTGAAGAACAAATACATAGATTGGTTCTTGTTTTGTCTTTATAGATATGTTTCAAAGACGTGGGAATCTATATTCAATATACGTCCGCACATTATTTACGATCATTAATATTTGGTTTGTTATGAGTTTAACGGTCAAACAAAGTACACTACACTCATACACTAAAGCATATGTAGCCAATTTTCCCTTTAGTTTCTTTCATCACGGAAAGTAATTCAATCATGATTTGAATTCACCCTCTACAACTTGTAGGCTACAAGTTTTTTATTATAAAATGGGTACCACACATGCAATATGTTGTTTATTAATGTCGATATCCCACCTTTTGCTCTTAAGTAAGACAAAAAATTCTCACAGATTCATCCCCCTAAAAGCTCGCGATAATTTGGAGCGTTTGGCTTGACAAAGGTCCCATTTGCTGACTTAGTATTAGTGTTCTTTTTTGTTGACAAGACAAAGCTACAAGACATCAGCGTTTTTAGTGATACCTACCGACCATGCAGAGCCAGAAATTTTTTTAATCGAGGTCAAGTAAGGCATCCAACATGAAATTACGGGGGTCAATCAAATAATTTTCAACAAATTCTTTCAGAAATAACATGTATTAGTAAGCTTAAGTTTTAAATTTTGTAATTTGACTTGGGTCAATTGATCACCCCACCTTACAAGTAGCTCCGCCACTGCCATGCATGCATATTCCTCAGTTGGTAATGCGACCAAAGCTTAGTTTTAATGTAGCCATACATTTATACATGTACAAGACACTTAAAGATCTCAAAATTAACCTGGATAGAATACTTAAATTAAAAATTACATGAAGTCTCTTAGAGAAACAGAGGAAAAAATGTCCATGGCGGCTAATTCATGTGCATATCATAATTGCAATTGCAGTTAATCTAGGCGTGAAAGAGTATAAAAAGTTTTTTTTAAAAATTATGTGCTTTGCTTTAGAAACAAAACGTTTTAGCTTGAAAGGAAGATTCTTCAATAGATGACGAGCGCTTGGGCCCTTTGCGTAGCCGTCATTCATCGAACTTTGTTGTACTCTTATACTTACAAAGAAAAAACAATATCACTCACTTCAAATTTTTTAACTTATCTAAGCTGACCTAATCAATTTTAGCCATGATTTGCGAAAGCGAGGGTTTGTATATGACGGCCTTTAAAAATAATCAACTATACAATTTTTGTGGTCCAAAATCAAAATCGACAAGCTCTCATGTGATTCGTCTAAGAATCGGCACTGATGAGTAAGAAGATGCGTTGAGAATCACCAAAATACAAAAACATATACATGTCAATAAACAAGCTAAGCAAAATATTTGTATCACCAAGGTTTTTTAAATATTTTGAAGGCCATTTCTGTTTTTTTTTTTTTTTTAAGTAATGATTATATGCTTATGAGTTTTTTTTTTTTGGTAAACTATGCTTATGAGTTATGGCTATCAAATCTGTTTTTTTTTCCCCTCTCTTTTTATAAAAGAGTCCTTGTTTAAAAATTATTCAATACATGCACTTCAATACTATTAACGAAACTTGAACCGGTCTTCCATCCCTGATTCATTTAATCAAATTCTCGACTCTAAACCGAGACCCTATGGGAAAAAAAAAAAAAAAAACCGAGACCCTCTGATTCATAGTTTCGGATCTTTTTCATTACATATCCGTAACCGGGCCGGATCATTTCTCCCAAACCATGTAACGAAACAGGGGTGGATCGTGGATCCGGATCCAGAATCCGAATTCGGATTTTTTGATCCAGACGGAGCAGACTCGATCGGGGAACAATTTTGGACGTGTTGTCTTTAGTTTTTTTGGATCATACAAAGAAGAAATCGGCGGGAGAAGCTATGTCGAGGCTATGGGCGAGAGTTGCCGGATTTTTCAGTAGCAAGAGTTTCATCGGAGTTGACAAGACTGGTAACAAGTACTTTTCCAGAGTCGAGGAGATTGACGGACTGGGCAAGTATTGTTCTTCGCACCTCTTACCTCAAATTCACTTTTTGTTATTGTTTCGTCGGAGTTCTGTCATTTATATGAGATCAAAGACGTACAAATTTCTGGTCTTTTGTGAAAATTGCTGAATTTCTTTGTTTTTTTGTCCGTTCTATTAGATGAATCAGCTGTCTTTGCCTGTTGTGTGTAAATGAAATTAGAAATTGTTTTGGTTCGTGGGATGAAATTAGATTCTGTTTCAAAAGGCTTCTTTTGTTTTATTGTATAACTCTTGTAAAATCCATTTGTGCAGTAGTAAGATGTTCTGACTTGCTTCTCTTTCTACTTTCCAGCGAAAGAGAAAAGATGGGTTGTCTTTAGACGAGAAGAGGACCCAACCTCTATTCCTGGTAACTCTTCTTTAAAAGCTTTTTTTAATCGGCTTGTTTCATGGTTTCATTTATAGTCATTTCTCTTGGGATTGTTTGATCAATGTTGTAGTTGAATGGATATGTTGGCTGAATGGGCAGCGAAAAAGGGCTCCTACCCCTGAGGTAAGATAAACCAGAACTATTTCTGGTCAGATTTGGCATTGGTTATATGGATTTAGTGTCTGGCCTTTGATGTTAATGTTTTTTACTGGTCCAGGAAATGGCTGAACTTGAAGCAAGGCGTGAGCGTGTGAAGCTTAATGTTGCTCGTAGGTGTTCCAGATTGTTAATACATTTTTTGTAGAACTTATTTATCCTATTAAATGTCACAACATATGTTTCCTCACCTCCGTTGATCCTTGCTGCAAACAGTTTTATGACTTTGACGACTTGAATTTTAGAATCTAGACGTTCTGAATCAACAAATTTGTTATTTTTGCGTCTCTGTGTATTAGCAAGTCAGGAAATTCTTGTTAATGCCGCTTCAAGTTCTACGCAAATGTTTATTTTTTCTTTTCTTTTGTCTTTAATTCATTGTCAAGTTCTCAAGAAAGAAGAGGAGGAGAAGAAAGCCAGAGAAGGCACTGGTCGCAAAATCATGAGCATCGGTACTTAACATTTAGTGCCTCAAAAATTTGTTCGAATTGTTTTTACATCTATGAATTGGACGCTCAATGTTTGCTGTCTTTGTATGAAGGTAAAGTTGAGGGTCCGGATTTGACAAGCTTTGTTCGCCACTTTCCAGCGGATTCAAAAGGTATACATTTTCCCTGTATCAATTGACTAAGGGAGTCACCATAGAGTGATGAAGTCTTTAGTGTTCTCCTTTCTGAAATTTCATTGTAAAATTACTAAATATTGTTATGGCTATGCATTTACCCTTTGTTGTATCTGTCTTTGGAATGGTGTCCATTTGTGTGATACGAAATGCTTCTGAGGGAACTTGTTGATGTTTTGTTCAGCATTTTGTGTGGCTGTTGCACTGATGGTTATAGTAGTTTTGTGAAATTGAACCAGAAACATCTTGGGAATTTGCCTTGTGAAGTAAGTGATTGTGATGAAGTTCTGATAGTAAAATCTTCAATGTATGCCATTTTGATTACGGTTGCTTAGAAGGCAATAAGAACTGCTCACATTCACCATTACATATCCTTTATGCCATTTGTTGATTTAAGTGATGAGGTTACTACAGTAGCTAGTTTTCTCACAACCATAAATGAGATAATTGTTTCATGGAAGTAAGACTGACAGTGTTAGTCTTTTTCTTTTGTCAACGCGTTAAGGTGATAAACCAGGGGAAGCTAGTGAAGAAGCAGATAAATCAAGGTGAATCATCATGATTCATATTTATCTCCGCACCAATCATATCTTGTGTTAAATCTTATTACACTATATCTTTTGCCGAATGCAAAACACAGCATCTTTCACAAGACCACCATAACCAAAATGTACTCCACATTGCTTTTACAGGACCAAGGAACATGAACCCGAGGTAGTAACTGCAGAACCACCTGAACCAAAGTAAGTGTAGCTGGTTTTAACCTTTTTAATCTTAAACTCACGGATATGAAACGTGAAACGTTCTTTCTGATTGTTACCAACCGCTAGTAATCTGAATCTGTTCTCTATGAAAATGGTATGATAAAATCCAAACTAATGGTGGTGATGATGATAATACAGGACAACAGAGCCATCGGGGTCTGGATCATCATTTAGGCCCGGGACATGGCAGCCACCATCCTAAACACATCTCATGTGTGCGTCCAATTATTTGTTTGATGTAGTCTACAGAAACCGAATAGTTTTCGAGTCTTACAGATGAATCAGAGACGAGAGAGCTTTTCAGGACCCTAAATTTGTGGCCTTTCGCGTTGTCATTGAGGACTAAGAAGAGTCAAAATGAGAAGCCAACTTATAAATTTTTTCCTCTTTGGGGGGTTTTGTCTCTTGGTATTGTGCTGGAGACTTGAATTGCTTTGTCTTTCATAGCTTAAGAAGAGCCTACCTACCCTAAGTTTTTCCTCGTTGACTTTTATTTATTAGGATTGAAACGATTTATTTCTTGAGTAACATCATGGTTGAATGGTTTCATGTCATAGGATAGAAGAAAAATAAGTAGTATGATATACTTTTACTATTCAGAGGAGAAATATGAATCCTACTTGGCTTGTGCCAGAAACGAGCCAATCAAATAACGTGGTAATACCTTAAAAAAGTGTAATAAAATACAATTATTTACCAGTTATGACTTTATATAATGCAAAGTTCGAAAACAAAGTTATTTTCTTTTCTTTTGCGGGAAAAATTCTGGGAAAATAAATATTCCCATCTTTCGACGAAAAGCCAATTATTCGAATGTTCCCACGTTGGTCTTTAGCTCTGAGCTTTTAAATTAATCGTAACTCTTTCTATAATATGCAAGAACAAATATTTTTATTAGTTTATTAGTCAACGACTAAAGAAGAATCGTAGCCGTTCTTTGGCCTTGGCATTGTATAATTAGTGAGTGTCTGTCTCTTAGAGGTTCTGTTAATTCTTAATCGGCAATTTCAGAAGCTTGACGAAATCAATCTCTCTCTCTCTCGCTCGACCTCCTTCGTTCTTTCCACGATCTCTTCCAATAAAGGTCCCATTTTCGTGGGGTTTCAATTGATCCTTCTTCCTCTGGCGAGTTTTTTTCCCAATCTCTCCAAACTGTTTTGATTTTCCGCCATGTATCGACGCGCCACTTCCGGCGTTCGTTCTGCCTCCGCTTCGCTCACGAGGCTTTCTTCTTCTTCCCTCTCGAAGATCGCCTCGACTCCTGCAGCTCCGGCTTCGGCTCCTTCCGCGTCGGTTCTCAATCAGACGAACCGATCTAAGAGCTTCTCGTCGGCTCTCCGCTCGTTTCGAGTGGGCTCTGCCTCTACGAGGTGGAGCTATGGTGGGAACTGGCGATCGCCTGCTAGCCTTCGTGCTCAAACTAGGAACTCTGCTCCGGTGATGGAGAGATTTGAGCGGAAATACGCTACCATGGGTATGCCTGTTTCCTCTTAACTTGTATTACAAGATTCCGTGCTTGCTTAGCTCGATTTCGGCTAAATCAGTTGAACTCGAGAATCACCCCTTCAAATGTCTTCGAATTTTCTGAATTCTGAGCGGTTTGATGAAATGTTCTGAATTCTGATGCAAAAACTAGAGGCACATTTGATTTGCTCTTGCAAGTTTTTGTTCTTTATCTACTCCCTCCAGAATAGATAATGTTTTAGGATTTTTTTTGGTTCCAAAATAGATGATGTTTTGGAAATATTTAATGCTATTACACTTTACAAGAATGATTTAATAACATATTTTATTTAATTATTTTGAAGTAATAAATTTTTATTTGTAAACAAACCAATAGTATCAAGTGATGGAGCTAAAGTTCATTCATAATGATTATAGAGCATTTAATAAGTGTGTGAAAAACAAATTTTAGAAAGTGAAAAGACAAAAAACTAACTAAAAGCAACACATATTTATTGTTTCTTAATAAGAGGGAAATTTCTAAAACATCGTCTATTCTGAAACAGAGAGAGTATTCTACTAGATGCAGCTTTGTTATTTATAAAAAGGGTTTTATTTAGATCATGGAAAAGCAAACTCATGCATGTTGTATGGCCTGGGTTATTTGACGTGTGTTTATACATTTCTAATAGTTTTGATTTCGAAAACACAGCTTCTGAACATGCATACAAGGATATTTTGACAAGTCTTCCTAAGCCTGATGGTGGAGAGTATGGAAAGTACTACTCCTTACCTGCTTTGAACGATCCAAGAATCGGTATGGTTCCTCGAAAACTGCTTTGCTGTAATGTCCTCTATCTGTTCCGTTGTAATGGATTCTAATGAAGGTAACACTTTTTAATTGGAATATTGCAGATAGATTGCCATACTCTGTTAGGATACTATTGGAGTCGGCAATTCGTAATTGTGACAACTATCAAGTCACAAAGGATGACGTTGAGAAGATCATTGACTGGGAGAATACATCCACTAAACAAGTTGAAATTGCATTCAAGCCAGCCCGTGTTATTTTACAGGTGTCTAGCTTAGTATTTCACTTTAGTCTAAATGCTAACTTGTATTCTTGCTTTACCTACTTGACAGTGTCTTTTGCTTTTCTTTCCCAGGACTTTACTGGAGTGCCAGCTCTAGTTGATCTTGCTTCTATGAGAGACGCAATGAAGAATCTTGGTAGTGATCCTAACAAGATTAATCCATTGGTTAGTTAACTCTCTTATGCCTTTCGGTTATGATATGTTGAAGTAGCTGTTGCTCGTATGTTATTATTATGAAAGAGAACACTTTGCTCATTTGCGAACTGGTCCCACAATTTCCTGCACATATCTGTATACAGGTTCCTGTTGATCTTGTCATTGATCACTCAGTCCAAGTTGACGCAGCGGGGACAGATAAGGCCCGGCGGATAAATGAGGAGCTTGAATTCAAGAGGAACAAAGAAAGATTTGCCTTCCTTAAGTGGGGTTCATCAGCCTTCGACAATATGCTGGTGGTTCCTCCTGGATCTGGGATTGTTCATCAGGTACAAGATGCTACTGTAATTCAAATCAAGGAATGTATATCGTGTGATGGTCCGTTTTCCTTGTTGCAAATATCAACAGTTTTACTGGAACATAAATATGACTATATTATTAGCCTGTTAAACTACTATTTCTCTTGTGATGTTTCCTTTTTATACTACTCCTGACTGCAGGTCAACCTCGAATACCTTGGACGTGTTGTTTTCAACTCCAATGGATTCCTCTACCCTGATAGCGTTGTTGGCACCGATTCTCACACCACTATGATTGATGGACTAGGAGTCGCTGGGTGGGGTGTTGGAGGAATCGAGGCAGAGGCAGCAATGCTTGGACAGGTGAGCTCCGTTTGCTCTGTACTTGTACATTCACAGTTTATTATTGGCGTGTCTTGTTTTGGTTACATGCATATGACAAATTTTTTCTGCCGTTGATTTGGTTCTTCAAAAATTTTATAGCCCATGAGCATGGTATTACCTGGTGTGGTTGGATTTAAGTTGGATGGAAAGTTGAAGGAAGGGGTTACTGCCACTGACTTGGTTCTCACGGTGACTCAAATATTAAGGAAGCATGGCGTTGTCAGCAAGTTTGTTGAATTTTATGGTGAGATTCATGGATGCCTAACTATGACTTTCGTTCAGTTGTGGATAATTTCTTGTTCAGAAAACTTATGCTATCGTCGTTGTCTCCATATGAAGGTGAGGGAATGAGTGAACTGTCATTGGCTGATAGAGCCACGATTGCAAATATGTCTCCCGAGTATGGAGCAACTATGGGTTTCTTCCCAGTGGACCATGTTACCTTGGAGTACCTTAAGTTGACAGGAAGAAGCGATGAAACTGTGAGTGTTCTCACTTTTTTTTTCGTTTGGGTAAAATTGAATCATCATGAAGAAGATATGATTTAAGTTTGAAGATCTGCTTTCTTGTGGTTTGTGTGCTGATGCTTACCCTGGTTGCAATACTCTAATTTCCTAAACATTCTAACAAAATGTTTTTAGTAGTTCCTTTTTACTCAAGTGGCTTTGTTTTTCAGCATGCTTTATTATGTTCCTTTTTATGATTTATGAGGCTCACTTGATCAACAAGTTGGTGGTTATTTAGGTGGCAATGATAGAATCTTACTTGCGTGCAAACAACATGTTTGTGGACTACAATGAGGTATGGACATTCTTGGATCAGTTTATGGTAGTATTTTTTCTATCATGAAAGATTCTCAAACCCAAATGGTTTATCTTTCAGCCCCAGCAAGAAAGAGCTTATACATCTTATCTGCAGTTGGATCTGGGACATGTTGAACCTTGTATTTCTGGGCCTAAAAGGTTACTTTCACTTCTATAAATCATAATTTTTTTGGAAAATCATGGTTTCCCATTTCTTATACTTTCTGTAAAACAGGCCTCACGACCGAGTGCTTCTGAAAGATATGAAGGCTGACTGGCATGCATGCCTTGACAATCCTGTTGGATTCAAGGTGAGATGCAACTTGTGGTTTGAAAATTCAACCTTTAAGGACCTAGGAAGTTTATTTCTTTTCATTTGGATAGCCTGTAAGACATTGTATCTTTTTCCTAAAGGGTTTTGCAATACCAAAGGAAAAACAAGAGGATACTGTTAAGTTCTTGTTCGAAGAAAAAATACCTGCTGAGCTCAAAAATGGTAGTGTTGTGATTGCGGCAATTACGAGCTGTACAAACACATCAAACCCTAGTGTCATGCTTGGGGCTGCACTTGTTGCTAAAAAAGCTTATGATCTTGGTCTAATGGTAAGTTTCCATCTTTCCTTCCCTAGTTTAGCCCTGAGGCCACCTGCTGTATAAATTCTATAATGACTGTCACCGATATTTTAATTCAGGTAAAGCCATGGGTTAAGACAAGTCTTGCTCCAGGTTCTGGGGTTGTCACCAAATATTTGGATCAAAGGTCTGTTGGAGCCAATTATATTTCCCATCTAGATACTTCATCCGATCTTAACTCAACTTTTACCTTCTCTGCAGTGGGCTTCAAGAGTACTTGGACAAGCAAGGATTTCAAATTGTCGGCTATGGTTGCACAACATGCATCGGGAACTCTGGCAACCTTAAAAAGTCGGTTGAATCTGCTATTAAAAATAATGGTAACAGTGTTCTTTTGTTCATGAACTTTCTTTGAAATTGCCACCAGCATTTTATTTAAGAGTTTGCACTGTATTCCCTCGTCTCTGGAATCTCCTTCAGCCATATTGTGTTTTCCTCAACAAATTGTGTTTTCCCATAGATCAATAAGTGCGCTTTGAACCTCACCTTTGCTTGCCTTTTCCCTGCTTCCTGTCACAGATGTTGTAGTGGCTTCTGTGCTTTCTGGGAACCGAAACTTTGAAGGCCGTGTTCATCCACTAACAAGAGCAAATTATCTTGCTTCACCGCCACTAGTTGTTGCTTATGCTCTTGCTGGAACGGTTAGTACTTTTTCATCTTTTCAATCAATGACCTGTGGGATCTCTGTTGTGCCAAACGTAGATGTTTGTGTTTATGTGTTTTGGATATACTTAATTTGGATGGCATGGATCATATCGCTACATTGAAAATTTATATACTTAAGTGATTTAGATTCGCTAACTAGCCTCACTGACTGCTATCTGCCTTCTTTAGTTATCCGAGGGTTGTTTTATTAACATAAACTCCTTTAACCACAGGTTGACATTGACTTTGAGAAAGAACCGATAGGAACCGGAAGAGATGGAAAAAGTGTGTACTTGAGGGACATATGGCCAAGCAATGAGGAGATTGCTCAGGTACATTGACCATATGCTAAGAGGATGAGTCATTTACAGTTATGTCTCTGACCCTTTTAACGTTCCTTGTTAACTTTCTGCATAAGGTTGTTCAAAGTAGCGTATTATCAAACATGTTCAAGAGCACGTACAAGACAATAACAGAGGGAAATCCCCTGTGGAATGAGCTTTCTGCACCGAGTTCGACATTATATTCTTGGGATTCCAACTCCACGTATATCCATGAACCTCCGTACTTCAAGAATATGACCGCAAATCCACCTGGCCCACGTGAGGTGAAAGATGCTTACTGCTTACTGAACTTTGGAGATAGCATAACAACAGACCACATCTCTCCAGCGGGGAATATTCAAAAAGATAGTCCTGCTGCAAAGTTTCTCATAGACCATGGTGTGAGCCAAGAGGACTTCAACTCATATGGAAGTCGAAGGGGCAACGATGAGGTGATGGCTCGTGGTACCTTTGCCAACATCCGTATAGTTAACAAGCTCGTGGACGGAGAAGTTGGTCCGAAGACTGTTCACATTCCGACTGGGGAGAAACTTAGTGTTTTTGACGCAGCAAGTGTAAGTAGAATCATCACACAGCGTCAGTTAGTCCTTAAATGTTCAACTATATCCTTCATTTAGTGCTTAACCGTTCACTCAAACGCTTTACTTTCAGAGATACAAGACCGCTGGACAGGATACGGTCATCCTGGCTGGTGCTGAATATGGAAGTGGTAGCTCTCGGGATTGGGCTGCAAAGGGTCCCTTGCTTTTGGTAAGTTCACAATAATTACAACGGTCATCAGATTTATGATTATATCATGTGAAACCCTGTATTGTAACTGAGGTAACCACAAATTAGGGAGTGAAAGCTGTAATTGCCAAGAGCTTTGAGAGAATCCACCGCAGCAACTTGGCTGGCATGGGGATCATTCCTCTGTGTTTCAAGGCCGGGGAGGACGCAGATACCCTTGGACTTACTGGTCATGAACGCTATACAGTCCACCTTCCTACCAAAGTCAGTGACATTAGACCCGGTCAAGACGTCACTGTAACCACTGACACTGGCAAATCCTTTGTCTGCACTTTACGGTTTGATACAGAGGTAAACTATGTAGCTAACAAATTTAAAATCTCGATCTCTAAGAATCAAACTTTCAATTCGTCTGAGACTTGGTTTTGCTGGAACGTGCGCAGGTGGAACTGGCATATTATGACCACGGCGGTATTCTTCCCTACGTCATCCGGAGTTTGAGCACCAAGTGATCAAATTGTTTCTCGCTTTTTGTCTTCTTCCTCCTTTAAAAGTTTCCATAGTTTCAAATAAAGCAAGTTTTGTGAGCATCTGTAACCTCCTTTTTCAGCAAAGAGTTGTTTATAAGAAAATGCCAAGAGACGCAGCTCATTTTTATATATCTATCAATTCGTTTTGTACCACTTTAATTGTAGCATTAACAAAACATCTGCAAATTAGAGTCAATAAACAGATACAAAGCAGCCACTCTCTATTCACTTTTTGCTTCCCACAAAACGATGTGAACTAATTTTACATAACAACAGTAGAGAAGAGACATGCATGCTTGGAACATCCACTGATCTTGTGCAAAGAATTCTCATTCCTCAGTAAACTAACTCTTGTGCAAAGATCTGGTGGCCTTTGATGCAAAAACCATTGCTTTGGCTTCGTCACTTGACATCATCCAATTTCTCTCAGCACGACGTTGATGTTGCCTTGCATTCTTTGCTCGTTTAGGAGCCAATCGTGCATCTCTCTCTGCAAACGCTAGTCTGAACTTCTCTGCTATTGGCAGCTCATTGGAGTTCAAGGATAATGAGGCGGATGTCGGATTCTGCACAAATCCTCTAACAACCCACGTTTCAGGATCAATGTCTTTCACAAATGGCTCATCCAATGCAACATCTGGTAATGCTTCTCGAGGAGCCTCGTTTAGACTGTAAGTGAGAAGTGAGGGCTTGGGATTTACCACTATTCTTGGGCACTCCATGGATAGCATCTCCAATGAAGCCTTATCAATTCGGGGCTGCAGCAACAGCAAATTAAATCTACAAAGTGTGATGAAACTCTTGCACCAAAGAAAACGAGCACTGAATGGCTAGAGACTAGAAAGTAAAGTCTTCTGATTGACTGGTAGCTTATTAATCAAAGGGACAATACGTACCCAAACAAGCCAACGCAATGATTGACCACCATGACCAATCTCGGTAGTGTCTAGTTCTTCCCATGTTTCTCCTTCAACATTACTCAGGTTTGGCTTAAACATACTCAAAGATCTGCGTGCCGTGGACTCGCTGCTTGGGCATCCTCTGCAATATTAATTTTATCCTCATTGCCTGTTTTATGAAGTTTGTTAGCCCTAGTCACACCCACACACTATGGGTTCAATTCTATCTCACTTTACCCATAAAATCACTTAATTGACAAATAAACAGACAAGCTACCCCAACAACAACACATTAGAGGCTAGTTTCCTGCACTTTGCTGGAGGGAAGAATTTGTTTTACCCGCATCTAAGAGTCTCCAACGATCGACAGTGTTGTACAAGCTCTGAGACGCCCATGGATGTGATTTTGTTGCACCGGCTGCATAACAAATCAATGCAACTATATGATACTCCAGTGCAAAAAAAAACACCACTTATCCAACATACAGAAGCTCCTTGCTAAAGTACCAGCAAGACCATACAAAAATTCACTGAAACTCAACACAATCAGGATTAGGTTTGGTACATTTGTTCTTCCCATCTCAAAGGAACAAAATTGTACAGAAAATTCGGTCATAGGACAGATGAAAGATATCAGAGCCTAAAAAACAATTAAGAAACCATGACGTGAGGTACGAGCAGAGATATCAGGAAACAGACTCATAGGTCTACTTATTTCTTAGTAAGCAACTATAATACCTAATGTCAACAGCTCGAAGAGATTTGCAAATTTCCGCCACTTTAGCCAAGCCAGAATTCGAAACATCAGAACCGCTAACGTCTAGAATCTCCCAGGAACTGTCAGCCAAAGAGATAATCAAATCATCATCCAGTAGCTTTCTTCTTTTAGCAATGGCTGCAATAGACATCTGTGACACATGAATACGCCTTCGATTTAGCAAGTGTATACATTACCAAACCGGCTAAAAAGACCTAAAAGGGCATAGCCAATAAAGCTTGAAGGATCAAAACACTAACTAACCTTGATATCGGCAGGAAATATGACAGAGATATCAGCTAAACAAGGAATGATTTCCTCCAAATGCCTCCCAACAACCCCAAGACATAAGCTGACAAGAGATGGTGGTCCTGATTTGAATGCAGAAATTCCTGTCGTTGAAGCAGAACCAGGAGACACACGTCAGAATCCAACTCCTAAACCTCACCGAGCATACAAGACTACGGAGAGTCGCATAAACAGATTGTCGAAAGCGAGGCTTACCTGAGGAAGATAGATAAGCTGAAATAGGAATCTTCTTCTTTGGTCCACGATTTGTATTCAAGTCGAGGTTCTCGAGGGAAATTGGTAGCTTTCGTTCTGAATTGCGAATTTCCATCAAAATCCACCGCGAAATTTCTGATCGCCGGAAATTTGAATGGAGGAAAATTTGTGGACGGCGGATTATAAGAATCTCCGGTCAGGCGGTCAGGGCAGCCGAAGAATAAAAAACGATTACAGAATACAACATAAAGGTCATTTTGCCGGCAAATATTTGTTTATACGATTATGGGCCTTTAATGTATATAATTTGACCCATCTGAACTGAGTCTTGTTACATTATTAAGATCACTGATGACCAATATGGATCTATAATAAGTTTCCCAACTTATGTTTATGTCAACCAAAAGAATCATAATGCTTTCACAGTCTATAATAGTTTCTCCATAATTCAACTCGATAAACCAATGAATCAAAACCAATATAATGCCAAAAACCGAACAAAAAACCCAAAATCGAAAGGAAAAATGAAAAAATAAACCAAACCAGAATGGCTTCTTATAAAAACCCTTATTAGGTTTTGGAGACGCAAAGAATAAAGGTATGAAACCAAAACAAGGACACTCTATTTATGGAAACTTTGTGCCAAAGAAACCATTGGGAACTGCGATTGGCATTTGCTGATTCGCGGGAAAAGGAGTCTGCATGACCGGAAATTGGGTGGGAACGCTGTAAGGTTGCAGTCCACCCGCCGTGAACGGCTGAGAAACACATAGCTGCAGCGGCTGGCCAGCTGCAACAACACCTGCTTTACAAAATGGGTGTTCATTCTAGTTAGGACCAACATTTTTTGGTTTGGTCCAAAAGGGAAAAAAACATCGATGCTTCTTTATTTAGTTAGAGAGACTCAAATGTTTACCTTGATGTTTCAGGTATTGGACATGTTGTGCGGTTGGTAGAGGACGGGAGAGCATAGGTGGAAGAGGCGGTGTTCCTTGAACCAGATCCTGAAAAAAGAAGAAGAATGGTGGTTACTGGAAATGACTATATAAAGATATGAATAAAAGGAGAATTTCGACCAAACTGTAAACCAATGACTGGGTAATACTATTTTCCTCTTTCACTCAGCGATACAGGACATATATTTGTCTAACATTTGATGCGATATGTCACAGATTAATCAACCTAACATCATTAAAGTTCACCAAATTGCTTATATTTCAAAATACAAACAATCAATCAAGGACCAAGTTCTAACCTGAGAAACTGGTTGGATATATACAAGCTGCCCCGATCTCGTGACCGCCACCTGGAGTACATTAGAAAGATTCTTTAGAAACATATACACCAAGTGAAGCTCATTACAGAGTAATTCATTACAATAAATACGTTTTTAGCAATCATCCATGAAATACAACCTGAGGATTTGGAGTTACAAACATCGGTGACGCTTGAACAGATTGGTACTGAGAGGTGAATCTCTGCGGCTGTGCCCTGTTAACGGTAGGCCCAATCATCTGCAGAAAAGAGGGAAGCCGGTGGAAGTATGATTCATTGATGGAACAATTTTCAAGTTATAAAGCTAAAGTCATATCAATTCAAAGTAACTTTGACCTGGTCTTATAAAATGACATGTGTTAACCATACAGGCGCTTAGTGCTGAAAGGAGTGATCTATTCTCAACTAATAATTTATAGCATGCCTGAAGAGAGTAAGGGAGGCAAATACAATACTGGAAATATAATACTTACGTGTTGAGGATAGTGAAATCCACTGACAGCATTTCCAGCAGTCAAGTTACC
This sequence comes from Eutrema salsugineum, assembly GCF_000478725.1. NCBI lineage: Eukaryota > Viridiplantae > Streptophyta > Magnoliopsida > Brassicales > Brassicaceae > Eutrema > Eutrema salsugineum. The sequence continues at coordinate 5,585,532 of NW_006256909.1, read as the reverse complement.
AAATGGCACAAACTTGGAGGGTGGAGATGCTTGAGGGATATAAGCGTTGTTTCCAACTTCTGGGTAAAGAGCTTCAGGAACTGGTGGCATGGGAGTGTTGCTTGGTATATATGCAATATTTCCAACACCAGGCATACTAGCAGGGGACGGTGAAAGACGTTTTGTATAAGATGGAGAAAAAATCTTTGCTTCGGGATTCAGCTTGAACTCCTGTATGTGGATAAGTTTTAGAAATAGAAACTTGGTAATCGAGTAACAGAGAAAGTAAAATGAACCTCAGATTAGTTTGAGAACATACCAGCGTGTCCAATGAAAACGCTAGTCTGAGTGTATTCTAAGATAAAAGGAATGGATAACAAATCTTTATGACCCGTGCACTAAATCTAGCATAAATGTATTTAGGAATCACCTTAGACTTTTTAACGGCCTGGATGGGTACTGATGCATTTGAAGATGCCACTAAATCCTGACACAATTCTGAGGTTTCATCAGCAGTTGTACTTGACGATAAATTGCCAGTTGAAGAGGGCCTTTCAGCAGCATCGTGAAAACCGTTGCTAAGAGGTTCCAGCATTAACTTATCTTCTTCTATTGGTTTAACTCGTTCGGACATGCTATCCACTGGATGGTCATTATTCCACATAAACAAAATTTGAAGATAAGCATGTCATGAACATTTTACCGTCAAAAAGAAGCAGTAACATATCTGCCACAGCTGTAACAAAGATGAAAACAATTTCGGGGACAAAGAACTTACAGCTAGAACTTGAGCTTTGAATATCAACCTGCAATATGAAAGCGAATAACTAAGCAGCTGCTAAGTAATAACAGTATCGAACAAATGAACTATCTTTGTGCAAGACTACTGACATTATCCTCCTGGTGAACGTCAGGAATTTGTCCACTACGCTTCAAAATCTTGGCTCCTGCCTGTCTGTCAACAAGAGCATACAAGAATCCAAAAAAACAAAAAATTAGGAAAAGTTTAGACATTGGTGTGTCCAAGATAGAAAGTGACTGTGCCAGCACTGATATGTTTGATGCAGCTGCTAAACTAGATTGCTAAGACTGGCATGAAGTGGAAAAACTGTTACAGAATGCCAATATTGAGACGGAAGTCGAGGTTTTCAAGCGACCTTTACTTCAATTTTCAGTTAAATAGTACGTACTGAAGAATTACTGTTTTCGACAGTTTTAGAGATTATCGCAATTATCATCTTGAATCAAAGCTAAAGTGTCAATAACAAAGTTTTTAGCGAGTTAAAGTGCAGAGAGTGGTGATTCAACCATAATCTCTTCACCATTACTTTCTGTTTTAACATGAACTTAAAGCAAATAGAAATTTACCTCCTGTGATAGTTGCCCTTGCCTTCAGCACACAGACGAGGTTCAGAAGGTAAAACTTCTGTGGCTGATCCAACATATTCACCCTCTTTATTGCCTGTAACATTTGATGGAAGCGAGACTCCCTATCAAAGCATGGCACATAGACTGTCATAAATAAAGCTCTAAGAAAAGAAAGATAACAAAGGACAAAAGGACAAACCTCTGCAACCATTTGAACAATATTGGAAGACAGAATAACAAGCGTCTCGACCACACTCCCGCTTGCTACATTCGCTTTACTTTTCCCCTTCTTCGTAATTTTTGCATTCTTCAAAACGATGGCTAGACAAAACAAAAAAAAACAACACATCTCATAAATCACATCAGGAAATAGACAGGCATGATAAGAAACCATAGCAAAAGAGTAGTTGTTCTTGAATCATCTGGACAAGCCTAACTCCATTATTGTAGACTGCTTGAACTGTCTAATAAACACATGAAATCTCATTGTCGCCTTCTATTTGCCTCTCCCATCTAATTGCATTAAAATTCGCATCACAAACATTCAAGTGATGATTGACAAACAAATTGACAAATTGATAGGATACTGGATTCAATACCAGAAGATCCCATTCAGATCTCTACTCTAACACATTAAATCCAATTACGAGAGAGAAGCTCGAAAACCAAATCACTCAAAAACAAATTCAAAATCAATCCAAAGATATTGATCGACGAAAATCAATCAATTTAACGAAAAATGAAACGTACCAAAGCCGTTCTCGAGGGAGGCTGTGTAGAATATCCCAGAGAACACCGAACCATCGTTGACGTGAACATGAACCTGCAATCCGATTATGCACACAGTTGCTACTAAAAGCGCTTCGTTCAGTGATGATGAAGAGTCGTCGTCTTCCATTTTCCTTGCGTATCCCATCCTTTTGGTTTGACCTTGGACAATTCAAGTTTGATTCTCTCTATGAAAAATATTGAAAATCTCTAGAAGCTTCTATCTATCTATCACGGTCTATTCGAAGCTAATTTATATACATAATCGTCGTACTAGAAAAGAAGGTGGAAGAGAAGAAGAAAGAATATAGATCTAGAGAGATACACGAGGGAACCAGTAAAGCGACTCTTTCCTTTTCCCTCATTTTTATTCTTTTTCAGAAGATCCATGGGCCCTTAATAGTCCCGGCCCACTTGTATGTATATACGTCTACTCTAGTTAAATTTTCTGCTCTGAACTCTGCTATGCCTTAACTGGCTAAACCAACATATCCTAGATGAGATAGTCCGTGGCTATGTATTGTGGACGTTTAGTTCTCTTATCGATTCTGTGTTCATCTGCCGTTGGAAGAAGGGTTGGAGAGCCTACTCAGATATCTAATGAATGTGATTTTGGAAAACCTTTCTTCAATTGAAATCCCTCATCTATATGCTTTCACCAATCTCTGTATGATTGAATGGTATATCTAGTGACCTTTGTTTGACCTCACTCCTTTATGTTTTGTCTGTTTTGTATTTTGTTATATCAAGTATCAATATTTGTTGCATTAGCAATTGTTGCAGACCTCATGTTTTTGCCAACTCATTGCCGTCTGTGGGGAAAAAACAGCTTCTTTCTTATAAAGGAAAGGGTGTCACTCCGACTACAATTTGGATGATTTCATGAAGAATAATCGAAACTCACATAATTTGAAATTAAATTGAACATAGTTTATGTTTACGATATAAAACCATATCAAAGTAGATATAGATCTAATAAGGTAGCTATTTTTTGTTAACCAAAAACCGAAAAAAATCAGACAAATATCCAGATGGAACACCTTTAGATAAACCAAAGAAAAGAAGAGTTGTAGATAGAATCGATCACGACATGCTTATCATGCTTCACTGCAATTAAGAAGAAGAAACAGAGGAAAGACGAATCAGTAAGCTCGCAAAAGGATATTTAGAGGGCTATTGATACTTTTTCAATTTGTTCAAAGATTCTCAGGTAAAAACCAAAAAACTTCAAAGATTCAATTACCTGCTGTTGCTGCTGGTAGCCACCAGGCTGCTGGTAGTTTCCATAGCCGGCACCAGGGTAGCCACCATAGTAGGCGTTAGGGTCCTGAGGAGGAGGTGCATATCCGTAAGCTTCATATCCCTGAGGAGGATACCCATAGTATCCACCACCACCACCACCACCACCATACTGGGCTTGATCAGATTGAGTCTGTGACATGGATCGAGTCATATCAGATGACGTCAGAGTAGAGAGCCGAGCAAACTTTTTGAATTGTATAACGGATACAAACCTGCTTGTTGGAGGGACTGCGACCCCAGGAGAGACGAATGCTTTGTCCGCCAAGTTGTGTTCCATTCAACATGGAGAGTGCTTGCTCTGCGGATCCCCTGAAGCACACAGACAGAGAAAAAAATGTGAAACACATTCTCAAAATAAAAACGAAGTATGTCTTTCCGGTCACACTACCTATTAGCATATTGAACAAATCCGCAACGTTTTCCTGCAGGTATTTTCACATGTACAAGCTCACCAAATTGACCAAAAACTGACTTCAAAACATCTTCTGTTACACTTTGATCCAACGCTCCAACAAAAATCTGGCATAGCAAAAATGACGCTGAAATTCACACAATATACCCTACATAGAACAGGCTTAAGGAAACCAAAGCAAAGTACGTACTGTTGTGTTAGTTGGGTCACTTTCTCCGGGATTTCCTTGACTGTTCTGATATGCACCTGCAAATAATAGACAAGAGAACTTAGGGGAGAATACTAAATACAGTTGACAGTGCAAGGAAACAGACACTAAAGCAAACACGCTCAAACAAACAGAAGTTGCAAAAATGTATCCAAATCAAGATCCAAAAAATATCATCAGATAGAGTAAATGCCGAAATGGCATACATGATACAGCTTGAAGATGTAAAGAGTATCTGAAGTTAGTTGATGATTAATACAGATATCATCACGGATGTTCAAGGGGAAAGTTGGATCCAACTTTGAGAAATTCGAAAATGGGACCAAATTTCTCCAGGACATCACAAATGACGTAAATATCTTCCATGGTCTGACTCTCTTTACCTTAGTAATCAGCTTGCCGAAAGATGAAAAGTAGCACTAAAGAAGAGTTGATAGTATAAATGTAGAGTAGAGGAAATTGGTAACAGAAAGAAGGAACAAAAATTGAAGCACTAACTACTGAGAGAAGATAAACTGAGAGGTATGAAGAAGATTACAAACACTCTTAAAGGATTTAAGACTGGAAAAGAGGCGAAATGTAATGAACTATTTAATATGTAAAGAAAAAACTTAAAGGTAGGGCTTAAAAGTAAAAGAAAAGACTTATGCTTGATAAGTAAGGAACTGGAAAATAATTTGCGAGTGTAGCTAATAAATGCTAATTGTAATTAACTTCTTCTGAAAACATAACCAACTGACCTAAATGAGGCCACGCAATAAGGTGGAATCATTATCAGCTGAATCAGTTCCAGGCCCTCCCAAAGAGAGCCTCTTGTTCTCCTGCTTTAAAACAACATGAGTTTTTACTTATAAGTTTTAGAATGTTTTGCGATATTAAATTCTTTGAAGTGCTTGAAGGCAAGAAGCGGAAGGAAAAGGACAGACACATTCTCTTTATCTTGGAGCAACAACAAGCAGAACGAGCTTCACCAGTCAGAATGATAGGCGGTAAAGAAATACCACAAGGAAAAGACAAACAACTAACATATCACTACTCAACAAACACGGATAAGTCATCAGAAATCCGGATCCTAACCATCAAAACATACCTGGTTGCATCGTAAGAGGCTTCTTGTTGGCAGCTGGACCAGTACGCATAGGCCTGGATGAACAGTATTGACCATTCATTTCAGTCATGGCACGTATCTGCTCACTTTCATCCCCAAATCTGACAAATCCGTAGCCCTTGGACCGTCCAGTGGTCCTATCAGTCACAACTTTTGCCCCCTTGACAGACGAATATACAGTCTTAAACGTTTCCGTAAGAATGTAGTCGGTAACATCAGGTGCCAAGTCTCCAACGAAAACTGTGTGCTCAGGCCCTTCAGCCTGGCGTCTCTCTCCAGCTCCAAGCTGAGCCCAGTTCAGCCTGAAAGTCTGTTCACTGCTAGGCATTTGAGCACCATTGTATGTCTGCAGAATCCTCTCAGCTGCAGCATGGCTCACAAACTCAATAAATCCATATCCTTCAGAATATCCGCTCTGCTTATTGCGAATGACTTTAGCTGATTGAGCCTGCAACCACAAACAAACGTGCAAACATAAAAAAACAAATTCCAAAAGTCAATCCAATCAAGCTACAAACTTTCTTTCTTCAAAGGAGGAAAAAACTGATATTTCAAATTAAAAACGAAAGCTTCTTAAGAAGGAACAATTAAAACAGCTATATCTAAAAATTTCATATTACCTCGCCAGTGAGAGCGAAGATGCTCATGAGATAATTCTCGTCCATCCATGGCTGGAGGTCTCCGATCCACAAGGACCGGATCTCACCAGCTGATCCCGGATTCTGACCCGGAGACGCCGTCGATTGAGTATTCCATCCTGCCGGCGGCTGACCCTGTTGTTGTTGCTGCTGCTGCTGCATCATCAGGTAAGCCTGCTGCTGTTGGTAAGCCTGCTGGTCCGACGAAGGAATCTGACCTGACCCTGCGGCAACACCGTTAGTGGCTGGAGGTGGCTGCTGCATCATGACGACGAAAACCTAAAAGAGGACGATGTCGCAGATGCAGTTCTAAAGGGTTATCTCTCGGACGAAAGGACAAAAGAGGGATCCGAGTCAGAGCTGTCTCGGTTGTTTTTTCTTATATAGAAGAAGAAGAGGCATGAAAAGTGTCTCTGATTTGGATCTCACTTGGCCCAAGCAAAAAGGTTTCGGCTTGTCTTGGCCCATTTTGAGGTAGAGAAATGGATGAACCCGGTTTAATGCCAAACCGATTGAAGGCAGGATAATTCAAGTTTTTTACCGGTTGGGATCGGTTTGGAATTGACATCTTTTCTCGTGTAAAAAACCCTAAACCCCACGTGCAGAGAGAGAGAGATCTCTGTGCAAACTCTCTAGTATTCCTTCTAATGGCGGAATCAACATCAGACTTGGAAGAACAAGGTACGATAAGAGCTTGAACTGTGCAGAGCGATTTCTTTATTTCGATTTTGTCAACAAAAAACAAAATTATCCCATCGATTGCTCTTTCTGTTTGGAAATTGCGGAAGAGTAATAAAAACTTTTATCTTGGAGTAGTTTTAAAAAAAAATACTTTTATCTTGGAGTCGATTAATATCTTTTTCTAGCTAATATTTGAACTTGGTACTTCGTTAGCGTTACTACTTGTTTCTCTTATATTGTAAAGTTTTAGTCTTTGGGAAACTTTAGTTCTCTTGGAGTGACAGTGTGTGGGCTAGTGGAGAAGTAGTTTACTTTCTAATTGGATGACCTGTTTGCTATCTCAGGAATGGTGGTGGACGGAGGGAATAAAGATCTTGAGATGGAAAAAATCCCAGCCATGGCATTCAGACCATCCCATGAAGCTAAACTCAGGGAATTGTTGCATAAGATTTGCTTACATGAGATTAAGCTATGCTCTGATGCTGCAAAAGAGTTTGTTAAGTTACTAAAGGGAGAAACTGGCGGCGATTTGTTGCGTTTATATTACCAGAACTCACCCAAATTTGCTGAGCTTCTAGAGGCATGGAATCTTCGACATGGAAAACAAGGACTGTCTTATATATTCTTGCTTATCCAGACGATTTTGAGTCATCCAGAGGGAAAAGATCCATCAACTGATATTAGAAGAGCTATTGACGGGTTTAGCAGTTTACTTATAAGAGAAAGAGTGGATGACATTTACAAAGAATTGAACAGCAAAGAGGGAAAACAACAGACTGCTGCACTTTCACTGTTGGCTTCCATAGTTAGACGTGGTCCAGGCATGGCATCACAATTAGCTGAGGTATTTGATTTTAAGGGTTTCGCAAAACTGGGAGAGTATAAAACGCGAGGGGCTGACAAGGTAAGGAAACACTCACCGAGGCGGGCTTTTGTTGGGTTTGCGATATCATTCCTTGAAGTTGGGAACCCTGGATTGTTAATCTCTATTTTACAGAAGAGGGAAATGTACTCTCCAGTCCTACAAGGTCTTGGGGAAGACAATGAAGACACTGTGGCTTCTGTCTTGTCTACGTTGAATGACAAGATCCTTGTTAAAGAATCATTGATTCCTCCTTGGCTAAGGAGTGTTCTTTTTGGACCTCGTACACTAAAGCAGCTAGTCAACATTTCAGCAAGAGAGGATGGTGGGATTGTGAATGAGTTGGCCCATGATGTTCTTCTTAAAGTTTGTACAGACCCCTGTAATGGGTTGATGCCAGATGCAAAGAGAAATTTGAAAGGCAATATAGACAGACTACAACAACTCATGAAGATGTTGAGCGCAACAGAAATTGGTTATCACAGGGATTTGCTTCTAGCCATGGTTAGGGGTAGACCGTCTTTATCGTCAGCTTTTTTAGAAGAATTTCCATACAATGTGGACGATTTTGCATCACCATCCTGGTTAGTCTTCTTCAGAGTACCAGAATGTATCTATATTTCTTTTGAGTGCAGCCAGTACCGTCAGATTTTTGCTGTTTTTTTTTTCGTTCTTTCTGCATAGTAACTGAAGTCATTGCAGGTTTTCTTCTATTTCCTTGGCAGCAAATTTGGTATCGTCAGTAAGAATTTCATGTTCTTTTGACTTTCTCAATCCAGATCAACGTGCTACACCATCTTCTAGTGGTTCAGAAGTTCAGACTATCATGAGATGTATATGCCCCCGACCATTTAGCCGGTCGTTGATCAATAGAGGAATGCAGCATCCTGATTTTCTTGTGAAACATGGGACCTTGAGATTTCTCTGGGAGACGCGTAGGCTGCTGGATTCGTTTGTTACTGCTTGGAACCTTTGTTCATCTCATAGCTGCTCTGAGCAAATTCAGGCTTCATTTGAGCGGGATGTCATGGGTGAGGTGAGAAGCTTTTTTCCAGATTTCCAGTTGTTATTGCCTTTACTGAAGTCTGTGGACGGTTCTAGTGGAGCTCAAAGGCTGTCTTCGAAAAGAAAAGCTGATAGTGGATTAGTAGATAGAAAAAAACGCTTTAAAAGATCTAAGAAGGATGTTTTGGATGAAGAGGCTGGTGATATCGTCATTGGTGGGGTAGTTTCTGGTGAAGACATCTTTTTGGCAGAGAATCCTCTGGATGCTAATATGACAGTTCAAGCAGATGAAAAGGAATATCTTGGGATTGTTTCAGAAATTTGGGATTCTGAGCTTTGTTCTAAGCCTATTGGTTCTATCGAAGAAGCAGAAATGTGCTTTCGCATTAAATTTCTGGATACTCTTAGGCTTTATGTGGTATGTTGGTTTCTCACATTTTCACAAAATTTGTTTTACTCTTGCGTAATGATATTTAAATATTAACAGGATGTCTTGTTATTTTGCACTCTCCTTTAAATTCTGTGTCAAATTATAGTTTTGAAGTTCTTGCAAGCGTAGCATGACGACTGAAAATTATTTTTGAGTTGTGGTGGCTTGTCCAGTTGACAGCTTAAAATAGGAAATTGCCTTGCTTTTTTCTAGTCAGATCTGGTCAAACTTCTAGTTGCATTTTCAGTTTTATATCGTTTATTTGTTATTGTTAAGATCTCACTGCATTCGTAGTAGCTTAGACATGCCTCATTTGTATTTGATAAGCTTTGGTTTTATAATTTACATGTTTTTCATCTTGCAGCGTTCTGTGCCTAATGTGCTTGAAGGATCGTTTGATGTCTTCCTGAAACTTCTGAGCAGTCCTTCAAGTTTGCCAGCTGAATTGCAGAGAGGTGTCTTGTCTTTGCTAAGTGACTACATCAGTTGGACGCCAAAGTCCCAAAGTGAGAGGGTTCCTACAAGAATGCCTCCACATATGTTCAGGCAGTTGGATATATTCGTGAATTTGTTACTTTCCTCACCAGACAACGAGGTGAAGGATCTAGCGTACAATTTAGCAATGGTAGCTATGAGTAGCACCGGTGCATTTGAAAAGAATCCAAGTGAAATTGGTGCATGGTTCCAGTTTCTACCATGTTATGGAAAGACTAAACGACCTTTTAAGGTTAAGGAGGCTGTCGAGAGCATGTCATCAGCTGTCGTCTCCTTTTTATGTGATGCAGTTACAACTGTTGGAAATAATTTATTCAAGTACTGGGATATTATCAGAAGTAGCTTGTCCCAATTAAAAGGTATAGGTATTAGTGCCCTCGAAATCAATGGTTTGGTATAGGTTTCATGTGTTTTACTCTTTTTGCTCAGGTTTGGCATCTGAGATGTATAACTGTTTGCTCATCACCTTATTTTCTGTAACTATTTTCGTTATGAGTTTTAAAATTTATTGTCTGCACAAAATGATGTGTTAGTTATCGTCTTATCGAACACGAATCATTTAATTTCATACAAGTTTAAGCCTGGTTACTTGTCATGTGGACTTGATAAATTTACAGGAAATTTGACTGGTATATCTTCTATGTGTTGGTTGCAGGTGTATCAATTGGTTTCAGCCCCTTAATTGTTTGTCTACTGCAGAAGTGTGTTAGGGTGCTAAATTCTGAATCTAAAAGGTCTTTACCGGAGAAGTCAGCAATATCTGTGTACGTTTGCAGCACATTAAAATATATTTTGCAAACTCAGGTAAATATACATCTGCAGGTAAATGTATATCGAGATATGTATAGCTTTTACCACTTAAATATCAATATCTTTTCTATGAATTGAATATTGTAGGTCGATTCCAGATCACTCTCATATTTGGTCCAGTCATTATTGTCTGAGGTTGTTGATGGATCTAAGGATTCTTTATGTGAATGGAGGCCATTGAGAATGTTGTTGCTTTTCTCACAATCTTTGTCAGACGAAAGACCTTTTATCTTGCATTCCAGAAGGACAAAGGAACTACTTGCTGACAACTCTTTTGCAGATTCTCTTGATGAGATCAAAGGACTAGTGAGAAGCATTTCTCCGGATGAAATTGCAGGAATAGTTAAAGCGTTCTCTTATGCATTGATATGTGCACCACCTGAATCGGTCTTGAAAAGTTTTGCTCGTGTGATGGCTGTTTCTTCGGCTTTTTACGGAATACCATTCTCATTTTTACAGTCCATCACCTATCTAGAGGAAAATTTCCTCGGAAACCTTTCAAAGCTATCGCCTGACTTATTCGCACGAGGTTCTGAACTTACTGATTCAAGAAATCTACAAGAAGGAACGGAAGAGAGTGAGATTGATTTTTCTGACCCCTCATTGATAACCGAAGAAATCAAACGTAAGATGGATCGTGATATTGAATCTTCTGCCTTCTCTATGTTTTCAGAGCAGGCTTCTTTTCATGTATTACTTGCCGCAATTATGAGCATGGATATATCTTCCTTACCAGAGTTTCCAAGAATATCAGAGCTACTGTTGCTAAAAGTTTCGCAGAGTAAAAGTGATAGCTTTGAGTCAAATATCCAATTGATATTGTACTGGCTCTTCCAAATACGATCAACTTGCAAGATTCAACCAGCACCGGTACTCTGTCAACTCTCTGAGATCTGCTTACGTCTCATGAAGCACTTGTTCTCTCAAATATTAGAACCGGAGCTTGTTTCTGGACCCTCTTCCGATAACCTGCTTGCGTCTTCTGCAATGTGGAAAGATCAAGTGGCACAGACAGTTCTCTGCCATCCAGTTGTGAGGGCGTTGTTAGATAGTCCCTTGGATTGTAGCACATTACCTCAAGTGCAGAATGTTGAAATTTTTTCAGAAACTTCGCTGACAACGGGCAGGCTAGTTATTAGTGAAATAGATGAACACATCCTTGATCTATTGGCTTCTACTTGTGAGCACTTTTTGTTTGATGAGAAACACATTGTGCAGAAAGGGGACCTCAGGGAAAACAAGTCAATTAAGGCTTTTAAGGACTTGGTCGAAAGGCTTCTCTTGGAATTCAGGGTCAAGTTGAAGCTTTGTGTTGGTTCTCAAAGTTACGCTCCTCTTCTCCAAACAACACAAATAATTCATGCTTTGCTGAGATTTATATCACCTTTTAAACTTTTAAATCTTGCTCGTTCCATGCTGATTGATGTGGAAGAATTGACAAGCCCAAATTTGAGTATGATCGTCAGTTTGGGATTGGATATTGCTGGCAGAGCTTTTGAAATGCTTATATTATATTCACAGCAGCCGGCTGCTAAGAGAAAGGTATATGATTTGCTGTGGGAATTAGAAGAAAACAATTATGACAGTAACCTCATCGAGGAAGTCTATGGCATGGCATGCAAGTTTTCTACCTCTTTTAGTTTGGATTCGGCAGATATCTGTTTGCTTAAAGTTGGGAGTGGTGTTTTCAGGGGGAAACACAATCAGAATTATACCGTTCACCCGTTGACCTTGATTATTTCACAGATTGTTGGGAGAACCCCTGAAGACTTGATTAGCCATTGCATTATCCGGGCAAGCATGACCAGAACCAAGATATTGTTCTATCTTGTGGAGTCCAGTCCCTTGCATCTGGCTGTCTTTGGACACTTTTTCTGTAGGATGCTAAGTAAGAAACAGGATGACTCTGCGCTTACAGATGATCAGTTTATCATGCTTCTGCCTGCTGTGCTATCGTATTGGACATCAGTTTTTGCAAAACTCGAGAAGCCGTGTAGTAGATGTTTAGATATAACTTCAGTTTATTCAAATATACTATGCAATGGTTTTCTTCAGTGGCCGAAGTTTTTGTCTGGGTGCATCTTTGAAGAAAAGTATGAAGAGATTCTTCTGTCGTCGTCGACTGAGGATATCGACACTATGTTTGATGCAAGTCTTCTTGGGAAGGCAGTTCGTATGTTTCAGCATCACTTTGCCTTGACTGAAAGTCCAACTAAAACAGACGATCTATTAAAGGTATTCCATTCCATGTTTCCTCACATTAGTGCTGGCAAAGAGATGTTGGATTACGAGTTAAAAGAAGTGGACGTTCAGTCAGTAGAGTACGTGTTTAATGTTGCTATCCGTGTCATTGCAAAAGTAGAACTTTCAAGGATCTGTTTGTTTCCTGAGGATAAACGTATGTGTCATTTTGAACGTCAAACAGGTAGTTGTATGAAGGAAAGTTCTCCAGAAATGGGATCCAACAGAGAAAGATTATTAAAGCCATTACTAAATGCTTTAGTTAATAGTTGGCAATGTGTTGTCAAGAGATCTGATGGTTCTTTTAAAGGGAATTCCGAAGGGAAACAAAACAAATGTCGGTTCCTGTGCAAAAGCCTTGAAAACTTCATTCTGAGAAGTCTTCTACAGTTTTTGGAAGACATGTACGAGGTGCTTGTTCACTTGGATTCCCTTCCTTTCCTGGAGAAACTGATGAAATCAGTTCTTCTGTATAGATTTGAGGACTCGAAGACACTAAAGATACTGAGGGAAGTTTTCTCCTTATTGTCTAGAGGAAAGTACTCGTATGCACCATATATCCAACTCCTAATATCTCACTCGCAGTTTACACCAACTATCAGTTCTCTATCCATTTTATCCTCACACACTGGTGAGTTATTTAGGCCTGCCTCCAGCATTCTAAAGTATCTTATCATCCCAAGTCCAAATTCTGTCGGAGTTGGAAGTTGTTGTCTCGAAGCACCTGACTACGTGAAGCAGTTAGAAATTGTCAAAATTCTCAGAATTCTGCTCTCCAAATGTGGGACTGATTCAGGAATCAATCTGAAAGAACTGCACTTTCTTCTTTTGTGTTCTTATGGTGCAACTCTGAGCGAAATCGACTTAGAACTCTACAAGTTGATGCATGATATTGAGTTGATTGATGACGAACATAGGCTGAATGTTTCAGAAACAGGTCATTTGTGGGGTAAAGCTGCCTTGAAAATCAGAGAGGGGCTGCGTTTCTCTCAGGATGCATCTGACGGTGGTGAAGCTGATAAAGTGGAAAATCTCCGGCACAGTCTTTTTAAAGAGAATCTTTGTGTGGATCCCAAAAGATGTGCTCTAACTGTTTTGTATTTTCCTAATCAACGAACTCCAGAAGTATCGGATAACTCTTGCCTATATGATCCAATAAGCAAGGTAGTACCCGTCTTTAATTTTAATTTTCAGTTATAAGTTCTATTACTTGCATGTACAAACATCGTTCAAACTAATTTCTCCTCCCTGTGTAGAAATGCTCAACCGTTATTGAAGACATTGAACTATATGATCCGGCTTTCATCCTACCATTCTCAGTACACTCGTTGTCCATGAGATATATTGAACCTGTTGAATTCGCCAGTTTAGGCTTGCTTGCAGTTGCGTTTGTGAGCATGTCTTCAGCAGATATTGGGATGAGAAAATTGGGCTATGAAACTCTTGAGATATTTTTGGACGCCCTTGAGGTAATAGTTATTTTAAGCTATGACAAGTTTTCTTCAAGAATGTCTTGGTATTATCTATCCTTTCGTAAATGTTTCTCTCAGTGACGTCAATGCTACAAAAGATGGGAAAATAAATATTTTGGCTTACGCTATCTGCACAGAGAATTTGTATTTGCAACTGCTAGCTAACAGAAGTATTTATTTTGTTGGAGTTTTGGATCCTAAGGCTGCCAATCCTTTTCTTTTTTGTGCGTAATTGGTTTTGCCAAGGCATTTGTCAGATTTGTTCTCGATTATGCCAAAGTTAAATTGCTTCTGAAAACACGGTTAAGAATTTCTTTGTTTAACTAAATCTTTTTTGATGTAGTGTTGTAAAATGAATAAGCATGTAAAGGACGGGATTAGGCTTCTACTTTTGCATGTGCAAAATGGAGTTGAGGAACAATGGCAAAGAATCCCAACTGTTTCTGCTGTTTTTGCCTCTGAGACATCTCTGATATTGTTGGATTCTTCTCACGAACATTATGTTCCCATAGTTAAATTTTTGAAGAGCTCATCTACAATGAAGCTGAGGGTAATTATTCTCTGAAAACTGTAAAATCTTGTCTTTATTCTTTACACTTCGCCAGCATTCAAACTGTTTTGATTTTTTGTCTTTGTTAGGGAATACCATTGTTCCTTGATTTTTTCTGGAGCAGCGCTTTTAACTCTAGATCACAGAGGCTTTGGGAACTTCGCCTACTGTGTGTGGGCTTGAAGTCAGATGATGATGCTCACATTTACATTAGAAACTCCATCCTTGAGGAACTGATGAGTGTTTTCTCATCTCCTCTTGCTGATGATGAAACTAAAGGACTAATTCTTCAGGTAATACTTTCTTTCCTTAATGTCGCTTCGTGTTTATTTTGCACCTGTATATGCAGTTCCTTCTTCTATATCAATATAAGCCTAATTCTGAAAGTTATATTTATTTAGTCTTTCTACTTGAGCTCCTAATCCAACCCGACAAAAATCGTCTTTCTTTCACTCTTCAGGTTGTGAGGAAGTCGGTCAAATTCCATAAGATGGTCCGACATCTCGTTGAAAAATGTGGTCTGTTTTCATGGTTGTCATCATTAATCTCAACGTTTACTACAAAGCCCATTGGAGACGAAGATTTGCGCTTGGTAGTTGTCTTGGAGGTGTGTATAGTATTATTCCATTAAATGTACAACGGATGATTGGATACATATTTGCAAATAAAAATCTATAGAATATGATGATGAAGTCAACCATGATTATTGTCTGTTCTGCATCAAGGGTCCTAATGTAGAATAGTTTATTCGTTAATTGAATTGATTTGTGATATTGTTGTATCAGGTCATGACTGATGTTCTCGCCTCCAGAAACGTTACAGAGTGGTTGCAACGATTTGCCCTCGAAGAACTAATGGAAATCTCATCGCGTTTATACAGACTTTTAGGTGGTGGATTGGTTTCAGTACAAGAAAATGGTACTTTGGTTGATTTAATTTTGCAGATACTATCTGCTACTCTAAAGATATCACAGAAACGAAAAATGTACCAGCCACATTTCACCATCACAGTCGAGGGGGTATTCCAACTATTTGAGGCTGTTGCTAATTGTGGTTCTCTTCAAGTTGAAGCTAGTGCAGAGTCTGGGCTCAATACTATATTAATGAGCACCCCTCCTGTTGACATTATATGCATGGTATCTCTCTCTCTCTCTCGCTCTCTTTCTCTGACTTCCATCCCTCCGATTTGTTTTGAAGAGTTAACATTTTTATTTCATACGATATCACTCAGGATGTGGACAAGCTGAGAAGATTTCTTTTGTGGGGAACCTCCATAGCCTTGAAGAGTGACCTTAAAAAGGGATCTAAGCCAAGTGAGTCTCATCAAGATGCCAAAACACTCACTGAAGAACCACAAGCGGAGA
This sequence comes from Eutrema salsugineum, assembly GCF_000478725.1. Lineage (NCBI taxonomy): Eukaryota > Viridiplantae > Streptophyta > Magnoliopsida > Brassicales > Brassicaceae > Eutrema > Eutrema salsugineum. The sequence goes on along the minus strand of NW_006256909.1, from coordinate 5,569,839 downwards.
CTATGGTAGCAAAGTTTCTACGCTGGCTGTTGGCTTCGGTAATTCTTGGGAAGCTTTATTCTAAAGCTAATGATTCGGACCCGACAGTCTTAAGTAGAACAAAGCCAGAAACTTTGCTGACATTGTTAGAATACTTCAAGACAAGGAATCTCGAAGGCAGCGAGACAAAGTCAGAGCACGTAATAGGGGAAGTAATCGTACACCTCCAACAACTTATGTGTACAAACTATGGGGTTCTTCCCTCTGTTGTATGTGCACTTTCTCTCATGCTTCTTCGTAATGGCCTCGGGACTGCAGGTATTCTGCTTTTTACCTACTTACATAACTCTTATTCTAAGGATTACTTGGCTTTGAATGAGAAACGACCTCCGGAATGAAATATGTTTGAGTTTTGATATCGGAATGAAGCTTGCTGCATGAATTTTCGTTGGTTATAGAATATCTGCTGAAACAGTATTAGAGACATTTTTTCCTAGGTGTTGACTTACATCTGTATGTCCCAATGCTCTCGTGTTTCTGCCAATCAATTGTAAGTTGAAATTTTGCTATTCTTCTGTATAGGTTCAGAGTCCAAAGGCGATTACAAGCTCATCAAATCTCTGTGTTCTAGAATAAGTAGTCCACCTGAGGCTACTCCAGCCTGGAGATGGTAAACGATCCCTCTATTGTTCAGTCACCTGAGCTTTTTCATCGTTCCAAAGCTTGACCGGAATCTTCTCTACAGGTCATATTATCAGGCGTGGAAGGATCTTTCACTGGAATCGGCCACGGATCTTGAAAAGATTGATGAACTCCATGCGTGCCAACACCTTTTTGTGATAATCTCTGATATGCTTGGAGAAACGCCACGGGACTCTCAACAGGTGTTACTTCAAAAAAGTTTTGACATGTCGACTGTATTTGAATGGGAAAGAGGTTTAGTTGAGACTTAGTCATCGTATTGTATCATCCAAATCAAATCAGTTTTGTTTTATCAATGACATAAGATGCTTTTTATTATACATGTGAAACAATGTTAAGTTTTGTTGTATCAATGACAAATGTAATCGAGTGAGTTTCCATAAAAAATGAGAGTATAGCAATCAGAAGATCCCAGCTTGTCCACTTTCAGTAGTTTGCTCTGAATCTGAGTCCATGGAAGATGTATGTCTGTGAGCTACTTTATATACAAAAATATACAGAATCTTACCAATGGTATTTTTTTTGTTTTCAAATGTTTTAAAGTGAACTATTTTCACCTAATTCGCGAATCATAACACGAAGACATTCCTAACCAACAGAACACATTTAATATGTTGGTTCTAGCAGTTCGATGGTCTGTGATACTTTGGAGGCAGAGACGGGCAGTGTTCGTTCATATGCGGGTATGGCTCCATAGTGTTGTATCCGGGAAGTTCCATTCTGTATTTCCCTAGTATTTGACAGTACGGAAGCTTTACATCGTCATTGTCATTGCACCATTTGGGCAAACGGCTTGCATTGTTCTCGAAAAACTTGAGTATGTAAGCATCTTTGATCTGCAAAAATGGATACCACTGTTCAGTGTGTGTGTGTAGGTGGGTATCTTCTAGATTATGCATAGGTTGGTCCTCACCGTGAATTCTGTGACTTGAATGGAACTAGAAATTGGATCAAACAAGCCAGCTTCTTTGTACATTTCGAGGATGAAAGCGATACAAGAAGTTGATTTCCCATCGCTATATATCCAATCATCTTGTTCAGGAACTGCCAGCAACTCGTCAAAAGAGGATCCACGCTTTTCGACTTCCACCAGTACATCAGGAAGATCAAGACCCTGCCATTTTAGAACATTTCAGAGAAAGAACTAAAGAAAATGTATCCTCTTATATGCATTTAAGTTGAGTACAGATGAATCAAATATTCAAATGTATCCTTCATGTGAAACTGGTGTACATGCACTTACTACATATAAAAGGATACAATACATGCCATTACGTTACTTATCAGCTAGGATTACTCTGTTTACCCAAAAAAATTAATGATCACTGAAGAAAAAGAAAAGAAAAATCTAAAAGCATATGGTTTTATGTGCCAAGAGCCAATGACCAAATCTAAAGGCTTCTATTTTTTATTCATCCATAGAACCCAAAAGAGAAAAGTAATAAACAAATTTGATCAGGCATTTTTGAAGAAGTTAATTGAATGAGCAAAATGCTAATACCTCTGTTCCAAGTCGCTTGTTAAGGGCCTCATTCCACATGTTAGCAGCATAATCAGGCTGGATTTTGCTCCAAACTGTCATGACAGAAGCAACCTAGAAACATATAAACAAAAGAAAAAAAAAATACAGAGCAGGGAGTCAATAACCTCAAAGAAGGCGTTTAAAAAGAGAACAAGAAAGACACAAACTGAAGCTCATATTTTCATCAATGCCAAAGTTTTAAGCAAATGGAAACCTACAAGATGAGCATCCAGAGGGGGTGGGTAGTTTCCGCTGATGGTATCGATCCAACTAAAGATCAAGTTGTGATAGCCATATGGTTTACCATCCATGCTGCGAGCATATTCCCATGCAGCTGTATTATTAAACCTGGCTCGATAATCAGGATGCAACGGTAGCAATGCAATCTGGGGATTTGAGTCATCCTTGGTTTGTTCAAACTCCCACCACTCTTCCCATGGCAATATCGCTATTACATCTTCTCCCTACGACACACAAGTTCAAACAAGAAGACAGGTAGGAATTCATGCAATGCATAAAATATACAGGAAGAAAATGAAGTTCCACACAAAAAAAAAAAAAAAAAAAATCAGTCTTACAATATTGGCTTGAAAAGAAGTCACTTGTAAAGTAAAATATATACAAGACTTATCAAACTCAGATCAACTATTAAAATGCTACTCATCAACCATTGCAATGATGTTCAAACATATCAGTTTAGCTTGTTCTTAGCAGAAATGATCATATAATGATACCCAGAACAAGAATTAGTACTCAATGGCTATATCATTTTTCTCAATAAGTTAAAACTATTTCATCCAGCATTTAAAGTGTTACCTTTTCATTTTCATTCCCGGATTCACCGACCCAGAGTTTCCCTTCAGAGTCCCTCAAACAGACAGCAGTGTGACCAGCATAGGCTCCGCTTACCCACTTCTCAAGGGTCTCAAACCCACCCCAACGCCCACGGATTTTTGAGATAGCTAGCAAGTCTCCGGAGTGGATTTCATCGGTAGTAATGTTTGTAACCCAAGGTTCAGGACGAGCATAAAAGTTAGCACCCATATGCTTCTCAAGAAATGCGATATTAGAATTCTCCCCCCAACCGGTGTTGGTAAAGAGAGGGAAGACATCCCACAGAGCTCGGAGAGTTCCCAACATCCCTGCTTCCATGAGAAATATCGAAACTCCTTTCCGCCTAACCTGATCAAATGTGAGCACGAAAGGCAACAAAAGTTAATTCTACAATGGACAAAACAAAAAGATATCGTCAAAAGACAAGAAAACAAAAACCAGCAGCTTACATATTCATACTCGGCTTTTCCCTCCCACTCCTTGAATTCCATGGTGTGCTCCCTCGAAACGAAGTACCAATCCCATGTCACACGATATGGAGTCACAAAGACATAAATATCCATGCAAGTCCAACTATGTGCCTTATCGACCTACATAAAACACGAAATAGCTTGAATCAATTTTAAGATTCATCAATTCAATACAGCTTCCCAGGATCATATAGAAAAGTAGAAGCTAAGCAAAAGGAACTTAGTAACTACTGATGCAGGACGAAGCTTACAAAGAAAAAATTCATCCTTTAACAATGGAATAAACTAAAATCTGTGAGCTTTCATCATAACATCCCAAGTTTCTAAGAACCTCATCAAAATCCCTCAAAATCAAACCTTGGAAAGATGCAATTGATCATTTCTATACCTTAATGTGAAGTGTTCCGCCGCCGAATTCGGAACCGGACTTGTTATTGAGCTCCAACCAAGCCTTGTTCTCGTAAAAGCAAGCACCTTTCCACTCGACGGCGTCGTTTTTAAGAGAGGCGGCGCCGATGTAAGAAGGGAGGAGATCGACGGCGGAGTTGAGAGAGTTGAGAAGCGGCCACGAGACTTGCCTGGGCAAAAGCGGGAGCAGGTCCCGAGGGTGAAATGGAAGTTTCACAGATGAAACAGTGAGAAGAAGCAGTAAGGTGACGGCGAAGAAGAAGCGCGGAGACGATGAAGCCGCCATTGTTAACGCCTTAAGGCGGTGTCTCCCTTTACGTGTCGAATTCGTAACTCTTGAATTTTTCCAATCGTCCATGACTTGTCTTTTCTTTCTTTGCGTATTTATTCGGTATATTCTTCAATCTTCAGATATCATACATGTCATGACATTTTTTTTTCCCTTTTCATAATGAAACTTATTTTAATTTCATATTTATGTCTTTTTAACATAATATTCGATTTCGCGCTAAAAATATTGAATAAGACAAACAATCCGAATATACCAGAGTCTACTCTAATCATTCCAAACTCTACCAAATATAGTGACAAATTTTTCCTTTCGTGAAAGAAATGTTTACACTCATTGTTTAACTTTAACCTCATAAATCTTGCATCATTTCTTTGGACTAAATCTCGTCTTACTAGTAAAAAAAAAACATATTGCACACCGAAAATAATAGCCTTTCCCCATCGTATAAATCTTTAAACAACAAAAGATCATAAGAAAAAAAAATACAGGTAATCAAGAAACTTTCATTTTTCGATCTCGTAAGATTTATTTTGATGAAATGTATCTACAATCTATCTCTCGTTTAACCATCATTTGGTGGACTTACTGACACTTGCTACCTTGTTATCATTTATTTAATTTTTCTTTTGGATGTAATTCCTCTTTTTCTGATAGAGTTTGAAGCCCCGAAGTAATTACCCCTTCGAGCTTCAAATCAATTAGGCAATTTGGCCATTATTTCGACTTATATACTAATTACTAAGAGCATTGGCCACTTTTGATCAAATTTACCCTCTCATAGTCTCATACATAAGAAGCACTTACACCAATTTATACATAATCTATTTTTTAAAAAAACAAGAAAAACAGAATATAATCTGGACTGAAGAGTAGTCTTGGGAATGTTCAAAAAAAAAAAAAAAAGAGTAGTCTTGGTTTTGGGGGGCCTCATAGCACCTTTTAAATGTTGGGGTTTAGTTAGTAACTTCAAAAACAATGAATCTATAAGTTTCATAGCTGTCAGCAGATAATTGGCTAGCGAACGCAATAGTCCCTACAACATAACTTTAATGTAATTTCTTCTTCACCTTATCGTTTGAAAAAGACTAGAAACTTGATATCTTTCACATCATCTCTTTCAATGGCTGTAACTCTTCAAACAAAGTACCCTATAAGTCCCATCACCAACAACATCCCAAGAACTCACCGTCCGTCACTTCTCCGTCTACGCGTCACGTGCTCGGTTACTACCACCACCAAGTCTCAGCCTAACCGTGAGAAGCTTGTGGTTGTGATCAATCCTACTCTGTCCAATGACCCAACTCTGCAATCTACATGGACCCACCGCTTATGGGTTTCAGCAGGCTGCACCACCGTGTTTGCCTCTTTTGCCAAATCTATCATTGGAGGGTTTGGTTCTCATCTTTGGTTCGAGCCAGCTTTAGCCGGTTTTGCCGGATACATCTTAGCAGATCTAGGCTCTGGTGTCTACCACTGGGCCGTCGATAACTACGGTGAAGAGTCAATGCCTCTAGTTGGAACCCAAATCAAAGATTCTCAAGATCACCACAAGTGGCCTTGGACAATCACTAGACGGCAATTTGCAAACAATCTACACTTTCTTGCTCGAGGCATAACCTTGGCAGTTCTCCCACTAGACCTTGCGTTTAGTGACCATGTAGTTCATGGCTTTGTGAGCACGTTTGCATTTTGCGTTTTGTTTTGCCCGCAGTTTCATGCTTGGGCTCATGGAACCAAGAGCAAGCTTCCACCTCTCGTGGTGGCCTTGCAGGACGTTGGGCTGCTCGTGTCACGGACACAGCACGTGAATCATCACCGATTAATGTATAACACCAATTACTGCGTAGTGAGTGGGGCGTGGAACAAGGTTTTGGATGAAAGTAAGTTCTTTGAGGCATTAGAGATGATGGTGTATTTTAAGCTCGGGGTGAGACCGAGGTCATGGAGCGACCCAAACTCCCAATGGATAGAAGAAACCAACATCTCCAACAACAACCAAACATAAATCAATAATTGCAAATTGAAATGTCGGCTTTGAGAAAATAATGATAATTTATTGATACAAGTAGAATTAAGCAAGAATGGTGTCGATTTAATTACAGAACTTTTTTTTGGTTTAACACTTTAGTCAAGACCCAATGTTATTGTTATTTGTTGTTAAACTTTGTGAATTTTCTTTTAATTGTAATATAATAAATTGAGTTAACTATGTTTTTAGATTTTGATGAAGATTTCACCATGCCATTCCAAAAAAAAAATGAAGGAAATAGTGATGGACTCGTGGACATAACCAAAGTTGATCGATGTGATGCATTATAATTAAGTTATGTTCACTATTGACGATTTCTCACTCTTTTTAGTATTTTAGTATTTCTATCTTCTTATAATTTTGATTTAGAATGTTCGATCACTTTATTATTTAAACAATATATTTTCACAGTATGGATTGTAATTAACAACTATTTAAACTCTGGATGTGATGGAATAACTTAGATTTGTTCTCTATTTTAGTAAATAGAACTATGATTTTTTAATAAGAAAAATGGACACTTGAATCTAAAGTTACGAAAATCATTCCAACAAAGAAAGGAGAACCTTGTGTTCGTACCATTTTAACAAGGCAATTTACAACATGGAATATAAAAATAACGCAAAAATGGAAAAGAGAGTTGAAGATGCTGATTTATGTGTTTACGCTGTTGTAAATCTGCTTTATCTCAAGAATTTATTTCTTGTTTGGTTTAAATCTGCTATCTTGTACATAAACAAATAAATTCTTAATTCATCGTTAAGAGTTTATTTAATTTGTTCACCAATGCACCTTGCAAATATTGATTTATGGATCTTTTTACAGCAAAACGTACTATGTCCCATTAATTAAGCTTGTGGGAAAAGAGTTTCCTCATGGAGAAACAAATCAGAAAATCGAGAGCTTACAAGAAGAAAAGAAAATTTTCGTGTTTGCATGTGTTTTTATTAAGTTGAGACGGTATGCAAGAACATTCTTACAACATGACATATAATAAACAAAAGATGGAAAAGAGTGTTTATTTATGCTGAAATATGTATTAAGAAATTATTTTTTCTTGAAAGACTGATTTATGCTAGGTTGTTGGAAGTCTCGGTTTCTTCTGTCCATTGGGAGTTTGGGTCGCTCCATGACCTCGGTCTCACTCCGATCTTGAAATACAACAACTTTTCCAATGACTCAAAGAACCTACTTTCATCCAAAACCTTGTTCCACGCCCCACTCACTATGCAATAACTGTTATACGGTGGTCGATGATGATTCACGTGCTGTGTACGTGAAAGGAGAAGCCCCATGTCCTGCAAGGCCACTACGAGAGGTGGAAGCTTACTCTTGCTTCCATGAGCCCAAGCATGAAACTGCTGGCAAAACAATACGCAAAATGCAAACGTGCTCACGAAACCATGAACCAAAGGGTCTTTAGATGCAAGGACAAGTGGGAGAACTGCTATGGTTATGCCTCGAGCCAGAGCGTGTGAATTGTTGGCGAATTGACGTCTGGTGATTGTCCAAGGCCACTTGTGGTGACCTTGAGCAGCTTCGATTTGGGTTCCTATTAGAGGCGTTGACTCATCACCGTAGTTATCTATGCCCCAGTGGTACACACCAGAGCCTAGATCTGCTAAAACGTACCCGGCAAAACCGGCTAAAGCTGGTTCAAGCCAGAGATGAGAATGAAACCCTCCAATGATGGATTTGGCAAAAGAAGCAAACACGGTGGTGCAGCCAGCTGAAACCCATAAGCGGTGTGTCCATGTAGATTGCAGAGTTGGGTCGTTGGTAAGATGAGGATTCACAGCCACAAGCTTCTCACGGTTAGGCTGAGTCTTGGTGGTGGCCGGAGTAACGGAGCAAGAGACTCGTAGGCGGAGAAGCGATGGAGGACGGTGAGTTCTTGGGATGCTGTTGGTGATGGGACTTATAGGATACTTGGTTTGAAGAGTTACAGCCATTGAAATTTGAAAGAGAGTAGTACATGTGATAATGTGAAGGATATCAAATTTGTAGGCTTTTCCAAAGCTAAGAAACAACGGTACAGGAAGAGATTATGACATAGTTAAAAAATCATTAAGGGAACATGCATGTTTCTTCTATTCTTTATTTATTTAATTATTTTTTTTGGTTAAAAGAATAGATTAGGTCGTGTACGTTAGAGATGCGTGTCCACTCCTCAGCATGGAGCAATGTGAACGCTAGCGCATTATTATAGCTGTGAAACTTATAGAAAACGTGAAGTTACGGAATAAAATCCAATAATTGTTTAACCAAAAAAAAAATCCAATAATTTAATTACGAATATATAAAAATAACTAAATCAGACACCATCAAAGGAACCAGATCACCATATACAAAAATATCAAGATTATTTTATTCCTGGCGCACCATCAAATATGAGTGAAACAATGAAGGAGGGTATGGTGTCAATATGGAGAACTCAAGATGGGTATATCATGGAGCTTGGAAGATAAAACGATTTCCGATCAATTGGCTTATGTAAAGATGTGTTATTTTCCCAAATTCGGATTTTGTATTCGTTTTCCATGAGAGTCTCTTCCCACAGTATAGATAAAAATAAAAAACCAACCAATGAAACATTCCCTACGCCCTAATTGATTGATCCGATCAGAAAGCAAATTTGCAACCTCATAAAGAAATAAAACAAGAATGGAGTTTGATTTAATTACAGATATAGTTTTTTTTATCTAATTTACAGTAGTTATCAATACCACTAGTTGGTTGCAAAAACTAAAATGTTCACTTTAACACCCACAAAAAAAAAAACTAAAATGTTTAGCTCATGGTTGTAGACTTGTAGTAGAGCACGTGACGCGAACATGGAGAAGTTGGCAAATAATGGAAAATGGCCTAAGTGGATATTAATGGAAAAATGGGTATTCATTTCTGATACTATGAGATATTGTTCTTCATTTTTACGTGCCGAGGTTTTCGGTTTCTTGTTGAGTCTCATAAATTATTGAATTATTGGTTTATCATTTACTTTGACAACTCACACTTGTCAGCACAAAATACTCAAAACATCTACGACTACGGAAAATAAATAAATAAATAGGAGTAGAACATTCTAGTCTTATTTGTTTATAACTGTGTTGAACATGTGGAACCATTGAATGAATATTTTTTTCCGTCGACGGAACCATTGAATGATTAAGATTGGATAGTTAGGTGATTTGTAATTTGTTAACAGAGTGATGATTTTGTACAAATGATGTATTCAGGGGGCTTATACACCTTTTGAAATGTTGGGTGTTAGTTGGTAACTTTTACAAAATAAGAATCCAAATTCTGCAACTTTTCGATTATAAGTTTTCACGAGCGATCACAATAGCCCCACGATCTCTGACGTACACCACAAACATAACTTGAGCCGTAATCTCTTCCTCTATCATTGGTTTAAGCTTCGACAAAAACTAAGGAAATTTGATAGCTTATCACCTGTAATCTCTTTCAATGGCTGTATCACTTCAAACCAAGTACCCTCTAAGACCCATCACCAACGTTCCAAGAAGCCACCGTTCGTCGCTTCTCCGTGTTCGTGTCACGTGCTCTGCTACTACCACGACCAAGCCTCAGCCTAACCTTGAGAAGCTTGTGGTTGAGAAACGCTTTGTGAATCCTCCTCTGGTCAACGACCCATCTCTGCAATCCACATGGACCCACCGCTTATGGGTTGCAGCTGGCTGCACCACCGTGTTTGCCTCTTTAGCTAAATCCATCATTGGAGGGTTTAATTCTCATCTCTGGCTCGAACCAGTTTTAGCCGGTTATGCAGGGTATGTCTTAGCTGATCTAGGCTCTGGTGTGTACCACTGGGCCATCGATAACTACGGTGATGAGTCAACGCCTCTAGTAGGAACCCAAATCGAAGCATTTCAGGGTCACCACAAGTTGCCTTGGACAATCACCAGACGGCAATTTGCCAACAATCTACACGCTCTGGCTCGGGTCATAACCTTCACAGTTCTCCCAATAGACCTTGCGTTTAATGACCCTGTGGTTCATGGCTTTGTGAGCACATTTGCATTTTGCATAATGTTTAGCCAGCAATTCCATGCTTGGGCTCATGGAACCAAGAGCAAGCTTCCACCTCTCGTGGTGGCGTTGCAGGACATGGGGCTGCTTGTTTCACGGAGACAGCACGCGGAACATCACCGAGCACCGTATAACAACAATTACTGCATAGTGAGTGGTGCATGGAACAAGGTTTTGGATGAAAGTAAGGTCTTTGAGGCATTGGAGATGGTGTTGTATTTCCAGCTAGGGGTGAGACCAAGGTCATGGAGCGAGCCAAACTCCGACTGGACGGAAGAAACCGAGATCTCCAACAACCAAGCATAACCAATCTTTACAAACCGAATGCCGTGTATGAAAAACAATTATTTATTCTATACATGTACAAGAAAATTTATGAAATATACTGATAAGAATTTTTTTCCATACTTTATATGCAATAAAGAGTGAGTGTGTAAGTAAAACCAAAAACAAAAGAGATAGTGTCGCAGTTTAAGTATCAGATCCAGCGAATGAATAAACAGAAGAAACACAGGGGAACCAATACTGACATTTTCCGTCTTTATTGCCATTGTCGATCATTGCAAGGCCCTCCTGAAAACAAGTTTTAAAATTACACAAATTTCAGGAACCATATTAGTTTCACTGGATATACCATATGTACTGAATCACATAAATCAATTGAATAGCACATGCATACTTCTAACAAAGTTTCGAGAGCATCTATGACCCGACCAGATGTCCACGTGAGCCGTCTTTGTACCTCTTCCACAGTCACAAAGCCTTGACCCTGTGGGCAAAGCAACATAATTCTCAAGTTAAGTTCAGTTAAAACTTCTCAGATAATGCAAAACATGTGAAAGTTGTTTTCTTTTGTTATATAAATGATTATAACCTGAGCCAACTCCAAGATTTGATTATGGTCTTTGTTCAGCTCAGTGGGGACTGAACGGACAAGCTTCTTCTTGCCAATGGTGATAACCTCAAATCCACTACCCAATACCTAAGGAAAAAAAATCCAAAGATACCAGCGAGAAGTAACTGTTAAAAACTTTCCTTTTTTGAAAGTCTAAAAAGAGAAACACAATTCAAATACCTTTAGCTTGCTAATAGCTCGAAGACAATCATCTTCAGTCACAGCTTCACGGTCTTTTTTCCTTCTCTGGCGAAGATGGTTACAGAGCTCTTGCAAGCTGATCAAACCTCCATTGAGTGACCTTGTCAGCATGCAAACCTCAATAATCTGAACTCCTGTTTGATCAATTTACTACTTTTCAGAGAAATGTCATTCAACGTTCTCATATCACAGAAGGCGTATGCGAATCCAAGTAAGAAAAAGATCTACATATATTCCATGTCTTTATGTTCCCTTATCCAAACATGGACTTAAGAATCATAGCTAACAATATAAGCATTCCTTCTCTGGCACTAGGACAGAACATGTCAGAAAAGAGACCAAACATACCAAGTTCATAGTAGAAATCACCAATTCCCAGGAGCTCAGCCCAGAATCCCTTGTTTGAAGCTAGTGGATCCACACCAACTTTAGCACACATTTCGTGGAATTGAGCCCTGAAGGCTGGATTTTTACGAATATCATTCTGCAACCAAAGGCAAATATGCTTCCTTTTTAGTGAAATTAACCACACTAATCCATAATCCGAGTGATCATAGTACTTCATAAGCAATCAAGAGAGGATGATGTAACAGAAAACCCACCAAATGAACAATATTATAAATTTCAAAAAAAAAAATTCGACCTTGTGTTTACGAGCGAACTCTTCAAGCTGGGATTTGAACGTGGCGAGCTGCTCTTTCATCATATCAGTCCGTAGCTTGGCCACATTTTCTCCTAATAACCGGTACTGATCCTGATTTTGATGATGGATAGAGTTATAGCGAAAATCAACAAATATGTGACAATGGAAACAAATAGATTCGACGAATGAGAATATCAAATCTGGTTTAGAAGCAAAACCCGAGCAGCCGCGGCCGTTTGTAATCCTCCGATTCCTGGTCGTCGCCGCATCTTTCAATGTTTTATTGATCTTTTGGAATTCTCTTCCGGTTGGGAATACTGAATATACATCTTCACGAAAGAGATAGGAGAAGATAGAATTTATTTATTTATTAATAATTTTATTTCATTAGCTTTCAACAAATCAGAGTGGCGCAGCGGAAGCGTGGTGGGCCCATAACCCACAGGTCCCAGGATCGAAACCTGGCTCTGATAGTTAAACTTTTTTTTTCTATTTCTTTCACTCTCCTCGTTCTCTTCCTTATACCAATTTTATCTCCGACCGTTCTCATTATCTCAGCTATGTTATCTATTCCACCGAGAAGATCATCTATAATATGACATATATCGAAATACAGAACATGCATTTTAAGGATTATGTTTATATATGTCGCAGCTCATAATCGTGAAGAAAGTTGACTTAGTATCAGAGCCATTTAAACAGGTTTACATCCACAAGATAATTGATCGATTCAAGTCACCTACTACGATTTATCTCAAAAAAGAAAAAAGAAAAACCTTTCGAAGTCGACATCATGTGTGTACGAAAATTATGAACAACGGTACTAAAGCCAAGGTCTGTTCCAACAATACTGTACCTTGCAGACATACGACATACACGTTTAAGAAAACTCTTAAATGGAAGAAACAAACATAAAAAGAATCTATCACAAGCTCATGTTTACTTGTCAAATTGTTGGAGATCGATCTCCCAAACTGATGCCAACTGTATCATGAGCTGTTCCGGCGCGGGACCTTCCCAGTCTTCAGGTGGATCCATCGTGGAACATGCGTCTTGTAAGTTAAACAAGATCTCTGTTTTCAGTTCCATTGGAACTCCAAATGTGTCTGCACCATCTTGTAGAACCAATTCCAGCAGCTGCATATGGCAAAAACAAGAGATAGGTTAAGACCAAAATATCGATATGATTCTTGGAAACCAATGTCCTGTACAAGAGGTACCTGTTGAATCCAAGATAAGCAGATGTCGTATAGATTGTGATCCAACAGGAACTGAGCGATGAAATTAAGAGCTTCGTTTGCAATCTCATTTGACATCTGGTCAAGAGAAGGTCCTGTCCTGTCCATCAGCTTGATGATCAAGTGCTGGTCACCGGCGCAAAGGACTTCTGCGTAAGCAGAGTCAATGTCACCAACGCGCAGTGAGTGCATTGCATTACTCCATGAACTCCATATCGGGTCACGTTCCTGCCCTTCGTTTTCTTCATCTCCCATGGCTTCAGCTTCAGGGACAGCAGCCACTCGGGTTGGTCGCGTGACTGCACCATCTTCGCCGGCTACTCTAATAGCTTCAAGTGTAGCCTCATCCTTTGAAGCTTGCCACACGCTTCTTGCTGAAGGACCTTCACCAAATCTAATAGTTCCACCTGCTTTATTATCCCAACCTCTCCTGCTATTCCCCATGTGCTCATTCTCGTGTTGTTCTGACCGGGGTGATCTTCTTGGCCCGGATTGTCCGTTTCTGGAAGCAGCATGTGGAGGCATAAACCACTCATCCGCCACGTCAGAACCCCACATCCTGCCCCTCATAGCTCCATCAGGTTGTGCGCCTCTGTCTCCTGGAGCTCGGCCGTTATACTTTCCACTAGAATAGTTTGCAAAGCTATTATATTTGCCAAATCCACCTGTGAGATTAGTCCTACGACCTGATGATATTGAAAGATCTCTTGCCATGTCTTCAACAATCCTCTCTAAACCCCTTACCCTGCCCTCTAAAGTCACCATACTGTCATGTGAGCCACCAATAAACTCCTGGAGCATGTTCATGAGATTACTCTGTTGTCTCTCTAGCTGCAATAACTGCCTCTGAATGGCTGACCAATTTCCTCTATTACTTGTGAAGGATCCTTCAGAATGGTTATCAGTATTGGAGATAGCAGCGTGATTTCCAGCTGTCTCTTTCCCGTTTACAACACCAGTCTTATCATCACCAGATGTCCCTGCCTGTAATCCGTTCCCATCAAACCTACTTTTTACCTGTTTATCACGCGCTGACTCTAAGTTGCGGAGCTTGGAATCTGGAAACCCATGATCATCTGCTTGGATGTTCTTGGAGCGATTGGAAGATCCCCTGGCATTGAGATCATCGAGTCCTGATTCTTCCTCATCGTTGTTTTTACATCTACGAGGGACTACTACTTCGACGGATTGCCTTCTTTCTAGTCTCTGGAAAAATTCAGGATTAAACTCTTTGTCACTTAAGGCAGGTGCTTTTTTCTTTAACATGACTACTGCTTTTTCAGGAAGACCTCCTTTTCTTTTAGAAGCAGTGTCTGGTGAGAGTATGGAACCATCGGATGCCTCCTTTTTCATTAGATCAGCTAGATTTGACCTCTTCTCCCCGTTCTTCTCTGATCCAAGCTCCTCACCAGATGAACTCTTTGACTCATCTGGTGCACCATCTACACTTTTTCCAGAGCACTTTTTCCATAGCTGCAGCGCCTCTGTCACACTTTCCCTGACAGGTTTAATCTGTCCAAGAAAATATCATCATTAAACTGTTTTGGGAAGATACACTACATAACCCAACTAATATATTTTCGATAAATATACTCCCATCTAAGTTTATATGGGGCATTTCACAAAAGGTTCACCATTAAAACGCTCACTAGTAAGCAAAGTGATAAAATGACTGAAAAGTCCTTTAGTTATGCAGATTACAGTAAACAATTACAAGAAAGAGCTCTGTGAGAAATTTCATCTACTTGCTTGTGTGTTTCAATTGCATAGCAAATGATGAGAAAGACCCGCTAGCGCCATCAACAACCAATTAAAATGACTGATCTGATGATGACATACGATATTTCACAAGGAATTGGTGAGCTTATGATCTTTCAAACACGGTAGTACTGAAATTGGCTTTGTTCTGAATTGAACCTCAAAGTACTTAGAGAAAGAGAACGTAGCTACCTTATCAAACCGACAGGTATCAAGCACGGCAAGAGTCGAATCTGTTCTGTCCTTAATTAAACTGCTTGAATGTGATGCCAATGCAGTCAAGGTCTCAGCTGCAGCCTTTCGTGTTACCCAATCTGTACTTCCAAGGCAATCATGAATACTTTCTAGCAATGACTCCAAGCTCTGAGGCGCAATGGCTCCCACCTGAACCAGAGTTATTGTTATTTACTTCATGTTCCAAAGACAAGTTAGATCACTAAACCTTCTGGCATTGAATCACCAGAAGTAAAGAGAGAGGTGCTTAAACTCCAAAATGCACCAGATCAAGTTTAAATCAAAACAAAACAATAAACTTCAGCAACACCAAGAAAAAATTTGTCGGATCAAGACTGAACCTTAAGCAGTGAGGTCCGGTGATGAAATGTATATATATCCCTATTTACCAGAGAACATCTTTTTAAGAAAACAGCAACATACAGTTGAGCCCCCCAATATGAAAACACTGACCTATTGACTAAAGCTTCCAACATGTTGACTAATGCTTTTTTTTCTTCTCAAGACTAACATTAAGTTCAAAAATCAACCTATTCGTCCTTTCACCACAGCAAGCATAGAGCGCATAGTCTACACATGACAAAGAGATTAAGGGTTCGGCTCAAACCTGAGATAGACTTGAAACAACGGGCAAAAGGGAAGCCTTAGCCAAGAAACTGGAATTGCTCAACAGCTTGCAGATTCTAGGGCAAAGCTTTTGGAAAGAAGCAATAGGAGGACTAGCGGCTGATTCCACCATCCTAGCCATACACATTGCCGCTCCAGATTGTACCACTTTGTTCTGCTCTCCCATTGCTTCGAACAATGGCTTAACGAACAGACCCACCGCCGACGAGGCTGCACCGGTATTGTTCCCTTCTTCTTTTCCCTTGAGATAAATCCCAGACAAAGCACCAATCGTATCCCGGCAAGCATCCCTAACTCCGGAATCGGAATCCTTCAACCGTTTAACAATCTGAGCGATGATTCTAGTGAGATGCGCCGCCGTGGAATCGGAATGTAAGCTACAGACGTAGGAGAGGAGGTGGAGGCACTCCTTTTTCACGGCGGGTTTGGGATCGGAGCAGGAATCGTAGAGACAGTTGAGAAACATGGGTAGGGTTTCGGGAGAGATGGACTGGATAGTTTTCTCGAGATCTTCAACGGCGATCTGGTATGTGTCTCGATCGGCGAGCTTAGAGATAGAGGTGAGGATCTTCTGCTTCAGCTCCACCATTGCTTGGAAAGAAGTGAGGGAGCCGGAATTGGAGGATGACCTAGCTGCCACGCTCGACGACCTAGCTGGTTTAGTCGGCTTCGCCGCCGAACCAGACGTGGTAGGTGTGCTCATTACGGAATCGCCGACGAGAGGAGTGCTGAATCGTAGAAGAAGAAAGATGAATTGAAGAAGAAAGACGAGATCTGTCACTGGAAAGTGTAACGGTTAAGACTGGAATCAGAAATGAGTCGCTTGTTTTTTCAATTTAGCTTTTCCAATTTTTTTCTTTTTCAAATTTAAGATAAATAAATAATTTTGAATATATTTTCAGTGCCGGATTTTTCATTTGTCGCGGAAAATCGGTGTTTCGGTATGGTTTTGGACGTTTTGGACCACTTCAACTGCAGTGTTTTCAATAGAGACGGAAGGATAAAAAAGCGAGATCGAGAAGAATCACTCACGATACGTCTCAATGTCTCATGTTCTATGGTCTTTCAATTCTATCTAAGCTAACCAAACATCTGATTTGGCCTATGATCACATTTTGACCAGGCCCAAAACTGAATCCATAACTATGTTTTTTATAAAACCAAACAACTATGTTTTCCCTGTAGCCATCATAACTGTGTAATGTGTTACTGACTTACTGCCTCAAGGAAACATAAAAATATTAAAAATCGAATATCAAGGGAGGTCAAATCCATCAATGATCAACCAAACCGGTTAGACGCACTTACCAGTAAGTCATCACATATGACGTTTCCGGCGTTGTATCTAAAGTATCTATTAAGTTATTAGTGTAATGATCATACGAAAAGGATAACTGTCTAAAATAGCACATTTTACTTTTAATTTAAATAATTTAAACTTCTTAGAAAAAATCCAAAATGATTGTTCTATTAATACAAAACTAGAAAGAAAAAAAAAAACAATCGAAGGAGTAAATCAACCAAATGATGATAGTCAAGTCAAGTGGTCACTATATTGTAACGAGCGGTTTATGCCAATTGTTAGGCCTACCAAATGTATTGTCTCATTTGCTAATTGCCATTCTAATTATGGATGCATATTCCGTGAGCTTCCGAAAACTATCAGATAATCAGAAGCTGAAAGCCTGAAAACAAGGAAATATTTACAAACTATTACATAAAATGATTAAATCCTGCAGATGCAGTAATGGATTATTAGCAAAATAGCAACTCTAAAGAAACTTATAGAAATCATTTTGCCCAAAAAAAGCATGTGATAAACACATCCAACCCCCAAAAATGTACACCGCCCTCTTCTTACCAACCTCCTCTTGAATTTTGTTATTAAATTATTGTGATACCGATTCTTTTCTGTATTTTTATTGAATATCTGGTCACAGAACTGACACATTGATTTTAAACGAATCTATAAAAATCCCCTCACTTTCAAAGGTTTTGTGAGCCAAAAAAAAAACAAAAATTGTCTTGAGAAATAGATAAAGATTCAGTAATGACCACCTCAGGCACCGCTGCTACGTTCAGACCGTCCATTTCAGCTTCTTCCGAATCGACCCATCTGAGATCGCCCTTCAAACTCCCCCAATTTACGCCTCTGCCATCGTCTCGCTCGCGGTCGTCTTCGTCGTTCTCTGTCTCCTGCACCATCGCCAAGGACCCGGCTGTTCGCATGGCGGAGGCGGAGAAGACAAAGGTCGCTGGATCTGATTCGACCCTGTGGCAACGACCCGATTCGTTCGGTCGGTTCGGGAAGTTTGGCGGGAAGTACGTCCCTGAGACCCTTATGCACGCCCTCTCCGAGCTCGAAACGGCTTTCTATTCGCTCGCCACCGACGACGATTTTCAGGCAAGTCGACTTCTTTTGTTCTGATCTTGTTTGTTTCCATTAAAAATGGTGTTTTTTTTTTTGCTTTGCGGTTTTCTGATTCAAGCGTTGTCATTGGCATGAGTCGGAAAATGTTTAAAACGGATTTGTTTCTTTCCAATGCTTAATGAAATTATGCAAAACAGCCTAAGGGCATCTGGTTCATATCTTTCAGCAATACTAGCTTCTGTGTGATGCAATCTGGAAATGCAAAATGGAAGCTTCTTAGTTCTTTTGTTGTAATGTCTTATTCAGAAACTCTCGAATGAACTTTTGCTTTGGTGGCTTTGTGATTTTAAGTGTCATCACTGCAATGATTGGCGAAAAGTTTTGAACTTTTCTTGGATGCGAAATGAAAATCCATAGAACAAACAAAAGTTTAGCCTTTTAGGGCATGTGGGTGAAATCGGTTCTGTTTGTCATTTGCCAAAAAAAGTCTGGAACCAAGATGGAACATGCTTCTGCGTGATGTAATGTGGAAGCCTTTTTGGTTATATCGTTTGTAGTGGTCTAATTAGTGTTTGATGAACCTGTAGAAAGAATTGGCAGAGATCTTGAAAGACTATGTGGGTCGGGAAAGTCCTCTTTACTTCGCAGAGAGGCTCACGGAGCATTACCGCCGAGAAAACGGTGAAGGACCGCTCATATACCTCAAAAGAGAAGACCTGAACCACACAGGGGCTCACAAGATCAACAACGCGGTGGCTCAGGCTCTTCTCGCCAAGCGTTTAGGAAAGAAGAGGATTATCGCAGAGACAGGAGCTGGTCAACACGGTGTAGCCACAGCAACCGTGTGTGCCCGTTTCGGTTTGCAATGTATTATCTACATGGGAGCTCAAGACATGGAGAGACAAGCTCTTAATGTATTTAGGATGCGTCTTCTCGGTGCTGAGGTGATGTGAATTCTGTGAATAAACCTCGTAAAAAAGTCGTGATGCTTTCGTATCGTTTATCTAATTACATATGGTGCTTGGTAGGTAAGGGGAGTCCACTCTGGAACAGCGACTTTAAAGGATGCAACATCAGAAGCTATAAGGGATTGGGTGACAAATGTGGAGACTACACATTACATATTGGGATCTGTTGCGGGTCCTCATCCTTACCCTATGATGGTCAGAGACTTTCACGCCGTGATTGGTAAAGAAACGAGGAGACAAGCGATGGAGAAATGGGGAGGGAAGCCTGATGTTCTGGTTGCTTGTGTTGGTGGAGGTTCGAATGCTATGGGACTATTCCATGAATTTGTCGATGACTCAGAGGTTCGAATGATTGGTGTGGAAGCCGCTGGATTTGGATTGGACAGTGGCAAACACGCTGCCACATTGACAAAAGGAGATGTTGGTGTACTCCACGGAGCTATGAGTTACTTGCTTCAAGATGATGATGGCCAAATCATTGAACCACACTCCATCAGTGCCGGGTAAGAGATTCTTCTCCCCCTGACAGATCCGCTAGTTTTTTGTCTTCCTTAACATCCATTCTAAAGAGTAAATGTTCATGTTAACAGCTTGGACTACCCTGGAGTAGGACCTGAGCATAGTTTCCTTAAAGATGTAGGACGGGCTGAATACTACAGTGTTACCGATGAGGAAGCCTTAGAAGGTATTTTACTTGTCGCATCAATTTCTTTCTCTATATATGTTTTTGTTCACATCTCATGAGATTGTGTTTTCTTGATATCTCGCTTGTAGCGTTCAAGAGAGTGTCTCGGTTGGAGGGAATAATCCCGGCATTGGAGACATCCCATGCGTTGGCCCATCTCGAGAAGCTTTGTCCGACGTTACCCGATGGAACCAGAGTGGTGTTGAATTTTAGCGGGAGAGGCGATAAGGATGTTCAGACGGCTATCAAGTATCTTGAAGTTTAAAGAGAAGAATATTATCATTTTCAGACTCTGTCATTTTCTTTTACGTAGTTTGTTAGTTCTTGCTTCTGATCGGGAACCCAAAAATCGGAACAGAGGATTAGGAAGAGAACAAAAACGAGAGAATGTATCCCTTAAATAATAATGTTCTATGGAACTTTTGATGTTCTTGAAAGAAATTCGAACTGTTCTGTTCTTGACTTAGCTGATTTTTCCTTTCGTAGCTTAATTTGACCAAAACATAAAAACCTTCATGCATATTGAATCCTAAAAGAAAGCTAGTCAACCGAGAGAGGATCGATAAAAACGCTGAACCAGAATCTATAACAAGAAGAATAACTAATGATGATAAATGATCTTACACGATCGATGATCTATCAATGCTACGATCCTCGCAAGGTTGGTAGCCAAAGCAGAGACTGAGAACAACAGTAAGGGGCTTATTTTACGTTTTCTAATTTATAGACTACTATATCTGCTTTTTTATTTTTTGGAATTTGGAACTAATTAAAAACAACTCAAAAACAACCATTAGATTTTAACTATACTATTACAAAGCGCAGAAGGTTAAAACTTACAAACATGAATAATTGAATAGGCTAGTTTTTTGCTTTCAGTAGGCTGATCCTACGCCGAATATCATAAATGACTTTTTGACTGTAACATCTGAGACGATAAGGTATGAAATTGTTTTTGATAAAACCATTTGGGTCAAATGGGAAAGGTTTCAAATCAGAGAGGACTAGTGTTGTAATTTTGTAGCGATCGGGGGAGAGAGTTTCAAATCTGAACGCTGAAGATAAATCGCAAGGAGGGAGGTGTGCTTCGTCCCGTCCCGAAGCTTTTAGAATTAGCCCCAAGCAGCTCGTGTTTTTCCAGTTGACTCCTTATCCGAAGAAGATGGTCTCCACGAGCAAGATCAAATCCGTTGATTTCTACAGGTTTGTTTCTGTTTGCTTCTGTATTCGTTCTGCAGATTTCTTCCAGCTTGCTTCTCCTGTTATAGACTTCGAATTTCTCGATCTAGGCAGTGACAGAATTTGTTTTGATAGTTTAGTGTGCATACGATCCTGGGGAGTATCTACATTATGTGGATTTTTATGCTGATTACTGATAGGGTTTAGCTGTGAAGAAGCGATCCTGAAGTTGTAGGTATTGCCTCTCCGTGTAAGAGCATTGTCATTTGATCTTAGTGAAATTGGACTGTTGAAGTGTTTTAATGGGGCTTAAGATGATCATTATGCATTTCTGTTTCGGTTTTGTTGCTAAGTGTAGATTATGGGATACTTGTATCAAAGTCCGATAGCATCTGAGATTTGTGATTCTAGGCTAGAGAATAATTCATAGTTGTTCTTTTGGCGTTGCCGTGCCTGCAGGAAAATCCCGAGGGATTTGACAGAGGCGACTCTCTCTGGAGCTGGATTGTCCATTGTAGCAGCCCTCTCTATGCTATTTTTATTTGGAATGGTAAGTTTCATGCTCACTTGACTTTCTGGTATTTTTATCTGGATCATTTCGTTGCTATATTCGATTAATGCTCAGTCTTGACTTCGTAATTTTCATATTACAGGAATTAAATAATTATTTGGCTGTCAGCACTACAACGTCCATCATTGTTGACAGGAGCTCCGATGGAGACTTCTTGCGCATGGATTTTAACATAAGGTGCATTATACTCGATTTTGTTTTTGTAACACAAGCGTCTTATAGTTTCAAATTTTTCGACAAGTTGAAGAGTGTATAAACGTTATTCTACTTTATTCTAGAACGTTGATTTGTCTTTTGCGCACCCATTTTTTGTTGAGTGCATACCTTCTATCTTCAGAAATGTCATATGTGTGGCTCAATCAAAGTCATGCAAAATTCATCAACTATCTGATTGCTAACGGGATTTTTTGGCAGCTTCCCATCACTTTCATGTGAATTCGCATCTGTGGACGTCAGTGATGTATTAGGAACTGTAAGTTTGGTTTCATCATAAGTTCATTTCAAGTCTCTATTTTTTTTAATTTTATTTTACTCATGGCAATTATGTGCGTCGAAAAGTTTGGATGGCACAATAGTTTCTTGGAGTAAATGCCACCATAATTGTGAAAGATAGTCTATTGTATCTGAGGGGTTTAAAATAGTGTTATTCTTTCTGAACATCTGTCCATTTGGTCTCTCAATATTTTCGGTTGTTCTCTCTCCTGATTTTGCTAGCTTTTGTTTTCAGAACAGGCTAAATGTAACGAAGACAATTCGGAAGTTTTCTATTGATTCGAATTTGAGACCCACTGGTACTGAGTTTCACTCCGGGGAAGTTTTATCGCTCATTAATCATGGAGATGAAGCTGGTGAAGAATTAGTTGAAGATTCTGTATCACTTACTGGCCGCAACTTTGACACATTATTACATCAGTAAGGAGTTTAAGTCTGTGTTGCACATTTCGTACATAGATGCAACAATACTATGAATATTTCCTAGTACGTATTTGTTTCTTTTGCTTCTGGTGACAACATATGAAACATACATTTTGCAGATTTCCAATCTCAGTTGTTAATTTCTATGCACCGTGGTGCTATTGGTGTAATCTCCTGGTAAATCACGTATCTTTTGTCTTCGTCTGTTATATATTCTAGATGCCACAGCATATTTTCCATCCAAAACCACATTTTGCTGCCTCTTAGCAAAGGGTCATATTAGCGTTCTTACTAGAGGAGATCCTGCATGTTTGGTGCCTAAGGCGCGCTTTGAGTGCAATTTACTGCAACCTAGTCAATCTTTCCTGAAAATGCTCTTTAGCAGTAGTCGTGATAATTTCCTCATAGAAGACTAGACTTATATAATGATCAACATGAGGTCGAATATCAAACTTAGTAGAGTAATTTTGAGGTAGAATAATTTATGCTCAGTAAAGTGGTCATTTTGCTGTTCTTACTCGAAGACAATAACTTTAGTCTCCTTTTTCAGAAACCATCATGGGAGAAAGCAGCAAAACAAATAAAAGAGAGGTATGCCACTATTCTTTCTTTAGAGAAAATTCTTGCGATACTATCTTTCCTTATAAGTTTCTTGTGTTTGATAGATATGATCCAGAAATGGACGGACGTGTCATTTTAGCAAAAGTTGACTGCACCGTAGAAAGTGATCTCTGTCGGAGGTATATTCTATCATTATTGATCTATCTATTTTTCCATTTTGACTTCCTAATTTAGGAAACTTATTAATTTCGCCTACATTGCTAAAAGTAAAATCCATAGCATCTTCAGTGTGCATAATATTTGCAAGAGAAGCTATTAGACTCCTTTCCACTGCATACGTCATTTAAATTTATGCAAAAAGTGGAATTGAAATTGAAAGGTCTCCAGGAGCATGGGCTAGTTTGAGCCTGTACTGTATTGGAGATTCATGTGGGATTATACGAGATGTTTTTAACTCATTTTTCCGTAAATAAGGTCTATGCATTTTCTGTTCGTAACTAAAGGGAGGGATAGTCAGTTACTTTATAAGTTTGTATTGGCTTCTTATAAATGATTTTTTTTTTCTTATGTAAACTATTACATGCACCTATTCACAAGCAAGTTATGGTTAAACCAAAGAGAGACATACGTTATGGTTTAAGGACTTCCTTTAGGATTCCATTTGCTATAGCAGAATGCATTCTCTGTAATCTTATACCAGCTTAAGGTATAATTTATGCTCACAAGTTTCCTCTGCAAATGATCTCCAGGAATCACATACAAGGGTATCCATCCATTCGCATTTTCCGCAAAGGCAGTGATCTTAGGTAAGAGAACATAACTCCTAAATATAATGCATGACCATCATTTTGCTCGATTCTCCTAAATTTTTCTCTACTTTACTTTCCTCTCCTTGATTCTCTTGCATAATAGGGATGACAATGCACACCACGATCATGAATCGTACTATGGAGATCGTGATACAGAAAGCTTGGTGAAGGTAGTTTCAACATCTTTTCTGTGCCCCTTAAAAAGGTTGGACAAGCATTTGTAGCTTATTTCTGAATAGTTTAGGTTCTCCTATAGATGGTGATAGGTCTGGTTGAACCAATCCATCTAGAGCCCCAAAGACTAGCATTGGAGGATAAATCAGACAATGCATCGAAAATTCTAAAAAAGGCACCTTCTACAGGAGGATGTCGAATTGAAGGATACATGCGTGTAAAGAAGGTAAGCATTGTTGGGAGAAATGACTCTTGCTTTGTCTGTTTGCCCCTTAAGTCGCTTAAAAAGTTAAAAACTTACTTTCGTATGTTCTTTTCAGGTTCCAGGCAACCTAATGGTTTCAGCTCGCTCAGGATCTCATTCCTTTGATTCTTCTCAGATGAATATGTCTCATGTTGTTAATCATCTTTCATTTGGGCGGAGGATTTTGCCTCAGACATTTGCTGATTTAAAGCGCTTGTCACCGTATCTCGGCCGAAGCCATGATCGTTTAGACGGCCGCCCCTTCATAAATCAACGTGATCTCGGCCCTAATGTTACCGTAAGTTTGTATTACACAGAAAAAATTTACTACTAAAACTTCATCCAATAATGCTTATTAGCACGAGTTAAGGTGTTGTTTTCATGGACAGATCGAGCATTATCTTCAAATTGTAAAGACAGAGGTTGTCAAAAGCAATGGACAGGCATTGATTGAGGAGTATGAGTACACAGCACATAGCAGCGTCGCTCAAAGTTACTATTTACCAGTCGCCAAGTTTCACTTCGAGCTCTCACCAATGCAGGTAGGCGTCAACATTCTTTCTGCTGCCTACTGGCCATTTCGTCTTTGTATTTTTTCAGGTGAACCGTGCGTAGATAGACAACAACCCTAGTCTCTGCTCATCTTCTTCTTCTTCTTTTTGTTTGCAGGTTCTCATAACAGAAACCTCCAAGTCCTTCTCACACTTCATCACCAACGTATGCGCCATTATCGGTGGTGTCTTCACGGTTAGTATAGAGAGACAACTTAGAAGCCTCTTCTTTTTCTTATAATTCATTAACACATCCCGTATGAGTATGACTTGAGTATTTCCTTCTTTTCAGGTGGCCGGAATCTTGGATTCTATTCTCCACCAGACGATGACACTGATGAAAAAGATTGAACTTGGTAAAAACTTTTGAAGCTTTTCGTAAGGGGTTTATTTCGTTTCTGTGTAACGAGTCCGGAATTTTTGTTATAATTACTCAACCAGATGAGACAAATAATCCAAATTATATATTCGGAAAATTGTCCTTTTGAATGTTCAAGTATTACCGATAGATGATGTATCTCTGTAAGTCTTTACCTTTGTCGTTACGGCCACAACACTCACCAGCCATCTTCGGCACTCGGTTAATTTCAATCACGATATCAGTTAAGAGATCATGTATTTGGATCCACAAAAGCCTAAATGATAAGAACATAATTAGGATCCCTAAGTACACGTTTAGACAACACCGTTTTGTTGAAATCGTAATAGTTCATGACGTTTCACTATTTGTAATATTTACCGTGAGATTGGGATAGAGTTGTCATTTTTCCTAGAAAATCGAATGCTCCCGGAAGGAACGAGGGAATTTACAACCCATAACATCATCTTTCGAGTTCCAAACTTGAGAATGAAATGAAGAGGTTATGTTTGACCCAAAAAAAAAAAAAAAGAAATGAAGAGGTTATAAGAAAGCCAATGGACCTCTAGAAATGAGAGCAAGATCAAATAGCAACTCGAGTTTTCCAAACAAGGTTTCAAACTTAAAAAGTAACATCCGATAATTGAGTAGATAATGATGCTGAGATTTGCAAAAACACTAATTTACCAACCCAAAATAAAAAAAAACAGACTTGCAGATAATATTCAATTTTATCAGGCAGTGATCTCCTTTTTGAGTTTTGCAAGCTCTTGCCTGACAAGACCAGCTTTCTGCAAACAACCAACAAGCCAATTAACATTTCAGTTTAATATTCGCAAAAATGATCATAGAATATTTCAAGGTCTGACAATTTAAAATACTGACCTTGATTTTGGCCAACATGATCTTGAACCTATCAAAATCGTTGAGGCTAGCCCTACGCTTCTGCACGATAAGCTTCCTTCCCCATGAGCTTTTCTCCCACTTGTTCTTCACGTCTGCAAAAACATCCCGGATTAGATGGTAACACTTGCAAAGTTCAACCATTACACAGAGCAGCATCACTCACCAGCCTTTTCCATTGCCTCGATTAAAGCCTTCTTCTTTGGCACACGGTTGATCTCAATCACGATATCTGTAAGAGACAACCTCTTGAAATTCATCTGGATCCTCTCCATATCAGGGGCGTCTACTAATGCCTAAATGACAAAGAACAAAGTCAGGATTCTATAAGGACAACTAAACAAAAAAAATGAAGCCTTGTGTAACTAGAACTCACTATACAATTAGAACATAGACAAGCTTATGGCACAAACTAAGACTCATCGATGAAAGGTAATGGCTTTATTGTATGTATCAGCAAATCAATTAGCTCCATGCACATATTGATCGAAACTCGTTCATAGATTCTTAAGCAATTAAAAATTCAAAGAACCAGATTTGCAGCTAGTCCAAGTTCACAAGAAATACATAAGATCTCCATAATGTATGAATAAAATCAACTTACCCTGTTCTGGTCAACGACGTCGACGATTACAACGAGCTTTCCATGATCCTTTCCGTAGTTCACAAGTGCCACTCTCCCTATCTCCACGTACCTCTTGAAAACCTGAACAATCACAAACAAACATGAAATCGTGGTCAATGTTAAAAACATAAACGCCACTTGATTGCAAACATCTAAACTCCAATTCCCCCCAATAGTATACAGAAGAAGGGAATCAGAAATGTATATCTTACCATTTTCGCCGCCGGTTGCTGTGGAAGGTCGAAGCTCCGAGTGAAAAATAAAACGTGAACGAGCAGCAGCTGAAGCGTCTAGCTTTCGCTGAAGAGACTATATATATGTCAGCATTTTAGGGTTTTTCAGTTGTGGGCCTTAACTTATTAAATAAGAACCCAAAAGGCCCATATATGGATGGTTCAATAAACCGATATCAGAATGGGCCCATACGAGTAAACTGTCAAGAGCCCACCGTCCTCGCCGCTTGCTCTTTGCCTTCTTCTCAACCACCGTTATTGGTTAAGATTTCGTTACAAAATGCTCAATATTTACAGAAGCCAACTGATTGTTCGTAAATTTTAATATAATGACTTTTGAGTGACAACAGTCTAACGAAATTCGAAAAGAGATTAAAGATGAAAATGAAAGTGTGAGTTTTTTTGGGAAGGAACAATCCAACGTTCCCTAAAAACGTGAGAGAAGACAAATGATCGAGGCAGTTCCGTTATTTGCGGCGACCAAACCAACTAGTGTAATGTGTGACCAGCTCGTCGTCACCAGGAAAAGAACGAGAGAAGAAACTTCATACTCGTCGACCAAAAAAAACACGACCAATCCACTTACCTCCAGGAAGCTGGGTCCCCCCCATCAATTCTCAACCTTTTTTTCCTAAATATCGACAAATTAAATAAACTTTTCTTCATTGATCGTCGATCAATCTTTTTGAGTATTGAGGGGGTCCCGATCCAGTGTATTGGTTTCTGTTTTTATTTTGTTCTTCTCTTCTTTTTTTCCTCAGGATTTTTCCTTGATTTCTTTATTTTTCCCGGGAAATTTTGGTTGGGATTACATAGATGTGGGGAGCCGCAGCTGAGCCAGCAGATTCTTACTACCAAGTCCGTCCCGAGTGCACCGATGTACCCAAGACCAGATTCAAAATCAAGGTTACGCCTTTCGTTTCCCTTCATCTTAATTGTCTTGAATTTTGCTTCTTTTTCTTAGAATGGCTTCTTCATTGGGTCGTGTCTGTTGACAAAACGATGATTACGGACACGATATGTGATTCCAGATTCGGTTATTTTGCATAATTTTGTTGCATTGTCTCTTTTGTCGACTTGTTGATTCTGTAGATTCTTCGTGTACGGGTTCATGGTTTTATTAAGATCCGATTACCTCATTGGATTCCAAGCTCAGGCATTAATGTTGATATATCTGTTTTTCAATGAAGACTTACTGATCTTGGGAGCTGTTTTAGGTTCTCACATCCATCATTGATAGTTTCTAAGTAGCATCATCACATGCTTGATTGTCTCTTTTTCCTGAAAGAATGTTAAAAGCTTCAGAGGATGTTACCTCTTGACCCGAAAACTTCAAGTCTCTGATGAATATTTAAAGATGCAGAGTCCATTAGCTGTTAATGTCATGGCATACAATAGTATCTGGGAAGATACGTAAGACATATGTCTCTCTTCCGTTATGCGGTTGATTGAATTAGTAGTTTCTCTCCGTATGAATCTTAACACATTACAGGCCAGAAAAGCCTGTTTCATTTCCATTGCTTGCGGTCCTACTTATAATGAATTGCATCATGTTGAGGCCAGGAATTTTTTTTGCTGACAACATTTGGTCATCTCTATTATGTTTGTGCAGCCTGGTAAAACTCTAAGTGTAAGAAAATGGCAGGCTGCATTTGTTCAAGAAGGGTCCCTCGATATTGGCAAGACTCTAAGACGAATCCGAAGAGGGGTATGTTTCTTTATAAAAGTCTTTTTACCATTTGGTTTGTTCTGAATCTCTGAACTTCTTGCTACTTTGTCTCCCTTACAATCGATCTTTAGGGAATCCATCCATCAATTAGAGGCGAAGTATGGGAATTCCTACTTGGCTGTTATGACCCAATGAGCACTTTCGAGGAAAGAGAGCAAATCCGACAACGCAGAAGGTATAGATTTTTTTGTCGTTATTTCCTGTATATATTGCATTTGGCATAGTTTACATGGTTTTCTCTATTCTTTCTCCCATATGAACAGTAAGTTCTGTTTCGTCGATCCTCTATCGCTTTATTAATGAGTTGATATCTCCTTCAGGCTGCAGTATGCTTCTTGGAAGGAGGAGTGTAAGCAAATGTTTCCTGTGATTGGAAGTGGAAGATTTATTACTGCTCCTGTGATTGCTGAAAATGGTCAACCCAACCATGATCCTCTTGTACTTCAAGAAATAAATTTAGGTACAATCTTGCTTTCCCATAACGGAATTTTCTTTTACAAAAACTTGTAATAGGCATTTAAAGTATTCATTTGGGTCTCTCAGGTACAAACTCAAATGGTTCAGATTTCTTCAAAGAGCTCACAAGTCGTGGACCTCTCGATAAGAAAGTTATTCAATGGCTGCTAACACTTCACCAGATAGGTTAGTGACTCATTGTTTATGGCTTCATATATCTTCAGCTATCATAATAAACTGAATATCCGCCTCTTGACCGAGTTGCTTAATATATATTTCAGGTCTTGATGTGAACCGTACAGACAGGGCCTTAGTATTTTACGAGAGAAAGGAGAATTTGTCGAAGCTCTGGGATATTCTGTCCGTTTACGCCTGGATAGACAAAGATGTTGGGTATTGCCAAGGTAGAACCCAATGATATATATATCATTGTATCCTTTGTTCGAAAACAAGTTTGGTACCTGAAAAAATTCTGATCTATGTACTGCTGCTCTGATCAGGAATGAGTGATCTTTGTTCCCCAATGATTATTCTTCTTGACGATGAAGCTGATTCCTTTTGGTGTTTTGAGAGGCTTATGCGTCGATTGGTACTTACTTTACACATAATGTCATATCTATTTGTGTGTGTTTTGTATGGACTTGTTTACATCTGTTTCTGTGCAATCAGGTTGTATTAAATGTGTTTTGTGTTTTCGAATATTGAAAAGCGAGGAAATTTCCGCAGCACCGGGAGATCTGTTGGAGTTGAAGCTCAACTTACTCATTTGTCTTCGATTACTCAGATTATTGACCCCAAACTTCACCAACACTTAGGTATCACTACTACTGCTACTACAGTTTCTTTGCCTCACTCTCTATATATATATTCATCGGTTAATCTTCGCTTGGGGTTTTCAAAAATGCAGATAAACTGGGTGGAGGTGACTATCTCTTTGCGATTCGGATGCTAATGGTTCAATTCCGAAGAGAATTCTCGTTTTGTGACTCTTTGTACCTTTGGGAGGTAATGATTCTTGGTGTCACGCTCTCTCTTCTACATATAGTCTTCTTCTTCTTCATCATCCTTGGATTGATTGATCTCAAATGCCAAATTCTATTCCCTTAGATGATGTGGGCCTTGGAGTACGACCCCAACCTCTTTTACGTATATGAGGCGCAACAATGCGGGAGTGAGAAAACCGAGGAGTCCAAAGGTACACGGAAGTCAATTAAACAATGCGGAAAGTATGAGAGGCAAAACATGAGGAATGGTGGAAAAAGCACGGAAGGTCCTTTGCCTATATCGGTTTTCCTGGTGGCCAGTGTCTTGAAAGACAAGAGTTCTAAGCTAATGACTGAAGCTCGTGGACTCGACGACGTTGTTAAGGTTAAACATACGTCTTCTTTTTAACCTTTTTTTTTATTTTGGTGAATCCATTTCTCATCCCATTTCCTTATGATGTCCCTAGATACTTAACGACATGACTGGAAACTTGGATGCTAAGAAAACATGTTCTGGAGCCATCAAAATTCACAAGAAATACCTAAGAAAGGTTATTTCTCTATTTCTTTCATCTCTCTGGGTTGCATCTCTCTCTGTCAGACAAGAAATATTTACTCTCTCTCTGGAAAGCTTATATGAAAGTCTATCTTCTGTTGTCTTCTCTCTTATTGCAGGCTAAGAAATAGCATTGGCGAACAATCCAATGATTCTCCGGCTTAAATCCGTGATATCATGGAAGTTTTCTATAGTCTTTTCTAACGATTCCTTGGGTGTAAAGTACTCTGGAAGAATCTTGGAGCCTTGAATTACTCTCTAACATATACACACACACACAAAAAAACACAATTTGTAAGCTGTTCATAAAAGTTGATGTTGCATATATATATGAACAATCATGATGTGTTTTTTCAATTTACCAAATGGGAAACTAAAGAAGGAAAAAGACTGTATTTATTTATTTAAGTTCACAATGCTCATCTTCTGTTCTACAAAGACGAAATACATTTGAAATTTGGAGTAAGAAGTGTTTCGTATAATTTATGGTTTCT
Organism: Eutrema salsugineum; assembly: GCF_000478725.1. Classification (NCBI taxonomy): domain Eukaryota; kingdom Viridiplantae; phylum Streptophyta; class Magnoliopsida; order Brassicales; family Brassicaceae; genus Eutrema; species Eutrema salsugineum. Next base: position 5,538,592 of record NW_006256909.1, on the reverse strand, counting down.
TGTTTATTTTACCAGAATCAAACAAAAAAACAGAGTAAATATTTGAATGCAAAAAAATTTGTGCCCAACTGAATATTGCAGGATCGGATCTTCTAGACCGAAGCACAATTTGTAGTAAAGGGCAAGAGTGTTTTAGATTGAGAACCATCAATCTGCAGTAGTTCCTTTTGATTATGGATACAAGTTTCTTGGATCAAACAAAACTGTGAAAAACAGAGATATATAAACGTTCTCTTCAAGTTCCTTGATCATTGCTAAAAGAAAAGCAACTTACATATATAACTAAGGCACCTAAACACCACTTAAAACCGATCCGTGATCGCAAGAAACGTTGTGATCACGAGGAGAATCGAGGGAAAGAATCGGATACCGGATAATCTCTCCCCATAACTCTTTTTAGGGAAATACTTAGGAAGCTCACATTCTTCTCCATTGAAGAAAACTCTCTTAGGGAATCCATCTCCTCCAGGGATATTCAAACTCCCCAAATTCCGCTTCTTAAACGATATAACCGACTGCATTTTCCCTGGAACTTGCGGGTCTTTAGCAGGGTTCGACCCATTTGTGAGACCGATCAAGTAGTTCATACCACGAAGTCCTTGGAAGAAAATGGTCTGGTTCTTAGGTGGAAGTCTTGTCCCATTAAAGGAGTAAACATTCTCATACCCTAAACCAGCTTTGCCCAAATCCACAGCCGCAAACCAATCCTCCACTGCATTGTTTCCCCAGTTAAACAACGTTACCCTCGCAGACCATCCATCAGTGTAATCCGAGTTAACATGCCAGTTCAAGCTAATTCCACAGTTGTCAGGACAAGGAAGCTTCTTTGGAACAGCCATGTGTTTCCTCTTTGCCCACACTCTTGCCTTGAGAGTCCTGTTATCAAACGGTACCAAGAGCGTGTCGGGAGGGAGGAGAAGCGGTCGAGCATTGGCGTTGCAAGTGTCGGTATCGATGTCTCCACAACCGCAAGCACAAGTGTTGCATGGAATGGCTGAGTCGTTGTAGAAAGCAGAGTAAGAGACGCAGCAACGAGCAGCTTTTGGTTTAGGCTTGGTTATGTTGCACACGACTTGCCAGCTGGCTACTGCGTAGGTGGTTGCTTGGAGACCGCTCGGGTCAGGGAAAGAAGTCGCATCTACTCGTATAGGTGGTCCACATTTGTATTGCGGATTCACTATACCGTCGATTTTCCAGTTCTGTGGAGGAAAGAAAGCTGTTCTGTTCTGATCAGGTGGCACCTTGTACACCTAAACCAACCACATCAAAACCGGTTAAGGGTTTTTGTTATGTCTTGTAATTATAGAAGTGGTTAGTTTTGGGGCAAAACCTGTAACTGGAAAATGGCTCTGGACTTAGAGGGATCCATGATAGTGGGCAAGAGAGTGCCATTCTTGCAGCAGAAAGGCAATTTCCCGGTGATATTATCTTCTTTACGCTCAGCTGGTAAATCTTTGAGAATCGGTTTCTTCTGGCAAGTAGCGACCTGAGAGAAATCAAGATCCGTGTAGAACTGTCCCGCCTTGCTGTGTAAGCATTCTGAAGGTTTCTCCTCGGCAGCGTAGGCTCCACGCATCGTGTAGATGAACTCTCCTCGCATCCACTCCCATGTCAAGTTCCAGTGGTCTAACCGTCCCAATGGACTATTGTTGTCTATAGTTACCTGCTCCAAAAAAAAAAAAAAAAAAATATATCAGTTTCAAATCATTTTATGTATATATATGATTCTCTCGAGGTTATATATCGATAGAACTGATGGAATCGGTGACTTGCCTGCGCCAAGTAGTTGCTTGTGTAGGCTTGAAGAACATCATAAACTATATTCAGGTCGCCTTTTTTTCTAGGCATGAACTTGGTTTTCGCTTTATCTTTAGCTTTGAACTTTGGGTTCCTCTTGCAGCAAACTTCCATCGTACCGCCTGACACAAAAACCAGACCGAAAGAATCATAAACCGGTCATAACCGATAATTTCTTCCGTTACAAGAAACTAAAAGTGGAGAATTTCGTTTACCTTTAGAAGTAGGAGCAGGGCATTCCCATCCATCGTTTGTGAGCTTGATCGTTTTAGGCAATGGCGTAGCCGTACCTCTACCGCCGAAAAGCGTTCCGGTTATCTCGATATTGGTTGAGATCTTATCGTAATCACCAGCTGTTTCGATCGAGGTCTTTAGATCCGTATTCGGAGAACCAATGAACGTTGTCCCGTTGCTTGCGTCGTAAGGAAACTCACCGTCCGTTGAAACAGCTCCCGTTGCGGAAACGATGATCTCTCTGTGGTGAAACCCTATGAACATTTGCCAACCTTTGACCTCTTCGATCCCCGTGTTCACGATCATGGCCGTTGCTTTGAACGACCAGGCTTGAGCCGTCACGTTGTTGGTCCGAGGATATAACTTTTCGCGGTCGCCGGAGTTGTAAGACATGTAAACTCCGTTGCAATGGATCAGACCTGGTGGAGGAGTGTCCTTTTTCGGGGCATCGTCTCCGTAGTCTTGAGCCAGAGATAATGTCGGAAACAGAAGATTGATTAGAGGTAATAGGAGGATAAGTAGGTTTAGATGAACGTAACGTATCTTCATCTCTATCTTTTTTTCCTAAGATTCTTAGGACGCAAGAAAGAGAACAGAGAGAAGAAGATAGAAGAAAGAAGAGAGATGATCAAAAAGCTTAAGCGAATTAGGGAGGCAGAGCATAACGGTTTCTCTTCCTCTAGTTTTTCCCTGCTTCTCCGGAGAAACAGAGATAACACAAATGAAAATAAAAGGGAAATAAAAAATGTAAATGAATGTCAAATTTGGTAGAACCGGACCTGAACAAAATGTACCAAAAAACCGACAGTTGAAAAAATTGTTTGAAGTTTGAAAATCTTTCAAATTAAAGATATAGATTTTTGCTGCAAGTGAAAAATTGTATCCATCCAAATCCAACAAAGATTGATTTCATTAATTATTTTGTTTACAATGTCAAATTTCAAACCGGGATATTCTTAATACAACAAATAAGCAACTAAGAAACAGAGACCTCTTCCATGCCAGTGATATCTTCAGTCAGATGATGCTCTACTTTGGGCTCCAAGTCGATGAACTGGTTCGACTTGCTAGCTAGATGTGAGATACTAACTCTTCCTTGACGTTTGATGTAATCCGCCACGGCGTTCATCTCTTCCATTGATATGTAAATGTATTTTCCTCTATCATCCATAACCCCCGAGAGCCGCCCTTAATAAAAAAAGACAAGGCGTTCACATCTTAAGAGATCCACTACGTGTGTCTTTCACATGTATACACACAGAGTCATCGATATCTCATCTGCTTTGCTTCGGGTTCATTATTTATAAACCATCATAAATCACAATATTGACAGAGGAATGTTCATTTTAATATGATTAGATAGAGAGAAAAATACCAATGCTCTCCAAAGAGGCGATCCTGTTGATGCATTCCTACAAAAATAAACAGGACTTTTTAGAACAAGGATAAAAGGTATTCATTTATTTGCAACTTAGAAGGTGTAGCCAGATGATACCTGAGTTCGTAGATTAAATTCTGCGGCGAGATCTTCAAGTGGAACACATTTCTGTTTCTGCAATCACATCACACAGCAAAAGGAAAGTTCAACATTGTATCTATACTTCATCGTTAGTTTGTTCCAATTCGTAGAATGACAATTAGAATGGGAGATCGGAAAATTTTTGGTAAAGGGTTATCAAGATATACCTTAATGTATTCAACAAATTCTGAAAGCAAATCTTCATTTCCACCCTGCACTTCCTCTGTCGTACCTTCAGCATCAACTGAGAATTCCCCTTTCCATTTGTCAAACTCTAACGCAGCTGCCTCTTCTTCCTTGGCTTGTCGTGCTTTTTCTTCTTCTTCCTACAAAAACAATGTCGCAATTAGCCAAATATCAGCATTTCTAAACCAGGAAGCCTAGGCATAACGAAATTTGAGATAGATTAGTTGACCCACCAACTTCCTCTCCTCTGCCTCGCGCTCTTCATCCTTCTTCCTCCGCATTTCTGCATACCAATCTTGTTTTGTACTCCTTGACTCGCGTGTCGCTTCTTCAGCCTTTACCAGCAACATAAACAGATTTTAATCAGGCAAAAGTTTATGTACTATTCTGATCCCAGGACCAATGCTCTATCCTTCTACAATCTCTAACTTTCACAGTTAGGACTGTAACGAGTCAACGGATATTCCTAGAATTTCTCATCCTAAAACCTGCTAGAATTTAATATTAGAAGAATTAATGGCGATAGAGATTGTTAGTCACCTGTCTTTGTGCTTCTCGTTCTTGTCGCTTCTTCTCTTTCTTCTTTGATGCTCTGGCTTGATTTCCACCGGCTTCATCTTCATCTTCATCTTCACTCCCACTGATGTTTTCTGTTATCACATTTACACAAATAATGATTCCAAGGCCACCAGTAGCTCACTTTATAAACCCATCCATATTCTTAAACTAAGCTAGATGACAAATCAAACTAAAACTAGTTGACTATTCTGGTTTAGCGTTCTCTCTCGCAGGCAAAAGTAAACTCTTGACCAATAACACCCATTTACATAAGGTTGTCGTCTCCAACTAGAAAGTAGCAGAACCAAGTCTTTTATTTGATACGGTATATACTTTGAAAAACAAAACTCAATCCTCCAAACTTTTCCGAAAATCTGGAGCCTTTAAATCCAGTTGATCCAGCTAAAACACACGATTTCGAGAGAATTTGACATTTTCAAAATAACGTAAAAGAGACACAGAAGCTGCTTAACACAAACCTTGAACATTGGATGATGAGGAGCTAGCACCAGAAGCTGCAGGTCTCCGACGCATTCTACGCCCACCAGTAGCACGTACCACGTTTTCACGCGGCCGAACCTTTGAATTTCATACGAATAGCCCCGTCAGTGCCATTATCATAATTCATCGATCAAAAAACTTCCAATCCATTTCGCAAAAAAAAAAAGGAGAAATTACCTGTGGCGGTTCTGCATCTTCCTCCCGTGATCTAGCATCTACCCGACGTTTCCACAAGAACAGAGGAATCACCGCTGCTATGAGAATCATGGAGACTATCAGAGCGAAAATCTCCTCCATCTCTTACCTGCGATCGAATACAGCCGAAAAAGGGGTTTTGAGCGAACTGTAGAGAAAACACAAACTAGGATAATGAGATTGAAACACGATCGATTCAGATTATTTTCACAATCTAACCTTATTGCGTTTTTTTATTTTTCAAATAAAATTTCGTTTTGTAGTGTTTGTCTTCTCTGTTTAAACCTAAACCGACTTGATCGAGGATTGCAGAGCTCCAAACTTGGACTCGATAGAGAAGACAAGCGACGGGTTTGATTTCGTTGTTTATTCATACCCTCTGGACCTATAAGAGTCTTTCATTGGCAGATTAGCCTGCACCAATTTCAGATGTTTTATAAAATGACTTCGGTTTCATACTTTGCATAAACTGATTAAGAAAAATGATCATTGAGGTCTTTGCTTGCCGAGAAGAAACGAAGTAACCAGAGTCATTAGTAAAACTCTAAAATGGCTTGGGATCCGTCTTTGTAAAGAAAAATATTCAGAGAAGCGACCAAGTTAATGGAGAATCTTAACAAATCTCATATTACAAAAGCATTAAGAGGAACAAGATAGTATCTTAGTATCATACCAAAGCAAATCCGAAAATAAAACCAGTAACAAGAGATCAAACACGAAGGGGAAGAAATGTTTTGGAACTGGAAGATGACAGTAATAATCCACTAGAGCAGAAAAGCAAACAGCCTAGGGAAATTTTAACAGAAGCGGCTCAGAAACCATGGATCTTGATGTTATCCTTCTTCACAAGGCCAGCCTGAAGCAAGGGAAATTAAATAAGATCAAGCAACAGTCTTTTACTTCATTGATTCCTGAGAGAGTGTGATTTTTACCTGGACTAGGAACGTGGAGACGTTCTTCCTCTGGTCACCTTGAAGCTGAATAACCTACACATTTACACAGTAGCACAATTAAGAAAGAAAAACCATACATAAAGGACAAAGCTGAAAATCCCTCGGCTAGCCTTTGGAATTAGTCTTTAACCGTTTGATCCATTGTTAGAATGCCAACTATAAAGATGCACCTTGGAGATATAAAACACGCACCTGTCCTAGTTCAGAGTCTTGAACCACCGTTCCGTTGCAGCAAAATTCTTTCTTGAGGTCCTTTAGTATCTTGCTGTAGCTGTACTCTTTCTTCAACCCCTGGACCGTTGTCAAGCTTTTCCTACCATTGCGCTGCTGGACTCGGATGTGAACGTACTCCTTTGTTCCCGCACCTGAGTCCTCAGCATTCGCATCAGCAAACGGGTCTGCGTGACAGCAAAAAATCCAAAAAGAAACTGGTTAGCTCCTAACAATATCCAAATGAGAAACATTTACCAAAGCCCTTGGTCCAAATCTCAAAACTGTTACCAAACATCCGAAATAAGTTTAAGTAGACTAGGAGGCAGGCATAAATAGGTGTTTTGATGGATTATGGATCAAGCTTTAAGCGTTGGAACTTACCGAAGGCAGTAGGGACCTGGGAATCAAGTTCAGACATGAAACTTTGTTGATCTGATGGGCAAACGACAGAGAAGCTGAGACCTGAATAAAGAGACCAAGGTCGCATAAGAATTTAAAACACTCAGAAGAGTAAGAACACATCAAATAAGATTTAAGTGTTTAAACCACAATCGAATAGGCACTAAGATTATTCACTAGGTCTTAGCTAACAGTTAAAGACATAAAGCAAACATAGGAAACGTGTAGAGAGATACAAATAACATGATAACAAACAACAAAAACATATAATTCTAGTCAAGCCACGTTCAATTAAAGATTATTGATTTAAAAAGCATAAAATAGATGGGAAACTACAACTCGGCTAAGAAACAACTCTAGATTATCATCTGCAAAGGAAGATTTGAGATAGCATATCAATCTGCATCTATATGTTGACCATATCCCAGGAACCTAGTTATGCAGATCCAGTTAAATTACGAAAAATATGTAAGGAAAAAACATAAATCCAGTAACTTAAAAATTTGAATTTTGTTCTTTCACAGGAGATTTAAAGCCAGCAGCAAATCCGATATATCAAAAACAAAATCTCGCGTCCGATCTTCAGGGCAAAATACCGAATAGTCATTGCAAAATCGCACCACCCATGTGGTGAAAGAACAATAAATCACAGATTATGGATCGGGCAACGAACATAAACTTCACCTCGAAATTACCGAAACCAAAGAAAGAACAAGAACCAATTTGTAATCCGCTAAAGAGATAATAGTATACGCAGATAGAAGAAGGAAAATTTTACCTGATTCGAAAAGTGGGGTTTCGAGGATCTGATTATCGGAGAAGAAAGAAGGAATAGAAACCCTAAATTCGGATAAAGTCTGCAACTTCTGTTTCGGTGGAGAGAGAGTAATGAGAGGAAGAACCGAAGATGGGAGATATTTTGGTCTGAAATCATGTTCAGTCTCTTGGTGTTTTTGGGGCCTTTGGGCTTCATACTTGTCCTCTCAGTGGGCTTGGGCCCCATACACGTCTTTTGTAGACTTGGGCTTCACACACTTCGGAGTTTTGGCGTATTTTATACTGTAATTTATACTTCTCTCTTGTTTAAGGCCAGTTTTATCCTGTAATTGATTTATCGGTGCTATTGTTTGATGGTTATAATCTTTCATATGAAAATACAACGAATTGGTCAAAAACATCTAATTTTATGATATTTTAAGAAATTAGAATAACCCAATGTTTTATCATTTTTCTTTAGTCTCATTGATAAAGTGGACTAACAATTAAAACAAGCAGAGATTGTATAGTTAATTTTTGGATGATTTTATTTTACTCTTCTATTTAACTTCTGGATTAGTGTTTTTTTGTATAATATGTTACTTTTAATTTTCATTTTATTCATTTATTAAATGAATTTTAGAACTTTAACATATATAGAGCGCACTCTTTCAATATTGACTCTCAGTCTCTCATCCGATCCCATTGAAACCAAAGTAATAAAGGGCTTGGCTTTATTCGAAAAAAGGGTTTAAACCTTAACCTTCAATTACTTTATATGTTTTTTAATCTTCATTTTTAAAAAGTTGACATGTCAGAATATGAGCTACACATCATACATGCTAAGGCTGCATTGCATGTGGACGCGGAGACTTGTCATCACACTTATCTGAGTTTCCAACACCTAATAGCTTCTCTCTCTCACACACACAAACAAACAAGCACATGCATGCAATGTTACACGTGATGTACATGCAAACCTTCTTTGTCACCTATAAATACCAACCAAGTCTCCACTTCACTCTTCACTCAAACCAAAACATAAGAAAACATACACAAATATAGCAAAATGGCCAACAAACTCTTCCTCGTCTCCGCAACTCTCGCCTTCTTCTTCCTCCTCACCAACGCTTCCATCTACCGCACCATTGTCGAGTTCGACGAAGATGACAACCAATCAGGCCCATTCCGCCCATTCCGCCCACAACAACAACAAAAATGTCGTAAGGAGTTTCAGCAAGCGCAGCACCTACAAGCTTGCCAGCAATGGATGCACCAGAAAGCAACCCAACAAGGTGGTGGTTCCAGCTGGGCCCTCGACGACGAGTTCGATTTTGACAACCAACAGGGCCCAGAGCAGAGACCGCAGCTACTCCAGCAGTGCTGCAACGAGCTTCGCCGGGAAGATGAAGAATGCGTTTGCCCAACCTTGAAACAAGCGGCCAGAGCGGTTAGATCCCAGGTACAACAACAGGGACAACAGGGACAATCCCGCCCCCAAGTGACCAGACGTATCTTCCAGACCGCTAAGCACTTGCCTGACGTTTGCGACATTCCACAAGTTAGCGTTTGTCCCTTCAACATCCCCCGCTCCTACTAGATTCCACTTCTAAGTGTATATACCACGATGATGAGTGTGGTTGTTGGTGTATGTTGGCACTACATAGTCATCGTGTGTGTTTTATAAAAAATGTAAGCGTTTAAGATGTTTGAGGCTAATGTAATTAGCACTACGTAATAAAAGAGAGGTTTGTTTAAGTTTTATGTGGCACATGCTCTTTAGGTGGTTCGGGGTACTAGTTTTCAAGCAAATCTTCCAACCAAATTTGCGGGCTGGATCAACTTAACTCGTATATACATACGGTAGCTGAGGCGGAGGCAAAAAATTTTTTCATTGGGAGGAAATAGGAGTATACATAATTTTATAAGTGGGGATAATTTTATAAGTGGGGACATTAACATTGAGCTTACTAAAATACTTCAGCTTTTCTAATTTTGTTGGGGGCAAATGACCCCATTAATAACATGTGGCTCCGCCACTGATAAATACATGCAAAAAGCACCGTTCAAATTGCTCTGTATGACTTCCCTCCATGGTTGCCATCTTAGTAAAAGAGCATTGTGCATGAACTCAGTATGTAAATTAGCTATTTGTTGGCCACAAGAAATAACACGTGATCAACAGGATGAGACAAGCCAAATGTACGTTTTACATTAATTACTACATATGATTAAGTGGAAAAGCGACGTACAAAATCTAAATTTACATTACCGTTAAGTAAAGAGGGATAGTCATTGTGGTCAAGAGTGTTAAACGTTACCAATCAAATATTTGGTTCTGATTAAAAGAGCTGGTGTGCCTGAAGATTTCAGAAGGAACCGTTGGTCTGGTTTGGAGAAAGTTTTTCTTAGTTTGGGCTAAAGCCTAAACGTAGTTAGGAAGTATATATATCTATCATTACATTTCACTGTATTTTATTTTGAGAACCTCATCATAAATTTTTACCGCCATTACTGAGAACCTCATCAAAACAATCCATATTTCTTTCATTTTTCATCAAAGTACATTAACAATATAGAAATTAAATAATACTAAAAATTACGTAATAAAAGAAAAGAAATAAGGTTTATGAGAAGACGAACATATATATGAAGTCTATATAAAAGGAAAGGAAATAATGATTATATATGATTTTCACAAAAGTTAAAATATAATTTTTAATTTTTCATATCTGAGATTTTTAATATATAAAATATAATTATTGTATTAACTAAAAACAATACTAGTTTAACATTTTTCTATTAACCTTAAGTAATATCGAAAAAAAACTTATTAATAGTACTGGAATTTGATAAATAGATAATTTTACTTTCTGATTTACACCCAAAAATTACTATATGTCACTAACACTATATAGAAACTATTTAATTAAGATCATAAACTATGATTATAATTAATTAGCACAAAAATCCTAAATCTCACATAATATTAAAGATATGTGTCTAGTATAAGGAGCTTCTCATGAGGTTCTCATACTTTCTCATTTGAAAAATCAGCTCTGATTAATTCCTTTTTAAGAAATACTTACTTTTTTCTTTTTATACTAAATAATCGATGAGAGACTAGTAATAGAGATGATCTAAAACCATCTAATTAGTAATTAAAATTCTGTGATCTTATATATTACGAACTCTCTGAAAATGAAAAACCATATAGTAAATTGTAGACTTAATCTAGCGGAGACGTATGAGCTCACGAATCACGATTGAACTCATGAAATCTCGAGTTCTTGATTACTTTGTTATGATATATTCGGAAAAGAAACCTTCATTTACTTCACATGTTTTTTAACCTTCATTTCACAATAGTTTTTTTTTTTTTTTTTACAAAGTGCATTTTAATTAAAAAAGTTGACATGTCAGAATATGAGCTACACATCATACATACTAAGGTTGCATTGCAGTTAGACGCGGAGACTTGTCATCACACCTCCACTTTTGAATTTCCAACACCTAATGGCGACAACAACCTTATTGCATCTCTCTCTCACACAAACAAACAAGCACATGCATGCAATGTTACACGTGATGCACATGCAAAACTTCTTTGTCACCTATAAATACCAACCAAGTCTCCACTTCACTCTTCACTCAAACCAAAACATAAGAAAACATACACAAATATACATCAAAATGGCCAACAAGCTCTTCCTCGTCTCCGCAACTCTCGCCTTCTTCTTCCTCCTCACCAACGCTTCCATCTACCGCACCATTGTCGAGTTCGACGAAGATGACAACCAAATAGGCCCATTCCGCCCATTCCGCCCACAACAAAAATGTCGAAAAGAGTTTCAGCAGGCGCAGCACTTACAAGCTTGCCAGCAGTGGATGCGCCAGAAAGCAATGCAACAAGGTGGTTCAAGCTGGGCCCTCTATGATGAGTTCGATTTCGACATGGACAACCAACAGGGCCCAGAGCAGAGACCGCAGCTACTCCAGCAGTGCTGCAATGAGCTTCACCAGGAAGATCGAGAATGCGTTTGCCCAACCTTGAAACAAGCGGCCAAAGCGGTTAGATCCCAGGTACAACAACAGGAACAACAGGGACAATCACGTCCCCAAGAGATCAGACGTATCTACCAAACCGCTAAGCAGTTGCCTAACGTTTGCAACGTTCCGCAAGTTAGCGTTTGTCCCTTCAACATCCCCCGTCCTCGCTACTACTAGATTCCAAACCAAATCCTTAAGTGTATATGCCACGATGATGAGTGTGGTTGTTGATGCATGTATGTTGACACTACATACTTATTTATCGTGTGTGTTTTATAAAAAAATATGTAAGCGCTTAGGATGTTTGAGGCTAATGTAATTAGCACTACTCCGTAATAAAAGAGAAGTTTTTCTTTTTGTTTAAGGTTATGCATCTTTTTTTTTTATATATAAACTGTTATGCATGCAGCATGCTGTTGCTTTCAAAAATGAAAATAGATTAATAAAAAAAAAACACTAACCGCATTGATATATGGGAAATCATATATATTATAAGCGAAGTAAATTTTTGATTTCCAGCTCTCTCATTGATTCTGGAGGTGGTTAATTATCATCATGTCCCTCATTAAAAAGTCTATATTAGCCTTTAACTTGGTTCAAATTAAGTTTAGTTATTATTAGTTCATATTAAATTTAGTTAAAATTTAATAATCTTAGTTAAAATATAATCTTATCTTTAAATTAAATCTGTTTTTAAATAAAAAATCGACTATAATTTTTTTAAATTTACCATTTTTAATGAAAAAAAATATTAGTTTCTTAATATATATATTTTTAAAAAAGGTCCATTATTTTCTATTATTTTCTTAATATATTTTTAAAAAACGAAAATTATTTTCTATACACCTCAATCATTGTTTTAATTAAAAAAAAATTATTACTTTATTAATCTACTTTTTTTAAAAAAACAACCATAGTTTTCTATACATCTCAATTATTGTTTTAATTTAAAAAAAACACCCAAAAAGCGAAAATTTAAGAGTACCACAAAAAAAACCCTAAACTTTTCCATCTCTAAACTATAACTTTAATCTACTTTAAAAAAAACGACCACAGTTTTCTATACATCTCAATTATTGTTTTAATTTTAAAAAAAAAAACACCCAAAAAGCGAAAATTTAAGAGTACCACAAAAAAAACCCTAAACTTTTCCATCTCTAAACTATAAATATACGAGTAAATAGTAACGGTTGAATGTCTAACATTGTTTTTATTGTGGAAGATTTTTTTTTAACAAAATTAATAATTTAATGATGTAATTATTTTATGAAACTCTTGTGCCCGCACAAGATGATGAAAAGAAGAATGATAAGATAACAAAAAGAAAAAAATAAGATAAAAAGAGTCAGAAAAGACAAAAAAGACAAAGACAAAGACAAAGAAAATAAAGACTGTAAAAAGAATAAAAATGCAGATTAGACCAAGATATCAAAGAAGAAGAAGGAGGAAGTTAAGGATTTGGAGATGATGAATAAAAACTGAAAAAATATGTAAAAGGAGTTAAAGATGACGAATGTGATGAATAATAAGAATAAATTGAATATGATGAAAAGGAGAAAAGAAAAATATGAGGAAGACGATAAACAAAACTAAAAAAATAAGAAGAAAGAGACGAAGCGGAAGAAGTTGAGATTGAAGATAAGATGAAGAAGAAACAAAAGAATAAAAAGTTAGAGAAGACGAAAACGATAAAAAGAAAAATCGGAAGACGAAGACAATCATATACCAAAAAAAGAAGAAGAATAATTGTTAAAAAAGAAAAAAAATGATAAAAAATAAGTCAAAGTCAAAGACGATTAAGTAGAAGAAGAAACATAAACCAAATATGTTTAAGAAGAAGAAGAAAAACGCGTCAAATAACCGATTAGAATGACACACATTTACAAAAAAATGGAGAGAATTCTATTGAAGAAGAGATAAAAAAAATAGTCCGAAAAAACCTTCTGTAATTATAAATATACGAGTAAATGGTAACGGTCGAATGTCTAACATTGTTTTTATATTTGTGGAAGATTTTCTTTTAACAAAGTTAATAATTTAATGATGTAATTATTTTATGAAATTTTTGTACCCGCATAAGGTGCGGGCTAATTACCTAGTTACTTTTAGAAATCGAAAAAAACGGAAAAAAATGTTTGACACTACTCTTAGTTAGTAAATCCAAGAAAGCTTGTTGTGACAAAAGAAGGGGAGCTAAATTAAGAAAGCATTGATCTTAAAAACAGGAATAGTTTCTAATTGTGGACAGGCCTAACGCAGATCCTTGTTTTACCCTCTTCCAAGTCTGTCGTCCATTCAATATCATTGATCCTATAGTAATAATATGTTTTAATTTGTTTAAGTTCAGATAATGTTTTTAGGATCAATGCTTTCTTAGTTTAGCTCCTTCTGTTTAGATCATGGTTTGACCCTCTTCTAAGTCTATCGAAAGAACTTGTTTTGTTTAAGTTTTCCTTCTATTAGTTTCACCAACTTTATATCAAAAAATTAGATTGATATAAAAATTATATGTTTAAGTAAACACTAAAACTGATCAACAAAAAAAATGATATAACTCAACAAATATAATATCATATTAATAATTTAATTATCTAATGCTTGTCTATGCAAGATCTTCATAAATCAGAACATTATTATGTTTTTTTTTTCTCAATTTCAACACACAACTTTTGATCCAAGACAAAAGTAGAAGAAAACAGACCCTTAAGGCTAATACAAGCTATATACAGACCTAGAACCAACATCAAGTAATGACCACATTTAGTTATAAACATAACTTTAACTTTCTGGCCTCGGAGTAGAAAATCTCATCCAAGACTCAAGCGGTAATCCAAAGGCCTGGCGTTAACTTGACGGTGTGCCGTTCCAATCTCACAAGCATTCACTCTTGCTGCGAATCTGAGCGAGCACAAAGACTCACCGGTTGAGGAAGGTTCCGGTGTGATGTTCACAAACATTAATGTCTTCGAGTCGCCACCTAAACAAGGCTGATAACACAATTCGACAAAGTTTCATCACAACACCGAATCTTTTATGTTCTGTTCTATAACATATAATAAATTTTGTTCTTTACCTGAAGAAGATAAGTGAGCTTCGAGTTTCTGAAGGGTACATGATCTTCTTTCTTCGCTAAGGCGAATATGACATCGCCTAGAGACGATAAGCTCTTGTTGATTGCCTAAATTAGATTTGCAGAAACAAGAAAACAATCATTAATTGTCTCTAAAGAACGTGATGTTTTATTTGTTTTCTCAGACGTTACTTGAGTTTCTTTCAGTCTATCACCGGTTGATCCACTCTTCGATAAACGCTCACTTCCCGCAAGATCAATCAAGTTCAAGACACCTTGTACTTGTTGTTCTGTGCTCTGTAAGAAAACAAGAAAAAAAAAAAAAAAAAAACCGATTTGGTTTAGATGAAGCAATCACCAAAAGACTATTAAATGTTGTTGTTGCAGTAAGAAACCCGATTAGTACCTCATTATATCCAGAGATTTTTAATGTGAAAACAAAATGGCTTCTAGATGATTGCTCATTCATTGCGGTCTTTCCTACTGACCTGGACCAAATTCAAAGAAACAATCTGAATCATTAGCAGCTTTCGGTTTCTCTCAAACAAGAATCATTGCCTGTCTTTAAAAAGAGATACTTGCCTGTTTCGAGCTGCATGGTCTAAGAGGAAGGAAACCTCTCGGCTGCTTCGAACATCTACAACAGTAAGTTCCACAACATGTGTGTTCCCACTAGCATCATGTTTGATTGCATACTTCTGAGGAGAAACGCCATTGTCCGCTCTCACAGCTTCCTTACTTGTTGACAAGAGATCCCGAATTGTTTCGTTGTATATTTCCAACATAGACACCTATAATGTATATATACAAACCAATCAATAATACTATTGAGTGTTAAACAAGTCACTTCTAGTCTCTAGGAGGTTTGTTACCTGCAACTCATACTTCCAACCCTGAGATCGAAGAGACTGTCTAGTTCGAAATATTTGCTCCAAACATCGAGGAATCAGTCCTTTTTCCTCCGGGTTTCCTGGCCTACCCATCATTGTATATGTTTTTCCAGATCCCGTTTGCCCATATGCGAATATGCAAACCTGAAAATGTTTTAAGGTTTACGCAGTATTTACCAAATAGTTCGGTGTTAATATGAAGAATCGATGTATTGAAGAAATGAGCAAACAGAGAATGAAACAAAACCAAAGAAGATAAATACCTTGTAACCATCAAGAGCACTCTGAACAAGCTGAGAAATCTCTACAAAAATATCTTCTTGTGATGCACTTGGTAGAAAAACCTTATCAAATGTGAAAGAATGCTTTTGCCCTGTCCATACCAAATATCAAATGAGTCTCTTCCTTTTTTCGCAAGAACCGAGCTTTTATCAGAAGATTTGTTCATACCATTTTGCATCAAGTCAATGCCCCGACCAAGTGCTTCTAGAGATATGGGGTAGGAAATAGTTTTGGCCTCATCACTAGTATTCTCTCCTGATAATAAAGGTCTAACTCTACAGAATACACGGATGTTTCCCTTCAATTCCTGTTACATATAAATGTTTCCGAATCAGCCAAGCTTACTCAACTTTCACGAGGGAAATGGACAAAAATCTTAAGTCTTAACCTGTATGGTATTGTGCAACTTCTTCCGTAGTTTTTCTCCTTCGATGAGTTTAAGTTCCGCTTCTTCTAGGCGACCTTTCAGCTCGATAATGCTTTCCTTTTGCTCTTCAAATTCGTTCATTTTCTCAAAGGTAGACAAATCAGCCACCTAACCGTAATGAACAAATATGAAGCAAGAATTTAGATATTTTCATATACAGATATTCATTCATTGCTTTCTGTAAAACTCAAGAATGTGATGAGACCTGCAGTTTCCTCTCAGAAGCTACTAATTGATCCTGCAACTCATGTATTGCTTTCTTCTGAGAAGAACATTTACTCTGGACAAAAAGATCACATTATCTTAACAAACAATAACCTCCATATAGATATTTTTGGAACATATTGGGAATGCATTTAAGAATGAAAATAAACCTCGAGCTCATTAATGGTGTCTTTGAAGTCATTTTGCTTGGTTGCTTCGGCTTGCAGATTTTTAACTTCTGTAATATGGCGGTCTCGGTCATCCTTGACCTGTTGAATCTCCATCTTGAGACTTACAATTTCATTCACCAATTCATCTTTTTGCTTCATGATATCATCTTGAGACACCTAACGAATACAAGACACAGCTCATTCCCTGATCTAACAAATACTTCACTCTCGTTGATTGAATAAATAAAGGCATCATTAAATCACCTTAGAGGCAGCAAGCTGATCCTGCAGTGCTTTAAATTGACCCTTTAAGTTGCCAATATTTTCTACAATGCCAGTCCGTTCTTTCTCTCCTCGCTTTATAGTTTCATGAGCATCATCAAGATCCCCTTGGAGCTTGCCATTGTACAGCTGCAAGCTCGAATTATACTCTTGCAAGAGTTTGTACATGTCATTGACAGCTTGAATCTGAAACGAAAAAAAACCCGAAAACAAACATTTAATACAAGTCAAAAACTAATCATTTCCCTTTCAGAGACTTTCTCACCCTCTGGTTAGATGTTTGAAGCTCTCCTTGCGTCTTTCCTAGCTCTTCAGTGAGAGCAGCTTGCAACTTTTCAACAGCAAGTCTTGCTTCTTTCTCTCTTCCAAGCGAATCAATAGCAGCCTTAAGCAGAACAATGCCAAGTTAAAAAAAAAAAAAACGCATAAAGTGAATTAGACGCGCGAGTTAACTGGCAGTTTCTTACCAATTTCTCTGATTGTTCTTTGGCAAGTTGCACCTGAACAGAGGCAAAGTTCTTCCTCAGTTCCTCGATAACCATATTCAGCTCCACGTCCTTCTCTTTCAAACTAACCTCTGCGAACAAACACACAAAATTGAAGTACTTTTTCAAATCCCAAAGTTTCATAAGAAGAACCAGCTATTCAAACCAACAGGTTGACAGAAATTTGAAACACACCTAAGTCCGCGCAATGCTTCTCGTTTAACTCCATGGCGTTCTTCAATTTCTCCTGCTCAAAGGCGTAATCTAACTCGAGTTCTTGAAACCATCTTATGCAAAGCCTAAGCCTTTTTACATAATCCATCGTATTCTCGCATCTCTCCTGCAAAACCAAGCCTCCGGAGTTAAAATTTCAGGATTAACATTCGAACCGAAATTCTTTCAAACCAAGATTCCATAATTCACAATTTCACATTCAAGATTCTTACTCACCACAGAGACTAATAAATTTAGATTTAGCAACTACAATGTCGACACTGAAGTATAAATAAGAAAGAAAAACAAAAAACCATATTGATAGACTTTTGTAAATTACATGAACTGAGAGATCTCGATTTCAGACACCAACCAACCAAAAGAGCACTTCCATTTGCCTCATCAATCACACAGGGATAAAGTAAGAGAGAGACCTTGTAGTTGTACTTGCTCTTGTACTTGATCCGCTCATGAAGAAGAGCGTCAACGTCTTCTCTGGTAAACTCAACGGGACCATATTCAGATCCTTCAGTGCTCGTCAGATCTTTCGTACCCGGAAACGCTTGCCGGATTCTTCCACCGTTCGGCATTTCCCCCACCATTCTTTTTGACTATTTTCTCTTCTTCTCCAGAGAAAACCAAAACAAAAATTAGCTTAATTATTTTCTCGTACCTAATTACTCCGGATTTGTCTCTAAGAAACAAGAAAAGGGATTTCAAGAGGTGAAAAATATTAAATCGAAAAGTATGTAAACCCGTGAATGAGTTTTTCAATTTCAAAACAGTAAAGTTGGTGTAAAGAACAAATTAAGCAGTGATTTTTGAGCTAAACAACAAAACACTCAGTGACTAAAACATAAAGGTTGAAACTTTCGGTGAAAGATTGGAAATTTCATAGGAAAAAACAAATATCAGATTTGAAGAAACTAGTGAGAGTTGGCATTAGAGAAGTTTAAGAAGACCTTTGAGTTTATTTGGCTTAGCTTAGAAATGGAGGTAAGTCTCTCCGTTCTGTTCTCCCGTCGCTCGCTACTTCTATTTCTGTTGTTTGGTTTCTTCAGAGAGAGATGAATGTGGGGCCGTTGATTGGATCTGTATTCACCGAGCTAATGCGAGAAATACATTGAAGATTTTGTGAATACAAGAAAGAAAGAAATAATGAAAGCAATGCAAATGTGATTATTTCATTCACGTTATTGAAACATTTAAACAAAAAAAAACACATTAATTCAAATAATAAAACGCATTTATATTTGTGAATCCATCTCTTCGGATTACTAGGAAAAGGTCAAACGCTCTTTACATTGTATTTATATTTTCTGATTTCCAAGTGCAATAGATTACTTTTTTTTATGAACATTTGCTAGTTTATAATGAAAAGTTTCAATTGACGAAATCTAGTGAATTATCCCACTAGATACAAATATATCTTGAAAAAAAAAAGTTAGTATTTTTTTAAGCTCATATCCAACTCTCCAATTAGTATGATATTGTCCACTTTGGGTTCAACCGGTAAAACCCGCATGGATTTAGTTTTGGACTCATTTCCGAAAGGCCTCATATTAATTGGAGTTGGATATTACATATATTAGACCATATTAGTCTAAACTTTCGATGTGAGACTTTGGATTGACCCAACAATCTTTCTCTCAAGCCAAAGATCCTATAACTCTTGATCTTCAACCTACAGCGATACTTAGTACCATCTTGTACTTCTTAATCGCAAGCGATACTTAGTATCATGCATCTTGTACTTCTTAATCGCAAGGTTTCACCTTGAGGGTCTCTCTCACACCGAACATTCAGTCCAATCCAACTTCTCCAGGTCCACTTTTCCATGACTTAGACTCTGATACCATTTATTGGGCTTTTCTAAACCTATGTCCAACTCCCCAATTAATATGATATTGTCCGTTTTGAGCTCAACCGAAAAAACCCGCACGGATTTGATTTTGGACTCTTTCCCAAAAGACTTTATACTAATTGGAGTTGAACATTACTTATATATTAAATCATATTAGTCTAAACTTTCGATGTGGAACTTTGGATTGTCCCAACATTCTTTACTTTTTCTTTTGCCGAAAAAAAAATCTTGAAATTCAGTTGCCGCCACTAATAACTCTTGAAATTTCAGATTTAAAAACTTAATGCAGATTTAAAAATTTCAGTTCTGACCAAAAAAAAAAAGAAGAAAATTATTGCAGTTAGCTCATGTAAAGCTTGTGTAGGCGTACAACCAAATCAATTGATCGATTGGTTTGGATGTAAAATTTAACGATTCATCTAACATTCATGTATGGAACTACCTATACATTTTATTACGTAGTGCTGTTGGAAAGTTATAGTAGATTTTCTTTCTTTTTCAAAAGTCGGAAAGTTATGTTATCTAGTACGTACAACAAGAAAGTCTACCTTGTTATATTTAGCACGTACAACAATTTTAGCCCATACATGTGAAAGTAATTACCTAATAGTAACGATTAGGAAGAAAGCTAACCGCATGTGTCCGTAAAATATGATACGTTGGCAACTTGGAATTTCAGAAGATAGATTCTTTTCAGAAAAAGTGGATTTTTTGTTTTTACCTGAATTACCCTTTTCTTTGATCCAAAACTAAACGGGTAGGTATGGGCTAAAATTGTCCAAATACAAAAATTTATCTTTTCTTTCGATTCTGTCTCAGATGTTTGCAAATGTCACAATTTCATGTGAAACCAAAAGAAAGAAATAATGGATAGTTGTTTCAGATTCTATAATGGTCCCATGAGGTAGGCTCTGTTTCTCTTAATTCAAATTTCACGTAATATCCGATATCTTGGCATGAAGATGTAATCTAGTGGCTACCTTATAAGTTACACCCCAAATTTAACTCTATAAGTTCCTTTTGTGTCTTCTCTTTGTTTTCTCGCAACTGATCTGTTTTACCTGTGTAGGTATTACTGAATATGTTGTTCGAGTCGAGGATATCGGATCGAGTTCAGCTCTAAGTTATGGACTTTCAATCAGAGTCGTCTCATTTTTGCTTTAAAAGCTTCAATCTTGATTGAATTTGAGCGAAGGGTCTGGTAAAAAAAGCTGTAACCTTTCCGCAATTGTGAAAGCGCTTTAGGCTGTGTGTACGCTAATAGTGTAGGGATTAATCGAACGCTTGATGAATTAAGAAGCAATAGATATGTTTGGAACGATGATAACGGGTTAATCAAAACAGGAATTTGTTTAGCTCTCTTGGTGATTTTGTTTTCAGTGTTCTTAGTAATGACACTGCAACTACCTACTTTTACAGTGGCTGGACGCTTATTTACACACAATTTCATGGCGGCATGGCGCAAGCTACAGGGAAGTGTCGATGAGCAAATGGTATGTACTGTTTCTTCTTCATAGAACGTGAGATTGGTTACAATGATGACATTTGAAGGAAGACAATTGGAATATTTATGAACGACAATTAAAGCCAAAATAAGAGTATCAATTATAGTAACAACCAAAGTAGAAGGTTTCAATGAATATACCGGAAGACTAATTACTAGAAGTTTTAAAACGAAATGGAGGAGGAGTCTTCAGGGCTAATTCTTTGAAACTTCAAATGTCAACTCATCAAT
Organism: Eutrema salsugineum; assembly: GCF_000478725.1. Taxonomy (NCBI): domain Eukaryota; kingdom Viridiplantae; phylum Streptophyta; class Magnoliopsida; order Brassicales; family Brassicaceae; genus Eutrema; species Eutrema salsugineum. Next base: position 5,517,609 of record NW_006256909.1, on the reverse strand, counting down.
GACCAAATCAACGTAAAGCCATCAACATCGAAGTCTTGTTATTTATTTATGAAGACCTTATTAAAGTCAACACCAAAGTTTTGACTTTTTTTTTTTTAATTCTAAGGAGATCATAAAGAAGTCCATGTTTCCTCGTAGTGGTTTACCTTGAGGATATTTGATCATAGAATTTTTTCATTCTCTCCTTCCTTCTAGTTTTTTTTTTCTAATATTTCTGTGAAACTCTTTGTCATGGATTGTCTGGGCCAAATGTTAGGTCCGATCTTGGCGGAGACAGGGCGTAGCATGTGGAGATCGACCTATACTCGAGCCACTTATACCATCCGGTTCAAGTCGAACATCAATGCTCTGAAGAATGCGCTCGATGGCCTTATGGAAGTTCAGAACAAAGTGAATAAAGACCTCAAAACATTGGAAATCAAAAGGAAATCCTTGCATGTGCAACTGAGGAGATGGCTAAGAGATGTGGAAGAGATTGTCTCCGAAGCAAAGTCAATGCACGAAGGACGTGCTACATGTTTTCTGTCCTTGAAGTGCAGGCTGAGCAAAAAACTTGTGGTAATTCTTGAGAAAGTCAAGAGGCTTGAAAAGCAAGGCGTAGAGCTTCTCGACATATTCTCTGTGGAAGGTAAATCTGAACTAGTTGAAAAAATCCTTGGGCCATCGATTCCTTATCAAACAAGAGCTTCAGAGATGTTAGTCAAAGTTGTAAACTTTCTGAGAAGCGATGAGGTTCAAAAGATCGGTGTTTGGGGTATGGGTGGAGTCGGGAAAACAACGCTTGTCAGAGAACTAAACAATAAGCTATGGAAAGAAGCTGCGACGCAGCCTTTTGGTATGGTGATATGGGCTACAGTCTCTAAAGAGTTTGAATTGGCAAGGGTCCAGAAGCAAATCGCCGAGAGATTGGATATGGAAATCAAACTAGGCGAAAACGAGGAAAAACTGGCGAGACGGATTTTTGCAAGGCTTGAGAAAGTAAGTAGCTTTCTTCTCATTCTTGATGATGTCTGGAAACCCATTGATTTAGACCAGCTGGGGATTCCACAGACAGATGGACACAAGGGTTCGAAGATTGTCTTGACTTCTAGATTCTTAGAGGTTTGCCAGAGCATAAAGACGGATATGAACTTCAGAGTCGATTGCTTATGTGAAGAAGAAGCTTGGGAATTGTTTTGTCAAAATGCTGGAGAAGTGACCAGATCAGATCGTATTAGACCCATCGCGAAGAAAGTTTCTCGGGAATGTGGTGGATTGCCTTTAGCTATCATAACCGTTGGCATGGCTATGCGTGGGAAGAAGATGGTCAAGCTGTGGAAACATGCCCTTAAGGAACTCAAGAGTTCGGTGCCTTATGTCAAGAGTATTGAAGAAAAGATCTATCAGCCTTTGAAATTGAGCTACGACTTGCTCGAGCAAAAGATGAAATCTTGCCTCCTCTTCTGTGCCTTATTTCCAGAGGATTACTCAATTGAAGTAGCCGAGCTTGTGAAGTACTGGACTGCCGCAGGATTTATAGATGAAATACAAAACCATGGGTACTTAATGAATCAAGGAATCACCTTGGTAGAGAATCTGAGAGACTCTTGCTTGCTAGAAGAGGGTGCTCATGATGATACAGTTAAGATGCATGACGTGGTTCGCGATTTTGCCATATGGGTCATGTCTTCCTCGAAAGATGATAGTCACGCTCTTGTCATGTCTGGTACTGGCTTATGCGAGTTTCCAGAAGAGAAGTTCGTTCCTTCTATCCGAAGAGTTTCGTTGATGAATAATAAGCTTAAAAAGCTCCCTAATCAGGTGGTAGAGTGTGTTGCGCTCTCTGCTTTGCTGCTACAAGGCAACTTTCACCTGGAGGAATTACCGGATGGGTTCTTGCTATCTTTTCCAGCACTTCGGATTCTGAATCTAAGTGGGACACGAATAAAGTCATTGCCCAACTCTCTCAGCAAGCTTCATGAGCTTCGATCTCTCATCTTGAGAGACTGTTACTACCTTGAAGAAGTTCCTTCCCTTGAAGGCCTTACGAAAATTCTAGTTCTTGATCTTTGTGCTACGCATATCAGGGAATCGCCAAGAGGATTGGAAACTTTGAACAGCTTGAGACTACTTGACCTCTCGCGAACACATAACCTCGAAAGCATTCCAGCTGGAATCATCCCACAGTTATCAAGTTTAGAGGTTCTAGACATGACGCTTAGTCATTTCCACTGGGGCGTCCAAGGACAAACTCAAAAGGGGCAAGCAACACTTGAAGAGATTGCGTGTCTCCATCGTTTATCGGTCCTCTCAATCAGAGTCGTGTGTGTTCCACCTCTTTCCCCTGAATCCAATTCTTGGACAGAAAGGTTAAAGAAATTTCAGTTGTTTATTGGTCCAACAGCTAACTCCTTACCTACTAGACACGACAAGCGGAGAGTGACAATAAGTAGTCTCAATGTTTCAGAAGCATTCATAGGGTGGTTGCTAGTGAATACGACTTCCCTAGTGATGAACCATTGCTGGGGTCTCAATGAGATGCTGGAGAACTTGGTAATCGATAGCACGAGTAGCTTCAACATGTTGAAGTCTCTAACGGTAGAGAGTTTTGGTGGAAGTATAAGGCCCGCTGGTGGATGTGTCGCGCAACTGGATCTTCTTCCTAACCTCGAAGAACTTCATCTGCGTCGTGTAAATCTGGAAACCATTAGAGAGCTCGTGGGTCATCTGGGGTTGAGATTTGAGACACTGAGACATCTAGAAGTCAGCAGATGTAGCCGGCTCAAATGCCTTCTCTCGTTAGGGAACTTCATCTGTTTCTTGCCGAACCTACAAGAGATACATGTTAGCTTTTGTGAAAGGCTCCAGGAGCTGTTCGAATATTCTCCTGGAGAAGTTCCAGCCTCTGCTTCTGTGGTACCTGCTCTGCGTGTCATAAAGCTGAGGAATCTCCCTCGGTTGAGGAGATTATGTAGCCAAGAAATGTCATGGGGATGTTTAGAACATGTGGAAGTGATAAGATGCAATCTTGTCAAGAATCTACCCATTAGCTCAAGTAATGCTCATAGAGTCAAAGAAGTAAGAGGAGAAACACACTGGTGGAATGACTTAACTTGGGATGATAACAGTACAAGAGAAACCCTTCAACCTCGGTTCGTACCAGCTGATGGAAATATACTAGATGGCTTACTTTGACTCTCTTGATATCAGATTTCCAGCAAAAATTTAGGGAGAGATAGAAGCTTCTCCAGTTTCTAATAGATCAGGATTCTATGGCTGAGGAGCTTCTGTAGCTACAATGGAATCCTGGACTTGCAGAAACTTTCACGGATGATAACCGTCTCGCTTGCAATCTCCTGACATTGGAGCTCCAGCTCAAATGCTCAATCTAATAGAGAGAGTAGAGGCTTCTCCAGTTTCAAATTTTGGAAACGGTGGGAATCAGTTTTCTTGACTTTACTATTATTTTCCTTTATCGAAAAAATATGTAAAAGATATGCTCAACAATTGCATATCTTGGCTTGAGGATAAAAGAACCTGAAAGCATAAAAAAATTATGATAAACCTGATTTTATGTCATAGATTCTATTTCACGGGACAGATATCATATATCATATAATTTATATTTACTTGGGTTAAAGTGGCAATCACTGAAACTACTCCAGATCAACATGAGTATTGCAATAGATTACTTCCTTATCTAAGACGCATTGAAATAGAAATTGATTTGAGGAACAGCATGCAATATGTGAACCAAGGGGCAAAGTAAGGCACAGTGCTACACCAATGGATTACTGACGAAAAGAAGAGAATTTTCTTCATATATTCACACAAAGTGAAACAATGTATCCTTACAACTAATACAACCACTCAGCTTCCATTGCTGCAGAGGAAAGAAAAACAAATAAGAGAGTAACCAAAAAAAAGACAACATCCCTAAGCATTTTCGACTAATCATTGCTTGATCACTCACTGACATCAACCATTTTCCGAAATTATCTATCTTTGTAAATAGATCTCCTAGTCTTCATCAGTGGGCTTAGAGGGACCAGTCTTCTTGGGGAGAAGGTGATTGTGGATGTTAGGCATCACTCCTCCATTGGCAATGGTCACATCTCCAAGTAGTTTGCTTAGTTCCTCATCGTTCCTCACAGCAAGCTGAATGTGACGAGGAACTATACGGGTCTTCTTGTTGTCTCTTGCTGCGTTCCCAGCGAGTTCAAGTACCTACAGGGAAGCAATTGGATCAAATTCAGTTCACAAGAACCCATTTTTACAGCTCAAAAGTGATGAACAAGATCTGTTAGCAAAACTCAGCCAGAGTTATTCAACTAATAAGTAACGATCAAAATTTTCGATTTATCAGCAAAAATCAACCAAGAGGAGGATAATCAAAAACCCAGATCCGCGAGATGTAAGTTAGAACTATAAAGACCATCCATTTCGAGAGAAGGAAGCAAATTAAACAGACGATCAATCAATGAGACAAGCAGGCTAAGATGATGATTACCTCGGCAGCTAAGTATTCAAGAACGGCGGCGAGATAGACCGGAGCTCCGGCACCAACACGTTCGGCGTATTTTCCGGCTTTGAGGAATCGAGCGATACGACCCACGGGGAACTGAAGCCCCGCCTTGCTACTACGAGAGGTAGACTTCTTCGCCGCACCAGATCCAAGCGTTTTTCCTCGACCCGACATTTTTTCTACAACCAAGAAAATTTTCTAGAGATTAAAAAAAAAAAAAGTTATGGAGAAAGCGTAATTGAGAAATTCTTTCGAGGAAATGATAATAATGAGTATTAATCGAAACCCGCCATGAATATTATTAATATAGCGGAGAAGTAAGCATCGGTGACCAATGATATGATAGTACATGGATCGATAGTTTTGACCGTTGGATTGTTGTAAATTTAAGGGATGAGATTTATGTTTCTAGATCCCACCCGGTTGGATAATTTTTTGTTTCTTCTTGAACTCGGATCGTTTCAATGGATATATAGATGTGGGCTCATTTGGGCTTATTAACTTTTCCCGAAAGTAACCCTCCTTTTATTTTAACATTATTTAGCCCATATTTCTTTGGGGTCAATGAAAACAAAAAAAAAATTGCAATATTCATTGCCAATGAAAAAAAAAAGTATCACAAACATCCGATAATTTCTTTTTTATCGAAAGCTGATTCTAATTAGTGTATAACGTTCATGAGTAATTTTCTTACTTTAAATTAGTTCTAAGCTGACAACTATTGGTCTCTAATATAGTAGTAGTACCAAAGTCAGTTGAATAGATTGGTCAATATACTCTAGTTTAGTAATGTCTCAACATTTGATGCAGAAATCTCAAATTTTATTGCTAACTCCTAAACACAAATGTTTATTCATTGAACCCAAAAAAAGCGCTCATACTACTTTCTATATGAGTGAGTAACCATTTTTTTTTGTTTAAAGGGTAACCAATTGTCGTGTATGTAGCTATAGTAATTCGTTTTAGGACAAAGGAATTTCAAATAACTTTTCGTTTAATCTCTCGAAAGTTGGATAACAAACAAAGCTAGGAAACTGAATAGAGACATTCGGTAGAGTGCATGTCATGAACATGGTGGTGGGATGGCCATGATGTTACCAAGCCTTAAAACAAAATTAGGTGGATCACACGTATTAAATTGTTCATTAATGTAGGATGTAGAAGTGTCAATAATGCATGAAAATAACGACACAGCCATTATCTTCAGAAATAATAATAAATTGGAAATTTATGAAAACAGACGATTTTCTAAGGTTACTATAGTAATGAGAATTAAGCATAACCCTAACGTATAAACGCTTTGGAAAATGTTTTTGTTTGCTCAATAATCTCTAAAGTTACTTTTCATATATAACTTAAAAATATTGATGTGTTGAAACTTAAAAGTGAGAAATCCTCTATAACTCCTTTTTTTCTACAACTGATGCCACGCCTGATGCCACATTGCCTAGTCTCTGAAATATAAATTGGTTCGTATTCGGCAACTGGCGTACAGGCTAAGCATAAAGCCTAGGTCCATGATTTTTACTAGTCCTTTGTTTTGTTTTAGTTTATTTTACATCACATAAGAAAGAAAGTATACGATTTTGCGCTAAAGTATATGTTGCTTAGTGACTAATGTTATGTATGTGTAGTTAACCATAATAGATTAAAAAAAAAGGTTATCGACCTAATAATCACCAAAAAGAAAATCATACACGGAAAATAACTGTATCAAAAAGAAATAGAAAAAAAAACATTCGTATAAAAAATTTGGTTAGCGTTATTTTAATTGTATACAGAATCTTCTGTCCGGATTGGAAAATAATGCAAAAGTACTTCATCTTTAAACCAGTATTGACTATTGACAAATCAAGTCTTCCGGTTTTTGTTTGTTCACTCAAATGGTTGGACAACACATAGTGTGGAAGTGTCCTTTTGGTCCGACAGTTATTTTATGTACAATTCAAAACGCAAAACTATCCAAAAATATTGGAAGCATTAGATTTGGGGTAATGCGAGGTCGTACTTGTCCATAAGCGTATTTTTAGTCAGGAGACAACCAAATCATGTACACTGTGGCCTCGTGAGTCAAATAGTACCATAGTCTATGGTCCATAGATAGTAATGGTTACCGAAGTACGATCATTGTTGTCCTGACAACTCAGCGGTGATTTAGGTATCAAACAACACAAGGAGATTCTTAGAAGCACATCATACGAAATTTTAGGAAAGTAATAGTATTGAGTGGTGCATCCAGAGCGGGATGGTTCTCACTACTTTTAAATTATGAAAAAAAACAAAATTTTAAATATGTACTGCATGCGGTAAATAATTATGAGTAACATTACCTAATATGAAGTCTTTCAAATGCTCCCTTTAAAAATGTTAAACTTCTTTTAAAGAAAATCATACATATTCACTTCATGGAGTACTACAGTTTGATTTCAATTTTTCTTTATGGTTATTCAAAATACCAGGAAGATACTAATAAAGAATATTGTATGTATTTGTATTCATAGCGCATTATAATTTGAATTTTGATAATATTTATGCGTCCATCATCCTATTAGACATGGGAAGTTGGTGAAGTCTTCTCATGTCTAATACATCCATCCCGTTCTGCTCCACGCACTGCACTTGTCTTCATTTGGAGCCATAATAGATCTTTGGGAGTAATTTCCTGTTATATTTTGGTGTATCTTATTGTCACACTACCTTTACTATCTATTGGAAAACTGAAATTCAAGAAAGTAAGGTTCACCAATCCTGAAAGCAGAAACTCTCGAACATTCATTTCAGATTATTATTTTTCCTTTTGCTTCTTTCGTTCTCATCATATGTATATACTTTGCTTTAGGAGACAAAACACTTGAGAGAGGATAACAAAATGGAAGCTTCACGCACAAGAAGCGAAAAGAAGAAGCTTGAGAGAGAAAACAGCAATAGTCAAAAGAACAAGAAGCTGCCTAGTGTTTGGTTTTCACTGAAGAAATCTCTCTACTGCAAATCTGATCCCTCCGATGTCCACGACCCGAGATCCAGAAAAGAGCTTGCTACCATATCCACCAAAAGTACAACTTACCGGTCCGGTTGTTCAAGATCCATAGCCAATCTCAAAGACGTAATCCATGGAAGCAACCGGCACTTGGAGAAGCCGCCTTGCTCTAGTCCTCGTTCCATCGGAAGCAGCGAGTTTCTCAATCCCATAACTCACGAGGTCATCCTTAGCAACTCCACGTCCGAGCTCAAGATCACCGGCGCCGGAGACATATCCTCCCCCACCGGAGCAAGGGAATTCTTGGGGACTCTTAGGCCAGGGACGCCGCTGAATTACTCATGCTCGTACAGGAGCCATACGTCGAGAAAGGCTTCGTTAGCTGTGTTGGAGAGAGACAGGGAAGGATTAGTGATTCACCCGAGCAGGAGAGCTTCTCTGGAGAGAGATTCCGCCATCAATGGAGGCAGTTCCTCTGTTTCTTGCCATAAATGCGGCGAGAAGTTTAGCAAACTCGAAGCTGCAGAAGCTCATCATCTCACCAAACACGCCGGTAATTATCACATTAACAACATATCAATCTCTTCCTCGGATTTCACAATTACGTTACAAAGTTTCCTACTTTCCGTCAAAATTTCCCCAAAGTTTCCTACTTTAGGCTACAGAGTGGTGTCTTTATCAAAGTATTTGAATTTACCCGAATTTTCAGTGACTGAGCTCGTGGATGGCGATTCGTCCCGGAAAATCGTGGAGATAATCTGCAGAACAAGCTGGTCAAAGTCAGAGAATCAAGGCGAGAGAATCGATCGGATACTGAAAGTGCACAACATGCATAAAACACTAGCCAGATTCGAGGAATACAGAGACACGGTGAAGAGCAGAGCGAGCAAGCTACAGAAGAAACACCCGAGATGTATCGCCGACGGAAACGAGCTGCTCAGGTTCCACGGCACCACCGTCGCGTGCGTTCTCGGAGTAAACGGGTCAACGAGCCTATGCTCGTCGGAAAAGTGCTGCGTTTGCCGGATAATACGAAACGGGTTCTCGGCGAAACGGGAGATGAACAACGGAATCGGGGTTTTCACGGCGTCGACGAGCGGGAGGGCGTTCGAGTCAATCGCGATCGCCGGTGATGAAGGGAAGACGGAAAGGAAGGCGTTGATCGTGTGTCGGGTTATCGCCGGGAGGGTTCATCGGCCGGTGGAGAATGTAGAGGAGACGGGTTGGTTAAATGGGTTTGATTCTTTGGCCGGTAAAGTTGGGTTGTACACAAATGTTGAAGAGCTTTATTTGCTCAATTCTCGAGCTTTGCTTCCTTGTTTTGTGGTAATTTGCAAACCCTGAAACTAAAAATTAAAAAGTTGGGAAATTTTGGTAGATTGTGTGCTGATTAGTGGTACCAATCGAAATTACAAATTTGGGATATTGATCTCACTATCAAAGTGTTTAGCTTGCAGAACTGTAATTGTGTTCAAGCAAAACTGTAAATTTTCGAGTAAGATTTACTCAAAGAGGGTAATGTATCTTTGACATGCATATTTTCAGGTTTTTTTTGTTGCTTGGGTTTGATATTGCTTTTGGATATATAAAATAGAAATGAATGACTTTTAGGCTGGTTTGGTAAACCGAGCAAAATTGGGCATTTTCACTTCAAACCACATGGTAGGAAAGTCTTTAGGTTTTTAATGACGTATATAAAGGTCAAATTCAAAATGTAAACCTTTTTATAAGCTTGTTTCTCTAAGTGGAAAACACACAGAATGTTTTTCTTCGTAGTGTTTGATTAAATATCATTGGCTATTATACGCATGTGAATTGTGAACTAGAGAATGGGATCAATGAACAAAATGAAAAGAATGGAGGTTGAAGAGTGTCAGAAAGAAGCCTTTTTCACGGGTGGAGGATAACTGGCAAACAAAATTAAAAATTATTGGGGAAAGAGCTACAAATTGATAAATTATGCCTATTATGTTATTTTTGCCTACATCATGTAAGAAACTATGTGCGGAGAAAAATAATGAACATAGCAAAATGGGCATAATAATAATAAAAAAAAAGTTGTGGATGTTAGGCATCATCGGAATAAACGGGGTATAAGCAAAATAATCAATTTTCTTTAGCTTTCAGCTTAAATATTGCCAGATGTTTAGAATAAATTCACAATGGTCTGATCAAGAGAACAAGCAAAAAAAAAAAAAAATGGACAAATTGTTGTTGATCTCACTGCTTGAGTTTGTGATTCAAGGTAGGAAACCTAAAATTGATGGAAGCATCAATCGTTTGATGAATAATTTCATCAATACCATATTTGTATTGAAACCCCAATTCTCTTAACTTATTTGAAGAAATCATAGGCTTCATCAAACATTGTCTCCCTTCCTCATCATCATTCACCCTATAAAATCAAGGATAATAATTTTCTTAGAAAATTAAAAATCAGATTGCAAAGTTTCAGGAACTTACTTTTGAACTTTACACAGATACTCCTTAAAGAAATGAGCCATCAACTCATGCGTATTAATGTTGTCAACACAACATATAAATTGACCTTCAGCTTTTGGTTGTTCCATCAGAAACAGATGAGCGCTGCAAATATCATCAATGTGTACCAAACCAATCGAACCCATTCTTTTGTTCACTGCTGATAGTATCGCAAACAACTTTGAGTCACCTGTTTTATTATCATTTATAAACCTAAATGGTTAAGTATGCCCACTTTTTTCGTAACCTAAATGTACGTGATAATGTAAAAGATTATATATATACATAGCACACCTGTGATAGGTGACAAGAGAACTTGAAGGCTTGATGGTAGAGAAGGAGTAAGGAATGGACCCGAGACAGTAGTTGTAATGACTGAAACAAGATCCATTCCTCTCTCTCTTGCATATCTAAATGCTTCTTCCTCTGATACGAGCTTCGATAATACATAGATCTGTAGCCCACAAACGAATCTGTTAATGACGCCGAGAATATCTAAGTTGTGAAGCATAATTCAAAGAATCATAGACCATTGTAATACTATATAGTACTTTACCCATCCACTTGCTTTTGTTTGAAGGACATGATCAATGGGAGTCTTGCAAGTCTCATCCACGACAGATCTCCATCGTTCATTCTCATCTTTGGCTGTGAGAGTACTGATGGATGATGTGAAGACAACTCTTTTGACTGATTTTGACTTTAGACAAGAAGCAAGTACATTCCGTACGCCTTTTATCGCCGGATCTATGACTTGGCTCTGGACATAACTCTCTGCTATTCACTCCAATAAAATCCGGTTTGTTTAAGTTAAATTCAAGACCAAACCGATGGGCTCATTTCTTTGATCTTGACGCAAACCGATGAGCTCATTTCTTTGATCTTGACGTAATACATTCTCCATCATTGGCATTTTACATTGATGTTTCACCAAATAATGGTCATGGTTTCAGTTGATTTATAATAACATTCTAATATTACTATACTAAGATTACTACTAAACCGAAGATAGATATTGCAATATTAACAATTTGATCCCGTTGCTTGAAAGTGGTTAGGGTATTTTGAAAGAAAAAAACGGTGCAATGCAACGAAAAGGTCGTACCGAGATTGACGTGATTCGGTGAGATATCAAACTCCATGGAAGCAGCGACATGGAAGACACCGTCACATCCCTTAACGGCGTCATCAAAGCTGCTGTCATCTTGAAGATCCGCTCGGAATAATCTAAGCCGTTCATTTCCTCTCCATTTGGATTGAAAATATTGAGATTTTTCTGTTAGAGCAAGAAGGGCTTTAGGTTTGTTTAGCTATGAAGTCTTCAAGCTAATTTACAAAAACAGTCCAAATTTTAGTTAACATAACCAATGATTCCATATGTACTTTAATAATCTCTGTAAAGTACCTGGGACTCAATTTAAACAGACACTTAAAACTCGATGATTTTTTTTTCACAAACTAAGACTTATGTTTAATTCGCACTAAGATTAACAAAGAATTTCAGTCCCATGCAAGAACGTATCATATATTACCCGAATAGTTAAGAAAAAAAAGAATTGGTATTGTTATACCGAGATCTCTGAGAGTGGCATGAACAGTGTAGCCTCTTTCGAGAAGACACTTAACTAACCAAGAACCGATGTATCCACTTGCACCCGTCACGCAATACGTCGTCGTTTTCATTCCCTCTCCGTTCAATTCCATCGTCTCTCTTCTTAATTCTTCTTCTCTCTCTAGTTTCGTTTTCTTCCCCAAATACCAGAGTGTGTTTTGCAGTGTTTTAATAACTTTGGCTTGTAACGAGTACCACCGCCTTTTGTCTGTGCTATTTTAATAGTACTTGTTTATTTTTTTCTGATCTGGTGTTCCATTTTTTTTATGTTTCTGACAAAAGTTGTGTTTTCAAAAACCTGACATTTGGAAAACTACGAGACAGACAGATTTTTTTTTCTTTCTTTTGGGAATATTATTATATTTGGTAAGATTGGATTATTGCATCATCGACGTTATTATCATGGTGCATATTGACATATAATAACAATACTCTGTGGAAATTGGGACAATGTACAAAGAAGAGATAAAAACTAAAAAGATACAACACCATTAGATTATAAGACAAAAGAAGAAAGAAATCTCAAGAACAGTTAAGAGACAGCTGTTGAAAACTGCGACGTGTGTGGTTTTTTAATTTTTAGCCTCCATGATTTTTCTTCCAGTTTTCTCAATATTTGTAACACCGATCGAATTTAATGGAAAATCTATAATATTCTTATTCTGGTATTATCGGAGAGGACATTGGCGCCATTTCCAGCGAAGCGGCTCAAGTCTTGTGTTTAGTTTTCGCACATCACATGAGAAGGCTTCCAAGGACATTGTAAGAAGGCTGGGCTGGGCCGGACCGGGCCGGGCTATAGACCCACATCATTTAATTAGCTCTAATTAAGTTCGACAAAATCTTAATTATTTACGGTATAAATATAGTTAAATGCAAATATTTCTATATGGATAGCACACGTCAACCCACGAAAACCTGCAATCTGTGGATGCAAAGTGTGAGACCCGCTTTTCTGCTAGTCAATATTTTATTTCATTCGCGTGCTCTAGTGAGACGGATTTTGATTCACAATTATAACTTTATACATATGTAGATTTGCATACACATAAATGTATATATAATGTCAATGTATATTGATTTGGACATGTAGGATCATCGTTTCGACGAATGTTTTTTCCCGACAAATGTTAGTAATTACAATATCAACATCCGAATTTAAAAATTTTACCCAAAAAAACATCCGAAGCTAAACCCCCATGATATATGTAATTGTTTACAAACAATTGTTTTTAATGTGCACAATATCATGAATCATGATGAAATGGTGGGTGGTGTCTGGTGGATAAAAAGGATGAAAATTTGGATCTTACATAGACACAAACCTCTTCATGGGGACACCTAAAAAAGACCCTTATCTTTCATACTCACTCATACGCACACACAAATCCACAATAACCACCAAACCTATAGTATATTCATTACTACTAAAGAATCTATGACTGCAACACACGCCACGATTCAACGATAAAAGGGAATCTTATCTTCAACCCCTAATTTAGATAAGAAATATATTTGCAAGAAAGAACAAATCTTCCTTTGTTGTGTAATCGGATGAATCAACACAATGACTGAATGCAAACACAGGAGAAAATCGAATTGAAATAAATCCCTTTATATTTAGTCAAAAGAGACAAATACTGTCTGTCTATGGTTTTTAAAACTAATGAATAAAATTTCCGTCGTTTACATTGATAATTGTCAATTTACCGACGATTTTTTTATTAGAGGTAGATTATATATGTAATCGCCAATATGTTATACATTTGTAGTGTATATATATCTACATGTATCTTAGGTCAACAAATTTAACAGCACGGATTGCGAAATAGTCAAGTTTCATTTTTGTTTTTATTTTGTTTGTCATTCTGACATATTTTGCTTTTGTTTACTAACAAACTGAAAATTGAATATTATACTGAAATTTGAACAAATGTTTTTTAGAATTTGTTATTTGGGTGAATTTTGAATTATGATAATAAAAAAATGATATAGCGTTTTTTATGGTATATTTAAATATTTAATAGACAGGAATTGCATTGTATCACTAAGATCCATGTCTGGTTAAATTTAACTATATAGATCGCTGCAAAATTCAAGGAGGATTATTTTTCTACCAAGAAGAAAAAAAAAAGAAGAACTAATATTGATATACCAGTTGTTAAATTCAATACCAAACGAATTAAGGGGAAAAGCTTTAGTTTTAGGGTTAGAGGGTTTGTTGTGGGCAATTGGAATGTTGGGAAGAGCTCTTCGTATGTCTACTTACTGCGATCATAGAAGACGAAAAATATGGAGATAATAAGAATTAAGAAGGATATATGTTGTTGAAAAGAACTCAAAATTTTAATGGGTTTTAACGGGGGCAATACTAGATGAACAACTGAGAAAAATAAAATATTTTAACTTTTCTAATAGTATCGGGTTTTGAGACCGATTTGTTTGCCCTTTTTTTCCTTTTGACTTCCTATATCAAGTCAAAACTTTTTTTGTTCGTTAATCTTTTCCCTCATTTATCAAATTCAATGGATGCAACTGAGTGTTCCTAACGTCTCCTTTATTTAGTGAGCTAGATTTTTTGGAGACCGTAGTATTTTACCCTATGTGCATAAAGCTATTACGATGTACATCTACACAACTCTATACTTTCCACTTGTGGTCTTAATTTTGTTCCCCACCTTCTTTGGTTTCTAACAAAAGTTCCTCTACCTTTCTTCTTCTTATGAATCATTATTATACTCCAGTTCTTTTTTCCCAACTTATTACGAATGATAACTGAGGTATTATTATCAAATTAATAATCTATCAATAAATTATAATAGCCAGAAAAATAAAAAAGGGCGCTAACCCTGGCAATAAAATAGGGAGCATTTGCTCATGGACTCATCAAGGCAATCCATCCTTAAATGATTTCCTCTTCTATATTTTTCTACACATTTCTAAGAAGCTTCTCATTACGCTAAAACCAGCAATATCATTCTTTGGTATATAAATCATCGTCACGCTTCTCAAATTTATTTGATCTCACTAATTACATCAAAATAATTTTATATGTATGGTGTCATCAAATAGACGCATGTTTTATTTTGTTTGGACTGAGATCCTAATCAATATAACTCGTATTTAACTTATTATTTAATTAACATATTTAACATTATATAGTTCAAAGTTTCTGAGATTTATTTTTAAAAATTGGTTGGTAACAAAATGAATGAGATATCTCGTGTGTATTTCTTTTATTAATAGATTAGGCATGTTTTATTTAATGTGTAACGTTAGTTTCATTTATAAACTTGAAAATATGTAATTTCAGTGGATAATTTAAATGGAATCCAGCAAAACGTAAAATAACATGAAACTATATTATCAAGGTAGACAAAATGAATGAAAGAAAAGTAGGAAACCAACAAAAAGACACGTATTATCTGTTTTTTTTTTTCTTTCTACTTTACCGGTTGTGGCATCGCCTTGTGGGTGTAGCCGGCGTTGGCTACGTGCATGGACCCATCGGGCATCGGTTATGATTAATGGGTCCTTGGAGACACGAATCAATAATGGACTTAAAAGTTCTTATAACCAAAGATCCATTTCACCTTAACCCCTGTTGGATACTAGTATCTAAACACATTTTCAATTTGATGCACCTTAATGTTTCCGGTAAAGGTAACTTTTCAACCTAGGTAAATAATAATCTCTAGTCAATCTTAAGCCTGCTCTTAATTAAAATTTGCATAAGCATCGTCACAAACAGAAGGAAACTCTTTGACTTGATTCTAGTTCGATGATTTGCGTTATATTTATGTAAAACTTATTTTTACTGTACATCACTACATGGAAACAGTATACTAGTGCGTAGTGATTTTTTTTTCAAATTCTACAATCACATATGCACATTAATTACCAGATTTAAATCCAAATTATCATACAACGACAACACTAATACAAGGCCATTTAGAGTGTATAAATTTTGGTAAAGATATTTCATTTATCTCATTGTTTAAAGTATAAATTGATAACAATATAAAATTAGAGTTTGTTTATTTTAACTATATATTTCGATACTAAGTTTGAGTTTATAGTACTCCTAATTATTTCTTCTTACTAATCAATACCGTTTATAGTGGTCACGAAAGGTACTTCCTTTTATGATTTGAAATGTATAGTGAAACGACCACAAAATTTTTATGACGAAATTTAGAGGCAATTAAAATAATTAGTCATACTTCAAACTGATTTTCCAAAACATTTTTAAGTACGACATTGATGTGAAATAAGCTGTAAGATAAAATAAAAAGTGGAAATGAGCTAATCAAGCTTTAGATGTTATATTCATATAATCGTATTCGCGTGAAGGGTTCAACTCTATTTACTCTCTTTATGACCCATCTTGTCAACTTTGTTTTAGACACATGAATGTTTATCCTAACCTAGAGCAATGGAGTTTTTATTACTATACTTTTCCCAAGTTTATAATTACTTAATCGGAGGTAAAGTTAACTAATCATGGCTGACAGAAATATCAAATATTTTGACTGTAATGAAATATGCAAAAAATGAAAACCGACACACTCATTTTATTGGTTAGTAGCATGTGGTCTATGTCTATGCCCATCAATTCTGTTGGTTGTGTTTGTAAACTTTGTTGTCTTAAAGTGTTCTTACTCAAATCATATGGTCTTATTTTGATTATTTTTATACTCTTTTTACTTTATAGGAAAAAGTCGCAAGTTCTTGTGTCTCTTCTCTTACCAAATGAAGCTATGAACAAAAAATAACATGTCAAAGTTGAGGAGATACTGCTAATCGATTATTATAACATTATCGTGTTACTTAAACTAAATTTTCTAACCACTTTTATTTAGCCAGTCAGAATTGTATCACATTTAGCCTCATTAAAAAACCTGATGAAAGGACTACGCGACCATATCACTCATCCAAAAAAGTTAGTCAAATGAGAAAACTCCAGATTATACTTAATTACCGAAAAAATTAAACTAAATATATCATTTATAGATGATAATTTCAGATCACTAGAAAGTAAGAAACCAAACACGTTCCAATATATTTAGTTAGTCAAAACCAAGCAACATCATTTTGGTTTTCAATAGTCAATCTGAATTATGTCTATCTTATAATATCGACTTCGTAAGAATCTTAATAAAATACTTGTTTAGGTCTTAAGTATAGGAAGGTTTGAGAAAACTGTAAAGTGATATACAACGGTGAAGACACGAGCAGTCGATTAGGCTCTAAACAATTCAGTACTATTTGATTGACTCGACCGCTCTCTCATGCGAGAAATTTTACCCTCCCAATTATACTGTGTGAGAATTCATTCATTATTATACCTCTTGAGAAATTTAAAGGAGACTTTTGGACGGCGAAAGTAGAACGAAATAAATAATGGGGTGATGAAGACAAACGAGAGAAGACATGAAACTCAAATTGTCAATGCTTCTTTCAATCTCAAGAGCTTTTGCCCTATTTTAGTGGGTTACTTTAATAGTTACCTCTCAAAAAGTCAAAGATAAGGATAAAACTACACGTCTCAAATTACTTATTTGATCATATATATTATAGTATATGGGATTCCTATAAACATTTTACATTCTTCTCCCACAAACGATATATATCATGACATCACTCCACATCAAATAACAATGTTAAAGAAAGTTACATTTTCCGAATCTTTTAAGACTGAATTTGTGAAATCACAAACAAGTTGCTTAGGTAAACGAAAATTTATTAAATTATTCTTAGCAAATTACAAACGAAGTATCGAAAGAGATTGGATAATACAAAATATGTATAATACTAATAATTAGCATGTTAGATGATAATATAGTCTCAAACTATAAAATTGTACTGTTATATGACATAAATAGAACTAAAATAATTAATTGGATGTCTAAAGCATTTAAAACATGTTGTATGCAAAATTTACGCGCCTCTAATAATCAAGATACTAATATAAAAACTTCTCTTTTTATCATTCAGCGCAATTTTTCTAATTTTATCAATCTACAATCTGATAGATGATAAATTTCGTTTATGTTAAACCAAAGAATGTGATTGTTCAAAGGCGGATCATGAATGATGAAGATTTTACTTGTGGATTTAAATCAAATATCAAAATCATCATCATCATCATCATCATCATCATATATATACATATATATATATATATATATAGAGAGAGATCTCTACGATTAATTTTCCGTTAGTCATTTTAGACGTTGTAACGTGCAGTAGATTGGTTTTTCTACAGGTTTCAAATATATTTTGATATCGATGTGAAATTCTCTCAGTTCTCACAAAAAATAGTATCTCAAATCTCATGAGATTTTCTCGACTTGAGAACAATTCTCATGAACGACATCTTAGTTATGGAGTATGTGTGTTTTCTCAACAGTTCCGTAGACAAACGATTAGAAGCAGATATTCTGTTTGGTGTTACCCGCTTGCTAGTAACGCAACTGGTCAAGACATCGACTTTTTGGAGACATGGACTAGATAAGTCTGCAATTTCTTTTTTCAGCAAAACGTACTTGGTATCAAATCAAAAAGTTGAATCGATCAAAATTACAAAAAAATGCGATTTGCAAATTGCAATAAAAAATGGCTCCTTCATTAGTTAATGATCTGTCTCCTTATTTATGAGCACAATGCTAAGCTAAAGAAAGTTTGAGGATTATATTATACACACATGCACACATTTCTACATCTTGGAAACCATGATTTATGTCACTGGCTAACTACATATAGATTCGCTTTGCATCAAAAGATGAGAAAATATGGAAAAATAATTAAAAAAACACAAACTCCGAAGCTCTTTCGGACTGTCAAAGCGTAGCCCCTTTTTCATGTGGTTTCTTAAACATTCCCTAACCAATCAAGTTTCATTAATGTCCTTTATTCATTCCATCACTTGATCTTACTTTGGCTATAATTTGTTCAGTTTATCATTAAGCTCCATTATTTTATCATCTTCGTCAGACACGATCCTCCCTTCACGTTACGTAAACACATATATAATAAGGTGAATGTGGAACAAACTAAAGGGTTCTAAAGTCATTAAATAATGGGTCGCGCCATATCTAAACCTAGCTCATACGTAAAATTCGCATCACCAAAATTATTTCTTTCATTTTTTGTGAAATATTAATTATGTTTTAAAATTACATATAGTTTTGTAAAGCATAATTGAAGCAAATTTTCTCTATTAGTTGAAGATAATTTGGATTTTTATTGTTTAACACGACCTTAGGTCCTTAGCTAGTCCAATAAATAGCTCATTTTGTTAGGAAGTAAAAAAAAAAACTTATCCCTGCTTATAAAAAGAAAAAGAGAGGCTATATAAACCAATTATCGATGGTAGTTGAGTTATTAATAACAAAATATGCTTTCATTTTCCTGTGGATGTAAGAAAATAGAATGATGTCGAGGAAGGATTTTTAGTTATGAAGTAGGGTGACTCCGATGATAGGATTTGAGGAAGAAATCTCTCATTTTGAAACCCCAAAAAAAAGAAAGAAAAACAATTTACAAAAGCCTCCGAGATAATTAAGAGAAAGTCAACGGTCAAAGACTCAAAGGTATTATTGACTGTCGGTGTCTCCCGCCGACGCCACAACCTTCCGTATATTAATACTCTCCTTATCAGCACAACAAAAACTGCGAAAGAGTGACATTGTGTGAGAGTACGGACTTCTTTTAGAATTTAGAATCCCCAAATTCCCAAAACACCCTTTCTTAACTTTGAATATTACCTATCAGCGATCCCTAGACCCGAGTGCACCTGCTCGCACCTGATTTTCGGTGGGGAAACTTCCGCGTTGGCATGTTGGGATATTCCGTGAGAAAACCAAAATTCTTATTTCTTAACATTATCAAATAAGAGAATTTGTAATAGATGATCACGAAAGTGTCAATATTATCCATAGTTTGCCATTTCAAGAGGAGACTATTTAAGTTCAAGGGTTCGAATCTCTTGGACATTGAACTTTGGTTTGGTTCTTTATCCTTGGTGGAAGTTCACTTGTTCGTTAAAACCTATATATCCAATATTTAATCTAAATAAAGCTGCTCTTGAGTTTAATTTGACGTAACAGTTGGGAATTTCGTTTTGAAACAGGCCAAAGTGCCATTTCTTGCAGATGCCTGCATTTGTCTAGAACTGATCAATGTTAGGATACTTTTGACCAATCTTTCATATTTGGAAATAGTGAGTCATCGAAACGATTCTTGGGTCTCCCGAATTGTCCAATCAATGACTTTGTGTGGAATGTATTAGGTAAGCCATATTTTTAGCGTTTTCCAATTGTCGTAAAGCTAAAAAATACTTGATAGTTTTTTTTTTTAAAAAAAGGATATTTGATAGTCGAAAATTTAGTTTTTTTCCTGTTAAAGATCGAAAATCTATTTTCTCGTTGAATAATACTGATATTCGAAGTTAAAAATGAGAGAAAGTAAGGAGTTTTTAATTTATTTAAAAGGACTAAAGTAAGAAGTTTTGATTCTTCGAAACGGATATACATATACGTAGCCTATAGTCAAGCAACTTACCAAAGTATTTGACTCCTGGATACAAAGAAGAATTTAAGATTGTTACGCTATATTATTATATAACGTCTACGTACATGTTAATGTGTTAGGCATCGGTTTTAAACTATATCCAATTTTAAACTTGTATATCCATTAGAATTTTTGGCTTTTCCTTTCATTCCATGCTCTACTAAAATACTAATTTGACGATTGGCTTTTAAATTTCTTGTTACAGTATTTCTTTATTCGTTTACGTGTGTAACGAATTTGACAAGTATGTTTTAGTCATATAATACCGACCGTTAAAGTATCTCATACATATAATTGTTTGTTGGATATTAAATTTTTACTAAAACATCTACATAGTACTTGTGTGATTTAATTTTACTTAAAAAATTATCTTGCAACTTATTAATAAACGATAGTTTATGTTATCACGAATCAATTATATGCTACACAGGTTTTTTATATGTCATTTGAGAAATCTCCTTTTGAAATGTACTGAGAAACCAATCTTACGTAGACGTTATCTCTATTTACACTCACTCAATTATTTCCTCTGTGATTTTTCTCTAAAATATTCATTAACAACATATCAGAACATTTCACAACAAAACACTTGTTAACAAACAAAAATGAAAATTTAACGAAAAGGCAATCTAGTAGAAAAACAAAAGAAACATGTTTAAAATATATATATGTTCGCTATTGATTAGATACGCCTTCCATCTAATTCTAACGTTAAATATTGAATTATTTGAAACATTTAATATTCTTATCTGACCCTTTAACAAAAGAAAAAAAAAATTATTATCTAGAAAACTTTATATAAAATCGAATTTCAACAAATATACTGTTATGATATCCAAATGATATCCATCTTCACAATTCGCTTTTCTTCACTTCATCTAGACATTAACAATATGAAAGCATATATGACTTACATTCTAATTAATAATCATCTATTTTACAGATCATGGTGAGGCTTATATTTAAAAAAATTAAAAAAAAAAAGAAAAGGCTTACATAAAGTTTCACGTTGATTGTGTTTAAAATTAATAAGAAAGAAACTGAAGTATCCTAACAAATGCGTTCACACCCAACAAAATGTTGAAATTAACTCATTTGATTTACATGGATAATGAACAAACCAAATTAATCCCGCAAAATAAAGAAAAAGATATATCGCTTCAAAATAAACACCGTGAAGGCACCAAACTAGTTCAACAGCAACAGTCCCGTACACGTGTCAACATATAAAGCGTGGAGTCCAGCTGTCTGGTCCCCTTATTATACACACACACCTCTCGACGTCATATCGCCGAGCATCTCAAAATACCGCGAGATATTTCCAATGAACGCCGTTTTTGAGAGATGGTATCGTTCTTGTTTAGCTTATGGTATTAAAAAGGCTAAAGTTGGTTGCCGGTGATTTGTGGGACAGCTCGTACGAGATTACTGCGGATTAACAGGATATTGCCGGTTTAGTAGAGCTGGTCAACCGGTAAACCCCGTTATAAAATCCGTGCCCCTCATCTCATGCTCTGTTGTTATGGATGGAGACTTATATTTATTGGCTCTGATTGGTAACTTGTGGAATGGTGGAATTGTGTTTTTAAACACAATTTTGCAGATTTTTTTGTCAATCAACAAAAATTCGCGTAATGAAAAAATACACACAAAAATGCAGACTGCATTTTTACTTAACAAAAATACAAAAGAAAAGTCATTCCGCAGAAAAGCGACTTATAAGTCACTTAATCTATTTTGCAATATTTTTTCCGCAGTTTCGCAATTCCACAAAGTTACCAATCAAAGCCATTATTTAATATAAGTGTCTTGTTTTATTTTATTTTATCTCATTTTTATATATTAGAGTCTGTCTAGTCTGATTGAGATAGTTAGGATTTAATTACTTGTAATTTTGTATATCTCATATTTGTCTTGTGCATTATTATTATTTTCGGCTAATGTATTGTGCATGAATTATATGAGTGATTTGAGTATTTTATACTCCGTATGTGATTTTTCTTTACACTGGTTATTGCATCAAGACATCAACCACTATTTAGAACAAAAATACTTAAAATTTATGGTTATATATGTTGGCTATTTCAAACCATGACTTACAGACAAGCAACATTTTGAAAATTTTAATCAAGCATCAAACCACTTTTAATTTAACTAATCTTCATTCGCATTATAGTATTATAATCTAATCACTTATAAAGTGATTTTTTGAACAACAATACAAACGTACTGGTGCGGTGGTGGTTCATTTACCTTTACAATTATAAATCTTCATAACAGTTATAGTCATATGGAATTTTCTAATAAAGTGTAGAAAATATTATTATTCTTCTACCAAAAAAAAAGGAAAAAGAAATTCAGACTGCAACAAAGTTTATGAATTGGAGAGTACTAAACGACTAATTATAGAGAGAGAGATGTCTTTAGTCAAATCCAGTAGAGTAGTAGTGCAGTACTACGGGCTTTGACTATTACGGAAAAAAAGTAAGAGAGTCACATTCCTCTTTTTGTTATGATACAAAATTAAATAATTAGTGCAATGTTTGTTGTTGTCAACAATTAGTGCAATTAAAAGCACGAATAGTAAGTTTTCCTCTTAATTCCCTGTATGAACTGGATAGGAAATGACGATCACACCCTTCATCTTCCTCAATGTCCCATGCCTACTTTCACCTTCCCGTTCTTTCTCCTCTATATATATCAACCCTTCTCTATCCTTCTTCCTCACACACTTTAAGCTACCAAAACCATTAAGCTTATCTACTTCTTATCTATTTCAAACCTTTTTCACCTTCTTTTACCTGAAACCAAACCATGCCTGAGGCACCAAAGAATGAATCTTTAGAAATTTTCGATCTGACGCTCGACGAGAAGAACAAGAGGAAGCTTCAGTTAATCGAGGAACTAACCTCGAACGCCGACCAAGTCCAGAGACGTGTTTTGGAGGAGATCTTAACCCGCAATGCTGACGTGGAGTATCTCAGACGACATGACCTCGACGGTCGCACAGACCGAGAGACCTTCAAAAACGTGATGCCGGTTATCACATACGAGGATATTCAGCCTGAGATCAACAGGATCGCTAATGGTGATAAATCCCATATCCTCTCTATAAAGCCCATCTCAGAGTTCCTCACAAGGTTCGTCATTAACCTTCTCTCTTCTTCGTCTTGATGCTCTGTTTTTGTTCTTGGTTTTTTGCTGGATGCTCTGTTTTCCTCTCACCTGATTCTTTTCAAGTTAGACTCAGTTTTAGATTAACGTTGGAAGATATATAAGTCGTTTTTTTGGCGATGTGTACTCTAAAAAAAGTTTTTTTTTCCTTCGGGGACTTGAGTGTTTTCTTCTTCTTTCAAAATCGTTGCTTACAAAATCAAAAAGATCAAAACTTTTTCATAAAATTTCTCAAAAGTTAGAGCCTAACAAGGTTTTAATGTGTTCTTTTGACAGCTCTGGAACATCTGGTGGGGAGAGGAAGCTAATGCCTACAATCGAAGAGGAACTGGACAGAAGATCGCTTCTCTACAGTCTCTTGATGCCGGTGATGAGCCAGTTTGTTCCTGGCCTCGACAAAGGCAAAGGAATGTATTTCTTGTTCATCAAGTCCGAATCCAAGACACCAGGAGGCCTCCCTGCTCGTCCTGTCTTAACCAGCTACTACAAATCTTCCCATTTCAAAGAGAGACCCTTTGACCCTTACACCAATTACACAAGCCCCAACGAGACCATACTTTGCCCTGACTCTTACCAAAGCATGTACTCTCAGATGCTCTGTGGCTTATGCCAACACCAGGAGGTTCTTCGAGTCGGCGCTGTCTTCGCCTCTGGATTCATCAGAGCCATCAAGTTTCTTGAGAAACACTGGACCGAGCTGGTCTGTGACATCAGAACCGGTGTTCTAAGTTCCTTGATAACCGATCCTTCAGTGCGAGAGGCGGTCGCCAAGATCCTTAAACCGAACCCAAAGCTCGCAGATTTCGTGGAATCCGAGTGCAAAAAGAAGTCTTGGCAAGGGATTATCACTAGGCTGTGGCCTAATACAAAGTATGTGGATGTGATTGTGACCGGAACAATGTCTCAATACATTCCAACTTTGGATTACTATAGCAATGGCTTGCCTCTTGTTTGCACAATGTATGCTTCTTCAGAGTGTTACTTTGGTGTGAATTTAAAGCCACTCTGCAAACCTAGCGAGGTCTCTTACACGCTCATACCAACCATGGCTTATTTCGAGTTCTTGCCTGTTCATAGAAACACAGGTGTTACTAACTCAATCAATCTACCTAAAGCACTCACTGAGAAAGAACAACAAGAGCTTGTTGATCTAGTTGATGTTAAGCTTGGTCAGGAGTACGAGCTCGTTGTCACCACTTATGCCGGTAAGAAAAACTAAAACGACAATCTTTGATTAACTTATAGTAAAAAATTAAAACTTTTAAGGTTCCAGTTCTTATCTTGACGCTTTGTGATTTTATTGCAGGGCTTTGTAGATACAGAGTTGGTGATTTGTTGAGAGTGACTGGATTCAAGAACAAGGCGCCTCAATTCAGTTTCATATGTCGCAAGAATGTGGTCTTAAGCATAGATTCCGACAAGACCGACGAGGTTGAGCTACAGAACGCGGTGAAGAACGCAGTGACACACCTTGTCCCTTTCGACGCCTCGCTCTCTGAGTACACGAGCTATGCGGATACAAGTTCTATCCCGGGCCATTATGTCCTGTTCTGGGAGCTATGTTTGGACGGAAACACACCGATCCCTCCTTCAGTCTTTGAGGATTGCTGCTTAGCCGTAGAAGAGTCACTCAACACTGTTTATAGACAAGGAAGGGTTAGTGACAAGTCCATAGGCCCGCTCGAGATCAAGATTGTTGAGCCAAATACATTCGATAAGCTCATGGATTACGCGATCAGCTTGGGAGCATCCATTAATCAGTATAAGACGCCGAGATGCGTTAAATTTGCTCCGATTATCGAGTTATTGAACTCAAGAGTTGTTGATAGTTACTTCAGCCCCAAGTGTCCTAAATGGGTTCCGGGTCACAGACAGTGGGGAAGTAATTAGGATGGAAACAGGAACGCGAAGAGGCTCTCTTTGACATAGAAGTTTCGGGACTTGCAAATGATATCTTCTGTCTCTCTAATCTTTAATTTTAGTTTAATTTTTGCTTGTTTGTTTTTGTATTTTTTTAATATGCATAGCGCCTCTGCATTAGAAACCAGTTGTACAAAGGCACATCATGTTTCTCCAAGCAAGTCTCTGTTTCTCTCCATCACTTTCTCGAGCCTCTAAACTTTGCTATTTTTTAATGCCTAATAATTGTTTGGACCTTTATCCTTTATAAGCAACGTGATGAAATTGCAATTTGCTAAGATGATTTTGTTAAAAGAAAAAAACCAGTCTCTTATAACGTGACCACTACTTGCATTGTGTTTGCTTAACAAAGCAAAAGCAAAATCATGCATGAGTTGAAATAATATAAAGAGAGCGGACAAGAGATTAACATCTTCATAGTTTTACCGGAAAATAACTGATTATTGTCCGTTAAATATAATTTACATTTTGTTTGTCACTCACCAATTAAGACTACTTAAAATCTTAAAATACGTCATAAGTGATATTGTATATTAGAAAATAAATTAAAAATTCGACTGTTTTTTTTAGTTCTTTGAGGAAGATCAGAAGTAATGTACGTGACAGAATGACTCATCCACAAATAAAATAATTTCCCGTGATTTTCATATATTAATATTATCATCTTGAAAGTAGCAAAAAATATGAAATTAAAAAAAAAAAATTCAAGTCTAGATACAATTGTTCCCTGTGTGAGCATCAAAGATGACAACACTGGCCTGGAATTATTGTTACGTTGGCAGATTCCTTTTTAATGACATATAAACAACCCATTAGTTGACATGTTATTTTTATATAATCTTCTTCTCTAAGCTGCATATCCCATACTACTTTTTTTGTCGAGAAACATATCCCATACTACTTTCTCTATAAACCACTCTCAAAAATTTATTTGGAATTGATCTCACTTTCTCCGAAAAAGGGTAAATGACTATCCAAAACAATATTTTAATATTCGGAGTTAGTGGTATCCAAAGACCAAAACAATAGTTCTCTATAAACATCCTGTGGCCTGTGGGATCTGACTTCCCTTGTCGAGAGAAACATTCTTTAATCAAACTACGTAGGAAGTATTTGTTTTTTCTCCTTGTCGTAGATGTTTTAGTTTTAGAAATTTGGCGTAATTCAAAAACAAGCTATAACTATTAGCTTATATTTTGATCAAAAAGCTTACCTTTTAGTTTGTTTAGATCAAATCATACTATTATTTGTAATTAACAAACCATTATTCTAGCAGATATAAGATATTATCAAATTTACAATGCACCCAATATTAATTTTATTAATTAACTTTATAAAATAAAAATATTGGCTGAAGGAACTCATTTAGTCTGAATCTTAAAAAAAAAAAAAAAATCAAACTCATCTAGTTTAGATAGACACCAATGCTCCTGTATGGGGAAATTTTTTTTATCATAAATAAAGGAGAGCACTAGTACGCACATATTATCAAGAAAGCATATTATACTAATAAAGAACCTAAGAATAAGATATTTTTAACAAAAAAAAAAAAAGAGGGAGAAAGAAGAAGAAGAAGCTAAAATAATGTTCTGAGATAGTGTCTCTTTTATCATATAGCGACATTTACAAGAAAAAAGGAAATGTGTCTGACTACGTTGTACATATAGCGACCCAAAACCCAGTAATATTGAACTACACAACAAGTGCAATGTATTGTCAACATATCCAATATATTTACCTATGTAGTCAATATATACCGTTAATGTTCGCAATAATGATAAACTGTACTTGAGTACTACTGAGCCACTGACTTTAAAGATAAGGTTGTCTTGTCTCATGTCACAACCCATTCTTTTAGTGTGATAAATAATTTGAAACAAAGATGGTTTGCAGATTTAACTGTACTTTGTTGATCTTTTCCTTCCACTTTCACTAATCCGAGGGTTTTTCATTCCACTTTCACTAATCCGAGAAGATTTTAACTTTTAAATTTTTGTTCTTTTCTTTTTTCTTTTAAATTTTTGTTCTTTTATATTACGAAGTATGAAGATGAGAGCTAAAAATTGTAAAGTTGCTTTATCTAACATAATCTTTATATATTATATATGACTATATGAGACACGTATATTGAACAACAAATAACAAACAAAAGTGTATAGATATTATTAAAATAAATATACCGAACTTGTGAAATACTGATTGACTTGTTAATCAAAATGTATAATTTATTATTGGGACACAGTAAAAATGTATAGTATTTACTTGGGACATGGAAAAGCCAAGAACTGATTCGAGGATAATAAAACTGTAGAGAAGTTCAGGCGCGGGACCTAAAACAGAAACAGACAAAACCAACAAACCCTCACAGAACCGACCGGTTCACTGCTACTGTCTGTGGGGACTCAAATACAGAGTCAGGTGTACCGTTAATTCAGTAACAAGTTCAACCCTCTAAGATCGCAACAAGTGTCCACAAGCTTCCGTCAACTGGGACCGATGAATAGTGGAGGAACACACGGCTGTTCACGTGATAATGTCTATTTTTTTTTGTCGTCCTTATTATTAATAGAAAAGTTAACGTACACAGTTCAAAAATATTACAAGATTTAAAACTTTAGTCCTAACATCCTTATCAAACATATCAGCAACAGAGTTTACAGTGCATGGAATCAGAAGGAAATTTATTACACTTTTTCCGTGAACAAGTTTATTAAAATTTTGCAAATAAGTAAATAATATGGAATGACTCCTTCTTTGTTGACCATTAGCCATTGAAAATGTTGCAATTGATTGGAACAGATTCGAGACATTTCCACAAAATATGATGTTCTTGTATCCTAGCCTCAAAGTATGAATCATTCCATCTTCAAAGCTTCAGCTTCTGTTTTCAATGGTGTAGGGGTAGGTATAATTGCTGTTTGTCCTCTAATAACTATTTGGCCATTCTTCTTATATAAAACCCAACCTACGCTTGCACACTGATTTGGAGAGATCCATGAACCATCCGTTAGACAACAGTAGTCAGTGGTCTTAATAAGCACGTCTTGAAATGTTTTCACTTGGTTCACAGTCCGTTCCGAAGCGTTAGAATTAACATGAATCAACTGAGATTGAGACTGATTAAGTTGGACAGCCTCATTCCAAACTTGATAATCAAGTAGAGTCTTATTGATAATATCTGGAATTGATCATGTCTTATTATTGAAAATAAGATCATTTCTCGCTTTCCAGATTCTTCAACGGAAAGGGAATAAACTAACGTCCTCTCTATAGTTATCATTTAGAATAAACTAACGTCCTTTCTATAGTTATCATTTAGACTCTGCATTGATTCTAGATTTTGAACGAAGGAGTTATTAAGAAGAGAATCACCTGATGGAGTTGGTAATGGAGCCTGTTCCCAACGTGATAATGTCTTTTTAACATTGCTTATCCTGTATAGTCCTCCAATTGTTTCTTTTCAGGTAAAGATCGTTTTTTTACAAATGAAATTAAGGTTTAAGTATATTAATCAAATTTAAATTTCAGCTATACGTGATGTTTCAATATTAATCAATTATGTATATATAAATAGATAGTTGGATGTAAACGACGAAGATTAGTTAGTTACTTGGCGGATATACATCGTCTAATATTTTTTTTTTTGTGCAACACATATTATAAAATATACACATTTACATTTTACACTTATCAAGCAAAGCTTATCCTGTAGTTGTGCATATGCATGATGTACTATTTGTATGCAAAATGCCCCATACCTATGAGGTGGATCGGAGGCAATGAACCCACCATATAAACACATTTCCGTAATTATAATAATCGAATGCTTTTATTTATAACTTATGAGAAACACAAAAAAACAAATTTAATTAGCAATGACGACCAAAGATAGTTTGACTTGAGAGAGCATATTGGAATATATATATATATACACTTGTTATAATATGAGAAAATGATAATTTAAACGCTTTGATATATTCGACATAGTTGCTAAGCTAATTGACTCCTTTTAAAAATATTATACTTGTTTGTTGGTCGGAAAAGATAATAATACGTTTTTTTATTTACATCAGATAATAATATGTTTTATGATTGAGATAATATAAATTTTGAGATGGCGCAGACAAGAAGTCGGTGTAGGATTTGGGAGGTCACCCCATTTGAATTGGAGTTCAAAATTGGACTTATTGCACACTCAGAGACACGGCCACGTGCGACAAAGAGTACGTTGACTTTTGACCGGGTCCCTTAAAATACACCGCACGTGTGGTTGACACAGCTTTGGTCTTCTTTCGGGCTTACACAGTGGGCCGTAGAGACCAGAGATCTTGGTCCATTTTTACTGTTGTAGTAAAACGACAGTGTCTGACTAGTTCTTCAATTCCATTGTATCTTCAACTTTGAATCATTTGTAGAAGAAAAAAATGACGTTTTGACTCCACGTCTCCACCCCCCTAAATTATTATTCTTTGGATTTATCAATCAACCGAGTCAAGAAATTTCTTTGGTACAATCTCTAACATTAAATACAATATATATATAATGTTTTGTAGTCTTTAGATAAGTTCAGTCGTAGCGTAGTGTATCATTTATGGACCTCCAAAAAATAAAAATTTGACTATAATATGGCGTTTTTGCGCCTCTTTGAGACAACAAAAACCGTATTTAAGTTTAAGATTGATAATGGAACAGTGTTAATGTTTTTTTGTTGCTATATTGAGACGATGACATAAACATTATAATATCATTTTAATTAGGATAAGAAAACAACACCTAAACAATGCTCATCATGGGTTGTTTGAATATTGGGACATTCGAATATACACGCAGACACGCATAATGCACTATGAAATATTTTTATGTCTCAGGCCCATTGTTTTCTAAAAACCATCATAAATATCTTATTTTTTGTCCTAATCTTTCCGAACCAATCTGTTAGTCCACGACCAACCACATGAGATTTGTTTACATATTTTTAATATGCCAACTTACATGAACTATGATGATAAAAAAAGAAGTTACGTTAACCAGTGGAATGGTAGTAATTACTAATTGCTATGCTTTTGTGATACTATTATTTAACTACTCAATTCTTTCTATTATGTGACCCACATGGAATTTCCTTGAATCAATAGTTCGATTGCTTTAGGATACCATCATTTCGACTTTTCGTTTTGTCCTAACAATTGATATGTCAATTTAAGATTCACAGGACTTATTTCAGTATATTTATCTTGTTAGGTCGAAGTCAGAAACCATATTTGAGCATATGTGTATTTATTTGTTACTGTAATATGTGTCTGTTTTTTGTGTTTAATTAATTTTGTCAGTCCTTTCAAACCATGCATGATTGCCACCCACTACTTTTTAAGTATGCTGGTTGAAAACTTTAGGGTTTGAAACCTAATTTACAACATTTTTATTTTGAATATATAGACTATAGAGCATCTTATCGATTAAAAACGGCTAATTAGAAACTCTCAAGAATAAATGAAACCATAACCGAAGACAAAAAGAAGATCTCTCTTTTTTCATAACAGAAAGTCTCTTTGACATTAAAAATATTTACTAGATAAAAGCATCATCATCAAAAGGAATAATACTTAATTTCCGGGTCTTGCACATGCAACAACTTATACCCAACATAGTGTTGTCACTCTTTCATACAGCAATGGAATTATTATGTGAGATTTAGTATTATTAAATTCAGGGTTAGTTTATTTTGGATTTATTTATTCCCTTTTTATTTGGCATTACTTTCATGGATTATTTGGATATGTTATAATATTTGACCAAATTAGTAAGAGACCAATTAGTAACCCCTCTTTAAGTTTCAATTATTTTGTTTTATATGTCTTGATTTATTAGACCAAATGATATCATCTAAGTCGTACTTCAAATCGAATAAACCAATTTGATCCCCCAGGTTCGACTATTTTAAGTTATAAGACAAGTTTTGTCCCCTTGCTTTCTCCCATCTCATATCTATATATATATACATATGACTAATCCAGAAGAAGTTATTTTAATATTTACGATCAGTTGTTTTAATTTAGACCATTTATAGTATATAGATTAGTTACTTTTTTGTTAGATATTCTGATTTATCTTAGTTATATAAAATCTGAAACCTTACGTAAGCAAAACGCCAAAACCAAATATATCACATTTTTCCGAACAACTAAGAGTTAAGTTTAGTAGATATATACTTTCGTCAAGTATTAACAAGATAACCTTGGAACAAATCTGAATTTTTTTTAAATGTCTTTGCTTCATCAAAGAAGTCAATAGACATTGAAGTCGTAACTTGTATCCAAGAGATCCCATAATCGAATCAGATGTTGCTGTTATATATTAGAAGCAGGTCCGATTTAATCTAGTTTTGGATCTTTCTACTATGCTATGGATTTATTGGGGTCGTCTTTTTTCTTTAAACTATTGGGCCTTTAAAGAGTATAGTAAAATTTTGCTTTTAATTAATAAAATGTTAAAAACCAATAAGAACAATAATTTGGAAGCGTAGGATTCACAGAAATATATACATATTTAATGAGATTTATCGTATTATTATAAAAAAAAATTTTCCTTGGAATTTCAAATTAATTTAAAAAATATTTAGTTGATTTCAATTTTGGATAATTAAAAAAATGACGCAGAACAGAATTTGATTAAATTTACAACAATTTATTTCATGATTTCTCGTTACTATATATTTTTTGTGTTCAGAATTATTTAATGTTTTAAAAGTTTTTTTTGTTCAAAATTATTTGATGTTTTCACTTTTTAATGTAAAATTTAATAAATTTTTATTGTTTTGACCTTTTATATTCTGCAGATTGTTTTTTATTGGTTGAATGATATTTAAATGAATTATAAATAATATTTTTAGTATAGAAAAAAATAAAAATTAAATGTATCCTTAATCTGTGTGCAAAAATCTTAAACATCAAATAATTCTGACTAGAGGAAGTATATAAAAAGGATAAAAACCACTTTTCACCTCTGATTTTTCTATCACATAATCTGATCAAATTAGAAACATTTCGTGAAAAAAAATCCATTAATTATACAGTGTACATAAAAAATATACAGAGGAACTAAACCAATGGTTTTATTTTTATTGCCGTGATCCGAAGTAACTCATTTCAGTTTTAGATCATGTCCAAAACGAGAAAATCGCAAAATGCCAAAGTGTAAAAACTTGCTAACAAAGAATCAAGAATATAATAGAATTCATCCTTTGAGAGAACTCTAAGCAGCAGAAGGTCCCTTGAGCTTCTTACTTATGACAGCGATGTACTTCCCTTGATGGAATGCTTGCTCCAACTCCAACTCCGTTGGCTGTCTCGACCCGTCTCCGGCGAATGTTCCCGCCCCATACGGGCTTCCACCTTTCACCTTCTCCATCTCAAACATACCAGCTCCAAATGTGTACCCGATCGGGACAAATATCATCCCGTGATGAACCAGCTGAGTAATGGCAGTCAATCTACACAGAAAACCCGTTTTTTTTTTTAAGCAAGTCTGTCTCTTTGATGAGTGTTGTTTGGATTATGAAAAGTAACTTACGCGGTGGTTTCTTGACCACCACCTTGAGACCCTGTGCTGTAGAAGATTCCTGCTGGTTTACCGGCGAGTTGCTGAGTCCTCCAAAGTCCGCCTGTTGCATCCAAGAATGCCTTGAACTGAGCAGCCATCATACCAAACCTTGTTGGGAAGCCAAAGACAAACCCATCAGCCTCAGCGAGCTCGTTTGGGGTGATAATAGGAGCATCACTTTTTGGTGGTGCACTCATTTTAGAGAGCACATCTTCTTGGAGCGTCTCGGGTACCTGTCAAGAACAAACGCCAGTTTGATGCTTCAGTGTTCCCAATGATTCTCTACAGGTATATATATATATATATTCAAATATTACTTATGATGAGAAAATAGATACAGAATCAAGGAACTTAGCCTTTTGGGAGCAAACTAGAGACACTAAAAGCAGAGCTAATGAAAAAATATGCCGCTGGGATGATAACAAGTAGTCATGTTAGCATGTGTAGTTGTTCTACATCGAAAGTTGAAAGATTTACAAATGAATGCTGGCAGAGACAAAGGAGAAAACGAGAATGTTGGCAGCTACAAATGTATAAGTAAATCAAAATTCAGACTGTCTTCTTCTTTCTTTCAGCGAATAAAGTGTCAAGCAAACTTAAGTTTTTGATGATAAAAACTCAGTGAAGCACACTTTGTTCAAAAAGCAGAGAAGACATTAGGACATGCCAAAGAGATAATACAAGTTAGAATTAATATGTAGCTCGTGGATTCCCAAAAACAGGCATATCGAAGTAAGTAGCCATCATCAGTCAATAGTGTTAAATCACTCAAAAAATATCAAATAGCCTAAGAATGCTAGCAGCTAAAAGATATTACAGGAAATTAAAATCAAGAAATGCATCCCCCCTTTCTTTCAGATACCAGATAACTAGTAGTTTCTAGCCTCAACTCCTCTACATTTACGAAGATTTCTATTTAGTTCTTGCCCATGAAGCTGTCTACTGTAACCTAGAATCTAAGATTTTGGTCACGAAAAGAATGAAGGGAGCTCATAAAGCAGGAAAACGCACTGACCTGCCACAGTTTGGCTTCAACTCCTTCAACAGAAGCAGCTCCTTTCCTTATCTCTTGTGCTAATTTTTCCACATGTCCGTACATGGAGTAGTACCTGTTACACTGACCAGATTGTCAACGACCACTAAGCTGCATCAATCCACATCATAGATAGCAGAGTTTCAAAAGTAAGGCAATGCAACACCAGATCATCGATCGATTCTAATTGCAACTTAACATTTAAACCCGCAACAATGAAAGCTGTCAAATTACAGTCGCGAAGGCAAAGACAAGTCAACAGCTCGTCGGAGAATATTCACAATGAAAAAATCATACCATTTACGTTTGGTAGAACAGCCATTAATCAAAACGAGTCACTTGGAAGAAAAAAAGAAAAAAGCCGAGAACTTTGACCGATCGATTATTGATGATCGCACATTTGATACGCAAAAGAGAAAAAAAAATGGTCTTTACATACACGATATAAACTTTGGTCGCCATTGAAGAAATGCCCTCCTCCTTCTCGAGAATCTCTCTATCTCTGAAAGCTTTTCTGATTTTCTTGTTTCCGAAAATCGAGCTCCAAAGTACAACAAAGTCTTAAACTTTATGGTCTCTGGATCGTTTTCTCTCTTTGGAGAATTTCAAGGCAGCCCCTTAAAATTGATCAAATTATGTTTCAATCCCTTTATTTTAATTGTTATTCCAGGAAACTCTTTAATTGTGAAATTTACTTGACTACTCCGCTCATATGTATAATTTTTGTAAATTGGTATAGACCATAAAGTTTTGTGATTCGTATATAATGTTTTGTGAGAATTTTGGATGCACATTGCACAAGACTCTTTTGAAAATTTTCAGTTATAATATACGTATAATTCCATGAATTTTATGAATAGTAAACTCAATAAAAATGTGAAAAAATGTAACAAATGAATCAGTCGAACTAAAATCAAAGAAACAGAGAAACCCACGAAATCATCCGGAGAATTCCTATCTCTCCGGTGTCAATGTCGGCGCGTGCAATCGCCGAACTCCTCCTCGATCGCCTCCGAGACGAGACACCGCGACGCCTCCATCAAGTCGGGGCTAAGCCTAAACATCAGCACGCAAAACTCCATCTGATTCAACGCGCCGTCGCAGTCGAAATCGCCTTCGTTAATCATACACCGGACGTCTTCTTCCGTCAAATCTCCGAGACCCAGAACCGCCGCCGCGTTCCGACGGAGGCTCTCGAAAGTAATGACACCTTTCTCTCGATCCATCAGCAGCTCGAACCCGTTGCAGAGCTCTCCGATCAGATCCTCGCCGCCTAGCTTCCCGGCCATCGCCGGAAGGAAATCGTGGAAATTGGGTTCTGGGTTTTGTTGGGTCGGTCTGGCTGGTGAATTTGGAGACGCCATTAGGGCGAATTACAGTTGTTGAAATTCGAAGTTTATTGACGAGAGGATTTAGAAAAGTCTTGGTTTTTTTTTGTTGTTGCTTTGAGGTATGATAGAGAGTGAATATATAAAGGAGGAGATTTTGGGATTTCCGAGAAGGAACAGAGCCATGGAGGCCAACTAGATGATAATGGAGAAGGAAGGTCAGGTCCGTGTCCGGGAAATTGCGAGAATAATCCCCAAATTGTTTGTTGTCAGGTTTCTTCTCGGAAGCTTGTTCAGGGGTAAAATCGTCAATTTCACGAAGGTGTCGTCTCTATTTTCCCGGACACGGAAAGTTGCGTGTGTGTGAAAAGGAGATGAACGGAGGGTAAAATCGTCCGCTGCTTTATGTAGAAATTGAACGAGTAAAGTAAAGGAGGAATTGTTTGTTAAATAATTGAAGCATGACATATTGACATTGGTTATTTTTCCTTTCCTTATAAGGAGACCAAGAAGATTTGCAAATACAAAGTATTGGTTGGTCAAAAAGAGCCATTAGTCTCCCAAGAAAACTTCGCAGAGAAAACAAAGGATAATGACTATATTGATTCTACTATTTCAAAAAAAATAACTTGAACAAGAGACACATCATAAACTCTCTCAAGAACTTTTCATGCTTGTCGGCTTCTCTAAACTTCACTTTTTAATCCAGAGGACCTCACGCTTAGGAAGCAATCCTGACGTATTCAATCTGTGACTAAACATATTGTTAGTTGGTCTGCCCGTTCTCTATTGTATGTCTCTATTTTAATTAATAACTAAAAAGCATAACCAAATCTTGCTTATCCGATAGGCGATAGTCATTGTCATTATTTCATGATTATCATGTATATTTAATTTAACCGAGATCTCAGTGCAATAATGCTTAAAAAGAATGACTCAGGTTCAAAGAACGAACATTGAATCATGATGCATGAGCATGGCTAATGATATCTTTGGTCTTGCCTCGCTTCGCTTATTGGCTTGTCTTTCTTACTGCCATTCTGCTCTTTTAAAACCTCTCATAAATAATATTTGTTAAGTATATCCCACAAACTCCACAAAACTAACTTTTGTATAGGCTCATCGTATGTGACCCCCAAAAATAACTATCATAAAATTGATAATATTCTTGAGTTATTTATATAGTTGAAATTGTATATTTGTATTTATATATCATCTGATATTTGATCGATTTCTACGTACATCGGGCCTTTATCGATTTCTACTCAATTCATCTTGCATCTCGATTTTTATTTTCTTAGTAGGTTACATGAAGCTCACCAATAGCTTCACCGTGTGCCGGCCCACAAACTGAATCAAATCATCAACACCGATCGTGCAGGACTTCGGGTTGGGTCGAGAAAACCCATTACAAATTCACAACATATTGAATACTCAATGAACTTTAACCCATTTAACCATTTTTTTTTTGTCGTATCTTTTTTTTCCAAAGAAGCAAAATAATAAGGCTCCAAATGAAAAATAAAATTGCTGTTAGAAAATGGATAATCATCTATTACCGACATATAACTCTACCGACACACATCTCTATTATTTTATTTATGTATCTCCAACTATAAATGTGTACTTAGCCTTTGCAAAACCATATATTAAAAAGGTAGAAAATTCTCAGTCTCCACTCTAATTTTCTCTTCACTCGTAATTTTTTAAACATCACTCAACATATAGATTATATATTAAATAAAGCATTTTGATGGCAATGAGAACATAATCCTTGTGACTAAAACAACAGAGAGCAGATTTCCTGCTGTTCGCTTGTCTGAAATTCCGACGGCTATATACTATACAGTTTATAACATTTGCATCTTCACATGAATTATTCCATCCTTTATCCTATATAGTAAGTATATTATAAACACACAAATAATTCTTGGGCACGATGTGGTTGACATTAGGAGCAAATAATAAACAACACGATATTGCACAGCTACTCATTGCAATGCTCTTCCATGTTTCTCGTTTACAAATAATAAACAACTATTCCATCGAACCAACCTTAACCAAGTTCCTTTCTAGTTCCAATATTTAAATAAAAAAAATAACAGATTAGCATCATTTTTTTATATAGCAACGTCGTTTCCAACTCTCTCTCTCTCTCTCTCTGGTTTCACAGAAGCCACCATGGAAGCCATTAATGTGCTTCCTCTGCTTCTCATCTCTCTGCTTTTGACTTTTCTTGTCGTACAAGCAACCAATATTATTACATCAAACCAGACTCTAAAAGACGGAGACACCATTGTGTCAACAGGTGGGAGCTTTGAGCTCGGTTTTTTCTCTCCAGGAGGGTCAAGAAATCGTTATCTCGGAATTTGGTACAAACAAGTCTCTCTCCAGACCGTTGTTTGGGTCGCAAACAGAGATTCGCCTCTCTACGATCTCTCAGGAGCCCTAAAAATCTCTGGAAATGGGAGCTTATGTCTCTTCAATGGCAGAAACTCCATCATATGGTCATCATTTTCTTTGAAGAAAATCAGCGTAAGAAACCCGATCGTTCAGATTCTTGATACAGGTAATTTAGTTGTGAGAAACTCAGGGAATGAACAAGATTATATATGGCAGAGTTTAGATTACCCCGGAGATACGTTTCTTCCAGGAATGAAATACGGTATCGATTTTGTAACCGGAATCAACCGGTTCTTGACATCTTGGAGATCTCCAGACGATCCATCAACTGGTAACTACACGAACAAAATGGATCCAAACGGTGTACCGCAATTTTTCTTGACGAAAAATTCGGTTGATGTCTTCAGGGCTGGTCCATGGAACGGTCTAAGATTCACCGGTATGCCTCACCTAAAACCTAACCCTATCTATCGATTCGAGTTTGTGTTCACTGAGGAAGAAGCGTACTACACTTACAAGCTTGAAAACCCTTCAGTGATCACAAGAATGCAGCTGAATCCAAATGGAGCTTTGCAACGTTACACTTGGGTCGATAGCCTTCAAAGTTGGAACTTCTATTTATCGGCTCAAATGGATAGTTGTGATCTCTACACGTTGTGTGGCTCTTACGGAAGCTGCAACATCAATGAATCTCCGGCCTGTAGGTGTTTAAAAGGGTTTGTTCCTAAATTCCCAGAGGCTTATTTTGCAGGAGACTGGTCAGAAGGGTGTGTTAGAAGAGTGAAATTGAATTGTGGTAAAGGCAAAGAAGACTTTTTGAAGATTTCTAAATTGAAGTTACCTGATACAAGAGCATCGTGGTACGATAAGAGCATGGATTTGAATGAATGCAAGAGGGTATGCTTGAGAAACTGTTCTTGCTCAGCTTATTCGCATTTTGATATCAGAGATGGAGGAAGAGGATGTATTCTTTGGTTTGGAGATTTGATTGATATAAGAGAATATAATGCAAATGGACAAGATCTGTATGTGAGGCTTGCTTCCTCAGAAATAGGTATGTTTTGTGAAACAAGAAACATTGATTTATTGAGATAAATCTTGTTAACTTTTGTTTTATTTTTCTGGTTCGATTACAGAAAAGTATAATCTTCATGACGTGAAGTGGAAGATTAGGATGATGCTGATTGTAGTATTTTCTACAGCACTGTTTCTTATTTTCCTCTACATAGGTTTGACTGTGTTTATTATGATGAAAAAGAAACTTGCAACAAAAGGTAAATGATTGAAGCTCTCAGAAACGAAGTATCTTGTTTTTCTATTGTGCTTAATAGTTAATTAAAACCTTTAATATATTCAGAAATTGCGCAGCGCAATACAGACCGTGTTTCAAGCAGGAAACAAGAGGACGAAGATCTTGAATTACCGTTTCTTGATCTTGACGCGGTCTCAGAAGCTACGGATGGATTCTCTGATGGGAATAAACTTGGACAGGGTGGTTTTGGACCGGTCTATAAGGTAATAACCACAGCATCTGGTCCAACTGTCATATTCCAATGGTAAGACGTTTTGATTTATTTTTCCAGGGAACATTGACTTGTGGACAAGAAATTGCTGTAAAGAGGTTATCAAGAACGTCGAGACAAGGGATAGAAGAATTCAAGAACGAGATCAAGCTAATTGCAAAGCTGCAGCATCGTAATCTTGTGAAGATTCTAGGGTATTGTGTGGAGAAAGATGAAAGAATGCTTATCTACGAGTATCAAAGGAACACAAGCTTGGATTCTTTCATTTTCGACAAAGAACGGCGCAGAGAACTTGATTGGCCTAAAAGGATGGAAATAATCAAAGGGATTGCTCGTGGACTGATGTATCTCCATCAAGATTCAAGGCTTCGAATCATCCATCGCGATCTCAAAGCAAGCAATGTTTTGCTTGATTCTGATATGAACCCGAAAATCTCGGATTTTGGGTTGGCTAGAACTTTGGGAGGAGATGAAACTGAAGCAAACACAACCAGAGTTGTTGGAACTTAGTAAGATTATCAATCTTTCTTGACTTCAATCCAAAGCAAGCTAACAATTTTTTTTTAAAAAAACATTTTTCTCTATCGTTATGCAGTGGATATATGTCTCCAGAGTATCAAATCGACGGGTATTTCTCATTAAAATCCGATGTATTTAGCTTTGGCGTTTTAGTATTAGAGATAGTGTCAGGAAGAAGAAACCGCGGATTTTGCAATCAAGAACACAAGCTTAACCTTCTTGGACACGTAAGTACATTAGCAGCAGTAATGGAAATTAGATAAGTCTTGTAATCTTAGCTTTATAACATATAATCAATTCTTCAGGCTTGGAGGCTATACAGAGAAGATAAGGCATGTGAGCTAATCGATGAAGCTTTCAAGGAGTCATGCACGGATATTTCTGAAGTGTTAAGAGCGATACACATAGGTCTGTTATGTGTACAACAAGATCCCAAAGACAGACCAAACATGTCTGTAGTGGTTCTGATGCTGAGTAGTGAAACGTTGCTTCTTGATCCGAAGGAGCCTGGGTTTTACAACGAACGAAATCTCTTGTTTTCTGACACTGTATCGATTAATATTGAGATTCCTTCCAACAATTTTCAAACCATGAGTGTAATAGAGCCCAGATAAACCTTATAATCGATCTTTCTATATTCTATATTAATATGTAACATTGTATATGTTGATTATTTCTTCTTTGGTGACACATTACATTACCAACCATATATAGTTTGCACATAATCTATATTTTTTTACCGACCTTGCAACATTGTAATGGAAACTTCGTTTACCGAACGTAGGCTTAGAGATGAAGAAACATCTGGAACGTTCCGGTTGGTGAAAAAACCGGGCTGTTTCGGGTGTGGGAGAGAACCATCACTCCCAAACATCAAGACAACAGAAGCCATGTTTGGTCTGTCTTCTGGTTTCTGTTGTAC
Source organism: Eutrema salsugineum (assembly GCF_000478725.1). NCBI lineage: Eukaryota > Viridiplantae > Streptophyta > Magnoliopsida > Brassicales > Brassicaceae > Eutrema > Eutrema salsugineum. Next base: position 5,477,040 of record NW_006256909.1, on the reverse strand, counting down.
ACAAAGCAAAGCCACATGGATGCATCTTAGAATCTCTGAGACATTACATGTCTCTTTTAATAAATTTTCCTCAGGGACTTCTATTTCTCTGTCTTCAATCCACAGCTTCCAAACCTAATAAAGACCAGCAAAAAATTGAGACAACTATTACGGTCTTTTACAAAATAAGGAATCCCACATAGAATTTTTTATAAACCTAATTTACTATATATTCACTTAGAGCTAACTGATTTTGAGAGATGGAGATTCTATGAACTTCTTGTAGTATAAGAGTTCAAGTTTACCCTGTATAGGTAATGTTTCCAATCCAAAAATGAAGATTTGATTTAAGAAAAATGATCTAAAGGAGCATAAAGTGGATAACTTACGTGTCCAAGAAGGTTAAGATCATGATCTGCATGATGAAACCCGCGATTCGTCTTGCCAGTTATGATCTCAAGTACTAATACACCGAAGCTGAACACATCGGATTTCACCGAGAAATGTCCATCAATTGCATACTCCGGAGGCATATAACCACTGCAAGTAGTTAATGGCAAAGCAGAGCATTATAATTTCTATAATCAATACGCCAATTTATATATGGAGAGAGGGAGAGGGTGATTGAATGTCCTTACTAAGTACCCACGACTCTTTTTGTGCTTGATTCACTCTGATCTCCACCAAAAGATTTAGCTAATCCAAAATCAGAGATCTTAGGGTTCATATCAGCGTCTAGTAAAACATTTCCAGCCTTGAGATCTCTATGTATGATCCTCAGTCTCGAATCTTGATGAAGATAAAGAAGCCCTCGAGCAATTCCATTGATAATGTTCATTCTCTTCTCCCAATCCAGTTCTTTACTTCTCCTTTCATCTTTATTTACATAGTAATTTTAAAAGTTATGCAATATGATGAGATTACCATAAAAAGCTACAAAAAGATGATGAGATTATCTTAAAAAGCTACAACAAGATGATGAGACTGAGTTTTGAAAGTAATAAGAACATACCGAAGATAAAGAAGTCTAAGCTTTTGTTTGGCATATACTCATAGATTAACATACGTTCTTCACACTGAATGCAACATCCTAAAAGCCTCACGAGGTTACGATGTTGAAGTTTCGCTATTAGTTTCACTTCGTTCTTGAATTCTTCCACGCCTTGTCCTGAGCACGCAGATAGCGTCTTCACCGCGATCTCTTGTCCATCCTCCAACCTACCCTGCATTGCTTTGCAAAGAAACTGGTCACAACTTAACACTCTAATCAAGAATATAAAAGCAAACTGTGATGAATACAACCTTGTAAACTGGTCCAAACCCTCCTCGTCCTAGAAAGTTTACGTGTGAGAAATCATCAGTGGCTATGGAAATCATTTTAATGTCAAGAATAGGCAAGTCCAACTCCTCTTCCTCAATCCCTTTTCTCCAATTTTCTCCTGAAAAAATAACAACCACCAAAATTTCAATATAAAAATATTTGAGAGCAAGATCTCATAGTTACAAAATATAACTGATTATTCAAAAAACTCACCACGATATCTCTTCAAAATTCTCTTCCTGCAGCAGGCAAACACTGCAACCAAAACAACTGCGATGCTCATCACTGATCCAACGACCATTCCCACCTTTTCTCTTCCTTTAAACTCTTTTTTGGCAAAACCCATTCTTATATAAACATCTTGTCCAAAGCTTGAATACTCTCTCATATCAACTAAGTCACCAAACCAAAGCAAACAACCTTTCCCTCCTTCACGAATATCAGTATTCGCGTAAGCCGTGCAGGAGCAGTTACTTGAACACTTGATCCTACAATCCTCAAGTGTCATCTTATTTCTTGAATCATACCAAGACCATGAAGTATCTGGTAACTTCATACCTGGAAACCTCACAAATATATCTTTCTTTCCGCAATTTGTTGGAGTCTCATGGACACACCCGTCTGCTCCTCTCGAGATATTCCATTGTCGACCTGATTTTGGCTTGAATCCTTGTAAACATGAACAAGAAGCTGTGTTTTTGCTATTGATCCCACAAACTGCATAAGCTCCACATATGGAGTAGTAGTCACACTCATCTTCGGGTGCTGTGTTTGCTAAGATCCACTGGTGTTGCTTCGACTGGATAAACCTCTGGAGTTTCCCTGTGTTGTTTAAAACCAATCTTGAGACAAGTTGGCGTCGAGGAGTCCACGAGTAGTTTACTTCTTGCTCACTCGACGTGAATTTGTAGTCGAACAAGCTGTTCTCTCGTCCCATAGCTGGAGCTCCGGTGAAGGATAAGCCGTTCCAAGACCCTAACCGATAGGAATAGCTCGGATCTCCTTTCTTCTTCAAGATCAACTGTGGAAAACCTCGAGTATCTAGAGACAAAGTGAATTCACCTGTGGATGGATCTTTCATGGTTTTCCAAGACGTTAGAGACCATTCTTTTTGTGTCTTGAAATTCTTTCCAAGCTTCATACCAGCCAGAATTGTATTCATGGGATCATCAAAACTCTGCCACGACAAAACTTCATCTTCATCACTTAAGAGAAGATTCCCTGTACAATTGATCTTCAAGTAGGGATTTTTTGCGGTTTTAGAAGCTTTTGATGATGATGATGACCACAACGCTCTGTGCTCCCCGTCGAATAGCTTAAGATCGCCACGAGAACTCAAGTTCAAGAATCCAGAAGTGCCATAGAGAGGATTGTTTCGGTTGGCTACCCAAACGACTGCAAATGGTTGCTTGTACCACAAGCCAAGAAACCGATGTTGAGGCTGTTCTTCTTGGTCAAAACTGAAAAATCCTAATTGGAAGACATTATCTGAAGAACTAAGAGTGTCTCCATCCTTAAGAGATTCTCTTGGAGTGATGACACTATAATCCAAAGAAACAGAGAAAGATGATGATAACAAGAACAGAGATACCCAAAACAGAGAAGGAATCTTTTCCATTGACTGAAGCATTTCTCTTTTTTTAAAAAGTATTTTGATCGAAAGAGCAAATCCTTCTCTTTCTTCTTTACCCAAGAAAGTGAATCATGATAATGCATATCATAAATATAAAATATCACATACATAATTTTTTTGACCAATTTCGTAATCTACTTGGCATAAGCGACAAGTCAACAGAAATTCAATGCAGCTTGAAATTCTTGAATGTGGCTATTGATTGTTGAAATTCAATAATAAAAAAAAATTCTTGAATGTGGCTATTGATTGTTGAAATTCAATAATAAAAAAATTTCTTCAGTATGCCCAAAAAAAAAGTAACTAGGGATTTTTGTTTGATTACAGAGACAAAATATGATCCACCAAATAAATTTAGAGGGCCAATGTTAAAAATTTCTCAGATTACAAGAGTGTCTAAGCCTAGCAAGGACAAAAACTATAAATAAGATGTAGCCAATCTTCCTTGACTTAGTCCCATATAAGGGACCTATTGAGGGGTCAAAATTAGATATTTATTGATAGTTTGATATATACATTACAACGAATCATTCAACTAAAGTGTACCCTTGCATTATGTTTATTGATCGTTTTCAGTGATGATCATAGAATTTAGTGAGGAACTTGTGGGTAGATAGATGCTAATTAATGAATGTTTTTAGTATTTACATAATTACATTCGTAATCTATATTACAAAAAAATTATCAAAAATAAAATCATTGCATTGAGGTTGTATTTGTAATAATGAAAATTATTACATACAGTGACCCATTACATAATGCAAACTTTTTTTTCGTTTCATTAAAAAGAAAGAAAAACTCTAAAAAGGTGTCTTTTTAAAGAAAAAAAACCATTAAAAATCCTTTATAAATGAAAAATAAGCTACTACAAATATGCCAATCAACTTCGAGAACATATGGTAGCAAACCCGGAACTTGGGTCAGTAGTCACTAGTCAGTACTATTGCGAAATCATACAAAAGGAAAAAGTAAGCAATCTTTGCAATCGCATCTCTTCTTAAACTACTAAAAGAGTCTAAAACTAAATCAACAATTGAGTATATATATTCAACAAAAACTACTGTACAAGAAACTTATTTTCCAGATTCAACAAATTGTTTTGTCAAGTCAGTGGAAGAGGCAGTCGCTCGATCGCAATCAGAGATTCAGAGTAATTACAGGTGGCCTTGTGACATGGAAATGGCTCAGTCAACGCAAAGGCTGCTCAACTTAGAGAAGTGGTCGCGCTGCATCTAATTATGTCAGGGCCCAAACACGGCCGAAATACGGCCCGAAGAAGGCCCAAATCGAGATGGACTTCTATCGAACGAGAACTTCGTTTCTAGAACATTAGTTGAATTACCTATAGATTCGATGATGTTTGTTTATATCACTCTGAAATCTGGATAGCAAAAGAAAAAAGAAAATAGTTCACATACGTTGGATAGATTTGATAATAAAAAAGTTTTAAATAGTTACAAATCATTGTCCTTCAACAAAATAGAACGGTCTAAATACACAACATACTAATCCATTTTTGGCTACTAGCATTCAAAAACCTAACTCTTTCTATAATATACTCAATTCGAGAGATGTTTATAAATTCCTTTGGAGAAGCTTAGTTCTGCATTGTTATTGAGTCGTCGGATTTATCCATGACAATTATTCAACTAGGAAGCTGGAGGCAAAAAAAAGATTAATATGTTTGCAACAATAGTAGTTGAAGCCATGATCCAACTTTTCCTATTGATTTTCGGTGCCCTGTCTATTGTAACTTCCGACTATTTTTGGAGTGGAAACTTTTTTGGCAAGTAAGAAGTTTTCTAAGAATCTCGACCATACGTCTAGTGACCAGATGCCCAAACTGATATTTACCATAGAAACTCCAGACCTAAATTTTGGCACATGAAAACGTAACAGATATAAGATGATTCTTGTCTTTAGTGAGAGATCTCTCTAATGGTTACACTTGAACGTGGAGAATGTAAGAGATACCAAAAAACGTGAATGCAAAGAGGAAAAGAAAGAGAAAAACGTGGACAAAAGAGGCCCATGTTAGATTCTTAGGCCTTAACTTATGCATCGTCTCTCACGTCTTTTTCTCATAGACGTGTTGTCTTAGGGGTTTTAAACGTATGGCTTTTCTACATGGAGCATTCGTGGATTTATTAATGGGTTTGATCGAATGTCAATATATATATCTAGTATATATTTTCATTTGTTCGTTAAAGCATTTTGATACATAAAATTCTTCATCCAAATAGATGCTCTAGTAATATAGTATACGCTTAACCAAATGAACTGTACGTACTATATATATGGGAGTTCAAGTCCACAATTTTAATGGGATGAATTTAGATAATTAGACTATTAGATCGATCAATTCGTATCAACCTACAAAAATCAATTTAATATACATTCCAGCCGGAATCAAAACTAAAAAAGAAACAATCGATCATTTTTAATTTTAGTTGTAAAGATTTTAGTAGATGATAATATCAAAATAACAATAATAAAACAGAAATTAAACTCAACTTACTTTTATCTTTGTAATAGCTTTGTATCAGTGTTAAAATTCTTTGTATAAATAGCTGGGTCAGCAATGCATACCCTTAACCCCCATACAGGCCACATCTTTCATAAGATGAGAGAACTCAGAAGGGGGGATGTATTTAACTATTCTGACAATTCATTTATATAGTTTTTATACATTCTGAAAGTTCTTCAAAAATAATTCTTATCCACAAGAAAAAAAAAAAAGAGAGGAAACTACAATGAAGAAGCAAACCACCACTCACCACAAATTTTGTGCTTCTGTGGCTCTAATGATGACATCTCATCTTCATTTTGATCCTTGAGACACCACCGTTGTTCGCCACGTAGGATTTCCCCATATGGAAGCATGCCACATTATTCTTTCCAATTGGGTTGGTTCGCCAGAGCCACACACAAAACAAATTAAATAATCATTTTTTAAATATTAATACACTAAATAATTATGGTCCAAGTAAATAATCATATTTTTTCCTCTCCCCCATACCGATACATTTTTTTGTATTTTAAAATTCATTATTATCTTATCGTATATCAGTAGATGGATGATGATATCCCTAAAGCTTAGAAACACAAATGTTTTGGATCACTATTTGTGAAGAGAAGTATGGGAGAAGTAAAAAATCAAACAAGTGGTTATAAAAGAAAAGATAATTGAGAAAGAGAAGATAGAGAGTGGGGCCCGTTAGCTTGTAATGAGGTCCAGACAAATCCCAGGTGGGCTCACGTGGCTCCGAAGCCCATTGAGAACCTGATTCGTCCACGTAGGACGGAGCAGAATCTCGGTCTCCTTCTCCCAAGGCTGAGATCTCGCCACCTCATCCCACAAAATATCTTGAACTCAACCATGAGTTTGTCGCCACGTAAAACGGCGTTTGGGGCCATACACATTAAATGGTTTTCAAATTATACTTACCGCACATATTAATATCAGACTCTAACTATAATCTCTAGAGTTGATACAAAATTGAGTACGCTAGTCGTCTAATAAAATATGAACACTAATCAACTATGATCAGAACACCCTTATTCTCTAATTTCAGAATTGATCTTTCAATCACTTAACCACTATAAACTGGTTACCTTACATAAGCTGTTATGATCCAAATTAAAGACAAGCAAAGCACATACTAAACATAGTTTAAACACACGGTCATTAACCAGTAAATTATATCACAAAAATCAACAATAACAATTATGTAACTACGATTTTATTACTGTTATTAGAGTTATCAAAATGAAATTGTCCATATTCTCAATACTAGTTCATGTAAAAAATTTAGTACTTCTTTAGGTACTAGAAGCAGATAAATTTGCACCATTAAAAACGCGGTTCAAGTTGCATAAGACACCATGTGGTGCTTTTCGAAAGTCCTTCCGACTCAAATCATAAGTGTATAACTTCCTCAAAGTCCGAAAAAAAAAAAAAAACTTCCTCAAAGAAAATGAAGTAAGTAGATGAATTTTTTATATTTATCTTTTTCTGAAATGTTAATTTTCCGATTTCTCATTTTTATTTGAAATTGAGAACATATTTGTAGAAAAGCTTCTCTCGAGTTTGGATACCAAGTCGTTCAATCCTAAGTTGGTGACTGAAATGTCAAGAGCAGAACTGTCTCTCATCCATCGAACAGAGATGATCAGTTCTGAAGATGATACACGAGTTATGTCATAATTGAGAAGTTCTGCACATATTTTAGTGTTTACCATAAACATCAACGATTATGAAACGAACAAATTGTAAAATTGTTTTGTTAATAACATATAGAGATTTAAAAAAAACTAATAAAACATTCTTACAGTATAAGAAAAAGTTCCAGGATAAAGCTCAAACAATTAAAAAACATTATACGCTAAATAATTGCAGATGTAGAACTGATAATTATCAAAACAAAGACTTGGAATAAAGGTTGAGGTTGAACCAATCTGTGAGTAAAAAGATTACTCAATCTCTAATCAATTCAGATACTTTAAAGAAAGTAGTATAGTTAATTGAAATGAAGATGGTTCCTAACCACATAATAAAAAAGGATGGATGGTCCTATATAAAAAAGCCATTGTAGAACCAAAGAAGGAGAAATAGATTTTTTGCTCGACCCAGAAAAAGACGAAAGTAGCCTCAAAGAATTGAATCACAGAAAACACGCCACGAAAATTATCCCCCTGCAACTTGCACTCTCTTCTTCTCGTCTCTGCTTCCCTTATTTCCCGAGAGAGAGAAAGCTCAACACCGAACCCAGAAACTAGAGAGAAAACTTTTGAATGGGGAAGAAGTGTGATTTATGCGACGGTGTTGCAAGAATGTATTGCGAATCAGATCAGGCGAGTCTATGCTGGGACTGCGACGGTAAAGTTCACGGCGCTAATTTCCTTGTCGCTAAGCACACGCGATGTCTTCTCTGCAGCGCCTGCCAATCACCTACGCCTTGGAAAGCCTCTGGGCTTCGCCTCGGCCCAACCTTCTCCGTCTGCGATTCCTGCGTCGCTCTTAAAACCGCCGCCGCCGGAGACGGTGGAGGCGGCGGTGTGAGCACCGACCGGATTTTGATGGAGAATCGAGGTCAGGAGATCAGCGGTTTCGATCACGAAGAGGATCGGCTCAGAGAATACGACGGTGACGGCGCGGAATCTTACGATGACGATGAGGATGAAGATGAGGATGAGGAATACAGTGATGAAGATGAAGATGAAGATGAAGATGATGTTGACGATGAGGAAGCGGAGAATCAAGTGGTACCGTTGGCTGCGGCGGCGCAACCGCCTCCGGCGATGAGTTCTTCATCTTCTAGTGGAGATCTGGCGGCGAAGAGGACAAGGGACTGCTATGATGTACGAATCTATCCTTTCTCCTTCCATTTTATCAAAATCCAAAATCAATTTCGAATTTTTTTTCTGGAAAATTTTGGTTTTAATTATGATTTTTTTTTTTTTTTAAAATGCAGGACGAGATCGGATACCATTCAGCTCAAGAGTCAGATTATTCTCGGCCGTTGAAGCGACCGTCAAGAGACGAACTCGCGTTTAAATCAACGGCTATCACCAGACTAGAAGGAGGGATCACATCGAACGCCGCCGTTGATTCATCTCCTTCGTCGTCTTCTCTGATTTTTGCGATCGCCAAAATGAGGAGAGATCTCAACCGTTGATTTTGTCTTTCCATTTGATAAATCACCACCGTCCATTTCTAACCATACTTGTTTTAGTCTTGAGTTAGTATTTCTTTGATCCCTATGTCGTACAAAAATCAATTTTAAACGTTGTATTTAACCTTTTAATATCATTATTCTGCTGATTTTTTTTCTCTCTTAAGTGGTTAAGTTTGGCTTCATATGTAATTAAATGCTTATTAGATCCGAATTGCATCATTGATATTCTTAAATGAGTTTATATTATATGGTTCTATGGATCAAAGGAATGGGGGAGATTGGTGACAGATGGATACATTGCTATACATAAAAATATACATATGATTGTGGTTTGATTTGTAATAAAGACCACTCAATAATAAAACAGTGGGCACTACAGAAAATAAATTATAGCAAGATTTTTATAATTTTGTATGGGTCCTGAAAGTTTCATTCATTCGCCAAGAACATTGAACCTGTCATATCTGTCGAGTCTTGTTATTAATGGTCCATAAAAATAATGCCATCCCCCTTGTTTACCCGTTAAGCTTATCTCACCAAATTCCTTGATTCACATGATCTCATCTTTGTTTACTGTATAGAGTGCTTTGGAATTTAATTTAATAACATATTCTATTGGTTTTTGTGCTTTGGTTATAGCATATTAAAAGATATTCAGATCCAACTAAAAACCGTTTACATTTTCTGAAAGAAATTCAAGTTCTACGGGTTAGTGAGAGTGGTATGTGGGGGTTGGCGTTTGACCGGTGGATCTATCAAATTATTTTGTGTGGTTCTCATAATCGCATTTAATCTTTTGTCAAAAGATTACGATCTAGCCGATTTTTCCCTTCCGAGCTAAAAAAATGGTATATTAATGTAATTTTACATCATAATTAAGAAAAAAAATATTACAACTTTGTCTATACTGATTCTTAGGTTTGTTTGTATTAATTTTATAGTACTTCCTTTCCTACAAAATCTAAGCATTATAAATCGATATCAGTAAGTACATAATATTTGTTAGGAAATTCGGTGGCTTTCACAATCAAAGCATGACTACCGTCAAAGACATCAAACTTTAGTCCATAGTTCCAAAAGTCAAACCCAAACCTAATAGACATCAAACTTTAGTCCATAGTTCCATAGTTCCCGTCTTTATCCCATGCGTTGAGTTTGACAATAAGATTAAACTACATTAATAAAGCACAACCTAACGTTCATTCAACCATAACGTGACTTATATTCACACGACATCATTAAAAAAGAATTATGACACAAGGTACTAGCCCCAAACTAGTTTTCCTCCAGGACAAAAGCAGATCAGTATCAATGACTTGGTCATGTTTTAAAAGAATGATAAAGAGCAAACCAGCTTCGAAAATTTATAATAAAATCAGATTGAGGATGAAGATCATAATCCCAAAAGGGTTTAAGCGTTCATACTTTTTTCTTTTCATTTTTGGTCAATCAAGTGTTCATACTGCATACTTGTTTTAATGCGAAAATCATACAGGGAGAATTATGAAAAGAGGACTGAGAATAATCCAGAGGAGATCCCAGAGACTTAATGATTGCAAAAGATGGCACAAAAACACACACAAACACACTCCTCTGCACAAATCCACTAAAACCCATTGTTTTCCAAATCCGCGGTGGTACCTAGTAATTCCCCAAAATAAAAAGAGAAACAAAAAAGAATGATCAATAGAGACCACTCCTTCAGATAGTGGTTTCAAAGTTGACAAGGTAGTTTTATATTTACCTGGCTGTGAAGAGGGTGAATCCAATGAGATACTAAGGCACATTACTCATCTGTAAAAGGAAGAGGATCAACTGTTAATTATTGAATCAATCTAGTAACGACCATCTACATTCTCTTTTTAAACCCTAAGCTTCGATAATCTCATAGCTATTTTGCATCACTCTGACAACTAGATTTATGCAAACAGAAGTGTTTCTGTACTCTACATAACTCTATTTTTCCCCTGGACAAGTTTCATCAAGACTCTGATTTCAGTAACCAAGAGAAGAAGAAACTGATCAACATGTCAAATTACAGCTAACAAATTGTACAACATTCCAAACGATGCAAGTTTCACTAATTTACGAAGGAGTAAAGCTGGGGAGCTCAGAAGATTCCTTTCTTCTTCTTTTTTTAAGCCAAGATATTGGGATACTTTTCTCACAGTCAAGAGAGCATCCCCAAAAAAAAAATTCTTGGTGGTCCAAAAGCAATTATCTTCTGGACTAAAGATGTTCAAGATTATTCGAATGGAAACACAATCTGTTTTAGCAAAAAGAGCCTAGAAAAGAAACAGTACAGAAAATCACGAAGTGAGGAAAATGGTGAAGCTCATTTGAACCATTTGCAATGGAATTCTGCCTAAACCTCTAGATATTGATCAAAAAGGCTAAGAAAACAGGATACACTCAACAAAGCATCAACAAAGCAACAGAGAAAAAGTATCAACAGATGAGAAAAAATGGAATCGAGAAGAGAAGGAATCAATGAATAAAATATCATTGCTACTTTTCGACCCTAAAGCAGAACATAACAGATTCATTCGTAAAACAACTCTTAAAAGCTGAAACAGAATGGAACATTAACAGCAGCAATCAATACTCGAACCTTACAGAGTTTAACATCACTATACACTTAATTTGTGGAAATGAAGCTTGGACCATATAAATCGCCAGAAAGATCAAAGTTTTCAAGTACCCATCTACGGCAATATCTCGGAATCAAATACCTAATTAGAAACTATAACCTGGCTTAAGCGACCACCATCAGCATTATACAGCAAGTCAACGGCAAGAGATTAAGAAATCATTGATCCTGACCTTTGATATGTTCATGATGAGCGGAAGGAGCAGCAGCCTTATGGTCATGTTCTTCATCATCATCATCCTCGTCTCTACCTGATTTGACGGTGACAATAGCTCCCCGAGTACCTCCACCATTTCCAGGAGCAGGACCGTCACGATCATCAGGAAATCTAACAACAACGACGGGACAAACGCAGTGGTGAACGCAGTAATCACTAACAGAGCCAAGCTTGCCGTCACTTCCCCTCTTCTCAGCGCCGAATCCTCGGCTTCCCATGATCACGGCGCTGAGATTGAGTCGTTCAGTCTCGAGACAGAGCCTCTCTCTCATATCGTGATCCTTGACTATGTGGATCTTGTGAGGGAACCCAGCTTCCTTCAATGGCTTCGCGAGATCCGCTACCTTGGAGGATGTGAAAGCATCGAAATCCTCCTGGCTAGGCTGCGGTTTCTGATCCGGAGCGACGGGATCGACGACGGAAGGAGGCTGAGTTTGGAGAGGGAGAGGACCCCAATCGGCACCGAAGAGAACGGAGGTGGGAGAGACGTGGAGAATGACGACGGCGTCTCCGGGACGGATGTAGTGATCGACGGCCCAGCGAACAGCGAAGGCGCTTTCTTCGGAGAGGTCAACGGCGACTCCGATCTTACGACGAGCACCGGCGGTTGGGGTTGGAGTAGCGGCGGAAGGAGTGGAGGAGGAGTGGTGGTGGGAGTGGCGAGGTGATGAAGGGTGGTGGATTTTGATGTTTGGGAGATGAGGATGATCGAAATCTGGATTCATGATTCTTCTTCTTGCTTCCAACAAATTTTAGAAACTTTGATTTTTCCGATCGAGAAGAAGAAGAAAGCCGTGTTTGGCTAATTCTCTCTTTTTTTTTTTTTTAATAAACGTTTACTTATATTTAATTTTAATGTGTTATTTATTGCTAATTGTTGGATAATGGACATATACGTACATTGAATTTTGAAGAGGTTTGAAAAATACGAGAACGTGCCGAGCACAGCTCAGTGATTATTCAAAAAGGAAACTGTTTATCTTATCAGTTTATTTTATAGTGGGCCGTATTTATAGTGGGCCGTGATGTTTTATTGAAGGCCCATATTTCATCCCATGGTATAAAATAATCCTTCCTTACATTTGACTCCATAGATTGCTGAGCAACTGCTGTCGATCTTGTTTGTTTTTTTAACCTGTTATAAATTTCTGGTTCTACCATATTACAAATGGTAATTTTACCATATTACATACGATTGTAATGGATAATTCAAGTTAATTATATAGCATTATAACTTTTCTTACAACACTCTAATCAACAATAATGGTGACTTTTTCAGTTATATACAAAATCATAACAAACGATTTCACTAAGTATGCTGAAGCTGCTGATAACTTTTGTATTTATAGTATGCACAAAAGTTTGTTTGAGAGTCGATTTCCCTAACATTTTGATATAGGAACGTTAAAATTTTGAGTAACAACCACTAGACTGTTGTTGTCAAACATGTTTCAGGTTTGATATACGTATTTAGACTTCTTTAGTTTTGCTACTGTTACTGTTTATGCAGTTTATGCAGATAAAAAGAAAACATTCAAACTACTAAGAAATCACTAAGATAGCTGTTCAAAAAACATTCAAACTACTAAGAAAGATGTACGTACTATATTAGATTTGATGTCGAGGCGCAGAAAAACATAAGCATATTTTATTTATTTATTTTGGAATCAGAAAAAGATAAGTGTTCTAACTTCTAAAAATATGTCAAAACCTCGATATCAGTATTGAACCAAAATGAAATAAACCAAACCAATAACACACAGACGTAATACAGTATCTCGTTTTTATAATCGGGTTGTCTCATATTGGTTTTTGAGCGAGACAAAAATAACCTAGATAATGTGTTTATCACATATATGACGTCAATGTGTTCATGAAAAATATTTGTTTAGAACATTTCTAAACATCATATTAAGAATTTTTATAAAAATTACATGATTTTTTTGTTTTTCTTTTTTCGCTTTTATAAAAAAATATGGTCAAAAAAAAAAAAGAGAGGCTGAAACTGTACATCAAAATAATCAATAAAACCCAAGATAAGAGAACTAAACTGATAAGATTTCATGTTTTCTATAATTTCAATAGATGAACAAAGCAAAATCATATCAGCGTAGTAAAGTAAATTAAATCAAAAATATGTTTGGAATTTCTGAAAAGCTAACTATATTTGTTTAAAATATAAAGTCTGAGCAATATCGTAACAATTGTTCGTACCCAAAAACAAAGATGTACGCCTATATATTTTATGCAATATCATTGGAAAAAGCTACAATCAATATCCATTTGATAAATTTTATACTTGTCTCACATCAAATTAACAAGATTGATCATAGGCACCATTTCTTGAACCGAGAATTAGGTGATAACATGAATCATGACAGGATCATTGCCTAACTAAGGAAACACAAATGGATCCAAGCCCCAGATCTGACACACCTTTAGAGAGGGAGAGAGAGAGAGAGAGAGAGAGAGAGAGAGAGAGAGAGAGAGAGGGAGAGAGAGAGAGAGAGAGAGAGAGAAAGAGAGTGAGAGAGAGAGAGAGAGAGAGAGAGAGAGAGAGAGGTTTCATGATACAATTAAGGAAGCGAACAGAACATATGTCTGAGTGTTTAGGTTAGAATCTCGTAATAAACAACCAAAAGGGTAATCCAAAAGCTGAATCGTTCTTTCGATTCAGACCTCAAATGCATACACCAAAAAAGGGTTTTTGTTTTCCTTTCTGTTTGGTACTTTCATCTTGTACTTAATTATAACAAAGAAAAGAAGAGAAGCAAAATTAAACCAGGCTTTTTGTTTAAAGTTTATAAAGAAAGAGAGAGATAGAGGAGAAAAATCTCTGAGATGTTTCAAAACTTTTAAGAACATTTAAAGCTTCAAGGACAAATCGATGGTGGATATATTAGGACTGCAATCACCTACTGATGTAGCCACTGAATCTGTTTCATCATATTTTCTCGGAAAAAACTCGTACTCCTTGACATCTCCTGTTCCGTTTCTAGGGTTTCCGCTCTCAAATTCATCCAGTAATCCCTAGACACACCATTAATTAGTAAACACCATTAACTATTACACTGCATTAATTAAAATAAAAAATTACATATATATGTATGTATACATCAATGGATTGATCAGTAAGTACCGTATGATTTGTGGCCTCGTGAAAATACGGATGATTACTGGAAGCAGAAGCTGATCTGGCGAGTCTATGATCGTAAAAGAAACCTTGGTTCCTCTGATCTGGTGGAAGAAGATGATCGTAGCCGTTCATCGGAGGAGGAATCATTGTGTATTTCGAAAACCCACCACCGTTGGATCGAACCACATTTTGATCATCTCCATCCAAACGTTTCTTCTGCAACAACAAAAACTCAAAAATTAAAAACCCTCAAAATTGCCAAAACCATAAATCTTTTGTTTGCAATATCATCATATACACTCAGAATAAAAAAAAAATAATTCAAAAAAATGAAAATAAAAATCAAACCTTGATGAAGCAAGTGTCATAGCGAATATTGGGGGTCTCAACAAAACCCCAAGGTTCGATCATGATCTGACCCGACCCGACTCCGCCACAATAGAGCCTGCTTCCGAAAGAAGAAGCCGTGGTGGGTCCACCGTAGCTTGGAAAGCCTTGTAACACAACACCCGGGTCGGGTAAACGGGTGGTGATTGCTGACGTGTCTCCTCCTCCGGCGACGGCTGTTTTCTTCTTCTCTCCTTCGATTCTGATTCGCTCGAGCTGTGCCATGCCCATCCCTCTCCGCTTCGGTTTCTTCTGGTTTTGCTGACCCGTCTTCGATCCCGGTTTACGACCACGGGTCTTCTGTTGTGGCTCTGTCCGGATCTCGCCGGAGCCGTTGACATGGTGAGTGTTTCTCTGAAGCTCGTTTGGGTTGTTTTGGTCTGTTGGTATGAAGAAGAGAGAAGTCGCCATTGATGATGATCACTGGGCTTCTTGTTAGAGAAATAGAGAGAGAGAGAGAGAGAGAGAGAGAGAGAGAGAGAGAGAGAGAGAGAAATGAAGAGGAAAATGGCAAATAGGTTAAAAGACTGTATTCTGCTCTCTTTTGATGTGTGTTGTGTTGTGTATATATCTTCTTTTTTTTTGTTCAATATATACTGAGGCAATGTACTTGTCTGTGTTTTTGTTTTTCTGTTATTTCCAGGTACTATATGAGGATAAACGTATCTTTTCTTTTCTTTCTTACCTTTTTAACCATTTTACCCCCTTTGCTAAATTAAATTATGCTTTTTTAATTCAACAAGATAAGTAGTAATATCTCTTAATTCTTAAACTAAGCTATATTTATATATCCCCTTAGGCATTAGCACTGCATTGCATGCATTTTTAACTTATGTGTATAAATGTGCATAAGTTGTTACTAAATGGATTTATGCAAGTCACTAACTCGATCTCTTTTTTTTTTTATATATTTGGGTTTAAGTCTACGGACCATTTAAAACTGTATTAGGAGAGTTCGTAACTGAAAATTATGTTGTAGCACGTATGATTGATTGAGACTATCCATGCATTGGATTGAGGAAGAAATTCAACAGAATATATATATATATGGTAATTAGTACTAATCTTGACTTTTTGCTTCTACCTATTGAATGTTTCCTCCCTCCGTGGATACCCCGTATTTTATTACAGTATTAAATATTTACCTACCTTTTGTTTTAGATTTCAGATTTGTAACAAAATAACCAGATACAGAATATCATGATAATGCTGACCAAAAAAAAAAAGAATATATATTGATAATAGTGTGCATATCTAATTTATCTATATAAAGTAGGACGACAGTGATAGCAAATGGTAACAAAGTTGTCCGATGGATCCTAATTCGCGTACATACACACATTCCACCATTATACAAAGAACACAATTAATGTGTGAAAATATTTTTTTTTTCTAATGTTAAAGCTATCAATTTAGGAAATCAAATGCTTACTACAAAAACAAGGGTATTCAAAATTCTCTTATTTTAATTTTAATTTTTTTGGGCGAAATATGTAAAGAAACAATTATCAGTGCTTCTATAACTTTTTATCTATTTATTTATTTAGCTATATTCCTTGTTCCTTAGGTTAAATCGGAGATTGGCGCCAGACTAGCCGAGAGTGCGAACCACGATTCAATAACAAACAGCGCGTGCACTACACGTATACAATATAGAACCCGCGGAGAGATAGACAGGTGTCGGGACGTGAGGTCATTCGCCGATTGTAGCGAGCAAAGTTCTGAAACAATGTGATTTTACTCAGCTCATATCATCTAAAATAAGCAAGTCGAGTTACAGTCGTAGTTGTCTTTGTTCCTTTTTTTATTTATTTGAAAATATATAAACCCAATGAAAATAGATGATATTTAAGAGCTTCCACCGTTCCATGTAATAATTAATCTATGGCGACATACGATTTCTTTTGCTAATAAAACTGTATTATATGCGAAAACTTTTTAACGTTATACACTTATACTATTTTTTTACGCGGAAAGATCTTGGAAAAGATTGAGGAAAGATATGTTTCTATTCATCTGAGATTACTTAAAACTCTACTTTAAATTTCTTAGCTTTCGATATTTCAAAAAATTGACTTTGTGATATTTACTGCGTCACATGAGATGAGGATATCAATAAAGCAGAAGGAATTGGAAGAGACGTGAATTACGAGAAGGGTTGGACTAAAGAGTAGAGTAGAAATGATGGCTGTATCATATAAGGAAACATTTTAAAGCTGCCTCCATGTTAATTTTTGCTTCAGCCCAACACCTACTATTAGAAATTTTTAATTATTTTAAAATTATTCTGTTATATGGGCTATTTTCAATATTAATCTTGAGAAAAACCCTCTGAAATCACTATACATCATAGTGTCAGTGTGTTGGGATTCTTTATTCATTTGTAATTAAAAAAAGTTCAAAAGATCAGATCTGATGTTGTGCATCTAAAAAGGCTATTCTATGATCTATTCACCGCATGTAAAATTCTAAAAGCAATTTTCCGCGGAAAGAATAACTATTTTTCAGAAGTATTTTCCCAAAAATATAACGAAGAAAAATTTACCCCACTTCTTATATTGTTTTCACGAGTGTCATGCATTTTTTTCGCTTTGGATGGTTTTGTTACAATTAGATACAATGAGAAGACTAATATATGGATATTTAATAGCACTCGGAAAAAAAAATCCAAACCGCATGACCAACCCAACATATCTACATTGTTTGGTAAAAGCATAGAACGGAAGGCGAGATAATAAACAACTTAAGAATCAACAGTTAACTATAGATAGAGAAAGAGAGAGAATTATATATGAACTAACCATTGGTTTAGCTTAACTAACAAATTATCATATCAGTGGCTGACCCTTATTAAGCTGGACTAATTTAAACTGACACTATTTATTCAATGCAAAACGAAAGTTTGATTGCTAATTTTTTATAAGAAAAAATATATGCTAATTAAATATAATGAAAAACTGAGAGATAACATGAATTTATAAGTCGAAGATGAAACAAATAAGACCAAATATGTGTTTTATTGGATAAATTTTGCATCCTAAGCAAAATTGATTTTAACATAGGTGCCTTTTTGTGAATGATAAATTATTTATTTTTATTTTGGGTTGTAACAAGAATAAATAGAGTATAGAGATGATTTACTCTATAGGTACCGCATAGATTGTGTATTGTGGGCTAAGACAAGCGACTGTGGTAGGGCAAAGGACGAACGGGGACCCCACATGTGCTTTCATGTTAAGTTTACGGAGTGTGGTCCAATTGACACGTGTCATAAGGGGGACCATTTTAGGGTCATTGGGCGGCTACTACTTGGGTTTTTTTGACACGTGCGAGAGTGGCGAAGCGTGTGAATGTTTGATTTATATTGCTGGGTTTAGGCAGGCATGGAAAGATTCTTGGGATCCGTGAAGCATATTGTGTCCTTTATAAGAATGATTGCATCCTTTCTCTTCTTCTTCTTCTTTTACCAACTGATTTTTTCTTTCTCCTATCTAGATAGAATCGAACCAAGATAACAAGTTACTATATAATGTATGTATGTATGTTTACAGAGAAGTATGTTGTTCCCAATATGCGGTAAATTAGATCACGGTAATGTAGTGAAAGTTGTTGATTCGTGGTTTGTGAAAGCATCCAGAAAAATAACTTACTAGAGATAATTTTTTATATATCAACATAGTACAGGTTTGTTTGTTTTAGAGATCTCCAAAATTGTATATTCAATATGATGAATAATACTATATGCATACTGTAAAGTAAATGTAGACAAGAGAGTACAAAAGGAAGCAGAGTAGGTGAATAAATGAGAGAGTTTTTGGGCAGTGAGAATTAGTATGAGAAAGAAAGATAAAAAAAAAGGAAGGAAAAGAAAGCAACTGTTAGTTTTGGCTTTATACATCGTCTTCCTTATCTATCTATTTTCATACAAACTTGCAAACCCTTCCTTAAACCTCCTTTTGGACCACCTCTCTCTCTCTCTCTCTCTCTCTCTCTCTCTCGTCTTCTTTTTTTATTTATTTTATTACGAATTTAATTTCCAGATTTCTATTATCATTACTTTAGATCTCAATCTCCAACTGAGATTCTCTCCCTCGCTAGTACAGTTGTCGACCCTTTTCAACTAAATTACAGTTTAGCCCTCGTAGTCAGTAGTATCTATCTAGATTCAAGATTCTTCTCCAAGTCTCAATCTCACCAATCAAACCACTTAACCGGATATGCAAGAAGTGGTCAATCAATGTTGGTTCGTTTCAATAGAGAAAATAAAACAAAATAAACCCATGATATAAACATCAATTAGCATTCTTGATCAAGTTGTACAGAGTTATGGGCGACAATAAGGACTAAGGCAAAATGTAGTATAGGGGATATCAAGTTAAAACTTGAAAGTAAAGATTTTGGAGTAGAGGGACAGGATCAGAAACAATGCTTGAGATCTGGACCGTTGAATAGGCAGAGACAAATCTGAGCACCAGATATTCTGTGTCTAAGAGTAGAAAGCTTTTAAAACGGGTTTGTGACTCTGTGTTGCGAGAGAGTATTTTTCTAAATATTAAATAATGTAACAAAAGCTATTGTCCCTTTCACTTGTTAGTTGTCTTGTTCTTCAACAATGACACTGCAAGTATTACTGGCTGAAAGTACAAATATGTAGGTTTCGTATTTGCAAATGTGCCCCCTATACTCTGCCACTTTCTTTTTAACCTACACACAATTTATGTTTCTTCTTGAGAAGGCTACACTCTTGGGAAGTATGAAGGAAGCACATAGCATCCATTTTCCAGGAGCCACCAGCCGTACCTTCCGCATTTTGACGTCCACGGCCACCTCAGATAAAGCAATCCTTATCCGCTGCAAATTAAAAAACCAAAAAAAATCTTTAATTCGTTGGTTTCAAGTTACATTGCATGGTAGAGTTTGATAGGTTTTCTTCATCGTTTTAAACCTCATGGAAGTCGAATTCCGGATCAGGAGCCTTTGAGAATCCGTAGACATGGATGGTTGGGAAAGATAAGTCTTCATCTCTTTGCCTGTCGTTGTATACTCCCCGAAATGCATCTGCTTGAGTAAAGGATTAATAGCGATTAAGAGGAGATTGTGAGTCAGATTAAAAAAGGAAGTGTTTTTAGTAAAAGCATATTCAAACCTAGAGATTCAGCGGCATCTTTTGGTAGATTCATGACTACTTGGGTGACTTTTTGACCCTTATCACTTGAAAACATAGCCTTTATGAATCTTCTCCCGTCCATATTAAAGACCTAGACAGAGATAGAAGATTTAGAGTTGTTCAAAAATGGTTTGGAAGTATGAAACAAGGTGTTTGGAGTTTGTGTTACCTCGATTCTCTTCTCTAGCTTATTGACAACACTATTTTGCTCCATGTATTCTACTGCATGAGGGTTCAGGTCATTGGCGTATACACGTTTTACAATTCTTGCTGCAGCAAGGGCGATTGGACCCACTCCAGCGAAAACATCACCTGTCAGTAGCAACAGAGTAATTTGAAACCAAACACAACAACACATAGACAAAATCTAGCAGACAGAACAACTTATATCTACAAACAACAATAAGACAATTGATGTATTAACCATCCGCACGCTACATATGCTACTTGAGCAACAGAGAGCAGCAAGATTCAAAATCAGCAATTAGGTATCTTTGCCAGAAATTGGAGGAACAATGCACCAGGCAAGCAAGTTTAGCAGGAAATCAGTGATCCTAAATCATAAGTGGAGAGTTCTATATCTTTCATTATGTACCCTCGAAGTTAGATCTAAGTAGCAAACATACAGACAACGTCATTGTGGTCGAACCCAAGCAGAAGCCTCTGTCTCTCTGTCCCAAGTTTCGAATTCCAATATCTAGCACACGGGAAAAAATACAAAAAAGATGTCAAGTTATGAAACAAATACAACGGTACTTACATAATAAGAGATACTATGAAAACACATATTTTCCAGTTATCACTCGAAAGATAAACATATTTTTGGTATCAGACAGTTTCACGCAGGAGCTGATTTGATCACCAAACTGAGGTAAGTAAGAGCTAAGTCCAAATGTTGTTAAGAGATTCGTCAATGAGAAAGAGGATACATACACTTTAGCTAAATCATCATGAAAGTTAAGAGATTCATTGATGAGAAAGAAGATACATACACTCTAGCTAAATCAACATGGAAGCGCAGTCCATTTTCAACAACTAGCGTCACCAGGGAATGGTTTCCGGCCAAAACCTCTAGCTGCATTGTTCTGAAGTCATTGTGAATAGGATCAATCTTATTTACAACGGTTTGTATCTTTGGCTGATTCTTATCCAGAACTACCTGACAAGATTCAGAGAGTAAAAAATAAAAAAAGCTCACAAGATTTCAATTTATTCTGAAGCTGGGGAAAGTTTGTTTCAGACTTAAGCAACAATGTCCAATAATCACCTTAGCTATGAGCCTCTTGTAGGGTAGATGCTCGTCTCTTAGGTTCAGATGCGCAATATGTCCCACCATCTCAAATGCTGAAGGCACAATCATACCTTTTGGTAGCAAAGACTCCAATACCTACAAAAAACACTTACTTTGAGAAAACCCAACTCGATCCTCAATAAAAGCTAAAGTCAAGCTTCAAAGTCTCATCATTTACCTCATTCATAGGCCAATAGTCATAGAACAAAGTCAGTCTGCACTTTACTAGCTCGAAGCTTAAGCTTGCATCAGTCTTTTTCACTTCTGCGAACAGAGCCTATCAAACAGAAACCATATCATTCTCTAAGATTTCCTAGACCAGAGAACGAACAACACAACAGAAACTTCAAACTATAGGAGTGATTCATCACCTTGATAGTCTCGGGCAAGTCTTGAACTTCCTCACCGGAATATTTCTCATCCAAAAGCAACAATCTTGTAGAACCTCTCCATATTCCTCTACTACCATAACCTTCTCCGAGTAACCCCTCAAAATCCTCCGTTCCTCCTCGATCTTCCACCACTTCCACCACCGCGAATTCGTTGCGTCTGTTTCCTCTTTCTTTTACTTTTTCCTTACCCTCTACTTTCTCTGCCTTGCGCTTCCTCTTTGGCCGAGAAATTTTGGCCAAGTTCCTGAATTTGAGATACCCAGTAGAATTAAATGTCCTGGCGAGTTGATCTCTGTGCAACACTGAACTCAGTCTCTCTCCGTCCCCTTCTGCTTTTCCTCTTATTCTCCGATTAACCGAATCCACAACACTATCTCCTTCATCTTCTTCAGTCTCACGGCCCAACAGCTTCATCATTTCTTCGTCGACTTCGTCTCCGGGAACCCTAGCAATGTTGCGTATCCTAGGCCAATTAAGGAGATGACCACGGAGACGATTCTCGAGCGCGAAGCAGTCCTTCGCCGGGACCCGAACGGCGGAAATCTCGAAAATCCTAGTGAATTCGTCTTCGTCCAGAAGAACATCTTTGTCGATTGATTCTTCAAATTTGCCTCGATGGGAATCGATTGAAGCCAATCTGAGGTCATTTGGCAAAGGCTTCTTCCCTTTCAGAAGAGAAGGGCCGTAGGGAACAGTGGTGGATGTGAGATTACCGGAGAAGACGCATAAGATAAGGGTTTTAGGCGCGGGATTGGGTTTATGGATGAGACGAGCGGAGCAGCGAGAGAAGACTGGGAATGGAAGGGAATTGGCTCGGAAAAATGACAGCTTTGACATCATTTTCTGGTTTCGCTCAGCTTCTTGGTGGATATGGGTTTTGCTTCTGGGACAGTGATGGTCATTTCCCGCGTCTCTGCATCCAAGTTTTCACGGAGAAGATATTCATCCGCTAAGAAGAAAGATTGATGGTGCTTGAGATTGACTAACACCTTTGCTTTTATTTTTTTCTTTTTCTTAATAATTTTATCTGTTACCGTCGTTTCCTCGTCAAATAAAACCAGAACGGTGTCGTTTGAAGTCGAAAAGAATACAACTGCAAGATTGTTTGTTTCATACCACATCCCTCAGGACCGGCTTTCGCTATACGGAAACAGAGCATGATTCATTGTAAAAGAAAAGTAGCTCAACTCAAAGCATCCAACGAATAAGCATGAGAAAGGTTGAAATTAAAACAAATTAGACCTAAACCTCGTAAAGTGTCACACATATAACTGTACAAAACAGTAATTCCACTGTGGAGAATGGATTCACAGCCAAAATATGAGCGACAAGAAATAAAAAAACGCGTTTTTAGAGTTTAGTTTTTTTAAAGATTTTATGGATAACTCAAATCTCATCAGGCAACTTAAAACTCTGCGTACCAAAAATCTGAAGAGACGAGTTCTGAAGAAAGACAGCGACTCCGCATTTGCTGCTGTTGAATCCATCCCAGAGCGTGAAATGAGCAGTCCCCGACACTGACTTCTTCGCTGTTACGTCTTTCACAGTACACATCTTCTCCATCTTTCTTACAACGTAGTCATTCGACAACATCCTTCCTTCGTTCTCTCCTCTCTCGCAGTCGTTCACTAGCCCGGTTTCATATAACGCCACCATTATGTCTATTCCGTTCCCGTCTACTTTCATCTTCAAGGCTCCCGTGAGTGATACTTGCAGTGTCTCTGAGGTTGGTCTCTGGAAAGTCGCCTGGTAAAAGAGACAATTGTATGACAGATTATAACACGAATACTGATTACATATGAAAACTTTAAACCAGACAAGTTAACACACACACACATCTACAAAGAACATGTCCTTGCATCCAAATTTCTCATAGATGTCTAAATAAGATCCCAAAAACTTGGCTGTCACCAGAATTGGTTTATTCTAAACCTGTGGAAGCTTCCTGCATTCATAAAACCTAACCTTCCCTTAACTATCCTAAGGATTTCTACTACCGTTTGCCAAAAGAGACAAGATTCCATTCGAAAGCAGACTCGTAATTGTTCAATAAATCTTGCTTATTCTTATTATGCAATAGAAACTGCCTGCATTCATAAACCTACCTTCCCGGTAATATACGATATACCTATAACTATCTTCAAGCATCTATATTAACCACTCTCAGTATTCAATGGCTTACAGAAACAAAACCCCTTTGAAAAACCAGCAGCGACAGGAACATTGCCCTGTATCTAAAAGAAACTCTTTGACTCCGAGACCAAATAGTAATTCATCCGACACATTATTCTAACACAGCATGAGGTCCAAGAACATGTTGTTCAATATTTAGGCATTCAAAGCAAGATTTATAATAGATGTTACTATGTTAGAAGAAACAAGATATGATGTGCAGAACCAATTTTAGAAACTTAATAATAAGCAAGATTCCACTTAGAGGCTTTCAGCATTCACCAGATTCTTATTTTCTCCTAACAAGTAATTAACTCCAGAGATTGAAAGAACACAGCAAGAGTTTGTTTCAGTTTATGACCAATTACGTTGAAATCACATAAACAAGAAATTGAATCAATCATAACCCTAGTTCCTACGCATCAAGATCATCTTTAATGAGTTTTCTATAAGCATAATCGAATCATCATTAGAATCAACTTCTTAGATGTCAAAAAATACTAACCCGGAACGCTGGAGAAGGAAACCTAGGAGCTTCGGAGATGGATTTGAGCAGAGTCTCTTCCTCGTTTCCGATCAATTGAGAGCGGCCTTGGACTACAAGCTGCGGAGTGAACATGGTGTCCAGATTCAACGCTTCCACGTACGCCTTCTGCCTCACCGTCCATTGGCTCGATCCGTACGGATCTTTCCACCCTTTGTAGTCCCAATAATCTACGTGAAAGACCAGAACCATCGCCGGAGATCCAGATCCACCTTCTCCACGGATCTGGTCGTCGAAATCGCCTCTGCCGAGCCGCGACATCAGCATCTCCGCCGCCGGCGACGTCTTGCATCCCTGCGACGAGAATAGCTGGACGAGAACGGGTCCGTCGCCGGAAAGAGTGTCTGCGGAGACGGCGGCGGAATTGTTGCCGGAGATAGATTTACTCGTGGAGGATGAAGATTTCTTGCCGCCGAAACAGGCGAAAAGACGGCGCGCCATTGGAGAAATTGCCCGTCTCTTCGCCTCCCGAAGAAATCGGATATAGAAAGAAGGAAAATCGGAGAAAAAACGAATCAGGAAGATGTTTTTTTTTCCGAGAAATTGTGAGGTTGTCAGCAAAATTGAGATCTTCACGAGGAACAAGACTACACGTCGAGAGGCAAAGAGAGAAAGGCGGCAAAGTGTCTTTGCTCTTTACCAATTTTTTTGTTGGTTATTTTATATTTTAATAATTTAGATGAGAAATATTGGTGGCAAAAGCTGTAATTTTCCAATTTTCTTACAAAAAGAAAAAAAAAAATATTTGGCAATATTTTGGGAAAGATTCCTTATTAGAAAATTTCAAAGGTCGGCCAACGAACTTTCTTATTTTCGTATTTAAAAAAAAAAAAACAACAAAGCAAAAAACAAAGATTCACTAAAAAAACACAAAGATTCACTAATCACTGGAGACCATCTTTGCTTATCCGAGAGTTTTTGCATCAACCTGCTGCATTGAGATGATTCAACTTAATTTCTCCAAAAGAATAAAAAAAAAATTACTATACTTGCTTAATATAAAACGAGAACGAAAACAAAACCGTATCAAACTCTTGTACAATAGTTAGTAAATGGACAACAAATCTGTACCCCCCCCCCCCTCTTCCCTGTATATTGCTTTGGTTGATGTTGATGGAGGCATACTTCATGCAACTAGAGTGAATGCGGAACAAGATTGTTATACGTTAACGACACAGAACACTACGTGAACCTATAACTAAAATAATAAACTAAGAATCTGATCATTAGCTGAGGTTCAATTCCTCAATATGAGGTTAAAAGGTTGATCACTATCGTTGTATCAAAGATTTTGCCATGGCATTAAGTGAATCTGTAAAATTTTTAATGAAATACTTTGAATCTTGGAAAATCTGAATCCAGTAGATTTTTTCGAATTTACATAATTTATATATATTTTGAAGAAATTATTCCAAAATACACAAAAATAGTTATATATATATGTATATTTTTTTTTGTCAACCAAATACTTCATTCATCAAAATGAAATTGCGAGAACCGCATACAAAGTGTTTTTTGCTAAGAAAACAGCTATTACAATAGATAAACTTAGAATAAACTTGAGAGTAATAAACTCAAATCTTCTGGTGAGGAGTGTAAAGTCCTTGAGAAAACTATGAAGTTTGGAAACACATGAGCCTGAGTTGATGATCTAGCCAATTGTAAGGATTCGGTTTCAACCGATATTGTCCTTAATACTTCAGAGGCGGCTTGAGAATGAGCCGTAAGGGTTGCCATCCTTTCTGCCACTAAAAGGGAGGCGAAATCTGAAACTTGAGAGAAGCTACAAGGAGCTTTTTGTCTCTCGTCTTCTCTCCAAAACGCAAAGATTTGACATGTTAAATCTGTAAGAGTTTCATGAAAGAGTGTGGACACCACAAGCGGAGAAGCTTTGGGTTTACTCCAATAACCTTTGATTTGGCAATTATCATTTGTGAGAGTTGCAGGAAAAAGTATAAACACCATGGACAAAAATGCCTTGGATTTACTCATAATACTTTTTTGCCTGTCAAACAAATCGAAATAGATGCCACAAGAGGGCACAAGGGTGAAACAATGGAAACCATCGTAACAGACAAAACTACAACCAGAGTCCACAAAAACAGCACCATCCACTCAACAAGCACCCAATATCTTTCAGACAAGGAAGAATCGGAGAGTGAGTAGAGGCAAACCTGCGGAATCGGGAAAGGGGATGTGGAAACCACAGGAGAGAAGCACAATGCTCTGACGGTGGTGGGACAGTGGCGAATTCGTGACTCTAAAAGATCCGGACAGCAAAGCGGAGGATGAAAGGAGATGGAGGAGATAGCGACGAAACAAACTCGGCTGAGGCAAGTTAGATCCGGTGGGTCGGGAGGGTCTGGAGGTTCGAGAGGGACGAGATAAGGGATCTCCGTGAGCAGATCTGGCAGCATGCGAACCGACAGCGGCTCTGCCAGAGGCATCGAAGCAAGCAGATCTGGAGAAGACATTTGCGAAAAACAAACAGGAAGATGAAGAAGAAACAAACAACCAGAAAAGAAGAGGAGGGAGAGAGAGGAAGAAATTCTCACCGGCGAGCGTGAGGCTCACCGGAGGTGGCGGCGCTAAGATTTTTAGAAACCCTAATCGCCTTACTATAAATGGTTTTCCACGTTTTTTATTTTGTTTTTGTTTTTAACTTCTTATTTCATTTATCATTGTAAAGACATTACAAAGTTACTATAGAGAATATTTACTAGCTACAACATATATATATATATATATATATTTAAATCAAAAACACCCAAATTGCAGTTCAAATTAATTTTATAACAACTGTTTTAAAAAATATTGGATCAGTAACCCAAATTTAAGTTGAAAATTACTTGACAGTATACTGTTTTAAAAAATATTGGATCAGTACGTACGATAAAATTAAGAGCCAACTACACTTACAAATCTTGATTTATGACTTCAAATTAAATTTGACTTTGATTGGAATTGAATTCCATTTTCTTTTGTTTTGTTCATTGTTTATTCCTCCATTAATGAACAATTAGCTTTAAGAAGGAGAACCACATATATTTTGTCCCTTCTTCTTCCCTTCACTCATTTTGCTCCTATAATCTTGCTTGTGCTTTTCTATTACTTGTTCAATCATACCCACTCACAATTTTGTTTTCTTTACAACATGTCACACAACATCCCAAATTAGGAGTGAGTTAAAACATATCCTATGCCTTAATACAACACGTTAACGACACTGATTTTGTATAGGAGGTCAAAGATATTAATTATGGTTAAAGTGTACTAAAATCTCATATTATTAAATTACCATAGTACCACTTTATTATCTAGCTAGATACGTATCTCATAATTCATAAGAATATAAGACAACTGTGGTTACTGGTTAGACGAAAATTCTGAAAAATTGTGCTGGAAGCCTGGGACCAAAAAATGTATACCCTTTAACCAAATCCAAAAACAATGATCACTAAATGATTATATCTAATGATGTATGTTGTATACAGATTCATATTTGAAGTCGATTGTATGATTTGGTTTCGACCACATACGACTGGTCTATGGAAATCCATGTGGTTGATGGATCCACGACCAGCCAAAAAACAAACTTCATGTAAGTTCCAATAAAATCTCCACCACTATCTAGGAGCTTCATCACTCACCATCCAATCATTTTTCCATATATATATATTCATAAACTCACTTGATTCAGTACTTATTCAGTTATTCCTCGAGTTCAAATTTTTTTTTTAATAATAATAAAGAAAAGGATGTTAGAAGGGAAAGCAGTAATGGGAGAGACAGATATGAAGCAAACAATGAAGGAGGATGCTCTCAGTTTGGCCGCTAAAGCCCTTGATTGCTTTGATGTCACCGAACCCACTCTAATCGCTCGTTTCATCAAGAAGGTACATATACAACTAATTATTAGTATTAACTATGTTAACCATATAATAAGTGTTATTAATTAGCGTATAACTCTTGATTGGACTTGTATTTCTACCTATACATAGTGTACATATATAATGAAATGAAATATGAATTTGAATGTTATAACAAAATTCAATTCTTTGATATATATGTTTCAGGAATTTGATAGAAAATACGGATTGGGGTGGCAGTGTATTGCGGGGACACATTTCGGATCATTCGTGACTCATTGCAGTGGCTGCTTCATCCATTTCTCTGTTGGCAGCCTCACCATTTTGCTTTTTAAGGGATCAGCTGGTGAACCGGAGTCCGAACCGATCACTGTCTAGCCCATTTAGACAATGTTGTGAAAAAATAATCATCTAGTCCTTTACTGGATTTATGTAATGTATCCTAGTTTTCTTCACAGCAACTTCACTAATTTTTACATTTCTTCTGTTTGCTTTTGGAATCGGAAAGAAAAAAAAAAGGAAAAAATGTTACAACAACAACAAGCTAAGTATCGTATAAATTGTACATAAGCTAAAAGAATAGCATATCCTACTGCTTAAGAAATATACCGAAAGCTCATACCATACGAGTATTGTTCCCTTAAAAAAAAATAGTAAAATGCAATTCTATAAACCAAGGTTTCATATGAGTATATAACCCGTAACATTGGGCTTTATTATATCTGATTGTGATCAGAGGCATTACATATCAAAAAGCAAATAGAAAAAACATAGCAAACCAAAGAAAGATGCAGTTCAACAAGTTTCTTAAGATTTTATTTTATTGTTTAAAATTATTATTATTTTTAAATAAAGGCAGCTAAAAAAGTAGCATACTCAACACAGCTTTAGGTCTTACGGTGTCAGATAACAACTTCTTAGCCACTTTGCTTCATAAAGATCCTGAAAGTTAATGAAAAGACAAGTATGTTTTGGAAGCTAACTACAATTCATCATCAAAAGTTCATACCCATGACCATAAGCATATATAATATACCTGTAAGAATGCACGATCATCATACATTAGCAGTTCCACAAACATCAATTGAAGCCAATGACTCTGGGACTGTACGCACAACCGCTACTGATTCGACCTTCCCCGAAACCTCACCTCCATGACTTCTTTCCAAAGTGATCTCTACGCACCAAATCTCTCTTTTCCCTTTATTCCAATTATACCAATACTCATCGGTTCCCAGAATCACCAACTTCCCACCAAAATTCGCCATTTTAGAGGAGCGGAGATGGATATTAGCCGGAAAACCTTGTAAACCAGTCAAGGGTCTCCAAGTCTTCTGCTTTGGATCATAAACGATTATTGGAGATGCATCAATCCCCCGTTGAGGAAGATTAATGGAATACAACAAACCATCAATCACACAAGACGACTCTTGCCACAAAAAACTCATAAATTCTCCTGGCATCACGTACTCCAATGAACCTCCTTGTCCTCCAGGAGTGTAAATATAACACATTCTGTCACCCAATATGTATATTTGCTTCTCCATAACCGCGTATGTCACAAACTTGCAACTCACGTTAAGTGGTATGCCATTTGTCCACCTGCTTCCAATCCAAAACTTACCTTTTAGATCGTATATTTCCACCCAATCCATAGCTCGCATCTCACATCCTCCAACCACGTATATCTTCCCGTCGAACACTCCGGCCGCTGCGCGGTAACGAGCCACTCGCATACCGAAGAGGATGCGACACGTGTGGAATCTGCAGTCGATGACATACACAACATTTGTGCGGGTCAGGCCAATGCATCCACCGATCACATACATCTCGTGCCCGACTGTGACCACAGCAGATCCCCAAGGCATTGGAGGGAGTGAGGGGATTTCATGCAATCGCAGAGAAACCGTGTCCGTCAAGTTTCTGTAGGGTTTCTTAATTAGGATACACCACTTAGGGCCTCTGAACCAAGGAGTGGGTCCCACGCAAGCGTAAAGGACGGGTTCGGTAGCGCCAAGGCGCAAGCGCAAGTCGTAGAATCTCGGAGTATTGATGAGGCCACCAAAGGCCTTGGAGACGAGAGATAGAACAGGGTGACCACGTCTCCTAACCCATGCGAAGATTATTTCGGTGACTCCGTCTGGAATGTGGAAAGAAGTCTTTTTCTCGACTTTTTTCCGTTTATTATGGAGTTGTTGCGAGTTCTTGTTTGGACCTCGATCGCCGCCATTAACGTCGTCGGAAGTTTCAGTGATTACAACCATCGTCGTTTGAAGTTAGTCAGCAGCAAATCAACGGGAATCGAGCCTAATTCAAGAATTTAAAAATAAGTAATTTTGTTAGTGTATTTTCTAAGTGAAATGAAAACATTAAAATTTCATTTCACTTAGTAAATTATTCTCTCATTTCAAGATTTTATAAAATTCTTAAATCTCGTTCTAATTATACATTATCAATTTTTTTTCTTTCACATATTTGTTTTTCAGAAAAGTTCTTAAAACCTTTAAAAATGGTTCCTAAGCCTTTCGAAACCATTCTTGTAAAACATTAATTTTCCATAATATTTTTATAATGTTTTTCAACAGTTGTGGTATTAAAAAAAATCGTGTTGAGAAAAAATAATTTATATTGGGGACAAAAGAAAAAAAACAATTTTTAAAATAAAATTTCAGTTAAAAATAACTATCCAAATCGATTTGCTAATACCACTACATATTCAAATATTATATGGATTCACGTAAATCCAATCTAAAGCCGCCTAAAATAGCTAAAATTTAAAATAATAATATAAATTACAATGAAAATCATATACATAATAAAAAAATTAATTACAAATATCATGTAAAACCTTTCAAAACTAATTTTATAATATTCATTCTAATCATATTAAAAATATATAAAATTATATATAAAGCAGATATAGATATGCTGATTTTTATCAAAATACATAGATCCAGATTTATGAACCTTTGAATATCTTATTTTTAGCCTTGATCTGATCGGATCTCAGATCAGATCTCATATATTTTGCGAGTTCTAACTAACGATTAAACAATCAATTGATTTTTAACTAATTTATAAAATAAAAAGTATAATTTTTCTCTTTACTATTAGAACAATATTTTCTTCAACTATATAATCAACCTAAAAAATATTTTTAAAAAATTAGTTGATTACCTCGAAGTTATTATCGCCCGCGTCAGCACAAACAACACTGCTCAAAAAGGGTTAATATACTCTTTATGTTGTTCAGTTGTAATCGGAATCAGATTTCTGAAAATTCATCGTTCTGAAGATTACAAGTTTGAGTTTTAAAAATGAAGAGTCTAAAGGTTTTATCGACGTAAGTTTTCCTTTACGATTTCTTTTAGTCAACACAAATATTTATATTTTTTGGTAATTATTTTATTTTTCTTAAATTTAGTTCCATGTTTATTAGATTTTAATTTTCAAACATTTGTTTCCATATTACTTAAAAAAAAAAGGAAAATTATTAATGTTTTTTTTTAAAAAACATCTTATAAGGTTACAGCAAGTCAACAATAATCACAAACTCATAATCGAAAAACCAAACTCCATTGCAAATTATGCTAATTGGGAGATAACTGGCGAAGACGTAGAAGATATCCTGAATGAGAGATGATTTTGGATGAATGAGCCCAGCCCAAATTTAAGAGGCCCAGAGCATCAATAGGAGCAGGACCAGAAATCCCTAAGGGGAAGAAGATCAATCGATATCTCCAACGACGGAACACCAAGAACAACAGAACAAGACTACTGCAATGAGAACCAATATTGCATGCAATCATTCGCCAAAACAAGGTTCACAGACCTGTGGGAGTTTGGATGGAGCCTACAATTAGGCTATCTCCACATTTCATAAATCGCTGCCTGCCATGCAAACTTTGAGAGGCAAGTGTAATGAAAATGCTGTTAACCACATTAGATCAATAATAACTGATATTGGAGATTACAAACTTCCACAATGACATGAAATATTATTCTAATAATTATTATATCGTGCTATATTATTATAAAAATATAAATTTATTAATGTGTTAGAAGTTTATATTTTTATTACGATATAACACGATATAATAATTATTAGGATAATATTTTCATATCATAAGTGGTCGACAACATCCAAAAGATCTCAATTCTTGCGATTTCTAAATTTTTTTTTGTTCATTTATTTCATGTGTAAAACTTTTTGGTCATAGACTCATAGATCTTTGTTTTAAAAAAAAAAGTCTCATAGATCAAATTTTGTTTAGCTTTTTTCCTTACCATCCGGTTAGATTGGAACTTTATATTAATGTGGAATTTACATGGTTTCAAGTCCTAAAACTAATATGAGTCTACGAGATCTAATTTCAAAAAGCTTTTCTTGCACCACCACTTCCGGTGACGACCTTTATTTCCATTTAACCGGAGCCTTGCCTTTGTCCCTCGTAGTCTTGCTCTGTAATCTTTCTTCCATTTCTCAAATCTTAACTTCAGATTACTGAGTTCTTTTTCTGCATCCTGCTTCTTGACTGAGATCGAGTCTGGTTCTGATCTCATTTCTACATGACACTTCACATCTTCATCAAATACGACTCTACGTTGATCAAATTCTACAGGAAGATTGTTAACATCATTCAAGCTACCCTTAAGCTCTTTTGTCGGAGTTCCAAGGGACATTGTGTCCTCTGAGTCATTACCATGACTAGCAATCTTTTCTGGAGCCAGAATCTTACAGGCAGCTGCGAGACTCATCTGCAAAGGCACATATTCCACTTTCAAGATCATAATTATAAGTATGTATGCAGGATTGTTATTACGCGCAGTGATGGGCGTAAAGACACTTAGTCACTTTTACCTGCACTGATGACATATGTTTTTGCCATGTTTCCTCCATTGACTTCATTCTTGTCTCGTGCTCTAACCATTTTACCTTAAATCGTTGCAACTCCTCCATCAATGCAGTGTTTTCCACTTCCTTCTGCAAAATAGCTGCTTCGACTTTTTGAACCCGGCTCTGGAGATCAGCAAGAGCGCAAGATCGGACCTGAAACTCCTCAAAAAGAAGGTCCTATACAAGAAAGTTAGTAATAAGTTTCAGCAGTGGATAACCTATAGACATTTACATGAGGCAAATTAAATAGTACCTTGTCTTCTGAAATACTCCTCCTTGACTTTCTTCTCGGTTTTTTCTTCTCATTGCGTGATTGTTTTTTCTCTTGCATACTATTTTCTAAGTGTTTACGAACCAACCATCCGCGTACCACTACATAAAAAGTGAACAGCTATAAATTGAAATCTTATCCAAGATGGAAAAACAAGTTCTTGATGCCATAAGGAAGACTACCGAATACTTACCAGATTGCAAGTGTATGACTGCATCAACCTCTTGAGTTTTTCCTGAGGAAAGAATAGCCGATTTTTCCATAGCAATATACTCTCTCCTGGCGATTTCACCGCGGATATCTGTAGCAACAAAATAAAGTTAGCCATCAAATCAAAGAGAAGTAGAAGAGAAATGCACCTATTAAGTAAAGGAAACACGAGACATATATGTGAGCGTTTACAAGATTGAAGTGTCACTGCCGCATTCCTCATATTGTGGAAGTATTCACGGGTCTGATAACCACGAAATTGCTTCTGTAATCCACGTATGCCACGCAGAAAATATCTTCTTCTTTCCTCAAGGACGCCAATCTATTAAATATAAAGATGAAAGCGTTATTATTGTATATAGAGGATCAGGAAACCAACATGGTATCTCCAAGAAAAGACAACTTACTTGCCCAGTTCGGAGGTATGTCTTTGTATAACCAACTTGATACATTTCAGGAGGAAGATTGAATTGCTTCATAATAGCATTTGATGTGCTAAGTGGATCCTGAGAACTTTTTGTGTCCAGCAATAGGAATCCATATCTAATACGTGAACAAAGCCAACAAAGACAAAAGCTTAGGAATACAAGTGAGTTTGGAACAAATAGATTTATAAACAAAAAGGGTGCATCGTGACCACACCTTGCCGCAAGCTCCTGATGTGTCAACCGAGTAGGATATCCTGATTTTGATATTCTAACAACCTCCAAAACGCCACAACATCTAAGCTGTTGTAGAACATGATTCTCTTCGTAAATTCCAGGTAGCTGATTTGAATTTGGCTTTATGCACCGGATAAAGTGAGGAGTGGTGCCTTCTAACTTGTTCATCAACTTGAAAAGTTGGCCCTGTAAAGCATAATAAAAGTTTTTAAGAGATGATTGAAAATTCATGAATGAAGATTTCAACCATGATAGCTTTGTTACCTTAAACTTTGTAATCACACTTTGATTCATGGATTCGGAAAAAGTTGCCGGATTTAGAGACTTGTGACGCATCTTAGTAGAAAACAGGTTCAGTAATT
The DNA here is from genome assembly GCF_000478725.1 of Eutrema salsugineum. NCBI lineage: Eukaryota > Viridiplantae > Streptophyta > Magnoliopsida > Brassicales > Brassicaceae > Eutrema > Eutrema salsugineum. Next base: position 5,442,202 of record NW_006256909.1, on the reverse strand, counting down.
GACATTTGCATGATGATAAAAGTTGGATAAGATCAACATGCACTGGATCTCTGTTCTTGTCCAGGAAGCCATTTGTATCATAGAGAACCTATTAAAAACCATAACGTAAATAAATCTCATATTTGTTCCTTCTCTTAATAATTTCACAGTTTTTTATCACATAACAACTAAACAACCAACCTCTCCAGCATAATGGCTAACTCTGAATCCGCGACCTCTTTCTCCCCTGAAACAAGAGTTAGCCTTCAAATGCTGTTTCAGCTTGTTGGCAAACGTTGTATCAGTCGACTTTGGGAAATTTGATTCCTCATCTAGTAGTGGTACCAAACAAATGGGTTTCTGCACTAGCAACCATACGTACAAGAAACATGGAAGAAAGAAACTTTAATGTCCATAGCTTAAAGCAAAACATCATACCATATCTTTGCATATGGAGAAAAGAAAAACAAAATTTAAAGATGGCAAGCTATAAAATTACCTTCTCAATCAGATCTAGACACTCTTGATTGTCTTTGAATCCGAGCTTAGTCCAATCAATTCCATCCCCTTCATATTCCTGAGAAGCCAAGATTTAATTGGTAAGGAAAACAAAGAAACACAATTTCATATGATTAGGCTTCAGAGAAAAAAGATCACCACCTCTTGTTCAAGTTGAAATAGATGCCGATTAAAATGTTGCTGCAGTCTTTCATTTGCATAGTTTATGCAGAATTGTTCAAAGCTATTAGTCTAAAACCAATGAGACATGATCATTAACACACTCAAAAGAAACAAAGATTAACAAATCTCGAGCACGGTTACGAACCTTAAATGACTCAAACCCATATATATCAAGGATACTAATAGATCTTCCTGTACGTAATCTACCAACTTCCAGTGAAGTATTTATCTGCTCAACAAGCCAGTCGAAAAGGCTTGCATAGATGGTTTTTGCTAGGGAATCCCTCATATCAGTTGCCTGCATATATGGCAAAGCAATTCGACATTTAGATGTATAGAAATTATGACTGCTCTTTGATATTATGGCTATTACACAAACCTGTCGCAGTGTCAGTCTTTTAGCAATGCAGTCTCTACCAGCTTGGAGCTTGCAAGTAGACAAAACCACCATAAGATCTTGTGAGTTGCATCCCATTAACATAGCTACATTAGTGACAGCTGACAGAAACAAGAGCAAAATTATAAGCATCGCCTTACTTAAGCCTAGTAAGGTCACAACCAGTCCACAAGTTTAACATGATACATGACAAGACAACAGATTCTACCTTCATCTGCTACCACTTCCACATGGTTTTCGTTGTCAATCACTTCAAAAGATACATTCCCTAACCATAACACAGCTGCAAGCAGTGCAAATGCACGTTCTTGATAGTCTTGAGGAATTTGAACAATGTTGAAAGCTTCCTACAATAACAGAGAAATCTCTGACGAAATAAGAAATTACAAAAAAAAAAAATCTGGCATTTACTCCATGGGAAACAGAGAAAGGCACAGGAAACAGAAAAAAAAAAAAAAAAAAAAGTTACCATCAGTTTATGAAATTTCTGAGCATAATCAATGGGGTCAATGGTTAAGCAATTGCTCTGGTTCAAATAATTGTATTCACTTGCTGCTTTAAGCTTCAACTTTTCTGTAAAATAAAAATCATATAAGAAATGGTCTAGCAAGTTCTAGTTTCGCAGCCATGAGCAGGGACACTTTCTTAGATGTTTCGGTTTGAAATGTTACCTTTAAGAATCGGTGAAGCTCCTGCACACAACTCATAAAAGATATGGTAGGATCTCTCGCCATTGGACAACTGAACAACTCTTGACTGATCCAAAGAGACTACTAAAATTAGCCCATGAATAGCTAACAAGTGGAATCTGACTAAAACCTCTCAACAGAAAACAAAATTACCTTTTCTAGCAGAACTGTGGTCATTCAGCACAAGTAGTCACACAATCATGGTGAGGAAATAAAACAAACATGAGAGCTCCATAGTGAAGAAAATATGACAAACAATCATAGAAATGTTCAACTCTTTACTCACAAGTTTCAAGTTTGGCTCCGCATATTTTTCCCTTTGCACTAAAATGAATCTCCATCAGTTTTCCCTGCAACAATTCATATTTACCATTGAATCCAAACCACTTCTCGATTTACAGAATGTCAGTTACACTAGTCGGTTGACACGAACGTTCAAATTCTAAAGAAATGATTTTTTTTTCTTTGTATTTTAAAGAAGAGGAAGATTCCAATCACTGGAAGAAAAAAGGAAGTATGTACAATTACTCACGAATCGGCTAGAGTTATCGTTTCTTGATGTTTTAGCATTCCCAAAAGCTTCAAGTATACAGTTTGTCTTTAGGATTTCATTCTCTACCCCAAAGCTACCTCCACCAAGAGCTTCCAAGTACTGCATTGCATACTTTGCTGTCTCAGTTTTCCCAGCTCCGCTTTCTCCACTATGGTATGATATCAATATCAGAAGTCACCTTGAAATGTGCATAGCCAAATCATCGTATATGTAGACAAAAAGCTTTCAGAATGTAAACCTCGTCATACCTTATGATAATAGATTGGTTCTTCTCCTCTGCGTAAAGAAACATTTAAAAATGTAAAAACGCCAGAAAATAACGATTTTAACACCATGGCAAAGTTACTAGGTTTCACAATTTATAGAGAAACAAAAAAAAAAAGTGTGAAAGGATTATCCTTCTGCTCACCTCTCATGATCTCATCGTAAGCTGCATCTGCCACTGCATAAACATGAGGAGCATCCAAAGACTTCTTCTGATAGGCTGATAGAATATTATTTCCATAAATCTGGACCTTCTTAAAAGGATTCACCGCAATCAAAACTGGCCCTGCTTTACTCTATAATAAAGAAACATGAAATTATGTTAAAAGACTCGGCTACACCTACAAAAAGGAATAAACAAACAGAAACAGATTTTTTATCCTTATAATAAACTTACATAAATCAAGTCTTGTGAATATCTGACCCGGAGGTTGTGAAGAACAGATGGTTCATTCAGATAACTAAGCTGTATAAGGTCTTCAACTCCCTCAGAAATATCTGGATTTGCAGGGAAAATCTCTTTCATTGATACTTTCACAACCTAATTCGATACACACAAAATGATACATTGTCAAGCACATTATAAGTCGTTTCCATATCTTACGAAAATTTATAAAATTTTCTGAAAGAACTCACTTGGGCAGTGGATAACATAACCCACGCTGCATCACCAGAAGTAGATTGTATCTTCCCCAAGTGCCACTCCCCATTAGAAACCCGACACCAAACACAAAGTTCCTGTAAATAAAACAGAAACACACTGTCTTGTAAAAACACACAAGTACCAAAAACTGTAATTTATTCATATCATATCATCAAAAAGAAACTAGAAAGAAGCAATCAATTACATACCTCGTTGATGAAATACTCAACGTTATTGACCCATTCGGGTTCATGCTCCTCTGTGATCTTCTCAGTCCTCGTTTTCTTGCTCCAATCCTTCTCTTCTTTCTCTTTGCTCTCGTTTTCCGGCGGAATCCTATCACGGAAGTTCGCCGGAAGCGATTGACGAATCGACAGCATTTGTGCTCTGGAAGTAAGCCGAGAAGGAAGCGACGGAGACTTATCCTTCAACATCTCGCACGCGTCATGCCGGCGAAGAGACTCCGGCGTCTCCTCCAGTGAACTTTCCATCAATATGGTCGGAGACGGCGATAAAGTCATTGGCTTCCTCAAAATTCACCGACCCAAAAACAAAAAGAACCAAAAAGCGACGAGTGTTTAATCAACAAGCATTTTCGGGCCACCCGAGCTCCATAATTTTTCAAATCATGTAAAGCATTGAAAGCCAGTAGAATTTAAAAACCAGAAATTTTTAACGAAGAATCTCTCAACACTGTAAATTTCGAAGCTTGTCGAAGAAATTCAGGAAGCGAAAAATAGCCAAACACGAATACTATGAAAATAACTGAAAAAACAAAATAACAACAAACCTTAAACAAAAAAGAAACTGAATTTTGCCAACGAGAGCAAAGAAAACAGAGAGCCATTTCCAACGAAGAATATAAGACAAATATGAATTTGAAAAACAGAGCACTGAAAAACAAACGAGAAAATAAAACCTTCGAATGGGCTTTTAATAAAACATAGGCCCAATAAAATAGACCCGAATGTGTAAATTGACCCGACATTATTAGGTGAAATCTAAAATCGATTTGTTCCGTCTCTACCTCTTTCTCTCTCTTGCTCCGCCGTCTGCATTAGACCGCCGAATCAGCCATGACGAAGAGTAGGAACAAGAAGAAGAGAGACGACGCCGTTTCCATGGACGTCTCCGAAACTAAGAGCGTCTCTGAAGCTGCCCCTGAAGGTAAAAATCGCGTCTTAGTTTATTAAGCTCAAGTCCGTACTCGTTTAGAGATTGAAGGTGTTTAATTTTCCATTTATTCTTGATTTCGTTAGCCATGGACACTACGGAGACAGGAGACGCGAAACTAGCTGCTCGTGATCGTTCTCGTAACTTGTAAGTGTTAACAACCTAATCTTTACAAGCTGAACTACTTAGATTTCATTATGAAAAGTTTTGGTTGGGTTTCTCTTAGTGTGAGCGTTCCATTGTGAATTGCTCTCTTCTTCTGGTCCTCTAAGGTTGGATCTGGAGTTCATTAAATCATCTAGTTTTCTACCGTCTTATTAGACCAATGGTTAGTTAGCTCGAGATATTATGCAACCTGTTGATATGAGAGAATCTCGGACAGGAGTAAGTACCAAGGCATGAAATGCTTAAATTTGGAAACTTTAGAACGTGTTTTTGTTAAGAGACCTGCTCATGTTTGATGTTTTATTTGACCACTGTACTAGGATTGTCTTTAATCCGGATGATTTCTAATTATTTACCCATTTTCTTTAGGACAAACATGAAGAAAGGAATACCTATGAAGAAAACGAGGAGGAATGCGAGGAAGATGAAAGCTGTGGCCAAAGCTTTAGCATTGGAGGAGAAGTGTTCAGAGAAAGGGAAACCTATGAAGAGAACGAAGAATGTGAGGAAGATGAAAGCTGTGGCTAAAGCTATAGCATTGAACGAGAAGTATGAAGAGAAAGCTACAAAGAACGAAGAAAAAACTCTAAGAACTATTTCGGCCAAGAAATTGTATGAATGATTTTGGTTTTAAGCTACAAAGGAAAAAGATAGGAAGAGTTTTGAAAGTTCGGTTGTCTATTTTTGATCTTGTTAACGTCTATGCTTGTCTTAAAAAAGGGGTTTCTGCAAGTTTGTACTTTTTCTTCAGTTATACAATTTTAATGGATTAATCAAATGGTAAAACTGTTTTATTTTCATAAAGAAATTCTCACCTTCATAGAATACCAAAACAGAGGAATGTACAAGACATTATCTCAAGCCTGGGGGATTAAATGGAAAGAACATAAAACATGCATACATGGGGGACTACTATTTTGAACATCAAACAAGCATTCAAATAACAAAATGTGATTTATACTGTATTTACATATCGATGTGTATTTCTATATTACTTCTATATCCAACAACGATCTCTTTGCACAAGTTTGTTGTCTCTACAAAATCACCTTTGCTAGGTCGAAGTGGTATTTTCAGTCTGCATCCGTTACTTCAGCTTCTATGTCTACGACTGCTGTTGAGAAACCCTTTCCTACACAATCAAAAAACTTCACCTCACAATTGGATTCACAAGAGATAGCGCTCCCTGGTTTGCGCAGAGATAATACAGAGATTCGGGTAAGTAAGAAAGAACCTTTCTTAGGTGCAGAAGAGAACCCATTTAGGCCTTGTCCGAAATCAGTAGTTTGGTTTGAGAATTTCACTGGTTCCATAACGAACTTATCATCCACCACTGCATTAAGTGAAAAAAGAAACAATGCTAATGCTTACAGAAAAGAGATGTGCTTTGATAAATCGAAAGGTGAAGGAATCATCTTTTTACCCGAGAATGGCTGAGTGCAGAAAGGGCAAAGCTGTACTTCATCGTCCAACGATGACCTGCAGCGATTTCGATAATTAGTCAGCAGATTTGGGGAAGCAACAAAAACAATCAAGGAAATTTGCTTCTTGTTATATCCTTACTTGAATATCTGAAATTCGTTTCCGCAATTCGGACACTGCACAAAGCGTAACGAGAGATGAAAAAATCGCAAGATAGCTAAATAGAACACAATCTTGAAGTATTTAACTCAAACACACAAGTGCTAGCTAACAGTAAATGATCGCCCTCAGTTATGGTAAAGACTCGGTCTTTCTGCAAATTCTGGAGATGCTGTCTTAAGCCAAAGAGAAAAAAGAAGACTTACACTGCTCTGTACAATATCTCGTTGTGCCCACCATAGAAAAGCTCCCAACCCCAAAATCGGAACAATCACCACAATCAGCTGCAGATTGTAAGAATTTCAGTTAATCAAAAAGGCAAAATTCCCAAAAATGCACAGTACAATTAGATAACCAGAGAATAATTAATTACCCAGACGGACACAATAGCGTCCAGAACCCAACCAAGCTGACCGGTCATAGAGAGATAAGTCAGGCCAATAGCCAAAGCAAGGTTTCCGAGGATTCTCCCGTTTCCGTTGTTATCTCTGCCGTTAAACCCTAAACCCTTGTTACAGCTAACCTTAACCACTCTTCTTTTTCGATTAAGAGCTTTCTGACTCGCAAGAATTCCAATTTCTGTCAGACCCATCAAAGGCCGTCGCTCTCTCCGGCTCTGTCTATGCTCAATCAAGCAAGCTCTCAATCCCAGATTGTTTTGGAGCAGAGAAGGAACCAAGCTCCGTACTTTCGCGTGTAATCTACTTCTGGGTTCCTTGGTGAAACCATCGTGTATGGAGAAGTTACAAAGGATAATTTGCGGAGTCGAAGCCATCGTCTGAATTTGTTTTCCGAATACAAAGCTCAAGTTCATCAACAAATGGTGGTTTTGATGATTTGATAATTCAGTTATTATAAACAAAGACTAACGAGATTAGTCAACATGCGGGGATAGCTCAGTTGGGAGAGCGTCAGACTGAAGATCTGAAGGTCGCGTGTTCGATCCACGCTCACCGCATTATTTTTATTTTTTGTCCTATTTTATTTACTTGATACGCGCCTCAAAGTTTAATAAATATGTAACTCCGATTTAAGGGACTAAAGTTCAAGTTGCATTATGTATTGATACGATCGGATTGAGAGAGAAATTCGTTTGGATTTTTATTTTATACATTAACTGAGATTAAGTGGAAATGCAATAACAGATTGCACGTTTTCACTTTCGTAAAAGTCACTTATACAATTTTTGATTACCATCGAGTTTCTAGGTTGCCGTGGTTTCAGATTAATCTTAGAATAAAAATCTCCTTTCTTAAAAAAAAAATTAAAAAAAAATTGGTCCTTTCTTTCAGTGGTCTTTCTATACAACAAACAATATGTCACACTGCTTAAATAGACTTGTATAAATTAATACAAATATATGTTTTTTTAACAACAACTACAAATATATGTATAGACACGTATATTCAGGCGTCTACGTGTAATTGTATCTCGATGCAAATTATTTTAAGAACAAATTTCAGCCACCTTGTTTGATATAATAGTATAGGTTAACTTTTATTTTTTTACCGAACTAACCTTACTTCACAAGAACTGCACAGTAGCCATCCTCTGAAGAAAATAATTTGACTTTAACGCTCTTTAAAATTCACAATCGAAATACTCATCAATCCCCAACACAACTACACCATCTTCTCTCTTCTTCCCTATCCATTTAGATTCCACACTAAGCTCGGCCAAAATAATTATATATCGAGGATGGAGGTCCCAAAAACCTCATTGATAGTGATAATTGTCGTGTTGGCTTCTTGTTTATTGCAGGCCAAGGCTTGGCATGGTCAGACTTACTGTGGTGGCAACGCGGCTCCTCGATGCCAGCTCCAATACATATCGACTGTCCTGAAGAGTGCCCGAGCACCATGTCCCCCAACTCTCAAAACAAAATTTGTTGGGTTGATTGCTTTAAACCCCTTTGCATGGCAGTTTGTCGCGGTAATTAATCACCATTCTTATTCTTAAATGTGCATGGTGATAATAAAGTTTCACTAGCTTTTGACTGACGTTAGATTTTAAAGAAATTTTAAAAATTTGAATATGATATTTTTTTTGTAACGGTAAAGCCCAATTGTGAAGCCTCTGGAGCCATCTGTCTAGACCCGAGGTTTATAGGTGGTGATAGTATTGTGTTCTACTTCCACGGAAAGAGCAATGAACATTTTAGCCTCGTTTCGGACCATGATGTTCAGATCAATGCTAGGTTTACTGGCCTTAGACCCACTGGTCGCACCAGAGACTTAACATGGATCCAAGCTCTCGGCTTCCTCTTCAACTCTCACAAATTCTCCCTTGAGACAACCAAAGTCGCCACTTGGGATAGCAACATCGACCATCTCAAGTTCAATATTGATGGCCAAGATTTGGTTATCCCTGAAGAAACTCTATCCACCTGGTAATGATTATTCTCATTTTTTTTGTTACAATTGTTTCAATACCAATTTTTATTTGGGTCAAAATATGAAACAATTTTATTAAATACAACATCTTTAATTTTCCAAAAACTATTTTTCTTAAAACGTAAACAGAAACAAAAGGTTCATTCCATTTGCGTTTAAGTAACGCTAGCAATTAATAAACATTTTTTGTTTAAAATAGTAAACATTGTATAAATTTCTTTGGAGAAAACAAACGCAAAATTGAAAATGTTTGTAAACGCAAAAACATACAACAGCAAAACAAATAATCTTCATAAAAAAAAAACAATGAATCTTTCTTTTTTGAACCATTTGTACTTAGGTACTCATCTGAACAAGACATCAAGATTGAGAGACTGACACAAAAGAACAGTGTGATCGTGACGATCAAAGACAATGCTGAGATCATGGTCAACGTGGTTCTGGTGACCAAAGAAGACGATAGGATCCACAGCTACGAATTACCTATAGATGACTGTTTTGCCCACCTTGAAGTCCAGTTCAAATTCATAAATCTGTCCCCTGAAGTCGACGGAATCTTGGGACGCACTTACAGACCCGATTTCAAGAACCCGGCTAAGCCAGGAGTCGCAATGCCAGTGGTGGGAGGCGAGGATAGCTTCAGGACATCTTCTCTACTCTCTTATGATTGCAAGAATTGTTTTTTCTCTAGACAAGAAACTGTTCCGAGTGGCTCTGTCAAGCCCAAAAGTGAATACACATTTCTAGATTGTAGCCGTGGGGCATCTTCCGGCAACGGAATCGTCTGCAGGAAGTAATTATCATCCAAACTTAATTTGCTGAAACAAGTTAATTGTTTTGTTTTATCTAAATAATGTTGTTTTTTATGTTCGTATGTTTGTCAAAATAAATGGAGGAATAAGCTAATTAACAACTAAACTGTAAGGAAATCTCAGTTATTTAATTAGATCGACCAAGTTATATATTGTTTGATGAAAAAAAAAAAAAAGAAAACCCGCCAATTCAACTTTTTAGTTTACCTATATAATGGAACCTGCTATTAACTATTGCCCTCAGCAGAAGGTTATATGCAAAGTGCAATATTGTGAATTAATGAAAATGTTATGGAAAACCTTTCATAACCATAAGTTATGGAAACTTCAAAACCCACATTAGTTACGATATTAAATTTTAATAAAGGTTTCTCGTCATACCCTAAGATCACGCTCGTGTGAACGCAACTTCTAAAAACGTTTTAATTTATTTTTGAAGTTTCAACTTTCTTATACATATACTCCACATTTCAAATTAAAAATATTTACAACTAAATTGGTTGGAAAAACGTGAAGTGCATGGCGGGTGTAATATCCAGATTAGGCACACATCCCAAGCAACTCCCATCTTGTCATAAGTTAGTTTTCTTAAAACAAAAAAAAAAATTGCCGAATGCCCTCTATAAATTCAACTATAAATCTTTCTCTGCTTATATCGATCTCTATAATATATATTTTTTTTTCAAAAAAGCTAGAAATGGAGATCTCAAAACCCACATCGCTAATGATGATGCTTTTTGCAATCATGTTATGTTTCTTGCAAGCCAAGTCACAAGGAGTCTACTGCAGTAACCCTTACGAACAGTGCTTCCAGAAGTACATAATGTGTCCGCAAGAATGCCCCACCACCGGTGCCGCAAACTCCATGAACAGAGTTTGTTACGTAGATTGTAGTAAACCTCTCTGCAATTCCGAGTGTCGCAGTAAGCAAAAATATATACTTGCAACTTTTTTGTAATAAGGTTTTTAAATATATAAAGCTCAAATTAATTTTTTTTTTCTTTTCTTTTGAACGTGGTTCGCTTAGGGTTGGGTCCAAACTGCTATCACCCTGCAACGGGCTGTCACGACCCGGGGTTCATAGCTGGTGATGGGTTTGTGTTCTACTTCCACGGAAAAAGCAATGAGCATTTTAGCCTTGTCTCGGACACCGACGTTCAGATCAATGCTAGGTTCACTGGCCACAGACCCGCTGGACGTTCTAGAGACTTCACTTGGATCCAAGCACTTGGCCTCCTTTTCAACTCTCATAACTTTTCCCTTGAGGCCACCAAAGTGGCCACTTGGGCCGACGGCATAGACCATCTCAGATTCTCTTACGACGGCCAAGATTTAGTTATCCCCGAGGAGATTCTCTCCAGATGGTAAATAATATCCAAATATGCTTTACGCTACATGCGATTGTACAAAGACAGTTTCTAAGTTTACGTTTACATGCATGTAAAAGTAGGTATTTCTTATTTTTCTATATTTAAAATAATTATATTTGAGAATTTGTATTTTGAAAGCGCGACACTAATTAAGAGCATGTCGTTTTTTGAGCAGGTACTCGCCCGAAAAGGACATCAAGATCGAGAGAGCTACAAAAATGAACAGCGTGACCGTGACGATCAAAGACAAAGCAGAGATCATGGTCAACGTGGTTCCTGTGACTAGAGAAGACGATAGGATACACAAGGACCACAACTACAAAGTAACTTCGAATGACTGTTTTGCGCATCTTGAAGTTAAGTTTAGGTTTTTGAACCTATCCCCAAAAGTAGATGGAGTCTTGGGACGCACTTATAGGCCCGGTTTTCAGAAGCAGGCCAAGCGTGGAGTCGTAACGCCTATGGTTGGAGGCGAGGATAATTTCAGGACATCTTCTCTACTCTCTCACGACTGCAAGACTTGCGTATTTAACGGATTAAGTGGCTCGATCCGATGGGAGACCGAGCACGCACTATTGGATTGCACTCGTGGGGCATCTTCCGGATACGGAATCATTTGCCGGAAAGAATGATCCTAAACCTCACTAAGAGAATAAAAAGCAAGCAAAGTGGAGATCTAAAGTGCTATCTTGATGCTGATGACTATTATTGTTATTATTATTATCAAGTCTTGCTAATATTTTGTATTATAAAGAGAGATCTTCTTTGTTAAAAAAAAAAATTAATAAATTGTGTATTATATAAATTTCTTTTTAATTCATCTACGATGCTGATGAAAAAGGAGATATGAAGAGACAGTAATCATTTATTTGATAGATGTAATATCTCAAAATAACATTTTTGTTTTCCTCCCGTGAGAAAGAATTTAAATAACATTACATTTGCGGCCCGTCAAATTGGATAAATAATCCAAGCCCTTTCCCTTTCTGGAATCCTAAGCCTCACGGAATCGGTAAAGGCCCATATAGTTCCCTACTATTTACATCAACTGCCACTCTACCCTCTCAAGTCTCAAAAATCTTTTCAACTTTTTCCACCCATCTTGAGTCACCCAATTACTTAAAATAGAAAGTAATTAAATTACGCGATCTCCCTCATTGACTAAACCCGAATGTTTGACCCGAAATACCGAACCCGCGATTCAACCCGCTCGAGCTGTACCCGAAACTCTGAGTCAACCCGCTCCCGCTCGAGTTCTGCTGCTGATCCACCACCTGCGAGTTCCTCAACCCGCTCTCCGCCTCCCCCTCCGCCGCTCGGAACGCGTCGTAACCTCCGTAATTCCCGTTGGTCGGAGCTAATTCCGGGATGGAATGAAGACTTGCCAAGCTTGCCCAATCGAAATTCCCGTTGAGAAGCGTCCTCAGCGAATTGATCCGAGGGAGATTAAAAGACCGATCGTTCATCTCCGGGAACGAATCGAGAACGTCGTCGAGCTGTGACGAAGAAGACGACGACGAACCGTTCATGCTTTGCTCTTCAGCGCATGGTTGAACCGGAGCAGCTTGTCTCTGAGCTCCTGACGTTTTCTTGTAAATTCGGCACAATACCCAATCATCCAACTGAGAGAAAACAAATTGAAGAATTTTAGCGATTTTTGATTTCAAGTTTTTATCCAATCGGATCTGGGGAAAATTTCCAATCATCTCTTAGTTTTACCTTGGAGCTTCCATGGCTACGAGAATGCTCGATTAAGCGATACTCGTGCATTATCCAGTTGGTTTTCGTGCCTTTTGGAGCTTTTCCGGCGTAGAAAACCAGAGCTTTTTTAATTCCGACACGGTGACCATCCGCCGTAATGATCTTGTCTGTACCCGTCGCCTTCCAGTAACCCGACCCGGCTACTCTGTTGGGTCTTGACCCGTTCGGATATTTCCGATCTCTCGGGCTAAAAAAATACCATTCTTTTTCCCCAAACAAAGCCTTACCTACACCACACAATTCCAAAAAAAAGGATAAGCAACTTTTTTACAGTAATAGTCCCTTGGTTTCAGCATTTTCTCAATTTGAACCAAAAAGTAGTGAATTTTAACAAAGAACACCCTAGAACTTCTTAAAAAAAGTGTTGCTTACTTGGCAAATCCCAAGGATCGAACTTGTAGAGATCGATATCTCCGATGACCTGGAGCGAGAAATGATAGCCTGCAACTTTCCGACAGAGATACTGAACAAGAAGCTCTTCATCTGTCGGGTAAAATCTAAAACCCGGAGGCAAACTCAATTGGGCTAACGGATCCTTCTCTCTAACACCCATTTTCCTCTGACTTTGGATTCTTCCAGCAAACAAAAATAACAAAATGTTTTCACAACTCTAAAAAAGCCAGAAAATTATATGTGAATGTTGGTCGATCTTTTGGACAAGCATGGTGATTAGATGCTTTATATAGGCTGTGGAAAAGGCAAAGGTTCTTCGGGGGATAAGTACGGTCGTCCTTGTCTTACTGTTCTAATATCTTAATACGATTTTCTTCGTGGGACCCTTTTACACCATTGACATACTGACACGTATATGAACTAGCCGACCTTATCAATGGGTTGTACCACTATTTACGAGCGATATAAAAAATGTGCAATATCACAACTCAAGATTTGCTCATGTCATGTGATAGTAAACTTTTTTAACTACGAGTAATTGAGAAAGGTCCTCTAACTATTTGTAGTAAGTTCAGAATAATTGACAGCAGTCGTTTCTTTTCTCTTATTTTATTGGTGGACATTTTGACTTTCTAAATAGTTAATTACTGTAAACATCTTGCCACTGAGAAATCGAAGTAACTAACGCTTTCGATTTCAATTTCAATTATTCGACTATTGAGTGTCGCTCGGGTGCATGAACCATCAGGAAAAGCGGAAGTCTATCGACACGTGTCAAGCCAGTTGTCCATTCTTCTAGAATTCTGGAAAGCCTAACAACGATGTGTATCTATCAGAATTCTCCAAATAATTAGCCCGGATCGATTTTATCTTTTCATGAAGCACTACGTTGGAGTCAGAAAAAGAAAGGAAGAAGCACTAACTATTCGACAGATAAAAAATCTACCGAGGAAAAAAGAAAAGCACTAACCAAAAAATATAATAATCAGACACGCGTGGAGGGCAATTTTTAGCTCGTGTGGGATGTACACGTGTTGGGAGAGTTAGGCAAGACTTCAATAAAAGATTCAAAAGAGACGAAAAGAGAGAAGAAAAAATAATAATATAAAGTTCTGATTGAACAAGTGTACAAAATACAAAGTTCTAAGAAAAATAGAAAGGATATGTTAGTTTGAGACACGTATAGAGGATTAAACACAGAAGATTATTATTTTACTAAAACGAGCGCAATATAATAATAATAATAATTATGGGAACAATAAAATATCGTCTTTAGTTTATATACTATAAAGATTGTCTAGAAAATGTATGTTTATAGTAACTAAGGAAAATACTATTTATCAATGGTTTTTGGTTTATTCGTATTAAAATTGTATTACAATCTTCATAATATTTTACTCTATCTTAATTTATAACGGAATGAAAATAGTAATTATAGGGTTTCTTTCACTCAAGAAATACTATAAATGGCCAAGGAAGTTGACAAGTGAAAACAATGGACCATGCTGGACAGGTCACAAGCCTTTAAATATTAGTACATGTGAGCGATTCAAAGAACTCGATTCTTCTTCTTCTTGATAATTCTTTCTTCTTTTTAATTTAATTTTCTTACATTTCGTTTTCGCTTGCTTTTAGATTTTAGATTTTAGTGAACGTGGAGAATTCTTGTTCATAGAGATCAGAGGGACATGCTCACCCTTTTCTTTTAATTACGAGATAAAAATTTTGAATATTAGCCAGAATACGACAAATTTGGTTCAACGATTTGCATAACTGCAATCGCTATTTAGTTAGCGTATAATATTCTTATGATTTTGACAAACAAAAAAAAAATATATATATATATATTGTATAGGTTTGGGGAAAAAAATTCAAATAGCTCAAACCATAACTTCATTTGTTCAAATCTGGATATAGCTGCCACAAAATGTCCTTTATTTATAAAAATTAACCATCTTCGTGTTCGGATCGAAAACTCGAAATATGTGGTATATCATATATGGTCCATTTGTCAGTTTTCTGCATAAACGACATGTAGAGCAGAATTGGTGCGTTAGTCTTCTATAAGTTGCCACCAGAATATGCGCGTGAGTAGGTTGATTCAAAATGACATGTTCATCATGCAGCTGCTTAATTATTTGTTCTTTTTGGATGGAACGATGTTGAAGAGTGAAGATCACCACTTATCGTTGATGTGAAAAAACTATTTAATTTTGACACACAAAAAAAAAGACTGTCATAAGATAGTCATTTAACTTAAAATTTTAAGTGTCTAAATGCTAAATGTCAAGTGACTGACTTGATTCCAATAGCTAAAATTTATTTTCAACGGTTTATTTCCTTTTTTTTTGGTCAACACAACGGTTTATTTCATTATTTGAAATATTTAGTCTATTTTTGAAATTAATTATTTTCCAGAATTTTGTCAAATAAGAGATAGGAGTAACTCACATATTTGTTTTCTTAAAATATACTCCTTAGCTATAACAATACTAACGACAAAAAAAAACTATAAGAATACTGAATTGTTTTTAAAATAAACACACAAAAATTCAAATATCAAAACAGAAAATAAACATATTTATATTGTAAAGATATAATTAGGTATTAAATAAATCGTAAGTAATATGGACGCATCTAATAAATAGTGAGTTGTATACGTATATATAAATGGCCCGTCTCTAAAGTATGCTTTTCTTTGTGAAGTTACATGTTTCTTAAAGCTTTAAAGGAGATAAGGTGAGGTGATCACGAAGGCTTAACAAAAAGAAAATCTAAAAGGCATGATGCTTTCTAAATTCGTCGCCTATGCCCTCTACATGTGTACATAATTAATTCAAGATCACTTATAAAGATATGCAGAATCTGGTCTATGTATGATTTATTGGTGACTATTCCATTATGAGTTTTAGGCTCATCTAAAATAATTGTAGGTGGTAGCACCTAAAACATAGAGAGATCGATGTTAGACCGTTCTTTTTTTCTTTTCTTTTTTCGAAATGCATATACAGTACTTAGATAGTTTCTATTTCGACACAATCTTCCAGTTCCAACAATAATAACCGTTAACATATATAGACTAAACTAATTTTAACCATAAATCAAAATTGTAATTAGTAGACAATTGTGTAAAGACGTTACTGTTTTTTCTTTGAACACAAAAATCTTCAACCGTCACGCTGCTATAAATTTTAGAAAGCTGGCCGAACTTGTAGATTATTTATTTGTAAGGAAACTAATGTAGAACATTATTCGGGTAGCACCACTTAATTACTGCTTGAAGTATCTCAAATAATGGGATAATAATCCTATTTGAAGCCCATAGTACGTTTACCATGCATCCCAAATTCATCAGCAGTTTGTATTAAAAAACCTCGTGAGGTCATATATCTTTACATGTACGAATAATTTGGTGAAAATGTGAATGATAACATGTAAAGCGTGCGCTGGACTTGGAACACATAACCAATAAGCAAACATTAAATTGGCTTTGAACTTTCCTTTTAAACACACACAGAACATGTTCTTCACATTACTACTTAGATTCTGATATACAACTCCCTTTATTGAGATTTGACTGATCAGAGGACCACTTAAGCCGGACCAAATCAGTCAATTATTTATACAAAGCATTAGCAAAGAGGCTACAATATTTTATAATATAATCCATCATAGATTATCATGACAAAATAGATTAATTTAAAGATTTAACGAAAAACAATAATGCAATATAAGAACTTATTGGTGTTATACATTCGATATTACTCAAAAAGGTGCTAAAATCCAAAACAAACAAAAAGTGGAGATAACTAAGTATTAGCCAGACTTGGTCTTACCAATCCTCATCAAAGCAATATAGGCAACAATTCTGTAACCAACAAGCATCACAGCCAAAGCGAAGGCGGAGGACAATCCACTATGAAAGCCTATGTGCTTAATACCTTCGAAGTCACCAACATAACACTTTAGTTTCCCATTTTCACCACAAGGATACCACTGATTCTCCGTGTACTGACCCAATATCAGTAGTTTATAGGTATAGTAACCTATTGATAGGTATTGAATCCAGGAGATGAACACTGGTACATGTCGAACGTAGTATCCTCCAGCTAACAAAAACGCGAGCATTATGACTGACCCGAGTGTCGTGGCTGACTTTTGATCCATCACTAGGGCACCTAGGGCTAGTCCTAGCCCACCAGAGACCAGGACGTGGACGAGGAGGACCAAAAGGGTCAGAAAGAAGTTTACAGGGTTAGGGTTCAAGCCAGCCATCCAATATGTGATGATGAGAAAAATCGTTGGTAGAATAAGTTCCATTGGGAGATCCCCGACAATTCGGGACATGAAGTAAGAGGAGAGCCTGTACATGCCTGAGGAACGTTCTTTTTCGAGCATTTTTCGCTCTTGAGGAAATGTGAAGATTTGTTGGAAGAGAGGGAAGAATGCCCAGAAGGATGAGATAAAGAACAATAGCCCTATCTGCAACAATAAAGCTCAGATGAATATATCATATATATATATATATATATGTATGTATGTACACAATGACAGACAAAAAAAAATGGTGCATCTAGTTAAAGCTAAATACCTGATCTTGTAAGTGATTAAGGTTCGTTTTGAACCAAAGGAGACCACATAGGAAAGACACGAAAATGACCTGCCCAATCTTTAGGCCAGAGAAAGAATCATGTCGCCTCTGCTTAAGGCCTCTCTTCGACAGAACACAAAACTGCTGCCACCATGTCGTTGGCCAGTCTCCAAAATGCTTGGACGAATCTCCAGAATTCTCTATTGAGTGGTTATAATGATCGTCTTGTCCTTTAACCTCATTGATAACATTGTTCAACAGATTTGTCTTGTAAACCGCAACCAGAGCTGCCTTCAAAGCCTCTGGTCTTTGGGATTCATCTGATCCAACACCTATAGGTAAAATATATCCATATTTTGACATGAGATTCAAAAAAGAGACAAATAAAAAAAAAGCTATATGGGGGCGGACAAATAAATCAAAAAGACAGACTTACCATTTGCAATGTCCAAGAGAAAATCTGACGGATTAATCCTTTCGACAGATGGGGAGTATCCAACGCTAGCAAAATAGTCCATAGCATTGGATCCAAGCCCGAAGTAGACCGGGTTACCTTCTGATAAGAGAAGAATCTTGTCAAACATATAGAACAACCTACTAGAAGGTTGATGAATCGTTGTGATGACCGTTCTTCCACCATGAGCCAGTTCCCACAAAATCGACACAATCCTCTGAGCCGTGGTTGAATCAAGACCAGAAGTAGGCTCATCAAGAAAGAGCAAACTAGGGTTTATAAGAATCTCTTGCCCTATACTAACCCTTTTCCTCTCACCACCCGAAACACCTCTCAAGAAAGGTCCTCCAATGATAGTATCTTTACATCTATCTAGACCCAATTCACTCACGACCGCCTCAGCTTGCTTGATCTTCTCACGTTGTTTGATAGAATTCGGAAGCCGGAGAAGCGCGGTGAAGACTAGAGTTTCCGTAACAGTCAAGTGAGGGTAAAGAGCATCATCTTGAGTCACGAAACCGGTGGCTCGCTTCACACCTTTGGAGAATGGTTTGTTGTTGTAAGATATGTTCCCCGTGAGCTTCCCTTTCCCTTCACTAACCCGCCCTCCTAGAGCCGTTAAGAAGCTGGTCTTGCCGCTGCCTGAGGGACCGAGCATAGCCAGGATCTCTCCCGGTTTGACGATCCCGGTTAAGCCTTTCAAGATGGTTCGCTCTTTGGTTTTTCCCTTGGTTTGACAGAGCCAGCTTTTTGGTTCCTTCACCTTCACCGTGTACACAACATTCTCAAACTGCTCCACGACATCAAAGAACCAGATTGAATCAGCAAATCTATCTAATTAAGGCACATGAACGCTTGCTATAAATCTAATGATTTAATGAAAATTATATCCGTAAGCCCTAAAACGAAGAGAAATTATCGTACTTGTTGACATACACAAATCCACATTATACATGTATCATTATAATTAAAAAATAAATAAATAAATAAAGATCTGCCTATACTCATAGAGTATGTATCAAGGAGTAAATATAGATTATATAATAAACAAACATACCTTTAAAGTAATAGGAAGATTAGCCTTTTTAAAATTTGAAAAAGGAAGGGTTCGGCTATCGTCGTTTTTCTCAATCTGGGCTTCAACATCCATAGAAACCTCTTGATGATTATCCATTCCCAAATTTGATCGATGTATAAACACTCAGTCACGGGTATCTAAGGATTAAAGCTGAATAAATCCAAACGAAATAAAATATTCGTCCACTATTTCAGAAACAATTACTTGATGAAACTGAATAGAGAAAGAAAAAAAAACAGGTTGATTAAGTAATTTGATTTTGTTGGATTTGGGAGTTCTAGAGACAGGAGACAAAGCTTAAATTCGTAACTCGTAACTCTTTTAGTTAAGCTAAATAAAGAGAAACTAGGGTTCACGTAAGGGAAGTGAGAGAGAGATATAAGGGATTATATAGAAGGAAGATTCTTAGAAAAATGCTTCTGTTACTAAGCACGCTTTTAGAGTGGGACGTTTGTTATCCTTTGAAAAAAAACATTTAAATTTAATAATAAATCAATCTGAGATTTGCTAAGCTTTTTTCCTTTTCTTTTGTTTTTTTCCAATTAAATAATTAAATCATCAAAATCTTTAAAAATTAATTATAATTAATTTTAAATAAGCCAATATTTTATAAGAGAGCTATGCAAGTTTTCTCTCAACACGGCTAATAAAATAATTTATTTATTTTTTAGTATAAAATAAAAATGAATTAATGTGCAATAAATAAATAAATATTGTACACAAACAAATTTATTTCTGTACATGAAAAAAACAAACATAATTTATTAAGGATTAAACAAAATTTAATAAGTTGTTTAGTTATTTATGTTTCCTTAAGTGAATTATTTCTGAAAAAGGTTGAATAATCAAGAATTGTTATGTTTTCAAATATCACATCAGTAATGATGAATATACTTCTTTATCAGTAATTTGATTATTTTATGATTGTTTTATAAAAACGTTATTCAGTTAGTTTTTTCAACTATTTGATTATTGGAAGATTCTGATGTTTTACTATTCAGCTGGAATATTTAAGCCCATATATTTGATTAATTGTATTTTTTTACTGTTTGAGTGATTCTCTCTTTAAAAAACAAAAAAAAAAGTTTGAGTGATTCTCTCGCGTTGTGATTGCATGCGTTTGACACTGATCATGGAAACCATCAAACCAATATGTACCACTTGATAAACACTTTTAAAGTGTTCTAAATCAAAGAGCTTACTAATGGAGATATCAATCTTTCGGAATATGAAACGAAACAGAACTACTAAACTAACATAAACAAAATGGCAGTATAACAGATGACAAAACATAAGAAATGGAACGTCCACTTAAGAAATCAAAAAGTAAGAGTTGAGCATGCGATCATCCACTAATTAAAACAACTTGGTTATTACAAGTTCACAATAACATGAGTACTCATTATGTTTATGTAGGTTTTAAGTGTGATAGATATAATATTTTTTTTTTTAATATATCAATATTTTTGGTAATTTCTGGTGGATGCATTATATAATGCATATAAATTAAATCCAAATGAATTATATATATATATATATATATATACACAGATATACTCTTTAACCACACAAAAAATTATGATTTCTATTATTCGGTTCAACAAATATGAACAAAACGTCGACATCTGGTTTTCCTAATTCCTATAAATTAAATTATTACAAATGTTAATGAACGGAATTAAATTTTAGTTAAAGGAAAGTCAACTCATATAGAGGAATTTTGGCTTGCCTTGATTTCTTAAATTAGAAAGAGATTAATCACATGCACTAAATGTGGTTGACCAAGCCTCTCCTAATCTGTTGACCAGGATTGAAAAACTTACTCAAATTGATTACAAACTAAAAAAAATATTCAATCAATATAAATTAAATTTATTTTTCATTATTTTTACACGGTGGGGAGAATCATCTGTGCAACATTATACACTTGCTCAAAAATAAAACGATGTGCCTGCAAAACATTCCCCGAGCGGTATAAATACCCATTTTCTAGTACTATCGCATTTAACGCTAGCTAGTCAGATTTTTTCGTTCTTACACGTTTTGTTTATCTTCCTAACATTAAAATTAAGTCTTACAAACCAGTTTATAGTTCTATTTTTCTCTGGCAAAGGGTTAACAGTTTATAGTAGTTTCAGATTCATCTTAGAGTTAGGAGATTAGGACTCAAAGTTCATCACTACATTCTCAATAATAGTTAGTTGTCTTCATAGCAATAATATTTGATTCTTCCATATGTTATGGAGATTAGTCCAAATTAAGGACTTCGATCAGAGATCCTCCGTTATAAAAAATAAAAATAAAAAGATTTAAGTCTTACAAGAAGAATGTAAAGTAGATTCATAAAGTTGCGTTGTACAGTTATCATTAATTTGCAGGAAGTCTACATTAAGGGAAATATGTATGTATTCAGTAACATTTTGTTAATTATGAAAGCTTGCTTAGACCTGCATTTTCGATTGAATTGGAAGGCCATAACCTGCATTTTCTTCTCTCGAGGAGTTTTGATTTGTATGGGAACTAGGGAATATAGGCAGTCACTAATTTTGCATAAAAAAAGTTAGCCACTAATTACAAAGGATTAAACTCTTTCATATTGGAGGTTGATATATGGCTATTTTAGTATATGCTATGAACTTTCTGTTCGCTGGTCTACTTTTTATTTATTCTGCCATCCCTTGTGCAACACGAGCCGTCGAATTCCACTTTGACTTGGCACCGTTAAAAATTTACACATCATATTCCTCGGCATATACTCAAGGACGAAAAACAAAATTAATATCTAGCAAAAAAAAAATTAAGAAAAGAGATTTACTCGTACTTGATTTTCGGAGAGTATTATTAACTTAAAAACTTGGAAATTAATTCTGTACAATTTCTTTCATGTCAAGAATCAAGTTTCCAGAAACAAAACCTAAGCGAACCCTCTGGTCTATTCAGAGAGATATTAAACGACTTCTTTAATGACCGTTGGCTGAAGCAACTTCTGGTGGTTGCAACCCCCGCATGAAATCAAGAAAATAGTCCCAGCTTTATATGGCCACTCTCTTCAGCTTTTGGACTTATCCCTCACAAAAAAACTTAAACAATAAGTCGTGTCTCGTATCAAATTTATGATCATAGACATATTAGGGAGATTCAAAGGAGAAGAAGAGGAAGAAATGATGGCGGAGACGGGGATGGTGATGGTAGGTGTGTTGGGACTATGGGCGCGATTTGTCCGGCAGCCGGTGCTTGAATTCGCCGGAGAAATGATTCAATTAATCTCCGAAGTCACGTTGCGGATCTCTCGACGAGATACAACTTCTCATGTTCCTCTTTCTACTACCTCTTAACTAAATCCTCCGCCAACTTGGGAAGAAGGTAAATTTGAAAAAATGTATATGAGAACATTTTGAATTCAGGAAGTTAGAGATATTATATATAGTTATTTTTTTTTTTTACTAATTTGTAGGTTCTCAACTATATATGTTTCTTTTGAAAAGTTAAACTTATCATCAACAAAAAAATGTTATTACACATGGGTTTATACAATTTTAAAGTGTGCAAGAATGTTACCAACAAAAACGAAACTAAGAACTTGAAAAAACAATTTGGAAACAGAGAGAATGTGTAGGCAATACGATAGAGGAGTGTTGATATGTGAATATCGACAAAGGGGCAAAACAGTATTTAGATCGATAATCTTGGTTTTATTAGATCGAATCGAAGGAATACAACTGAGTTCGGTTATTAAGTAAGGAATAACGAACTAAGACTTTATGAAACTAAGAATCTAAAACGATGAGTTCTCAGTTTCTAAGTCTTCTCTGGAATTTTTTGTGTTCTCTGGTGTCGATTCGTCTTCTTTTATATATATTCTCTGAGTCGGTCGTCAAATACATCTTCGGCGATATGGGACCGAGAGGTCTTTCCTTTTCTCTCGGTCCTTTTCCTTTTCTCATAGTAGTTTCCTTTTTCCATTAGGAAACTTTCCATTCTTGACCGAACTCGGGAAACTTCTCGATTCCTTCGAGAAGCTTCTCGCTGACCTCGGCTTAATGGGCTGCATTCGGCCCAAATCTTTACTCGGCCCAATCTTTCCGGTACATTCCTTCATAAACCAGACTTACGTTACGCCGATCTCGGTTTGTACCGGAGAAAACCGGGGTGCGGTTTTCACCTCCAACAAGGAGTCGCTAAAAAAACCAATCCTTTCAACAACGAAAATATTATGCTGATTTCACCATGAGTGTGAGTCCAGGGGACCTTGAGATCATCGTTGTTGATAGGATTGGCATAGGAGACGAAGATGTCTAATTCCTTATATAATATCGTGAATTAGATGGTCTTAGGTGCGTGGGTGGTGTTAGTGATGTCTTGTGTTTCTCTCTCGCATATGATGTATGGTTACATGTAAGCTCAACAACAATCAAGTTCTAGTGAGCGCATTGACTGAGGTTTCGTAGAGATCTATTGCGAGAGAAAGTGCGAGACATCTGTAAAATGATTAATGAGAAAAGAATTACCAATCATAAAACATGGTTATGTTCGTTACGTAGTTGTTGGCGCAAACGATCATCAACTAAATCATACTCGTTTTGCAGTCATCAGTGGCAATGACACGTTACAACAATTCAATTCGGATATTGTAGTCTTTAGCAACAATGACATGTTAAATGACTACTCCTTGATTTGAAATTTATAACGTTAAAAATTTCAATGTTTTAAGATGTTTTAGTCACTAATTGTTGAAATTTGTAATATGTCAAATCACCGATTACAAAACAAACAAAATTTAGTTGTTTTTTCTAATCACTAGTTGTTACTTGTTAGCAACTATAAAGCGAATAACAAAACGTGTTACTGATCGTTATTGCTGGTCATCGCTGAATATAGGTGTTCTAGGAATTTCGAAGTTGATCCAAGGAAATTATAGCAAGTGTAGATGAGATATTCCCTCATCCATTGAGCTTGTTCCTCGCGGTGAGAATTAATCCCGCATGGCTAGCTAGGTGATGAAAGAGCATTTGGGTTTGAACTGTCTATATATAAAACACGGACACATTTAACCACTAGACTACAATAATACTACTGAATTGATATCAACATTCTTTCCTAAAAGTTGTAGTTTGTTATAAGAAAGTTTCATAGCAAAAAAAAGGTGAAAATATAACAAACTAGTTCACCTAGTATTGCAACGCAAAACCAAACTAGTTTCCAAACATCTTTTTATTAACTTTAAACTTTATAATATGCTTAAGCCTCGAATGTATTTCACCGTATTATTCTAAAATTAACCGAATTAAATTCTGGATGTAGTTTGAAAAAAATTAGGGGTGAACAAATTTAGAGACGACAGGAACAATCCAAAATTTACTCTTAAAACCAAAAAAAAAAACAAAATCCAAAATTTACTCATGTGCGACTTTTTATTTAATCGTCTTCTTTTGTCATTCTTCTTAATGCCTGCTCTCTAATTGTGATTGATTTTGGACGATAACATATCTGTTGCAGCGACAAAAAAGAATTTATTTTTATTGTAAATGTTTAATTTATATCATTTGATGATGCGAATGATACAAGAAGTCTAGGAAGACAAGTAGCTACAATTGATCAAGAAAAAATAATAACGGAATCTTCATTTCTCGATATCCTTTGACAAGAAGTATAGGAAGACAAGTAGCTACAACTGATCAATCACGTGACCCACATTAATAGTAATCATAATACTTAAAACTTCTTATATAATTATTACAAACACAACTTCACTATGACTATTCTTGAGTTGGTTACTACAAGTGGTTATACCTTTTTGGCGATAATCTTGTGATTTATTTAATGAAGCATATATGCTAACCAACAATGTTACCTTTTCTGGTGATTAGCCACTTTACCATCATTGATGATGATAATCTCCAACCTTTTACACAATTATCAAACTAAAAACTAATTAACTTGTAACATTGGACAAAACTTCGTGATTACAACAACTTATCTTCTTCTTTTTTTGCTAAGAAAACAACAACTACTTATCTTCGTAAGATTTAAGGACAACAAAAAAACCATTTGATTTTACCAAGCTGGAGTGAGAGTTCCGCAGCGAATCACACCTCTCAGATTTGATAGAAATTTAATGTAAAATATCCACGGTAAAATAAAATTTGCATCACTTTATAAGTTATAACTTGTTCATGAAAACACTATAAACAATTCAATAATTTCGAATGTGTGGGAACACTGCTACTTCATCATTTATCTTGTACAATAATGTCGCACCATTCTTCACCTCACATGGTATGAAACATCTATGAAATAATTATGTAACTCGCTTGTTTCCCCTCCAAGCTAAGACAAATAATATATTTAGCAAAAAAAACCACCATTTTTGCAATATATTTTCTATATTATTAGTATATCTTTCTTTGAGTAACTGTTATTGTCTATCATTTGTCTCTATTGGTATCCAAGCTTTTGACAGATTTCTGACATGTCAACTAACACTTTTCATTTCCAACAAAACACTTGTTATTTGATCAAATTTATAAATTAAATCCATATAACTTACAAACATTTTCTCTGTCATTTATTATTAGTTTATTACCACTTCAAATACAAATTTTTTATTGTAACTAATTACAAAACTTGAAACTTGGTTGAGACTCTGCCATGCCATGCACCACTTTCTAAAATGAATTCAGTTTGTGGAAAAAAAATTTGTTGGGACGGGCTGGATAATTAAAGCAAGGCAGGCATGCATTGGAAGTTGAAGGAATGAGTCTCTTTCTTTAACCAAAAAAAAGGAACGAGTCTCTTAGATCATTGATTTTGAGGTTTCATATGGATTATAATTGAATGTGATTGTAGAGAACTCAATGATATGATAACGGGAAAATCCATGAACTCAAATGATATTGGCGAATCGTTTTTCTGTTCCACCATTCAATAAAGTTATTTAGGGAATGCAACCAAGTTATAGTCAGTGGGAGATGACTAGATTCCTCCCTAATTTCCTACTTCAATCCCCCCCTAAATGTATTGATCGATCAATCGATCGTATACTATACCATAAGTTTTGCAATGTTTGGTAAGATTATCACATGTTAAAAAGAAAAAAAAAAACAAACAAAAATATACTGAGTATAGTCAAAGTCGACAGAAGTATATGTATATCGGTGAAATGTGTATGTCGGCGTATAGAACGAGGGGACCCACATGGGCATATGATTAATATATGTAAAAGGAAGAAAAAAAGGAAAACAAAAAATCAAACTCCATGAAAACCTCTCTCCTCTTTCTTCTTCATCTGAATGTCTGAGCTTCAGTGCATGTGCTCGCTTCTGGATCTCAATCGTTCCTACAGCTTTTGCTTCTCTCTCTCTTCTCTATCTCTTAGCTGTCACGAAACATTCTCTTTACTCTCTCTCTCTCTCTCTCTGCAAATAAATCAGAAATTCTATGAACATTCTTGAGCATCACCATAAGTGCTTCAAATCCTGGTGAAACTTAAATTGACCCATCTTTTTGTGTTTGCTTGTTGGGTCTTTTAATGGATCCCAGAACAAGACTTGACTATGCTCTGTTTCAACTCACACCCACCAGGACAAGGTAACTCTAAAAGCTAGGCCTTTTCATTGTTCTTAACCATATTGACACAATTCTCTATATGCTGATTCTCTCTGTTTTACTTTTTTTTTTTTGGCCTGAAGATGTGAGCTTGTGATTTTCTCCGGTGGCGAGAACGAGAAACTTGCTTCGGGGATTTTTCAGCCGTTCGTTACACATCTCAAGAGCGTTAGAGATCAGATTTCTAAAGGCGGATATTCCGTTACCCTCCGGCCTTCCTCCGTCGCCGGCGCCGGCGTTCCTTGGTTTACCAAAGTGACGCTTCAGAGGTAAAATCTCTCCGTCTTCTAGAAAAGTTTCCGTCTTTCGTCTCTGAACCACAAAAAAGGGCTAAAGTTTCGTTTCCGATTTTGGGCAAAAGGTTTGTGCGATTCGTGACCACTCCCGAGGTTCTTGAGAGGTCAGTAACATTGGAGAAGGAGATTGAGCAGATCGAGGATTCGATTCAGTCTAATGCAGCCGCCATTTCCGGCGAAGCAGAAGGTATGTTTGGACACAGAATCTCTCTAAAAGGGTTTTTAGAAAGAAATCAGGCAACAGTAAGAATTATGGGCACCAAAATCATGAATCAGATATTCAAAATTAAGTTAATTAGCTAAAGAGTTGGCATTTTTCAACATTGTGTAATCTCTTGCATATACATAGGAAACGAGTTGGGCAGTACATGGACTTCTCACAAGTCTACGGCTTTATCAAAGGTGATTCTTTTCCCCCTATTAGATGCCAAAAGCTGAGTTCTTGCTTGATAATTGTGTATATAGGCAATTGTTTCTGACTCTGTTTTTGTATAGGCAAAAGGTGAATCTGATGGAGACAATGGGGAAGAAAATTCTAAGTAAGTTTTAGGGGTTAGTCTTTCTCTTCTTTTTGTCTTGTGGACTGGTTATGAGAAGTTGATTGATCCTGAGAAGCGGTGAAATGAATGAAATAGGGTTGGTCTTCAGCGTGTTTTGGAGAACCGCAAAGCGGCTTTGTGCAAAGAGCAAGCCATGGCTTACGCTCGAGCTTTGGTTGTTGGGTTTGAATTGGACTACATGGATGACCTCTTGTCTTTCGCCGATGCTTTTGGAGCTTCGCGTTTAAGGTAAGCAACTGAACCATTCATGTCGTTGTGTTGCTCGTGACATTTGTACGATAAATCATATGAATGAGTTTTGTCCAGGGAAGCGTGTGTTAACTTTGTGGACTTGTGCAAGAGAAAGAACGAAGATAGAATGTGGGTGGACCAAATCACGGCTATGCAAGCATTTCCTAGGCCTGAGTTGTCCTTCATGGGTGACTCTGGGATCATACTTGCTGGTGAAGAGAATGATTTGTTGAATGCTACAAACGTGAAGCATGGGAACTCCATGGATGCCTCGAGCCAGGGCAGCTTCGAGACTAGCCAAGGTTCTTAGAAGCATTCAGTTCTGATTTTTTCATTGCATGATTCTTTGATTGGTTAGTAACTAAAAGCTGAATTGATCGCATTGTGCAGAAGGGAGAGCTCAAATGGCAATGCCATGGCCAAACCATTTTCCTCAGTACATGCAAAACTTCCAAGGACATGGGTATCCTCCTTATATGTTTCCGGGGATGCAGGGCCAATCACCGTATTTCCCTGGGAATATGCAATGGCCTGTAAACATGGGAGATTTGGAGTCAAGTGAGAAGTCTTCCAAGAAAAAGAAGAAGAATAAGAAGAAGAAGAAGAAGTCAAAGCAAGCTGAATCCACCGAGCCAAGCGATGAGTCCAGTGCTGAGACCGTATCAGAAGACGGAAATGAAGGGAAGAAATCATCTAGAAAAGTGGTTATACGCAACATAAATTATATAACCTCAAAGAGGAATGGAGCAAAGGAGAGCGATTCGGAGGAGTCTGAGGAAGAAGAAGGGTTTGTAGATGGAGATTCCATCAAGCAGCAAGTAGAAGAAGCCATTGGCTCACTGGAGAAACGGAATAAATCAACTTCACGCCGTCGGAGGAAACACAAAAATCACAGTGAGGACGATGATTCAGGTAGTAAGGAAACTAAAGGGAATGATAATTGGGATGCTTTCCAAAACCTTCTTTTGAAAGACAAAGATGAAGAAGAATCACTGCAAACATCATCATCTCCGTTAAACATGGAGTCAGAAGTTGTGAGAAAGAGAGAACCGCCTATGGATGATTCTTTCTTGGTTGCAAATGTGAATGAGGATTGGGACAGAGAAAGCAGTATTAAGAAACTCGACGCGGGTGAGAATGTTCGCCTGATAAGGAGAGAGAACAACTACGACGAGGAGATGTTGAATCCAGGTAGAGATGGTGAATCAAGAAGTTATTCGCAGGCAGAGATGTCTGTTTATGATGGGAAGCTCAGAGGCAGAAATGAGACGGAAGAGGATTGGTTCATACGTAACCAAGCAGATACAGAAAGAGATCCAAGTCTTGTAAAGACATTTGTAGGAGACGATTTCCACCTAACGAGGAGCAGCGAGAGAGATGTCCTGACCGATGACTCGTTCATGATCCATTCTCGTGTTGAGGGCCAAGTGGAAGAATCTCGATTAAGAACAGACATCATGGACTCAGATGTTTACGGAATCACCCAACAAGAAAACCATGCACCAGAGTTCACTCAGCATGAGCCAGATGACCTTTTCATGGTTCTTGGACGGGAACAAGATGTTACACCTACATTGTTACCATGGACCCCTGAAATTGACTTCGAGACTAACACTTTGGCTCAAGAGAAAAGCAAAACCGATTTGGAAACCACTACAAAGGCCTCTGCAGGTGAACAAACCTCAGATGGTAAAGAAAAGAAAAGCCGTGGCGTCTCCAAGGGGAAGGATGCAAAGTTAAGAGGATTAGGTAGACCTGGCCCATCGAAAGCTAAGAGACCTCCTTGGGGAAGTAGAGCTGCTGCCACCAAAACCAAATCCGAGTTGGTAATTTTCCGTAACCGCTTCTCTTCTTTCTTGATTAGTTTCATTTTTTCTCATCTGGATTTTGTATTTGATAGGAGGAAGAGAGAAAAAAGAGAATGGAAGAACTTTTGATTCAGAGGCAAAAGAGAATTGCTGAGAAGAGTTCTAATGGTAGTGTATCAAGTTCCTTAGCGTCCAAGAAAGCTCCTACAGCAGATAAAACCGTGAAGAGCATGACAAAGAAAGAGAAGACCCCAGAAGCCGCACAGCCAAAGGCTAGGCCGGTACTCAGAAGTTCCACCATTGAGCGCCTTGCTGTAGCCAGGACCGCACCAAAGGAGCCACAACAAAAACCAGTAATCAATAGAGCATCAAAACCTTTAGCAAACAAGACAGAGAAATCTCAGGACAAAAAATCGAGTAAAGTAGGTAAATCAGATGCGAAAAGTCTGGAACTTTCTCGTGACCCGAGTCTCGAAATCAAGGAAACAGTGGAAGATTCAGAGTCTTACTTGCCGGTGAAGCAAGTTGATGAACCTCCTCCTGTTTCTTCTGTTGATGATTTCAAAGACATTAAAGAGTTGCATAGCTTATCATCGGAAGAAATTTCCAGAGGAAACAACGGACCAAATGAAATCATCGCCGATGAAAAATCATTCGCCAATCATCAGAAAGTACAAGATCAGATGAAAATCGATGATCAGGAAATAGTGAAGAAGACATCTGCCTGTGAAGAAAAGCAGCAAATCACGACGAACGATTGTTCAGAAGATGTCGGAGAAGTCAAGGTTTCACCGCCAAAACCGTTGTCTCCGAAGAAATCGGTGACATTTTCAGAAACAAATATGGAGGAGAAGTATTATTTCTCACCAACTGTCTCGGAGAATGACATCTCGACTCCGCCGGCGACTGAAACAGATCATTCGAGGAAGAAATGGAACAGTGAAGAGACGTCTCCGAAAGGGACAGCTAAAGTCTTCAGGAAGCTTCTTATGTTTGGAAAGAAAAACCGAAGTTAGATCTCTTCTCTGGAGTTATCGGAGCATTGTTACGACGTCGTGTTGAGTTCGGTTGGAAAGCCGGTTTTAAATACTTTTCGGTTTTTATTCTTTAAATTTTTTTCTTGTCTGATTTTAAAATTCTGTTTCGTCTTTTATCGACTTGATTGCTGTTTATATATTTCATTGTTTATTTGTTCTTGATAGCATTGGTGCATAAAAATGGTTTGGTGAGTTTGAATAAAGTAAGGTTATTTTGGATTTTGTAACTAAAACTATTTTATCGGTGATATGGGAATCGTGATCATCAGAAAAACAATACGAATATCAGAAAAAACAATACGAACATCAGAAAAAAACAATACGAACTAACTAGTAAGTAATATAAAAAATCGAGGAATTGAGATAATGATGAATAATTTTAATTATTTTAATTTTAGTAGAAGATACGAAAATACTCTCATAAAATTTGGTGAGAAGATTCTTCAAATTTAAGCATTTGGTTCTCTTAGATTGATGCAGAAGTCTTCGACATTACCCATCCAACTACAACTTTTATAAGCATTTCTCCCGTTTTACTTTTTTTTTGTTAATCTTTATTGTGGTAACATGTTCCCATCAAGTGGGAATCTAATTCCCGCGTTATCTCTTTTCACGTTCTTAGGCATTTTTCAAGCTGTTTTCCACTCCGAAGCTTAGTAACGATGAAAAAGAAAAATGAAAAAATTTATCCATCACGTTAATTTCATAGAAATATTTATACTTCAAAAAAAAATTGAGGAGACAGCTCATTTTAGTTTTTAACAAAACTAATATCTTATCATAAACAGCAGAAAATTGTTCCACAAGGCAGCTCTGTTTATATCTTTCGCTCTACGCATCCTCGGACTACCTTCCATTTTTCCCCAACTTCTTAGAAAAAAGTTTCCAAGACATAAAGAGTACTTTGTATTGAACAATAAATAAATAAAAGGTGAAATACCGATTTCAAAAAATAGGTAAAGTGTCTTTTCCCATTAGGCGAGACGATCAAATCTGAGCAAACAAGGTTGTCTTTATATCTAAAGAAGCATTTTGCGAAAGAGAAGAGAGTAAAGTGACCATGGCG
The DNA here is from genome assembly GCF_000478725.1 of Eutrema salsugineum. Classification (NCBI taxonomy): domain Eukaryota; kingdom Viridiplantae; phylum Streptophyta; class Magnoliopsida; order Brassicales; family Brassicaceae; genus Eutrema; species Eutrema salsugineum. Next base: position 5,410,622 of record NW_006256909.1, on the reverse strand, counting down.
TCGAAGATTGTCTCAGCCATAGTCTTTGTGTTCAACCTCATTGCCTTTGGTCTCGCCGTTGCTGCTGAACAAAGAAGAAGCACTGTGAGTCTTACATATACACATCCCATTCAGCAAGATGTGATCTCTCTCTTAACATTTTGAATAATATTTGTTTTTTTCTAATATTATTTGGTGGGGCAGGCAAGGGTTATGCAGGACACTGAGGTGCAATACAACTACTGTGTGTATGATTCGGACAGAGCCACAGGGTATGGAGTTGGAGCCTTTTTGTTCTCAGTGGCTAGTCAACTTCTTATCATGCTCGTTAGCCGCTGCTTCTGTTGTGGAAAGCCTCTCAAGCCTGGTGGTTCACGCGCTCTTGCCCTCGTTCTCTTCATTGTCAGCTGGTAAGATATATACTCTTTTATGATTTTAACTCAGTCAGTTCATCAAATATAAAACCCTCTAGGTTAAGTTACCTTGGACATGACGGTTCTAGTAGGGCGATTATGATTCGGTTTAAAATAAATAAAGCCGGCCTAAACCAAAACCAAAGTTGTAGCTAGCAATTATGTAAATTACAAAGATGATTTGAGATTTCAAATCCACTATCGAAGATGCATTCGGATTTCATTCGATATACATTAGAACGTGTACTGGATGATAGATTGATGAGAAGTAAGGAACACAAACGTGTTAATTAAAAACAAAATAGAATAGTAACTATCATCAATCTACTATGTTTTGAATGTCACAATTTATCTAACGATTAAATTGCAGATTTTCATTCTCTTTTTAAACCACTAATGTTTCCGTAGGTCAATTCTAAATTACCAAGCATTTGAATCCGTTATAAAACCAAACATGCTTATTATCTTTTTTACTAATTCAACTGTGCTTCAATCTAACACTGAATTGATAAAATGCACAAGACTTTCATTCAACCAGCAAAACACGAAATTGTGCTAATGTTTTTTTTTTTTTTCACATTTTGATTATTGTTTTCTTGGCGGAAAAAAGGATGTTCTTCTTGATAGCGGAGATATGTCTATTAGCTGGATCCGTAGAAAATGCATACCACACCAAGTACAGGACAATGTTTATGGACAATCCTCCTGATTGTCAAACTCTTCGAAAGGGCGTCTTCGCTGCAGGCGCCTCTTTCGTCTTCTTCAACGCCATTGTCTCTCAGTTCTATTATTTCTACTACTCCTCTGCTGCTGAGGCCTCCCTCTCGCCTTACTAGAGGATTAACCAACATAATAAGTTTGTTTCTTTTCTATGTGCTAATATCATATTTTGGGGTTGTTGTTTCATTTTTATGTATGACTGCAAAATATGTAAAGTTGAGGGTACAACTATGAGTTTTGTAGACTGATTTGTATGGAATTGAATTGAAATGTTGTTTTTGCAAGGCGGATGTAATTTGACGCATTACGATTTATAGTTAGTGGTTGTGACATGTGTGCTAATGTTATGTTTGTTCAACATATGCTATATCATTTATTCAATAATAAGATGTAATTCTGACAGAAAAAAAAATATTTAAACTTGAACGTAATTTTAGATTCGGTTGGTGATACAAAATGGTAAGATTTTTTTCTCAATGTGAATGGTAGTTGTAAGATGATGGTAGACGATCACAGTATGCTACTATATATAACGGATTAGCGGTACAATAATTAGTATTCTTTTTTTTTTTAGTATTCCTTTTTTTTTTACTTAATAATTAGTATTCAAAACTAAAAATATAACTTAAAAATTACAGAATTGATATTAAGATTTCACTTACAGTTCAAAACAATTCCGAATGTTACGGATAAAAACCATGGTTTCAAAAGAAAAATGTGACAAATTATCCAAACATCAGAGTGTCCATAACAAGTTAACAACTAGCAGAAGATATCTCCTTCTCCCATGCCAAAGGATGGAATCCCATAAACACCAATCACCATCCTTTTTGCAACTGTCTCTTGTTCTTAAGCCAAAAACATCTATTAAATAAAATATCTTCTGTGAGGGAAATCTAACCCTCGATTTCTCATTGGATATTCAGCTATGACGTGGCAGATACTTTCTTTAAGATAATGTTATCCACACATCTTCGGTGATCTCTGTGGGGACCAGTCTTCCCTTGTCCGAATATCACCTCCTCCACTCGTTCGCGAGTACATATACGCACACACTCTCTCTCGCAAAATATCCACTTCGGTAGTCTTCTACTTCAATCGCTTTTGCTATCTCTCACTCTCTGTTGTTTTCTTTTTCCAAAAATGGCACTTCAAGCTGCTTCGTTGGTCTCCTCTGCTTTCTCTGTCCGAAAAGATGCAAAATTGAATGCTTCTTCATCATCCTTCAAGGACTCGAGTCTTTTTGGTGTCTCCATTACTGACCAAATCAAATCCGAACATGGCTCGTCCTCATTAAGATTCAAGGTACATAACAACTGTCAATTACTAGCTACATCAGTCTTGTAAAACCCTTCTTTTGCGAGTGATTAGTAATGGTTAATTGATTCAGAGATACTTATTTAATATGCAGAGAGAACACAGCTTGAGGAATGTAGCAATTCGAGCCCAAACCGCTGCGACTTCAAGTCCCTCGGTCACAAAATCTTCCGCGGATGGCAAGAAAACGTTGAGGAAAGGAAACGTGGTGGTCACGGGAGCCTCATCTGGGTTAGGTCTAGCCACAGCTAAAGCTCTTGCCGAGACAGGGAAATGGCACGTGATAATGGCGTGCAGAGACTTCCTTAAAGCAGAGAGAGCCGCTAAATCCGCAGGGATGCCTAAAGACAGCTACACGGTGATGCATTTAGACTTGGCCTCTTTGGACAGCGTGAGACAGTTCGTTGATAACTTCAGGAGATCGGAGATGCCTCTCGATGTTCTGGTCTGCAACGCTGCGGTTTACTTCCCGACAGCTAAAGAGCCTACTTACAGTGCAGAAGGGTTTGAGCTTAGCGTTGCTACGAATCATTTGGGACATTTTCTTCTCTCTAGGTTGTTGCTTGATGACTTGAAGAAATCTGATTACCCTTCAAAGCGTCTCATTATCGTCGGATCCATCACTGGTATTGTCTAGAATCTATATAGACCTACTACATTGCACGCTAGAGAAAGACTTTTGATCATTGTATCTCTGTTTTTGGTTTAGGGAACACAAATACATTGGCTGGTAATGTACCACCAAAGGCGAATCTCGGGGATTTGAGAGGTTTAGCTGGCGGATTGAACGGTTTAAACAGCTCGGCGATGATTGATGGAGGAGATTTCGACGGTGCAAAGGCTTACAAAGACAGTAAAGTCTGCAATATGCTGACGATGCAAGAGTTTCACAGGCGTTACCATGAAGAAACTGGAGTAACATTTGCCTCGCTTTACCCTGGTTGCATCGCTTCCACGGGTTTGTTCAGAGAGCACATTCCTCTTTTCCGTACCCTCTTCCCTCCATTTCAGAAGTATATCACTAAAGGATATGTCTCCGAGACAGAGTCTGGCAAAAGACTTGCTCAGGTAATAAAGAATTAAGATATATATTCTTTTAGATTGTGAGACAAGGAAAGAGTTTTCTTGCTGTGTACTCAAGAAACAGAGTTTTTGTATTTGATCAGGTGGTGAGTGATCCGAGCTTGACGAAATCAGGGGTTTACTGGAGCTGGAACAAGGCTTCGGCATCTTTTGAGAACCAGTTATCAGAAGAAGCAAGCGATGTTGCCAAGGCTCGTAAAGTGTGGGAGATCAGTGAGAAGCTCGTTGGCTTGGCCTAAAATATGATTTGAAATCTCTTTCTTCTTCTGATGAGACCTCTATGTACCAAGTGATGAAACATAGAGGATATTCGGGATTTTTAGATGTCTGACTCTATTGCGGAGTTTTTCGTTAGTGTCTGTTGAGTGTAGATCTGCTTGGCTAGTAGCCAGCCCACAACAAAAGAAATAAAAGTTGGCAAATCTTAAGCCTTAAATCTGCTCTGTGTTTCACCAAAAGAGACCAGTTATATACTCTGTTTCGTCATCTACACTTCAAAATTGTTCGTTCCTTCAAGCATGAAAAAGAATGGAAAATTATCGACTTCCTCCTCTAAGGCAGTTTACTACTGAAGAAGATGAAATTCTCTCTCACGCATTTTGATCATAAGTTTAAAGAACATCAATCATACTCTGATCAACCAGATAACGAGCGTTGAAAATTTTATTTGTCTAGTAGGTAGAAACAGAACCTCGAACGCTATATACAGTCTTATTCATGGGTTTATTAGAAAACAGTACATAACTGAAAGTGGAGAAGAACAAGAACGGAACAAGAAAGTGCAAGAAAAAAAAAGAGACCGTCTTTTTCAGAGAGACCAATTGGCTTCACTTCCTCGACGAGGGATACTGTTAACACGAGAGTACACATCCACCTTGAAGTTGGCACCGCATAGAACTCCTTCACTGTCCACTCTTGGCATCGCCTTGATCTTGTTCATCGGATGCTCAAAGCTCATTAACCCTCCTTCACTGTGGAACATGCATCCTGCAAAATCCACCAAACATTTCATTCTTTGTTGGATCATACATACACATTTAAGTTTCCTCCTTGGTTTTCCCTAGATAGCTTAACTATACACACAGTTCCCTCCTTGGTTAACCTAAACCAACATCTTGATGCATCAAATAGCTAAATTTAACTCCTATGTTTGTTAAAAATAAAAAGATTGAGCTCTACTAATTTCATACCAAGAATCATCAGTACTAGCTTTGCATGTCATGTATTTTTTTAATGAAGATTTTGTGTTATGTGTTGTAAGCACTAACTCAGTTATTACCTGTAGGAAATGGAGCAAAAGATTTAGCACAACCCTCTTTGATAACATCCAAATCATCTGATATCACAACAGATCCATCAGCAGCTATGCCCCAAAAGAGCTTGACTCCTCCATCAGATCCCTAGAAGAAAAAATGATCAATCCTCAAGTTTCTCAAAATCCTTAACATCTCAAAAACATCAAAAAAGTGCTTAATTAGACTGGTTTGTGAGAAGTACCAGAGCTGTGAAGACAGAACCGGCTTTGCTATCATAAACGACAAAGGCAAAACTTCCGTCCAAACCCTTGACGACCTGATCAGCTGGATAAGGACCTCTGTCTCTAAGTGTCCTATAAGCTTCAATCACAAACATGGCCTCGTTTGTTGTCTTGGTAAGACCGTATTGCTTGTTTAGGTCACACAGATTGTTCAAGCTCCCAAAGAATAGACAGTAGATGTCATCAAATCCACAAAACAGCCTATAAGATTTCAAGAAGAAAAAAAATGAAGATTAATGGATCAAGAACCTTATAAACAAGAAGAAAATTAAGCAAGATTTGTGACTGTGTGACTGTGTATGTTAACCTCTGGTGGATAGAGAAGGAAGCAGAGGGACGAACGTAAGCAAGAACAGCTGCTTGACCAAAAGACATGGAGAAAGTGTTGAGAGGGTAACGAGATAAGAAATCGTTTAGGGTTTCTCCTGGAAGTTTTGGCTGTTTAGAGCATTTCTCAGACGCCGGACTATGTAGTTCCTCCGGCGGATGAGCAAACGCCTCGTGAAAAATAGCCAACATTTTTAACCCAACAATGAAAAATGAAATCTAAGAGAAAGAGTTTTATTTCACTATTAATAAGAATCTTTCAAGGAAAAATGCAGATGTACGTAGAGTGGCGAGATTTCCTGAGTGTATATATATGTAATTTTGAGGCGGTGGGCTATTTGTTTTAGTCCGTTGTCTGTTTTATCTTCTTTTTCCTGTGGGAATAAAAACGGTTTTGGATGAGGGCACGACTATGCCTTCTTATATTATTCCGAAATAGTCTAATCTAAGTCATTATCATATGTATCCTGTTCATTATCTGTTTTGACTTATTTAAACATAAAACAAAAATTGACATGGCTTGTTTTATAATTTGGGAAAGTTTTTAGATATTGAATTTGTTGTAATATCTCAGATAAATGATCATTTTGAAGTCTGCTACAAAAAAGAATAGAGAAATACCAATATATGTCTTATTTTTGGCACAATCTGGAAACGACAGAAAAAAAAATGTGAAGTAATTCGTAGTTTGTCGTCTTTCTTCCGTGTCCTCCAACCACTGTCAAAACGGAAATATGTAATCCGGTTTTCGGAAAATAATGATATTGTCCTGTTGTTTTTTTCTTCACATCCGTTGTTTTTGATTTAAATATAGTATTGATATTAAAAAGAAAAAAAAACAATAATGATATTGATAGGTCTGGTTTTGCAATCTTTTGTGTATTATGATTATCTAGCGAGGAAAATGGGTATTGGTGGGCCATGAAAGAAAGATGTCAGTGTCACGGGATAAGCATTCTCGTACTTTTATGTGTTCTTATCTTCACACTTTCATTATTTTTTGGTTTTTGCTTTTCTTACCGATAATTCACCACATTCACTCCATTTCTAAATAGAAACTGATATTTTGTGGTTCCCGAGGTTGAACTTGAAATATTGCATCATTGTCATCACTTTCACTGGCACACTTGTTGGAGGCTGATTCTGAATTTTCCAAAAATCGGCCCAATTACGATATATTTAATTACCCATATTAGTTCATTTCACTTTTGGGCCTAATGGATCATCTTCTTCTTTTTTCCCTGGATTTGTTTCCATTCTTCTTAGGTCTAGGACTGTAGTACAAACATAGACGTCCGATTTATTTTTTATTTTTTTATTTTTTTGGCCAAAAGACGTCCGATTTGAGTCATCGAATCACCTTTTATTTTAGATTTAATCCTTGGAAGACGACAGCATTCTTATATGTTGTTTAAAGAGATCTCGTTAATAAACAAAATCTGGACTAACTCTTTGCAGTCATTATAATCCTTTAGACTAATAAAGCAATGTACTAAGTTTGATAAGTGGAAATCAATCAATCTTTCAGGTAACCAAAAGGTCCAAAACATGTATAAATTGCATAGTGATGTGCTTCTACCATGCTTCTACTATGCATAACTTGTTTGACGTTGGAGATCACCGGACATGGATGCAGAAATTCAATCAAATTTACCATATAATATCCAACCAAAAGTCACCCAACAATATCATATGTATTCTTGCAACTAACCGAGCAAATAATATCGAAAGATAAGCAACCACACATCTCACCCGCCGTCTTTGTTTTTTCACGTCTCATCCCTGTAAAAACTCCTGAATCACACTGCCTTGCAATATAAGAAAGAAAGTCTTTATAATTGAAGGTCCCTTTTTGGTTTTTTTTTTTTCACCAACCCTTTTTGCTTTGTTTGGTTTATTATTGTGTAGGTATTAATTTGTAAAAAGAAAATCAAAGATCTGCTTATCTGTTGCACGTGCCATATAAGGACAATCACAGATCACATTGCTTCGTTAGCTACTGTACAAAATGCTGGAGAGCAGTCACGTTCGTTCGCCTACTTTCGTTGAATCTAATATTGTTGTCATATATATATATATATACGAACTTTTATTTAGATGCTCTTTTTACATTTTTAAAAACCTAAAATAATAGAGTGTTCGTTTTCGTATTACTAGGCTTTAAGTAGAAAATGCTCTATGCTTTTTTGTTTTTTTTTTTTTTTGGCGTCATATGTTTTTTTGTTTAATTAATTGTTTCCACCATCTATATACCAACTTGATGACCGTTCTGAGCGTATGTATATAGAAAATTAGAAACTCAAGCAAAAGATTTAAATAATGTCCTCTTTCTAATAATTGAAAAATATTATTTAATTAGTAAACGCGACGATTTATAACATGTTGATGTTGGTGAAGAAAATGATTAGTCGGTCCGAGTTTCTTAATAAAAGCATCATACAATAAAAGTAAGGCTTCGAAATATAAAGCCAACATGTACATGCAAGGTGACCATTTTTGTTTCTTGGGTTTAATAGAATAAATGCTTACATGGAACCAGAGAATAATTATGAGTAAATTAGTGATATTTTTAAAGGATGGAGTTTGTTATTTAATGAAAACGTACAGTGATCATGGAGTCTTTAGTTATATACGTACGGATCCGAGTGTCTTATTAGATTATTCTGTCTTTACAAAAATGCACTCTTTAACCAGTGACGTCATTGTATAAGTCACACTTTTGTCGGATTCGTTGATGTATAGCTAGCTCCTTTTCTTGTCGGACCCAGTTGCTTAATGTTCATTTTATTATTTTATAATTTTAACTATACAAAACTTCAAGTTTCCAGGGTTGAGAAGTGATTAGGTTCTTTCCCTTTATTCTAATGACCACACTAGTTTCCCTTTACTGTATTTATCTCTTTACGGACAAAAAAACAAAAGGTCATGTCAGTTCATGTAACAGAGAGGGATCGGATTCAATACATGAAAGACTGTTCTCTTCGACTTATGTTTGTTACTGTGACTGTGTCCTGTCTAATTCTAAATATAGTTATTTCAAATTTTGATTTTAGTTTGATTTACAACTGAGTAAAACTTCCCTAGAGTAGAAAGGCATTTTAGAACTATTAAATTTTGAATCCCCCCCCCCCAAAAAAAAGAAGAAGAAAACTACCAGATTTTTGAACTAAATTGTCTAAAATATCTGGCTTTTTAACTTTCACATCGGAGGACTAGTCTTGGCTCATACTTATGAACAGGCCTCCTTATGAGAAGACCAAACACACTATCCACTGATCACGTAATCGAAGACAAAACAGAAGCAACGAGATTGGCAAAAACACACGATCAAAAGATGACGAAAAAACACTCAACTTGAGAGAAAAAAAGAAAGGTTTCAGAAAAAAATTGTTCTGATATGTACCATTTCAGATTGGGGAGAATATTGAAAATTAGTCCTTTAATTAGGTTTGACATCCTAAAAAAAATGTTCTTCTAGTACTATAAAACAGTAAAAATGTTGCATGCTGTAAGCAAACCAGGTTCACGTGATCACTAATTAATGTTCATATAATCAAATAGTGTACAGAGAACACACAACACACAGTGGCGGGAGCATGTTGGGAGGGGGTGCAATTGACCCAGGTGAAATTCATTTTTTTTATAAATATTTGTATTTTTATGTAAAAATTAGATATAATATTAATAATTTAACTAAATGACCTCGTAAAATTTATTTAGTATATATTATAAATTAAAATTGACCCCGTAAATTTTTTTTCTAGCTCCGCCGCTGACAACACATTGGAAAAACAAGACGATAAAAATGTTTTTGTGTGAAAGTAAGTCACTGTACCTTGAAAACACTTGGCTAGGGAAAAGAAGAATAAAACACTTGGCCAACCTTTTGCGTTACGTGCAAGTACGACTTTTTGTTTTTACGAACTGGAAAGCGTATTTTTAATGGGATCTTTCCATCCGTATACATATATAATATTGTAATCAGATAGACCTCGAAACTGTATTTTATCAAAGAAAATAAGAAGATAAATGAAGATTGCAAACTTAGGAAAAAAAACGATAGACTTGGTATTAAAAAAGTTATTTAATACTCCTTCGGTTTTTAATTAATTGTCATTTTAGAGAATTTTGTTTGTTTTAAATTAATTATTGTTTTTAGTTTTTAATGCAACATTTATTAGTTTTTTATTTTTTATAATTAGTTTTATAATACCAATTATTTTATTATTAGTTGAATTGTATTTAAATAGATAATTAATGATGTTTTTATATTAAAAAACTAATATAATTAATATTTTCTTAATCTGTGTGTATAATTTTAAAACGATAACTAAATAAATATAAAGAGACTACTAATTAATAAAAGAGAAAAACAGTGTTTAACTGCCACTGCCAGCTTGTTGGACAGTTGGAGCAACCGAGTAAGTCGAAAATTGGAACGTGTTTTATACCTATCATTAAAGGTCACAACACAAAAGCCATTAATTGCATAATTTTGCTATTAGGATCATAATTTCCCTCCCATAAAACAGAAATATAAACAGTGTTTAACTGCCACTGCCAGCTTGTTGGACAGTTGGAGCAACCGAGTAAGTCGAAAATTGGAACGTGTTTTATACCTATCATTAAAGGTCACAACACAAAAGCCATTAATTGCATAATTTTGCTATTAGGATCATAATTTCCCTCCCATAAAACAGAAATATAAAATTCAAAAAGTTTGGTTATCTCTAATCTATATCTTGGGTTCGTTCTATTAAACGACCCCGAAGAAACACTATACAAACCTACCCCTAATCTTACCTATAGAGTATGAATTTAAATGTTATTCATTTGCTTCTAATCTTACCTAATCTGAAAAGAAAAAAAGCTTACCTATATAGTATGGATTTAAATACTATTCATTTGCTTCTAATGAGTAGTGGCCTTACTGTTTGCATTGTTCTATTACTTAGTTACTTGAATGAGTTCGGTTATAGACGACGTTGAATAAGTAATAACCAATATATTATTGCGTGTGTTGAGTAACTCTATCGTCTGACTATCGATCTTAACTTCCAACATTATCTTTTGATGAGCTTATGCGAAATTTGAATCGAAAAATCCGAAAAAATGAATGAAATGATGGTTATAAAGTAGACACGCAATTGTACGAATTAAACTCAGCATCGAACCAGTGCCCACATTTTGGTGAAGAATGTGGCCTACAAGCTTTGCAATTAGAGAAGAACAACAATTATCACTCGTAAGTGTCTAACTATCGATAAAACCCTTTATTTATTTATTGCTAAACAAATAACTTAATCAGTTAAACGTAGGCGCAACACACGTAAATTCCTTGAACGTTTAAAGCTTCAATAGCTTCTATCTTTTTTAAGAAACTCTCCAAGAAATCACGAATAAGAACTTGATTCACTTGCCATCAAATGACTTAACGACCAATAGTTAAGATGTGTTTATGTAAATAATAAATAATAATTTCGTTTAGAAAAAACAAGAATTATATAAGTTTTTAAATTATGTATACATATTTTAAACACCATTTATAATAAAAACGGAAAAAGTAGGATTTTACAAATATTTTACCGATAGAAAACATGCAAAATACTAAACAAAACGCTAAATTTGTAATCTATCAATTCTATTATCATCTTTAATTTTTCTATGTCCTTGGCCACTAGCCAAGTTATCAATATTCATTATTATTGGAAAAAAAAAACATAAACGTTATGATATGCAGAATCGAGGATCCTAAACTCGATTATAAAATCTGATGAGGTGGTCTCTGATCTACTTACATCGTACTACCCATCTCTTTTGTTTTATAACTTTGTCTCCTCTCTCTCTTTTTCTCTCTGTGTCCATCGTCACACTTACTAGAGACTTCATCTTCTCTTTCGTTGAATTTGATGGCACTGTCTCTTCTCTCCTACGGTGTCTCCGACCTCTGCCTCGGCAAGCCTCCTCTCCTTTGTCTCTCTGCCTCTTCCTCCTCCGTATCCGACGCCATCACTGCCCTCAAATCCTCTGAAGATCCTTTCCTCTCCGTCTGGAACTGCAATCACGACCGAGACGATGCCGCAGAGTGCGAGTGTTTGGGGAAGATATCAATGGCTGATGTCATCTGCCACTTGTCCAAAGACGAAGACCACACACTCTCTTCCTTAATCTCACCTGTCTCTGTTCTTCTCCCCAAAACTCGCTCCCTCGTCCTCCATGTTCAACCCTCCTGCAGGTTTGTATTCGTTCAATCTCTCTCTGTTTTATATTACTCAAAATCCAGTCATGGGTTTATATAAAAATTCAATCTTTCCCCTTTTCCTCTGTTTCTATGCTCTGTTTTTGACTTAGTTACATTTGTATTAACGTTGATTTGATTGATCAGCTTAGTTGAAGCAATTGATCTGATAATCAAAGGAGCGCAGAATCTGATTGTCCCTATACGGACCAAGTCCATCATTAAGAAATGGCAGCAAAACGACAACGTTTCGCTCACCACCAACCATTCCAACGGACAAAGATTCTGCTGGATCACACAAGAAGACATCATACAGTTTCTCCTCGGATGCATCGCCTCATTCTCCCCTTTACCGGCGACTTCAATCTCCGATCTCGGTATCATCAACAGCACTCACGCAATCCTCGCCGTCGATTACAACTCTTCCGCCTCCGCCGTCGTCTCCGCCATCTCCCGCGCTCTAGTAGATCAAACTTCCGTCGCGGTGGTCGACGGCGAAGGAGATGATAATTCCTTGATGTGTCTTATCGGAGAGATATCTCCGATGACACTTACTTGCTGCGACGAAACAGCTGCTGCGGCGGTGGCGACGCTCTCCGCCGGATACTTGATGGAGTACTTAGACGGTGGATATCCCCCGGAGAGTTTCTTCCAGGAAGTCAGGAATCGTCTGGAGGAGAAGGGACTGATGCGTTTGCTCTCGCTCTTCGAGTCTCTCTCACCTTCGTCGTCGCCGACGTCGGATTATTCGTCGGAGGAAGAATCTGCGGCAAGAACGACGTCGTTTGGGAGGTCGATGAGCATTTCGGCAAGAATGGCGAGGAAGGCGGAGGCGGTGGTGTGTAATCCGACGAGCTCGTTAATGGCGGTGATGATCCAAGCGATTGCTCATCGAACGAATTACACGTGGGTGATTGACAAAGATGGTTGTTTTGTTGGCATGGTTACTTTTGTTGATATCTTAAAAGTTTTTAGGAAATTTTTGGAGAATATGATTTGAAAAGTTTTTTTTTTCTTTTGTGTTTTGTCCTAAAACCTGTTTAAAAAAAAAAAAAACAAAAGTGTTGTTGAGGTTCTTTTGTTTTTTGATTTTGGGTGTAAATGAGCCAGTTGGAGTTTGTGATTTAATCAAATAAACGTTTTTGGTTTGTTTAACTAATTAGCAATCACTTTGATTTAAGAAAATATCATTAACATTTTTTCAATCCATTGAAACGATTACAACGTTTTCAATCACAGTTACAACGTTTGTGCAATCTAAGACATGATCCAAAGCATTGTAAGACCCAAAACCTCAGAATCGCCTGACATCTTAACTCCAAAAGACATTCACCTTAGAGAATATTTAATATACCTTGGAGTATTTTATGATATGTTTTGGAAAAATGTGAAGGACATGTTTCTGTTAGTTTCATTTGATATAATTCATATTATAGACTTGTAGAAAACATAGGTTTAATTGTTGCATTGCATATTATATCAAGATCGATAATACCCGATATTGAAAGAAAAAAGAACAAACATAATCCGAAGCCAATACCTAAAAAATTAAGTATTTTTTTACCACAAACTCTAAGGTCAGCCTAAACCGATGTGATTCCCTAGTCTCTTCTGTTTTTGTTTTTTTTTTTTCAAGCATTTTCTAGCCTCTTCTATCTACCTAATACCTATGCATGTTTTGGTAATAAACGTTTTTGTGTTATATCAAGGACGCAAACAATAAATTGTCTGGCGCTCTACTCTAGTTGCTTCTCATATATCCAAAAAGCTTTAGTCATACTATATGGATGTCATTTGTGATTAACTTAAGATAATGTTATGAACCTTGGTGCATTGTGTTCTCTTGCTGATGAATGTCTTGCTGGTTTAAAAGTTTTTTTTTATACTTTTTTTTGCTTTTGTTACGAAATTATATATAAGTTTTTATTTTGTTGTTGCAAACCAAATCATAGTGATTACCTTTTTTTGGGAAAACTTAATTCTAATTTTAATTGTTAAAGATTTAAACACGATTTAACCCCCGACATGAGTGGATGGTAAGATATTTAGATACATCATTATCCTTTTCAAAAGCTATCCAATTTAAAAAGAACCAAAAAAATCGAACCTTTAAGATATTTTTAATTTTTTTTGGTAATAAAAAAAAGCTAAACAAAGACGAAGACGAAGACGAAGCCATCACCGTCGCTGCCTTTAAAACCTCCATTATCATCATCATCGAAATCCCTCTCTGTTGCGATTTTCGAGTTTCATCATCATCATAAACATAGCGTTTTCCTCGTCTCCGACTCGGTAGGTTCTTCATCATCTGTCTTGGTGTGGATTCTCTTTAGCTATTGTTGTTGATTCATTGGTTCTTCTGTCTCACGGCATGTAAATGGATGATTTAGGGTCCTGATTTATTTGTTAGTCTCTCTCTTTCTGGAATTCGGAAAAAAATGGGAAATTTGGGGGGGTTTTCGGCCCAGGGGATTGAAATGTGAATCCTTGTTTTCCCCTTATTGATTTGCCTGGATTGAAGACAAGAATATCTTGATTATGATGACCCAGAATGTTATCTTATAGCAAGGTTGTGGTTTTTAGCAAATGGGATTCTCGCAATCTCTTTAGATTGCTTTTTAAGATTTTACCTTTAGACGCACAAGTCAATGAGGTTGGGGTTGAAAGATCTTGAGAATAGGCTCACTTTTCGTTTAGTTTCCTCTTATTGGTTTTCCTCAAACCTAGCTTAGAGAACCCATCATTTCACAGAACCCATGAGTAGCATGAAACCTAATAAGTCAAAACACAGGTTTGTATGCTAATGAAATCGAATATTTGGCAAACTTCTTGGTACATCTAATGCTGCGATGCATATAGTTAACTGTTGATTATATGTAATGTATCTGCATCAACTGTAGAGCTAGCTTCTTTTCATGAGGTTTATATACCTGTTAGTTGAGCTCTTTAGTGACCCGAATATGTATTTTGTTTCAACTTTTGTCTTGTGCCAAATACGTATTCTTTTGTTATGGATTATTGTTTATTTCCAATATGTAATATGCAGAGCTGACAATATTATATTTTTTTTTCTTGAACAGGATTTTACCTCTCATGGAAGGAAACTTCTTCAGGTCTAATGCTCAAGAGTCATATGACGATGGCTTTTTAGTCAAACAAAAACCTAATCTCATCACAGGTCTAACGGGAGACCAAGCTAATGAAAGTGGCTGTTTTGATTGCAACATCTGTCTAGACACGGCCCATGATCCGGTCGTCACTCTCTGCGGACACCTTTTCTGTTGGCCTTGCATTTACAGGTGGTTACATGTTCAGTTATCTTCTATCTCCATTGATCAGCACCAGAACAACTGTCCAGTCTGCAAATCCAACATTACTATCACTTCATTGGTTCCTCTCTATGGAAGGGGCATGTCTTCGCCTTCTTCCACGTTTGGCTCCAAGAAACTAGACTCAGTGTCCACAGAAATACCACGCAGACCCGCTCCATCGACCTTCTACAATCCAATCACCTCAGAAGCTTCTCTGAACCCAAGCTTGCAACATCAAACTCTGTCTCCAACATTTCATAACCACCAGTATTCACCTCGTGGCTTCACCACAACAGAATCAACCGACCTGGCCAATGCAGTAATGATGAGTTTTCTATACCCGGTGATTGGAATGTTTGGGGACATGGTCTACACCAGGATATTTGGAACCTTCACAAACACAATAGCTCAGCCTTACCAAAGCCAGAGGATGATGCAGCGTGAGAAATCTCTTAATCGGGTATCGATATTCTTCCTTTGCTGCATCATCCTTTGCCTCCTTCTCTTCTAGCTCTCTCTCTCTCTCTGTCTCTTTCTTTTTCTCTCCTTTTGTATAGTTTGTCATGTAAATAGGCTGTAAAAGTCAAAGTCGCTGTGGTATAATAACAACAGACACTATTGTTCCAAGTTAGGTCTCAAATTGCAGGCCAATTGCTCGCTGTGTATTGCATATCTATAAATATAAGTGCTTGTCTAATATTGATGAACCATATATGTGTTGGAGAAGCATATGAACACTTGATCATCTGTTTTTTCTACCTGTTGTTGAGTTACCCATCTTCTATCAGATACATGTATTTTCATTTGTCCTCCTAGTATATAATATGACCCTTATATGTCGATAATGGACCCAAAATACCGGAACTTCTAAAGGGTTCACTTTAGAAATAACTCACATAAAATTCTTGGTTTCGATATCAAATAATATATTTGCCCCATTATTTTTTTCCTCTGTTCAGTTACTTTGATCATTTTTTTCCATATAATTGAGTTTTCTCCACTCAAATTTGATGGTCAAATGGATTTATTTGTGATTTAAATATAAATAATAAATTTTTAGTAATATGTCGTTTTTAATCTTAAGATCATATATATATATATATATTAATTTATAAATTTAAATGTTTAGTTGATGAATATGTAAACATATCACCCACAATATTATCATATCTAAAAGTTAACATAAATAAATACAGTAAACACATTTTCTTCATTACATTTTTATCAGTTTATGCAAAACTTACAAATAATTAAAAATACTTCTAAAATATTCATCATATATACAGTAGTTTGTTTGATGAATGTCGTAACTTACTAATCAAAGTACAATAAATCAAAAAAAAAATTGCGTATTTTTTTGTGCTTTTTTGTTAATGTTGATATTCTGGAAAACATTTTTACAAGCAAAGTGAAAAAACTATATAATGTATTCGTGTTGTGGAATATGTAGAAAACATTTTTGGTGAGAAAAAAATATAGCGTAAGTTTAAATGGTGAAAGGAATAAGTGATGTATTATTCTGGCTTCGAATAGTGACAATCTCTACAATATTTGTCACTTTGCAAAAATATCTAAACAGAAAACATCTAAACAGAAATCAACCCTTAATGTCCGCTGCGTGTGCATTCAGCTGCAAAACGCATTGAGCCTTATCTACATTGTCTTTGAGCCAATTTAGATGTAAAAACAAGTCTGTGAACAAGCGCTCGTAGCCGGTTAGCTCCAGGACCCGGTTTGATATTTGAAGGATCACCAACCCTAGAGCATTTCAGTTCGCCTGCACACCAACCACCAGGTGTGAAGTTCCCATTACCTCTACGGAGCAGCTCTGTATCGATCTTGTCCAAAGCAGGATCATTGTGTCTGAATTTTCGAGCAAACGCAGCTCCGCTTGCAATCATCCTCTCTGTATCGTTGATGTTGAGCGTACGAGGATGTTGTTTTGGAGGACGGTCCCAGGAGATGTAATGCAGGTCGTGGTTGACCACGGTGGTCGAGTAATCTGGTGCGTTGCAGATCACAGTGTGGAAATAACCTTCTGGTGTAGAGAGGAAATTTGTGTAATACATCAGAAGTGTCCGTGGAAGATTGTCCCATCCCCAAATGCAATATTCTACAAACGACCGTGATAAGACCATCCAAGCGGAACCTAAGAGTTTCAGCCAAATTACATATATACATTAGTCACACCATTTTTCATAACCATTGCTTATTACTGATTAGTAACACTAATTACCGGTGAATAGTTTGAATGCAGTTGGCATGGTTCTACGTGGTGTAACCCAGAAGACATCTGATTTTTTTGTTGAGTAAAGCCCTGGGTCTATGATCAATGGCTTTGCTCGTTTATCTCTGCAAGAAAATGAAAAATGCCATTTGGATTAAACAGAAAGCAAAGTAGTATTATACAGACAAATATTGATAATAAGAATCATTACTCTTTCCATCCTAGCTTGCTAGTGTGGTCGATAAAGTTGAGGTTCGGGTCCAGCCCTGAGAATGTATGAATAAGATCTGCAAGCATGAAAATGAGCATTGATGAACACATGCAGATAGTATTCGATATACAAAAGAGACGATAGACATATATATACATACCATCTTGAGTCACTAGAGGATAATCCGAGGCGCTGAGATTGATGAACCAATCCCAATCTTTACTCTGCTTCAAGAGAATGGCACAAGCGTGGAGCGTATTAGCCACCATTGTAGGTCCTCGATATGTAACGAGGTTAGCCTTTGTGATCATGTGAACATTCCCAACGTCGATAAAAACAGGATCTTCCCTCACACGTTTAGCTAGCTCAAGCCTCTCCTCAGCAGGAGACTCGAGATCGAGATGAACAACGTATTGATTCCTAGGATGGTACAATGCTCTCAACACCCTCCAAAGAGACTCTAAGTCACCTCTTGACCCTGAAACTAGATAACCAAAGCGAGGGCTAGATTGTACTGGAGGAGGATGCGAAGAGGACTGGTTTAACTTTGACTCTGCGAATTTGGCAGTTGTTTCGTTTGCGGATGATAGATTGGAGGAGAAGATGAGTGAGTTAATGGAACGCACGGAAGAGAGGAGACCCATGTTGAAAGATGCAGCTGCAAGGAATATGAACATGAACAAAGCCATTGCTAGAGGGAAAATCCATCTCTTCTCTGAGTTCGTGGACGCCATCGTCGAAGAGGCTTCTCATAGGATCTCTGAACACGAGCGGTTTTGCAGAAGATTAGGTCAACAAACGAAGCCAAAACGTAACTTTGATCTTGTAGGATCCTCCTGAGATAAGCAAGATCCTTCTTTTACACATGCAGATTGCAGATTGCCCCTAGCCTACGCCAAATAAGACCAATTAAAAACTGAATTGTTACATAATCAGAGATCTATATTGATCAATGCATCCAAAAAAAAAACCAGACAAAGTTTTGGATTCCTTACCTTCTTTTAAAAACATAAGAAAGAAGCTAACTAACCTTAAATTTCATAGTTGATTCTGAACATGTTTTTGACAAAATTAAAATATATATACATCAACTTGAATAAAAAATTATCCCCAAATAATCGATGAGGAACAAAAAGAAAAAGAAAAAACAGGGGATTGATGAATCCTAATTAACGACGTGATCACAAGTATGAGCCGATCTTATAATAAAATAGATCGAAAAGACAAATCTGAGCTGTCTAAAAATAAGAAAAGCTCCATTTCTATATATATATATATATAAAAACAAATTGGAAAACGTAAAAAAGTGATCATCATGAGGAAACAAAAAATAAACCTGATTCTAAATTTTCCAGGATTTGATGACGCTAGAATGTTAAAAGCTCTGGGCGCAGTTCACTATCCAGGAGGACCCTAAGAATTATTTGAAACGAGGATTTATTAATAAAAATGTAAATAACATTTTTTTTTATCTAGAAAATAGATAAAGAAAGAAATCTGAGAGATATATATGGTTCTTCTAGATTTCGGTTATACAGACCACACAGATGTTTTCGTTTTTAAGTTTTAATTCACTTCCCAGAATGGTGCGTTCTCTTTGACTTTTTATTGGGAGTCTTTGATTTTGATCTGTGTTGTTAATTAAGTGCATAAATAGCATTAAATATTTTTACTTACCATATCAGCTACATTAGGATGTTCAAAGAAAAAAATGCGTTAACATCAAACGTGAAAAAGTAATGTATTGGACAAAACGTTAATAAAATGTAAATGGGAAGTGGCAAAAATAAATGCTATGTCAAACGTGAATCATCGTATGATCAAGCAGATTATCATTTTATATATACATACAGTATATGTATGTATATATATAGGCATCTTCCTTTAACAAAAAAAAAATATAGGCATCTTTTAGAAAATGGAAACACTATTTTTTAAATAGTGGCATTTGATAAAGAATATTACCACTAAATGACCATAGATAATGTTCAAATTATGTGACACTTTATGAAACATTTTTCCTACAGTGTTTTTAAATGAGAATTTACTCAACACTCCTTTCTTAATATCTATCTTTCTCTCTTTCTAATTTTCTTCTCTCTAACAAACAAAAATGTATACCACCGAATGAACCATTATAAACTTTAAGATTATAACAATAAACAAAATACAAAAAAGAATACCACAAGTCTCATCTTTTCACAAATCTCTTTAGTACATTCGTTTTCATATGCTGTTAATGCCTCTAACAATGTTATCATGTTAACTTTGCAATTATTATTCGTAAATATACTGTATAAATTGAAAAACATCAATATTGTCTTAACAAAGTTATCATTACAAAGTTAACACAAATAATATCCAGATTTACTATATGTTAGCATGTTATAAGTATCAGATATTCTTGTTATCACGTTATAATTATTAGATATTTTTGTTATCACGTTATAATTATCATCAGATATTATTGTTAATATGTTACAAATATCATATATTATTGTTATCATGTTAACATATATAATTGTTATTATGTTAAATATGTTAACGAATAGTATATAACGTATAATTATTGATAACATGTTAATATAATAATTGTTAACATATTAACAACACGTTTTTGGTAATGAATAGTTGTTTTTGAATCAGATGAACAATAACTTCGATCATATGATGTACAGTGTCATCATTTCATTCTATCAAAAAAATCAGTTTATAAACCAATGGCATTTTTGTAATTATTTAAATTAGGAAAACTGTTTTTTGAGATAAATTTGTTTTCTCTTTCCTAATTTACTAATTTTCAAATAAACTTTCCTATACACCTAATTTTGTAAACAACCATAGTTATATACTTAAATCACTCATAAAGATCAAACCAAAAAAAAAAATAGTGGCATTTGATGTGATTATGTATCATACATGTTTAAATAAATGTTTGTGATGTTTAAAAGTAGTATTGAATTCCTTAGAATGCTTCCAAATGAATTTTAAGACATTTGCTACGCCAAAGATTATTTTTCGTGTGGGTCATGAATCTCATGATGGTTGGTTAAATTAAATACAAATAAAACTTTAAGGTTATTTGAATACAAAGATACAAATTACCGTTCTATTCTGTTATTTTCTTTGTTTTCGCTAAACCCTAAATCTTCAACGGCGGTCTTTGTCGTTCTTCCTCGCTCGCCGCCGCATTCCATCTCTCTAAAACCCTCAGGTAGATTTCTTCAGTATCCTTCACACATCAATACTTCTCTCGCATTTTGAACTGGGATTCACCTCATTGCGACCTCTTTTTTTGCTGAATCGATTGATTGTCAGGACTCAAGATTCGATTTTGTTAGCTTGATCGCAGTATAATGGCATCAAAACCTGGAGCCGCAACTTCAACGTATTCACCAAAAATCGTCGCGAGAACTCGCCCTCCTATTTTCAAGGATTCCGACCTCGATTGGACTCGTCCTGATGGCCGTGGATTCCACCAATGTCGACCTGCCTGTAAAACCCTAATTCCCTTTCTTTCCTGAAAGATTTCAGATACGATTCGTGAAGATTTCAAATATCTCTGAATGAATCTACTGAAAGGGCTGTTTTGTGAGACTAAACTAAATTTGAAAGTTACTTCTTTTGTGGAAAAATGTTTCTTTTTTCAGTACTTCAAACCGGTGCTGTGAGTTCTGCTTCTGGTTCTGCTTATGCTGAGTTTGGGAACACAAAAGTCATTGTTTCAGTGTGAGTTTTATCAGCTATAATACTTATACGCAGTGTCTAATTTCAGGATTTGCTTTAACGTTTTCTTTTCTGTCAGCTAATTCTGTTCTGTGTTTTTGGTTTGTTGTTCGAAATTTAGTTTTGGGCCAAGGGAGAGTAAGAAAGCAATGGTTTATAGTGATGTTGGTAGATTGAATTGCAATGTTAGCTATACAACGTTTGCTTCCCCAAGTGCTGGGCAGGTTTGTGAGTTTTATCGTGTTATTGTAACCCCGGATTTGTTATATTTCGTTTAGTTTCATCAAATTAGTTATTCATTGTGGTTTGTTTTCAGGGAACTGATCACAAAGAGTACTCATCGATGCTACACAAAGCGTTGGAAGGCGTTATAATGACAGAGACGTTTCCAAAGACAACTGTTGATGTTTTTGCATTGGTGCTTGAATCTGGAGGCAGTAAGTCTCATGACACTGTACATTCTTATAGTCTCTTAATAAATTCTTCAGTGCTGTCAAAATACTTCAACCAGAAAAAGCAAAATAGGATTTCCTTGGAAGAGCATTTGGTGATTGCTTACTGGTTCTCTGGACATTGGTGCTCGTGTTATTGATTATGGAAGCAAACTGTTGCTATTTTCTTGTCTGGGAAAGAAGACCATATTGTTATTATATGCTTGCTTTTTTTTTTGGCATTTTCTGACTTTCTCGAATGGTATTGTATTGCAGGTGACCTCCCTGTTGTGATATCATGTGCAAGTCTTGCTCTAGTAGATGCCGGGATTATGATGTATGACTTGATCACAGCTGTTTCAGTGGTATGTGTATGTTACAACAGTTGCACCAATTCCTGGGCGTTCTCTCTTAAATTTATTAGTATTTAGGTGAAAGTAACGCATGCATTGAAATGAACGAGGGCGTCATGTGGTTAATTTTTAGACAAATAAGCTTACAGCTGTCTCTTAATTCTTTATTTTGAAACACTGACTGAGAAATTATTCCTCTGCAATTTTCAAAGTCTTGCATAGGCAAAAGCCTTATGATTGACCCGGTTACAGAAGAGGAAGGCTGTGAAGATGGAAGCTTTACGATGACGTGCATGCCATCTCGTTATGAAATCACTCAGCTAACCATCACTGGTGAATGGACAACGCCTAATATTAACGAGGTATACCTTGAAATAGCATATGTTGTTCCTTTAATTGATGCTCATTGTTAGAGACAAACATCTTCCTTTTCTCACTATTAATGTTGTTCAACTACTTCTCTTGTTTGAAATCACATGAGATTGGTTAATTAGACTGTATCATTATCGTTCTGAAGCACGAATTGAAGTTTAGCATGTTCATACATATTTTTTTCGCAAATTCGGCAAAAAGGGTCTGTGTGCCTAGCTTAGCACTTAATTATGAAATAATTGGGTCATTGGAGCTTATGTACAAACATTTTTTTTTTTTAAATTGCAGGCAATGCAGCTTTGCTTGGATGCTTGTTCAAAACTTGGAGAGATCATGCGGGATTGTCTGAAACAGGCTGCTTCAGCCTCCGATGAATGAACATAATCAAAGATGTAATGGATTTTAAATCGTAGCTGAGCGATAGTATGAAACTGGATAAGCTGTAGTTAAAACCGATGTATTTCTTTTCACATGAGATTTGATGGGGCTAGATCTTTAGTTATGAAATGAATCCAATTTTGTATCCCAATTGATATGAGCCTATGGTGTCGAAAACTTTAATTTTGTGTCCAATAGAATAGTGTGTCCCGTCTAACATTTACTAAATATCTAATAAGTTAAACCAGTTTGATTTAACTTCAGATTTAAACAGAAACATACAGAATCGTTCTTTTGCTATATTTCAATCTATAGTAAGCCAAATATTCTATTTTATACGTAAATGCAATGATACCAAGAATGGTGTAGACAGAAAACTTGATTTTGCTTCATTTAAAATATAAAAAAATAAAAAATATGTCTACTTGTTCAACTTGACAAGTTTGGGGGAGATGAGGAAGGAGGGTAGTTGGGTCATTTCAGCTTACGTCTGAACTTGAACTGCAGCTCATGTAGGTACGATGCAAAGAATCTAATCCGCATGACTAGTTGTGATAAAATTCACAAACAGAGAGAGAAGAGAAGAGAAGACGTGTGTCACTTGAAAGTGGACAGTTGTACCCTCAGAGTCTTTCTAACGCCAGAGAAGACTTCCCACGTTTTCAACACCAACTAACAACTGTTTCTTTCTTCTCCACCTCTTCCCATTTTTGTCTCTTTTTTTTTTTTTTTTTGCTTCTTGTTAAGATTCTAAAAGAAAAATATTTACCATCACAAGTCCCGTGACCATCACCTCTCCCTGATTGTACAACTTTGGCCATATAAAAACGTGTAATTCGAAAATGTTACTAAAATAAAATGATTAAAAAATGTAATTTAAGGCTAATTAAACTTTTAGCCAAAAAGGGCTAACTAAAGTTATAACTTATAAGTTAAAGTTGAGTCATTCAAATAGATAAAACTTAAGGAATCTTTAAAAAAATCTTTACTCTTTCAAAGAAATTCACTAAATTTTTACAACTTTCAAGACCATTCCCCCTTAACTATTTGTATCAATGCTGGAAAAAGGTTAAAAGACAAATATGAACAAACAAGAAGGAAAGTAGGAATGTGGCCCAAATGAGAGTTTTCAGTCGATACGAGAGTAAATATTTACCACTTTAGTAAAATTGTATCTGATTTTAATGAGAGAGAGAAGATGCAATTCGTGGGGTTTCCTCCTAAAAGAAAAAAAAAATTAAAAAATCCAAGATATATTTAGATGGAGATCTGACCCCAAAGGTTTTCCATTTTATTAACCAAAAAAAAAAAAAAAACCTTAGGCAGGAAAAGCTATAGCGACCATTTTTTCTCTAAAAGGGTCTTCTTCGGTTATCTTCCTCAGATCTCCCATTTCTCTACCTCTCTCCTTTTCACGGTATCCCTTCATTTCCTTCTCTTTCTTATTGAAATTTGTGTTGTAACACCTGTTTGACTTTGATTTGCTTCGGTTAATTTCATATTTTCGTCCTCTTCTGAATCATTTGATCGCTCTCTGATCTCTACCTAATTTGACTTCCGACAATTGATTTGATTCCCGTTTGATTCGATTTGACTCTGCGTTAAAGGTTTGATCTTTCCCTGTTCTATTTGTGAATCTGCTGTTCGTACTTTGTTGTCTGTATATGCATTTGATGCCCACAATGATCTGTGTCTTAACAATGAATAATTCAACACTTTTGAATTAAAGTCGCAGATCTTTGCGCAATAGATCCTTAAAGTCGAATCCTTGCTTTCGTTTTAGCGTCCGAATTATATCCAAGCTTAGTTTTTTTGCATCCCAATCTTTTCTTCACTGACGTATTGGTGTTTTTTACGGGCATTAGGATCCTCTGTTTTTGCTTCGGACAAAATGGGCGTTGAGGTTGTAAACTCTGGTGGATTTGAGGTTGTTCCAGCTCCTTTTGAAGGAAAACCCGAGACGAACGGGAAGGTGGCCCAAGGGAAAGGAGATAAAGCCTCCATCAAGTTCGGTTCACTCGGCGGCGAGCCGCCCAAGAAAGGCGAAGATAATAACAATGTGTTGATCTCCGATGTGCCTAAAGATGCAGCAGAAGAGTGGCCTGCGGCGAAGCAGATCCATTCTTTCTACTTTGTTAAATACCGTCATTACGATGACCCGAAAACGAAGGCCAAGCTTGACGTAGCTGATAAAGAGCTTGAGAAGTTGAACAAGGCTCGGGGTGCGGTTTTGGACAAGTTGAAAGAAAAGAGGGTAAGTTTTTGGGGAGAACTCAGAAGAATGGTTGTGTGTCGTGTTGACTTTCCGTTAATTTGGTTTCTTAATGATGTGGAAGTTTCTGTGATTCATAGACGGAGAGATCAAAGTTGTTCGATTTGCTGGACCCGTTGAAGTCAGAGCGTCAAGGATTCAACACGATGTTTGATGAGAAAAGAAAGGAAATGGAACCATTGCAGCAAGCACTGGGAAAGCTAAGGGGCAATGATGGTGGGAGTGCTCGTGGGCCTGCTATCTGTTCGTCTGAGGAAGAGCTGAATAATATGGTAACAAACTAGTTTTTTACTCAGACACATCTTGAGACCTTTCTTTTTACTTTGTTAGATAGCTTTAGATTCTCATTTATCTTGGGTTTGTTGAAAAAAATGAAGATATACAGCTTACAATATCGGATTCAACACGAAAGCATTCCGTTAACCGAGGAGAAGCAGCTTCTCAAAGAGATCAGGCTGCTTGAAGGTACAAGAGACAAGGTCATTGCTCATGAGGCTGTGAGAGCCAAAATCAAAGAATCTATGGGTCAGAAAGATGATATCCAAGGTCAAGTTAAGGTAAGAGAAGTCGTGGTCGGGTACTGTGGCTGCTTGCAGTTATCGCCTGTAGAGATTGTTTTATATGCGCTTTTTGTTATGCTTTTTTGCAGTTAATGGGTGCTGGTTTGGACGGTGTGAAGAAGGAGAGGCAAGCAATTTCAGCAAGGATTAATCAGCTGAGTGAGAAGTTGAAAGCAACGAAAGATGAGATTCAGGTACTGGAGAATGAGCTGAAGACTGTGAGCGAGAAGAGGGACAAAGCTTATTCAAACATCCATGAGCTCAGGAAGCAACGCGATGAGACGGTATAAACACTTATACTTTGAGCATTTCCTTGTTATGGAGAATGCTTTGTGCAATATTGATGGAATTTTTCTGTTTCTTACAGAATTCTGGGTTTTACCAAGGCCGTACTGTGTTGAACAAAGCTAGAGAGTTGGCTGCACAAAAGAACATAAACGAGCTTGAAGCTCTCTCCAAAGCGGAGGTTGAGAAATTCGTTTCCCTCTTCTGCAGTAAGAAGAACTTCAGAGAAGATTACGAGAAGAGAATCTTGGCATCACTTGATTCTAGGCAGCTGAGCCGAGATGGACGGATGAGGAACCCCGAAGAGAAGCCTCTGCTTGCTCCTGAGGCACCACCATCAAAGGCAGCGCCTTCTGAAACCGAGGTTGTCCCGAAAGCTAAGGCAAAGCAGCAGCCAAAGGAGGAACCAGTTTCTGCACCTAAACCAGATGGTAGTGTTGCTCAGAAGACTGAGAAAGTTAAAGATGCAGTGAAAGTAAAGAATGTTGTGGTTGATGATGATGGTGATGATGAAGTATATGGTCTTGGAAAGCCGCAGAAAGAAGAGGAAGAAAAGTTAGATGAAGCTACGGTGAAAGAGATGAGAAAGCAAGAGGAGATTGCTAAAGCTAAGCAAGCTATGGAAAGGAAAAAGAAGCAGGCAGAGAAAGCTGCTGCTAAAGCTGCTATAAGAGCACAAAAGGAAGCTGAGAAGAAAGAGAAAAAGGAAATTACCCTTCTTCTATAGTATATCAATGCTCTTTGCATTCTCTCTTTTCTATTCTAATAATTCTCCATCTTTTTGTGTCTTGCAGGAGCGAGAGAAGAAGGCCAAGAAGAAGACCGGGGGCAACACAGAAGCCGAGGCTGATGCTGAGGAAGTTCCAGAAGCTTCTGAGGCTGAGAAGGAAGAGATTGAAGCTCCAGTGGTGGAGAAACCACAGAAGGAAAAAGTCTTAAAGGAGAAACCGATAAGGAACAGAATCCGTAGTAGAGGACCAGAAACGCTCCCGAGAGCAATCCTTAAGCGTAAGAAGTCGACTAATTACTGGGTTTGGGCTGCTCCAGCTGCTCTTGTGGTACTGATACTTCTTGTCTTGGGTTACTACTACGTTCTCTAGATCGAACGTAGTGATCAAGCGAGGCTGCGTTGTTGTAGTTTGGAATCTCTTAAAGCTGGGATTTTTGCCTTCTTTTGCGAAGGAGACTCTTAAAAAACCTCTTAAGCTTATGCCTCATTTACATACGAGTAGAGACTCTTCCCTTTTGAGTACTTTTTACTTCTTTGTTCTTTTCTCTTCTGTTGTTGAGGCTTTAACTTTGAAGAAAGAAAACAGTTTTTGTTACTACATTTTATAGCTTTGATTATAGTGTTCTGCCCGAGTTTTGATATTTCTTTTTGTCTTTTGTACTGTGCTACAAAATCCCAAAAGACGAAAGATTATCATGACTAATAAAATAATAAGTGGACACTGTAACTTGTGATCATGAGATATTGCATAATTAACTCTTGGGATCTTCACTCTTTTAATAAAACATACATCTATACTATGTTTTTAACTACTCTTCCTTTTGTTCTCTCTCCAAGCTTTTTGCTTCTTCTTCCACCTTTGGAGAGCAATCTTGTCCGACTTCCACCGTTGATTCCGAAACCGTTCTCTCCCTTTTAGCCAATCGGCGTAATCCTTACCGGGCTCACACGCGATGAAATCTGCCAACTCCTCCACGTCGCTTCTAAGCAGGTTGCTTTTTCCGGCCATACACCACAGAAATCTCTCCCCATTGCATGTTTCCTCTTCAACAGCAACTCCTGAATCCGAACAATTCTCTGGATCTTTAGCTTCAGACATCTTCCTGCACGACCATGGAGTTACATGTACATTGATTAGAGATCTCATAAACGTGGTTATCATCCCCATGAAAGCGAAAAGAGGAAAAGATCAATAGGACTTTTGCTGGTCTACAAGGTTTTGTACATACCCCAAGTACAAAGTTCGGCTTTTTTGAAACTTCAAAGCAACTGCCCCGCTCAGTTTCCTATCTACTGCTGTCTGTACCATATAGTTATTGATCCATTTAACCATTGATCCATTCAGAAAAAGCGCAGAAATTAGAATTTTGTGCAAAGAGTTATTAGTTGTTACCTCCTCAGCTTTACCAGAAGCTTCCAAGTCTTTAGAACCACTGGATGGTATGGAAGATGACGGCCTTTCTGAGTGACAGACTGAATCCCTAAGTTCTTCCATGTCACCCCCTTCTAGGATAAATAAATACAGAGATACCACCATTCCAAAAATGGAGTTCTTCATTAGAAAGTCAAGCTTGAGTGCAGAGCTTACAGACAGCAAGCCTGAAAAATGCATAATCATCCACTTAGATTTCACATGTTTGTTAGGATGAGACTCCATTCTACCGCGCATGAAACTTTGACCGGGCAAATGAACACTGAACTGTTCAAAACGTTGAACAACATCCATCATGGCTTTGTATTCCTTGCAAGCTCTAACATCTCCTTCAGCTTCAGATTGACGCCAGTTGCAATTCCTGAGAACCCGGATGACTTGCAACATCGAATAACTCATCAACTTCAGTGTAGATGCAAGCAAATATAGATCTTCCATACTAGATGCGTTGTATTTTTGCAACACAGAGTCCATGACATCATCAGAACTAGCTCTAAGTATCATGGAACCAAGAATTGATAAGGTCTGCGACAGCATATTTTCTGAGCAGGAGCTATCAAATACACATAAGCTGCTGGCCTTTGCGTATGCAACAGAATACGCTACCAACTCACTATTTTCTCTCTTGGCATTGTTGCTTTGATATGCACCCCATGACTCCTTTAGCTTCACTGTGAGGTGATTAACCTTTTCCAGTGTCGAGGGCAAAAGAAGGTGTTTAAAAGCCACCCGAGAGTTACCAAACTTCCCAGATGGACCATTCTCACCCTTACGTATGTTCCATGTGTACAAAACAACAGACTTTTCAAATGCGTCAATATAGCGATCAATAAGCTGAAGGTCTGATCCCTTAACACATGGAGGTGAACATATACCGATGGCTTCAGAAACCAATAAAACCACATAGGCATGAATCATTCTTGGTGCAGAGGAAATCACCGGGTTTTGTAGCAAGGATAAAGCAGCACACAAGCTTATCTGAGGAGTTGTAAACGCATTAGCTTGCGTCCAGCATAATCTATCAACACACATGCTTATCATCTTCTCATCAGAAGTTGAGATGATAAAATGTGCAGAAACCATTTCCACCACACCGGCCCTATCATGCTTACTGAACAGTCTACACGAGGAGAATGCAGAATCGACTAGGAAAAGCAGATCTCGAATTGACTTATTCACCAATATCTCATCCATGAAAGCCTGGACATATACAGTTAGGGACATAATCAAAATGCCATTGAACATAACATTGTTTAAAGAACTTGCAAACTGTCTTGAGTAATAAAACGATCCACATATTTGTCAAAATTTACCTCAAGCCCTCTCCAAAGGAATGCATGGCGGGGATCTAAAGATCCATCATGAGCGATTACAAAAGAACAATCCCCATTCGTTGCATGGATCAATCGACTGAGGATCGAGAGAAGAGTTTTAGCTTTCTCTAGAACCAGCTCTTGTTTGGGCAAAAGTAAAGTCATGATCTTCATACAACATCTTAAGAACAGAACGGCTAATTCAATACGTTCTTCTGAAATTGCAAATGTGGGACAAGTTTCACCGTTCTGTTTGAATAAAGTAGAGTGTAGGCTTTCGAAAATTCTATCCAGCTCCGTGAACAAAACATCAGAGAGGTTACAAACATCCTCGAAACTGATCAATTCCACTTGCTCTCCACTGAGCTTGATATTCCAAAATCGTGAGGCAACGTCACAAGTCTCCCAATTTACTGGTTGAGCAAATGATAAATGACTCAAAGTGAACAAAAGACGTTTGAAGATTGGCAGCTTAGAAACCTGGAAATCAAAAGGACTCAGATTCTCATTTCCAAATCCCCAAACCCTAAAGTCCAGACCTTTACTCAATAAACTTTTTAGGAAACTACTCAAAATCGAAGCAATTCCCAGTAAATTCAGAAGAACAGCTAATTGAACAATCAGTCATAAAACGCAGCAACGATTAAACGGAGATAAAATTTGGTATTGAGGAAATTGCAGAAACATTGTACCTGAGCGGAAGCAATAGCTGAAGCAAGGGATCGGAATAAGTTGCCTGGATCTGAGACCTTTCGCTTGGCCGTCATCGCCGAAAGGGAATTGAAGATTAAAGCTCGTGTCGGCGAGGTTCTCGATTTAAGGGACTTCTTGTGTGGCGGGAAACTACAAAGCAAGCGTCATTTTTGTGACACGCAGTTTATTCTTATTTTTATTCAAGAAAAAGGCCACGTTTGGCCCACAAAGTCCTGACCATGGCTCTATCATTCAGGGATCTTCTGATTTGTTATCATTTTGAGTTTTCACATATTTGTGTTTATGGAAGCTGTGGCAATATTCAACTTCATTACCCTGTAAGTTGAGGGCTTGACTAGCTCTATATTCCTCTTGTTTGTGAAGTTAACAGGGACCGTTTCAGTTCTTTACCATTTCAAGAAATGTGTTGAACAGTCTTTAGTTTTGATAGAGACACAGTTTTGTTATCACCACGGGGTACAAGGGGATTGGCAATTGCTAGTAGCAGGAGAGAACATTACACAGAATGTTGAATGCAGATGTACAAACCATCACATTTTTTGTGTCACTGGATTCGTGGATCCATAACCATGTCCCATTTAGATATGCATTGATTATAATTAGCACATTACTCTGAATTTCATTGAGTTGCGAGTCTTGTAAGCATCTATCCACCTATACCCTTTTGGCTAATTTATAGTTAAACAGGCAAATAAATTATAGAATTGGTGGTTCTTTTGACAAGCTTAGTCTCAGAATTTTGACAATCTTTAGTCTCAGAATAATCTGGGCAATAATGTAAATGACTTTCTTCGATATTTTGTTCTCTATGATTAGTTTTCCTTTTTTTTGACTGGTTGAAAAATGTTTGAGAATGGAACTTGGTGCTAGGTGGGTCCGAGACAGAGACATTGCGTATCAGTTGTCACTGTGCCCAATTTAACACTTGGGCCGATTCGTAGCGTACGCGACGTTTCTACTACGTCGTGGGGCCTAAACTCACGATGATACAATACAATGGCTACTTGTCACGTGTACCTCTACTAGCCTTGCAACTTATCTATCGTCATTAAATGCTTTGGTCTCGTTCACAATAACAACACTAGTTTGCTTCTGTTCTTCACCCTGCCTTCTTTTGGATTTTATAAATTATATGATATTGATATACTAAGACTATTACTTTGCTAAGAAAACACATAATTTCAAGGCTAGTAAGAAAACACTTAATTTCATTTTTTTTAATAACCGTAAACAATTATTCAGCCTCAGTTACATTTATCTACCCGAAGAAAGAAAAAACGTCCCAGATAATGGAGAGGAAAACCACAAAACGACTGTTTTGATAGTGATAAATTGGAATTGATAAATGTAATCCTTTTTAAAGAAGATAAATTGATAAATAAAGTAATTGCGTTCAAAACGCACTGAACGCTCTGAATGCCTTGACTTAATCTAAGATGCACTGAATGCAAAACTAGTGTAGGTCCATACTCCGTGGTTTTCTACTGCCGACAGAGAGAAATAAGCAAATCCAACTTTGTAACTAATTAATGAATTTTACGAAAAAACCAAAAATACAATAATAATGAAAAATACACCGTCGATAAGAAAGATAAAAAGAAGGGAAAAAATACAGCAAGACTTCCAAATATGTTGTCAATATTATTATTATTATACAATATAAAGTGGAAAAAGAAAAGGAACTTTCTTGCATGTGTGATATTGACATAAAGAAAAGCATCAGAAAAGAAAAGAGAAAAAGTCCTTAATTATGGCTTTTCCCTTACGTGGGCTTTGGTAGGTAGTTGAATTAATTTACAATTAGCTTTTAATGTGATCGCAAAAGCATTGAACTATATGCAGCTTGGTACAAGTACTACGACCAAACTTGATATCTATCCATATGCAACTCTTAAATTAGATCGCATTTGACGTTACTATTTGGTTGAGTCCTACATTAGCATTCAAGGTTTTGTGTTTGAACAATAGTTATGGTTAATTCTCACGGAATTTCGCTACTTTTTAAATGAGCAATTACAGACATAGACACAAAAATAGTTATTTTTTAAAAAAAGGGAAATGTATAGTTTAACTTTGTTACTATTATACACACTCACAGTCACATGTAAATGTCATCAATGTTATCACAAAATAATCACGTGTAAATGTCATGAATGTCATCACAAAATAATAAATACCTGTATTCAATTAGAGTTTCTATGATGATGTATCATGTTTTTGTATAACTAGAACTATCAGGTGTAGCACAACATTGTGTCTATTATTTATGATAACAAAACAATTTATATAACTATACTCAATAATACAGAACTAGGAGGGGATCCACAGACAAGTTAACAAAACAAAGTAGAGAGACTACAAATGATCACTGAAACAATCGAATAAAGAAAATGGAATCCGACATGAAACTAGACTCCAAGTGTGTGTTCTTAAGCTGACATAAAGATGATCAAAACCATACTTAAAACTGTAGTTACCGACATAACGGCCATACCATTCGCAGATGACTTTTTATCGCCTGGAGCTCCTCCCGGCGCACTGATATCACCGGAGCTTGACGGACCATCTCCGGAGGGACCCATCGCCGAACCTGATGGACCATCTCCCGAGGGACCCATCCCCGACGGCGAGTTGGCTGTCGGCGAAGAAGAAACAGAGGAAGGAGATCCTCCCGGAGCAGAAGATGGAGAAAGAGCGGAAGAAGATTTTGGTGCCATTGATCCCGGCTGTGAAGAGCCCGGAGCAGTGGACGGGGAAGATGATTTAGGTGTTTGAGGTGCTGGCGGAGAAGCCATCGGAGAACCAGGGGAAGAAGATTTAGGTGACATTGAACCCGGCGGAGAAGTCACCGGAGCAGAGGACGGAGAAACAGGGGAAGAGGATTTAGGTGCCGGCGGAGAAGTCGTCGGAGAAACAGGGGAAGAGGACTTAGGTGCCATTGAACCGGGAGGAGAAGTCGTCGGAGAAACAGGGGAAGAGCCCTTTAGGTGCCATTGATCCCGGAGGAGAATGTCCCGGAGCAGCAGCTTGAGGAGGAGGAGCGGGACTTCTAACAGACAAGACGACGACAGTAAGCTTTTGTCCCTTCTTACAGTTATCTTCATTGCCGCTGATGAAGTAAAACGGACCAGAACGATCAAGCGAGATCTCAGAATTTCCATCGTCCATTTTCTTGATCGGATTCTTGGTATTACATCCGTCGTAATCACCCTTGTTCACCTCTAGCACAGAGTCCGCTCCCTTGGCGTAGCTGAAATCTGCAAGAATCAAAATCGAGTCTCAGACAAAAACATACACAGAGTAATAACGCATGACAAGTGGGAAACAGAGTGAGAGATATATACAGAGTGTGTCGTGAACACGGAAACGGCTTTTTCCAGCCCAAGATTCGTAATTTTCCGGCGGGTTTGGAACCCACGCGCCGCTCCCTCCGACTTCAAACCTCCGTGCGTCGGAGAGCGTCGAGAGAGAGAGGAGGAAGGCGAAGAAGAAAGTAAGGCTTTTGGTTTTTAGAAACGCCATTGTTTGAAAAAAAAGCTTAGTGAAGATTATGAGACGAATGGGACTGTGTGTATATGAATGAATATATATAGAAATGAATTCAGGTTTTAAAGGTGGAGAGAAAAAAACGAGAATAGGCTAAGGAAAGTGAAAGCTTTTTGTCTTTATGATAGGGAGAGATCAAATTATGGTAATACGTGTTTAAAATTGAATCTCGTATCCACTTGTTTCCTTCATTAAAAGAAGAGATTTCTTCTTCGTTATCTACCGACGTGTTTAATTTATTCTTTTTGGGATTTGAAACTATTTAACATCTATCGGAAAAAAGGAAACCTTTTAGTGCTACTACGAGTTTATTACGCGTTTTAGCTACACAGATTGTGGGAAGGAATCGGATTCAACGGTCAATCTCAAAAGTAGTGATCATTTTGAGGATAGATGACTAGCAACGAATCATATGCCCTTGCATTATTTTGATTTTATGGGCTGGGCTTAGGTATGGGCCCTGTCTCTCACAATCACTTTTCTTTACACTGACATGCAACAAATTCACAGTTTATCACAAGCATCAGTCTTTGGTTACTGTCGCTTTAGGGACACGTGAGAAGCACAATGATGAGCCACCTGTTCATCTCTTGACACTAACTCGGTCCTCATTAACCTCCAATGGAGCTGTATATACAGGAGAGAGAGACTCATACGTTGAGCTCAACGAAAAAAAAAATGGCGGCTATGTTTTTAGCAAAGAGAGGAACCATAAACATGTACAGAGCTACTTCTTTACACAGGAATTACAACAACAATACTAGATCTGTTGCTGATGGAGTCATTCCCATCACTATCTCTCGTTACTTCTCATCCCACGTTAGTTCTTTTTTTCTGCTGTCTTTGAATTCGTCGAAGTTAAAAAGAAGTCTGACATAGATGATTCATATTAGGAAAGATTAATAGAAGAATCATTTGAGGTTTTCTCATATATGATATCACTTGATTCTTCCAAAACTTTGCAGGCAAACAAGGGAAGCGATAAGTCAAAGGAAGAGGGAATGGGGACAACAACTGATGGTAAGGCTCCGAATGTGACAATGAGTGATGCGGCGGACTCAGCTAAAGATGGATTGAAACAAGCCATCGACGTAGCCACTGAGGAGAGTGGAGATGCGAGCAAGCACAAGAGTGCAGACAATGATGAAGGAAGTGAAGAGAATGTAGCTGTGGGTGCAGATGGAACCGTCAAAGGCCAAAATCAGTCGTCAGGATGATACTATACACATACATCAACTTGTGTAGAAAGGATATAAGTAAAAATAAGTTGTAAGAAATTGTACTTGAGTTTGGGGCAAGAGAATAGTTTACTATATAACAGTGTCATTTACTTGAGTGAATTCTATATTCTCACCATTCATAAACTTTCCGTTTTTACTTATTATTACAATTTGTGATTTGAGATGATATCTAACATTCACACTTTCTTAATCTACCATCTAGCTGGTGTTGTTCTTGTTGTCTCTGTCTGTCTGTCTCTCTCTGTGTTTGAGCTACCAAACACTACGTTTATTGGTTACCAAAATTGTTGATGAACCTCATTGCAAAATCCAAAACTCTTGTGGCCAGTCGCTTGATGCGGTTTATCTTCCTCGAGATGGTTTCTTGGAGGGAGTGAGCTTCCTGAACCCAGCGTGTAATAGCATAACTAGAGAGTGACACAGAGAAGAAATATCAGAGTTCATAACCGGCCAAAATATAGGTAAAGCAGACTTGAGTCACTTGACCGTTGGTTAGTTAGTTACCTGAATAACTGACTGCAAGAGCAGAGAAAAGAGCCATTTGGACATTCAAAAACGTCAGAAGAACTGCAGTCGCTGCAAGTAGGAGAAGCAAGGAAACGAGTTTAGCCTCGTTCTACCATATTATCCATTTAAGAAGTTTCACTTTCTTCAAAATACCAAAACGTTCTTGCTATTACCATGTATAATCCCATTGAACCCAACTTTTTAGAAACCCAAAAGTCTCTCTCTTTGGATTCGTATCAAAACGTTTTCAGCATTGCGTGACTAGAAACAAGCTGAAGAAGTACAAAAATGCAAACCAGAAAGCAGGAGCAAATTGATCGGAAAACTCACCGCACTGTCCAATACCGATCAAAAGTTTCCGAACGGAAGGGTGGCGATCGAACTTCCATCTGTCACTGCAGTACTTGAACAGCTCCCAAAGGGCTAAGCTTGCTAACAATCCCACCAATGCAAGTGGCATCTGATATCTACAATGCACCAGGAGACAAAGAACACTATATTCAACACTTCAATTCCACCTAATTTCCATAAAGTTACTCCATTTTCGGATTCATACATTAACCTAATCGAGCAATTTCAAAGATTTAGACCTAAGTAAAGAGGAAATTAATAAGAGTATAGAATCCATACAATGCGCAAGCGAAGAAGACGATGAAGAGCGTAGCGTAATTCCTGGCGAATCGTTTGATATTCTCATGGACTCTCATTCTCGCTTGCTGAGAAGACGACGGGAACGAATAAGAGTCACACGTGCCAAAGAATCCGGTGGTCCACGGAGGCGTATCGCCTGAGAAGTCATCGGCGGAGAGTTTGGAGAAGGGATTGATGGTCAGAAGAGAAGAGAGAGTGACGAGTCGAGAAAGTAGAGAGGCGAAGAAGCCGCTGGTTATGGAGGAAACAACATCGTCAGAGGACGAAGAAGGTGCAGCAGCTGAGGATGACGATGAGGTCGAGGCCGTGGCGGCGGCGGCTGCGGCGGAGGTGCGGTGATCGAGAAGCTCGAGGTAGCCGGAGTCTCGGAGCCAAGATTCGAAAGCAGGATCGGGAACGCTTAGCGAGAGAGGATTAGGAGAGAAGGCCATTGTTGTTGTCGCCTCGATTCTCCTTCG
The DNA here is from genome assembly GCF_000478725.1 of Eutrema salsugineum. NCBI lineage: Eukaryota > Viridiplantae > Streptophyta > Magnoliopsida > Brassicales > Brassicaceae > Eutrema > Eutrema salsugineum. Next base: position 5,374,290 of record NW_006256909.1, on the reverse strand, counting down.
TCGTCGTCTCCTCGGTCTTCCCAAAGCATTATTTTGTTTTTTTTTACAGATAATTGCTTACTTGAAATGATGATTTCATTGAAATCCATAATCTCTTCTAAATTGCTAAAATAGTCCATTCAATATCAGTTCTTGCTAATTAACTCTTGGATTTTTGTTTTGTAAAATGATTTAAACTAAAAATATCATCATGTTTCTGACCAATCAGAGACTGTAAATTTGTCACATTGACATAAATTTGTGATAGATGTATAGCTTGTTTATAACATTGTTCATTAATATCTCTGAGTAATCACAAGATTTAATATTATTTAACCACACAATTACATAAAATACAAGTATCTAGAAACATTGAAATCTACTAATAACTCTTCTAAAATACAATAATAAGTTTTTACTCCAAAATTACCATAACTTTGGAAATTTCTAGAACACCACAAGATTTGGGTAACAAGATATAACAGTTAGTATTTGTGAAAAACTGAGAATTACCTTTTATTCTTAGGAATTATTTGAAGCTTTTGTTTATGGGTCAGGATTATAATAGATTAATAATCCCTTACAGTCGACACATGTTAATGACTAAGGAGTGTGATTGAAAACATGGATACAAAACAAACAATATACAGAAAAGTGGACATTCATGCATAGATAATCAAGTTTCATTTTTTTTTTAACATTCAAAGGTTCTTTTTAAAAAATAACTATACAATGTATAAAACAATATTATGGATATACGTGTTAATTAACTAGTGGTTTTGAAATATCCGTACAGAAAAGTATAAAATACACGTGTCTAAAAATGTGAGTAACAATGATTATATAATAGTCTACATCATTGTAACAATACAAGATTTTTGATTTTCTTACTTTTTGTATAATAGGTAATATATTGAATATAATTCACCCAAACATTTTGACCAAAAAAAATCTACCTAAAACACATATATCAATTCAGATACGAGTTAAATCTAAATCACTGTATTTAGCCAAGTATATACGAGTTAGATATATTATACTCAGTTTGTCTAATGTATCAGTGTGATTCATGACAACTGTATACATAGAATTTGAATTTCATGACTCTTTTTGGGAAACAACTTATGCAAAAGTGATCTAGAATTTAATTCAAAAGTCCATTTCAAAATGATACGTATCAATTAACTAGAGAAAGTTTTTAACAAAAATACTAGAGTGCCACACGTGTAGCCTTAAGCGTCTTATAAATAAGAAGAGAGACGAGACCATTCTTCTCATCATAAGTTTTAAATCCATTTTTAGAACGAATATTGATAGATCGAGAGAGAAAGAAAATGGTGAGACCACGACTGCTTGTAGTGTCCATGTCGCTTCCGGTTACTGCAAAGAGGATTGGAGAAGAGTCTTGGTCTTTCACCATGAGTCCTGGTGGTCTAGTTAGTGCTCTTCTAGGTAAAGAAGATATACAACTTTCGTGATATACTACTTAATGAATTTATTAAACATAAACAATCGGTTTTGATATTCCATTATAAATCTCTTGAAGGTTTGAAAGAGTTTGAGACCAAATGGATTGGATGGCCTGGAGTAGATGTTCATGATGCGATTGGAAAAAAGGCACTCTCCGTTGCCCTAGCTGAAAAGGTATATACGTACATATTTAATCTCATAGAGTCATATATGATATATGGTTATGTTTTTTTTTTGTTTTTTTTTTGTCCAAAGATATATGGTTATGTTTTTTTGATGAAAAATATATGGTTATGTTTCATTTTGTAACTAGGAACTAGAGGCTGAAAATTCGATTGTTGTTGATCTTGATTGATAGGACGATGATGTCATGTCTCGATTGATTCAAACCCCAATTTTGACGTTTACAATTGAAAAGTGATTTAAAAAATCTGCACATTTAATATAGAACATTTTTAAATTTTCATAAGATAGTTTTTCAATATGCAAACGCAAATGTTAACGTAAAAAGGGAGATAACCATTTCTCAAAAAAATAATAGGAGACTGTTTTTGTTTGAGGTTGGTGTTTGCGTTCATAAAATATTTTGTGTGTGTCAAATGCTAAAGATAATTTTTAAAAAAATTTCAAGTTCAATTCAAAAAAAAAAAAAAAAAAAATTTCACATTAGTAAAAGCAAATGCAAACGAAAACGCAAACAGGAAATCGAGTGTTTAATTAGTCATGCATTGTCATGATTTTCTTTTTGTTAAATATAATATGCATGATGATTTAACTCTATTGGTTTTGGTTTGCAGGGGTGTATCCCAGTGTTTTTGGAGGAAGTTTGTGATCAATACTATAATGGCTACTGCAACAATATTCTGTGGCCGATTTTTCACTACTTGGGAACACCACCAGAATATCGCAACGATTCAACCATAACATACCAGTCACAGTATGATGCATACAAAAAAGCAAATCAAATTTTCTTTGATGTCGTAAAAGAGCATTACCAAGAAGGAGATGTGGTTTGGTGCCATGATTATCATGTTATGCTTCTTCCTCAATACCTTAAAGAGTACAACAGTAAGATGAAAGTTGGATGGTTTCTCCACACACCATTCCCTTCCTCCGAAATGTACAAAACGCTGCCCTCTCGATCCGAGCTGCTTCGTTCTGTTCTTACTGCTGATTTAGTCGGGTAAAATATCTTTTAACTTTCTAAACAGTGTAGTAATTACATTGGCTTAAAAAATGGGTAAATTATGTTAGTAATTTTTTTTTTTGTTCTTTTGTTTCTAGTTTCCATACCTATGATTTTGCAAGACATTTTGTGAATGCATGCATGTGTATTCTTGGAATCGAAGCAACATCTGAAGGAGTTGTGGATCAGGGCAAAGTCACTCGAGTAGCTGTTGTAATGACCCGTCTTTAAAATCTCTTAAGATTGATTGATTTTTTTTTTTTTTTGCTATGATTTAATTAATGAACATTTTGTCTTTTTTTTTTTGGATTATAGTTTCCAATTGGGATAGAACCTGAGAGGTTCATAAACACAAGTGAACTTTCTGAGGTTATACAATACATGAAGAAGTTCAAAACCGATTTCGGGGGCAGAAAGGTGGATTTTATACCCTTATGATATATAGTTGATGCTTTAAAGAAGAAATGATTTAACATAATTGTTTTTGTTGACAGTTGATATTAGGTGTTGATCGTCTTGATATGATCAAAGGAATTCCACAAAAATATCAGGCTTTTGAGAAATTTCTAGAGGAAAATGAAGATTGGCGTGGTAAAGTTATGTTACTTCAGATTGCAGTGCCAACAAGGAATGGTATTGGAGAATGTAAGTTTTTTCTATCTCTTCGTCTTCTTTAGCTAATAATACGTATGCGTCAAACTCATAGGATTGTGTTTGTGTCCTATTACAGATCAAAAGATCAAAGACCTATGTCATGGACTCGTTGGACGAATCAATGGTCGTTTTGGGTCTATCTCTTCTGTTCCAGTAATTCACCTGGTTTGTTATTTTCTCTCTCTTTTATCTTGTCACGAGTTATACCTTTCTTAAATCGTCTTATAGTTTCTGATAAAGATTTCATCTTTCTATGCAGGATTGTTCTATTGCCTTTAATCAATTATGCGCACTTTACGCAATCACAGGTAATTATCATACTACATGTGATGATTTAGTTAAAGTGCATGGGATTCAACCAATCATAGAACCAATCAGTGCTGAATGGTTTTTCTATATCTCTCATTACTAGAATTAATTTATTCGACGTGGGATTAATAACATTAGCAATTTTTTTGTTGCCATTCATCTTATAATATCCCACTCTAAGATCAAAATACCCATCTAGGGACAACCTGACTCTGCTACCATGTAAAGTTTGTAGGAAGTTTAATCTCAAACCAATTGACAATAAAAATAGTGACATGTGATATCAAATTAGGTCCAATTTATTGTCTATGTAGATCCCTAGCTAATGAGTTTATTTTTCCTTTTTTTTTTTTCCAGATGTGTTGCTTGTAACATCTTTGAGGGATGGGATGAATCTTGTGAGTTCTGAATTTGTTGCCTGCCAAAAAGCGGAAAAAGGAGTTCTCATTCTCAGCGAGGTAACTGAATTTAGATAATTTTGATGTGAATAAATATTCATGAATCTAATGTATCTCTATATATAATGTTCAAAAGTAATTTACATTTGTGTGAGGTTCACAGTTTGCAGGTGCTGGACAGTCGCTAGGTGCTGGTGCTCTTCTTGTGAATCCTTGGAACATTAAAGAAGTTTCTACTGCCATTGGAGAAGCTCTAACCATGTCACCTGAAGAAAAGGAGAGAAAACATCAAATCAATTTTCAGTATGTGAAAACTCATTCTACTCAACAGTGGGCAGATGATTTCATGAAGTATGTGCAAATCAAAACATTAATTCTCTTAAAATCGCATCTCCTTTTTTGCTCTTTTATTCAATGACTTTTACAAACAACTTGTGCAGTAAACTTAATGAGATTACAGCTAAAGCTGAGCTACAAAATGGAAAATTCCCACATGAACTTCCACAACATGATGTGGTTCAACAATATTCAAAGTCTAAGAATAGGCTTCTAGTTCTTGTAAGTTTTAGATATTATTAATTTATCATGCAAGACTCTGATGTACATGCATATTCTTGTGGTCACTTATCTTTATCTGTTCAAAAAAATGTTCAGGGTTTCTATGGAACGCTCACTAAGCTTGACAAAAACCAAGTGAGAAGAGGCGACGGAATGAATCTTGAACTTCACCCACAGCTAAAAGAAAAACTCAAAGCATTATGCAGTGATCCAAAAACAACAGTAGTTGTCCTGAGTAGAAGTGAAAAAAGCAGATTGGATAAAGTATATATCGCTTCTCTTCCTTTTAAAAAATTACATATTTATCTCATTGTGGACTGATTCAGAACAAAAAAAAAAACAGATCTTTGGAGAATACAATATGTGGCTGGCCGCGGAAAATGGAATGTTTCTAAGGCATACATGTGGAGAGTGGGTGACAAAAATGCCAGAACACTTGAATCTGGATTGGATTGATGGTGTCAAGGTTAGTACATATATATATATATATATCTATCTTAGAGCTCAAGTTTGATTATTATTCACCTCAATCTTTTGGGGTTGCTTTGTCTACAGCATGTTTTCAAGTACTTCACTGAAAGGACCCCGGGATCATATTTTGAGACAAGCGAGACTTCGATTGTATGGAATTACCAATATGCAGGTGATTACATTAGACGCATATATAAGGAACTTTAATATACATGCACATTTTCTTGACTCGAATGTAACCTGGATGTTCCAAATCATCTAAACTCAGACTAATATTCAGAGCATATAACAGCCACTTACCTTTTTTTTTGTTTTCCTTCCGATAATACTCATCTTTGGTTCCTTGATCTTTCTTTGTAGATGCTGAATTCGGGAGAGCTCAAGCAAGAGACATGTTACAACACTTGTGGGCAGGACCAATCTCTAATGCATCAGTGGATGTTGTTCGAGGAGGCCATTCTGTTGAAGTCCATGCTGTTGGTGTAACAAAGGTAATTAATTCTATTGTTTCCATAGCATCCATACGCAAGAGATTCTCATTTTTTTCAGATCTGTCATATATGAACTTTTCTTTGTTACCTTAGGGAAGTGCAATGGATCGTATCCTCGGAGAGATAGTACTTCACAACAAGTCGATGACCGCACCAATTGATTATGTCTTATGCATTGGTAGTTTCTTGGGAAAAGTAAGCTATTTATGTAACCAGATATTGATTATAACTTATCATAAAATAAAACTATATCCATGGATTTTGATACAAGGGTTGATTGATATATGTTACAGGACGAAGACGTCTACACCTTCTTCGAGCCTGAGTTAACCAAGAAAACTAAGTCGTCGTCTCCTTCTTCAGGCGGTGGCTCCCCCAAGAAAGTCTCATCGACCGTCGTTGACCTAAAGGGAGAGAATTACTTCTCTGTAGCTGTTGGAAAAACGCACACAAAGGCTAGCTACTTCCTTCACTCATCTGATGATGTTGTGCAACTGGTCCAGAAGCTTTGCACACAGAACAATGCATGATTCATCATATGGTGCCCTGTTTCTGCTAAGTTAAAGTTTGGCTAAATGCTACCAATAAAGATTTTCATATGTTATTTTGTCCTTTTGCAAAACTCATTTTAATGTTCTCTCTTTCTCAGTTTCTTTCTTTCTCTATTTTACTATTTTTTTTTTTTTTGTTGGACATCTCTATTTTACTATTTCTCCCTTTGTCTTTTTCCTTCCTTAATCTATAATGGAGAAAAAATCTTATTGTTTCTTAGACTTCAATCGGTCCATCATATATCACATGATTTTTCTTGTGTTGGAAAAGCTGCTAATTCAGAAGGCAAAATCTTAAACAAATTTTGTTCTTCTCTTAAGCAAATATTTATCATTAGCGACAATATATATAAATTGTATACACATGCATAGTCCGATTGCAATTGTAGTGGAGAGGATCATAATATTTCAGAATGTTAAACTCTCATAGAATTTCACTAGAGGCGGGCACAACACAATGTACATGGCATTGACGATACAACAGAGATGAACATACAAATTATAAGGAGAGGAACACTTGCACACACACATGGTTTTGATATGTGGAAATGAAAAATCAAAGAATCACAAGAGGCGCCTCATCTGTTTTGGCAGGTGCGGTCTCTTGTGTTGGTGGCTCAGTCTGAGAAGGAGCTTTCTCATCTGCCTTCACAGCTTCTGGAGTTGGCTCGGCCTTATTTGCCTCAGAGGAGTCCTTCTCTTTTGTCTCATCTTCCTCCTTTGCCTCTTCACTAGTCTCTTCCTTCTTCTCCTGTGAATCAACATATCAGCAACAATAGTTTCATCTTAATATGAGTTTGTTCGTCGTTCAATCAAGAATTTGTACTGATTATTCAAGCTTTGATTATAAATATTAAAACCTTGAATAATTTTTAAAAACGAAATGATGAAATTGGGATTGATCACAAAACCTGAGTTAATGTGGTATCTGTCTCGGTCGTGGCATTCTTGGACTCAACAACAGCATTGTCTATCGGGACAGAGCCTTCGACGATGTCAGATTCCTTAGGTTTGCTCGCACAGCCTCCCATGGTTTCTTGATTGAAAGGATGTAGTTTGAAAACAAAAATTACAATGGGAAGAGCTGTGGAGCAAAACAAAAATTAGATGAGGGGAAGAAAAGAGAACTCCTCAAGACAAATTTGCCTTGAAGATGCCAAAACTAATTTCTTGTTTTATAATTGGAGGCTGAGCAAATGGAGGGGAGGCCTGTGAAGGGATATATATAGGAGATCGTATATGGACTAAAGCTATTTCAGGTAAAGTTTTGTCATTTTCAGATTCATATGAGTCATGACACCTCCAATTCTCTGTTACGACCCAATTCTCTGGAGGATAGCTTTATGCTCCACCGTCAAATACTACAATCGAACTGGATAACAAAACAAAAAAAGAGTCACAAGATAACTGACTTTCGCTGTTAAATGTTCAGACCAAATCATTTGGGGAACCTCTTTCAGAAAACCGATGTTCAGATATGTTTTCTATTTGCAAAATGAAGATATTATAGCCGCTCAAACGAGGAAGACCGACAGTGTCTCATATTTGAAAGCTGAAAAGATGGCTTTCTGTTTTCTCGTACCCAAAAGAATTATCTCATCCTTGGTTTGGCTGGCTACTATGGCTCCTTGTCGCGACTCTGAAGAGAGAACCGTGGTACACCGGTGTGACCTGGCTTCTCTGAGTCGAATGTTGTTGTGCCTGATCGGTATTTAGAGCCTTCTGATATTTCTTTCTCATCCGTGTCTTCCCAGTCTCCTTCCACTGATGCCGTTTCTTGGTGATCGCTGCTTGGACCTTTGTTGACAAGGCTTTTGTACATTGTCAAAGCTTGAGCAATCATGCTAGCAGGATTTGAAGCAGTACTTGGAAGTAACATTGTCGTACCCTAAACCCCACGAAAAAATAGAAACACTCAACTTTAAATAAGCCCCACCAATGCCAAGAGAGACTAGTAAGAGATTGTTGTGATATCTTTGTTTTACCTCCTTGGCAATGTTACCGAAGGCTTGAATGTATTGTTCTGCAACTCTCAAACTCGCAGCCTGCAAATTTTACAGTGATGACGCGTAAGATCACATTTGGAAAGCAAACAAAACCCAATTAATGTTAGAAGCTGTGACTTAAAACCATCACAATTTGGCAAGTCCAAGAAGAACATATACCTTTATTAAGAGAGAGTAACGAAATATGGGACTATCAATTTATTAAATACTATGACGAACTAAGTAATCAAGCTAAGTAAACTCAAAGCTATGAACGTCATGCCCCTTCATGGTCCCAAGTACTCACCTCTACGCCCCCAGTTGCCTTGAGGGACTGAGATAACAAGGCAAGACCTCTGGCAGTTGCTTCTGCTCTGGCTAGTATTGCTTCTGCCTCACCTGAGGAACATCATCAGAGGATAATATAAGAGGAAGAAAAACAGTGAGAGATAGAAACCATGACGTGCATTAGCAGTGAAGAAAACAGCTCCTCTTGCACCAAGCATTAATCGGTGTATAGTGAAAGATTAAGCAAATGGAACTAAAATTTCTTCTAATGAAACTAACTAACAATGGAGGTTACTCTGATGTATTCTCTTTCTCGATCATAAGGGCTTACTAACCTTGTGCTCGATTCACCTGGTCCATCTTTGCTGCTTCCGATGCCAATATTACAGAGCTTTTCTTACCATCAGCAATATTGATATGGGCTTGCCTTTCTCCTGTTAAATATAGTAAAGCAAATGGTTAGAAAATATTAAGCAGACTTCTTGTTTTCCAAATGCAAAACAGAAACCCAAAAAGAATAGTAATTAGCTTTTAACCAAAAATAGTAACAATATAAGCTGTAGCAAGCACTGTTCAATCTCAGAATATGACTTTTCCTTGAAAAGTCAAGGCAATATTACCTTCAGACTCAAGAATCTGGGCTCTTTTTTTACGCTCAGCTTCAGCTTGCATCTCCATAGCAACCCTCACTCCATGAGGGGGCATAATATCCCCTGGGAGATACATGAATTAGAAATACGGCAGAAAAAGACATTTAGCTATCACCAGCGAAGATCAAACACCAAACAACTCACTAATCTCATAACGAAGGCACTGAAGACCCCAGTCCCTTGCAGCAACATTGATGGCTTCCTGCAAGAACGTAAATCTCATCTTAAACATCCATGATATGTTTTCTTCTTCAATAGTTGTATAGCCTCTAACCATCAGGTCTCCTTTTGATTTGGAAAAGAGATGCAACACAACTTGGGATGTTGAACAAGTACAATACGAGTAAAGTCCCTCACTGAATCTAAAATCCTTCTATCTTAACTTAAGTAGAACCCAAACAAATTGTCAGAGTAAAAATTACAGCTAAAAAAAACAAGATGCAATGTTCAGTAGGGAGTAGCACCAACATAAAAATCAAGCTAACGTGAGGTGACTTTGACATTGGAAAAATTGACGGATTCCAAACTCTTTGAAATGCAATGGATCTCAAGTACAGTATATCCTAAAACTTGAAACGAAGATTAAAGAAGCAGAGAAAACGAACCACTATCTTCTCGTTGAGAGTATCTCGTTCCTCGAAGGTCTTATCAAGCGTGATTTTACCAAGCTCACTACGCATTGTGGTCTGAGCCAGCTGCACAACAGCATAGATGGGACTCTCAACGCCATATGAAGCTAATTTAGGATCCACTATCTGCAAAAAAAACAACAGACTGATAATTAAAAATCGAAACAAAAAAAAACTCAAAAAGAAATGAATCACGAGCAAATGGAAGAAAAGAAGATGACCTTGACATAGAGAACGCCATCGATGTGGATACTAACGTTGTCTTTGGTAATCGCAGTCTGATTCGGAATCGGGATTGCTTCTTCCTTGAGGGAATGAACATAAGCAATGCGATCCACGAACGGGATGAGGAAGTGAATCCCCGACGGCAATGTCTTGGCGAATTTACCGAACCGCTCAATCACAAACGCCTTCTTCTCCGGTACTATCCGGATTCCCCAGTTCACCGGCGGCGTCAACTGAAAGCTACATGACATTCATCGAAAATCCATAAATCAACCGAAGAATCAATCAATTCTAATGTGACCTACTCGAATCAGAAGTGGAAACCAACCAAATGCATCAACATCGTTCGATTTTTGACATAAAGAGTAAACGAGATCCTAAGCTGAAAACCTGTTGGAAGGATAGCCGGCAGAGGTGAACTGGCGGACGGTTGCTGCGGCGGCGGAGAAAATCGGAGATGGAGAGGCGACGGATGATTGCCGGAGGTACCCAACGGACCTCAAGGCGGTGTAACCGACGGAGCTTCTACGGACGAGATGGTTCATCATTGTGAATATTAGGAAATGAAGAAGGAAGAACCCAAACAAAAACCTCTTGAAGGCGTATTCACTCTTCTTCGCCGAACTCAGGAAAATAAAATCTCTGCTCTCACGCGATATGCGGGGCAAGGAAATGTGTATGGGCTTCAGTGAGTAGTTTAGTAGCTATGATTATTGGGCTCGGGACCAGCCCAATCAGCCACCTATCAGCTACTAAATCCATTTGTGTAACGGTTTTGAGTTTTGAGTTTTCAGAGGCTTTATGGTTGAATCGAAATTCATAATCTGAAAAGTTACTGGGAATGAACAAGTTTAAAATCGCCGACCAAAAAAATAAATAATAATAACAAGTTTAAATCTAAGATGTTCCAAGACTATATATATATATATATATATATATATGAATTAGTGTCACTCATAATTCATAGACTACAAGTTTTCAATCCAGTCGCATGTGCTTTTAAGATAAATTACGGTCTCTTTTTAATTTCTGATTTTTGTTTGTGTGGTTAATGTCCTTCTCTGAGTTCATATTTACTCGTAGTCTTTATTCTTTAATGTGGTGGTAACTGGTAAGAATGCATGGAAACGTGAAGTTATAAAATGGATATCACATGGTGGGGTTTGTGTCTGAGTCATCAAGATCGGCGCCGTTCGACTTTAAGATACCGACGTCAAGAGATATTTTGGCAACAATTAAAGTTTGGTAATGACGAGAAGCCCACTTCCACTTTTCAAAGATGTATTCTCTTTATGTGTCAACGTCGATCGACGCCATGCATCAACCTTTTGCGTTTCATAAAATAACTTTTTACGTTCCTTAAAATAACTTTATGAATGTATTAAAGAAGATTCAGGTTTGCTTGGATCAGTCATTTTACATATGACTGGGTGGATTCCAGCCCGAAATGCAGATTTGTGTAGTTTAAAAACAAAACAAAAAACTATGGATGATGAGAAAGTATACAAGCCATCATCTATATACCTATCTAAAGAAAAGTGCCCTTTTTGTGTAGTTTAAAAAAATTGCTTAGATTTCAAAAGATGCAATTGGTCAAGTTTTCTTTTTGGGGGATAAAGAGAAAGACTGAAAGAGGAACATGTAACATGGGATCCAAAGTTCAAAGTAAGGCATTTTTGGTGAAAGCTAATAAACAAATAAAAAGGTGGTGACACACTTTACACTAAATCCAAGTCATTAGATCCTAAAGAGCTTATAACATGATGACATCAACAACATGCACCTCATGATCTCTCCTGCATCTAAACCCAATCACTGTCGTCAATATATAACATATATACTGTACACACGCATTTCATATATATATATATATAGAGCTAAGTGTGCATGGTTTGAGGAGTTAGAAATTGGAAATCTATTATATAAAACGTATAAACTATAATGGGTGATCTGCAAATCGTGCCGGCATACAACAAGGTGGAAGCCCAGTACGTAGAAATGATGGTGCCTTTGTATTCTTACGGTTGCGAGAACAAAATCAAGAAGGCGCTTTCTAATCTCAAAGGTAACCAATCCTTTTAACTAATCCCATACTAATATCCAAACTACATATTTATTAATGATTTCAGAAGTCATGTAATGTAAAGGCATATGAAAAACTAAAAATAAAAGCTTATACTATTATTCATAACCAATGTTTAAACAGGAATATATTCAGTGAAAGTAGACTACTACAAACAGAAGGTGACGGTTTGGGGGATTTGCAACAAGCTTGATGTGTTAGCGATGGTGAAAAAGAAGCGTAAAGAAGCTCGGTTTTGGAATGCAGAGGAGAATAATCAAGAGATAAACGTTGATGATTCCATCGTCGTGAAAGAAGAAGACACTACTAAAACTTCATCCGATTCAGAGAAATCATCGGCGTTTTACACATATTCTTCGTCGCCCCCAAGATTCGTGATGAGACCTCCTTTGTCACTCATTAGAACCTCTTCCTTCACATGGAAAGCTGTGAAGAAGGTCTTCTCTAGATCCCTTTCCTTGTGAATCACGTTTTTATATGACGCTAGAAGAAAATCACGTTACTCTCATGGGATCTCATCATTTCAATGTATAAATACCATATATTATATTCTAGTTGAGAACACTTAACGTCAGCAACCAATGGATGGTACGTAGTTCTCAATGGTCATGGCTAATTAGTTCGTCTATTTAAAAGCTATGTCTGCAAGGATAAACTCTTTCTTGGGCTACTATAAAACTTTCTAGTTGATAAGAGCTTGCGTTCCCGACTATAGTTTTGTTGGTTCATGTCAAAGACTGTATATTTTTGTCAAGCACACATGCAAAATTTATGTAGCTACATTTTTTTCAAATATTAGTACGAATTTGGGATCACAAATATAAAAACATAAAAAATGTTGGCGGCTTCTGAAAGAAATTCATAAATTATGAACCATAATGACTTTAATTCGTATAATACCATGGCAATTTCGTCGTATATTTCAGTCATTTGAGACAATTGGATTGTTCTCAAATGAAGATCAATTTATGACGGATTTGATAAAAAGAACGTAAGTTAAGATTATCCACACTCCTGATCCAGATGCTTGAAGAACCCAAATACTTGGTCTTTTACTCAGTTTCTCTCTCTGTACGTAGCTCTCTATCCTTCATGTCAGTGAATGTCTCTGTGCTTATCTTCTAAGCTTCAACAAAATGGCTGACTTTTGTTGTTAAATACAAATCTGTAAATTAGATCTCAATATTGAAGGAACAGAGAAGAATAGACAATCTGATGAGAAAGCAGAGATCAAACACCTTAAATTGAATGTGGGGCTATACTCTTACAAGATTTGAGACAAATCAACCAAAGAAATGTTCAGTGGCAATAGAGATGGTTCTGGTATCAGCATATCTTCTTCTCTACTTATGGCTGCTACTGCTGCTGCTGCTGCTTGTACTCTTCTTTTTCAGCAGATTTCCAAACTTTCGGAGCAAAGGCTTCTTCTTTTTCTGCTGTTGTTCCTTTGATAGCAGACTTCCAGAATCTTCTGCTGAAGACAAGCCATTGCTTAACTGATCCAAGTTTTCACTGCCTTCTGCTTTAGATTCGTCTTCCTCTTCAGCAAAGTCATGCTCTGTCTCTCTCTCTGAAGAAGCTTCTCTCTTTTCTATATGGTAGCCTTCCCACGTCTTGAATCCCCCTTCCATGGGGTCTTTATCTTGGTCTCCTTTTCCTACGCCTTCAACTTTTTCAGCTAACCAATGGATTGCTGTGTCATCATCTTTCAAATGTTTCTCCATGGCTTCCATTTGACTTTCTTCTACTTTTTCTTCTCCTGTTCTTGTAATCTCTTCTTGGCACCTTGAACCAATTTCTTTTGAAGATCCTACAGCTTTCGGGAGTAAGTCATAATCTTTTTCGATGTCACTGGGCTTCCCGTTTTCATATGGTTCCACTTGTGCGGAAGAAGCTTTTTCTAGCAACTTTGATAACTCTTCGATCTTCTTAAGCGCGGAAGCCTCCCTGGCCTTCAGCTCAACGTTGGCATTAATTACTGTCTGCAACTCGGTTTCTTTGTCAATAAGACTCTCTTTTATCTGTGACAACTCCTCTATCTTCTTTGCCGCTGAAGCTTCCTGCACCTTAAGCTCTTGATTTTCTTGATTAGTTCTCTCAAATTCGTTCCCCTTGTTAAGCCAACTCTGCTCGAGATGTAACAACTCATCAATCCTCTTCAAAGATGATGCTTCCTTGGCCTTAAGCTCCTCGTTTTCATTGGAAACAGCCTGCAACTCCTTCTCTTTATCAAGTAAACTCTGTTTAAGGTTTGTCAGCTCTTCAATCTTCTGAACCGATGAGGCAGCTTTGGCCTTGAGCTTCTCATTTTCGACAACTGCATTCTTCAGCTCATTGTCTTTATCAACCAGACTTTGTTTCAGATCAGACAACTCCTCTATTGTCTTAAGAGAGGAAGCCTCTTTGGATTTGAGCTCCTTGTTTTCGCAAACAACATCCTGTAACTCACTCTCTTTCACGAGCAAGCTTTTATTTAGATTTAATAGCTCTTCAATCTTCGTTTGCGCTAAGGAGTCCTTGGCTTTAAGATCCTCAATCTCAAGGACCATACCATCGAGCTCATTTTCTTTATCAAGAAGATTTTCTTGCAGCTTCGCTAACTCTTCAATTTTCTTAAGATAGGCGGCTTCCCTTTCTCTAAGCTCTTCATTTTCTTGAGTAGAACTCTGGAGTTTGGTTTCTCTATCAGCAACTATTTCATTTAACTTTGACAACTCTTCAATTTCCTTATGATAAGAAGACTCCCTTTCTCTGAACTCTTCATTTTCCTGAACAACGGACTGCAGTTTGGCTTCTTTCTCAACTAATCTTTCATTCGACAATGACAACTCCTCGATCTTCTTGATATACACAGCCTCCCTTTCTTCGAGCTTCTCTATCTCTAAAATAGTGCTCTGCAATTTCGTTTCTTTTTCAACCAATCTCCCATTCACTGCTGACAACTCTTCAATCTTCTTCAGATAAGCAATCTCCCTTCCTCTAAGCTCCTCAGCTTCTTGAACAATGCTCAAAAGTTTAGTTTCTTTCTCAACCAAGCCCTCATTCGCCGCTGACAACTCTTCAATCTTCTTGAGATAATCAGTTTCCCTCCCTCTAAGCTCCTCTGCTTCTTGGATAATGCTCTCCAGTTTTGTTTCTTTATCCACCAAGCTTTCATTCACCTTTGACAACTCATCGATTTTTTCGAGAGACTTAACCTCCATTTCTCTCAGTTTTCGGTTTTCCGCAGCAGCGTCCTTTAGCTCGTCTTCTTTCTCCAACAAGCTTTCTTTAAGTTTCATGCTTCAGCTTTCGCTTCTTCAACTGTTAGCTGCAGATCCTTAATCTCCTCCTCAAGTTTTTTAAGATTATTTTTCGTATTGGCTTCTTCTTCTTTTGCTTCCCGCGCCTCAGTTTCCTTAAGATTAAGCAAATTCTCCACATTCCTAAGTTCTCCCTGCACAGAGATCTTTTCATCTTCCGAATTCTTCACACAAACCATCAAATGAAGTTCCCGCTGTTCCCACTCAGTCTTCGAATTGACAATCTCATTCTGAGTGTTTTCTAAACTACTTTTCAGGCTATGAATTTCGTTTCTTGCATCTTCAAGCATCTTTTCATACTTCTCATTTGTCTCTTTCGCAGCTAACTTCAAACTTTCAATCTGGGTTCCACAATGTTCCAGCTCCACTTGACATGTCAATAGCTTCTTCTTAGCTTCACTGGCTTCATTAGATACTTCCTGCAAATCCAAAGTTAAGCTTTCCATAGCTTTCTTGCTCTTCTCTTCTTCCTTCTTACAGTTCTCCAACTCTGTCTCAAGTTCCGTCTTTTCATTCAATAGGTTCTGAATATGTGATGTTGCAGTCTTTTCATTGTCCAATGCCTTAGCCTTTTCTTCTTGGGCGGTTGCAAGGTCGGATTTTATTGACTCCACAAGCTTTTCAAGCTTCGAAGTTTCTTCGTTTAGAACGCAAACATTGCGTTGGAATTCCTCAAGATCTTTTTCCTGTCTTCCAATCGTCGTCACTAGAGACTCCACCTTTTCTTTTAACGCAGCATTATCCAACTCTGCCTCATGAAGCGCATGACTGTTTTCCCCCAGCTGCTTCATAGCTGAATCTAAAGATTCTGAGGCAGATGTCTTCAACTTATTTGATTCTTCAACCTGTTTTTCAAGTTTATCAATCTCGCTCTTCCACTCAGCTGCTAAGCTATTAGCACAGGATTCAACCATTTTAGCAGCTTCGAGATCAACGTGGAGCTGTTCGATGGACTCTTCTTGATCCTTCAGCGTATTCTCGAGGATGCTAACTTTCTCAAGCTTCCCTCTCAACATCTCAATTTCGGATTTCAGTTTAGACACAACCTCATCGCCTTCAATAGCTTTCTTTTGTTCCTCTGAGCCAAGCAATGCCTTTAAGTTGCTTAATTCAGAAGAAAGAATCTCCACCTTCTCAGCCTGAATTTCAGCAATCTTCGTGGCTTCCTCAGCATGACTTAGCGCCTTGTTTTTAGCGTCTGCAGTCATAGCCAGTTCTTGTTTGATCCTGTGGAGCTCTTCCGTGGTAGAGAGAAGAGCTGAGATGTCCAAAGCATGCTGGCTTCTAATAGACTCAACCTCTTTCTTCCAAGAGGTTTCTTTTTTATGAACCTCTTCGATCCCCGCCTGTTCTAATTCCACCGCTCGGAATTTCTCAATCTCGGAACTCTCCTCGGCACGCTGCTGAGCTGCCAATGCCTCTCTGAGTTTCTCATTGGCTTCTTTGTTCAGTTTCTCAGATCCTTTAAGATCATCAAGAGCTTTAGCTTTATCTTTCTTGAGCACTGCTATTTGCTCGTTAGCTTTCCTCAAATCCTCCTGAATCTGAGTCAGTTGAGCCTGTAGCTCAGATCCCTTCCCTAGCCGTGATTGAGATTTCTGAAATGCCAGGAAAAAAGGATGATCAATAAAGTCGTCTTTCCAAGGTCAAAATCAACACAAGAGAAGCTTCAAGTTACAAATGGATATAGTTAAATGTTACTTGCCTCGGGGGGAGTAGGAACCCTTGCAGTGCGACGATCAGGAGTAGGCTTGGAGTTAACACTTTGTGGTGAACGGTCTAGTGAAAGACGACTACTGTGCACAGGGGATGGTGAATTGCCATCGGATTTACTCCCTGATGGTTTAGTTACTCTTGGTGTTGGCGGCGACGGTTTGCTACGAGGAGTCTCCATTAAACCAGTTCTACATCATCATACAAATAGTCACAATCACATTGATGTACACAAGTTTCAACAAATAGACCATAATCTCTACTTTCTGATAGGAGATCTAACTCCATAAACAAGCATAAAAAATAACTTAAGCTAAGCCACTTTCCACCTTCAAGATTCTATTGCTAGGAATAGGAGATCAAATTATCAACAATCAGATCAATAAGCATCCAAAAACATATTTTTTCACAGTACATCGAATGATCTGACAGAGTGAAAAATATATTGCAGAATTCCCGAAAAAGTATTGGAATTGTAACAGTGACCAAACGGAAGATAAAGACTTTAAAGACAAAAAAAAACTCTAGTAGTGACTCTAGCTTCTGCAAGATCCAAACCAAATTTTGGAAAAAGAAGCAGTAAAATTCAGATAAAGTAACAAAATTAATGCAACAAAAGAAAACGGATCACTGAATATGTTCAGAAGAAAAAACAAAGCCTCGCAGAGAAAGTGACCCACATATAGAATCCAACAAGCACAACTACATTTTCCGACACAACAGAAGACAGCATCTCAGATCCAATTGTCTTCCAAGTTAAACTAGTTTGGTTCTACAATGAAGAAACAAAAATAAAAGGAAACAAAAATTCTTACTTGGTTCTGGACGCCATTGTTGCCGTATAAGAACACCTTCAGAATTGGAATCCCAGAAAAAAAAGGAAAGAGCAGAAGAATCAGACGAAAAAAAAGAAGAAGAAGCAAAGTGCCGAGAAATGTTGGCTGCTAAATCTCCGGCATTGCTATGGGAGAGTAAACAGAAACCCAGATCGATTCTGGTCTCTTCTTCACTGGGTCGGATTGCTTCTCCACAAAGTCTTGAACTTTTTAGCAAAAAAACAATTCTTTTTTTTTTTACCTTCGTATATATAAGAGAATGCAAGAAAATACAAAAGAAGAGTGGAAAATAATTGGTAATGGGTTATGGTGTTCCCAGAGTGGTCACCCTCTTTCTCTCTCTCTCTCTCTCTCGTCCTTTTCTTTCATTTTCCCGGTTTAATTTTTTCAATTAATAAAGATAGCAAAAGAAAAAGAAATACGTGGGATTTGAAATTACGGAATTGGCCATGGTTTAAAGTTTTTTGCATTGCCTGCATTGAATAATGAATATTGTAACCAATAAAGTGGTGTGTGTGGACCAACAAAAATATGAATGGACGTTGCTCGTAATTTGGCCGGGCAGAGAAAAAACTCTCAAATCTCCAACGATCTGATTTACAACAATAATCTTAAGATCCATTTGGGATCGTCATGTGGACTGCATGTGCCTTTCAATAATTCTTTTATTCTACAATAATTCAATCATACAACTCTTATTTTTCGTAAATCACATGTTTCTCTCCTTATTGTATATTATTATATTAAGATCTAGTATGTGAAATGTTAATATGGTATGGAGGCGACTTAGGCTGTACATGTAGACTAATTTTTACACTTATGGGATTGAAACGAAGTTAGAGTGGGTCTGGTTTGGTTCAAAATTTATTTTGGTTTGAATTTGATTTTCTAACAATTT
This sequence comes from Eutrema salsugineum, assembly GCF_000478725.1. NCBI lineage: Eukaryota > Viridiplantae > Streptophyta > Magnoliopsida > Brassicales > Brassicaceae > Eutrema > Eutrema salsugineum. The sequence goes on along the minus strand of NW_006256909.1, from coordinate 5,355,614 downwards.
CTCTTATAAATTTATGTTATGAATGGTATAGACTAGTTGAACATTATAATTTCCATGTCATCATGGGTGTGTCGATTCCGGTTAAACCCTGTCTATAATCTTTCTTCGTAGAGTTTATATATGTGATTAAAATATAACTTCTTAAGAAATAATAATTATGGGAGCACACAATGAAGTGAGTAACAATCAAATTAAATAAAAAAACAATCGAATTAATTAAATCATAGTCATATCTACAATTACCCTTAATCATTCTAATGTTGAACTTAGATCTCACGTCAACTTATGGTTCGTTAAAGTTTTAATTAGTTCATTAGTTTATCGTCTCTTGGTTGAGATTTCACTTTCCCGTGTAATCAAATTGTCCATTCAGCTGTTGATGGTTTGATGGAAATATATAAATATCCAGCTGGAACCGACGAAAATTCCATTTCATTGTAAAGTTTCAGAGTTCATGAAGCATTTGTTATCGTCATTGGAATTGGCTCCTTTTTAATTAATCGCTTAAGAATCTGGAGCATTTAATGTCTTTGAAGCTAATTTACATATACAAACAAGGGATGTGATCAAGTGTAAATAGACGAATCTAGCATTTGTATTGGCTTCTTCGAATTCAGAAGTGAAGACAGTCCTCTAATATCAAGAGACATATGTGAGATCTATATCTGTTGAGAATTCTTCTTTTGGTCGTTAATGAACTCACTGAACCATAATAAGAAAAATAATATAACATCCATTAAGCTTATACTTAAGAGTGAAACTATTTTTTTACGAGATCTGAAATTTTTTTCACTTTGTTAAAGAAAATAATTTAGCATACAAGAAACCACATCTGAAGACTTTGGTCAAACAAAAAAAAGAACCACTATCTTGTCTACAATTTGAATGTGAAAAGATGAGACGGCTAATATGTCGCACAATATTTTTGATAGTAGAAAAATCAGTCGCCAAGCCTAAACTTAATAATAAAATTGGGCCCATAAAAAATCAGAAAGGGAGGCCCTGTAATAAATAGGCCCGTTCAAACTGAAGAAAATAATGAATTTATCCCACATCGGTTATTTAGCTAGAAGCAGCAACGTTTATATAACGTTAGAGTCGCTAAGCAGATTGTCCCTTCGGGGACATCCGATAAAATTGGAACGATACAGAGAAGATTAGCATGGCCCCTGCGCAAGGATGACACGCACAAATCGAGATATGGTCCAAATTTTTTTATGAAAATTTTCCAGATCGATTTCTTCTTCTGGGTTTCGAATCTTCGTTTTCTTGCTTCATTTTTTTGAACCATTACCGAAATTCTTGTCCAGTCTGCGCGAAGTAGACTCCAAGCTTCTGAAACCCTTTAACTTTTCATGAAAAGCTCGGTTTTGTTTTGTTTAAGAGATTTTGCATTATCAGTTAATTAATCTGACTTGGTCGAAATATTTAATTAAGCAGGTCTAATCTGTTCGTTGGTGCATATCCGGTGATCGGAAAGTTGCTTCTAGTTCTTGTTTACAGATTTCGGCGTTCTTTGTGCGTTATGTTATTCAGTACGAATCATAGTGAGCAATATTCCGGTTAGGTTATCGGTATCGGTTTGGATAAACCGTAAAATCTGAATGATGGCGCTATTGTCTCTAGTTGCGCTAGAAGGTTTGGAGAAAGACCATATGGGATATTGTTGTTATATGCAAGAAGAAATTTCAAAATCTGTCTTAAAATCAAGTTTACGAGCTTTGTAATGACACGGTTAAGATAAAAAAAATTATCATGGGATTGCTCACTGCATTTCACAAAACTCATTAATACTTTCTACAAAGATAGAAATTATCAGACCTATGACCGACCCATCAATTCATAACAAGTTTCAAACTTTGTTGGAAACACTTGATTCCTTTATAATATATACTTAAAATGTTACATACAAATATTCCAATGTTTCCGCTAAACGAAATGAATTACAGGTCAACTGCAAATGCACTACTACAAGAAACAAAGAATCATTCAAAAGCTAAACTCACAAGCTAGAGAGAGAGAGAGTGTTGATTCAAGACCCAACATCGGTTCGAACACCAGAACTGTTGAGTCGGAAGTCATGTGACCGAGCCAGCTCAACTGCGTCCTGAACCCTAAGCCTGGTTCCTTGTTGACCCACCACAGTGGCTGCAATCGTAGCAGCCAAATCTCCCATTCCCTTCAAGTCAGTGACACCTCTCAAGATGCCGTATAAGATCCCTGAAGCGTATGCATCTCCAGCACCACACGTGTCAACTGGCACACACGGGGACGGAGGAATATATATGGCCTCTCCTTTTACTCCAATGTATGACCCGTTGATTCCATCGGTCACCGAAACAAACGGAACAAAGTGGCTCAAGTACCTTGTTGCTGATATTGGGCTTTCCTCTGCCGAAAAGTGACAAAACGCTCTTGCTTCATCGCTGTTCGCAAATATAATATCCGCATAGTTGCCCACAATGTCCCTGACTCAAACATAAAACAAATGAATATTTCTACTCCATTTTTGCCTTCCTTTTGTCTCCCAATAAACAAACAGATAGATAGAGACAGCGAGAATAGCTACAAGTTTAACATAACTTTGGAGCTTAAACAACAACAACTTCACCATCTAGATTTAGTTTTGACTTTTGATGCTTCAGGTTAAGACATTAGCAGCAACCTGAAGCATCAAAGCTTCTTTGACCAACCAAGCTAAAAAAGCTAATCACTCTCTTCTTAGAATCACCAGACTAAAAATCAAATAGATGCAAATGGATTGAAGCAAAAGGAGCAAAAAACTCACCAGAAATCATCATAATGCCTCTCTATGCAAGACACATCTGATGCCGTCACAGCAACAAGAGCTCCATTTCTGTGGGCTTCTTCACAGGCTTTTGTTATGGTCCTGATAGTATCAGGAAGCTCAAACAAATAGCCTTCCACAACAAAGACATTTGTCTTTGATATCAAACTAGCCAAACAAGAATCATAATTAACGACAGAAGATGTTCCCTGAAAGATACATAAAACGAAATAGGGTTTTGTTATTTACTAGTTGCAGTCAAACTAAAAAAAAAAAAAAAAATTCTGAAATAACCATTTCTACCACTTGCATCAGCAAATTAGGCTCATCTCAAATTGGTCGTTTCACGCAGGAAATATATCCTAACACTAAACTCATGAGAAATTCTTGCACATCACCTACTTCAAAAGTTAAACTTTGATCCTTAGATTTTAATTATTAATCAATAACCACTGCAACAAGATAGTTCAAACTGTGCTTTTTTATTAAAAAAAATCTCGAGCACGCGATGTGCCATATCACATACTGTATATAATTAGAGAGAAAAATGTCTCCAACCCCAAGCATACCTCTTCCAAATATGAAGAGGAATAGAATGAATAAGAAAAGTATGTTCTTGTTATCTCTATTTTAGCATGACTGGGATACTCAACATGTTGCAACAGCATTTAAATCGGAAATCCTACCTGATATGCAAGCATAGTACGTTGTGCATCAGGAGTTGTGAGAACTATCACTGTTCCAGTTGTTCCATCCTTGATTGGAGCAGAAAGAAAATTTACATTTGCTCGCCGTAGTTTAGTCCTACAGAACATAAGATGGACTGCCCTTGTGAGTAAATCAAACCAAACCATGTAGAAACTAGAAAGAAGAATCATGAAAACTAAATAAAGACACAATTTCAACAAATAAACTCTAGCTCATTTAATGATAGACATATATCAAACCACATATCCGTTTTCAAAAACGACCAAAACGTGAAATTGATCGTCATTTATCTGGCATAGGAACCTTTCTCTAACATAAATGACGAGACGAACTACTAAGTATATATAAAGAGCGAAGGTGATTATTAGTAAAGACAGTTTTGTACCTGTAAAAGCTACCGAGAGGATCACCTGCAATACTTCCTGCCATAGCCACATTCAAAGGCCGGTCACTGATGGATCGACAACCTAATCTTGCCAGAGCAACTAGAGTATTCGACAATGACCCTCCAGCTGCCGCCTTATAGCTGCAACCATCCATTGCTTGTAATACTTTACCTCTCTCCTCGTGATTTATCAGTTTCCTCGTTCCCTTTTCTAAGTCTAGTTTCTTTAGAAACCCATCATCCACAACTCCAGAGAAATCTACCTAAAACACAACAGACACCTTCAGGTAAGGAGGTACAAACTCATTCCAATATAAGAAAGACAATGGCAGAATGGTTCCATTGAGTATGAGGAGATGGTATGAGATTGGAAAAGACAAAGACAAAGTTTTGAACCACAAGTTTTTCCATTTGGCTTCAGGGATTAGAAGAAGAACACAGAGCTACTCATCTATACAAAGTATTGTGCTTCAATGATTCAATGTACTCACCATGGCTTGGCCGAGACCCAAAACATCCCATCTCTCAGGGGAAGAAGAGGAAACATGATGGCCTTCAATCAATTCATCGTCATCTTCGTCTTGCTCTCCAATTCTCTCGATTTCGCCTTCATCCAGATCATCCAAACCTCCATCGCCACCGTTCCTAGAAACCTTGAGACCCAATTGCCTCTTTTCCGCCATGGAATCAATCCTCAAGTTTCCCGAGCCTCTGAAACCGCCGAAAATCGAGGTCGCGGTTCTGCTGCTTCCAAGGGTGCCTTTGGGTTGATATAAAGAGTAAAGAGGAGAGAGAGAGGAGGAGGAGGCATTGTTAGCAGCGGAATAGGCGGAGAGAGTGAAGGAAGAAAGATGAGAGATGAGAGAAAGGGCCATGGATATTTAAAGAGTAAAGCGTTTTCTCTTTCGTCTTTTAGGGATAAAATGAAGAAGAAGAAGAAGCTCACATCTCCATCCAAAGCGAGAGAGGATGAAGGAAGACCAGAGAAATATGGTTTCCGCAACCTCAGAGACGGCTGAGAGGATAAAATGACTTTCTACGCTTCTTTTTATATAAAACAATAATTAACTACTCTAATCGTATTAAGGATTAGTATTTAGTATCATGGGAAATTAAGAATTAATCGCTCTATTTTTATAATCTCTCATTGACTATTCAAACCAATTTTTCAGCATGAGCATGCCGACAATTTATATAAATCTTATTTTTGGCACTCTGTTTTTAACAATTCTCTCTTGTCTCGGATTTAACAAAAACTAGGAACTTTGCTATATATTGAAAAGGTGTTCGAAGGGTACAAGTGGTTATAAAGTTCAAGTCTTTTGATATATCCCAACATTTGTTTGTCAAACTTGGCGCCATGTGTTTAGCATTTGACACTAACAATTTGCTAATCCTTCCAAAAGTTGAATTTTTTCTCATTACATCTTTTGTACCACCCATAGTTATGTCTCCTTATCTAATCCGGTTAGTTACCATTAATGGAGAAGAAAACAAGGTAAAGAAGCAGCAAACTAGTCCCGCGGCAAAACAACTACTTTTCTTTACACCAAACATCAAAAGAGAGATAAGACACAGAGAACAGAAATCAAGACATTCGAAAACCAAGGCTGAAGCTAGAAAAGAACCTGAAAATCTCCATCTCCAGAGTTGAGAGACTCCAAAGATCTTAGGACATAGATCCATTTTCTCGAAAAAGGAGAAGAATCCGAAGATAACAAGACCAAAAAAGAAGAGAAGCAAGAATGCACAATGCCCTAACTCTTAACCCTACAATAATATGTTTGGCAGCTGTGAATCCAATCTCTGCTGCAACTCTTTGATCTTCTGTGAAAGCTCAATCTTCTGCTCTTTATAGCTCCTAAGTAGATACTCCTTTCCATCTATCACCTCTTTAAGCTCACTCACTTCCTTTCTCAACATCTCTACTCTTTCTCCGTCCTTTACTCCCTTCTCCGGGGACTCATAGGTGCTTTCGCTGTCTATGAACCCGTTCACATGGCCACTCCAAGGTGCAACAGGAGATGTCTTGCCATTGCTACCTGCGCATCCCACACTATGATCAGCGATCGCTTTTCTTAGTCTCTGGACTTCCCTTTCTGATTCAAACAGATCTCTGTTCATTGCGTCTAGCTGTGCCTGGAGATGGCTAGAGTGTGAAATCTGCGCGTTGTACGAGTTTTGCAGCTCTAGAATCTGTTCCTGCATTTCCACTATCATGTCGTCTCGTCTCTTCAGCTGTTGCCTCAGTTTCTGTATTACTTCTCGCTTGCTGAAGATGTCTGAGCTGGTTTCAGATACGCAAGGAGAATCTGAGCAGGTCGATTGGTGATTGTATGGTTTCGGGGGCAATTCCAGGCGATCAGGAGAAGATGTCCACATGACTCCATTCTCTTTGCTATACGATGGAACAGTAACCGTCACAAGAGGCAGTGAAGTGTCAGGTGCGGATACCATTTGCTGGCCTATCACCTCTTTTCCCTCCACATTCTCAGTTCCTGTATTAAAAAAAAAATTAAAAAAAAGCAAAATCTGATGAGATCCACACAAGACTGACTGTTCTGGACGACATGGATAGAGGAAGAAGATTCAGAGATTTTTCAAAGAGAAGTAAAGCTCATATCTGGATGTAAAAGTACAAATCTTGTAACTATGGTTCAACCAGTTCTTGGAAGAAATCTTGCAACTATTTTAAGCATTCAGACACTAGACACAGCTATCACTGCATTCCTAGTTGCCAGCCTCATTGATGCAAATTAAATATACATGTTCTCTAATTGACCTTAAGATACATCAGTAGGCAAGAGCATAGACGCTAGAACTCTGTAGCAACATCTCGACATTCTTCCAACTAGAATTTACTATATCTCACTCATATAGTGTTTGTTAAGTGGCTTAAACAAACATTTATGAAAAAATTCATCAGAAAAAAAAAATAAAAAAAAGAAAGTTAAAAAAGTCACACCTGGAATGGAGCGGAAAGAACAACAATCACTATTATGTGCACAGGAAGAAGTGTTGAAGTGCAAGCAACAACCTACAGATTTTTGCCTCTCAGATGTTCCATTGGCTGCAAAACAAAACAATAAGTAACAGACACAACCAAATTATAGAACATGTTAAGCAACACAACGATAAGGTAAGTACCTTTTAAACCAGCAGAGCCATTCGATTGAGGTTTCAAATCAAGCGACTGCTTAAGCTTGTACCCAAAGCGAATAGACAATGTGCTCAACAAGGCCCCCCCTGCAATGAGGATCCAGTTTGGCCCTTGGCCACAAAATTTCTCAGCTCGCTGATGCTTGGTAATGCTATTTCTTCGTGGACTCATTGTAAGAGAAAGTCAAAATGTCTCTACCATCCAAACATAACCTACGTTGAACGGAAGTAAGAATATTTTATCACCATCAATGATCAGAATCAATTAGGCATAATTATTCAGAAAGAAAAAGACAAGAATTCCGATCTACAATCAACACAAACAACCGGTAAACACTTGTAAAGGCACCGAAAGCTTAATACCCACCAAAAATTCCAGAATCTACAATAAAATTTAGAAGACAAGATAGTGAGCCTAAAGAGAGAAAAAAAAAAAAAATTTCTCAAATCATAGTAACACTGAAAAGAGAAAAAAAAAAAAAAAAAGGTTGAAGTCAATCGGTATCGATTCCAGCTCGTGGCAATACATCACCAATAAGAAAATTCTGCTTCCGAAATAAATCAGGATCATACTAAGATCCATAGAAACAACTGATAGAACTCTACCTCTAGGATCAATCGAGGTCTATGAAGCGTAATCAAAACGTTGACGCCACGGAGGATTTGATAAGACATAAGGAGTAAGTCTCCTCTAGCCCGAAACGGCTAATAGGCAAAGAGATACTTGACTTGAACATGAAGCAAATCGAAAAAAATAAAAGCTACCCACTAAATCTCTTTGATAAAGGCCATTAACTGCTACCCTCAAACACTAACACAACACCCAAACATCGCAATCATAAGGAAAGAAAGGAAGGCGGTGACAATACCATATAATAAATCCGAAGAACAACTCAAAATAGATTTTCCGCGAAAAAATTGAGTGAGTGAGTGAGTTAGTGGGTGGAGAGCAAAATTAAGGATAATCGCAAGACAAACCTCATAAGGGAAATGGGGAATTAGGGCCCCATGATTTCACTTTATAGGATGAAAAAAATTATGCAGCTTGACTTTCAATCGAGGCCGTTGTCCTTGCAGTTTCCCAGAATCTCAGAGAAATCGTATAGATATAAGAAATCCGTGAAGAATCGATGATATATGGTAAAACTCTTGACTGTAAAACCCAGAAAAGAGAGAGAGGTTGAAGAAACGGCGCCTCCCACTCCTTCGCTCCTTCCTTTCCTTAGACACTGTTAAAATAATTTTATTGTATATTAAAAAAAAAGCTAAAATCTCCGCACGCGTACACCACGTCCCATGGATGACGCTCACGGTGGTTGAGAAATTCAGCTCAATCCTTTTTTCTTCTTCTTGTGTTAACAGCTTTGATTCCAATTTTTCGACATCTTAATTCATCTATCTGTGTTATTTGCTATTCTCTTGATTATTATTAGTTTTTATATTAGTTTATATAATCCTTGTTGTGGAATACAACTAATAACTGCCAGCTCGAAGCTCCATCTATTATATACACCGGTAAGTGCCAAGCCAGCAATCTATAGCTACGAACTTCAACTGAAAGTCCACATTTTGACCTGTCACCTGTACTTATGAGCATTGAAGAATGAAGAAGACACGAAAGTGTAGAGTTTGCAGATCTTCAATATTCACTTCCCCAAAAATCAAAGCAAAGGGATAAACCAGAATTAACACACAAAATAAAAGGATCAAGACATTCAAAGCCGAAACTAATAAACCATTAAAAAAAAAGTTATCAAGAAGAGAAGTTTCCTTCTCCCAGAGAGAGAGACACAAAGAGTCCAAAATTTTTGTTCTTTGGATTTGTTTCTCGAGATAAAGAAAAGAGAGAGAGACTAGTAAGAATGCACAATGCCTAACCTTTCCACACCTACAAAATGTTTGGGAGCTGTAAATCCAATCTCTGCTGCAACTCTTTCATCTTCTCTGAAAGCTCAATCTTCTGCTCTTTATAGCTCCTAAGTAGATACTCTTTCCCATCTATCACCTCTTTAAGCTCTCCCACTTCCTTTCTCAACATCTCTATCCTTTCTCCATCCCTTGATCCTTTTACCGGTGACTCATAGTTGCTTTCGCTCTCCATAAACCCGTTCGCATCCCCACTCCAACCGTTGCTACCAGCGTGTCCCACGCAGTGATCAGCGATCGCCTTTCTCAGCCTCTGCACTTCTCTTTCTGATTCAAACAGATCCCTGTTTGTTGCGTCCAGCTGTGTTTGGAGATGGCTACAGTGTGCCATCTGCGCGCTATGCGAGCTTTGCAGCTCTGAGATCTGTTCCTGCATTTCAAGTACCATGTCGTCGCGTCTCTTCAGCTGCTGCCTCAGCTTCTGTATAACTTCCCGCTTGCTGAACATGTCTGACCCTGATTCAGATACACAGGGAGAATCTGAGCAGGTAGACTGGTGTTGGTATGGTCTCGTGTGCACTTCCAGGTGATCAGGAGAAGATGCCCACATGGTTCCATTCTCTTTGCTAAATGATGGAGTAGTAACCTTCACAAGAGGCAGCGGATTACTGGGAACCACCATTTGCTCGTTTGCAGCATGGTTTCCCTCCACATTCTCAGTTCCTGTATATATATATATATATAAAAAAAAAAGAGGCCAACTCTGAGAAAACCTACACAAAAAGTTTCTGGAGAAGGAAAAGAAACTTTAAGAACAAGCAGAATTCAGTTCACAGATATTAACACTCCGCCATAAGACAAAAATATCAGCGGGGAAATTCTTCTTCCATAGTTGCTAGCTCAATGATACAAGTAGCTACTTAAATATGATACACTGATTGAGCTGCAAAGACATCATTATGCAAGAAACTAGTGGCTACAAGAAGCACCTCCATATTCGTTCAACTAGTTTACAACAACTCATAAAATCTCTCTCTCTCTCTCTCTCTCTCTCTCTCTCTCTCTTTCTAATTCAAAGATACCACGAAAGCAAACAGTATAAGTCAAGATATGCACAAGAAAATTCAGATGTAAGAATAACAAACTCACAAACTCTCACCGGGAGTGCAGTGGAAGCAACAATCATGATTCCTTTCACAGGAAGATGCGTTAGAATGCAAGCAGCATCCTCGAGATCTGCCTCTGTCAGATGTTCCATTGGCTGCACACAACAACCATCCAAATAAGATAAGAAATAAAAGCTAACCCTGGGACATGTAAGGAGAAAACCTGATTAAGTACATTTTAAGCCACTAGTGCCATTCGAATGAGGTTTCGAGTCAATCAACTGCTTTAACTTGTACCCAAAGCGTATGGATAATGTGCTCAACAAGGCACCCCCAGCAATTAGGATCCAGTTTGGCCCTTCACCACGGAAATTCTCGACCCGCTGATGCCTGGAAATGCCATTTCTTCGTGTACTCATTGTAAGAGAAAGTCAAGTGTCTTTATCATCCAAAGCTCAACCTAACACACAGGATGTAAAAAGATACAATTATATCATCAAAACAAACCACCAGGTTCTAGTTTCGAATTTTGTAAATGTTAAACACTAGCAAATTTCCACAATCTATTGTAAAATACTCAAGAGGAAGCCACTGGTAGAGCTATTTAGCTTATAAATCGAAATGCAATCAGGAAATGAGGCGATTAAATTTCAATAGCAATCAACTGGAGACACACAAAAGGCTTAACAAATATCCAACAGAAGTTCCAAACACCAAAAGTGAAGAAAGACCGACGACCAATAGTCGATCGGAGTGGGTAAAAACTGCAGGTCCGGTTCCGAAGTTAGGGTTTCTACGTCACAGGGAACAACCAGATCCAAGACTAATCAAGGTAGAGTTTGTACAATATAGAACGGGAATATATAATGATTAGATCAATGGTGTTTGAGGAAAAACGAAGAAGCTTACCTGCGATTTTAAGAGAGAGAAGGCAGCGCAGAGTGAGGAACAGCAACTTAACGCCGTTGAAGCCTTTTTTCTCACCCGCCGGGAACCGGCAAAAAAAAAATGGTGTGTACCATCGTTTATTACTTTTTCTCTATAGTGTAAAATCGAAAATGATCCTTTTTTTTGTTTTGTTTTGTTAAACTTGAAAAAGAAAGTCGTTCAGTGATATACTAATAGTGACAAGTGACAACTGTGTAATGCATACCAAAAAAAAAAAAAGTGACAACTGTGTAATTTTATTATTTTTTGTTGAACTTACAACTGTGTAATTTTTCAGTTGTTATGATTGCAAAAAAAAAAAAAAAAAAATTACAGAAGAAATGAAACAAAAAACTAGCAATATCCATGTGAGATTATTCTTCTTTGTAAGTAGCAGTAATATATGTAGGACCAAAATTACGAAAAAATAAGACTGCAGTGCTCAAACTGATAATTCTTTGTAAATCACGAATGTTAGCGTATTGTAGTATCTTTCGGAGTTTTTCAATGGAATTATTTTATTTCTAAATCCAAATCTGGATCAAAAATACCGTTTTGTTATTTGATCATGAATGCATATGGATACAATCAGAAGCAGATATTGAACCAAACGCCGACACCAACTTCTTTGGAGTACATCTCACACAAAAAGAAAAGTCCTTTCAGTCAATGCCTCCTGAAATCATTGTGGCCACTTCTCTTTTTCTTTTCCCTTTTTTTTACCCCAAAAAGTAGGAAGATAACGTTTGCGCTTATAAAATAAGTAAAAAAATCAAAAAGCAATGTCCAATTCTAAAGATGTAAGAAATCTCTTTATATATAAATCTCATTCTTGTTACAACTAATCAACGAATCATACACACGAGGAAGGAAAACAGCTCAATACTAATCCTTTCAAAGCAAGAAAATGTACATAAGTCATCAATGCTTGGCCACGATAAGTAAGTAGTAATTTGATTCCAAGTTTTTTCTATGTAGATCAAAATTCAATCAAACTCTCCATGCAAAAGGGGCACTTACAGATGCTTGCTTGCTTGTTTGTTTATTCAATGGGATGCTTCTCAATTTGACGAGATGTGTAGTGCGCAGAAAGCAAAAGCAGAGAAAGAAAAGCGCTGGCCACGAAGATTGCATCAAACCATCGGTGATAGAAATCAAACTGAATATCTCCGCCTAGCACATCTGTTATTATCCCTCTGCGCCAACAAAACAGCTTTCAGTAATAATAATCCACACTTCCATCTTTTGAACACATGAGAGATGTATATATAACGAGGCAAGCAGCAATTAATTTAATTATCTTTACTTTACTTAAAAGATCAGAGAAGTCGGCGTACCTGTACTCATTTCTCAAGCTTTTTCTTATAAGTAGAATGGAAGACAAAAAGTACATCCCCATTATTTCGGATAGGAAAAGCACAACATTGCTTGAAGATCCACTTCCTACTCTCGAGACTGCAAAGAAGAACTGTACAACCGAAACCAAAAAATAAAAAAAACTCACAAGTCATTCCCACAAAACTTATACAATAGCAAAAGCTTCCAGTTGTATGTGAGTCTATGACAACGAAGATTGTATAAAGACGAATAATAGATATTTGTAAGCTAAATCACAACTCACCTTCATCAGATTCGTCAAGAACCCCCTCACTGATATCACGATCAACATCCCAATAAATAAAAGGGAAATGTACTGAAAGTAGAAAACAAAGTGACAGAATCAGACCCAAGTTGCACTATCATGGGCAACAAATAGACTGAGAGGGAAATTTGAGAACGATATAAGAAATTTTCCAAAACAAAAAAGAGTTGTCTATAACAACGTCTAAGAAAACTTTTGAACCCCCAAAACCCAGTGATAAAATTCTCTATCCCATCAAAGGCCCTACGAAAGAACAGTTTTATTGAGAAAAAATATATCATTTAGCTCTTCATCTGGAAACACGTTGCAAGAAGAAAAAACACTAACAAGTCTAGTTAAAATTCAATGGCTTTACTACTTCATACATAAAAATAAAATAAAATAAAAATGTCAAGAACCTGTGAGAGCAATGCCGCGTCTACTCCTATATCAAAGAACTGCAAGAATATGCTGATCATCATCGTGACAGGATCTTTAGTGCCCGCCTGTACACAAGCGATTACTATTCAATGTCGTAAATAAGTAAACAAACGATGATAATGATGCAGATATTCATCATAAAGTGTATCAGACAACATGAGCGTGAAAATACCTCCTTGAAAACGACACTTTGTAGAGACTGCAGATAAAGCAAAGGAAAAAAACAGAGAAATTAGAAATGCTGGATCACAGTTACAACTGACAAAACATCTAACAAGATATATCGAAGACCATTTCATCTAAAAAATCAAAAACCAATAATTCTGTTGTAACACACATGAAAAAGAGTTTAACATAGTTATAGCAAAGAGTTAAAAATACTGAAGGCTGGCACCTCACATAAAGACAAACAAAATTTACCTTTAACATCTTATACACACAGTAAATGGAACACGCATAGCCAAGTAAGTTCTGCACATGACCCTTCCAAGTTCGAGAAAAAGCAGCAGCATCCTGCAAATGAGATGAAGTTAGGTAAATGCTTATACAATGTTTATATTACAACTTTACAAGACCACCACGTAAAAATAACCTCAGTAATAGATAATTTAGAAAGATGGCCATGTCATTGCCATGCCAATAAGAAGAATATGGTAGTTGACTCAAAACTAATGGCACAGTGATGAAAGGAACCTTTGCATGGCGTAGTTCATAAATTTCCAGGAATAGCTGCTTTGACAGCTCTTCTAAACCTTCCACCTCCGCCTCCATCAGTTTTATATCTGCAAAAAGAAAAACATAAATGAATTTGGGGAGATGTCACCAGATACTATTAATATGCTGTACTAATATCTCATCTTATTATGTAACACATAAAAAAAAATCGAAGGAAGTACAACTCAACAGGGGGCAAACTGTAACAACTCAACAACGTTATCATCCCAACAGGAGTCGAAAATAATGTATATGTTAAATCATTCTGGAAGAAGATATGCTTTGTAGGCACAACTGCATCTAAAACTAAAACATATAAACTGACCTTGCTCCTTTTGGTCATCTTGAACCGACCGCACAACGGTCCCAACAAATCTTCTAAAGAAAGATCTACCTTTTTGATTCTGGAAGCCAAAAGCACCAGATGATTACTTCCTAAGCTCATTATAAAAATAGCATAAAGATAAAAGCATACTAATTGTCACCATGCATGTTACGAAATATCCCTTTCATTCAATCGTTAACAAAACTAATTTGGGAAAGTCAACTCTATGGTATTTTGACTGATGGATAGAAACAGAAGTGTTATGATACAAAAATCATTTCAGAGTCGGAAGAGCATTTTGACATAAGAGTACAAAAATACATAGATCGGTGAAGAATTCAAATCCAGTACAGTGTGTGAAACGTACGAAACACTGAAGTTACAACTACGCATGGAGTATGCTAAAAGTGAAGACGGAAACATACCTCTTCTGATACTTGACTTCGTTCCACCTCCACTTGACATAAAATAATTTTCTTCTTCTTAGCTATGCAACTCTCAATTGCTTGCATCAGTTGCCTTTCCAGCGATTTTATTTCTGATTCTTCAATCTCCCTAAATGTTTCCAGAGAGAAAGAGAAACAGGAAAAGGAGCTGTTAGATTATAAAAAAAATTCCAATAGTGTTCTTCTATCAGTGTAGAACCATTTACATCACAGAAAAATAGAAGATGTCTTCATTCAGAGTTCAGCAACTTCGAATCAAAATTCGACAGGACCATTTGCCTCATCAAAGATTAGATTTAAGTTTCCATGGTGTGCAGTTTCGTAACATATTTTGTCCACATCTCTTTTTCTTCCCTAATTTACTCTTTGCTCTCGGAAGGAAAATAAGGGCCAATTGTCGCGTGCAGTGCTAATTATGTTTATCTAATTGTTCATCCCAGCTACTGGTACCACCAGAGGGAAATAATGATAGCCGAGACAAAACTAAACAGCCAAAGCAATAAGAATAAAGCACAAGCTAGAAGAAGGTAATAATAAGAGTTATAAAGCTATAACAGCCTTGGGAGAAAACTTAAATAATGTAGGGAAATACCTGATGAAAAGCGATATATAACTGTAGGGCAAATTTACAGCTCCAAAACCAGATAAGACGGCCATGAGGGTCACACCAATGACCCCGATTCTGCTGACCAGTTGAGGCATGGAGAAAAAACCTTTCAAGATTAAAGGGTGTTTAAGTCAAGTAACAAGCAGTGACAAGATCTTACGCATCCAAAAATAAAAAGAATCGGGAGCATTTGTACAAATAAAAGTAACTGTCGAGCAGAAATAGAGACAAGCATAAAGAAGGCAGAATGATTGATTCTTCGAATTTCTTCTGAAGTTATTCCTACAGTCAGGCAATCATAGCCAGTGTAAACATACAAACATTCTCCTTTCAAGTTACATCATCGTAACCCTCCACACGTTCAGAAGTACACAGTGTTCATAAAAAATGCAAATAATATCTTACTGAAAGTTTAAATCAACTTACTTCTTGCTTATAAAATGGTGAAGGGAGAGAGAGAGAGAGGGTGCATAAACTCAAAGAGTTACCTTTGTCTTGCGAAGGCATAGGAAAATGAATTCCCATGCGCCAGAAAGCATAAAGGAATGCTGTCAAGAATAACAAGGCCCCAACAGCAGCACGTTCCCTTCTTACACCTGAAATAATGTTTCAAGTTTAAAAAAGGTCAAAAAAAAAACAGCCAGGAAAATATTTCTGTAACATGTGTTGCTACGATATTTAATAAAAAAGGAGTAAGGATCAATTGATGTAGCCGAAGAATGTCCATCATATGCTAATAAACTGGCACTTGATATCAAAATAGAAAAAGGAAGAATCATCAATAGCAGACAAAGATAGGGCTTGGCAAAAGGAGAAGGCTTACCAGTATTGCGAAGCATCAAATAGCAATGATAATACGGTAACATGAAAACAAGGAGCACAATCAAACAAAAGAGATCCACCTTCCAGTTAACCATCCTTGCCCTGCATAATCTCAATACAAAGTTCCAAATGCTTCAGCTATTGTCCAGCTGTTTTGAAGAGTTATAGGTCTCATGATATGTCTCAGATCAAATACAAAATTAGATGATGTACTCAACAAAGCTCAATGAATACATTCACAACGCTTTCAAACTAATGTCAAATGACAAATTTCATCTATGATGTTACAAATGATCCATCATTAGGCACAAGCTTCCACATGAAATAGAGGAAGAATCAATACTGAAACATTCAGCTGCTGAACAATCAGTAAGGCAGGAAGTGATATAAAACGAGGTCAAAAACCTCTTAAACCAGAAGAAAAAAAAACTTCCTACTCGACTAATAATGTATATCCCAATTTCAAAGTGGATAAAACTTACTCTCTAGATAAGACTGGGATAATCTCAAATAGGACGAGCTGCAAGAGGTTGCAAGAGAAGGCGAAGACGATGCTGAAAATGATCTGAACCAAGGCTCGCTTCTCTTCGTACTCCTTGTAAAGCCGACGGTTGAGGAACCAGAGACCGGCCGATCCCAAGAGACACAAGGATCCCATCACCAGCATCCCTTCGAAGATCGCCCATCCGTAACCCATCGCTGATCCAAAGGTCTCTCAAAACAAAGAAGATACTCAGATCTCTTTCTCTCTAGTCTCTCCCAACGAAAAATTCTCTCATATGCAGTGTCTTGAGCTTCCGCTATTCGATTCAACTAACTGTGTTCATGAATTTGCCCAGCGAAAAGCCCCGAGATTGTTTTTTTTTTTCTCGCCCATAGAAAACTAGATCCATTAAACCATACTAAACCGAGCTCGTGCCGGTTTTGTGTGACTAATTTCCGGTACGAATACACTAATTCCCGGGACATTTTTTTGGGCTCAGCGAAGCAATAATCTATTCAGCTATTCCCTGAACGACACTTATCTCCATCGTAATCTATAGATTTGCAACTGATCATTTAATCATAATATTCAGTATTATTTTTACATTCTTATTTGTATGTATCGACGTTGAAGTTTTGTAATGGTGGCAACTTCTATAAGCTGAAACTATGCTTGCCGCATCATTGATTTTGTTGCTTACAGGTTAAATCACGTTACTGTATGAAATGCCCCTTAATCTTAAATTTAGAAAGAAAAATGTTGGAATTGAGACGAAGCTATGGTCGTATCTCAAAAAGAAAATGATGAAAGTAGTAAACTAAGAAACGAGTATTTAATGCCAAAAACCAATCAATACTCAATAATAGTATATCATCAATGCCAAAGTACAATATTGTCAATGTCAAAAACATATTTATGAAGGGCAAAACACAAAATACAGATACCATATTCCCACTCATATAACTTGCAAACTTAACAGTAAAAATAAATGGAGAAATGAATAAACAATTATGACAAAACTCTGGAGAACCCACTTCCCAAAATGCTAAATTGGATAATAAAAAAAAAAAGATTTGAGAATCAAATGAGGAAGAAGAGATCAACTCGTAGAAGCGAAAGCAGCAAGAGCGTTAGCTTGAGAAGGAGGTAGACCACTAATGAGTGGGTGCAACTTATCGCCATAAACCGAGAACAGGTGGGAGAAAGTTCTGCCTACAATTGCTTTCACTTCAACTTTCTCGACTGGCGACTCCACTACTTGCCCAAAGATTTTCACCAGGTCCGGAACATGAGAGATGATCTGGTTTTGAATCTAATCAACAGAATGTTTTACCAAATGCACCCGAGAAAACGTTTCATCAAAAAAGTGAAAGTTTTGCATTGAAAAAAATTACCTGTGGATCAGATGCCAAAACAAGCGAATATATACAGCTGTATACAGCCATGGACTCTTCTTGGTCTTCCTTTAGAGGTAGACCTCTTAAGAACGCTGGAAGTACCTGGATTATATATTAACTTAGGGATGAGTACAGTGTGTGCGTAAAGTTCAGGAAGTAAGCAAAAATAGATGAAACATACATCTTTTAGCGGGACTAAATGAGGATGAACAACAATCATCCTTGCGGTAGCACCTGCTGCATTATCCCTAACAGCAAGGTCTGGTTCTGACTCTCCCAATAGCGGGTAGATTCCTCGTATCACATCACCAAAATATCTGGCAAATGAATCAAGGGAAGACAAATATGGCCTGGACTGACAATTCTCATGGACGATGGGTGAGCATAGAAATCAATGGATGAAAATTCTTTACGTCTGAATAGAGTTAAAGTGTGTAACACGAAAAGGATACTTTAAAGCAGTTTCACCCCCGTTTTTGCATAGCTCTCCGACACAGAAAGCTGCGTTCCTCCTATTGGTTGCCTCAGGTGACCTCAATTCTTTAAGCACCAAGGGCATTAACCTCTACAAAAAAATACTCCCAAAGGTTTGGTTTTGGTACACCTCAAACACCAAGAAACGGATCATAGAGAGCATAAGATGAGGAAAATCACATCAACATAGGCAGAGATTGGAGCGCCCATGTCTTGAGCAACTTCAGCAATACTAGCAACCACCATTGTCCTATCTTGTGGGGGACGTGAAGCTTTCTACAGATACAGGGAGTCAAACAGTAAGTGCCTAAATTCCAATGAAAGAAGTTGTGGCAATGAATGCTTGCAATTACTAATACCCACGGCAAATTTCATCAACGGCTCGAAGAATTTTGCAAAGACCGGTTCAAAATGAGACCCCATACACTTTGCAAAGGCAGGAAGGAGGTCAGAAACTGCATCCATGAGGACCTCGTCATGTCCAGCATCATCATCATCATCACTCTCATCTCCTAACTGCTGGCAAGCTGCTTTCTCCGTAAGCAGTAGCAATGTCGCATCCACAAGGGGTGATAAATCTAGAAACCAATGTCGTCAGCACATTGAACAAATTTGAATATCCTAAAAAATAAGTTTTTATAAAACTGGCTCCAACAAAATAGACACCCACAATTTTGAATAGCAATGTAACCATAGTCCTTCATGATATCCGCTATGCTTATGCAAGCCTGAGCAACAACCTCCTTATCGTCATCTTCAGCCATGGTTTTGATATAAATATTCATAACTGTATCTGCGGTGGACAAAAACTGCTTCAATATCTTTTCATGACAATAAAACTTCTTGTTAAAGAGGAAAAAAATGCTGTGTGATTCAGATTACCAAGAATTTCATTTGCTTTTCCAGTTCCATCCTGCATAAGAACCAAACATTCAGCAAAAGGAAACTACCACGGCTGCCAATTTAAAAGGGAGCGAGGGAGAAAGATAGAGATATTCATGATTAAATCCCTTACATTATGATTCTGTAAGATAGCATGCGCTGCGGCCAATATATCTGTGATTCATACAGATAAAAGAGATATAATTTAGAGACTCGAAATACAATGGCAAGCTTTAATGCTACCATTACTATCAAGTCTAACTACTCTAACCGATAGATTACATAAGCTTTTAAAAGATCCGGTGAGCTGCAAATTTCTAACAAAATTGAGTGAACATGAAATCGCAAAAGTAAAGGGCCTAGACAATGGACCACATTATTGGCGGCAAGAAGCAAAAATTGGAACATCAATCATATGCCTAACTGTCAAGCAATTGTTAGTCCTCTTGTCTGTTTCTTATTCCAACATATGTCGGAAAGAAGTTATGTGTCATGTAAACAATATCTACTAAGCTATGTTTTATTAATATTAATCTGTCCCTTCCACGGAAGGCTTTCAAAGGGTTATGGAAGAGGTCATCTGCGTCGGCATAGTTTCTGGCCAGTAAAAAACAATGACAATAAATGGAGCAAGTAATAAAAAAAATCAATAGATATAAAACTCACGTTTCAAACCAGTGACTGCTTGAAGCCGAACATCTTCATGAAAATATCCAGAATGTTTGTCCATGATCTTCAATGATTCCTCAAGGTAGCTAATAAGTTAGTTAAGGAGGCATGAAAAAGGTTTCTTGTAAGAAGTCCAAAGAAGAAAAAACGTTAACGAAAAGATGAAGGATACGGTGCAAAAGCAGATTTAGTGTGGAGTGCAAACAGGCCAAGAGCTTGAGTTGCAGCTGCCTTTTCATCCAAAACTCCTGTTCTTACGCTTATGTTCCGAACTCTAGGCTCATCATGAGCTTCATCATCAGAGGATACCCCGCCAAAATCGTTGACATTTTCATCGTCTGAATCATCAATGTTGACCGCAGACCCATCATCAAGATTGCACGAAGCAAATACTAACGGCATAACGTGAGGTAAATACTGGGGAAAAAATCTTTTTGTTTAGTTAAACATAATCACTGGAGTGGAAGCTGTTATAAAGTCCATCTGAAAGAAATTTATGCACACCTGGGCAAAACTGTCATCCAATATTTCAGCTATGTTGCTGAAGAATCCATGTGTATATTCTCGCAACTCACTGAACTCCAATCCATAACCCTGGAATTTTTTTATTGTAAGCTCTTTCTTTCAATAATGACATATTTAGTTCAAATCTACAGAACAGTAAGGCAATTACTGATATTGCGGCCTCAATGAAAGGTGGCAAAATGGCCTCCATCCGTTCTCTCCCAACAGACATTGCGACAATCCCTACAAGCTCAGTAGACCTTGCACGGGCACGGAGATCCTCATCATTGGTGAGCACCATGAAAAGCTTCATCAACTCTAGAACCCTCTCAGCATATGGATTGAATGCTTGCTCTGCAGCAGCAGCAACCGACCCGATTGCAGACTGCAAGCAAGTAGCGCGAAGCTTATTAAATCAAAATTTCAAATACCAGTTCTACAGAAACTCTGGCAAAGACTGTCTGTGTACCATGCATGTCTCTTGCAGATTACGCGGACTACTTTGGAGGGCTGCCATGAGCTTCCCCATTAGAGGATCAAGGTAAGCAACAATTTCCTCTCCCATGTTCTCACAGAATGCTGCTAAAGCATAGTATGACTTTTCCTGTAGACAATAATGAAAAATGTTAGCAATAAACTAACGTTTCATGTTATCATGGCAGAAGGGTGCATTTTTATGTTCTCAGTTCCTTGCTCTAAATTTTACCTTCACTTCCTCAGATGTATCTTCAATTGCATATAATACACATGGAAGAACACTCTGATGGTGTGATAGGATTTCGGGCTGAAGATGCTCGGCGAATTGGCCAAGTGCAAACGATGCAGCCCCTCGAACCATTTGCTCAGGGTCTCTTAAAGCTACTAGGACTAAATTAAGAACCGGGTCCAGCTTCTCTTTCATAAGATCAAAGCAACCCTCTGATATAACACCTAGAGCTGTTACAGAAGCTTCCCGAAACTTCAGATTCGTACTCTGGCTATGAATGGAAGCAAATTCAATAACAGGAAGGGACACATGCTTTGGCAGGTTCATAGCTAGTGTGTCAATAACTTCAGCAGCTGCACGATCAGGAGCAAGATCATCATCGTCCTCTTGCTCAGATGATTCCGCGAGTAAGGGGCACATAACTTGCAAAATTGGTATGACTAGCTTATGTTTTTTAAGGGAGTTGTATTTGTACTTGGCCAACCATGAAACTATTTGGATTGCCTGGTCAATGAATGGAGTAAGGCATAAGGAATCATAACATGGTTATTCGACACTTTGAAATTTCAAGTAAAAGAGAAATGATTCGCCTAACCTGGTGGCGGGTGCTGCTTTCCAGGGTTTGATTACAGGCGACTTCAAGAGAGAACTGCACGATTGATTTGACAGAATCTCCAAGAAGAGGAGCAGGAGATTCAATCAACTCATCAAAAATTTCAAAAGCAAGTATAGCAACATCCTCCTCGCCAGATGCAATGCATTTTCTCGATACATTCAATATGCTGGGAATGAAATCTCGGAACTTGACCTGATAAAAAGCACACATTCAAAATCTGTCTTTAAACTATCTTCAGAAACAGTAGAATAAACGATCTACAAACATTAGAAAAACAACGAGCCATTTAAACATGTCAACCAGAAAGAGAGCGTCGCTAGATTTACCACTTCATCCCCGTCGTTTGTGAATTCAAGAAAAGAGCCCACTGCCCTGGTAAATCGCAGAAAGTTTGTAAAGGAATAGAGATAAGGTCCAAGAGAAGAGCAACATATTCAAAATCAAAGGACAAAGGAAATTACTTGAGAGCAGCAACTCTGACACGACTGCTGCTTTCATCTTGCATGCACTTGAGAAGAAGAGCCTGCAAATCGGCAAAGTATGGCCGAAATGTGTTCCCAATCGTTTCGGTCAATGAGCTGAAAAGGATCAATGCTACCTACAGAATGCAAAAACAGAGCAACCCAAGTGAGCAAAAATAGCCATCAAGGCAAATCAAATCAAAAAGACAACATGGGCAGGGCGGAAATTACTTCACGATGGTCTTCTTGAGCACTCTGGCTACACTGGAAGAGAAAGGTTAATAAGTCAGGCCACTCTCCAGCTGGAACAGCGTACTTGGCTACTACACTCACAACATTGGCACTCGCACGCCGCACAGGCGGACTGTAAAACAATTCCAATAAAAAAAAAACGAAACTTTCAAATCCCAATTTGACCCAAAAAAGGAGAGAAAGTAAGAGTGAGAGAGAGATGAAAGTAAGAGGAAACCTGTTCTCCACGGTGATGCTCTCGATTAGGGACTGCTTAACGTGTTGTTTCAGCTGCGGAGAAAGCTTGGCCCAATGTCCGGTGATCCTTTTACGGAGGAGGACGGCGGCGAGCTGGCGGACGTTGGGAGTTTTGGCGGTGCGGAGGTGCTGAACAAGGGCGGGAACAACCTGAGGGTCCTTGGCAAGACGCTTGATCTGATCCTCAGCTTGACGCCGAGCATCATTGTCCGGCATGAGGAATTGGATCAAGAGAAGCTCCAGAGATTGAGCCATAGCTCTGTCTGTAATCTCCCCGAAGCAGACAGAGGCTGCTCAAGTTGTGGAAGTGAAGAGCGAAAAATAGGGCTTTTCTTTTGTTTTCCCCTTTTATTCGAAGGGTTTTTGCTTTGCTTTGGTTTTACTTTTTACCAGATTGATGAATGGGATTTTCAGATTTAGTAATATTTCTTTTTATTCACTTTTGTATTCATTGAATCCGAATCTTCTTTATTTTTGGTAAGTAAACGTGTTTCTAAGCTTTGACTAAAGTTGATGCCCCACTGGCTGGTATAATCCTGATCCTCCTTGTGGCAATTAGGTAGATAAATCATGTTCATGTGTTTGATTTGTATAATCTTACATGTTACATGGAAGTGAATAAGAAGCATGAACTGAGACTAAGTAAAACCCGGTAGAAGATCTTGGTCATAGATTATATCATCATCATCATCATCATCATCATTTGTAAATTTCAAAAGGAGACGCAACAATTGTTAGTGCTCCACAACCACAAATGTTAGAAAAGCCGAAGATTCAACAAGGTATAATGTTTCTTATTGAATGAAAAAACCCAAAAAACGAAGAGTTGCGTTCTTAAGACCACAATACAAATTTCTCTTTAAACTATAAAGAATAACTATAATGAAACCTGTATATGATTTTTTTTTTATTGTTTTCTACAGCCCAAGAAGATAGTGTACAATATCAAAATGTCTTCCAGGTCACATCTCAATGTCTTCCAGGTCTGGTAAAGGGAACCTGAGAAGAGCTGCAACTCCAGTGAGCTGTGCCAACTCTGCAATTT
Source organism: Eutrema salsugineum (assembly GCF_000478725.1). NCBI lineage: Eukaryota > Viridiplantae > Streptophyta > Magnoliopsida > Brassicales > Brassicaceae > Eutrema > Eutrema salsugineum. The sequence goes on along the minus strand of NW_006256909.1, from coordinate 5,331,972 downwards.
CCATTCAAACACTTATTAAGACTTTGGCACACAAAAAAAGAAAGTAGGGATAAAGAAGCAAAACACTCACGTTCCCCTGAAACATGCATCGACGAAAATATAAAAGCCTCTCCTCCTGAATCTTTCACAGACTCCACCAAATCCACATACTTTTTCCTTGTTTTTACGTCAGAATTCCTGGACCAAAATTTTACATAATTAATAATGTCAGTCTGTCACATTTGCCCCTTAAAGAAAATACAAAACTCGAATTAAGAGATTAGCGACTTTACTAAACCTGAAAAGCTCATCTGTGATGAGAAGTGTTTGGACTGCCATTCGTTCATGAGCAACTTCCACATGTTTTGGTCCATAGCATGCCCGAGCTGGGTCCTGGATTAAAATTCAAAAGAATCTTTCTGGACTCATTGAAAATATTCTTATATATCGGAATATATTCTACTCTATTCATTGCAAAGGAACCTCACATTTGAAAGCATGTTGAAGAAATCATTGAGCGCTTTGACCTGCATGGAGCAAAAATTCACATCAAATTTGGTGGATCATAACAGTACATTTCAATAGCACCATGCAGAAAACAGAAACAGCGAACATAAGTCATGGAATAAGCAACTAGGAAAAAAAAAATTAATCCAAAAAGACAACAAAACATCGATGCGCTAAACCAGTTTTGAGTGAGCAATTCAAAAATATTGAAAAGAAAACGATGATAAGGTATCAAGGCTAAATTGACATTTTAAAATCACCTCTTTTGCTGCTTTAGTATCTTTGATCATATTCATCACGTTGGGAGCATTTAGAACCTCTCCCAAGCTATGTCTGTGCACCAAAAACATAATGTTACAAATCAAAGAAATTTCATGAACAGAGTAACAGGCTATATAGAAGTGAACAAGCAAAACAATACAACAAAAGCAAGAGGTGAGAACGTTAACACTGATAAAACGCACATGAATTAAACATAAATAAAGTTGGTAACCTGGTCAAAATTCGGATATTGTTATACAGGAAAAATCAAGTGTGTAAATTTGCCTTCTAAACAAATGATCAAGTTTATCTAGCAGATAGCGTTCCACAACCTCATTAATTTTTAGAATGTTGTATCATTTGGCACTGAGCCTTCACAGATTTTTTTTTTTTTTTTTTAACTTAGTAGGCGGATAGTTATTTTGACAGGTTTCATAAACTTATTCACAGAAACACTACCTATATCCAGAGTTTGTGTGCACCAGAATTATACGTGATTTGTTCTCAATTATAGGTCTCAACTGTCTTCTTTCTGCTTCCAATAATAAGTGACGATGAAACTGATCCTGAAGATGGAAAAACAATTAAAAAGCTCGTCATGTGTGTCATATATATATATGGGAACTCTGTAACCTTGTCCAGCTGCAATTTGAACAACTCTTTTTGTTTTAATTTGAACAAGGTAACCCTTTAAGTTTAGAAACAGTCTCAAGAGACAAAAAAAAAAAAAACCTTTGTAAAGCCGGGACTTGCGATCACTGCACAGCGAACGACACTGAAGTCAACATGTTTCACAAAGGCCTGTGTATAGCAATGAACTTTTAGCATGTGTGAAACTGAGGAAGCTATTTGTGGTATGAATTAGAAAACAATAATATGAAACAAACCTGCAAAACATTCTCAAAGAATTTCTTCAAAGCCTACAAAAAAAAACAAAAATTGAAGGGATAATATCAGAGAAATATCAACAACCATAGTTTTGAGCATGTACATAATGAAACAGTGCAGGAACATACAGACTCGTAACCAGCAATTGCAGGCCCATGCTTCCTCGGAATTGATGTTTCTATTCGTGCACGGCTACTTGTCACACTGCAAAACATTCGAAAACATATTAAACAAGAACCGAAATAAATGATTTTATTTTTCTTCATCATTCTTTAGCCAAAAGAGAAACTAAAGTAATAAAATATTTCAGCTGTAATCAGTACCTCCTTCCGACAAGGAAGATTTGTCCAAGTCCTTCTTGCATTAGAACTATAGCTAGATCAGCACTGGCAGCAGGATCTATGCAAGAAAAAAAAGTGAAAATAAATTGGAAGCGAAAGAAAAAATGACTTGCAGGCCTGTGAGCATATATAAACTGGAGACAGAAGCAGAATTCTGGAATATTGCATATAAAGTTTGTAAACCAATGAATTGGATTCGATGTCTACATAAGACCACATGGAGACAGATCATGAGCCGACAATCAACATAGACACCTTTGCAGTTTTGTGATAATTTCAAAGGGATCTTTTCCCAGAAATTTAGGAAGTCTGAGTAAACGGAGCAGCGTACCTGAGGCCTGCTTGAGTGTATCAAGAGCCAGTGAATCCCAAAATTCCTGCAAATTACCCATGCACACACTACATATTACAAATGAAGTTTTCACACAAAAAGGGAAAGATATAACTTTCAAAAGGGAGTGAAAAGTTCAAATTAACCACCAACACAGTAAGCAGTCTGCTATAGAAACAAAATCAAGACCTATGTACAGAAAGATAGTTTCTATTTCCAAAATTGTTTAAAAGGGATCGTGCAATTTAAACAATAAGTAGTGTCGTTGCATCTAAAGATATAATCTTGCAAACGGTATCCACACTACACCAGCGTGCACCAAGCTAACAGATAAAATAGAAGCTAGATCGCAAGACGCATCATGACACACTTACAAGGTAGAAACAGAACAACACTTGTGAAGGATAAATATAGTAAAAAGAGGACACATACCTTTCTCAATACGAAAGGTCGTTTCAGCTCAAGCTCCAAAGTATGGAATGCACCAATCTGCGATTACAACACAAGTTTCAGCACAGAAAAACCACTAGGTTTAAATGTCAGCCTCGCATCTATGATCTACCTTTACGTGCTCATTCTCCAGGATATTCTTGCCACGTATGCGCAAAACAGACGCGTCTTTGTCATAGTCCACCTCCTAATTGAATAGATAACAAAAATTGAAGACAAAAATTAGACAAAGATATCTTCCACAGTTGAGACCACCAGGATAAAAGGGCAATTGCATGATATTATCTACAAAAATTTGCATACCAATATCTTAAAATCATTACCTCAACTTGTACTTCTAGCTTCAGTCTAACACGTTCAGAGTCTCTTCCCCCACCAGGTACCTCTCTCTGAACCTTTCTGATACCAGACAAAATGATAAAAATCGAAATCAATCTACGAAATGTTCTAGATCAAGCAGGCGTCTCAATCAAACCAGTTATAACAATTTCTTCCTTGCCTTAAATAAGAACCTAAAAATCCTAACTGCTAACTCCGGGCATGATACTGTATCGTCTAACCAAAACATGAAACACCACATCCCTTTACTCCTAATTTTTCATGAAAAGCTTTCAAATCAATGAACTTTAAATGTGATACATGAATCTAAATGAGAAAACAAGGCATCATTGCGTAACCCTTCAATTCCAATGGCGACATCAAGAAAGGCAGTGAAAACTGAAAAAGAGAGACTCTGTACCTAAAAGTGACGGCCATTACACTATCGCCAGGGGCAATCAGGTTATATGCATACCAGAGATCATCGGAGTCCTCCGCAGACATCTACCCTCAATTTAACAACCATTCAGGAAATCAATTGAACTGCAGTTATAAATTAGGGCGCTTTGAAACATGAGCACAAAAGATAATTCCCAGAGGAAGAAGGAATCACTCAAACCTTAACGCTTCCGGGTCCATTACGAACAAAATCTCTGCGAACGATCTTCATTCTCTTCGGGTTTTTGAAGATATGTCCACTTACAGAGTCTAGAAAGACATAAGGACAGAGATCAATACAAGTCTCGTACAAAAAAAAAAGTTGCAATTTTGCGGTTCTCAGGTCAACAGGAATTGTATAAAAAAAAAACAGAAAGGGATAAGAAACGCCGATGCACCGGAATTGGTAAAATCGACGCAACAAGACGGTGAAGTAAGAGGCATAGATTACAAACCTGTTAAGGCGACGGCTCCAGCTCCGGCTAGGCTAGAAGTTGAATTCGTGGTCTTTTTTATCCAGATTTGTAAAAGGCGAAGGGAAGAGTAGATTTTTTTAAGGCGAAAGGAGAAGAAGTGGTCGAAAGCTGCAGAGATTCAATCCGTAGACACGCAGACGAATACTCTCGCTTTCTCAGCTTTTCAAGGTCAAATTTTTACTGTAAAACGAATTTTATATTCCAAGACCAGGCATATATATATAATATATTACGATGGTTCATAATTCTCAATTCAAAAAAGGAAATACATGAAAATCATTTCGCTAACTTTAGAAATAGGAAAAACCAAACCCGGAATATAATAGGAATATACAAGAAAACATACATACCTACAGTATATAAAGTTAACTGAAAACTGTCAATAATCAAATAAAAAGTCTCTTCCTTTCGTCTCACAATCAAAATCGCCTACAAGTGATTCTGTTTCGCCGCCGTCTCTCTCAGCGTTCCGTGATATGACTTACACAGCAATCGACAATTTTTTTTTTTTTTTTTTAAATTATGTTAAATTTTTATTCAAAAAAACTGTTTCTTTACATTAACTAGTTTGAAAAGATAATAAAAGAAATATGATCAAATCCTTGTAAGCGTTATAGCAAATGATTTGTGCAGCTCCTTGCGTGCAATATCATCCCCTAGAGCCAAATCAGATCTCTAACTCATCTTCGTAACGGTGATTCCCTGCAATTCGCAGAGAACTGAGCCGATTACGCACCGTTTTGTCTAGAATACGGATTAAGTCATGCACCTGCGATGGTGTTTCGCTATGTCTGTGACCATTTCGTTCTTTCCAGATCAGGGATAGGGAGGCTTGAAACGTATATCTCGCCAGAAACAGCTGTGTTCTGTTTAACCTGTTTGACGAAAGCAAGTCTACAACCTCATTCCATTTGTTCGTGTAATATTGACCCAGTAGGCGCTGAGTTAGACTTCGCCAAACTTGATCTGAGAAAGCACATTCATAGAACAGATGTGCTCTGTTTTCCATCGGAGAAGAGCAGAGGACACACGTCGTCGATATACTTGGCCCCCATTGAGCCATTATCTCACCTGTAGACAAGCGATTCCACATTGCTAGCCAAGAGAGGAAAGCATACTTTGGGGTATTTCCAGAAAACCAGATCATCGGCGACCAATCTTGCTGGGCTGGAGGTGGGTATCGTATATTGTGCCAAGTGTGTTTGGAGGAAAACTTGTGATGGTAATGATCACCTGTCATCTTCCACATCGTTGATCATCCCTTTCATTCTGAAGGCCTGCAACCGAAGAAATTGCCTCTTCTATAGAATTGAGGTCATCTCTTCTATGTCGACTTTGCCTATAAGTTCGTAGAACATTGGCTACAGATGCGTATGCTGAGACGCCCAAAGCCATGAACCCCGAAGTACCCGTAACATCGATCAGCGGTCCTAAGGGGCACCAATCATCATACCAAAACGATGTCTCCTCTCCATTATTGACTTTCATACGATGCAGTCCCCGAGCGATTTCCCTCATCTTTAGTAACCGGTGCCATATCCAAGAACCCTGAACTTGATTTTCATGTATTGACCAAAATGATTTCCCTCGAAGTAAATACGTTCGAATCCAAGTTGCCCATAGAGAGGATTTGTTTGATAAGAGACGCCAAATAATCCTCAAGCAGCTCACCATGTTTGCTTCCTTTAGAGAACGTATCCATAACCCTCCTTCTGATTTCTTTTTGCAGACATCTGACCCAGCTACCTTCGCCTTTTTTGAACTTAGTGTAGGCCCAGACCACAGGAAAGCACTGCAGAAGGAATCGATCTCTTTGATACAGCTACATGGCAGGTGAAACGCCGACATCCAAAAATTTAAAAGACCCGAGATAACTGATACCAAAAGTTCCAATCTTCCTGCGTAGGATAGGTGTCGAACAGTCCATAATCCTATCCTCTTACGAATATCGGCAATCAAAACAGCATAATCTTCCATACGCAGCTTCTTTGTCGTCAAGGGGAGCCCAAGATAGCGAACTGGAAGAGTACCCATATTCAAGGGAAATTGCTCGGCAATCGTACGGTCCTCGTCCAGAATACCAGTCATGTAGATGGTGGACTTCTGCAAACTAATTCGTCGAACACCTCAACAATCCCCTCTAATGATCGAATTTTCCCATCAGAAAAGACCATAAGGTCGTCCGCAAAACATAAATGGGTTAGCTGTAGTTTGGAACAGTTCTTATGATAACCGAATTTCCTTTCCACTGCCGCTCTATCTAACATGCAAGACAATACATTCATACAGAGGACGAAAAGGTATGGCGAGAGAGCGCATCCCTGTCGAAGACCTCGGCGGCTCTGAAAATACCCCACAAGTTCCCCATTGACTTGTACAGAAAAGAACGTTGTAGAGATACAGAGTCTGATCCATTCGATAAATCTATTTGGCAGTCCCAAAGCTTTTAGAACATTTATAAGAAACCTCCATTGAACTGTATCAAAAGCTTTCGCAATGTCTATCATCATTGCGCAACGGGACGGAGATAAGTCCTTATGGTAATCTTAGCACAATTTCAGTTGCAAGGAGGACATTCTCAACAAGCAAACGATCTTTGACAAAAGCAGTCTGATTTGGGGCAATGATGCTAGGGAGGATGTCCTTTAACCGATTTGCCAATATTTTCGAGATAACTTTGTAGAGGACATTGCAGCAAGAGATAGGACGGTAATCCTTCATCTCACTGGCATCATTTTTCTTCGGGACCAGGCTAGAATAGTGGAGTTCAAGCCTTTGGGGAGGAATCCATACTTGAAAAATGACTGAACAGCGGTCGTAACATCACTACCGATAATTGCCCATGCACCTTTGAAAAATTCAACTGTGAACCCATCTGGTCCGGGAGACTTGTCGTTCGGCATCGAGAAAAGAACTTTCATGATCTCACCCTCTGTAACCTCCTTCTCCAATAATCCACAATCAGCTTCCGAACATTTTCGTCCCAGCAAATCCTCCAAAATATCAACCTCCAGTCCCTGGAAATCCGATGGAGTGTGGCTGAGAAACTCCCGAAAGTGTCTTTCAGCTTCTCCTTTAATGTCTGATTTGTCTTTAAGCACTTGTCTTTCTGCATTCACAATCTCACGTATCATGTTTTTTGCTTGTTGTATCCGCACTGCTCGAAAAAACACTTTGTTTCTCCTATCACCCACATTCATCCAATGCAGCTTTGATTTCTGTTTTAAATAACCTTCCTCCAGATCAGATAAATGTTCCCACCTATTTAGAGCCACAGATTCTGCTTCAATCCTTTCCACCGTCGGATTTGTGGCATTGGCTTCTTGCTGAGAACAGAGATTCTCATAAGCTGCTTTTGTACGCTTTGTAAGATCACTAAAACGCTCCCTTGATAGCACCCCTAACGTTGGCTTCAGCTCCTTTAGTTTTTTAGACAAGCGATGAAGAGCAGATGTAGAATGAAATAGGGCAGAAGATTGCTCCCAGTATTCTTTAACTGCTGGAATGAATTCGGGTCGTTTTGCCAACGTGTTGACAAACTTGAAAGGAGCTTTTACATTCTCTTGGACATCATCCATATATATTCTTCCTCGCAGATGGTCAGAGCAGCCGCCGGCTTCAAAAACGCAGTATGAGTGAGGCTGGGTAAGTAACCATTCCTCATTCATCAATGCTATGTCTAATTTTTTGTGTATTAATCCATCACTTCTCTTATTGCTCCAGGTAAACCAAGGCCCATGAAACCCCATGTCAACTAGTGAACAGTTTCGGACTGTACTCTGAAAATCAGTCGAGCCCTGTGAATCCACGTAATTCAAATTTGAGTGATCATCGCCTGATAAGACTTCATTAAAGTCACCACATATTAACCATTTCTTTCCCCTACAGATATCTGAGCTATGAACAGTCGCAATCTCCTCCCACAAAGCTTTACGTTCAATAGCCAGGTTTGCCGCATAAACAAAGGAGCAGATAAAGTCTTCTTTTTGATTATCCAAGGAAATCAAGCAAGTTATCATTTGTCCACTCTTTTGTATCACAGTCAGCCGCACATCCTTGTTCCACACAACCCATATTCGTCCCAATCTATTATACTCATAGTTAGAGACAATAGACCAGTCCCCAAACACCCTCGAAGCAATTTGTTGATGCTTCCTTTTCTGAACTCGAGTTTCCAAAAGACAGCCAAATTTAAAAGAGTTACCACGTATCCATTCCCGCACCACCGAATGTTTACACTTTTTGTTAAATCCTCGTATATTCCAAAAGAAACACATCATTAAAGATTGTTTGGTTTGGAGTTCTTCTTCCTCGTTTTCGCTGAGCCACAAGCATTCCCTGTGGATCCAGTTTTTGAGGAGTTAGTAACAAATCTATGGGCTGTCTTTGCCGCTCTGTGCAGAGAGGTGCGATTCCCTTCCAGATTAACCAAAATAGTAGTATCAACATCTTCATGCACGTGTATTTGAGATTCATCTTCCGCTCTAACTTCCATATGAGTCGCATAAGACTTTATTGTTTCATCCTCCATGTGAGCCACTGCTTCATTGTCTCCAGAGTGCTCGCTATCACCAGAGTTATTATTCTCCCCAATGTCGTCTTCTTCATTTTGCAAGTCTGAGAACCTGGATCCAGTAGAGAATTCCACATGTTTCAAATTGTTCTCTTGATTCCTGCGAAACACCTTTGAGGGTGATTGCCACTCGCCCTTTCCTTCTGTCACAATCACAGTTTCCTTCTCCAAATTCAAATCCACCTGGGCTTGGTTTTTTGGCGTTATCTCTCCATTTTGTGTCACTTGGTTTGCTGTTGCCTTTTTTATCTGCTTCGACTGCTTGGGCTGCTTTGTGACCGACGACACCAAAGAAGATATAGCTTTCTCTACCAGAAGAGTAGCTTCTATCTCTTTCCTTACTCCCAAATCCTCAACACGTTTTGGTGTAGATATACCACACGGTAACATCGCGGTTTTACTCGGAGATCCAGCTCGTGGCTCCCTCTGCAATATAGTCACTGGTCCCTTCTTTGCTTTGCACTCTGCATCAACATGTCCCCAACCACCACATACTGAACAGTGAGGCGGTAACCATGGAAACTCGTATTGGATTTCAAAAGTTTTACCCTCCAGCGCAAAACAGTGCGATGACGGTAACTCCTTTGTCAAGTCAACTTCAACTGATATTTTTGCAACATCAAACTGTTTCACCCAAATGGTGTCTGGATGTAACTGCTTTGGAACTCCCACCGGGCTTGACAAGTAGCTTAACCCTTTTCCAATTGTACTGCTTGCGTGGCACGTCTTTCAAAATAACCCACAACGGTATGGACTTCAAAACTGGTTGAACTTCCTCATCAATTGGACTCCATTTGGAGACTAGCATCGAGTTATCTTTAATATTCCACATTTTCCTCCTTAGCACTCGTTCCCTCACTCCTTTATCACTTATACGAAACTTCACTGTGGTGTCATTGACGACAAACACATCGATTTTGACACCTTTGTTTCCTAAGGGCCAAATCCTGTTCACAATCATGCGGATCGATCCAACATGGGGTGCTGTTTTTAGGAATTTTCCCAGGATGCAGTCTTCCCACATTGGCGCTTCAGACAGAATGGATTCTGGGGACCTTAAACACCTTGATCCCGTCAACCTCCTCTGCTTCCATATCATACTGTTTCAGATCCTCCTTCTTCTTAACTACCTCTGTCCACTTAACTGGATTTGTCGGCTCGTCTCCTCTGATATTTCCCTGAGAAGCCTTATTATCTTTTCCTGCAGAGTCTCCGATCAGCATCCCTTGCTCCGTCTGGATATGCAGCTCCTGCGTCTCGATCGAATGTGGAGGAATCGCCTGTGATTCGATTTCCTTCTCCTGGGACACCTCCAAAATCACCGTGCTTGTCTTCTCCGCCACCTGTCTTCCTCCGGTGACGGGGGGACCTCCTATCCCCGCGCCGCCATGACGTGAGGAGGAAGGTGATTAAACCCTAATCGCCTGTTTGATCGCCTTGGTTGCTGACGTGTCCTTCTATCGAGTAATCGTGTATTGTGTTCAAACAAATGTAATTCACAATCGACAATTTCTACCTAACAGAGGAGCAGATAAAGACGTCACCTTCAAGGAAAGATGGGATAGATGAAACACCCGAAACCACACTCAGAATCTATGGATGTGATCTCATCCAGGAAGGTGGGATTTTGCTCAGACTACCCCAGGCAGTTATGGCTACTGGGCAGGTTCTTTTCCACAGATTCTATTGCAAGAAGTCTCTTGCCAAATTCGATGTTAGGATAGTTGCTGCGAGCTGTCTCTGGCTTGCATCAAAACTGGAAGAGAACCCTAAAAAAGCCAGACAGGTCATCATTGTATTCCACAGGATGGAGTGTCGTAGAGAGAACTTACACATAGAAGAAGATCATCATCTTGATTTGTATTCCAAGAGGTTCTCTGATTTGAAATCTGAATTAAGCAGAACTGAGAGACATATACTGAAAGAGATGGGTTTTGTTTGTCATGTTGAGCATCCTCAGAAGTTCATATCAAACTACCTTGCCACACTTGAAATACCTCCAGAGTTGAGACAAGAAGCTTGGAATTTGGCTAATGATAGTCTGCGTACAACACTTTGTGTAAGGTTCACAAGTGAGGTTGTGGCTTGTGGGGTCGTGTATGCTGCTGCTCGTAGGTTTCAAGTATCTCTCCCGGAGAATCCACCTTGGTGGAAAGCACTTGATGCATGTAAATCTAGTATTGACCAAGTGTGTAGAGTTCTTGCTCATCTCTACAGTCTTCCAAAGGCTCAGTATATCTCTGTTTGCAAGGATGGGATTCGTTTTGCATTTTCTTGAGCTCAGTCAGCTACAAAAGATGTGTTACCTACACTTGGAGATGATGTTGATACCAAGTGTACTCTCGTATCAGCTAATAACAATTCTAAGGATGGTATGATTAAGTCAAACATCCAGCCAATTGTGGGAGACTCAAGGGAGGGAGAAGGTAAAGTAGGAAAGAGAGAAAGAGAAAGTGATCATAGAGACAAGGAACGAGGTAAAGAGAGAGACATGGTTAGTTCTCACAGAGACAGAGGCAGAGCTTCTGACAAGGAGAGTGATAGGGAGAGAGACAAACTAAAAGATCCAAGTCATCATCGGTCAAGAGATGGACTGAGGAGTAAACCAAGACATCACTCTTCTCGGGATCGTGACTATCGCGAATCCTCGCACGTATCAAGAGACTATCGTAGGCGCCATTGAAGTGATATTTACGATATATACAATATCGTAGTCACGAGGAGACGTCATCAAAGACTAGGTCAATGCTAAGATAATTAACAACGATTTAGTTCAGATTGTTACAATCGACAACAACTCATTATCAAATTAAAAATTACCTGACTTACATCAAATTATATATTACCTGACGTATATGATTCAATAGTATTTATATCTATTAGTTTTTTATATGACTAATAAATATATCAGCAGCCAAGTTGTGAACACGACAAGCTTGATAACATCCTTTATAATTTTGTAAACGAGACTCTTTTTATTAATACAGTATAATATCTCCTCCTCTGAGAATCAGGACGAAATATTTGATACTCCCATAGAGAATTAGAAATATCTATATTCGTAACCTCCAATCATATGTCAAATGATATCTGATCAGAGTACCAATCATATACTAGTAGATTTTTTGAATCCATCTCCTTGTGATTGGTTTTGTAACTTTGTTTTATGTTTTCAAGTGCAACAAAACCTTTCGAAAAAGAAATAAAAAAGAGTGCAACAAAACCTCAAACCAAGTTTACCCATTGTAATTTTTTTTAAAAAAAAAACCGTCCAACCAAACAAGTATATCATACTTGCACACAACAGATAGTTCATGAATTTGTCAGATACAGGACTATTAATTAATAATGAAGAACTAAATAGATAAACGAAAGTTTGTGTCTAGAAGACAACAAAGTGTAGTTTTCTTGACAGCGACGTATTTAGGAAGGTTTATTAGTAAATTATAGAAAAACGCATTTTATAATCTGTAGATTAGAGAGACAGCTCAAGACTCTAATGTGTAGCTGTGCGCGTACGACGCGGTTATTTCTTTAATGTTTTTAAGTAAATAAAGTAATTAGAAAAAACAAACACGAGTCCGTGTGTAAGAAACAGTGAAGACACAAACTCTTCACATCTACGGTCTCTATATAAAGAGATAAAAGAGGTCTTTCTTTCTCACAAGTCATACCACCAAAAATTTCCAATACCAAATCTCTCAAAAAGAAAACCCAATCAGAGACTTCTAGATCCTTCTTCCTCACCTGAACATTAATCTCCGGCGAATTTGTCATTTTAAATCGATCATGATCTCCGTCGTAATCATCACTGAGCTACTTGTGGAGTACACGGCGGCTCTCGCTAAACTCACCGCCGGGATTCTTCCGAGGCGGCAAGGAAACAGCAACGTCGTCCGGATCGGTGGTTTCTCCTTGCCTTGTCCTTCTCCGTCGAGTACTAATCGGTCGTCGCCGATTCCAGACTTTTCTTCTCATCTCGTCGATTTCTGATCTGTGAAAAGAAAGATTTTGATTTTGGATTTTTTTTTTTTTACTCTTTTTGATCTAATTAAAGAGCCGACGGCTGAGATTTTTCCCCCTTGTGTGTCTCTCTGTCTCTCTTCTTGTTAGATTTTGAATCGCTTAGAGCTTTGTGAACCCTGTAATCGAATTAATATAATAGAGATTTATGATCTTGATGAGCTTTTGATCGTTCCTGTGTTTCTCAATTAATTTCTTTCTCATCATGTTCGTTCATGGCGCTGATTGCGGTTTAGTTTGACCTAATGACGATGAAAATGATCAAACTTTCGAAACGACCGTCTCATTTACTTTTGATGACGATGTCTAATGACGTAAAAACAAGTGAAAATAATAATAAATTTATTCATTATATACAGTACTTGAGATAAGTCGGCTTTGACTGATTTAAGTTCATTAAATTATCTTCCCAGTAGAATGTTCAACTGTTTTGGTCTATGATTAAGACACCATTAATTTGGTGCTAAGTAAGTTTTGGCCGCTGTGAAGACTTTTGGACAGTTGAAAACGATTTTAATTTTTAATTTAGGCATTGGGAGATAGATAGGGTGTAGACAAACGGGATTCTGTGACATCGGGACATGGATAATAGTTCGGTAATAAAACCTTTTGTCCCATTTTCTTTTCATCTAAAATTAGGGAATTCCCCTAACTTATAAGCATACATGCATGTCCCCAAAATGTTCCAATTTTTTTTTCTTTAATAATAACCGTAGCAAATAGAGCGGGACGAAATGATATAGATGTGAGCTTGCTCTACACTTGTTGGGAGGAAGATTTTATCCTTCCAACATCTAAAGGGTTTGGATAATTTGTTTTTTTTTTTAAATTGGGATGATTGTAACACATGTACTGCATTTTTGTACCGATCTGACTCTTCGTTCATGGATTGCCACATTTCATGGTTTGTACCGACGTACCGTTTTGACTCTTCGTTCATGGATTACCACATTTCATGATTTGTGCCGTTTGACTCTTCGTTCATGGATTACCACGTCCATTCTAAGTTCTGAAATTTATTATTGTTCAATGACCAATTTTTACATTAAAATTTATGTAAACCATCATTAAGTTTTTTAGTTTTGTTTTCTTTCCACTGACACGAAAATAAAAGTTATTTTTGTTATAAATGGTTCATTCTTATAAATTGTTCGATGTCAAAGGTGTTTTCGTAATAGATATAGCGAAATCTATTATACTATGTTTTTTTTTATATTTACCACCATATTATTACCTCTTTGTTAGTTACGCACTTACGCTAATAGAAGATAAATAATAAATATTATTAAAATAGCATTGTATATGGTTCTATAGGATAATTTTTTTAAAAAAAAAATACAAATAATTGATTAAAGAATAAATTGATTAAAGAACCAAGTTGAGAAGAAAAGCGGGTTATGAAGATGTGATCAAGTCGTGGAGTTTGAATTTTTTATTTGTCTCTAGAAGAAGACTACAAGTGTAGTTTTTCTGGACAAACGACAATGATGTGATGATGTATGTGCTGAGTTATATCATAAGTAATTAAAATGCATTTTATAATCGGTCGATCATAGGAACAGGCGAACAGCTAACGCTAACTGTGTATTGCGCGTATGACGCGCTTCATTTGTTTGATTGTCGAAAGAAAGAAAATATATTTATAAAATATGAAACACGAGTCCGAGTAACGACGAACAGAGTGGAGAAACTATTTATCTTCATAAAATGGTCTAAACTACTCCTATATAAAGAGGTCTCTCTTTCTCACAAGTCATAACACCAAACAATTCTATCGCAGCTCTCAAAATTAAAACTCTCCAAGAAACTTCTAGATCATTTCTTCTTCGGCAAATCTTCCAATTATCATCGATCATCATGATCTCTATCGTAATCATTGCTGAGCTATTGGTGGAGTACACGACGGCTCTCGCTAAACTCACCGCCGGGATTCTTCCAAGACGGCAAGGCGATGGAAACATCGTACGACTTGGCGGTTTCTCTATGTATTGTCCTCCTAGGTCGTCACCGGTTCCAGATTTCTCTTCTCACCTGGTCGATTTCTGAGCTTAGGGTGACTAACGATCTTGTCAATGTTTTTCTTTTCCTCCTCATTTTTTTGATCGAGTTAACATATGAGAATGTTTTTTTTCCAGTTTTTTGGATATTGAGTAGGTTAGAGATTTGTAAACCTGTATTGTGTGGAATCATATATAGGAATTATGACTTTGATATTGCTTCCTCTTGCTTTATTGTATAAAAACTGATCATCTATTCCGTTTTGTCCAAGTCGTAATTTTCCCGGCCAATGATGATCTCTAAGCGTTAGTCTTATTCCAGAATCGTGGGAAATAAAATGATGTTTACTAACACTGAGTAACCAAAAAAAAACTCAGTTGACGTTTTGCAAAAATTGTGTAATTTATGTTGATGTTTTTTTCTTAAAGAAAACCACATAAATTGTCATCATCTGTGAATCCATGTCTATTTTTGATATAGTATATATAATTTTCATCTCCGTCTAACAGTCGGTGCCTTATTTCCAAAAACTAAAATTTTGCTGATCAATCTTTTATATATCTTTCAAATTACCTTGAGATATTGTTTTGTGTGCGTTTGTCATCACTTACAGTATTAAACTATTAAGTCACTGTTTAAAATTATTCTAGTGTAAGCAAACGCATGTTTAATTGGAAACAAAAAAAAAATCAAGATATATATGAGTAGAAAGAAAACTTTAATGACGTAAATTATAATCAAATCAATAATTTGAAACTTGTTCACATGCATTTCAGTGATGAGTGATGTAGAGCAATCGAAGCAATAATCGTCACACAATTATGAGAGCTATAAACAGAGAGTAGACCCCTAAAAACTAATAGACGACAACGATTGAGACGTTAAAAAGAAAAAGTTTTGTACAAACGATATAAGGTTATTTGCAAACATGTGACGAACCATTCCAAACTTTTATGGCTTTGGAATGGTGGGTGGAACGTTAAAAAAATTTTGCGGAATAAAATAATTTACTTATAATTTGTTGTTTTTTAGAATATTTTTAATTTATATTTTTGAAAGTTAAAATGAAATTTATGTTATTGTATGTATTTATTTATTCTGTAATTTTCTATTGATTGACATGTAGAATCGCGTTTAAAATGCAATTTTACAATTTTACGGGTTACCAATCTGAACTTATATTTATCCCAGATTTATTTTGAATTTATCCTAGATTTGTTTTGAAATTATAATATATTTAGTAAACACTGTTTATAAACGGAAAATACACTAGTTGCTAGAAAGTTCCAAAACCAAGTAGATGTATACGGGTGATAATATTTTATTTTAGTATATATATATATTATGATTCGGTAGTTAGTTTGTAATTTTGTATACGAAAAGCGGCAGCTAATGGTATTGTCTGCTCGCCAACACTGTGGATTACTGTCTGAACCGCGTGACACGCGGCAAATTACTCAAAAAGGCAAAAATAAAATAAAATAAAAAGAGAAATACGTGTACAAGTAGCTACCTCTTGGTTGGGACCCACTGGGAACTTCAGATTTATCGCCTATATATAAAGACAAGACATTGTATGGTGTCTCTCATTTCCAACACCGTTTTATAAAGTAAGAAGAGATAAGAGTTAAAAGACACTCCTCAACAAGGCAATCAAAGACACTTTCGAGAATCCTTCTTCTTCTTCTTCTTCTTCTTTTCCAGCGAGTCAAGATCATCCGACGACTACTCTCTAATTTTTATATATATATAAAATCATGATTTCTGTTGTAATCATCACTGAGCTACTGGTTGAATACACGGCGGCCCTCGCGAAACTCACCGCCGGGATTCTTCCGAGACGGCAAGGAGACAGAGGCGTCTTACGGATTGGTGGTTTCTCTCTGCCTTGTCCACCTCGAACTTCTCCGATTCCAGATTTCTCTTCTCATCTCGTCGATTTCTGATCTTTTCTTCTCAGATCTCAATTTTTGTGTTTTTCTCCAAATCTTATTAGATATTGTGACGGCCGAGATCTTTTTCTCTAGATTTTTTTTTTTTTTGGTAGGGAAACTCTTTCTCTGGATGTTGGATTTGCTCAGAGCTTTGTAAAAATTGTTAATGACTTTTTTTATAATAGAGGTTATTATCTTAAAGAACTCTTAATCTTCATCCCGCGTTTCTTAATTCTGATTATATTTCAATTGTCTAATTTAGAAACGGGCGCTCGCGATTTAGATTTTACTTTTCTGATAAGTCGCATTTGTCATGTGTGTTAGACCACTTGTGTATAACACTACTAAGGTTAGCGAGACTGTATTTCGATGGTTTTGAAAGTGATCTATCAAGTTGTAGTAAACTGTTAAGATACCAAAAACTATACGACTGGTATTGGTATATGTTAAATAAAATTAGTTAAATGAATAGAGCAGATAAAATTATTTATTACAATTAGTTGGAAAAAAAAACTAGAAAATTAAACGAAGTCAAAACATAGCAGGTTCTTGAAAATCAAAATATGGACTTGAGAGTAGTTGAGAGTTGAGACTGAAATGGATTCAAAATTTTTAATAGAAATTAAGTTTTATCTTTGAATTACTATGATTTTTGATTGTATGATCACTCGTAAGTCGCCATCAGAGTTCAAACTAATTCTGTTCTCTGTTTTTTAAGAAATTTAGAAAGAAATGCCGAACCATATGCTACTAATAAAAAAATATATATGTTATTATTAACTTTATTTTATGTTTTTTTTTTTAATCTTAAGACTATAGACAACGTTTTTATCCGAAACCTGTATATCTTTAAGTCGGAGACCAAATCATTAATATGGTTATGTCATTTATATCAGTCGATTTTGTGAATTTTTAGACTTTATTATCGGTACCTGTAGTTAAGCTAACGGCTTTTTTGTAAAAGAAAACTCGAAATTATACAGTACGTTAAAAACAAAATTTAAAGAATAAACAGAAAATTTTAATTGCTTTTCAACAATTTAATGTCTCATACATTCATAGAGTACCTTACTCCAATTTTTTAGACATTAAATGCGTCATATATGTATGGAAAGTTTGCATCGTATGCAATCTTGCTATTGGTCTGTTTGGTCTGGTATGAGTTAGATCAATTCAATGAGCGCTAAAATGAATATCCACACAAGAGTTGGGAAAGAAAATTCATGGACCTTGCTGGCCATCTAGTATCCACAAAAGCGTTGGACAAAAAAATAGTGGAAATCATACGGTATTAAAAGTCGGGCTTATCGTTTTCTCTGCTGTCGATAGAGTATGGACCATTCGATCATCCTCAAAACATTTAAATTGATTCACCAGTATCTTAAAAAAATTGACATATGCAGTTATTTAGGCTGTTCATATGTGGGATAGGGTACGACAATGTTTCTCAAATAATTAACTAGTAACTACTACAGGGAGATTACCTAAATTGTTTTTTATAATAATATATTTAACTTATAAAATGTGTCAACGTTATAGTTACGTTGAAGTATACATATAGAGAGGGAGAGAGATATTGAGAAATTTGAAGGGGGAAAGTAAGGTTGGGTGAATGGATGGGAGTGCAAAGCAAAAGTGAATTAGATTTTTTAGAGACAAAAACACACACATCAACTACTCGCAGACGTGTTCCTGTATTTAGGAGACTTATGAGTTGTGGTTGTGGTTAATTCCTTACTCCCTTTTTTCCAATCTTGCATTTATGTAACAAAGACAACCTTTTTGATCATTTACAGTTTTTCAAGCTGAGACCTTTCTCATAAAGTTTAGAATATCATAAACCGGCCTTCCTTCCTATCTTTATTCTCATCTTCGAAAATGGGTAAAGTTTACTTTTATTAATCAAGGTTGTGTTTTAATTAGTTTCCACTAGATATATCATCCTTTGTCACTGATTATTCTTGATTGATATCCGGTTGTTACTTCTATATTGAATTAGTATGCTTTCCACTTTCAAATCTAGTTATCCAAAAAAATTGGTAACGGTTTGTTTTGTTTTGTTTATATATTGTGAGTGCTGCATATATATCTGAATTTGTACCTGAATATATACTATTTTGTACTGTATTAGTAATGTTCCGTCTCACGTTCCGGATAGGAACTCGGTATAATACTACTATACTAGTTTTGGTTGTTATGATCTACTTTCATGAATCATGACCATTATATATTTTACGATATATAAAATCATTTTATATTTTAAAACATTATTAATATAATCGAGTGTCCGTAATTCATTTTTTTTAATTCTATTTATCGAAGGCGTTAATCAATTTTTCTCTAAAAGACCTTTTGTTGATTTTTTTAGTACTTCTGACTCATTTTTTTTTTTTTTTTTTTTTGCAGTAGTGCTATGCTAGTATGCTGAAACTAGTCTATGTTTTGATCTTCAGACCTGTTATTTAAAACATTATAAGTATTTGCAATTGGTATTAGAAAAGTTGCGGTACACAATTTGATCCACATTATGTATTTAATTGGGTTCAAAGAATTTATATATAAATGCTGTTTGGTTGATATCAAAGACTCAGTAGAAAGAAGCTGACCTTTCCTAAACGCAATTTGGACTTCGCATATTAATTGTGTATGCATATGGTTTATTCCCTACAAAATATGTGCAGTTGTGTGCACTTATAATAACAAATATAAATATGAAAATGACAAAATAACTATATTCTATATACAAACCATTATAATACATTAATGATAAATTCTATGAAAACTTATAATAGTTACAAGCATTAACTCCCGGATGGAAACAATTAGCATTCACTAAACAATCAACACCTTGTATGGAAATATCTATGGCTTATATGACCGGTCAAAATGTCAAAACATTCAAAACTTTGGGGAAAAAAAGAAAAAATACTTGGATACAAATTGTGTCACTATCCTCTCAAGAGTAGACTTCACAAAAATAAAATGTCACTTCCCTTGGGAAATTGCACATTTTATTCCTCATCTATTTGCAATCGACATAAATAATCCCGAACTATCGTGATTGCAAAAAAATTCCTCAACTCAATATTGACTATGCAAAATTAAGACTAATATAGTCAACCTTTAACTGAGAAAACGGAAGACGTTACATTAAATCTCGTTAACTTTTTATGAGTCTAATTTCGCAGAGTTAATATAAAGTTGAGGAATTAATTTGCCAAATTAAAAATTGAGGAATTAATCTGTAAAATTAAAAAACTTGAGGAATTAAATGAACTAATATTTAAAAATATACACATAACTGTTAAGAAAATTATTACATAGCACTAAAAACTATTGAATGTGCAAAAAAATCAAATAAACTATATATAGCTCTGAGCTACTAAAAATGGTAGTTCAGGTTGAGAAAAAAAAATGTAGCATTTTGCAAAAAAAAAAATCATGTGGTAACAAACAGGTAAATTCTATTTTTTTAAAACAGTTTAGTTCTGATCTATTTTCAAAATAATTAATACAAAAGAAAAGAACAAAATTTAGATAACATAAAAAGATAAAAAGAATATTAGAAATTAATTTAACAAACGTATATATTTCTAATTTTTTTTGTAGCTCTTAGATGGTACTCATGTACTACAAACCAGAGTTTTATAATTATAAAACAATACTTTACAATATAATTTTATAGTCTAAATATTACTGATCTAAAATAAATCTACAGCTCGAATCTTTATATAAATCTATAAAAATACAATGGTAAGATCCAAGTAATTTAGGCTTTCATGCATGAACAATAGAGACTCAACTAAGATTACTTTATTAATAGCATCAAATACAAAAAAAAAGTTTCTGTAACTGTAAAAACTTATCGGTTAAGTTCTTATATAGTTTTATATAATTGTTTTGATTTTTTCTGTTTTCAAATTTAATAGTTTTTAATGTTAAAAGAAAATTATTAAAATTGTTATGAACAAACAATTTAATAATCTTTTCACATTCAATAGTTTTTAGTGCTACGTAATAATTTTCACCGTTGTTATGAATAAGCATTAACAATTATGTGTATACTTTTAAATTTCAGTTCATTTAATTTTTCAAGTTTTATAATTTTACAGATTAATTCTTCAATTTTTAATTTGGCAAATTAATTCCTCAACTTTATATTAACTCTGCAAAATTAGACTCATAAAAAGTTAGCGAGATTTAATGTAACGTTTTCTGTTTTCTCAATTAACGGTTGACTATATTTAATTTTAATTTTGCGTGGTCAACGTTGAATTGAAGAATTTTTTTGCAATCACGATAGTCGAGGATTATTTATGCCAATTGCAAATAGTTGAAGAGTAAAATGTGCAATTTCCCCACTTCCCTTCTTCTTTTCTCTATCCTGTCATTTCATTTCAAAAGTATCTTTAAATATATATTAGTTTTATAAAATATAGTAACTATAAAATACAGCTAAAATTTCAATTTATACTATTGTATTAATTTCCATAAATTTAAATATTTGAATTAAAATTTGAGAATAGGCTGTATTCGTCATAAATATTTGTACAAAACAACGAGGCAAACTGGCGAAGGCGAAGTATGAACAGCATGATTTGGCCGGTTTAATGAAATTAGCTAAAACTCGTCATGGTGTCTGCCGTTCATGTGCGGGCCCTCTATCACTTAATTTACTTGCAAATTGCTGCGAGTCTCCACTTGAGATTCGACAAGGGTCAACTCAAACACACACAACTATTTAGGTTTTTTAAAAATAAATAAAATAAATGCTCGTCTCATACAAGTTTATAACTTACTACAGCTATTTACTGCCAGTTTATTAATTTGTTGGAACAACTTTGACATGTCTGGTAAAGACGCCGAAAACATGTCAACTTCCATCAATTTTTTTTTTTGATCGAAGCTTCCAAAAAAAAAAACTTATGATCTAATGAACTCGACACTGAATAAGCAGCAAAAGTGAATCATATTGACATAGATAATTTTCAAAATTCAGTATTTTGCTAAACCTAAACCAGCTTCATTCCACTTGCGATTGCATTTGTAGTTCGAAAAATTTCGGACCACATAAAAATATAAAAAATTTGAATTTTCTGTGTGATTAATTATTACTAATTTTTTTTGTTACTGAAATGTGATTTTTAATAAATAATTAATCACTATACTGAGGTGTGATTATCAACTATTTTTTCTTCCCAGCTGTTTTCTCTTATTTGCATTATTGTCATCATGTGAACAAGACACTGTGTTGACACACACTATTCAAACAATAATATCCAAAGGTTGGTGTTCTAAAAGAACAACATAATTTTAAATTAGTTCATTATTGACTTGTTGGGGATTCTAGAACCAAAAATCCGTTGGGTATCGCACAAAATCAAATTCTATACTTCAATATATATATATATATATATATATTTTTTTTTTTAAAAAAAAAAAAAGAGAAATCAGCACAAAATCAGTAAATTCCGTAACGCTCACGCGCGGACAAAAATTTAGAATACGGAAAGGGAATAATCCAGTCAACACGCACACCACCTTTCCAATAACTACATTCCTTCTTCATTCGACATTTCCCAAAAAACAATCCTTGTCAAAATATTCAGACATCCATTGAAAAGTGATTCCACAACAAAATATTCCGATTCTATAAGATCATATTCCCTTGGAGAAATTTCGTTGTCCAACTAGCTTCTACACAATGGTTCCAATAGTTATTTTCGCTAAGCTACTTGGCGAGTACACGACTGCTCTCGCCAAAATCGCCGCCGAGATAATTCCTCGGCGTCCCAATGACCGGAGAGATATTCACATCGGTTGTCTCTCCTTGCCTGTTCCAGACTTCTCCTCACATCTCGTCGACTTCTGAGTCTTATTCATTTAAATTGTAGTAGCCGACGGCAACAGTCAAGGTTTTTTTTCTTTTTCTTAGTGTCTCACTCTTTTTATTTTTTCGAGCATCGATTAGGGAATGTTAATTTTGAATCTCCAAGAAATGGATTTCTAGCAGAGCTTCTTTCTTCTTGTTACATAACTTGTAATCTCCAAAATCTCTTCATAAGCAAACTTACTAGACTATTTGATTTGAACATTGTGTGTATAGAGTAGTAACGAAATCCAAGTTTGAAGAAACGTTGGAAGAATGAACATAAGTAGAAGCTATGCTTCTTCTCCCTGCACTAACTGTCATGCAATGTCGGAATGGTAATGTAAAGATGGCTCCATTTAGAATCTAATAAATCAATAACAAATGAGGGGCCTAATTTGGGTTCTTCAATAGGCAAAATATTTAGCTCAAAATGGGGCATTATATATTACACACTAGTCTTAATATTCATCATACATCTCTCACTCAAGCTTTTGCCTTTGGCTGACCAATTTCCTATTAGAAGTTTTCTACTTGTTGGTGCTTACACGGCGAGCAGCCAAGATTCCAGCACAAACTCTCGTAAATGCTTCCGCTTAATGTCCTCTACTGCTTCACAACGCGGTGCAGCTCCCGTAAACGCTTCCACCTAATATTCTCCAAGGCTTCACAATGCGGTTCATAACTCGGTGTCCAATGTGGGCAAGGCGCAGCCAAATCACATACGTAACAGTAGCACTACACACACGCACATACAGATCAAAAACCAAACATTAGACACTTTTGTTACATCCAACTCTTGAAGATCTTGGCTAAATTGACATAAAAGAAACACATTTTTTTCAAACAACAAATCGATCCACATCTCAACCCAACCACATCTGAAAATGACCATGTTCAACACATAGAAGATAGTACAGATACCTGACTACAATGTAGTGCGTGATGAGTTGATGCAAATGGATATTTCAAGCAGAGATGCCTTGGATGTGGGAAATCTCTACAAGCCACCTGAAAAAAAAACACCAGATTCCATCAAAATTTCAAAAATCAACAGCGACAACTTGATTATGCGAAAAAGATACAAAAGCCCCAAAATTTACAGAAAATCAAAGAACCCAAGAGACCAAAACCTGGCCTTTCTCGTGGATAATTGCCACATCGTTGTCACTTTCTGGGTTATCGGAGAAGGAGAGCTTCCGTGCGTCAAATGAATCGTTGGGATCAAAGTCGAGGATGAAGCAATCCTCTTTTTCCTCGAAAAACTGCACATCCTGTCTTGTTTTGAGACAGAATATACCTCTGATAGGCGTCCCTTCTTCTTCTTGTTCTTCTTCTTCTTCCTTCTGGGTTAGCTTCTTTCTTCCCTTGGTATTCGTCTTCTTCGTTGTCTCCCACAGATCTGGAGTGATCTCCACAATTTCCGTTTGCTTAATCACCATTTTTCCCTTTCTTTTACTGTAAATTTTCGATCTTTTTTCTTGAGAGAGGTTTTCAGATAATTGCAGAGGTGACCGTTGCGCCTCCACTGCAGTTTGAGATTTGAGAAGCAGCGATGGCGATTCGGTTTCATTTGGAATTTAGTTTTTTTATTTATTTGTTAATAAATAAATCAAGCATATTTGCAATTGGAAAGGCCTTCGATCCGTTAGCTAAATATGGGCTCAGTAGAAGCCCAATTAATGGACCAAAAGAAACAAATACAGCTGCCTACAAAGTTGGTTCGGTTTTTTAGATCCCAATAATAAATCGTGTAGCTGAGATGTTTCAGTAAGCCAACCCACCCAACATGATATAACTCGTATTTGTTTAACATTTTAATTTGTTTTTATATGATTAGAAAGATCATTTAAACCAAATGTAATTTGTTAAAGTTTTATGATGGAGACGTACCACGGGACGGGACACAGTGATAGGCACGATTATGAATTTATGAACTATATTGTAAAATTGTCGAGTTGAATTATAATAAAGTAGTTTAACAAAAATATGTAATAAAATAGGGTTAGTGGAAGGCTTTGATCAGCATATTATTTGTCTTTACTTACTTAGAATTGTCATGGCTAACTCAAACTAACACTAAATTGATCCGTAGACATTTATTTCCACCACAATTTTTTTTAATGACAGAATAACACCGGTCACTATATAAAGCCATATATATATATTATTATTTTCAAACCATAGTTGGCCATGCATGAAACAAGGAAGGTTGCTTAGGCTTTTTTTTTTCTTTTTCTTTTGAAACTGGAATTATACTATATATTATGAAACTTTGTTTATAGGTATTAATTTATAAACCATACAAAATCGTGAAGAACCAAATATTGTACGAAATTAATTATACTTCAAATTTTACTGCCTTATGGGTAAATGTTTGCACGTACTGCAATCCATTGAGCTGGTTCAGCCACATGATAAACTAATTAATTTAACTAGTTATGTGGTAACTCCATAGAATTCTACTTTTTTTGTTTTATGTTTGCCGATCGGTCCAACTCACTAACTAATGTTGCATGAGCCATGCCTTTCCCTCTCCTTTACCTTACTAATTTTCAAATAGATATCTGCATTTGCTTTATGTATAATAGTATTTGATCTGTACTTTAGGTTTGTTTAATATATTGGTAATCAAAGAAAAGACCAAACTACCAAGTACAAAGAATGAATTCAGTGTCCATGTTCTTAAGGGCGGAAGATGTTTTCTTTTTAGTATAAATAGAGACCCTTTCAACCCTAATTCTCACTCATCAGTCATCACATCATTATCAAGCCAGAGACCAAAAACGTAAAAACAGAGTAAAAATCCAAACACAGTAGTCATAATGGGATCTCTGGCTGAAACACAGATCACTCCGGCTAAAATTTCCGACGAAGAGGCTAATCTCTTTGCTATGCAGCTCGCTGGTGCCACCGTGCTTCCGATGGTTCTGACATCAGCCTTAGAGCTCGACCTTCTGGAGATCTTATCCAAGAATGTTGCTCTCGCTGGCGGTCAACTCTCACCATCGGAGATAGCTTCTTATCTTCCGACCAAGAACCCTGATGCTCCAGTCATGGTCGACAGGATCCTCAGGTTGCTTGCCGCTTACTCCATCTTGACATGCTCTGTTCGTAAGCTTCCTGGTGGCGGCGTGGAGCGTCTTTACGGACTAGGACCGGTATGCAAGTACCTGACTAAGAACGAAGATGGAGTCTCACTCGCTGCACTGTGCCATTTGAACAGAGACAGGGTTTTCATGGAGAGCTGGTAAAATGCTGTCACCACTCAAATGTTTTAACTTTTATAATGATACCTCTAGACTAAAAAACATATTCGTTGATGATATGATCATATGAGTGTGCAGGTACCACTTGAAAGATGCGGTTCTTGAAGGAGGCATTCCATTCAACATGGCATTTGGTATGGACGCTTTCGAGTACCAAGGTGCCGATCCGAGATTCAACAAAGTGTTCAACAATGGAATGTCTAACCACACGACGATCGTCATGACCAAGATTCTCGAGACCTACAAAGGATTTGAGGGATTGTCTTCGTTGGTAGATGTTGGTGGTGGCATTGGAGTCACTCTCCGTATGATTGTCTCCAAACATCCACACATCAAAGGCATCCTTTACGACCTCCCTCATGTCATCGAGGAAGCAGTATCCTATCCCGGTATGTATACTTAACGAAAAGCATTGATTCATGGTTGTTTTCATGGATGTTTAATTTAGTGTCTTAGTTTGAGTTTTGTTGATGATTCAGGTATTGAACATATTGGGGGAGATATGTTTGTGAATGTCCCTAAAGCAGATGCCATCTTCATGAAGGTTACTAAACTAGTCCTATTTTATTTGATTCTTGGCAACAAGTTTTCTACGAATGTATCTCAAACATTTATTTAAACATGTGACAGTGGATATGTCATGACTGGAGCGACCAACATTGTTTGAAATTTCTGAAGAATTGCTATGAAGCGCTCCCAAATAACGGGAAAATGATTGTGGCAGAATCTATACTTCCGGTGGTGCCAGACTCAAGCCTCCTGACAAAAGAAGTTGTCCACATGGACTGCCTCATGTTGGCTCACAATCCCGGAGGCAAAGAACGAACCGAGAAGGAGTTTGAAGCGTTGGCCAAAGGTTCCGGCTTCCAAGGCTTTCAAGTTGTCTGCAGAGCCTATGGTACTCACATCATGGAATTTCTCAAGAAGATATGAACAAATATCCCTAAAACATTTTCTTCTCTTTTTTTGTTTTTAAGTTTTTTTGCCTTCCAAGTATTGTTCTACGATTCCAACGTTATCTTGTCTCTCTGGCTTGTAACTTGTGAAGCCACTATATATCGTCGTTTATTTAAGTTGTTTTTTTTGTTGCTGGAAAATGCATTTCTTTGTAATTGTATTTTCGATATGCTTATATGTATGATGAGTTATGAAACTGGATTAACAGTTTATTCTTTGTACCTATAGTAGATTACTATATATATATATATATATATATATAAATACTATATACTAGATTACTATAATAGACTGGCAACACAATATAGTTTACATAATCCTTTCTCCCAGAATGATTGAAAACATAGATATGGTCCAAAGGTATATTTTCTTCTTAGGATCGACTTAAATACTTTAAAAGCGGCCATATTACATTGTGGATTGAACATGCATATATATAAGAAACTATTGGTGATTCATAAATCCCCTCGTCAAATGATGAAATGTACAGACTAGAAATTTCACTAATAGGAAACTAGTCAGTAAGTCATGGAGCAAAGAATTGTTTTTTCAAGTTTTGACGACGGGACTCTAAATTGAGAACTTGTATATTTTTTTTGTAAATGGTGTATTGGAAAGCATGATGTGTATTATTTAATTTATATGTTTGTTTATTACACGGAATCGTTGATATAAATGGAGGGATTTTTTTTTTTTTTGTAAATGGCTTTATATAAATGGAGAGATGATGTCAAAAATGACAAAAGCCAACGCCGGGTCCTTATAACCTCTTGATATTTGATATTTCTGACCTCTTGAAGAAATCATCTGAATTTATATCAATGTATTACTCATGTAATGTTTTTTTGGGTAAACAAATGGAAAATAGAGTAAAACTTATGTGATGTCGTATATTATATGAAGTAGAAACTATAATGGGGAGTCCAAATAAAAAAAAAAAATTATAATGTTCCGGGATCTAGAGGACAAGAATAAAAAAGAATATTTTACTTTTAGTATACAGAAAATTACAGCAGCCATATATTAATTAGCTGCAAAAATAATTTACCTAATCATATGAACCTATCAGTAGACTATCCCTTTTTAAAAAAAAACATTTTAATGTTTCGATTGCTTTTGATTTCGGACTCTTGTGTCACTTGACCTACTACTAATGGTCAATGACAAAAGAAAAGTTTTGTTTTTCTATTTTGGTTGAAAATTCGCGATAGTGTTTAAAGTTCAGCAGAAGAATAGATATAATGGTGCTAACGTTAATTGTTCGTTACGAGGCGGGCCTGTGAAAGAGGTAGTTAGTTAAATTCAAAGTCCAAAGTCTAAGTAATACCACTTGCATTAATGTCTCCCATGTGTTCTACGGATCAGTTCGTTAAACAAAAAAATATTCTACGGATCAGCTCATCCTATTCCTCGTACGTATAGTAGGCATATTAATTACATGGACGAAAGCTAATTTGTTGATGAACTCTCTCTCTATATATATATTAATAATTTTTTAAACGACGTTAGGTGTTGGTGAATTTAGTACTTTAGTTCATCTTAAACATTACGTTTTGCAATTCAAAGTCTGCCAAAATAATAAACTTTAATTAATAGACTATTACCAATGACGATATAGTATGGTTTTATAGTAATCAAATCGATCGATTACGTTCGCCACTAGAATTCTCTTCTGCGTCATATAAATTATAATATATATACACATATATCTTTAGAATTACAATAGTTTTTTGGTATAACTGACGTTACTGACCAAAACATTTTCGAATCTAAGCTGGAAGAAGATTCGTTGGATTTTCCAATACGTCGCTTTTGAGAGTGCGTGGATTATAGATAGGTGTACCAAGTTTCTTGCTTTTCTGATTTTTTTAGATATTACTAGATATTATTTAATACAATAATATTATATATTAGAAAGAAATATGAGATTTGAAAAATTAAAAGTCTGTTATCATTTTTATTATATATCTATATATATTAAAATCTGAATATATTAAAACCAGAGATTAAAAAATTAAAAACTTGATATTAAAAGGTAATACAATAAGAATTATATTTCTCCTATATATATATATATTAAAATCTGAGATTAGAGCCAAGTTGGTTATCTCATTGATCTTGGTTATATATATATTATCTATGTTTTCTAGCATTTTAAGGTATATTTAATATAAGTTTAAGTTATGTAATTTTATGTTTAATTGTGTTATTTAAGATAATATAACACAGCTTAAACTTATAAAAAAGTACCTGTTTACTAAACAAGATAATTTTATGTTTAATTGTGTTATTTAAGATAATTATGTTTAATTATATTGATGATACTTAAAGTGGTATCTCAAGAATATTATACAGCAATAGCTGCAAGACCCACCTTTTACTAGTATATAAGGACTAAGCAGCTTAGCTTCAAATCACATCAGAAATACCTTGTTAAACATTATAGTCCAAAAAAGCCTTCTTAATTAGAAGAACATCATCATGGGATCATTGGCAAAATCTCAGATGATTCCTGTTACGCAAATTTCCAACGACGAGGAGGCTAGCCTCTACGCCATGCAGCTTGGCAGCGGGTCAGTTCTTCCCATGGTTCTGAAATCAGCCATAGAGCTCGACTTGCTCGAGATCATGGCCAAGAACGATGGATTCTCCGGCGCTCAAATGTCTCCTTCAGAGTTAGCTTCCCATCTCCCAACCAAGAACCCTGATGCACACATCATGCTTGACCGGATCCTCCGGTTGCTTGCGTCACACTCCATACTGACCTGCTCTGTACGTAAACTACCTGACGGCGGCGCAGAGCGTCTCTACGGACTTGACACTGTCTGCAAATACTTGACTAATAACGAGGACGGCGTGTCTCTTGCCACTCACTGTCTTTTGAACCAAGACAAGGTCCTCATGGAGAGTTGGTACGTATTAAACCCTAAAATACATTAATTTCATATAAGCCATTTCAATTTGTGGGTTTTATTGACAGAAAAATCTGAAACTTTATGTAGGTACCATTTGAAGGATGCAGTACTTGAAGGCGGGATCCCATTCGATAAGGGATACGGTATGCCTACCTTCGTGTACCAAGGGACAGACCAGCGATTTGCGAATGTGTTTAACAATGGAATGTCGAATCACTCGACCATAGTCATGAAAAAGATTCTAGAGGCTTACAAGGGCTTTGAAGGATTATCCTCTGTAGTCGATGTTGGTGGTGGCATTGGAGCTTCGCTTCACATGATTGTTTCCAAGTATCCAAATATCAAAGGGACCAACTTTGATCTCCCACATGTCATTGAGAATGCTCCATCTTTTTCCGGTACATCTTTGTTATACACTTCATAACATTTTTCGAAGTAATTTCTATATATGTTTACGAACGATTATATAAATATGGTTTTTGTTGGACGATCGATGCAGGTATCGAACATGTTGAAGGAGATATGTTTGTTAGTGTTCCCAAAGGAGATGCCATCTTCCTTAAGGTTAGCAAATAGAAACGTGACATGGGTTCCTAGTGATTGCTATAAGCTCAATTATACTTCCACATATCTTGATTATCTATCTTAGTACTAATATGGAATAAATATTTATCATTAGTGGGTCTGCCATGACTGGAGCGACGAACACTGCTTGAAGTTATTGAAAAACTGCTATGAAGCGCTTTCAGATAACGGAAAAGTGATAGTTGTGGAGTGCTTAGTCCCGATAGCACCAGACACGAGCCTCTTGACTAAACAAGTAGTCCATTTGGATTGCATCATGATGGCTCACACCGCCGGTGGCAGGGAGCGAACGGAAGAAGAGTTTGAGTCTTTGGCAAGAAGAGTTGGTTTCAAAGGCTTCCAAGTCATTTGCAATGTTTTTGGCACTTACATCATGGAATTCTACAAGATGATTTGATCACTTCAACTTTCTGGTTTCTATTTTGTCGTTGTCGTTGTCTTTTTCTGTTTCTTTTTTTTTTTTTTTTTTTTCCTTCTTGTGACAAAGATATCTACGGTAATCCTTGCTTCTTTTTTTTTTTCGTTTTTGTTGACTTTTGGTTTAAAAGATGAAGTTTCGTCGTACTACATATATATTATAATCCGAGGTTAGTAACATGTTTTTCTCCAATATAATGTTGGAATAGTCGTTATATGTAGAAGGTGCACGTAGGGTCTTTTCATCTATACGTCGTAGTCAAAACTAAGTAAATTGTCAGAATTTCAAAAGATTGAATCCGAATTCCCACCTATAAAGTTTTTTTTGCATTTTCCTTGCCCTCTATTTTCTCACAACATATTCATATTTTTTTCTTTAGTAAGTATACATACGATTTCCTATGTACTATGTGTAGTCTTTGAATTTGTTGTAAACAAAGTTCCTCCTCTCAGCTCAATTCATGTAGTACTTTTACGTACATTGGGATTAGAATGCTAATTAGGTACACATATATATACAGAGCTAGCAGTAAGAAATTAGACTATAGCCAACAATACTAAACGGTCTAGAATGCTAATTAGGTAGACTAGTCAAGTTGCTTTTACTAGGACTCTTCGATTTTTAAGGTTTTCTGGGATTGGTTCTTACTCGTAACAAATCTTCTGTTCACATGTAAAAAGAATTCAGGTCGTTTCATAGCTTGACTTCCATTATGGTGTACTGGTTGTGTCGTTGTTTAAAGGAAATAGATAAGAAAAACACTCACGTTGATAATTCTCATGCAGAAAGAATATCCAAATTCCACTCGGACTTTTATTTAAACTGTCGTCGACTTTTGACCGGAGCGAAATTTCGTGCCGAAATTTGAAAATTTAAATGAAAAAAAAAGACTTATGTTTTACATTATATTACTAAAAGAAAAACAGTTACAGAGAAAACCCAAGAATAGATTAATTGGATTGATGAAGAAGAGTTTTGCTCTGGTATTAGAGGACAGTAGAAGCGTTAAATGAAAAGGAATATAGGAAGAAACACCACAAAGTTAGGTCCTGAGCAAACGACGATTTAAGTGGTAACTGGTAATGTCGAAACTATACAAATAAAGGTAAGATTTAGTCGTGAGAAACAGCTATAAAACAGGTTTTGAGAAAAAAGCGATATTACTGATATATTGACAATTAATACAACTAAAATGAATTACAAGAATGGGTTAATGAGCTTCGTCGTTTTTACTTCAATAATCTTCATCTTTCTCTTGGTTCCAGGTTAGACCGTCTATGAGCTAATGCACATCTCATTTTGTCTATCTTAATACCAAGTTGTGAGAGATATTAACGATTCAGTTTTTTTTTGTTTGTTTTTCGTTATGAGTGAAATGTAGAGAAAGGAGAAGCGCAACACATTGGATCATGTGGACCAGTGAAGGACTGTACGGCCGCTTGCATCAATAAAGGATATAGAGTTGGCCAATGTGTTGGCTGGGATGATCCTGATATATGCTGTTGCAACTAATAGACTCCACATCTAAACATTACTACATATCTAAATGTTTTGAAAAACCATCAATAACAAATTAAATAAATATCTCTGCTTTAATAATATCTATGCGAGTTTTCACAATTGAGACCAGCCATTTTGTTTTTCCTTCAAAATTGAGAAACATAAGCTCGTTAAAATATACCAACTTGTGTTTTGTGTCACTTGTTTTTCTCTTCATATTTTTTTTGGATATATCTGATCTATTCGTCTACCATAGTCAATTAATTTTCTGAATGAAATTTCAAGTTTAAAACAACATCTAATATCCAGAATGTGCAAGAGCTCTCTTGGAGAAACGAATATCTACCTATAAGCTTGCAAAACATTAATTCATGTTAACCGTTTTGTTCATAGATAATCCGTTCTTCGTTATTCTTTACTCAGACCACAATCTAAATTACAGTAAGAAACATAGGCTTATGTACATCAAACAGCTTCACAAAAAAAGAAAACAAGTGAAAACAGAGGAAAACGTAAATAGAATCCTACTGAATCTGGACATCGATGACTTTGCGTTCGACTTTGGCTTTTGGAATATTGATGAACAAGACTCCGTTCTTGAGCTCAGCTTTGATCTTGTCTTTCTCGCAGCTGTCCGGTAGCTGAAGCCGAGTGCCATAGGAGCTAAAGCTTCTTCCAGACCAAGAATCACTATCGTCGTTCTTCTTCTGCTCTCCTTTGATTACAAGGACGTTATCTTCGACAGAGACTTTGACGTCTTCTCTGGAGAGACCAGGCATGTCGAAACGCATCTTGATCTCGTGTTCTTCCTCTTTGATGTCCCAAGGCGCACGGATTTCCGAAACTCCTCCTCTGTTTCTTCCTGGGACAATCATAGTAGCGTCATCGAACATTCTGTCCATTGTATCTAGCATTTGACGCATTGTCCTCATTGGTGACAGAGGATCCAACAATCCTGTCGTCAAGATCAAAACAGAGCAATGTGTTAAGTAAAAAAAGCTGAGGAAAGAGTTTCAAGAAAGCATAAGTTGGATTAGTTAAACGTACCGAAAGGAGAAACGTCCATGGCTAAGCGTTGAGGTCTTTTCTCGACACTAGATCCTTGGTTTCCTTTTTGTCCTTGGTGAACAACATCAATGGAGTTTTCTTTCTGGTCTTGAGCTCTGATCCGACCAGGGTTCCTCCGTGGAAACGCGACGGAGAGCGGCGAAGTGGATTTGGACGAGGCAGAGGGAGATAGAGCGAGAGGTGAACGTAGAGCCGAAGAGAATGAGAGTGTGGAAGCCATTTTTGTTCAAGTATGAGCGAGAAATCTCACTGAGTAATGATTAGACAAACAGTTATGGTTTGAGTTCGTTGAGTTACGAGTTTTGGATAGTGTGCTTGTGTTTATATAGGACGAGAAGAGGGCAAAGTGACAAAACTCGAAAGGAGAGATCTTGAAGGTTGAAGATTTGATACGAAGTTTCTGGTCTCGTTTATTATTTGTTGTCCTCCTCTCGCGTTTTCTCAGCGTCTCCCGAATCATCTTTTTTGCTGTAACCAATCAGTGTTTTTGGGCTCTAATTAAATCCAACGGCCCGACCTTGATCAATGAAACAAATGTATTTCCGGTTTACTTGTATCAAATTGATTAATCTGGTTTTACGAGTTACGACGGTGCAAATGAGGCTATTTCGGTAATTTACAATATCTCCTCGTTTCCTCGATCCTCAAGTATTCGACACCTCCACAAGGCAAAAACTCTGTCGTCGTCCGCAAGAAGAGCAAAAGCTCGTTTCTCTTCTTCAAACATATCCTCGGTTTCATCTGAGAAACCCTAATTTCTGGGCTAGTTAGGATTTTGTTTTCTTTTCGTATAAGATACTCTGTGATTGAAAGGTTTTTGTTGTATTTGGAAGAAGAAATGGGTGGCTCGTCGGAGACAAAGATCCTGCAAGAACTCATACTTTACGCGGCGAGCGCTGCTTTTAGCTGCTTGGTTCTGTTTGCGGGGCTCAGGCATCTCGACCCTAATCGTGAGGCGTCTAAAAAAGCTCTCGAGCATAAGAAGGAAATCTCCAAGCGTTTGGGTCGTCCTCTTATTCACACAAATCCATACGAGGTAATTTTTATCTTACCTTCTATGGAATTAAGCAACTTGAATTCCCAATTGCTGTGAATTATCAGGGAATGCGACTATGTTCTTCGTGGATACTTCAATTTGTAACATTGTTGAACATCTATGCTTAACATTGTAAATAATAATAAAAAAATGGATACTTTGAGTTCCAATTGTTGCTGGCAAGCTCATGAAGGAGCTAGACTGAAATAATGCTCTGTTGTTGCTGATATTTGTAAACAGGATGTAATAGCATGTGATGTGATAAATCCAGACCACATTGATGTAGAGTTTGGTTCTATTGGAGGATTGGAGACCATCAAGCAGTCTTTGTATGAGCTTGTGATTTTACCGTTGAAAAGACCTGAGCTTTTTGCTTTTGGGAAGCTGCTTGGACCTCAAAAGGGTGTCTTGCTCTATGGGCCTCCTGGTACTGGAAAGACTATGCTTGCTAAGGCTATTGCGAAAGAATCAGGAGCTGTTTTCATTAATGTTAGGGTTTCTAATCTGATGAGCAAGTGGTTTGGTGATGCACAGAAGCTTGGTAAGTGCAGAATTTTTCTTTTTTTAATTTTGTGGCAAAAGTATTTCACCTTTTGAGTAGGCCTGTCTTCGTGCTCTTTGTGTTCTAGTTCTTCCGGTGTTTTAAACTTCACATTTGTGCAACGAAATTGTTCAGCTTTGTTGGCAATTCTTCTTCAACTAATGGTGTTTCTAATCTATGAGCTGCTCTGTTCTGTTCCGTTCTTTCAGTTGCTGCTGTATTTAGCCTGGCGTACAAACTCCAACCTGCTATAATTTTTATTGATGAGGTTGACAGCTTTCTTGGTCAGCGCCGCTCAACAGATCATGAAGCAATGGCGAATATGAAGACTGAGTTTATGGCTTTATGGGATGGATTTTCTACTGATCGTAAGTTGAATTCTTCATCTTTTGGCTTACTTTAACATGCAGACTAGTACAATATGGGAGAATGTTTACATGAGTTCTTTATGAATTTAATGGTTGCCTTTTTAGCGAATGCGAGGGTTATGGTCCTTGCTGCAACCAACAGACCGTCAGAGCTTGATGAAGCAATATTGAGACGTCTTCCTCAGGCTTTTGAGATTGGAATACCTGATCGACGGGAGAGAGCTGAGATATTGAAAGTGACTCTGAAAGGAGAGAGGGTGGAACCCAATATTGACTTTGATCAAGTAGCTCGTTTATGCGAAGGCTATACCGGATCAGATATCTTTGAGCTCTGCAAGAAAGCAGCTTACTTCCCTATCAGAGAGATCCTAGAGGAAGAGAGAAAGGGAAGACACTGTCCGGTAAGTTTAAAAGGAAAACATGGTCCAAGGAATTTTTCAATGTTGCATCCTCCAGATGATAAAGTATGTGATGTTGTGAGTTGCTCTCATTTGCAGGTCCCTAGGCCATTATCACAGTTGGATTTGGAGAAGGTTCTTGCTACGACAAAGAAGACACAGGTTGCAGCTGGCGAGTACTCTGGATTAAGCTCGCAGTCCTCAGCTTGGAGAAGCTCAAGGGAACCAGATGATGTACAAGCAGCGATAAGTGGAATCTCGAAGCTTCTAGTCTCTCAGATCATCAACCTTCAGTCAGATTCTCAGGATTCATGGCAGCGAGATCCCGAAGAAGAAGATTCCTGATGAAATTCCGGATCATTTTTTAGAAACGTTCAGGAATTTGCCACATTTCACTCTGTTTTGTAATATTTAATTTTTAGGATGGATCATTTGATTGGTTTTGGCTCTATTAAAGCGTTGATCTTATGCTTTACTGAATCTATCTTGGTCATAATATGACCAATGTACTCACTTAATGAGTTATATGTACTGTCAACTCCTTTACATCCCATGGTCGTTAATGGAGAAGCTAGATCAAATTTGTTCAGAAAATTAGTATCATAAATCAGTCCACACCCTAAACCTTAAAAATCACAGCTTTGAACTTTGAACATCTGGGCTTTCTTGTCTGGGCTAAGTATAATAAACTAGAAAATAAAGTGCCTTCTTTTTTCTATTTCCCGTTTTCGTTTTCTCTCCTTGTTCTGTCCATCGTCTCCAACCAACCCATCAGATTCGGTCGATTCACTCTCAGTTTCGACTTGGCTGGTAAGTGTTCTTGCCGTTGTTTGTTATTTTAGGTGTCAGTTGATCTAACCGGCTTGCTTTCCCTCATAATTTTTTATCGAATCGAGTCATTTCTAATCACTGAAGCATTACATCTGATTCAGAATTTTCATGGCTTTCATTTGATTACTTTTTGTTTCATGAATTGGGAACTAGGGCTTGCTTCTATTTCCGTTTTGTTTTCCTCGCTGAATCGTGATTTCGAGTTCTGTCTCTCCATATCAAGGTCTAGCTTTTAACCGCACGCATTCGGTGTATTGCAATTAAGAATGCCTCTGATTTGTATTCCTTTATCGAATTGGAACAGGTTATTTGTGATTGAGATCTAAGTCTTCTGATCATGGTAAGTGCTCTTAAATACTATGAATTTGCCTTGTTTGCTTTGATGTTGCTGCGTCTGAAACACAGGCTTGCAGAGTTAAAGCTTATAGCTTTTTGGGGTTTAATGTCTCAGAATTATCTTCTTGGAGCCTTCAAGCCCGCGTGCAATATTTCAATCACTTTTTCTGATGGCAAAAATCGTAAACAGGTAGATATTTTGCTTCTGGCCTTTGTGGTTATGAAAACAATTGTTCATACCCAATATGGCCTAGATCACTTGCACCATTACTTATGATTGACTCACATTTCAGATGTTCTCCTCTTGACCCTCCATTGTATTCCTAGGTACCGATGAAGAAAGAAAATGGTCAAACTGCTTTGGTGCCACTTTTCCAGAGTCAAGAAACTATTTCCGGGAAGGTACTTGGTTACTTGCTCTAGATAAATTTCAGCTGTTCCAGTTATGATCTTCTGATGCTTAAAAGGAATTTTTCCTTAATACCTTTATTAGGTTTGCATTGACCCATATCAAGGGAAAAAGGTGGAGCATAATGGTGTTAAAGTTGAGCTTCTTGGTCAAATAGGTGTGCAATTGCCATGACCTGTAGATCTACTAACAAAAGAGTCTTAAGAGATTAATTATTCGGTTTCTAACTTAGATTGATGTATGCTTATTGGTGGCATTTGTGTTGTCGACAGAAATGTACTTTGACAGAGGAAACTTTTATGACTTCACTTCCTTGGGTGAGTAATCTGAGGCCTTTTGTTTTTCTTCTAATATTGACGAGGTGACTCTGATAATTGATTACGATGACTTTACTTTCATGTTCAACCCTCCTAGATATTCTTTTTTTGAACCAATTCTGTTTGTGATTCTATCTTATGTTTTGCCTTATTCCAGTTCGTGAACTGGATGTCCCTGGAGATATATATGAAAGAAAGACATACCCTTTTGAATTTTCAACTGTCGAGATGCCATATGAGACATACAATGGTGTGAATGTGCGGCTAAGGTATAGCATTAGATTATTATTATTATTTTTTTGTCGACAGCATTAGATTATTTTATCATAAGGTTAATACACTTGTGTTCCTTAATACATTTTCTGATACAATATACTGCTTTCTTTGTTTCTTCAGATATGTCCTCAAAGTAACCGTCACTCGTGGCTACGCTGGAAGCATCTTGGAATACCAGGAGTTTGTGGTAAGTTTATCTTCCTTTTATTCTGCGTGTCATTGTTCCGACATAGTTATATTATGATATTAAACATCACCAGAAATATGTTAAATCATGATATTGTTGATGTCGTTTGAAATAGGTCCGGAACTTCGCTCCACCTCCTGCAATTAATAACAGCATCAAGGTGAGCTCTGATACTGATAGGTTCCAGAGTGTTCTTGGTTTCACATATGATTAAGGAAATAAATCATTAGCACCTTTGAGGAATAACTCCATTGGACTTCACTTATGGTACAGATGGAAGTTGGAATTGAGGATTGCCTGCATATTGAGTTTGAGTACAATAAAAGCAAGTAAGACATAAAAATCTGTTTCATGATTTACGAATTTGACTGTCTGGTCGGGCAATAGCGACGGATCTTCTACACCTGTGGATGCAGGTATCACCTAAAAGATGTTATCCTTGGGAAAATATATTTTCTTCTTGTGAGAATCAAGATGAAGAATATGGATCTTGAGATCAGACGACGGGAATCAACAGGTGCAGGTGCTAATACTCATGTCGAGACAGAAACACTTGCGAAATTTGAGTTGATGGATGGAACTCCCGTTAGAGGTAGTATATGCCCAAGATTTGAGAATCTGTTGTTTTAGTGATTGCTTTTAAGGAAATTGAATAACTGAGTGAAGATTTTGCAGGTGAATCGATACCTGTAAGACTGTTTCTGGCCCCATACGATCTTACACCAACGCATCGCAACATTAACAACAAATTCAGCGTCAAGTATTATCTGAATCTTGTACTTGTAGATGAAGAGGATCGCCGATACTTCAAGCAGCAAGAAATCACGTTGTACAGGTTGAAGGAGGACGCATCATCTTGATGACAATTACAACAGTAAGGATTCACTATATCATTTTGAGACCTTTTGTAAAGCCGTAGACTTTGTGTTCTCAGATTTAGCTAAAGGTTGTTATTTGGCTCGGAAGTTAGAATGAAGTCTTGACAGATTTTTGTTTAGTTTGTTCATTGTTTTTTTCATATGGATTTTTTTGGAGTTTGGTTGATTTCATGGTAAAGTCTGAAGTTTTACAAACTTTAAAACGCACACTGAAGAGCCAAATCTCTAAATGCAACTACCTGAATTCGACAGATATACAAAACTGGATAAACTCTAGAGTGAACAATTTCGTTAGTCTTCTTCAGTTTCAACAGGAAGGCCTTCCTTGCTCCATGTGTAGATTCCACCTTCAAGGTGAAATACGTTCTTATAGCCGTTCAGGACCAGAACATACGCAGCTATTAGAGACCTGCAAGAACCCTAATCATAAGAGCATTGAAACAAATCACACAAAGTTGCAGACTTTTTGATATTACCTAGATTGTTGGCCTTCAGGGAGATTCTGGGTCGGCTTCATTGTGCCTGCTGATGAACACGCTACTATTATCTTTGCCTCTTTGTCAAGTTTAGCTTCCACAGCTGCAACAATCAAATACGTAAGTCGATTGATTCAACGCCATTGTGGAAAGGGCCTAAAGCTTAAATCTCATACTTTGAACAAACTCGGGATTCTCTTCCGTGCCAGAGAAGATTCCGAAGAATGCAAATCCAAGACGGCGAGCTATGTCCCATGGCGTCCATTCCCTTATTAGTCTGTACATCTCCACATTGATAGCTCCCGGAGGATGACCCTTCA
Organism: Eutrema salsugineum; assembly: GCF_000478725.1. NCBI lineage: Eukaryota > Viridiplantae > Streptophyta > Magnoliopsida > Brassicales > Brassicaceae > Eutrema > Eutrema salsugineum. Next base: position 5,292,501 of record NW_006256909.1, on the reverse strand, counting down.
GAACCAAACAGCAAAACACATGAATTTGCCAATAATGTACAAGGGAACACACATCAGAGAGCAAATTACTCACCTCCTTGTACTCTGCCTCTGGTCTAACATCAAGAATCACAAAGTTGTTCTCTTTCTGTAACCGTAGAGCTTCCTTCACGTCCACACTTCTCACCTAACAACAACAGGTCAATAGTTAAGCTAAGCCAAACTTTGTCTCTTACATTTTCATCTTGAAAAATCTTTATCTTTGAGTAATTTATGAGTGATGATAAGTCAGGTGCTTTTACACAATCTTCACCATCAAAATGTGCATACCCTTTTCTCCAATAGAAGCTCTCTCTTCTGTCTCCAATCGACTTCAGCTAATCCCTCCAAGAGACACAACCAGAAGAACAGCAAATCAAGGGGTTAATAATCTAACCTACTCTCACATTGCAAAATAGATACATGAAGTTCTCGCTCTCTATTACCTGCTGGTTTCGCAGGTTTCGTTGAAGCGTTTCGAATCGTCAGAAGCGATGATGAAGTCGCAGGGGATCTAACTCCGGCAGAGAACAGAGTGTTTCCGGAGATTTTCAGTCGCAAAGCCTGCGACGAAGAAGGATAACTGGAGCTACGATAAGGCGTGGCGATTGAAGTAAGTGAAGCCATCTTCTGGATCGAAGCTTCTTCTTGGTGGGTTTCTAGATATTTCCTGGAAAATGAGAGAATTTAATTGCAGGAATAGTGGAAGAGAGAAAGAGACAGAAGAGTTTGCGGCTTCTTTCTTCTCGTAATGAAAAAAAATCTGAACATGTGGTTCTTGTTTTGTTTTCTCGATTTTCCAACGTCGATTCTATCTGTTATGATCAAATGATAAAGTTCCCTCTAACATAATCTTTTCTTATCTTCTTTACTTAGAACATGCGCCATTCTTCAGTTTTGATTGGATCGGTTCGATTCGGTGAACCTCATTTTTGATTTATTTTATTTTAACATAACTATATTTTTTAAAGCAAAAATTATTTATTCATTCTGTTTCCTTTCCTTTTATAATTTAATGAATTTGAGTAAGGAAATTTTTTTTTGGCAAACTCTTTTTTTTTTTTAATACTGATTTATCAATCTATGGTAAACTCTTCTTATATACCGAGAAGAACTAGATAATCTAGTAACATTACTATCATTATACGTTGTTTCGACACATGAATACATAGATATTTTTAACAAAGGTTGTCCTAATATGTAGGTCGAACATTTGAGCCTATTATGTTCTGAATGCTGAAAAAGTTAGAAGTTTAGTAAGCAAACAAATAGTTGAAAGCCAACACATATTTTTTCTTTTTTTTTTTTCGTTGAGCAGACAACACATAATCTAGTGGATTAAAACCAAACCACTCGTTGAAATTTTCGACTCTTGTGGTTTCCCACTTCCACTACTAATGACTATAATTGATAGAATTTCAAATAAATAAATCATCAGACTTTTACCAAAATAAATAACTCATCAGACTTTTACCAAAAAAAAAAAAAAACATCGGACGGCTTGAGATGCATCGGCCCCACTCCTTCACCGTATGGAGTGACCCACCGACACATGTCCTCCTCTGTATCTCGCTCACCGACACTCTTCTTACCGTTGATCACTCCAAATCACCGTCAGGATCACCCCACGTATAAGCTTCTCTTATCCTCTGCATTTATCCCTCGGTGGACTCCGTACTCTCACGCTGCTTGGACCTTGAGAATGTTTATTTTTCTAACCCAAAGGTACAACTCTTAAGTGGGCCAAAAAGGTAATGTGCATTTACGCGTCAGTGTAGTGTTCTTGAAAGAGTGGAGTATATAAGAATCTTCTGAAGCTGATAGTTTCTTCATCCAAAATCTTTTTCCTCGTCGTCTAGATCGAACGATAATGGAGTTGTTCTACTACATGGTGTTTGGGGTTCTGGGCCTCGTCGTCGCGGCGTTGGAGCTTAGCAAGAACAACAAGGATCGGATCAACACTTCTTCAGCTTTCAATTCTTTCAAGAACAATTATCTCCTCGTTTATTCGCTCATGATGGGTATAAATTCTCTTCCTTTTGTCACCTTTCTTCTTATCTTTCCCGTTTGCCTGAATTGTGTCGGTAAAATTGTATAAAATGCTTGTCTCGATCCGATCTGGTTGTTGTGAAGAGCTCAATTTGTAGATCCGTTTTGTTGTATATATCTCTTGTTTTCTTGCGAAATATTGTGTTCTAGAGAGAGTTCGACATCACATTGGAACTAGGAAGTGATGTTCTAGGTGTAATTTAGTGTCGGCCAGGATAAATTTCGTTTTTTTATTTCTTATAATGATTCAGAATTGCTACACAGAGTGAAGAAAGAAATGTAGAAGTAAGATATATTGGCAATTATGGTGCTAAAACTAAAGCTTGAAACTTTACATGACATTTTTTGTTTTGATGATGGCAGCGGGTGATTGGTTGCAGGGTCCATATGTGTACTATCTCTATAGCACTTACGGATTTAGTAAAGGGGAGATTGGGCAGCTTTTCATTGCTGGTTTTGGTTCCTCTATGCTGTTTGGTACAATCGTTGGATCTCTAGCAGACAAACAGTGAACTTTCTCTCTGATGCTTTTATTATGTTTAACTAAATGGCAAATCTCCCAACAGCTCTCTTAGTAATTGCATAATTGGTATGTTCTGTATCAGGGGTCGTAAAAGGGCGTGTGTTACGTACTGTATTACGTACATATTGAGCTGCATCACCAAGCATTCCCCTCAATATAAGGTTTTGATGGTAGGCCGTGTGTTGGGAGGCATAGCTACTTCTCTTCTGTTTTCATCATTTGAATCATGGCTAGTTGCTGAGCACAATAAGGTAAAACAAGTTTTATGTTGAATTAAGCCGTTATCCTGGAGAAAAATGTTTTTTTTTATTGATAAAGATTGTGTTTTTCTGTGTGATGTATGCAGAGGGGCTTTGAGCAGCAATGGCTGTCTGTAACATTTTCAAAGGCGGTATTTTTTGGCAATGGTCTTGTTGCAATTATTGCTGGATTATTTGGGAACTTGCTAGTGCATTCCTTCTCTCTTGGGCCTGTTGCGCCATTTGACGCTGCTGCGTGCTTTCTTGCCATTGGAATGGCTGTCATTCTATCTTCATGGGCAGAAAACTATGGAGATCCTTCGGACAACAAGGACTTGCTTACTCAATTTAGAGGTGCTGCAGTGGCCATTGCCTCTGGTGAGTTGAAAATGTTGTTACCTCTTTTGGATTTTTACTTCTCTATATCTATCTATTGATGTTTGATTATTGGGTTTTCTTCAATCTTTCATCAGATGAAAAGATTGCACTGTTGGGTGCCATCCAGTCACTCTTTGAAGGATCTATGTATACTTTTGTATTCCTCTGGACTCCTGCTCTAAGCCCAAATGATGAGGAAATTCCCCATGGTTTCATTTTTGCTACATTTATGCTGGCTTCGATGCTCGGCAGTTCCCTTGCATCTCGTCTGTTGTCTCGCTCATCTCCCAAAGTAGAGAGCTACATGCAGATTGTTTTCCTAGTTTCTGCTGCCTCACTATTGCTTCCAATATTAATGACTGTAAGTTAAAAAAAAAGAAAAGCTTCTTTGTAAATCCTCCTTTGCATGCTTTGGTGCTGTCTTTACATTTATTATGTGGCTGAATTATTGTTTGGAATCGGATCTGTGACTCAGATGTTCATAGCACCTTCCAAGGTAAAAGGTGGAGGAATCTCTTTCTCGGGTTGCTTTCAGCTCCTTGGGTTCTGTATATTTGAGGCATGTGTAGGACTGTTTTGGCCATCCATAATGAAGATGAGATCCCAATACATCCCTGAAGAAGCCAGAAGCACAATCATGAACTTTTTCCGCATACCTTTGAACATCTTTGTCTGCATTGTCTTGTACAATGTAAGTCCCACCAAAATTCTTTTGCTATATTATAGTAGCCGATCCATGAATCTGTGTCTTGGTACTGACTAGTGTTATGTGATCGAAAGGTGAATGCATTCCCTATCACGGTAATGTTTGGAATGTGCTCGATCTTCCTCTTTGTTGCAAGTCTCCTGCAAAGGCGGCTCATGATGATTGTTGACAAGCCAAGTATGTTGTCTCTATGTTCTTTTGGCTCAGGGATATATCTATATGCTCTAGACGCTTTCCACTTACAATCAATATAACTCTCCATATGTTTTGCAGAGACAAATGATTGGACACCTCTCGAAGAAAGAAACACAGAAGAAGATCCCCTCAACATTTGATGCATAAACTATGCATAAGATATTCTGGATCCAGTAATGGAGTCAGATAGAGGAAAAAGACTTTAAGGTTGTATAAGGTAATATAGCACGCAACAATGCGAACAGAATGATCATAGCAGTAAAAGAGTCGATACAGTAGTTCTATTATTTAATTTTCTTGGCTTTAGGCTAAAGGACAAGTTTAATTTTTATGCAATCAATGTGTTACTTTATTTTCTTTCTATACAACATTACAACGTCATGCTTCTACAATATTGTTTAAGCGCTCTGTTCCTGTTATATCCTTTCAACAGATCCTCACATAAATGATAATAGCAGCTTTGAAGAGACGAAACAAATTTTGAAAGCGTAACACAAGTAGAATCACTAGCATTTGTATCTAGCCATAAAACAGAACAGTACCTAAGAGTAAAGCTATCACAAAGATATAGTTCTTAAAGAGTAAGACATTTCCGAGAATAATAATCAGTTTGCTGCGTGTTCTGTACAATGCACATGTTATATATTGCCTATCTGATGAGCTAAAAGACGGGACAGCCTTTGATGACCACGCCTTTTGCGGTTGGACACGAAGCTAAAGGACATGTGTCACGGTCGCCGGAATTTCCCCACCACTGCACTTCAATGCCTTTTCGTCCGAGTGCTAGAAACAGAAGGATGGTCATAAAAGCCGAGCCAGCATCTAAACCACCTGACAACACATAGTTATACTTCTTCCACCACTCTGTCCTGTACTTGAAAATGAAGTGGCCAAAGACGAATGCGACGATGAGCCAGCTGGTGAAGTTAACCGCTGTTGCTGGTGGCATCATTGCGGTGGCTCCCACAAGGACAGGGATATGAATCTTGGAGATCCATGTCTGAGCCGGGAATACCTTGGTGGCTAGCCAGACCAAGAGTGGAGCTATGGCTCCAACGAGGAAGAACCAGTTGACACTTGAGTATTCTCCAAGGTCTCCAAACATCCTACGTGGTCCTACTAGTCCCCAAATCACAGATGCGTCAAAGAAGACGCGGTCCATGGGACAAGTCCATTGGCTGTCTGAAGGAAGCAAGGCTGTGTCACAAAGATGAGGAATCTCTTCCATTAACCACCAAGCTGTTCCTGTGTAAACCACAACCGCCACAAGTGTTCCTACCACCTGCACTTGTTACAGATTTGATTAGTTATGTTTTCTTTCATTGAGCTATGATCTCAAAACCAATTGATAAAGTACCTGAGCCATGAACATGGATCTAGGCGGGATCTTCATGTAGTGACCTAGCTTGAAGTCGGAAATGAAAGTTAGTGCTTGAGTCATACTGATGTATCCATAGACCTTGAAACACATGTTGGCCACAGGACGTTCAGGGTAGATATATCCGATGACATACTCGGTTATGATGTTCAAACCGGGTGCCTGGTTAGTGGTTGCGGCTATGACACCGATCAAAGGAGTGAAAGTGATGGCAATGGCACAAGCAAGTAACACTCCCCACCAAGGAAGCTGCACAGTCGCGTTGTAGTGCACAGAGATGAACATAATGAGCGCGATATTCAGCAAGAGGATCACAAGAAACCACCACAATGGAACTTCTCTGTAGTTTTTCTTCATGATTCTTGTATGTATATCCATTTTCTTGTTCTTCTGAAACGCCCCTCTTGTCTGTTTCCACAAGTCACTGTGAACACATCATCTTAAAGATTAGTCTTGAGTTTCGTTCCACACTAATCAGAAAACATAATTGAATATATGTACCTTCCGTTGAAGACTAAAACATGGACAATGGTGGCGGACAATGTAGCAAACCCGAGACCATAAGTAACGGCGAAGAAGGTGCTCATGTTGATAGAGCCGGTCTTAGAGTAAACCAGGCGGTCGAGATGGAATTTGCTATCAATAATGCTCAAAACATCATAGCGTGAGCCGTTAGCCATGAAGAGCTGGCTAGAGAAGATAGGAAAAGTCTTGGCTTCGTAAATGTTAAGCCAGTAACAAATAGGCGTGACGAAATACATAACCAGAAAGAAACCGATGGCTACATTGACGGAAGCAAACAAGGGACTAGCTAAAGGGCTTCCAAGATAAGCACTAATGGTTACCCAATCAAAACCAATGGATCCAATGCCAAGACCGTGTTCACCTGAACCGAGTTGGTTTACTAGAATTGACTTGGGATTAAACCAGCAAACCCATGAAATGGATGTTAACATGGTGAATAGATAACCGGGGAGAATGTAGTAGGCGAAGCTAGCAACGAGGACGATTAAGAAGAATTGTGTTCGACTCATGGCTCCTTTGGATTTTTTTTCTTTCTCGTGCAATGCTCCAAAGAGAGAGACTTGAACGAGGTTGCTTGGCCACCACATTTCTCCTGGCTCAACGAGGTGTTTCCTGAAGAGACCCGCCCACCCAAATCCAAGAATCTAACACACGGAAACAAATTTCAAGATTCAAGAAAATTGCAAGATTCAAGATTCAAGAAATCGCCCAAAACTGAAAGTGGGGAAAAAAGCAAGAAACAGAGGAAGTGAAAACCTGAGTGGTGATCATAACGAGAAACGCAGGGAGGAAAGGAAGAGAGCGTTTGTAGTAAAGCTTAATAGCACTAAGTATGTGAGTGGCGTAAACGGAGCCGGCGCCGGAATTAGCAAAGATTGTTATCAGAACATGTTCCTTGACGTTGAAGGCACCGGGGTTTAAAGTGAACTCGAACCTCGTACCTTCCAAGAATCTCCTCGTAGGAAGCACCCTCGCCATGAGATGTCCGAGAGGAACGACGGCGATCTGAGCTGAGATCCCGGTGATGCTCAACGGCATCGTTCTGTACCAGAAAAACTGGTTTATGAAGGAGAGTACAATGCACGCGCCTATACCAAGAACCCACATCCGGAATGTGAGGACCGGTAAACTCGGATCGTCGGTTTTCAAAACAGTGAGCTCAACCTCCGGTACAACGCACCGGTCATCCTCCATAACCGCCGGGAAATCTTCTGCTAACTCTCCCATCGTTTTCTTCCTATTGGTCTTTATGTGTTCCTCCTATCTTTAAGGGGTGGTGAATCTAATCTGTTTTTTGTATTTTGCAATCTCGATTTTGATTCTCTGCAATTATTGAATTGATGTATCATGTAATATCTCTTTGTTACATATATTCTACTCAGTCTCTATCTACAATATTAAGGAAGGCTGTCTTTTCCCACCGGAAACTTTTAATTTATGTTCTCACATCACATGTTATTATTGTATTAAATGGATCGACAGATAAATAATAATTTATAGTATATGAATTTTTGCAGAAGAAAGAGAATAAATCAAAGTGGAAAACGACAAGTGATGGGTCAAGAGCATCGGCTTGTGGGAGGGAGGGAAAGAAAACAGCTAAGACGATATATATAGTTTTGTAAATATATAATTAAATTAACCCAACCAAAAAGAAGAAGAAAAGTGTAAGATATTAATCCAGAAGCAAAGATATACAGTACATAGATATATTAGAGAAAAGAGTTGCATCCAGTCTTTGAACAAAAAAAAAAAAGAGTTGCATCCAGTACAATTACTTCAATGGGACAAGGAATCTTTAAAAAAGTTGCTCTACTTGTCTTGCCTCACATTATTAAACTAATGTGCTTAAAGGGATAACGAAGTTCACGGCACAAATGTGGTGATTACACTTACTTAATAGACCAATATTTTCATTGTTTTTTATTAAGTTGCAACTATTTATGTTCTCAATAACTTGCAAATAACTATAGTTCAAACACAAATCCCTAGATTAAATGTTTTGATCGATGAACCAATAATTATTACACCAAACTACGTTGATAGAATTGTCACGAATGGTAGAAATCTCTAATGCTAAAATAAATATCTTTTTGTGTTCGTTGCCAACCCCCAGCTGTACAACAAATTTGCTGTGGTCCCTAAGCCACCACGCACGGGCGCACCAAACCATGTAACTTTGTTAAAAAAAAGAAAAATCATCTAACAAATTTATCTGAAAACAAATCCTTATTTCGACCTTTCTAACTTTAAAAAAGAAGAGGAAACAATTGTTGACAAAAAAAAAAAAGTTACACCAACCATACAACTGTACTACTATACTACAGTAATAACTATCTGCACAGCTTCATCCACAAAAACGAGCAGAATTTAACATTGTGGTACACAAAGTTTGGGATTTTTTTGGTGTTATGTTACGATTCTGGATATGATATTAACATACTACTATTGAATTATTGATCTTTGTAAAAGTGTGAATGACAGTTAATCTAACCGTAATAACAAACTATATGTAGCCAGTAGCCTTATGGTCAACTTTAGTAAGTGCTCACATTAAAACCATAAATGCATCATTAGTCGCGATGTGAAATTCAAAACCAAAGACTTTAAGATCAGTCAAAGAATCCGTCGTTTTGTGGATTTTATATATTCTCGGGAGAACAAAAGAAAACAGCAACTCGTGGGAAGTATTCATATAATCCAAGTTGCAAGTAATTAAATCATGCGCCACTTGATCTTCGCATGTCCACTCTTACCCTACTTAGTACTACTACCTGATGATCTTATCTATATCGAAACTTTCAAAATTTGAAAATAAAATTTGCATGAAATATTTATAAGCAAAATTTAAAAGACGCTTGTGGACTTTCCTACTTTCCTAAACGACGTTTAAAAATGAATCATCTGTAACTAAGCATAGTACATTACTGTAAACACGTAAATCAGACATACTTTTGTTTTATTTATCTTTCCAACTTATATATCTCTACAGAGACTTAGATTTATCTATCTCTACAGAGACTTAGATTTTACCTTTCAACACGTAATAAATGCTATTCTGTTAAAAGTAGTCTTGAATCTTAACGAGCATAAATTATACATCACATAAAAGCCGGCCCTGAACTGCATATTTTTTGTATGGGCCGTAAGTTATAAAACAAAAAATTTGCTGTTTTACATATTTTTTTCAAAAAATGGGCTGTTTTATCTTTAAAAATTTTCATGTAAACATAGGGGCCGCAAGTCCATGTTTGGTTTGCTTGGGCTCAAGGCCGGCTCTATTAAAACTCTATGTGATTTATGATGTATGGCACACCAACTTAAAATCCTATTACCAATCTACCTAATACGCATATAAATGTCCACAAATCAATTTTATGAAAATAACAGAGAAATTTTTAGATGAAAAAAAAAGATGAATGGCTGGCAACTTTATAGAATTAATATGGATATAGTAAATGTGATATGTGTGGATCACAAGACGTGGATGTGCTTTTTTTTTAAAGCTCATTATGAAAACAGCCTACCCTCGTTATCCTATTTTAACGTGACCACTATTTAGCTGGAAACCACTTGGAGTCGACTTTAAGGTACGTCCCAAAATCTAAAGCTAGACACCGGACAAAAGACTTTCTAATTTGTTTTAAGATATTTTATAGTATTATCGTCGTTATTGTTATTGAATTGAATACTTCTAAGAGTTGTACACGAAATATCCGTCTTTAAACTTTCTTCAAATGTTTATAGGAAATATATAACATTATTTTAAACAAAACAAAAGGATGAGAGGTGTAGCAATAAATACACATGTGAATCGGCAACACCAACTGCATTATTATGTAAATATAATAGGACCAAGATTCCAAGCTGCCTGAGAATGCTGCACCGATGCGTGTGCAAGTGTAAATATAGACACAATCGGCACCGCTAAACAAGGATCCCACAGGTGAGCCCATTAATATATACTCTAACAAAGGAGCTCCATCTCACATACATACATTTTTATTTCTCAAATGGATAATTTTTGTTGTTAAGGTAGTTTATGTCCATAAAATCACGAAGTAGATTAACAAAAAATTAAGACTAGATACCATTGTTAAGATAATGTGGTCTTTGAAAAAAAAAAAAAAAGATAATGTGGTCAAAGGCTTTAACACAGAGAATACACCTAGGAAAATGATCTCCGGTTGCCTCTCCGGCAAATCATCGCCGCAAATTAACATATCCCACATCAGACCATAAAGAAGCAACGGTCTTAAATTTTTGATTCAGTGAAAATAATATTCGAATGGGCCTGTTGTTTATATACCCACAAAAAGGCCCATTTTTCGAAAAGCACAAACAATGGCGTACAATAATGCAAGTGTCCGACGACCGTGACGAGTCAACGCACTATAATTTATAATATCCACTAAGACTAATGATAAGAACGAATAATCATCTTAGCTCTCATTCAATCTTGTAAGCTCTCCGATTTCCTTTCTAGTTTCTACATTCATCAACCAATGGGAGAAAGCAAAACTCTTCCAACATATTTTTGCAGAAACTGTGAAAATCCACTAGCTCTCGGTGAAGATCTCATCTCCAAAAAATTCGTGGTAACAACAGAACTAAAAATTGTTTGTACCAAAATTTTGAAAACTTTTGATTTATAAAGAATAATATGTTAAAATGGATTAAGGTTACTTCGGGGGCAGCGTTTATGTTTTCGCATGCGATGAACGTGGTGGTTGGACCGAAGATTGGGAGGAAACTGATAACCGGATCGTACGTGGTGGCAGATGTCATGTGTAGCAAGTGTGGTGAGACGTTAGGTTGGAAGTATGTTGAGACCTTCAATCTTAAACAGAGGTATAAGAGCATGTGCAGCAGAGGTTCAGCCCGGGTTCAGGCCCAAAATCCAATGCACATTCGAATTTAAAAAAAAAGAAAATGGGCTTAATTTTGACGATTCGGTATCGTCCGGACTTGAGGAGACCGTCTCATGGCCACGTGTTGTGCGCTGGTTGGTGGAGAATTCGGAAAGTGGGTGGGACAAAAAAAATTTGGGTCATCGTGCATTTCTCTTTTTGCTTCAGCCAAATTTTTTTTTTCTTTCTCTCGAAGGTGATTTTATGGCGACTTCACGGAATCTCGTCGACAACGACAAATCAACCGTCAGAAATAGTTTCCCATCGTCCAGCTTCTCTTCTTATCATCCTGGTAAGAGTTCTTCTCCATTAAATTAGTCGGTAAAAATCGAATCGGGATTTTAGGGTTTCGAATTGGGGAAAATTTTTTTAGGGTTTTTTCTTCGATTAAATTTGGGGAAATCGATTCGATTGTCTGTCTGTGTGTGTTTGCTATCAATTCTTCTATGCGAGTTAATTTGCATGACGATTAGAGTTAAAATTAGAGTTTTCGCGAATTTGGGGAATTTTTTTTTAGGGTTTTTTCTTCGGGTAAAATTGGGGAAATTGATTCGATTGTCTGTGTATGTGTGTTGTTTGCTATCGATTCAAAATGGGCAACATTTATACAATCAATTCAGCTTCCTCAAGGAGCCAAAAACAAGTTTTTTGCAACATCTCAAGAATCCGTCCGAAAAGATGTGGAGCGTGCATTTGGAGTTTTGCAAGCTAGATATGCGATAATAAAAAATCCAGCTCTTTTTTGGGATAAAGAGAAAATTGGGAAAATTATGCGGGCATCTATCATATTACACAATATGATAGTTGAAAACGAACGAGATACTCGCACTCAATACAATATAGAAGAATTCTAACATGGTGAAGGAAGCAGAAATTCGCATGTCGATATGACGTTTACTACGAATAATCGTTCAAATGTCAAAAATTTGATGATGGCGAAACGAAATGAAGTCCGTAGCAGACAAGTGCATGATCAGTTGAAAGCGGATTTAATCGAAAATCTATGAAATAAATTTGGTTGTTATGTTTAAAAAACAATTTCGTTCTTATATTTTATCTATTGTATATTTTTAAGTATTTGTAATAAATTGTAATCTTCTTTTTAAATAACTATGTGTTCAATTATATTTTAAATTTATTAAATTTTAAATTTATAAAAAAAATAATATAATATTTGGGATGAACTCTATTTTCAGGTTCACTAATGGAACCCGAAAATAGACTCGGGTTCATCCCTTAATAAAAACCCAAAAAAACTATTATTTTATGCTAATGATATCCACTCTTAGTATCACTAATGCACATGCTCTAAAGAAGGCATGTTTGTGATCGAAAAGCTCAAGTTGACCAAGAAATATTGAAACTTTAGTCAAGAATACTCTTTTGGGGGTTTAGTTTTCAAGAAAATAAAAGAAAGATGGAGATACATGTATATATTTTACCTTTGTTGTATCATTTGTGAAGGTTATTAACTTGTCATATGTTTTCGATTTTTTTTTTTTAAAAAAAACTTGTGATATGTCTTTTCCAAAAACCCTTTATTTTTTTGTTGAAAGGCTTTCATTATTAAAGGGATACAAAAGGAAACGTTCAAGAACCACCATTACAACCAAATTCCAAATACAAAAGTAACCAGCAAGAAAAGGAAGATGGGAATTGGATACAACACGACAGCCATACCAAAGAAAACAGAGGAACAAGGACCCAAAACACAAGTTCTAATGTCTATTCCAAAGGAGCAACAAGGCTTTGCCATGATTTGAGCCCAAATTTTGAAGAGCAATTGACTTGTTCTTGACAACTTTAAACTTTTAGAATCTTGTGCTGAAAGAGATTGGGAAAGAGTCAGTTAGATTTTGATGATAGCGGAGGTTTCTCTCTTTCCTAAACCTTCGAAGAGGGAAGATCCGTGTAGAAGGAGACCACGTATTTGTAAATGTGACTTGCACTTATTCGTCCGACCTTGAAAAACATAAAAAATTACCCTAGACCGTAATGGTTTTTTTTTTTTTTTTTTTTTTGACATCCCTAGACCGTAATAGTTTTTTGAATGAATAATGAGCTCATTCATCACTCAAAAAGTCAGTATAGTAATACTAAAATACTGTAAAAGAAACAAATGGCAATAGTAAATTGCCGACATACCACCAGTATCTACAATCTAACGCATTTTTGAATTATTTTAATGAATGAGTAGAATAGTTAGTAGAATTAGAAGAGATCAAGTTAGAACAAAATTATAGACATTGAAATTTTTAATTTTATACCATAAATGTGTATGAAAAAAGAAATTAAATAAATAAAGTATTTTGAATAATATAAAGAAACCATTTTTATTTCACATTTCATTTCCATTTTTCATAAAAGCTTGCTCTTTTCATCATTTCCCAGTCAGAAAGCCTAAACCCAGAAAAAGAAAGTCACAAGTTAGTCGCTGCACGGCGTGATCTGAGGACTAAATAAAGATCAAAACTTTCATCCAACTCTAACATAAAATCTCCACAGTTTTCTTGCTTCCTTGTTCGCTCACTAAGTAAGATCCTTCAAAAAAAAAAATTTCGCATCAAGATCAAAATCGAATCCTTTGGTCTGATTTTTCTCCATTTTCGTTGTAAACAAACTGAATCGTATCTACTGCCTAAATTTCTCTCCGGGAATATCTCGTTCCGTTTCCTTTACCCTACTGTGTATTTTTATATTCCTTGTGTCTAGTTTCAAATTTTTAATAGTATATAATTCGGTCTCTTGTCCCCTCTATTTGTTTATTGAATTTTGAGGTAATATCGTGTGGAAATTGGAATCTCTAATCCTGCACGCTAACACCTGCCCACTGTTCTTATCCTCTATTTTTTTCAGACATTAAAGTTTGAAGCTTGGTGAATTACAGATTCTAGAAAGGTTTCTCTTGATCTTCTCGTGTCTTTAGAATTTCCAATATTTCTGGTTTATACGAGCGATCTAAGGTGTGTTTATGTATTTTTTTTTTGTTTTGTTTTATTCTTGTGAAAAGGTGAGAACTTGCTTGATTTGTTTGGAGCAATTGATCACTCCCTGAAAGTGTTTGATAAAATGGCTCAATCAATTGGTCCAAGGCTGTATAGTTGCTGCAACTGCAGGAACCATGTAGGACTTCACGATGATATCATCTCTAAGGCTTTTCAGGTGATTCAGCTTCATCATCTCTTTGTTTTTTTTCTGTTTTCGTGCGTGTCCCATATGTTAGATACAGAGAATCAAGTGGAGAATCACACACTAAGACTAGCTGGAGCTGAGAATTTGCCTGTCCTTCAGATTTTAGGAAAACCTTTGACTTATTGTCTTTCCTACGCGAATTTGGAACGATAATTGCTACTGATCAAGAACACATTTTCCTACTAAGTTACCTATTTACTGGTGTTCTCAAATCAAAACTTGAAAACTGATCCTTGAACATAAGACCCAAATGAAGTAGCCCTTGACTCTAATTGTTTGGTAGTAGCCTTAGTGTTTTTGTTGGTTAAGGCCTTCGTGTTTTTGTGAATATTTTTACCAATCGAATTCTTAATCCATGATTCTCAATTATTAGGGAAGAACCGGGCGAGCATTCCTCTTCTCTCACGCAATGAACATTGTGGTAGGGCCTAAAGAAGACCGGCATCTTCTAACGGGTCTCCACACCGTGGCTGATATATCTTGTGCTGACTGCAATGAACCGTTGGGTTGGAAATACGAGCGAGCCTACGAGACCTCACAAAAGTACAAGGAGGGCAAGTTCATATTCGAAAAGGCTAAGATTGTCAAGGAGGATTGGTAGTGAAAAGAGCGTGTTGAATTCATTATTGGATTGACTCAAAACTGTATATAGATAATTTGGCTTTGATCGATTCCAATCTTTATGGATTTCACAAGTCAAGTTATCATCCATTTTTCGCTTTCTTCATTGTCTCAACGTGCTAAGTATGTCAGTCTCTTGTTTTCAACTATGGATGTGTTCGTTCAAGGTTTCTCTGTTAATAAAGATGTTAATAATTGGTAGTTTCTCTTGTGTTTATTAGCTCAGATATTCCTTTGCAAGTAAAATGACTCTCCAAACTTGTCTTTGTGTTGATTGGAAAATAACCTTGAGGGAAAAAGAATTGCGTGCCGTTTCTCATCGTGCACCGAACAACGTGTTGCTTTATGTTTGCCACAGTCAACTGGTCGCCGTTTTTGGCGAATACGATTGAAAACTTACCCGAGGAAAGAGAAAGAAGCGGGTGAGAAATGTATCTCAAGAAGCCGATATGGAGCGATGGCGCGTCAGCGACGCCGGAGAATCCGTCGGAATCGGAGAACGGTGAGGATACAGACGCGGCGGCGATGGTAGTTGAAGAGTTGGTGACTTCACTCAATACGCAGAGGCTTTACAGGGAGCTGACACTATCTCTCCGGACCGGATTACGCGATGCTTGCGCTGAATTCTCCTTCCTACGCATCCGTGGCCTTCGATCTCTTCTCAAAACTCTCCGATCTGTCGCCGATTCAGATTCCATCATTCGCCTCTTCTCTCACACCCAAACCATCTCCGATCTTCAACGTCTGACTTTTGTTTTTTTTTTTATCGTTGTCCTTCCCAAATGATCGATGCCGTATTGTAATGTGGTCTCTGATGATGGAAGATTCGTGATTTCGCAGTGGTTCCGGTGCTTTTCCGACATTCATTGAAAGAAACGGAGGATGATAGAGTGACGAGCTTGGATCACATATTCAGCGTGGAGCCGATGAAGTTAACGAGTCCATCCACAGATGCTGAGGTCGCAGTTGCACTTAGGGTTCTTGAAGGATGCTGCCTTCTCCATCCTCAGAGCACTGTTCTGGCTCATAAGCATGGCGCAGTGCGAGTAAGCCCCTCATTTGTAACTTTATTAGTAGTCTATTGTGGAAAGTCTGATCAGAGGTGCAAGGCCATTGGCCTGACCAAGACGCATCGAACTTGCAGGAGAACTCTAGAAACTATAATCCTGCATTTTATGTAATTATCAGCAGTCACACTGATTAGGTAGATTGTGTGCGAAAAGGAAGACTTTTGTGTTAGAGACATCTTTAGACTCTTCGTGTTTTAGATCAGTAGCGATCAGATTGAAACAGTGGGAAGTTTCCTGGTTGTGTGGGCTTATTAATGTGATTCAAATGAATGTTTCAGGTAATGATGAATGTATTATCAACACGAGGAGTACTTGAGCAAGGTGCCTGCTTGGATGCCTTAATCTCAATATTGCTGGATTCATCAGCAAATCAGGTGGTAAGTCTTCGGTTTCTCTCAAGCTCTGTAATTTTAAACAAAACTCGAAGCAGATTTTTTCTGTCAGTAGTGAAACTCAGTCCTTTCTCTTGTTACATTTGAACTTGTAATCAAGGGTTCGGCACATATCGACAAGACAAGCTGGCTTTTGGCCTTCACTTGAGTTTTGTTTAACCTTCTCTCATTTATCCTTTCTTATCTTTGGTAACAGGATTTTGGAGCCTGCAATGGCATTGAAGAGGTTGCAATGCTCATGCGAGACAAACAAGCTGATGAAAACCTGAGGTGAATTTCCTTAACAATATTTGTATTCTCAGTTTTTCTATGAACCACGAGGCCCCTTCATTTGGTAGGTTGTGGGATTTCGCATTAGGCTATACTGCAGTATTTACACGATCATATTGCTGCCAATGGAGATTCTTTTCCTTTGCGTCTCTTCTGATTTTGATGTTCTCAGTAAATTTCAGATCGATTTCTTTGTCACAAAATCATAGAATGAATAGCCTCTGCATTGTCTAGTAAAAACCTTTCCATCCCAAGGTTGATCTCGTGCATTCTCAAGAGTTTCCAGCTCTGAGGTCACTCACTGGTCATGCATTTAATAATATCATCCACATTGTATCTAAAAAGAAAATCGATTGTCATACTGATTCACAGGCTAAGATGCGGAGAGTTCTTACTACTGTTAGTTGGACATGTGAATGGGAAGGATCGATCTCCAATTGCAAGTGTAAATGAAGACATCAGGCGCCTTCTTGGTGAAAAGTCAGCTTCTTTAATATGGGCGGCAAGCCAATTCGGTTCAACACGTGACCCTGAACAAAGAATCACTGCTCTTCACATCCAGGCTGGTAGAGTGCTCGAGTCCCTTGACTTGTACTAATTGTTAAACTCTTTGTTTTCTCTTTCGCTTTTACATAATGCAAATTTGTCATGTGTAAAACTGTCCAAAATGGGAATATACCTCTTCTCCAAATGATCTTGTGTAATAGAGTTCTGTAATGATCCATTTCGAATATCCAAATCGGTCTTAAGTCTATCTCCAGTTAATTTTTACCGAATAATACCATAAAAGAAGGAAGACTCAGAGAAATCATAAGCATACGACACAAAACAACAAGGGTGCAGATGACTAGAGTTATCACATGAACACAAGACATAAGGAGATCCCAAAATAAAGGACAAGGAAAATACAATTTCTTGACAAATCCTTAATTGGACATGATTCGTATTTTGTAGGAGAATATAGGCATGTGAGCCTTTTACTGATGCATGCAATAAGAATGGTAAAAGAAGAAAATCCTGCATTGTCAAATCCTTATTTTCTTCTTTTACAATTCTTATTGCATGCATCAGTAAAAGGCTCACATGTCTATATTCTCCTACAAAATACGAATCATTTTGAACCTTTTCAAAAGGAAAATTAAAAAAACTAAATCAGGTACACTAACAAATGTTGTGCAATCGTTGACCAATGAGTCCATGTCTCCATGACTGGTGAATAGAAAACTGCTCTCTCTATTAAAAACTCCTTGTGGGTCATAAAATCCCGCCGGCCCATTTTCGGTTCCAGAAATTGAGGTGCCTAGATTTTGACGGAAATACACTTTTTGTCTTTTCTCTTCTCGCTGTATTTGTTGTATAATCGTCACAGATCCAGCTCCCGACGAAGAAGAAGAAGAATAAGATGAGTGACGAAACGGCGTCGTCTTCGTCTCAGGCGACGGCGAAGAAGAAGGAGAGTTTGGGATGGATGGAGTGGATGAGAGGATGGAGCAGCGTTTTCCAGGAGATTCTCTTCCAGAGGATCACCGCGTCTCATTTGCAGAACCCTCTCCCTCTTCCTCCCGTCAACGACCTCACTTGCGTCGTCACTGGCTCCACCAGTGGCATTGGCCGCGAGACTGCTAGGTTTCTCTCTTTACCCCCTCTGCTCCCTTAGTTGCTTCCGATTCACAATCTATTGCGAGTTTGATTGAGGATTGCTGATTGATCAACGAAGTTGCTTTTGTTTTGGGACTCGAATTTCTGAGAATTTCTTTAAGCTTTTAGCTCTTTTGCTTATTGTGGTTCGCAGGCAGCTTGCAGAGGCTGGTGCTCATGTTGTGATGGCCGTGAGGAACACGAAGGCAGCTCAGGAGCTGATACAACAATGGCAGAACGAGTGGTCTGGTAGGGGTCTCCCACTTAACATCGAGGTAATCTTTTAATTTGCTTTAGGATTTTTTGTTTACAGTTTCTGGGGCCTATTATGTTGTGTTGCTGGGACTGATATTAGCCAAGAGCGTGTATTGACAGATATAAAGCGTTATGTGTTCTAGTTAGGCTGTGGCTAAGCCAGTTTCTTGTATCTTAGATTGTGTATTGGTTTCTAACATCTAGATGACTGATGATGATACTATGTTTGCTTTTGTAAAGGCAATGGAACTTGATCTTCTTTCACTGGATTCTGTGGCAAGATTTGCCGATGCTTGGAACTCCCGATTAGGACCTTTGCATGTTCTAATTAACAATGCTGGCATATTTGCTATGGGAGGTTGGTTTTATTTATCTTTTAGCTATAAATCTTTGAGTTTTTCTCCGTTTCTTCCTGCTTAGATTTTCATCATCTGTTTGTTATGCTAAGAAGATATCAAAGTCATACTTGTGCATCATTCACCATCATCAATTTCCAACTTGATGGACCCAATTAGTGAGCACTGGCTTGTATAGCGCTGAAATTAAACATAAACGGCTAAACTTGTACGAATAATATGAAGAAGGTTATTTATAGAAAGTCCACTCTGATTGCCAGTTATGGAACTTTCTACGATGGGTTTCTCTCTTAGAAAAAAACTAAATTACTATGTTCTATAAACTGTGCAGAGGCGCAAAAATTCTCAGAGGATCGATACGAGCAGCACATGCAAGTGAACCATTTAGCTCCAGCGCTGCTTTCAGTACTCCTTTTGCCGTCTCTGATCCGAGGCTCTCCTAGCCGAATCATTAACGTGAATTCCGTTGTAAGTTCTATGATCACTGACACTGCAGGCCCCAAGTTTGTTTTCTCTAGTTTAATATTCTTTTTTGGTAGGCGTATTGAGGCTAAAAAGCTCAGATTTGTTTCTATATTTTGTGTTTTTAAATGACTCTGGAATATATAGCTGAAGTCTGAATACTAAAGGGTCTTCTCTAAATCTGTACATATGGATATTATTGATAATTATATCAGCAGAGTTTTGGTATAGAGAAACGAAACAAACCCAAGGTTGTTGAAAGTTCTGACCCAAAATATACTACCATGACCGGATTCTACCACTTGCGTTACTTCATTTCTCATTTTTCGTGAAACTGTGGCATTGATGTATGTATGAAAACTGAAACTGTCTATCGTCTTTGGTGATTACTATTTTCATGCAAGTTAATGGGTTGTGGGATTCACTTTTGTAGATGCATAGTGTTGGTTTTGTTGACCCGGATGACATGAATGTTGTTTCTGGTAGACGCAAGTACTCAAGCGTTGTAGGATACTCGAGCAGCAAGCTTGCCCAGGTGAGATTACTGTAATGGTATTTAACTTCATCTGCAGCGGTTTTCAGGCTTTGGAAGGTGTTCATTTTCAGAAACTAGCGACTTAAGTTTCTGGTTCCCTTCATCTTTCAGATTATGTTTAGTAGCATTCTTTTCAAAAAGCTGCCTCTGGAAACAGGAGTTAGCGTCATATGTCTATCCCCCGGTGTTGTTCTAACAAATGTTGTAAGTATTAGCTTCACTCCAATTAGTTAATGCAGGATGCACGCTTGTTCTGTTTTCTCAGAACTTCACTGCAATAAATTACCTATTTGTTTCGGAATTTTATAGGCCAGGGATCTTCCCAGGATTCTTCAAGCTCTTTACGCCGTGATACCTTATTTCATATTTTCACCCCAAGAAGGTTGCAGAAGTTCTCTATTCTCGGCCACAGACCCTCAAATTCCAGAGTACTGGGAAACACTAAAGAACGATGATTGGCCTGTTTGCCCATTCATCTCTCAAGATTGCCGCCCAGCAAATCCTTCCGAAGAAGCACACAACATAGGAACTGCGCAGAGAGTGTGGGAGAAGACGTTAGAGCTCGTGGGTCTTCCTCTTGACGCAGTTGAGAAGCTCATAGAAGGGGAGAATGTCCAATGCCGTTATGGAGCTCAACACGAATAGTCTTTCCGAATAGATAAGAGAAAAAGTCCACAAGTTGAATTGCTCCCTTACAAATCAAAGGGTAAGTATTGAGAAATTGCTTTTCTTTTGTTTCTTTGTTTTTTTTTTAAATCTACTATACACTGGGGACTGAATCCCCCAGGCATGTGGTTTGCTTGAGAAAAGAACAAGGAAGGGCGTGAGAATGTTTGAATGTTGGTTAAAAGGCATGCTTGAGCTGCCAGTCCATGGCTTACTTACAAGTCTTCTTCAAGTGTTGTATCTGTGTTAAGAATCTTGTTCAGTAAGTAGTATGGTGGCCTGGTCTGGTGGGTAGTTTCCTGTTCGAGTTGAGGGTATTTCCGTAAATGTATCCCTAGTTTGTGCAATCACGTTACTCATATATTATTTATATCAGTGAAAGCATCTCTCTTACTCTCCTGGACAAAAAAGTGATAAATCTCCTTCCACTCTCTAATGTTTCTTGCTTAAATGAGTATTCCATGGAAGTGATTCACTCACATATAGACCTAATAATATGAGTGGGTTTCTCCTCTTTGATGAGATGCTCATTTGAGCAAGCAATGTTTGGGAGTGGGAACTAATAAATATTGTATATGAGTTTTGTCTTTTGATATAAACATAGAAAAAAGGAAAAAAGTTTGTATTTTGGTTTTCATTTTCATGCCCACTTCACGTGAATCTAATGCGTTCAAGTTTGTGGACTACCTTTTTTATGCTTATATTTCGTTTTACGTGTCGTATGATTCAAGCCTTTAAATCATCCACACCATGCACGTCTTCTTGATTATTTTCTACCACGATTGCACCGAACATTTATATACATTTGACATCAATTCAATTTCTTTTTTCTTTTTTTTTGGTAAGGGAAGAAAAAATGTAGGGCATAACACGTACACTTCTTCCCCAATTTGGATCCTGTTGTGATCTGTCGTCGCCAAGTTTTTTTTTTCCCGTCGTGTTTAACTTTCAATTCAACCTCCCCAAAAATAAAGTCTTAACGCCCACAAGGAAAAAAAGGAACTTTCTCTTTTTTTGTTGGGTTAATGAATCAAAGTTTGTTCCTTTTTGTCTCTCCAGATCCCTAGGGTTCGTTTCTTCTTCCTCTCCCTCGTGACTCTGTTTTGAATCTTTTGGGGGGTTTAATAGTCGGCGTTGCTTTTTGTTTTTATAATCCCTGCGAGTGCGAGAATTTCGATTTCTGTTTTCGGAAAATGGGTGATTGGGCTCCGCTTGCTCAGTCTGTGATTTTGGGTTTGATCTTCTCTTACCTTCTAGCTAAACTGATCTCTATCGTCGTCACGTTTAAAGAAGACAACCTCTCCCTTACTCGCCACCCCGAGCCCGAATTGGAGATAAAACCGGAGGTTGTTGACTCGCGGCGCATCGATTCCTCTACCGTAGGTTTTGGCGGCGGCGGTGAGGCGGATTCGCTTGTGGCGGAGCAGGGTAGCTCGAGAGCTGATAGCGTCGCCGGTGACAGCGAGGAAGACGATGATTGGGAAGGCGTCGAGAGCACGGAACTCGACGAGGCTTTTAGCGCCGCCACTCTCTTCGTGACTACCGCCGCCGCAGATCGGCTTTCGCAGAAGGTACCCAGCGATGTTCAGCAACAGCTCTACGGATTGTACAAGATCGCTACGGAAGGGCCTTGTACTGCTCCTCAACCTTCAGCTCTCAAAATGACTGCTCGTGCCAAGTGGTATGCAATTTTCTTGATCGTTTTGAGGCTGAAATTTGATGTTTTACTCTAGTTCATCAAGGAGGAACTGTGTTCTTGAGTGTATCTTGATATCACCTAATTAGCTTCTTGCCTTATGAAAGTGTCTGAGATGATGTGGTTGATTGTTTATATCGATTCGGGCTTGTGGTTTACTGTAAGACTGCAAATTTCATTGATTAGGAGTTGCCATGATCTTTTTCTATTTTCAGGCAAGCATGGCAGAAACTCGGTGCTATGCCCCCTGAAGAAGCGATGGAGAAGTATATTGAGATTGTCACTCAGCTATACCCAACTTGGTTAGACGGTGGCGTGGTAAAAAGCTTTTTTCCCTCTTCTTTATTTTCATTTCATTGCTTTTTTTTTCTTCTCTGGACTGTTCGTGTGATCTTCTCTGTTTGCTTTATTGCGACATAACAGAGAGCCGGAAGTCGGGGTGGGGATGATGCAGCCTCCAACTCAGGAGGAACTATGGGGCCAGTTTTTAGCTCATTGGTTTATGAAGAGGAATCCGAAAATGAGTTGTAAGGTTCTCCTCTTGTATTCTGATGTGTTTTACTGTCCTTTGCCTTTGAGTTCTCTACTTGATTTCTTGCATGTCTAGATCAGATATAGATATTGTATTTTTTTCACCTCTGTGAAATCAAAGGTCCATAAACTTGGTGAATATGCAACTTTAGCGTCTTTTGCTAGCTCTGCAACAATCTCATTTTGGTGAAATGATTACATTATTGTCCACGGAACTTGGAGCTGTTTCTTTTTCCCTGTCTCTTCGAATAGAACACTAATCCTTCGCTCATTAATTCTTGCTTTTCTCCTTTCTTTTCTCTCTCAGGAAGATTGATGCAATCCACGCATTTGCTAGAGAAGGGGAAATCGAGAATTTGCTAAAAAGCATTGAAAGCGGAATTCCTGTAAATGCAAAGGGTTAGTCTCTGCTCTTTGTATATTTCATTTGTTTGTGGAAGTTCATCCTCGTGATGTTGGATTTGCTTTCCAATTTCCTGTAAAACTGCAGATAGCGAAGGTCGCACACCGTTGCACTGGGCTATAGACCGTGGCCACTTCAACATTGCTAAAGTTCTGGTCGATAACAAAGCCGATGTGAATGCTAAGGTGAAGAAAGAGAAACTAGGACCCAATAATTATCTGCAAAAGTATCAACTTCTTTATACAAAGCATGTGTTTGTGTTGAGCAGGACAACGAAGGCCAAACCCCTTTGCATTACGCTGTTGTGTGCGACAGAGAATCCATAGCTGAGTTTCTGGTGAAGCAGAAAGCTAACACAGCCTCTAAAGATAATGACGGAAACTCCCCGCTGGATCTCTGTGAATCAGACTGGCCCTGGATTCGAGATTCCGAGAAGCAAACAGACTAAACAAATACTAACCACAGAGATGCCGCGTCTTCTCTAATTCGCGCAATGTATATGATGAAGTGACTTAGTAAGAAGGTTCTCTTTATTTCAGCATTTCTCTCAGCCCCTACCATATGGTGTCCAACAGTAAATCACTTTGGATGTTTCTAAGTCCTGTCCTTTGAATTTCTTTTTTTTTTTCTTATATTGCAACAATCTTTTGTTCCCTCAGGTTTATGAAACACATATCGTAACCGGTTTTTTTATTGGTCTGCTATATAAAGAGGGAGGCTTTTCTTATCATTTTTTGGATGCTGGATAAATGAATAACCGACTTTGGCGGTAAAAACGGTTGGTAGAGACAGTTAAAACATGAATTAATGACCAAAGAGATTTATGGATAAACCCAAAAATAAAAAACAAAATTAGTAATTTTCGTGGCCCTATCATCTTCTCTCAATAGGAACCCCGCCTTGGGCTACCGGAAAATGGCCAAGGTGGTGGTTTGCTCGCTACTAACCGCCACCTTTATAGTCGTCGTCCTCTTCCTCGGTGCTAAGAAGCAAAACCAGACTCAATCCATTGAAGGTCTCATAAGCCGCCGCCTCGGACGCAGGCTTGAAATGCCCGTGTTTGACCCTCTGGTGACCCGAATCGAGAGGTTGTCTCACGAGAAAGAAGGCAATACAAAGACTGTAGAGGCTGCCAAGGATGAGGAAGATCATATGTTTGAGGAGTATTTTGCACAAGAGAGGAGGCTTAACACGACGATGAGGATCAAGTTCTTGTTTCCTCTGCTTGACGCGGCACCTAGAGATGGGTTCGTGAGCTTAAAAGAGCTTCAGACATGGATGATGCAGCAGACAGAGGACAACATGGGTTACAGAACCGCCAAAGAGCTGGAGCTACAAGATAAAGACAAGGATGGTGTCATAACCTTTGAAGAGTACTTGCCTCAATTCTCAAAGGAAGACATTGGTAATGAATTAAGTAATTAATTGTGTATATAAACACCTTTTTCGAGATCTTTCTTCTTAAACATGCAAAGAAAAACAGAGAAAAACGAGAAGGGTCACGGTGAAGCTGGCTGGTGGATGGAACAATTCAAGAATTCGGATTTTGATCATAATGGCTCTCTCGACATTGAAGAGTTCAACAAGTAAACTAATGCTTTAAAAATATTTCATTTCTTCTAATTAATTTCGTTATGTACAAATTATCCATAAATCATTAAAAATATTAATGTGCAGTTTCTTGCACCCAGAAGACAGCAGAAACGGAGATGTTCAAAGATGGGTTCTAAGGGAGCGAATGACGTAAGCATTTCGTGATTGTGTTCCAGTATGATGAAAGTCTAGAAAAACGACATCGTGTTTATATGTATAGGGGCATGGACACGAACGGTGATGGAAAGCTAGAGTACAAAGAGTTTGTAGAGAACGCATATGAAATGTACAAAGAGTTTGCAAAGTTCGAGACAGAGGAGGATGAGACTGTGCCAACGGCTCAGCTTCTGTTCGCAGAGCTTGACAGAGACAAAGACAGGTTCCTCGTGGCCGATGAGCTTCGACCCATTTTGCACTATCTTCAACCTGGTGAGCTGAGTTACGCCAGATACTACTCTACGTTCCTTTGCCACGAGGTCACACACTCTCTCTCTCTCTACCAAATTGTTACTTAATTATTATCTTCTTAATATTCTTGCAAACAAAAAGAAGGGTATTTTATAAAATTTATCCATTTACTTTGAATATTAGTTGTTTCTCTTTTGTTCTTGAACTCGAAACAGCCTAACAATGTCTATGTGTCTATGCATCATGTATTGAACAACCTAAGAACTCGACCAATTTTTGTTTCTAGGTAGAAGAAAAACTAGAAATATGTAACAAATATTTATATTCTTAGTATATGTATATGTGATGGTCTAAACCGATTTTATAAACAATGGGAATGTGAAATTAACCATGTCTAAGTAGGTATGTGTATGAAGGGTTTTTTTGTTTGGCAGGCGGATGATGATAAAGATGGTAAATTATCACTTGAAGAGATGTTGAACCGCGAAGATGTGTTCTACAAGGCAGTTCATCACGATGACTTGGACGACGAAGACTATTTTGATCATGATGAACTCTAATTTTTTTTGTGTGTGTACTGTCCTTCAAAATTTTAACCTCAAATTTTTGTTTAATTGACTACTTTGTCTCGCCTAGATTGGTTTTGATGATTACATTTGTTATTATTATTTTTTTTTACATTAATAGTCCTATAGGCAAATTTCACAACATAATTTTAATAAAAATTAATCCATAGCTGTTTTATACAAATCACATACTTTCAAACGTATTCTAAACATGAAGCATGCTATTTTATCCGAAGAAATGGTAATTTATATGGTACCACACTATTTGTCTACAATACGCGCGAAAATAACACCTGAACTTATTTACGATTTTGCAACTGCATTGTTTTGCAATTAAAGCTTCAAAAAGTCACTCTGCCTAATCAGCCCATATTATAGATGCCTAAAGAAAATGTCAAGAAAGTTTTGTATGATATGAGAAAATTATGTGAACAAAATTTATAATTATCTATGCCAAAAAATGTCAAGGAGGCAGAAACTTTTTGTTTTTGTTTTTGTGGACATGGGTCAAGGGGGCAGAAACTTTCAAACTTAGAACCACTAACTGTTGCATGAGCCATGCGTCTCTAGCCGATTAATTTGTATATATGTTTGTATTTTATTGTTAAAGCATTGATTGATAATAATTAATAAGTTTTCCTCATCAACGACAGTTACGTCCTACCTTTCTACTTGTTGACTTAAAAATATATATATACTTTTAAAATGTCAAGAAGAGGTGGGTAAATAGAAAAAAACAAAAAACAAAACTAATAAAAATCTTTTAGAGTTTGGACTGCAGAGTACGATTACATTTAATTCGGATAATGTGATTATTAAATTCGCATGTTGTTACATAGATAATGCCACATTTTTAGTATAAATATTGCTCAATGCAGTTCTCATTTCTCACTCATCACAACCATTCTCAAAAACAGAGGCTAAAACCGTTTAAAAAGGCGGGAAAGAAACAAAAAACAGAGTCATAATGGGATCTTTGGCTGAAACACAGATCACTCCGGCTAAAATTTCCGACGAAGAGGCTAACCTCTTTGCTATGCAGCTCGCTGGTGCCACCGTGCTTCCAATGGTTCTGACATCGGCCTTAGAGCTCGACCTTCTGGAGATCATATCCAAGAATGTTCCTCTAGCTGGCGGTCAACTCTCACCATCGGAGATAGCCTCTTATCTTCCGACCAAGAACCCTGATGCTCCAGTCATGGTCGACCGGATCCTCAGGTTGCTTGCGGCTTACTCCGTCGTGACATGCTCTGTTCGTAAGCTTCTTGATGGCGGCGTGGAGCGTCTGTACGGTCTAGGACCGGTATGCAAGTACCTGACTAAGAACGACGATGGAGTCTCACTCGCTGCACTATGTCATTTGAACAGAGACAGGGTCTTCATGGAGAGCTGGTAAAATGCTTTCACCTTTCAAAGATTTAAACTTTTATAGCGATACTCCACACTAAAAAAAAACATGTTCGTTGATGATATGAGTGTACAGGTACCACTTGAAAGATGCGGTTCTTGAAGGAGGCATTCCATTTAACATGGCATTTGGTATGGACGCTTTCGAGTACCAAGCTGCCGATCCGAGATTCAACAAAGTCTTCAACAATGGAATGTCCAACCACACGACGATCGTCATGACCAAGATTTTAGAGATCTACAAAGGATTTGAGGGATTGTCTTCGTTGGTAGATGTTGGTGGTGGCATTGGAGTCACTCTCCGTATGATTGTCTCCAAGCACCCACACATCAAAGGCATCCTTTATGATCTCCCTCATGTCATTGAGGAAGCAGTATCTTATCCCGGTATTTATACTTCCGAAAAGCATTGATATATGGTGGTTTTCATGGATGTTTAATTCAGTGTCTTAGCTTGAGTTTTGTTGAATGATTCAGGTATTGAACATATTGGGGGAGATATGTTTGTGAATGTCCCTAAAGCAGATGCCATCTTCATGAAGGTAAATAAACTAGTCCTATTTTATATGATTCTTGGCAACAAGTTTTATACGAATGTATCTCGGACATTTATTTTTATTTTTTAAAACATGTGACAGTGGATATGTCATGACTGGAGCGACCAACACTGTTTGAAATTTCTGAAGAATTGCTATGAAGCGCTCCCAGACAACGGGAAAATGATAGTAGCGGAATCCATACTTCCGGTGGTGCCAGACTCAAGCCTCCTGACAAAAGAAGTTGTCCACATGGACTGCCTCATGTTGGCTCACAACCCAGGAGGCAAAGAACGGACCGAGAAGGAGTTTGAGGCGTTGGCCAAAGGTTCCGGCTTCCAAGGCTTCCAAGTTGTCTGCAGAGCCTATGGTACTCACATAATGGAATTCCTCAAGAAGATATAGAATGTGTGAAGGATACATTCACCTTTGGCTCCTTTTGCTTCCAAGTTTTGGTTACATCTCCATTGTTCTCTCTCTTTGGTTTTCATGTCACTATGGTTGTTGTTCTTGTCCTTGTCGGAAGATGCATTTCTTTGTAAATGTACTTTCATCGCTTGTAAAAATGGAAATAAAACATAAAGTAGGCTTTGTTTGTGCTTAATCTACCTTTTCTTGATGGACGCTGATACTCCAAATGGCATTTCTTCTCTCTACTTTATCTTTCTCATATTAGTGAACCAACAAAGAATATCAACTCAAACCACAAGTATGGTAATGTTATGATTCCATATGATGCAGTTTTCAACCTGTGCATTTACTTTTATGTTGTAGACTAAATTTTAGTTTCTAGATGTAATCACCTCCAAACATTTTACATATACTTTGGTGAGTTTCCAACCTGTGAGGTATCACCATATCTCCATTTCTATGGGAAGACTAGAGAGTTCGACATAGTTACATGTTTTATATACACTAAGGAAGGAGATTGGATGTTCCTTTTATTTAGTCAAGAGAGAAACGAAGTCATCCATATGCCAACAGTAACTACACCAACAGTCGCTGCGGCCTGAACCAATTCAACCACCATGTTTTGTCGCTGCACCGGGAGATTCTTCCACTCTGTTCTTCTGTTTTCAAAGAAAGCAAGACACGTCAAGAGTCTATAACATAATATGTCACAAATCTGAAGAGATTTTTTGACCCTACCCTAGATCAGCAATGATGATGCTGATGTTGTCCTCTGATCTCCGGTCCTGAATTGTAAAACTGTCAGTTTTCGTTTTCCTGATTAAAGAAGGCGTAAGGAGAGTTTTTCGTTATTTTACCAAAGCTACTTGCGCAAGAGCATCACAAGCAAGCTGTTACAGAGGAACATTTCGAAGACTAGTTCAGACTTAAAGCCATATCTATGTGATGTAGAAACTAATTGGTAAGGACATGGAAACTAAAAACAAAAAAAAAGCATGCCTGGACATTTCCATGTTTACGGAGCTGTTCCCTTACGAAACTAACCACATCTGAGCTGCATCAGCAAAACATAATTGATCAATGTGTAAGTTCCATACTTATCACTGATAAAAAGCATATAATTGAAAGGGGAAAGATGGAAGAAAAAAATAAAGGAAACCTCTTCATGTAGTCCCACAATCCATCAGAAGCTAATATAATGAATTCCACATCAGATGTAAGAGGTACTTGGTATATATCTGGAGTTGCGACAACCATGTCACCTTTAAAGTCGATTCTACATCATCAGACAAATCAGGATATAGACATCTTTAAAAACGTAACAGAGGAGACAAACAAAAGTAGAAACACCTTTCGAATAGTTGAATACCTGGAAACAAACTTCTCGGACCATCTTCCTTCATTGACACCTTTCTTTAACATCCTGTGCATGTAAACTTATATGAGCAATAAGGCAACATCGGAAAAACAAAAAGAGAGCAATTTTAAGAAGATATAAAGAACCCAACTCATTCTTCTTTGTCTTGAACCGGATGTCACCAAAGGCACGAGATACAGCTATATCTCCACAAATCCTTCCATTAACAATCTGATTGAGTTAAGAGCCAAAAAATAAAACGACTTTTAGCCAAATCCGGAGTTGCACACAAGATAAATTTCAGTAGTTATATTTGAGCAATTACAAACTTTGAAAAATTAGGAAGACACACCCATCCACCTGCATCTTTGATTCTCTTCACTTCCTGAATGGCTGCCTTACTGCTTCCATATGGACGATGAGAATCAGTCAATTCCTCGATTTTCCCAGATCGAGATAGGACCTAATGCATTAACAGAGTTCATACATGACCAACTTCAACGATCCATGGATTCCACAACTTCTTGATAAGAAAGCTTACTGCGCATGAATCGCCGATATGTGCAATGAAAGAAATATCATTTCTGATGAGCATCACAGTGGCTGTTGAACCTGATTCGTCTTCTTCACCGTTTGTTTCTAGCCTGGACCAAAACCATATACATAGAGAAGTATGGTGAATTTACTTCACTCAAATACAAAAAATTCAATCAAAAACTTGTGAAATTACAAGCTAACTTTCACCATTTAAGCAAATTTTGATCCACGCTTTCAAAGGCCTTAATCAAAGCTTCCTTGATCGCCGCGAAATCACCTCCACTCAACAAAGATCCAACTTGCAATGCCCCAACACACTCCTTGTACAGCTCCTCCCTATTACCATCATCATCATCATCACCAACGAAACACTACAAAACTGAGCTTGCATGAGAACTAACACAATTACCTGAGGAATTGGACAGAGGACGATCCAGCGTGGCCGTCGAAAACCGCGGCGAAGGAGAAGTTATCGAGAGCTTCCGAGCGGATGACTATGTCATCCTCCATCTCATCCCGGAACCCTTGAACGCTCGTGTATCCCCATCGAATCGGCGTCACGCCCGTCAGAGACGACGGCGCGTCGATCGCAATCGCGGAGCAACGGTGACGACCGTACGTGGGATAGATAACAAGGCCACCGCCAGCGTCGGCGGTTGTTTTAGAGGAAGACGAAAATTGGCGGAGACTGTTGGAGTGGAAGCGATGAAGGTGTGGCCTAAGAAGCGCCATGACTCAGTGAGTCAGGCAAAGCGAGTTAACCAGAAGAAAGAGAAGAAAGAAAACAAAGAGAGTCTTATGGTTAAGTTAGTGGCAGTGGATTTTCGTAAAGAAAAATCTGAAGATAAGAGAATCAACGAGGGCCTCTTAACTAACTTAACGGTCCACGTTACAAAAATGGGCTATTAAATAATCGGGCCCAAAATCGGAATTTAATTCAACTTCGAAAACATTCATAACTTATCCGTTCTAAATTTAGTTTTGTAGAATGTAAATGATCAAGGGTGCACCAGGGCGATCTTAATTCTTAAGTATATACTTGCTACTTAATTGGCTTTTGTACAGATAACAAAAACTTGTGTACGTATTTAGCTTGTTAAATATATGTATTCGCAATTTCATATACTAAGTAAAAAATAGTCTCCTCAAACTGAAATAAGAAAACCGCATTTTGTGTGAACTTTTGTACAGGAGAGAATTGGTTCATGCATTTAAAATCCATATCATTAGAGCAAGATATTTGTCAACATTAGTATGAATAAATAGAGGAGTTTTGTTTACTTATCTTCATATTTTGCATTAACATATGTACGTGCTTTAACGAGCTCATTTCTCACAATCTTGGATCTTTCAGGATTTGGTGAGTCCATCATCAGAGTTTCTACGGACGAACAAAGAGAGAATTATTCGAAGCTTGAAATGATACAAGTATAGATGAAAGTCACACAGACAAAAACTACAGAAGAATAGTAGACTACTGTAGTTTTTACTTTGATGTTGAAGTGAAAACATAACTGTTAAAAGTGTATGGTCTTGCTCGACTTTAAGATATGGTCTCATAGTGCTTTCATGAGATTTGTACAAAGGCGTGACGCCGTGACCTCATTGTGAGTTTGACACCAAAATATATGTTTCCTGATTTGATTATAATATCATGTTTGGTAGCAATTGAGCTGTAATTATTTTCTCATGTCTGTAAATTGAGTGGTATTTACAGAAGGAATATTAGTCTATAAAGTAGGGAATTAAAAAAAAAAAACTTGGAGAGATTCTATTTAAATATTGGAAGAATTCATCCTTGGAAGATTTTCTTGCCTACGCCTCCATGGAATCACTTGCTGAAATCCTTTGTAAACCTTTGCCTGCATTATTATTATGCAATCAAAATGGACCAAACAAATAATTTCTTCACAAACCAAACTATGTATATAATATAATGGATATCTTAAAGAGTAACCAATTAAAAAACTAAAAAAATGAAGAATGTGAATGAAGAAAAAAAAAATGCACTACACTTTATCCCATGAAAATTGGAATTTGGTTTTGAACAAGTAAATACTAGATAAATTTTGCATTTTTTAGAGAAAAAAAGTGGGTCGAAATTGTGTCAGTAAGATATTAATAAAATGGTTGAATTTTGAATCAAGTACAAAAATGAATAAAAACAAAAAACTACAACGAGATTTTAGAACAGAAGACGTGATTAAAAAAAATGTAAGTTGGTTCCAAGACTTACGTACCAAGAACTGCGATTTGGAGTTGGAAAGGTTCAAAAGGCTTCCTTTCCTTCTAACTCTACTGATCTTCACCGTCGTGCCGCCACCACCTTCACAGCAGCGACCGTTCGTTGAACGTGAAAAGTCGAATCTACCCTCGGAGTCTTTTTTGCTTCTCCTTATCACCGACAGAGACCGGCGAGGTATAACGTAAGGACCATCGAGAACTGTGGTCGGAGATGGCTCATTCGCGGCGGCTAATTGCAAAGTCAACCTCGGCGGAAGCTCAAGGCACCTGACAACTCCTCCTCCTTCTCCGGCGTTCTTCTTGGTCGCCGGCGGATTGTTCTCATCGGAAACGCGA
Source organism: Eutrema salsugineum (assembly GCF_000478725.1). Classification (NCBI taxonomy): domain Eukaryota; kingdom Viridiplantae; phylum Streptophyta; class Magnoliopsida; order Brassicales; family Brassicaceae; genus Eutrema; species Eutrema salsugineum. Next base: position 5,260,098 of record NW_006256909.1, on the reverse strand, counting down.
GGCTTTCCCGGAGCTTCCTCCCAGAGAAACGGGACCGATCCGGCGATGTTCACAGGCGGCGTCGCTAGGCCAGGAGTCTCAGTTGCTCTGTTCAATGGAATTGAGAACAGAGGAAGCTTAGGAGTCGCACAGAACCGTTCTTGATCATTACATTCAAATTCCATTGCTTTTTTCTTTGAAACTGACTATGAACTTTCTTTTGACGTTATATGCAAAAATGGGTTGGGATTTAAATAGAGAAAAAGGGTAGGTTTCTTGTTTTCATTCGATAATTATTATATGAACAGAAGAAACAAAAAAAGGAAAATAGAGGATGAATAATGTGAGGGAATTATGTATTTTATTTAAGAAAAGAAAATAATAATAGGGGAAGAGATGTAAATTGTGAAGATGAAGAGAAAAATAAACAAAACGCTCCCTGTGGCGCTTCTAATTCACGAGAGATCCCTACAAGAGAATAAAATATTAAACAAAGCGGGTCCTACTTTACGATTTTCATAACGTTGAGTCCTTTCAGATGTCATGTCGAGTCTTTATTGCCTATTATATAATATATATTAATTAAAAAACAAAAATACAGTAATATTTTTATAAATTAATAATATTGGAATCATGATATTTTATTAATTTATCGTGATATTAATTTATCTATAAATTAATTAATATAGAAAAAATTTGTTTGCCGCATATAATTTTCTAAAATTTTTTTTGAAATAATGTTATATTTTAAAATTTTAACAAATCTCATAATATAAATTATGATTAACAATCATAACTATCGCAATAAAATAGTTTTTAACACAATATTAGATTGTCCATGTAAAAATATACATGTTCATAAGTTTAAAATTTATAAAATATCATGGTTACTATCAGTATTATTAATGATAAAATTGAAGATAACACTACAATACATTTAAAAACATTTACAGTTAAGAAAATCAAATATCACTTTAAAAAATCATCATAAATTTTGAATGTATATAGTAAAACAGCAATAAGAGCTACTGATATAATAATTAGAGAGATGTGAACCAATGATTTTAACAAAAAGTAAAACAAACACATTAGTCATATTTTAAAATGTTATGTTTATATATATTTGCATAAATTTATATAATTATTAATTTATGTTTTTGTTGGGACCATATAATTACATAAAGGTTTTTTTTAAAAAAATTATTTTATTATCTTATCGAATTTGATGGATTTTTACATTGCCCCAACTTAAAACTAGCAAATTTTATTAATTTATAGGAATTATTAATATATCAAATATTAATTTATAGAGGTTCTACTATATAGCGGTGACAATAAATGATAGATAGTAATGTAATCTGAAGAAGTCTTGTTCGTCGACGAAAAATAATTGTATTGTTCTCTCAATTATACAAGTTTGTGTAGTCTTTAAACTAAATAGAGGTAGGCCATCGTAGGTGTTTCCTAAAATATGGGAGTCGTGGATCCTAGTAGATGTGTAGTCTTTAAACTAACCACTTCTCCATTTATAAATATTGGTGAAAGTGAGGAATGTGTCAAAGGCTGCTCTTGTCGTTGCATGAGTTATATGTATGTATGTATGTGATTGTGAATGGAGAAGTGAGTTATGTATGGAAAAAGAGCTGCATGTTGAAGCAGAGTCAGAAGATTATGCGCATCATATTAACCTTGTGAGCCCATGCAAGTTTGTTTGATAATTCATGCATCTCCTAACGTTACTCAATTCCTCGAAAAAAAAAGGTCCTGGCAGTTTCGCCCAAATGTGGCGGTTTTCCAATATATAGATTTCAACATTGTATAGTCCAAGCATATGGCCTAATTAACAAAAATTGAGTTGAATAGATGTATTTATCTATTTAAGTGTAACGTGCTCCGCGAAACCGCAATCAATGGCTTTACTATTATGAAGAGATTAAGAGATATCTTGATCTTTCAAAATTCTTTATACCTAATATCTACTACTTTACAAATTCTTTTGTTAGATTGTTTTATCGATATTAATTTTTTATTTCGTTTATCCTGGGAGGATTACAAGTATACATATATAATATACGGCAACTAGATTATGAAGCAATTTCCGCACGAGTTCATCATATAACATCAAAATATATACAATTTGGCCATTAGCTACAAAAAAAAAAGTTTTGAATTATTACGACCCGCATATAATCGTCTTAAGAAATATAAACTTTGGTGAGTAAAAATGACCGGAATTGAAACTGGTGTATAGAGTTGTAGTTTTCTAAGTTTTGTATATTTCTTGTTCTGTTTTGACACGAAATTATCTTTTCAGGAGTTGGTGTAACCTGTAAATAAACAAAACTGAGTAAAATTTTGTTATTTGTAAACCAATTTGATAAAGTTTGAAAAGATAGTGTCATCGGTAAGATGATCACTGGTCATAGAATTATATACATACATATATACATAATCATTGATCTAAATTTGCTTACAGGGAAGCCACTCGCGTTGGTAATAAACTTGTTCTTCTCTTCTACAGTTGTTTAGAATACCAATTATATACAATATTGGTTTACATCAATCTTATTACAACTAGTGCCGCAGTCTTTTGGACTTGGTTAGGTTAATCGTAGCAGCTAATTAAGTTTTCTCATTTCAATTTTCACCATATGCAGTAACAGGCCTGTACAGTAATATAGATTTGCGTAGCATAATTCACATGTTCGTTGCGAGCGGCCGATCACTGTATAAATCAGATAATCAAATAGGCCAAGTTTGAAAATGTAATTAGGTAAGTGCTGCATTCATCTTTTGTCAAATTACACAACAGAGATCAAGTAAATTGTCATCCAAGAAAACGAGAGATAGTATTACAACAAAGGAGATTTACAAAACACTTTTGCTTTTGCATCATGGAAAAAAAAAAGAAAAAAAACTTCCAAAACACAATGAACATCATCACGATCGTGTAAAACCAAGCCTTTAACCCTGGAAACAACACGTCGGATTTTGGAAAAAAGGAAATCAGATTCAACACACAAACCCTAAACCCAAATGACAAATATGCAAACCATTACTTCCCCCAAAGCTCAGTGTTTGATATGGTTGGTCATTGTAAAGTGACAGATATTTACCCATCGATGCATTGAAAACCTTGACAAACCCAAAGCCAGATCCCAAACAGAGCAACACAGATGCAGACATCGAACATCAAAACAACCCACACATGTTTCCTCCATATCTGCTTTGCCTTTTGTCTATGATGATCATGAACCAACCCGTTTCTTAATCCCTTGCTTAATACACTTCCTCCTCCTCCTCCCAAATCCATCTTCTTCTCAGCCCAATCATTGACAATGCCTTCACTTTTGGCCTCTGTCTGCGATCTCTTCTTATTCTTCAACACCCTCAATGGATTTCCCAGGAGCGGCTTCAAGGCACAGCCTTTGCGTCCTTTCGACGAATCCAAACCACGATTTTTCACCTCCCTCGCTAAACTCCTCGGAGATCCAACCAAATCTAACTCCACTTCCAAATCCTTGTTACCACCAGTGATCTCAGCGAAGACTGGATCGAGCTTTGATTGGAGACAGTGTCTGGTGGGATTATCCAACGAGGCCGACGCAGATCCGTCTGCAATTAGATCGTCCGTGGCTGATTTCAATCGACTGAAGAGCCAGAGAGACTCTGATTTCGTTACGACCTCGTCTAAAATGGCGAAATACGATAACAAACCATCGATTACAAAAGCGTAAGTCCTCTTTTGGACTGTATGAGAAACCATCGAATGATGAGGAGGTACGTTTTCGATGCATCTCAAAGCTAGAGCTTCGATTCCAGGTTCTTCTTTCGAAGCGAACTCGGCGAGAATCACTGTTCCTTTTGCAATGCAGGAGTAGAACAAGAGACGTGGATTCGATATCATTTCTTACCGATCCCAAAAAAAAAAAAAACGAATCGGAAAAATCCCTAAATCCAACAGTGATTCGATCTCAAATCAAAAGGAGAAGAGATTTTTCAGTGATTCTATCTCTCTCTCTTTAGAGATCCATCTTCTAGTTTTCGAGATTTTCCAGGGAACAGACAAAAATGGTGGAGGAGCTCCATTATTGGCAAAACCAACAATGAAAAAAAAAAAAAAAGGAAGAAGCAGAAATTTACCGCAAAAAGATAGAGACGGAAGCAGAATAACGATCAATTTATATACCTTTGGTGAAAGTACCCTCATAATAGTCAATATTTACAAAACCATTCCTAGCTTCTTTAGTTTTTGCCATAGGCCACGTGACTATAATGTGACACGTGGTAGTTAATTAAGCCATCGCTCCTTCCCAGTGCTGTACTACCGCCAAGTGTTGAGATCAGCATATAATGGATTTATTTGGGTTCACAGGTCCAAAATCTATTTCTTGATTAAATCCAATGATTCCCAATCTTAAAACCTGTAAGCCCATGGGCCTTTAAGGCTAAAGTTTACATTGAAATAATTATGTTATTATTAGTCAACTCTATAGTATTCCCCCAAGTCATAAACATAATAGAAGTCGTAAACAATATTTTCGCAAATTATCAACAATGGAAAAAATCAGTCTTAAACAATATTTTCGCAAATTATCAACAATGGAAAAAATCAGTCTTAAACAAGATTCCCCGAGTCATAAACAATGAAGAAAAAGAAACTGCAATATAACAACTTCTTACAGTTCTTGGTCAATTTTTTTGCTAAATGACAGTTCTTGGTCAATTAATAATATTAAGGATATACAAGGTCAACTAGTGTTAGGCAATAGGCAGGCCGCGTATTAGGGATAATTAATAATAAACAAAAAGGCTAAACTGATTTTCATGATACAATTACACGTCAAGACCTATAACCAGAGAAACGCACAAGTGCTACGGAGAGAGAAAATATAATTTCTAGTCCAAGCATTACAACGCAATTCCTCAACGCAATTCCTCAACGCAATTCCTAGTACATGCAGTGCATGGTTGAAGAAGCACATAGTCATATTGTATCGAACCATACACTGCATTTAGCATAGGCTGCATAGCCCTAATCAAAACATATGTACACTAACACTCCTCGAGTACTCTCTCTTGAATTCCGATCACATCAACTGTTATGGATTCATCCTACTCCGATATAGTGTATTTCCCTTGTTTCTATGAATGTGATCCATCGACCATGCAAGTAAAGACTGGAGAATAGGCCTTGCACTTTGTGGGTAAGTAATATATAACGTATATCCTGGGGTGATCTGTCTAAACCATCATATAGTTTTCTAGAAGACTAGAAGTATAACATTAACATATATATATCCAAAATTAAGAAAATCTATAATAGATTTCTGTATTTTCCCACCTTGTATATATGGAATTTTGGCACAGCAAGTAACAAAAAGACTAATGTACAATTGCAATAATCAATACATGTAGATTATACAATACATTAATATACATATTACATATATTAACATATACATATATATATATATATACTTGGTCTTTTTTAAAAAAAAAGTAAACCTCGCTCTCATAGATTAGTTTTATATTTTTCGTGGTTCATTTCTTCGGTTGACCTCACATGGTAGAGAAATAATACATCGACATATAATAAATAAAAAGAAAAAGAAAATATGAGATAGGAAGCAAGTCGCGTGAGCATATATAAATAAGTGTCCTATGGTTCTTCCTTTGCCATCATCAACTCATCACCGTCTTCAAATGAATCAAAACGATTCAAACCTCCAAGATCATATGGGTGAATCCCCTAAAGATATTTGCGAATTCCCCCTAGCTAACGGGAAGAGCGATGATCACCCCGTCGCTGACGAAACAGGTTTTATTCTAAAAACATTTGGGATTCCGTTGTTCTAAATTATTCAAAATTACATTTCGTATATATATTTTGTTATTTGAAGACATTATAGCAAAACAGTATTTGAAATTAATATTTTACGTCTTCTTTTTTTCAGTATCTTACGTCGACTGTGAACCATTCATGTATAGAATTACATTATGCATTAATTTTTGTCAATAAGCTTTACCCAATGTTCATTTTGCATGCATGGTAGTAAATTTCACATTATACGAGTACTAATTTGTAGAGATTCATGAAAACTAAAATCCTTAGTGATGTAGTCTAACCCCGGCGAGATCAACCAAAAAATGATATATACAATATATTTTATGTTGATAATTAATGTTTAGAATTAGATTATCAACAAAGTTGGGTGTATATTACTCAGATAAAATTGTGAATTTATATTGAATCATAGAGCACGTTAATCTGCTAGGCAAGTGTCGTCCATGTGCACCTGAAGAAGCAAAAAGAGTATGCAATATCAGAATATCATCTTTTCTTTTGAATCATCCAATCAAGAAAGCGTTAATTTAAAAACAGAATTTGTATTTTCTTGAGTCCAATTTTTTTTTTTTTTTTTTTTGTGTGTGTGTTATAATGTACGTAGGACATAAGGAAGAAGATATCAAGGGTAATGAATCTGAAGGTGATCAGGCGCAGGCAACTGTAGAAGTAGAGAAGGATTTGGTGACAGAAATGGAGGTAGACAGCAAAGAAGGATCTAGTGACAATGACGTGCAGGAAACTGTAGAAGCAGAGAAGGATTTGGTGACAAAAATGGAGGGAGACAGCAGAGAAGGATCTAGTGAAAATGACGTGCAGGCAACTGTAGAAGCAGAGATTAAGGATTTGGTGACAAGAATTGAGAGAGACAAGAAACGTCTTGAGGAGGCGCTGGAAGTGATACGGAAGCAAGATACTCATGATCTCTACTGTCCAAACTGTACTCTTAACGTGACCAAAACTACTGCTAAACTCTTTGAAAAGGATAAAGAGATTTTTCCATACAACAAAGAGCGTTTCGTACTGTGGTTCGCTATTGTTTTCTCCATCAAGTCCCCCTTCATTCACCTCTCATGGTTCAGGAAGAATACCCCAGGCCCTGGTATGCATATATACTGCTTTATATATGGTGATGAAGACGCTTAGTTTTTTTGTTTTTAATGCGTATCAAGTGCTTAATGTTTCTTGATCTACATAGAGGTGCCAGTCACCACGCATAATCCTGATCCTCAATATATATATATATATATATATATATATATGTATGCATTGCTACATATATATGATTGATGATGATGATGAAGACACTTTGTTTATAAAGCTTACGTGATCAATGTTTCTTGATATATCATATATAGGAACAGAGGAAACCCCCCCGCCTGAACATATTCCAGTTTCTCTAGGTATAAACCTATATATTGCTTTATATATCTGTATATATGGTGATGATATATGAAGATATATTGTTTTTCCTTCTTTTCAAATTGCTGAAGTTAGAAATATTTCTTGAACTATATAGAGATGCCAGTCACCATACATAATCCTGATCCTCAAGATATATATATATATATATATATATATATATATATATATATATACATGGCTTCATATATATGATGATGCATGATGATGAAGACACCTTGTTTATAATCCTTACATGATCAATGTTAATTTCTTGATATATAGGAACAGAGGAAACCACCTTGTCTGAACCTATTCCAGTTTCTCCAGGTATAAACCTATCAATTGCTTCATATATATGATGATGATGATGAAGACACTTTGCTTATAATGCTTACGTGACCAATGTTTCTTGATATATAGGAACAGAGGAAACCACCCCGCCTAAATCTACTCCAGTTTCTCCAGGTATAAACCTATACATTGCTTCATATATATGATGATGATGATGAAGACACTTTGTTTATAATGCTTACATGATCAATGTTTCTTGATATATAGGAACAGAGGAAACCACCCCGCCTGAACCTATTCCAATTTCTCCAGGTAGTAACCTATACATTGCTTTAAATATATGTATATATGGTGATGATATATGAAGGTGTATTGTTATTTCTTCAATTCAAATTGCTGAGAGTTAGAAATATTTCTTGATCTATATAGAGGTGCCAGTCACCACGCATAATCCTGATCCTTGTATATGTATACATTGCTTCATATATATGATGATGATGATGATGATGATGAAGACACTTTGTTTATAATGTTTACGTGATCAATGTTTCTTGATATATAGGAACAAAGATAACCACCCCTCCTAAACCTATTCAAGTTTGTCCAGGTATTAAAAAAAAAGAAAAAAAAATTACTTTGACAGATTGATTTCTTAAAGTAGTTGACTGATTGATTCTTGATGTACAGAACCAGTCCCATCTTCTCCATGGCTTATTCTAAGTTCTCTGCGGTTCCTATTGGTTTTGGTTCTGCTATTCCTCTCAGTCATTGTTCTGTGGTTCCCACATCATATTGTAGAAAACGGAAAGCTTTTCCCCTACTTTAGGCCAACTCCTATCGACCCTGTTCCGTCGCCACTTCCAGTAGTTATAATCCCTGACATGCAGGAAAATCCGGGAAATGGTACAGTGAATGTCGAAGAACATAATGGACACATCTCCCCTTCTCCAACGCCACTTCCAGTAGTTATAAACCCTGACCTGCAGAAAAATCCGGAAAATGGTACAGTGAATGTTGAAGAACATAATGGACACATCCCCCCTTCACCACTGATAGAGAAGAAAGGAAGCTTGATCAGATCCCTTTCGGCTATCTCGTTGTTGTTACTCGCCATTCTGGCTCTGCTCTGGCCTACAATTTCTTCGATTCCATTTCGAAAGCCTCGAATTCCTGAGAATTTGTGGAAATACAATGTGGTTTCATTTCAAGAACCAGACATCTTGAAGAGTATTGTGTACGGAGGTCTAATCCAATCCATGACAAGCCTCAGTGTTGTATCCTCCGCTGCAGCTGCTGGAGATTCGATTTGTAAGTACACACAAATACCTACATAGACTTTCTTCATACAACTCTATTCATATTTACACTGTCTTTGCTTGCAGTCAACGTTCTGGCCTTGGGACTAGCCAATATATTCACTGGCCTTTTTCTCATCTGTCACAACGTAAGTCGTTTTCTTTATCATCTCTCTTTTTCTTTTCTTTTTTGCCTGCAAACAGTTAGTAAGTTTTATTGAGCAAACAGAGCACATAACTCTGTTTTTTCTCATCTCTATCTAAAAACTCTTTGTCAGCAATTTCTTCCATTTGAAAGTTGATTTAAAACCACTTACAAAAGAGGATATATTTTGGCAGCTACATGCACTCATAACGTGTCGACCATATCATCAAAGTGCAAACAATCATAATGACTCAACTATAGTAGGAGAAAAAGATCCGTACTCGATCCTACTGGGAAACGTTAAAAACAGAGTTCGCCACTGCGCCGTTGTTGTGGTTTCTTTCCTCTGCTTCGGTGTGATCCCTCTTTATCTCTTCTACGTCCTCTCTATCAAAGGAACCGACAAGGGACACTACAACGCTGCACTTGTTCTCTCCGGCACTCTGGTCTGCGTCATAGCTCTCTCCTTGGCCAAAGCTTACGCCTTCAAAATGGAGAAAAAACTTCAGACCGTGCTTCAATACACCGCAATGGCGATTGGGGCGTCTGCGCTTGCTTTCATGGCCACCAATCAGTTTAGAAAGAATGGCTTTCATGAGCTTCAATGCGTCTGATTACTGAGAAGAGTGAAATTCCAGATTTTAAGAGAAATTTTTCAATAAACAACAACAAAGCTACCAAAGTGTTGTTCTTTTAGCTGATATGTCGCTTGCTTTCATTATTTCTCCATCCATTCTTTTCGTCCCAAGTCTTTAATTTGTTTTGTACACGGACATGTTCTGTTTCTCTGTAAGCAAAAGGTTCGACATTGTTTAATTAATAATAATCAATTTCTTTTTCATATAAACAAAGACATTAGCCAAAAAAAAAAATTGGTTAGTCAATGCTGGTTAGAGTTTAGATAAAAGAACGTGGAACTCGTGGAATAAAAATATTCAGATAGAGATACTAACCATATAACAGTTTAATGATGATATGGTTCTCAATCTCATCTTTGTCAGTCTCTAATGGAATCCACCACGAACCCGACTCCCACTCCAAGCTCCGCCGGTGACGGTGGCAATGGCGATAGTGTCTCTACCGATGAATTTACTAAACTACCCCTGGACTCCCCACACGGCGCCAGCGACAAGGAAGATGGCGTTGACTTCGGCCAAGAACAAGGTCTGAGAATTATTTGTATTTTGATTTATTACTATTATAGTTCATAAGTCTTTGGTCTTGTTTTTAAAACTGATACCAAATGAAGGTTCGATTCAATTCCTTTTTCCGAATGCTTAAATCCAATTTGCTACACATAGGATCAGAGTCAAATGAAGCTATTGACACTGGGACTGGTTCAAGATCCGTAGACAAGAACCAGTACTCTGAAACTGAAGTAGTTAGAGCAAAAGATCCACAGACAGAATCTGATTCGTTGGACGATGATGTGGAGATTGTTTTCAAGAACCAGCATAAGTATTACATTTACTGCCCCTGCTGTGGTGAAGATATCACCAAAACAGTCAAGCTCGTGAAGAAATCAGATCTCCAACCCACAAAGAACCACGACACTGAGAATGAAGCTCTTGACACTGAGAATGGTTCAAGATCCAAAGACAAGAAGACAAAGGTTCCATCATGGTTCCCTGACTATCTTCAGCAGTTGTTTCTTTCTGTTTATGGCCACAACAAAGACAAAGGTACCCTTTTCTTTTCCTGCCTTCTTTCGGTGTCGTTGTATTGACAGCTGCGATTGACGATGGTTTCTTGGCAAATTCAGGCAAGAAAGGGGTTGATACAAAGCCACCAGGATCGTCCATCGATCTGGTTACCGATGGTGAAGAACCGAGCATCGATGTCATGATTGAGAAAGACAGACCGAGTTTTCCGAAGTGGTACCTCGATGTTTTTGCTTGGTTTTTCCTCCTCTGTATTATTATTGCTCTTTCTGTCCTTTCCAATTCTCCACAGCAGTCACCGCTTTTCAATCCACCGCATGTGGAGTTGCCTTCTATCTCTTCATTGTGGCTGCCTTCCGCTTCTGTACTTTTGATACTTCCCACGTCTATGGTGTTGCTTCTCGTCATTACGGCAATGAGGTCCCGATACAGTCCCATATATAACAAGGAGAAAGGTAACTTGCATTTTCTCCTCATTTTCTCCTGATTTCAATACTTTTATATGAAAAATCTCTGAACTATGCCAGGCGACAAAGGGGTTGATTCCAAGTCTACTGATACCAATAGTGAAAAACAAAGTCAAGAAACTCAATATGACGATGACCAAGCTGCAGCTCCTGATCAAGATTCTGACAAGAAAACAGGTATGTCTTGAATTCTGATTCCGAGATGAATCTGGTTCTTAACAAAGATTCTTGATCGTGCTAGACAAGCAAAAGATTCACCCAATTCCACTAGATCCTTCACCGCAGGAGCAACCATCTATGCAAGTTGGCAAGAAGGAAACTCATGAAAATGCAGAGAGTGTAACACCAGCAGAAACTCAAGAAGAACCTGGGTTGCTACCTAAAACTCAAGAAGAGATCCCAAATAGTGTTGAACCTCGCAAAGGCAGTAGTAGTAAAGTCGAAATCCTGAAAAGTATTGTGTATGGAGGTTTGACGGAATCAATCACAAGCCTTTGCACCGTAACATCTGCGGCTGCGTCTGGTGCTTCGACTCGTATGTGATACGTCTCCATCCTTTGAGACATATCGTCGAACACTATGAATGCCTAAAAATGACATTTTTAAAGTCTTTGCTTCTGTTTTCAGTGAACGTTTTGGCCTTGGGAGTTGCCAATTTGTCAAGCGGTGTTCTTCTGATTGTTCACAGCGTAAGCGATCTTTCTGGTCAGTAACGAAACTTATGTATGTAACCCTCAGAAAATTGAACAAAGACGCCATTTTTTTGAATTTGCAGCTCCAAGAACTCGTAAACGAGAAACCCAGAATACGAACCAACAACACAGATGATCAGAAAAAATCTGAAGCAGAGGAAGAAGAAGAAGAAGATCGGTACGAGGAAATTCTCGGAAGAAGAGAGAATTCGAGGCTTCACAGGTTGATCGCAATCTCGTCTTTCGTCGTCTTCGGGCTGATCCCACCTCTGGTATACGGCTTCTCGTTCCGAGAAAGAGTCGAGAAGAGGCAAGAGTACAAGACTTTAGCTGTTTACGCAGCGTCTATACTCTGCGTCGTCTTGCTCTCGATTGCGAAAGCTTACGCCTCGAAGAGACGCGAGTATCTCAAGACCCTGTTTCGGTACACGGGAATGGCGACGACGGGGTCGGGATTGTCTCAACTCGTGGGATACTTGGTCAATCAATGGCTTGAGAAAAACGGGTTTTATGATGATTCTCCACAAACTCTTGGAGTTTGATACTTGTTCATCTTGCACTTCCTTTTATAACCCTTTTTTTGTTTTCTTTAAAAGTGAAAGAATTTATTATCTTTATGGGGAAATAAAGTGGAGACATAGAGGAGACAAAAATAACCTTTTTGGGGGTAAACAGTTTTATTACAAGATACTTTAACTTGTAATGAAAAAGAAAAAGGCCACTAATTACAAAATATATACCTTAAACAAACATTTTTTATTATAATAATGAAATATATGGACCACGACGGCAGATTGCTTGGATCCATTTTGATGTAGCCTAGTGTTACGTTTTTTCCAAGCATAATAAATAGATTATTGAATTGAAGTAACTTACAAATTTATAAAATTGAAATAACTTACAAATTTACAAATTCTCATAACTGACCGGAGGAGAGAGATGGATGGGTAAAGAAGGATCACATACCAAACCTGTGAGGAGAAAGTGTGCAATCGAAAAACATGGTGTTGAGCTGATCCCTGTGTAATGCCACAAAGTATACATGTACTAGGAACTGGAAGCCCCCGGCTGAGTAGCCTGTTACGAGAAGGCAACCTATCTCTAGGAACAATCCAATGAATTAAAGCATGTTTTGGGATCATTTGAATAAACCAGTGGATTTTGGGCAAGGTAGAGAAGGGCCTCTCGCTTGTAACACCCTCCCATTTTTGGTAGCAGAAACACATCCCCCCGTTTCACCCATCAAGGAATTTTTTCACTTGAAATTTTCTTAAACAAACTTAAATTGCAATTGGCTTATTTAAACTTATCCAAGCCAACTTTGGCTCTTCCCTGAATTCAGAAAATGGTTGGATTCTTTCTTAAAATGTTTGCTGTTATATTATGTTTTAAAATAGCAAAACTGGTCACTAAACAAAATGTAAAATATATGGAGATTGAACTTGTATTCTACAATCCCAATATATAATGTGTCATAGTTTAATGGCAATGGGATCCAAGTCTCCCGCGGATCTCCAATCTACAACATTCCTATACTAATGTTACTAGGCCTCATTCGAAATCATTTTAGATTTTTCAGTTTCTTTAACACAACAATACAAGTACACCATATATACTGTTAGTAACATGATGAGTGATGGTGATTAAATGTATTTTTCTACTATCTCCATCCAGGTAGTTTTAAATATTGACCATTTGCATGCTGTCAGCCACGTTCGTAACGTGTTTTTTTGGGTTTATTATTTTTTTAGGTAGTATTATTGAAAGTAGTTAAGACTTAAGAAATCAGGCGATTTGGTCAGATATCTTGTCTCGAGCTATTTTTTTGTGATAACATTTTTTTTTTTTGGCGTCACTTATTGTTACAACTAACTTAGAAATCATGTTTCTCTCGTGGCAATATATATATATATATGTGTATTTTTTTTTTTTTAAATTGTAGTGATAAACTTGAGAATATGAAAAATGTACTAATGGCGATGGTGATTGATCACAACTACATCATTGACAAATGTCCCGATCAACACTAAAAGACGACATTACTATTGAAACAAACTTGTATGAAAAAAAAAACAATCGCACTGGTTTTCTTTTTCAGTTGTAATTAACTTAGTTGCCTCAAATTAATACTTTTGGTTGAACAAAAAGAACAAATATATTTACTTTGTATAATTATAAGGAAATTTGGATATAACTTTTTTTTTGAACAAAATTGAATAATTGATACAGATCTTAGATATTCGAATTTTAATACGGATGTGATAATGATAATATGTCAGCAAACGTGTTGCATGCCAAGTTATTTCAGAATGTTCACATTGAGTATTTAATTCAAGATGCGACTTTCTAATTAGTAGTATAATGAAAACAAATAGGATCTGTATTATGTGTTGTTAATTATTTTTTTAAAGTATTTTATGCGTTTGATTATATATATTTAATCTGTTTTCTTATGAGCTACGTGTTTGACTTTGATCTAGATAAGAGTCTTTTCGCCGTGATAAATCTATACCTCTTTGATTTATAGTTGGAAGGTGCGGTCATTGTGAAATGAATGCAGTCACTCTCTCACTTCTGTCATCCACGTGACAATAAATCCCTTAAAAGAAGGTGACAAAAAATCTTCAGCTAATTTGACACCCAAAAAAAAAATTCTTCGTCTAGTATGTACTTGGTACATTATTGTTCGGATGAATACGGTATGTTGAAAATAGTGTATTCAATTATGGTGTAAATAGTATAGTTCAATTTAAATGGTAATTTAAATTTATCACTTTTCGGCAACCAATCAAAGAGTTAATTATATAATTAGATTTGATTTTATCATTTTATTAACACCCTTAACAACGATTTTAACTCTGCTAAATTTCGTTAAATCGAGGTATGGTAATAAGTACGGAAATAAGCTAGAAATAATCTTATAAAATCTGTGAATATTACCCAAAAAAAAAATCACTGATAATAGTAGTAAGTTATCAACTACTACTACTCTGACTCCGTATCTAGGAAAAGGTAAAATTAGCCTTTGAGGGGAAAAAGTTTAAACAAGCGTGTTTGTTTAAAATATGAATTAGAAATGGTGCTGATTCAACGGCCAAGTGAAAACACATTTTCATCAATATTTAAACAACAATAGTGATAATATTGTTGAAGTGAGGAAGGAGACAGAGACGACCCCATTCATCCATCACCTTCTCTAGATCTCAGAATCTCTCTTTTGGTCTCTCTTATTTTTATCCCTTACTTTTGGCCATTCCTGTCTTCCACTTTGCCCTATTTCTTCTTTTTAAAAAATGGGATCCGCCGCCGAATTCACGGATCCCACCACCGGGGCCGAGAAGCACCACCACCAGCCAATACAAGTTGAAGACGAAGACGAACATGTTGTCGAGCTGGAGAGGAAAGCGTCGTCATTTCGTCATGGAAAGAGACTCGACAGTGCGGACAGTAGTACACTCACCAACATCAGCTCGTCTTCTAGCTTTTCCGGTGATGGGTCCCCCGATTTCCGTAACGGCGAAGGAGAGCATATCGCAATTGAAGACTTGGAGGTCCCGGAGTCGCCGGAGCAAGTTACGGATGTTGGTGGATTTCACGAGGAGCATGGCGACGGGAACAATTGCAACGTTTACTTTGACGGTGAACAAGGTTAGTAACTTTAACCTCCGATTAATTCCTTGTTTTGAGCTGCATTTAGCGTCTCTTTGCATCAACTTCGTGCTGTTTCCTTACCAATTGCGAATTTTTTCGGTATTAGCCCAATCAAGGTTTTGGTTTATCAGTTAGTCTTGTAATCTTGTATCTTGCAATTATCACCTCAAGATATCTGGCTGCTGTGGATTGAGTCTGAATTTCAGTGTAGAGTAGTTTTTCTGTGATACATTTGTTCTGGCGGTGAAGTCTTTTGTCATGATTTGTTATTTGTATATGAAGGAATTTGGAAATGTCGCCAATGCGATTGGACCTACAGAGAGGAATCTTTGTTATATTTTGATACCAAAGGTCAGTCCAGTGTTAGGGCTTCTTTGACCAACAAAATTCTTTTGAGCTACAAATTCTTGGGATCACTTTAAAGATTAGCTATTTCCTCGGCTGTTTAATCCACCGTGTTGGTTGACTTGTAGTGAACATTTGATAATGTGTTAATTGCTTGAAGATGCCACCATCTAGAATTGAGTTTCTGGTTAATTATTTATTCTTTGATTTTCTTATAATAGATTCTGAGTCAGCTGGTGTAGAACCTGATGCTCATGAGTCCCAAACTGCTGACCGCTTGAACGGGGAGAAAAAGCAGCAAGAATCTGATAACGTTTCGACTTCTGAGGATAACAAAGAGACCCGAGAAATCGAAGAAGTGCAAGACGGTGAAATCTCTAAAGGCCCTGATCAACCCCCTGGTGATGTTATAGTAGAGGAGCGGGAAACCAAAGATGTGGAAGATTATGATGTGGAGAAAGTGCTGAAAAACCAACAGACACATGATTTGTTCTGTCCAAACTGCAAGTCTTGCATCACTGAAAGGGTTGTCCTTCAAAGAAGGAAACGGAAGATCCCTCCTGTGCTGGACGATCCACCAAGCTTGACAAGGCCTCGCCCTAATGATGACCCTGTTCTTCGATCGGGAGACAATTTGCCACCTGCAGATGGTGATGAAAACTCTATTCATGAATCCTTTTTCTACAAATGCTTGTCATGCTTCAGCATATTCTTACCCACAGGTAGATTAGATTTTAACAATTTCTTTGATACTTGATATATTAGATCCCAATCCCATCTCTTTTTGTATCCAAAGCATGCTTTTGTCTTTTGGGAAAAAAAATTGCAGGGGTGGATTCTAAGCCGATTCCTCCCAGTGAAAGTGTGGAGGTGTTAAAGACTCAGCCAAAACCTCAAGAGAAGGCTACAGGCGTTTCCAACTGGTTCAGTCCAATGTTTGGAGGAGTTAAGAAAAAAGAACCAGCTGTTCAGCAAGGTTTTGTTTGGTCTCCCTTTGCCAGTCTCATCATGTATTAGACATTCCATTCTTTTACTACCTCAAGACGGTGATTCAGTCAACTTCGGTGTCTAGTAGAATGAAATTTGCATTGCTTTTTTTTTCATATTACACTATCACTAAAATTAAATTCATTTCTTTTGTGTTGTCAGGTGGGGCGATACCTAGTGTCCCAGCAACTTCCTCATCAACAGCTCCAGCCCTTGTTCAGGATGTTGCAGGGGCTTCGATTCAAGGTAGGGAGATTTTTTTATATAGTGACAATTAATGAACCACAATTGGTAATTTTTTCATCTGTAATCTTTTGAATGCATTGATGGGCAGATAGTAGTGTTTCTCAAGTTAAAGGGCCTGTTGACACCCCTTCGATTCCAGGTACATATAATTGCGTCACTCTTAGAAAGTGGAACCCATGTTCGTGTCTTGTAGTTGAATTTGTAAGCAAGGGCGTTTAGAAGCAACTTTTATGAAACTAAAACGTGATAGCCAATTCTTCTTCTTCTCTTATTTAGCTTTTTGTCTCTTCGTTGACTTGTGAAAACTCCACCACTCTTTCCTTGATATGATGGCAGTTGCAAAATCAGATGATGCTAGCAAAGTTGTCAACAATGGAGCGACTGTTGAAAATGAGCAAAAGTTTCTGGTTCCTTCGGCGGAGGAGCAGCAAACACAGCAAAAGATGAAGAAGGATGATGCTAATGCAGCAGACCGGAACCACTCGTCAGACAAAGGACGCCTTTCCCCGATTCATCCATCTCACGACATGAACATATCAAACACAGTGACCAGTGGACCCGATGGAGTAGTAAGAGTAGAAACTATATTTCATGCAGAAGGTGTCTCTCATCTCTTTGAAGGAACAGACACTGGAAAGCTAGATTTTGGTCTGGGAAAAGTAACAGGTAATCTTAATTCTCTTTATCATGCCGCTAGAAAATAACTTTCACAGCTTCATAGTCAAATACATAATATAAAACTGTCTTCTGTCTTCTTTCCTTGAAGATTAAGTTGTTAATGTACTGTGTAGTCATTCTCATACACAACTTGCTAACTTCTCGCTTCTGTTTTAGGTGCGATGGACACAGGTGACAGAGGAGTTATTACCGGCACACCAAGTCCTGTAATTGATATGCCACCACTCCCAGTGAGTTCGCTAGAAGAAGGGACTCTACGGGAACCGTTGGTAGTGAGACCAGTTGGTGAAGGACGTACAGTGGAAATCTTGAAAAGCATTGTATACGGAGGTCTAATTGAATCCATCACAAGCCTCGGTGTTATTTCATCTGCTGCTGGTTCCGGCGCTTCAACGTGTAAGTACCGCTCAGCCTTAGCATTCCATTTCCATTGTGAAACACAACACACAAAATTTCTTCGGTTGAAAAATAGTAACACACGACTCTATCATTGTGCTTGCAGTGAACATTTTGGTTTTGGGGCTTGCAAACTTATTCGGTGGGCTGATTCTCCTTATTCATAATGTAAGTGATCACTTAAAAATCTTATCCTGATGCATAAACTTTGTAATGAACTGCGTAACCTGAAACTTACAGAGAAACTTCTTTTGCAGCTCCAAGAACTCAGAGACGAGGAACCCAGAAGAACAACAACAGAGAATAACCAGACTAACGGTCAAGAAGAAGGTCGGTACAAGCGACTCCTCGGAAGAAGAGAAAATTTCACGATTCATGCAATAGTCGCAGTCTTATCCTTCATAATCGCCGGGCTACTCCCTCCTGTAGTCTACTATTTCTCATTCAGCAAAACACACAACAGAAACTACAAAGTGGCATCAGTTTTCGGGTCAGCTCTAGTGTGCATTGTGTTGCTCGCCTTAGCTAAAGCTCACGTGAAGTCCCCAAGAGGTAGCCACTTAAAGAGCGCTCTGTACTATACGATGATTGCTGTGTCGGTGTCGGGGATTTCGTACGTGGTTGGTGACTTTGTGGATCAGTTGCTTGAGAGGTACGGATGGTCTGATGGATCTGAAACTCCGGCGGGAGAGATGTTGCTTTCACTCATGGGGAGAAAAGCTGGTAGCTTCGGATACTCATCATCATCGTACTGAAACTGAATCATGTCTGTAGAACAATCCAACACCTCGTGCTACTTTTCTATTTCACTCTGCTTTGTGAGCTCTCTTGTTAGACTTTTTGTTTTGTTTTTTGTTTTAGGCCAAATCTTTTGTTGTTCCAATTATAGGAAGCACACAATAATAAATGACGACCTGTACCCTTTTATGTTTAGCTATATCTTACTTTCTGCATTAAAAATTTGAAAAAAAATGTCCTGAATGTTAAAATATGCAAAAATGAGGTTCTACCGAGAATTGAACTCGGGTTACTGGATTCAGAGTCCAATGTCCTAACCGCTAGACCATAGAACCATTTTGTTATGTCGTGAATATAATTATTTATATTCAAATATTATTTGGCTTGCCATTAAAAGTCCAATACAACGTCGACGTTTTAAAGGAGCATTAGCGGACATCAGTTACGTTCGCATTGGGTTTGATCCAATTAGACTAATGGCTATAGCCAGTTGGTTGGGTTAGAGCGATAACCGTCGGATTCAAATTCGAATTAAAGGGTGCCTCAGCATCTGGACGGCTCATATTTGATCTCTCTTCTTCTCTCTCTCAATTTCAGAGATCACAGAGGCCAACGAAGAAAAGCACCGCTTTTGCCAGAAACGGTGACGATAGAGAGAGAGAGAGAGAGAGAGGGAAGGAGAGAGTCAGGGCCGATTTGGTTTCCCTGAAAATTTTTCATTTTTGTTTCTTTCAATTTTCTTTCCCTTTTCTCTCTTTCTCGTTTTTTCCAGATTTGTCTATCGAATCCATTTTCAAAGATTCCCAAAAGTGGTAAGGAAGCAAAGTACTGTTTCGCTTTTGTTTTTTCCATGTTCATCGGTGTGAAAGAAAGGAATTTTCTTTTCCGAGACTAGAGATTCCAGAAAAACGAAGAAAAATAGAATAGGAAGGGGGTTTTTTTGACCTAATTTTTTTTTTGAATTTAGGGCCTTTTTGTGTGTTTTCGATTTTTGAATTTGATTGTGGTAATGGAGACGGATAGTATGGAGTGTGAATCTTCGACGAGAAGCGTCCAGAACGATGAGATCCATCATAATGGAACTTACCATTTCTCTTCAACGAAGAATCACGGCGGAGCCGCTGCCGCCGTCGTTACCAACATAGTCGGTCCGACGGCAACCGCTCCGGCTACTAGCGTCTACGAGCTTCTGGAGTGCCCTGTCTGTACCTATTCTATGTATCCTCCTATCCATCAGGTGAAACTCCGATGCTATTGTTTGATGCATACGATTTAGCTGTATCTGTTCCACATTTGATGACTTAACTCGCAAATTGTAGCAATCACTTGTGTTCTTCTCTGTATATTTACTTGACTGTGATGAAAGTTGCTTTAATGATCAAGGACAGTGATATGTTGTGTAGCTTTTAGGAAGAAAAACATGACCTAGAGCATTTACTGGGCTATAATGATATACTGGGAAGTTCTTGATCTGAAAAGTCTGTCTCTTTTATGTTTTTGTTGTTGCAGTGCCATAATGGACACACATTGTGCTCGACCTGTAAAGTAAGGGTTCATAACCGTTGTCCCACGTGTAGACAAGAACTTGGAGATATAAGATGTTTAGCTCTTGAGAAAGTAGCAGAGTCGCTTGAGCTGCCTTGCAAGTATTACAATCTTGGATGTCCTGAGATATTTCCTTATTACAGCAAACTAAAGCATGAGTCTCTCTGTAACTTCAGACCTTACAGTTGTCCGTATGCTGGTTCGGAATGTGGTATCGTAGGAGACATCCCTTTCCTTGTAGCCCATCTCAGGGATGATCACAAAGTTGATATGCACGCTGGTTCTACTTTTAACCACCGCTACGTCAAATCCAATCCTCGTGAAGTAGAGAACGCCACTTGGATGCTAACTGTGAGCATCCTTGTTGTGTAGTAAACTATTATTCTCTTCAATGTTTTTCGACATCAAAATTGACAGTCTCTTCTTCTATGGGTTTAGGTTTTCCATTGCTTTGGGCAATACTTTTGCCTCCATTTTGAAGCGTTCCAGCTCGGGATGGGTCCGGTATACATGGCATTCTTGAGATTCATGGGGGACGAGGAAGAAGCACGGAGCTACAGCTACAGCTTAGAAGTGGGAGGCAGTGGGAGGAAGCTAACATGGGAAGGAACTCCAAGAAGTATCAGAGATAGCCACAGGAAAGTGAGAGACAGCAACGACGGTCTCATCATCCAAAGAAACATGGCTCTCTTCTTCTCCGGTGGTGATAGGAAAGAGCTTAAACTTAGAGTCACTGGTAAAATCTGGAAAGAGCAACACAGTCCAGATTCTGGGCTCTGTATACCAAACCTATCTTCCTGATCATTCTTTCTTTTTTTTTCTCTCACTTTGAGAAGGAAAGCTGTATGGTGGTGACTGGTGATTCGTTTGCACTGTTCTTCTTTGTCTGTATCTAAAAGATTTCATGAATGAATTTGTGTTGATCTTGTCACACATTTACACGTTATAGTCTCATTTCGTTGGTAAACTTGGATCGCAGTTCATATGTTCAAGTCTCAAGATTCATTACACGCATGGTCGCATGGAGATTTGAGATACAATAAACTGATAAAAAATCATGTGATTAAAAGGAATTTATATATTATGAACCTTCTGATCGAAAAATGCCAAGTAAAATGTTTTAGATAATAGAAATGGAGATGCGGGGAATCGAACCCCGTGCCTCTCGCATGCGAAGCGAGCGCTCTACCATATGAGCTACATCCCCTTGTGAATATTAAAGAATTTAGTTGGACTAAAACTCATAAACAAATGGCTGAGGAAAGTAGGGGAAATCTTCTTAAGTTTTCTAAAACTTGATGTCGGATCTTCTCTGTGATTACAAAAAATATAACATCCAAATGTATATATAAGGCACCATATATGGAAAACTGATGTTTAATCAATGTTATATGTATTGTCAATCAATAAATTGCCAAGATGGATTATGTATTGGTGTATGTATCTTATGCCAATATATGCTCTTTTGTTGTTGCAAGAAGGGCACTTGACATGCTCAGCTCTAGCTGAAGTGATCGTCACACAGCTCCCATGGAACCATTTCTAGCACATGTCACAGCAAAGTTATCTCCACTCTTTGGAAACATGTGATAAATATTAGTTAGAGATTATTAATGAAAAATATAGAATTTTTTTAAAATACAAATCATAATTTAATCGACTAATCAGGTGTTAATTTATATTTAGAGTCGTAAGAGACACCGAGCTTAATTAAGAAGAGAATACAGTAAACTATAATATGATGTTATTTATTTCTTTAAACTTTATAAGATTTTCTATCATTTAACAAATATATTTTTCCTGTCAACATGATTTCAAAATTATGAAAACTAATCTTAAGCTTTTAAAATCAATTTATGAGTCCTAAATTGTATGACATAAATATAAACCTAATTTTTAAGGAATAAGGAAAAGAAAACTTGAATAAGGAAATTAAGGAATTTAGGAATTTAGGAAATCTTATAATTCGGAGGAATGAAGGAAAAAGACCCAATACAATTTGAAAAGGGTTCTAAACTCTGTTTCTTCTCGAACTTTCCTTTTTGCATTTATAGCTCTCCCTATAAATACCCAATCTTTGTTTCATTGACAAGAAAATTTCATTGTGATTCTAATTTTTAATCCCTCACTATACAGCGAAACCCTAAAGCTAGACGAAAACCAATGGCGATTATCTCTGAGATGCAGGAGGAGAGACCCTCGACTTTGCCGTTCAGGGCAAGTTTTGATCCTTCAAACCCACTAGGGTTTTTGGAGAAAGTCCTCGACTTTATTGGGAAAGAGAGCAACTTTCTGATGAAAGACACGGCGGAGAAGGAGATCGCCACTGCTGTTACGGCGGCGAAGGAGAGGTTGAGGGGAGCGGAAAAGAAGAAGGCGGAGAAGGACAGCTTGAAGCCCATGGAGTTGAAGGAGAGTGTTCCTCCGATGGAGCCCATGGAGGTGGACAAGCCGAAGAAGGAGGAAACCTTCAAGCCAACGGAGTCCATGGAGGTGGAGAAGCCGAAGGAAGAAGAAAAGCAAGAATCTGGCCCTATCGGTAAGTCCTTCGTTTAATCCTTTTTGAATATGGAAATTTGTATGTCACTTGTTCTTCAGAGGCCTCTAGTGAAAGCTTTGATTTGGGGTTATGTCTCGTTAGTAATGATTGAATCTTCATTGATGAAATATGGAATGACTCTTGTTTCCTCAGCGGTCTTGGATTTTCTTTGGTTCTATTTGCTACTATGAGTTAGGATATCGGAATTGCTCTGAGTAGCTAAGTCTTACATCAACTTGATGAACGATTTGTGGATCTTTGCTCTTATAAGAACTAGAAAAATTGGAGAAAGTTTAGATCTTTTAAAAACAATTCTTGAGTGAAATATATTATCTCTTGTGGCAAAACTAACTTTATGTCCGTTTGTTTGGTGCACAGTTCCTAACAAAGGAAATGGGCTTGATTTTGAGAAATACTCATGGACACAGAATCTCCAGGAGGTCACGGTTAATATTCCAGTGCCTAGCGGCACTAAATCACGGTCTGTCACGTGTGAAATCAAGAAGCACCGTCTGAAAGTTGGTCTTAAAGGACAAGATCCAATCATCGATGTAAGTCTTCCCCCCATCGCAATTTCTTTTAATGCATCTGGATCTCTCTTTCTTTTTCTTTGTTCATCTTGCTGGTTCTTTCTTGCTAAATTCTTGACTTTTGGATGATAATAGGGAGAATTCTTCAATCCTGTCAAGCCTGACGACTGCTTCTGGAATATCGGTATGTTTTAGGTTCCTTGTTTAGGCATTTCAGCCACTCAATCTTGAGTGAACAAAACTTTTTAACTGAGTATGATTAAAAATTTGTTCTGTATGGTGATTACTTTTGCAGAGGATCAAAAGGTCATATCGGTGCTATTGACAAAGCAAGACCAGATGGAGTGGTGGAAATATTGTGTGAAAGGAGAACCTGAAATAGACACTCAGAAAGTTGAACCAGAGACGAGCAAACTGGGTGATCTCGACCCAGAAACTCGCAGTACCGTTGAGAAGATGATGGTAAGTCGATTGCTCTGTCCTCTTGATTATTCTTGTTTTTGTTACATTTATATTTGCGAGACTTTGACACAGTTTTTTTCTTTTCTTTTCTTTTCTTTTCCCGTTTTCTTATATAGTTTGATCAAAGGCAGAAGCAGATGGGACTCCCAACGAGTGATGAGATGGAGAAGCAAGACATGTTGAAGAAGTTCATGGCTCAGCATCCTGAGATGAACTTCTCTAATGCAAAGTTTAACTAGTTTGTATTCAATTTTTCTCTTCTCATAATGACATTATAAAAAAACTCATGATTTTTCCGTTATCAAATTATCTTATGGTTACAATTTTCAATCGAAAGGCAAAACCCACTAAACTCGAACTCATGCTGATGCAATCCCAATTTTCTCATCGCAACTCATATATTTAAAATACATTTAGAATTCTTACTTGTCTCTAACGTTTCCCGAAACGAATACATTCTCGACATCTTTATTGTAAGGCGTCTCACAACATTTTTTGTTTATAAATGTGACATTTATGATTTGTCTACTTTACTTTTGTATGATCTAACTTAAAGCATCACGATTTGACAAATGTAAGTATGTAACTCGTTGTTGCTGCTAATAGCAAAAAATACGAATTTATTTTTTTGTATGATGTGAATGAAAGACGATTTACATATTTCAGAAAAACGTCAGCGATTTAGTTAGGCAATCACTAAACAGAGAAACGCGGATATTAACTTTTATTTTCATATTTCAAACCAATCGTACATAGAAGTTTAGTCAGTTACTGTTGTATGCTTCCTATTTTCCTTCAATTAATTTATTAATTTCCAGTAGAAAAAATTAGTTAGGCAGATATAAAAAGTAAATTTTCTAGACCATGGTATATTTCATAATAGAATATCATACTTGTTGAAATAACTCTGAACCAAATAAAAACAACATGGTACATATTCATTTCCATATTATGTGTTGAATTCGTTAAATTTGTTAATATACGGAGGTACCTACATGTAAAACTAAAAAAAAAAATTCTCTTTTATTTTTTTGATAAACTCTATCGGCTGATCCGGTCGGCCCCGGTAGGAACGCACCGAAGTGCTATAGTGTGGACTTCTCCCTGGTTCAACGGTTCAACGGACACTATGAGCTTCGAGCGAACTCGAGTCAACGGGCCATGAGATCCATGAGATCCAAATGGGCCACCACACTACCTGTTCCGAGTTTGAAATGCCTTCCGACTAATGCTAGGGGTAGCCAGATCGCCTGTTACTGGACTACCATGTAAACTGCTTTGGCCCAAACCTAAACTTCCCACATAATTGTGTTTTTGTTTTTAGGGAGGATCGAACCATGTAAACTGCTGTAACACAAAGGTTAAATTCTCTTTTATTTACTAACTTAGGCATTTCTACACAAGGCACCACATATTTGGTGGCCAAAGCAATGCTGATCCAAACAAACACAAATGATTGTTTAAAAAGGATCTAAGTCACCCTTTGAACTCATGTTATCAATAAAACTCATACTTTCATGAAAACTCATTTATCCTATACAAAATAGAACACAATAGTTATTCCACTTTTTCGATATAAAATCATAACTAACTGTTTTAAAATCAAATATTATGTACCATGTTTTTTTAACGCATAAAATGACCATAACAAACAAAATTTTGTACTATTAATGCACATAGGTTTGGATTATAAGATGTTTCTTACTATGTTCATAGCCAACATAATTTATCAAATTATTATACTAAATAAAATTTTCAAATTTCTCAATTGAAGTTTAGCTTCACTTTTTGTTTAAGCATTAGTTTCAAATAACTCAAATATAACAAATCATATATAAGAGCTAAGATAATCCAACAAAATCAATAATGAATTGAATAATTATAAACCAAAAATAATTTGATTTTGTTGTTCTAGGTCTTTCTGTGCAAGTGAGGAGTGCATGGCTGTCGTGGAACGTCTCTCTAAAGACAGATTCTCTGAAGAAAGATCTCAAGATATATCTTAAGACAGAATTTTTTTTTTTTTACCAAACACAATATAGTTGTTGATTTGTTAAAAATACCATTCAAAAAACTTTTTCCTGGTAATTGTCTAATCATGTGTTCAAAACTGGTTAAACTAAAAGTTATTTCAAGTGAAAAAAAATAATGTGACAGCAAAAGATTCTTTTCACGCCTAATAGAAGGTAGAATCTCCGGTGAGATGTTGCCAGTGGCTGGAATATTCTTCCGAATGACTTTTTGTTGTTTCTAGCGTGTGTGGTCCTTTGTCCATAGTTCTCAATGATTCAAAAGAGACAACAACAATAGACGACACATTTTCTTCATTATGTATAATTAGTTTACATCAGATTATAATCTAAACTTAAGATCTTTGATGTGTGTTGTCCTTTATCCACACCCTTCCAAATTATTGCAATCATATATGTATATATATATAGTAGAAAATTAGATTATCAAAACGTGGCGACGGAGAATGTGGGCAGTAAGAGCATTTCAAACGCCACTTCAGATCCCATTCCAAACACTATTTTGGAAGAAAGTTCTCTCAAGCAATACTTCATTTCCAATTCAAGAATGAAGTTGTGAACATGGAGTGATATTTTGTTTTGAATCATCTTAAAAGTCGAGATATATAAATGAAGTCCATAATGGACGAATAACATGGTCCGTCCAAAACTGGAAGTCTGAACAACAAAATGCAAAACAGAACGTTTATTTGGCTCCTGTTGTAATGAGTTACCAAGACCATATTTCCAAGTCTCACAAATGCTAAAATTTAAGTATATACTAGTGTTTATTATCTTGTTTCCTCCATCCATAAGCCTGCTCGAGCTTGGAAACAACCCAATTAGTTTCATGCGCGTGTACGTACACAGACAGTATTGGCAATGATCAATAAATACATGAGTGGATGTTTCGCAAGAGCCAAAGGTTCCAATTCTGAGATGAAGGGAAAGACAAAATATGGTTTAAGTGTTGTTATATGAAAAAGTATAAAATACGTTATATAGAGAGAACCAACTTGATAAGAAGTGTCAATGTTGGGTGAAAAACCAATACTCCCTTGACCCAACATATTGGGGCTCAGACTATATAAAGCCAAATACACACAAAAAAGGATATATATATATATATATATATTCAATTTCAATAATACGAAGTTTGCTATTCTGAAAGTTTTCACATGTCAATTTAGTCATTTCCTAAAAACTCATAAAATAAAATAAAAGGAGAGAGAAAAAGCGCGAAAATGTGAAATGGACATCACGGGACCTCATTTCCTCACCATAAAGCATATCAAAGAATTGATTGATTATATGAATTTGGTTACAAAGTACAACCAGATTGCATTCTATGAACGAATTGATTGTTTCCTCTATATATCAATGGATCTTAGAGAACAATAACAATCAGAACTATAACATTCATTAATTGTCGCATTTGAGTATTTCATCACTTCACGAGCCTTATTTCACGCGCCTTTGTCGCGCGTTGTGTAAATGAAAAGATCAGAGAGATGTCACAACGTAGGACCCATACTAAACACCTACTGCTATTACTAGTTTACTACTATTAGTCTAGTCTACTACCCTCTAATCACCTGTTACTACTTAATTATTTTTGTTAAGCTTGATTTACAAATGTAATCTTCATCAATCATCATTGGCTTTTAACTGATATCCAAATTATTCTGCTTGTGACAACGTACAACTTGCCAATTGATATATATATATATATATATATGAGTTTATTTCAAATCACTGTCACTCCGATATTACAACATTATTTAATTCATAGGAGCGCCATAAGCTGCTACATGAAATTAACTATTATGAATCATGAATTCTTTGTGTATACATGAAACAACAGTGTGCTATCTCTAAGTTTACTGGCACTTTGATTTTTTTTTTTTTTTTCTTCTCGTTCTGGTAATCAAGATTCTCTGAAACAATATATTAGAAAATAGAGAGTTTGATTAGTATACTTTTGCATAAAGAATGTATCACTTTTACGGTTACAATTCATAAAAGCGAAAAGGGTCAGAAAAACAAAAATATATCAGTAATAAACTCTCAGGATCTCTTAACATCTACAACTTCTCCTCAGCTTTTATGTAGTTTTAACGTCTTTAAGTCTTTAACTATACATGAATACATCTCAATTTTAAACGTTAAAATATGTTTACAGTTTGATGTCACTAATCGATTCCGAATGTTATACATAAGAAAATATCTTTACTAACATAGTGGGGAGTACATTTATTATACTCTTCATTTCTTTCTTCCTCTCCAAATTTTTTTCTTTTTTTGTTAGGCCAAATTTTATATACAGGGCTTTAATGTCCACAGTGCTCCAATAATTACACACATAAAATTTATTATCGGCCTCTCCACATCACAAAGGCAAGAGGGGGGCCAAAGTACAGAACTTTCCCTCAGGGTATGCTCCAAGTTCCCAACTTGGCTTCTCTTTTTCCATTTTGTTTTTCTGTTTTCCGGGGTTTTATGTTCACTCTCCTCTGCTCAACTCCTATTTCTCCTCCCAGGAAAAAAAATCATAAGAAAAAGAAAAGAAATGTATGCAGAGACTGGGTTAGCGTTTCGATTCATGCAGGGTTGTTCTCCAGCGATTCAGGAGTTTGAAGACCTCTTCAAATCCTACAAGCTCTCCGATGAAATGGTTTGTCACTGCATTATATCTTGAAATTGATTTATCTGGTTTTGAGTTTCTCGTCTCTGATCTGAGTTATCTTTGATGTAATTAATTTAAATTTAGTGGTGAAAGTAGTGAAAGTCAAGTGCAAAATTTAGTGGTTTAAGTGATTTTGTCTTGAAAAATCTTTTGCTAACTGGAAACTTGTTGCGATCTTTTTGTTGGGCACATATAAGTTTTGGCTCCTAAAATTGGGTCTTTTCTGGGCAGATGAAAAGACGCAACCTTCAATCTTCTTCTGCTGATGCTTGATAGAAAAAAAAAAGAGGAAACTTTATCATTCCTTTGAGAAAAAAAAGAAATTTCTGGATCACCCTTTTTATGGTGTTTGTGATAATGGGAATTACACTTTTTCTTTATACAACAAACTGGACTTAGAACTATAAGAGCGTATCTTACACGATTGACAACTAACTTTTGTGTGTGTTTCGACCATCAGATTCCGTGTACAAAATGACTTCTTTTTTTTTTTTTAATTCATCATTTATTCTCTTGCTCTGATTGGGTTTTGTCGCTTCATAGCCATTGTTATCTTACAATCATTCTCCACTAAGATTGTAACAAAGAAGTAAGTTTCGCTTTCTCCTTACCCTTTTTTGAAAGAATCCACTCCCAAAGAGACCTGTGTGAGTGTTTGTTTGTTCATAAAGCCAAAGAAACTCACTGTGTTACTGGTAATTAAATTTGAAGGAAACAAATTTTGAGCTGTGATCTTTGTACGTTGTGGTTTTGGCTCTCTCTTGTTCTGTTTTGATCGTTTTGTGTTGATTTTCTTTCTTATGATTGTGAAGCAGAACAATCTTGTTGAGGCATGTGAGTATGATTTTGGAGAAGAGAGTGACCTATTCAAAGCCCCTGAGCCGATCATTGAAGATCCACTCTCTCAAGAGATTGTTGAACTCAGTGATCTCGGGTCGTTGCAGAGTGACCAACAGCTTATAGACAAGGCGTTCTACGAGTGTGAGCAGGACCTCCTGGTGAAATCAGCCATGGAGTCTCCGCTCTCTGAGGTACTAGACATCAAGAACATCCCTTTAGTGGCAAAAATGGACAATGTTATGAAGAGTAGTAGTGTAGTCGTCTCTGATGTCCCAATTCCGAAGAGCGTGAGCTCGGGGAACCTGAGCTCAATGGATATGGCACAGCACAAGGATGCGGTGATTCAGAGCTTCCCCGATGTAATAAGAAGAGCCTTTAGCGAAAGCGATATACAGGTTCGAGCTGAAATTATTAAAAATACTCTTCTGAATAGTTAACTCAATGTATACACGTGTTTTGAGAGAATCATCGATATTTGAGAGAAAGTTCTGACCTTTGGCAATATATGTTGGCAAAAGGATCTAATGTATATGTTCATCACTTGTGGATGTTTTGCTTCATGACAGACACTAGGGACTAGAAACGCGGGTCTTGTTCAGACTCAGTTGGATCGAGTAATCGTAAGTTGCACCTCTGAGGATCGCCGTGAGAAGCTTTCTAGATACAGGAACAAAAAGAGCAGGCGGAATTTCGGGCGTAAAATCAAGGTAAAGACCTGAGAGATATATTTATCTTGATTCTGTTTTGTTGGAAACTGAGTTCTGGGATGGTTGCAGTATGCTTGCAGGAAGGCTCTTGCAGACAGTCAACCGAGGATCCGAGGAAGGTTTGCAAAAACAGAGGAGGTGCAGAAATGAGGATTATTAGTTAGGTTTTAAAGCTGAGCAAGAAGACTAGTTTGATGCAGTGATCAAAATATAAGCCAACCCACTTCTCGTTTTTGTATATAAGGGTTTGTCTGAATAAGCCTAATTAAGGAGTAAGGTCTAGGGAAGAAAAAGGAAAAACGTTGTAGTAGTTACGCAAGTGATATGCTTTATATATGTTAGATCTTTTGAAGCTCTGTCTCTAAAAAACTAAATATATAAAAAGCTATTTGATGTTCCTTTGTATGGTTTGACCATCGATAGATTATACTTGTTAGTTTTGTAGAAGCTGGCATAAGCAACTTTTGATGAATGACATGTGAACGTAAAGAGATAGCATTTTGAAATATGAAAAATGAGACTTCAGCCAAACTATGACATCGCCGAAGCCATAAATTTATAGACTTGTAATCATCATCATTGATTTCTCACTGTCAACCACCAAAAACCCGGTTTAGGATACTATTAGTTAACTTTCCCATTACTGTTTCTCTGTGAATGTAATTATCAAATATGAAAATACAATTTCGCAAAATGTAGATGTGTTTGCTAGAATTTGTGGAAACGAGAATTTGCTTTTACAGTAGCGTTTGAAAGTAAAATAATTTCTTAAAAACATAAACAATCATGTTATATATGTAACATTTGCTAAGTACATACATTAAATGAAGATAAATTTGTAAAATATGTTTGTTTTCATAAACGCTGACAAAAAAAAAAAAAGTGTTTTTAGTATGAAAGTCGAGTTATCTAAGATCTTTCTCTAATTGGTTTCCACGGAATTCAGTTGTTTAACACGAAAGATTGCTCCGTTCTCGAACATGATTGGGTTATCCTTGCTAAAAAAAACACAGAGCTTCTCGGTTAGTTTTAAACCGGGAAACACCAGAGGAATTGTATAAAAAAAACACCAGAGGAATTGTATAAAAAAACACACCAGAGGAATTGTAAAATTACGTAAACACCCTTATAAGAGTTCTGAAAAAATTGGTGGGAAACTTTTCAATTTTTTTTTCTTCCCCATTTTGTGGCTGCTTCTTCCATAAACCTCACCGGTGCATAACTAAGCAGAACGGAGAGCAAATACTAAGAATTTACATTTTTAAACCATTCTTCTGGGTAAGAATTGAGACAGAAGATTTTCATTGGATTGTGCAGAGAATAATAAAATTTGGTTCGTAGTAGTTTGTTGTTACATAACCTTAGAAGATACGAAAATAAAACAAAAATAAGAAGTAGACTGTCGTAGCCGTACTAAGTAAGTTCCATTCGGGTTACAAATGATCTTGGAACGACGGAAAATCGTCAATAAAAATGTTCAGTTGTTCACAGCATTTTAAAGAGAGAAGAACAATGACGAGAGAGACACGATCTTTGGATTGGGTCAGAGAAGACAAGAAACGAGAGGAAAGTGAGGAAGAAGAAGAAAATGTGTGAGGGGCTGCTTTGCTCTACTCAGGCGCATTTTAGCTTAACTCACAGTAATGTGCACCTTCCCTCACGCTATTCTGAAGGTGACTCCGATCAGAACGACCCACTTTATTTTTTGTTTTCCTCTTCTGCGTCTTCTCTCTCTCTCTTTCTTCAACTCTGTCACGCTTTCTCTCTCTCTCTCTAAAGTTTTTCTTACCCAGAAAAATCAAAATTCGCGGAAATTTTTTCGTCTTTCGATTAAAACAAAATTCCTTCGGCATTCCTTCCGGTTTTGTCATCCAAATCATTAAGAGCAAAAAAGGACGCTCTTTTAAAAAAGAAAAATTTGGGGTTCACTGGATTTTTTAAGGAGCGAGAGAAGTTAGGAACAGATCTCTCTCTCTCTCACTTTCTCTTTCTGCTCATTCGTGCCAAACGTTTCTTCTTCCTTAGAAAAGAAAAACATGTGCAATTCCGTCTCTTTCCTTGTTTGATACGACGTGTATGTGATTTCCAGTCGTGGGTCAGAGAAGACGGAGGACTGCTCTCAACTTTCTATCGAGAAATTTCCAAATTGGGGGGATAGATTAGGGTTCGTTAGCGATTGGGGAATTTGGAGTTGCTGATTCTGGATTGGAACACTAGATACGTATACGTGATGATGCTCTGATTGGTTCTGAAATTTTCACAGAAGAGAATGATAATCAAACGGAAACTTAAAACCCAGATACCGAGTTTAAAACGGTGCAAACTCAGCAACTCGGCGAGTGACTCCGGTGGTTCCCGGAAGAAGAGAAAGTCCAACTTGGGAGGTTACTACCCTCTGAACCTTCTCGGAGAAATCGCCGCCGGGATTGTTCCAGGCCGAGGACGAAACGGCTTCTCTGCTTCGTGGTGCACTCAAGTTCCGTCTTCTCCCGTTGTTAAGGTAGAGTCAGAGTCAAAGAGAAGATCAGATTCCGGCACCGCGAGGGATTCTCCGGCGGCACCGCTGGTTCGGACATCTAGAGGACGAATTCAGGTGCTTCCTTCTCGATTCAACGACTCGGTGCTCGAGAATTGGAGGAAAGATAGCAAAAATGGCAGCGAACGCGATTGCGATTACGAGGAAGAAGTAGAATGCAGGAACGAGAAAGTTAGCTCTCGGGGTCTTAAAGCTAGTAATTTGAAAAGCAAGGGACTTGATAGGAGCCGCAAGTATAGCGCATTGTATAAAGAATCAACGTTTCACGAGCGATATGTTGAGGCTCGAGCTCGTGTTGACAGAAGCAGGGAAGAAGAGAAGCTCCCGAAGCCGAAGAAAGAAGGTTATTATGGGCCAGAGAGCTTTTATTCAGGTGATTTGGTTTGGGCTAAATCTGGGAGAAATGAGCCGTTTTGGCCGGCCATTGTTATCGATCCGATGACGCAAGCACCCGAGCTTGTTTTGCGTTCTTGTATACCCGATGCAGCTTGCGTTGTGTTCTTTGGTCACTCTGGGAACGAGAATGAAAGGGTACGAAGAGACAAATTGGATATCCAAATATGGATCTTGCTTTCTTTTAAGTTTTCGAAAAAGCTGCTGGATTCTGAGTGTTGTTTTAATGTAAGCAGGATTATGCATGGGTGAGGAGAGGGATGATCTTCCCTTTTGTGGATTATGTTGCCAGGTGGGTTTCTTGATTTATACTTTAAAAAAAATTGTTTTAAATGTGGATTTGCTTAATAGCTACTTATTCAGGTTCCAGGAACAGTCTGAGCTGCAAGGATGCAACCCTGGGGGTTTTCAGAAGGCACTGGAGGAAGCCTTTTTGGCAGATCAGGGATTCACGGAGAAGTTGATGAATGATATTCACATGGCTGCTGGTAACCCGACTTTTGACGATTCTTTCTACAGATGGATTCAAGAAACGGCGAGCTTAAATCAAGATCTCAGTATCAGTGCTCCAAGTCAGGTAGGTGTCTCTTTCTGTGAGTTCGTTGTGCAGGGGTTTCCTTTTTCAAGCGTAATTTTCGTAGCATGTTCATTGTTTGGTTTTTATTTATTTTAGTTCTCAAAAGAATACAATGCTGCTAAGATTTTTATTCCACTCCCGTTTGTCATATTTATATGGCTTTTTCCGTAAATCTCCTCCAATTTGGGTAATTTATCTAATTATTATTCTTTGCAGGAGTTAAAGAAATACAGAAATCTACTTGCCTGTGTAGGATGTGGAACGGTCCTTTCTTTTGAGATGGCAAATAAAATGAAAGCTCTGACTCCTGGAGATCAACTATTGTGTAAACCTTGTTCAAGGGTATGTAGGATCCCTTGTTCTGTGAATATGCTTAGTTTAGTTTTAATTGATGCAGAATGGTTGCATACGAGTAAGCCTACTTTGGTTGTTGTTGCAGTTGACAAAATCAAAACATATTTGTGGTATATGCAAGAAGATAAGGAATCAATTGGACAGTCAAACCCTGGTACCAATACAGAAATATTAGGTTCTGTAGCCTCAGGTTCTGGTTGCTTTCTATTTTGATTTTTTTTTTTTTCTTTTGTATCAACGGGGTAAATTAGGTGCGCTGTGATGGTTGTAAAGTCTGGGTACACGCAGAGTGCGACCAAATATCAGATAAGGATTTGAAGGTATGTTAATTTTGGACTTCATCAAGGTTATCCTGTTCTCATCTGCTTGCATGTGTTGAGATCAAGCTCATTTGTTGGCCTGAAGGTTTTGAGGGGAACAGATTACTACTGTCCTACTTGCAGAGCTAAATTTAACTTTGAGCTATCAGATTCGGAAAAACAAGACTCAAAGTCAAAGTAGGCCTCTTTTTATTAACTTTTATTATTGTTTTCACAACAACTGCCTTTTCATTGCCAAATTCAATTTGGGAGTTTTCTGGTACAGACCTGGCAAAGGCGATGGTCAGATGGTTCTTCCTGACAAAGTTATTGTTGTATGCTGTGGAGTAGAAGGAATATATTTCCCAAGTCTCCATTTGTAAGCAGATACCATTTACCTATTTTTTACATTCCTCTCACTTCTCCCTTGGGTTTACTTCTCAAACTAATTCAAAGCAAGAACCTTTGGAGATTACCTTCCTTCGGTTTTCAGGTTTCTCTGCTGAATGATATGCAGAGTCTTCTTACACCATGTTGTTTATTTACAGAGTCGTATGTAAGTGTGGCTCCTGTGGACCTCAAAAGAAAGCACTTAGTGAGTGGGAAAGGCATACTGGATCAAAGGCAAAAAATTGGAAGACCAGTGTGAAAGTCAAAAGCTCGAAGCTAGCACTAGAAGAATGGGTTTGTAGAATTACTCTTCTAGTTAGATATTGGCCGCTTTTCTTCTGAGTTTTGTCTGATGTACTAAAAAGTGATCAATTCCGCAGATGATGAAGTTAGGAGAGTTACATGCAAATGCTGCAGCAGCTAAAGTTCCTAAACGACCTTCCATAAAGCAGAGAAAACAGAAGTTGCTTGCTTTTTTGTCAGGTATAAAAGGATATGTAGTTCTGTAACATGTTGAAAAGCTTCAAGTGTCTTGTGTGATGCTTTTGTTGGCTGTTTCTTTCGTTGTTTTCAGAGACGTTCGAGCCGGTCAATGCGAAGTGGACAACAGAACGATGTGCAGTTTGCAGATGGGTTGAAGATTGGGACTACAACAAGATTATTATCTGCAACAGGTGCTGTTATTAATCTTTTTTAGCAAAACATTATATCAGCTGCCTGAATAAGCCACGTGAATGCCTAGTTTGACTTGCCTGTAGACTTATTTTTGTGTCCAATATTTTGCTCAGGTGGACTGTGCAAGTTTTGATTTTATTGCTAGTTTCTGTGGATTAGATATTGGAGCCTGAGTTGCATTATAATTATAGTCAACGATGGTTGTTTTCCGTGGAATATTTAACAGCGACTCGTGAAGCGTTATCCAATGTCCTTGTTTAAGATTTTTTGTTCTTTATTTTTCTTGTCAGATGCCAAATAGCAGTGCATCAGGAATGCTATGGCGCTAGACATGTTCATGATTTCACCTCATGGGTCTGTAAAGCATGCGAGAAACCAGGTATTAAGCGGGATTGCTGCCTCTGCCCTGTAAAAGGTACGCTTTCTCTTTTTGTGGCGCTAAAATGTTTCTTTTTAACCTAAATTTGACACGGTCTTAGCTTCTCTATCTGAGTTAAACAAAATGTTACAACTACTAGAAATCTCTCTTTTTTAAAAGTATTTGCTTCTCCCGATGGCACTTTTTTTTTTGCACATTTTCTCCAAAGATGGCTTCATAAAAAATATAGGCTTTATCCAGCATATGGCATCGCTGACCATTAACACTTTCTCCAATGTTTTGACTGATGATAGGAGGTGCATTGAAGCCAACTGATGTGGAAACATTGTGGGTTCATGTGACGTGTGCTTGGTTTCAGCCTGAAGTAAGTTTTGCAAGTGATGAAAAAATGGAACCAGCTGTTGGGATTTTGAGTATTCCATCAAGTAATTTTGTGAAGGTATGATTTTACTTATTGTTTATTTTCGTTGGCGCTATCAGCAGAGAGCTACCATGCAAGAAACCTTCCTCTCTTTGTGTTTGCGAATATCAGATTTTTCTAAACTAATATGCAGGAAATACTTGTTTTGATGGATTTCAGATATGTGTGATATGCAAACAAATACATGGCTCGTGCACTCAGTGTTGCAAGTGTTCTACGTATTACCACGCCATGTGTGCCTCCCGAGCTGGTTATAGAATGGAGGTATGCTGCGTGTTTCTGATCTTTCTTTGATTTCCTCAGACGACATTGATTTTACCTACCTTGCCTTTCATTTGAACGATATGAAATCAAATTGCTGTAGTCGTTTTGTAGTAGAACTGGTTTTCGATTCACAACCTGTTATGCCTCTTCAACTTTTATAGCCTTTTAATCAGGCATTATTTCCATGCATTATGTATGCAGTTGCATTGCTTGGAGAAAAATGGTCGGCAGATAACAAAGATGGTGTCCTACTGTGCTTATCACAGGTAAAATTTCTCAATATTCTGCTTAAAGAAGTTGCGGTAATTATGATGTCTGGTATGAATTATGTTTTGACTATTGTTTTTGGTGTGTAGGGCTCCAAACTCAGATACTGTGTTAATTATACAAACTCCTTCGGGGGTTTTCTCTGCAAAAAGTCTTGCTCAAAACAAGATGAAAGGCGGTTCCCGGCTTATTTCATCAATCGGAGGAGACAATGAAGAGTCGCCTGCAGAGGATACCGTCACATGTGATCCGTTTTCTGCTGCTCGTTGTCGAGTATTTAGAAGAAAGATCAATTGCAAGAAGGTATGATCTTGGGTCTCATCCACAAAAAAGGTTAATAAAAATTAGCATGTATGTTCCATTGCACATCCCGTTTGTTCACTAGGCTGATCTTGGTTTTGTAGAGGAGTGAGGAAGAAGCCATCCCTCACCACACAAGGGGACCACACCATCATTCATCAGCGGCAATCCAGATTCTAAATACTTTCAGGGTAAGAAAGTCGTAATGCAGTACTTGTACTCCGTTTCCAACTATTATTAGCATCTGACAGTTTTGGGTTGTATTACGTGTAGCATGTGCCGGAAGAACCCAAATCGTTTTCATCTTTCAGGGAACGACTTCACCACTTGCAGGCAAACAATTTTAGATGTTTTAAAGAGATTGCAAATGTTCACGTTTTTTTTTTGGTATTATCAAATCTAACAAGTGTATGTTTCATGCGACAGAGGACAGAAATGGATCGGGTCGGCTTTGGGAGATCTGGAATACATGGATGGGGTCTTTTCGCAAGAAGAAATATCCAAGAAGGAGAAATGGTACGTAGGCAGACCAGTTTGTGAATGTGGGTTTTGGTCTTATTTGGGATGACATTGAATGATGAGAGACGCTATTTTGTTTCAGGTTCTTGAATACAGAGGGGAACAGGTGAGAGGTAGCATTGCAGACTTGAGAGAAGCACGGTATCGCAGAGAAGGGAAGGATTGCTATGTGAGTTTGAGACTGTTTCCCATTTATCTCCTTCTCTCTTTTTCTTCTCTCTTAATGACTTAACCAAGGGAAGACACTTGTGTTACAGCTGTTCAAGATCAGTGAGGAAGTAGTGGTTGATGCTACGGATAAAGGGAATATAGCTCGGCTCATCAATCATTCGGTAAGCAGCTTGGAATAGAATTTTCACGTATTAGAGTAAATATAGAGAGATTCTGAAGCCTAAACCAAGATACGTGGTGCAGTGTACGCCAAATTGCTATGCAAGGATTATGAGCGTAGGAGATGAGGAAAGCAGGATTGTCCTCATCGCCAAGACCAATGTAGCTGTGGGAGAGGAGTTAACGTATACCAACACAATTATATAAATAGTATTCTTCAATCTAAAGCTGATTGTGTCATAGTTTAAGAATGCTGTGTTGTTTGGCAGGTATGATTACTTATTTGATCCCGATGAGCCAGAGGAGTTCAAGGTGCCATGTCTATGTAAAGCCCTCAACTGCAGGAAATTCATGAATTAGATAGACAGACAACCTTAGGATAGCTGCTTGTTTATCTCACACGCTACAACACGAAGAAGAAGAAGAAAAAGCCAAGTCAAGTTTTTTTTGTTTATATAGTTTTTGCTCCAGAAACGACAGATTTATAAGTAGAGAGAGCTAAGTGATCCAGATGTCAAAAAAAAAAAAAAGGATAACTAAGTGATCTAACTCTTTATCTATTCCGCCTCTCTGTATAGACAGACAACTCATTCGTTTCAGGAAGAATCCAATTTCATTTATTCATATTTCTTTTGTGAGTCCTCGTCTTTCTTTAATTCCCTTTTTATTATACTATTTTCTGGTACGGTAGAGCGAAAATAGAACAAAACGACGAACTGAAAGGGATATGGACCAGAATTGAATATGGAGGTAAAGAGAAAAGAGAGAGAAGGGATGGAAATATTAGAATATATCAATGATGTATCCGAGTTATTACTGACTTATCAGATTCACAATTTGAAAACAGATCATCCTCCACAATTATCACAACATCCTTCTTATCTTCATCTTCTGACATGGCTGCATCTTCCCGGACCTCAGTTGAGTTGCCTGGATTGGCTGGTGAACCTCTCTCTTCCAATTCAGGCAATGCAGCTTCCTGCTCCATCTTTTGAGATGTATCCAACTCCGATGCATCTCCAATTTCCATAAGCGTGTCGTCCGCTTCCATATCGATTTTCGTGTCATTCTCAAGATGGGGAGGAGAGACTTGAGGCCTCTCATGTTTGACACTTGAAACACCCTTCATTTGATATCTCTGCTCTTTGTACAGCTCCATAGCTATCTGCACGTTCAACATGCCCTTGTTGTGTTATTTATTGATAGTCCCCCAAAAGAACTAACAGCAGAATTCAGAGGTTTTAAACGGTCCTTTACCTGAAACACTGCATTGTTTTTGGTAGGAATCACTGAAGTCAAAGAAGAACAATGGGTTTTTGGCACTGGTTTGCCACCGTCCTGTCATCAAAATAATATACGATACCAGAAAAAGGTTACTCTGCGTCTATAAGTACAAACATAGGTCTACTGTTGATGCATGAAAGTGTATGGTGAGCCACGAGATACCTTTAGATTTACAAACACAGCAATTCCATCATCACTTGTTGGACGACATTCATCAGACTTCAATAACCACATGCATTGAGTATGCAGCTCAGCATCAGTAAGTTTAACTGATATATCAAGCTTAGAGAGATAGTGCCGGCGGCAGTATCGCTCAACTGTGTCCATTGTTTCTGCAACAGTATCCTCATATGCCTCTTGGAACAGAACTTTCAGAGAACTCACAGCCAACTCTTTTGCTGGAGCTTTTAGATACGATCCTGCTTTAACGCTTTTGGCCCTCTTAATTTCGGAGTGACTTGTCTGGACAGCAAGAGTATCACCCTCGAAAACTTGTGCTGACTTATCCTCTTTAACAGACATTGATGAGAAATCCATGCTCACGTGGCCATTTTGTGTTTTCCATGCATCCGGGGCAGGATCCCAACCCTGGCCTTGCATCCGCCTGTTATGGTCCCACTCAGCTCCCCCATACATGCCTGATTCATCCCTGATATTACCATTACTCATATCTTTGAAGAAACCATGCTTATGAGGACCAGAGACATCCATCATATTCTCCCACCCGAGTGGGCGCAGGTGAGCAGAGAACCTCTCAGCATTAGTCATGTGATATGGAATTCCGGAATGACTCATTTCCATTGAAGGCCTAACCCCAAACAGGGATGGAGACGGGAACAGTGGCATCATATATTGGAAACCTCCATGAAGTGGCCCGTGTTGGAATGGAATAAACCTATTTGGAATAAGTGGGGATGGCCTGTTTCGGGAAGCCCTCCACACATTACCTTGTTGTTCTCTTCTCATATTTGCATCACCACGTCTTCTATAACGTCCGGGAAAATTATCCCCTTCTAAAGGGCCCACTTTAGGGCTACTAATGCCACCCGGCGGCGGGAAAGATGAATTGTTCTGGTTAGCTTTTTTGTTAAGGGATAGTTCTGCTTGTAATGTCTCATCTACCGGAAACCTGTCAGCCTCAGATGCTAGAAAATCTCTACTGATATTCCTTTGACCTGTTACTTCAACTTCAACACTCTGACTTGCACCAGTCGAGTTTATGTATCTTCGCTCCAAAGGTCGAGGTGACGCTTTCGTATCAGAAGACCTTTCAACTTGAAACTCACCCACAGAACCATCCTCCATCTTTGCTGTGTTCTCAGAAACTCTATTATTATTGGAGCATCCCTCTGAGACTCCCGACAGATCCGCTGCCTGCTTAGAAGAGAGCCCTTTGGCTTTTTGATCGACATACCCGCATTCTTCTTGAGCCACCAAACTCGAAGGTTGACGTTGAGATCTTGTGTTATCACCATCACGCTGCCCTCTGCTACCTCTAGTGTCCATATCAGTATGAGCAGCGGTGATCCTGGATTTGTTGTCATTTACGTCATCTTGATCATCTGGAGATCTCCTCCTTTCCTTGCAGTCCTTATACTGACCAGTTTGATCAAGGTAAGACACATCAAAATCACTTTCTCTTTCAAGCTCATGGTCAATTTTACATCGTTTCCGATTATGACAATAGTCACGACTGTGATCTTTTTCTCGGTCACGGGTCCTGGCGCTATCATGATCCCAGTCACGATTCCTACTCTGACCACGATCCCAGTCCCGCTCATGATAACGATCACGTTCACACTGGTTGTTGGCTTCTTCAGTGTCTACCCGTTTTTTATCCCTGCATTTCTCTTCCGTCTGTATTCCATGTTCAAGGCAGTCATCTCCAGAAGTGAAAGCCCTATCACTAAGATCACCAATGTCACCTTGATGCTTGTGACCAATACCCTGATTTTCCTTCTTACCCCGTGATTGCTTCTCAAGATAATTTTCTAAACCTGGAGTCTCTAATTCTTGAGCCTTCAGGTCTGAAACACGTAAAGAAAAAGATTAGTAAAACCTGTGACATATAGATTTTCATATTCAGGTATTATAGACTGCGTAACTGAACAAAGGGCATAAGGCTGCTATACTCATAAACCTAGTTCAAGAAAATAAGACTCAACACCTCGATTTTGCTAATACACCAACCAGTATATGCAGCTCTGAATATTTTAAGAAAAGCAGCTAACAATGCAGGGTGAGTATTTTGGAAAATGCAGTATAATAGACGCAGCATAGATGAGTATTCTCGGCTATACAAACCGTATATGCTATAATATCGACGCTTTTGTCTAAATACAAAGATGGTAAAAGGCATCTCTATGAAATCGAACAGATCTCGAACCAACAATGTTTAGCTTTGAAAATTAAGAACCTCAGTCAATCATAACCAAGTATATAAAGCCGAAAAGTACTTTCTTCAATCTCGCCAGTATAATAATACAGTGTACAGCTCCTGATTTCCCGACTCAGCATTAAATAACCAAAAGCTTTTCTAGAGGCTATTTGTAAAGAATCGATCAAGATACCTTACCAGCTTTTCCGGGGACAATTTGATGATCTT
The DNA here is from genome assembly GCF_000478725.1 of Eutrema salsugineum. Classification (NCBI taxonomy): domain Eukaryota; kingdom Viridiplantae; phylum Streptophyta; class Magnoliopsida; order Brassicales; family Brassicaceae; genus Eutrema; species Eutrema salsugineum. The sequence continues at coordinate 5,218,364 of NW_006256909.1, read as the reverse complement.
CACCGTCAAAAAGCTTTTCACGTTTTCCTTCTTTATACTTGCTATCCCGGCCCTTGTCAAACTCTTTCCTTTCCCTTCGACTAGAATCTCTACGCTTCCTACTTCTTTTTTTGGACTTCTTCGAAGTCTCTCCTCTCTCGTCATTTTCTTTGTGACGCTTGGAATCATAGTGCTCCTTAGTATCAAGCTTACGTTTATCACCGGAACCAGATTCTTTCGAGACCGTAGCAACACTCTCGTCTTTTCTCTTCCTCTCTCTCAAGTATGACTCTTTCTCCGGATCAGAGTAGTCTCGGGAATCCCTAAAGCTGTGCTTCCTCGATTTGTGCCTAGAACTCCGTGGCATCGCCGGGAAGAGCTAGTCGACAGTGTTAAGGTAAATGGAGACACTAACCAGAAACGCTGAATCAAACGAATCGAGAAAAAAAGAGGAAGAAAACACAAAGACCAAAAACCCAAGCCTTGGCGATTCACAATCTCTAAACCAAGACGAAATTAAAATGGCAGATAAGGATTCAGTTCCTCATCGCATGAACAGTCTCAAAAGCCTAATTACATACTCCGAAAATACCGCCGGCGATACTAACTCGCCGGAGATTCAATTATCGGCGGCGAGATTATGCCCATGACAGGTAAGCCTAACGCCTTGGATAACTAATTTTTCTTTCATTTCGATAGACTTGAGGAAGACTTGTGGGATAATTCCAGGTGTTATGTGACCGTCTCGCCCTCGAACCGCCGGTTTATTACGGTTATACTCTGATGGTTACGAGGAAATTCAAAATTAGGGGGTTGATTTTGCTTTTGCCGGTTATCGTCGATGAGTGTCACGTCAGACAAATTGTCGTGTGCTTAAAAGATCTCGTAATGGGCTTTTAATATTCAATCGTTAATGTTTTTTAACGGCCCAATCGGCGCGAATTTGCTCATGTTTATTTCCTTCCAGATTTAACATGTTTTTTGAACCTACACAAGCCAAAAAAATTGCGTAAGCCAATGCATGAAAGCTGTATGTATATCATCAACATGTGTTTTCTTCTCGTTCGGAGTTCTTAAAGATTCCATTGCGCGGCTTCATCTTCGCAGAATTCAAACTTCGGATTTAAACATGAAATTTCTAAATCATACATTTTTATATTAAATTTTTTGGCTTCAAATAGATCACCGGGTTTCTTTTAATATAAAGAGACTTACTTATAAACAGATAAAATACGGAATACGGATATATCCAAAACCAAAGCTTGTTTGGAATATAAAATAACGCAATATCCAAAACCAAGCTTGTTTGTTTGGCATCTAAAACATGTAAGCATATTGGATCTTAATAAATTAAGCAAATATATCATTCGAAAGTTCAACTAAAAAGTTTATTTCCTAAAAATAATTACATTTTTCTTTTGTTGGAGTTAAAAGTTTTTTAGTAACTTGTTTCTTATCCATTTACTAGGAGGACACCTGTATATAGAAGTTTTTAACCGGGATAATATTCGAATGGAAATATTCTTTAAAATTAAATGTTACTTCGCATAGATCTTATCTAATAACATAAATTTGGAATTTGGAATTATATGGCCTAATTATATTGGTTCACGTATTTATAGAGTAAATTTGTTCAATGCACTTAATTTGTCACATCCTATAGGTCGACATCTGTAGTGGTTGTCTGAGTAAAAGGCGCAAATTATTTAAATATTGAAATTTTATCCAGTCAGATCACGTCTAGATGCATCCTTATATATAAGTAAGTACCTGTGAGCTCAAGTGATTAGATAAGACTTAAGAGCATCCGTTATTATCACTCTGTGCCAGTGTACTTCTCTGCTACGGCACTACGGTATAGAGATTAAGTGTTTTGAGTTCGCCGGAAAACGATGAACGCTGTCGAGACGGAGAAAGAGTGCATAACAAGGCACCATAGGCACGAGGTTGGGGAGAATCAGTGTAGCTCGAGGCTCGTGAAGCACATCAAAGCTCCTCTTAATCTTGTAAGCTTGTTTCTTCTCTCCAATTGTGAATCAGATCTGCAAGTTTCGATTTTTCATCTTAACAAACACCGAATTCGATTATTTTTCTTCAAATGCTAAAGCTGGATTTGGTTTGAGATGTTAATAATGATTTGGTTTTGTTTGTGTTTTGTTAAAAAAAAAAAAAGGTGTGGGAGCTTGTGAGGAGATTCGATGAACCACAAAAATACAAGCCATTTATAAGTAGGTGTGTGGTAAAAGAGGAGCTGGAGATTGGTACTGTAAGAGAAGTTGATGTGAAATCTGGACTACCAGCTACTAAAAGCACAGAGAAGTTAGAGTTTATCGACGACGATCAACATATACTCTGTATCAAAATCGTCGGTGGCGATCACAGACTCAAGGTATGTATATATCCTCCTTTGGAATTGGATTCTTCACTTTTGAGAGACATTATTGTGATCATGGTTTCTCTGTCATAACCTCAAATCTGTTGTTGTTTTTGTTTGTCCAAAAACCAGAACTATTCCTCCGTCATTTCGTTGCACCCGGAGACTATAGAAGGAAGAACAGGGACATTGGTCACCGAGTCGTTCGTGGTGGATGTGCCTGAAGGTAACACAAAGGAGGAGACTTGCTTATTCGTGGAGTCTCTGATTCAATGCAATCTCAACTCTTTAGCAGATGTTTCCGAGCGACTAGGAGCAGATTCTGTGTCGGAGAGAGTATGATTCTCTTACAAGGAAACTTTTCAAAAGGGTAGGAGAGATGAACATTTTCGTACTCAACCTAAGAAGATCATTGACGCTTTCCGTTTATAGCAATCGATGTCTAGTGCTTTTCTCTTTTTTTCCTTTACTCCATTTTGTGAATATTTGTATATTTTCAAATTCGTGCTAAAACACGATTTGGAATTTGTAAGTGTTTCAATAAAATGCCTTTTAATCATCTTTTTCGAATAATATTTCATGACAAATATGATAAGGAAAGGAACCTTATTAGGTATTTTCGAACAATCATCTATGATATTTATCATCTTTGACAGGGGAAAAAAAAATCTCCAAATCTCTCTATCAAATATATTCACCTAAATAAACCTTCAATGGTTTCAGAGTATCAAATCATATTCGCTTTCAATGTAGATTGGCTAAAGACTGGAAGCTTTCCCTCTTTGAACAAAAAATAAAACTTCTAGAAGCCGTACGTACGTAATCCTATTAAGGCTCCTCATTGATTGTATGTCTCCCTTCACCAGGATCAATCGCAGATTTTCAAAATGGATGATAAGTAATTAAGTATGGATGTCTTAAGTAATCATATTAATTCTTTCTACTGTAAACAAATTTCGACTTGTTTCGCTTTGTATAAAACCTCAATTTCCTCAAGACTATGCCCGGCCGTAACAAGTTACGAATTTCTGATATTTCTCATGTAGAAAAAGCTTCATGCATCAATATTTGTCTTTTCCAACCGGCTCTTCAAATTATGTCCTCCTTGTGCCACAATCAAAGGTTTAACGATAGTTTTGTTATAAATTCACTGGTATATGGACAAGATGAATATTTCTTGTATTCAGTAAATGAATAGTTCCAGTTTCCAAACATTATAAACGCAAAAAGTCTGATAGTCATAACATACCGGTGTCTTATTTGTCATGCAGCTTTTGTCAAAACGAAAGTTCTTCCACCCTAAAAGTCACGTTTGGGAAAAACATTATTTATTTGAATAATTTCCAGACATCAAAATATATATGAATTTTGGTTTTTTAAAAGATCTTAAGAACATCATTAGTGGGAGTCTAAATTTCTCATATTATAAAAATAATAAAAAAGTTAGAAAAAAAAAGAGAGAATAGGAGAAGAGTTTCTCAAATGAAACTCTTTGAGAAATCCATTAAAAACTCTTCACACATTTTAATTGTAAGAATTAGGTTGAAAAATTCCAACAAAATCAGCTTTACACACAAAAAAAAAACAAAGAAAAAAATAAAATGGAAAAAAGAGATATACATGGTCTGAGTCGGCACACAAGTGTAACGAGCGTATTTGGTGGAGTCTTTGACACGTGGATTGCCACTCTTTCGACTCTACACCACCAAATGTTTTAAGAAAGCATGATAAAAAGAGTTCTATATTGTGGAGCCCCTACAAAATCGAAAATTTCTTATTTCAGTGGCCTACCTTCGTTAGACTCACAATCAATTGTAAGAGCCAAAGATCTTGAACGATAGTTAACCGATTCCGTTTTGCCTAATCTTCTTCTAATCCCTTGTTCCTAACTCTTACACGACTTAAGAAAAACATTATTTATCACACAAGGTGCGATCGATGAGGTATTGGCCACAGTCGTTTATATTTCAATTGGTTAACCAATTGCAAGCAGAGTGATCGGTTAGTTCGGTTCGATTACGGTTTAGTAATTTGTACAACCTTCCAAAACGTCACGGTAGGGTTTCTTTGGCTGTGTGGCTACCCACTGAAGTCTTCAGTGTTCCTTTGTGGTTTTGGTTTGCCCTATTTTCTCCTCTCCTCTTGTTTTTTTTTTTCCTCTTCTCCAAGGAATCTGGAAAAATCAACTCTTTTTCTCTCTGCTTTTCTCAATCCCTGAAAATCTTAGTTTCCTATTGAAACCAGAGATTCGATCGAGTTCTCTTATTGATCGAATCTCTTCCCGAATTTTCGGGCTTTCGCGGTAGAAACAGAAGACGCTTCTAAATGGTCGAGGCAGAGCGCACGGAGAATCTCTGGATTGCTTCCGAAATGCCGTCGTCGTCTCCGGCGGAATCAAAAAGCCGTGATTTTTCGACCATTGATTCGACTACTGTAATAAGAGATGTGAGAGGATTTGGAAGCCTCGGTCCGCGAGTAGCTCCCCTGCCTCAGTTAGAGAAGGACTCGCCGGAGGAAAAGCTTGGGTTCACGGAAAGAGTTTTCTCGGCCGCCGGAGCTGCGTTTTTGTCCGCCGTTATTCTAAATCCTCTCGACGTTGTCAAGGTAAGGCCTTTTTTTGTTGGTGTTAATTCCTAAACTGCCGGGAAGTTCCGGTAAGGAACTTATTTTTCTGTCGTGGTTTTGTTATCAGACTCGATTGCAAGCTCAAGCCGCCGGAGTTTCTTACTCTCACCCACTCAGTAACGCCATTGGCCGCATGGCATTTTTTGGACCAAACATGGTATGTGTCTGAATTCTGTCTTTGTGGGAGAGATGTTTAAAGGAGAATTATTTCGACATTTTTTACATTTCACCAGTCACCATCCATTTATTTCTGAGTCATGTAATCGTTTCTTTTTGGGTTCAGATGTTTGCAGACTTGAGATGCTCTCCTTCATGTTCACGCGCCGGTGTTCAAGGTACTGTCTCTATTTGCCCGCCGGATTGTTTTCAGTACAAAGGAACATTTGATGTCTTCACCAAGATCATACGACAGGTGAGTGTGCCTGTGTAGACGAAATGCTCATTTGCTTCATCTTGTTGGAAGTCTGGCAGTGTCAAGGAAACGATAATTAGCCATTTTAAGTTTGGAATGAGTTTTAGCTAGAATCTTCGTATTTCTCTATTCACTAACGCAAGAACTGATACAGGAGGGCATGGCACGCCTGTGGAGAGGGACTAATGCTGGTCTTGCCTTAGCTGTGCCCATGGTATAACTCTCTTATTTCACATTAGAGGGAGGTTTTTTGTTTTGGATAAACTATGAGATCAATGAACTATCAATTTTCTATACAGGTTGGTATTTATCTACCGTTCTATGATATGTTTCGCAACCGGTTGGAAGAATTATCTCGGGACAATTTGCCTGCTGCGACAATAGGTGTGCCTCTTGTGGCAGGGGCACTAGCGCGGTCCTTAGCTTGTACAGTTTGCTATCCTATTGAACTTGCAAGAACGCGTATGCAGGTAAATTGTGTTGGCTTATACTTGGTCTGCTTATATTCTTGTAACTCTAGAACATGTGTTGTGCCTTTTTGCTGGACAAGCTATTCAAATTCTCTTTACTGTTTTTCTCTAAGTAGGCATATAAAACAGCAAAAGGCGGTATGAAGCCTCCGGGAGTTCTTAAAACTCTAGTTGGTGTAGTCTCTGAAGTCAGGACAGCGAATAACCTTGAAAGTAGTTGTAAGTTGCTTCTTCCTTCTTCTCAAGTCACATAAATAGAAATAATTTGACATCCTGAAGTCATTCTTTTCGACTTTCCAATCTGTCGAGTATACCTCTTCATTGGCAACCACAACCCGAGATGCATGCATATCGACATTGAAATTTCTAAAGCCAGGCCCTTTTATTTAGTCTTTGATATACATGTTCCCCGTGACAGTGCACAGCTATCGTATTCTCTGGAGAGGCTTGGGTGCACAGCTTGCTCGTGATGTTCCATTCTCAGCAATCTGCTGGGCGACCCTTGAGCCAGTAAGCTCTTTGACATGTTTATAAACATTATACAACGCAGAGAGATTTCTGTAAGGCATTTTATGCGAAATATATAACGCTAAAATAGTGAGTTTGTTTAACTACTTTGGTACAACAGATGAGAAGGAGGCTTCTTGGAATTGTGGGCAATGATACAAACGCTATTGGTGTTCTTGGTGCAAACTTTTCCGCTGGTTTTGTAGCTGGAAGTATCGCTGCTGCTGCTACTTGTCCTCTTGACGTTGCAAGAACTAGAAGACAGATAGAGGTGTGTTTGCTTTGCAGGCGACTTCCTTGCTTCCTCTAGAGAAGTTGTCTATTTGCTTATTAACACCATACTAACGTTTTACCTATTTTCTATCAATCTCAGAAGGACCCTGGTAGGGCAATGAGAATGACGACGCGACAGACACTCGTAGAGGTTTGGAGGTATGCTTGTGTATCTGAAAAGATTCAGTTTTTATATTTTGCTAAAAGCTCTTGTGGTTGCATGGAAACAAGAAAATAACAACATAAGGATACACACACACAGGGATGGAGGGATGAGAGGACTGTTCATGGGAATGGGTCCACGAGTGGCGCGTGCAGGACCATCTGTAGGGATTGTGGTTTCCTTCTACGAGGTTGTCAAGTATGCTCTGCATCGCCAATACGCTTCATCATGACCCAACAAAGTCTCTAATCACCTACGCATGAATGTGGATACTGGATACGGCTTTAGGTTATAGTTATTTTTCTTAACTCCAACATAATAATAAGTTAAACAGACTCAATCCGATTTTGTTCAGTTATAAAATTACCAGGTGTTCTAAATTTTCTTTTTTGTGACCATCCACGTGGATTGGGATTAACTTTGGCTTTCCAAAAAAAAAGTCAATTTTCAAGAGTTTGAGGCAAGTTAGAATTTAAGGTAGTGATAATAACTATCACACTCTAGTTGAATCGATTGAAACAGACTGCAACAAGTATAACAATTCAACTTTGCTATGGTCACACATGTGAATCGATCTAGTTGACCAAAATATTTTGATCAAGAGGTAGAGAGTTCAAGATTTTGGCCAAAAGACTATTACATTTATATTCTGATTCTCAGATTTTCTACTTCATCCTTTAGAGGGAATGTATGGATCACAGTCCACAATCTCTTAATCAAAAATAAAAAATGTACACAAATTTCTACTTCATCCTTTGTCACTCTAATCTTAGCTTTATCAGCATAATCACAGCCATCTTTAACTTTATCGAATATTGCCTAAGCCCACAATCTTCATGAATTATCACGACTGCTCAATACTATTAACATTTGTTAGAGATCCCAAAAATTTTATTTCATCAAAATCGTAACGACATAAAGTCGATCAAACAAACGAAAAAGGAAAAAATCAAGTCTGGATCGTTGAAAAAAAATCGATGGATGAAATTCGATGAAGAGTTTATTCCAAAAAAACAAAAAACAAATTCTATGAAGAAATATTGCCATTTGCCACGAGCGCCTTCTCATATATGAATGTAAGCACTATTCGGGTTTCCTCAATATGACCCAACAACGTCTTAAAACATCATGCATAGTGTCCAGATTTAGTATGTAACTAAAAGTCTTCGTTTGTCGAACAATAAAGTCTTCGACGATGTCATCAACTTTTCTCCGACATTGACTATTTTGTACATTTTCTTCTACTTTTCTTTTATTGGTGCTTTATAAAATTTACATCAAACAACCGGCAAAACATTATAAAAAGAAAATAGGCGATTTCCACTACTTTCGTTGATGCATAGATAAATTAGAACACATTATTGCATATTTAAGGCCCCAAAAAGAGTTAGAAGATAATTGAGACAAAAAGAAGTAGGAAAAAAATAGTAACACATCTCACTCAGTAATATTGCATGTAAGTTGATTAATCATGATGTTTTGAATTTAAAATTTGATTTGGTAGCTACATAAAATGCTGCAAACCACTGAGGTAAAGATTTGCAGCTATTACACACCACCATAATGAACACGTTTCCGAGTTTGATTTTATTTAGATTGACGACAATTATTATGTTGGATAAGAAAAGTAAACAAAAACTAAGCTTTAGAATATCAAACCCTTCTATGTGGCCACTCTATAAATGAGAGAGAATATTGTTTAATGGAAGAGAAAAACCTAGGCATTCAGGTTAATTCATTAGTTGTATAGACATATACAAAGAAAGGTGGCTTGGTCAACCTGCATGTACTTTATTTCTATTCACACTTTCCACAACAATATTGAAAGTGGCTATGGTTTCATTGATCATACCGTGGAATTATCATAAATTTTCCACACAGAAGAATTTTCTCTTTTTAAACAAATTCTTTTTGTGAGTAGGCATAGAGACCCATAGTCATATTCAATAAAAGCAGTACCATTTCATTTTCTTTTTTTTTTTGGGTTAATTTTTGGCTCTAGTTTTAGATGTCAATCGAAAAAATTTGTGACCGAGTTTGTGTTTTGGCTCAATAGATATGTTCCAACTGCATGCGATATTCCCAAAGCTATGTCTCTCAAGATTTCTACAGTGGTTCACAATAGGACTATAAGACGCTTACTTACTCTTAACAAAAATCAATTAATCATCTTCTCGGCCCAGAGAAGGGTCCTCCACGCCCAACAGAGAGCTAAAACTATGTTTCCTACTATGAAACCACATCCTCCTTTTTGGAAATTATTTTTTTGATAATTTTTTCGAAAAACAATCTAGTTAGGCTCCCACTGTCAAAAGATGTTTCTATGTTTTTCAATATTTTATATTAACTACAAAGGAATTAGAAACCTCAACTTTGTAAATATGTATACAGTGTGAGTTCAAACATAATAATGATAATGGTATGTAAATCTGCCAATCAGCATGTGGAGAGGCGCTTAAGATATTATTTTTTACACTTATGAAACGTTTCATACTCATTCGTCTCCTTACCATGTAGTATAATTATCTTATATGGTTTCGGACATAATTATTTGTCCTTTTTTTGTTCTCCCATCTTATGTTCGGGGCACTTGTAATGATTTTAATCGTTAGGAATGTTCGTAAGAAAAACATAGAAATCATTTTAGCATTTTAGAAATCGAAAACAATATCACACTCTTTTTTTGGTTTTGATTATACCGTGAATTCGGGTTCTTGTTAACATTGACAAAAATATAATATTAGCGGAAAAACTAGCATTAACAAAAAGTAACGAATTTTGTAGCAAATATCACACAGATTTATAGGATATGAATTAAATTTTAGAAAGGTGCAAACAAACTTCAATGATTGAAGGAAACTGAAATTTCCAAGATGCGGGCAAATATTTCGTATCTATAATTGGAAACCATTCTCGTTGGGCTTCATATTCTACTTGACTTTTAAGGAAATTTAAGAAAAAATATATGAAAACCAGAAGTGATGAATTATTCAACGACGATTTTATAGTGAACAAATATTTGTAGTCAAAGATTTTTTCTTAGACATCTCAATCTCATATTTGAAAAGGATAGTTTCCAATAAATTCCATATTGATTTATTTATTTCCATAGCGGCCAGCGTCAGAACATAAAACCCACTTTTTAATATAAGAAAAAGGCCAAAAAAAAAGAGCACCGACCGAGACTGAGACTGACCCAAAAGCCACTTGCTCCACCGGTAACTACCGTGATTTGCGCCTCCTCGTGTGGCCTCCCTCGCCAAAGAGAATTTTAGTTTTGCTTTTTATAATTAAACTCATTTATAAACAAAATAAAATACAGTATCAAAATTAAACACGTTCGTGCAACTCAAAGAAATTGACAAGAACAAAATTAATTAATTAGCTATTCATTCCCAATATCTCTCCCAAAACTGTTTTACAAGCCGACGACACAACATTAAATTACTTCTCAACAAAATCATTAAACACTAGACAAAAAAAAAAAAAAAACTTAAAACAAAACTCAAAACTCGAGACAAAATTTGACTCACACCGGCCATACTTGCAACCGATGTTTGTTTTCTTTAGGACTAAATGTGTATCACACAACTAAACTAAAAGATCGGATATCAAAGAATCATCGAGATCATTGAACATTGAACCAATTTCTTTGATATCGGAAGAGTAGTTATCTTCTCCTATGTTGGTGTTGTTATCCAATAACATAAGATCGTTGAAGAAATCATTCTCTGATGATTGAAGAGGAGACATGTGTTGATCAAAGATGGAGATGTCTGGCAATGATTCATTGAAGTAGTTGTCGAGAAATGGAATGTCCAATGGAAATGCATCGTCAATATTATTACCTTCTCCGAGATGCCAGCTAATTGGTTCCGGTTCAAGAAACTCTTGTTTAACCCGGTTTGACCGGTTCATCCATTGTTCCGAGATTTGGTAGTTGAGAACCGATGTGGGAGATGATAGATGATGAGAATCGTCCATTGATTCTGATGTCGAAGAAACGGATAAGTTGCTCTCCGGTTCCGGTTTTGGAACTGGTTCTGGTTCTGGTGGTACGCTGAAGTTGGTGAGAGCATCGGGACCACGAAGCTTTATCGCTGCGTTGTCGTAGACGACGGCGGCTTCCTCCGCCGTTGAAAAAGTACCGAGCCAGATCCTCTTGCGTCGCTCCGGATCACGAATCTCCGCCGCGTATTTTCCCCATGGTCGCCGTCTCACGCCGCGGAACTTCCTCTCGTTATGGTCGGCGCCGGAAACAGAGACCTCTTGAAGGGGAGAATCAACGGTGATACTTTTTCCGGTCTTAATCGGAGCAGAGACTTCGCCGGAGGAGCTAGGCTCGACTCTGATCTCGTTGATCAATCTCTTGACCCGTCTTCGAGGGAACAAAAACTCTTCGTCGTCGCTTGATGAATCAGTAGCGTCACGATCCATCACACAGACACGAACCAACCTCGCCGAGTCACGACCAATCATCTTCTTCTTGTCCACAGGAAGCTTCTTTTTAGTGTACTTCTTGATCACTGTCTTGTGCTCCGTGTACTTGACTGGTCTAAAATCCATATTTTCGTCCATCAGCACCACTTTCACCTATTATCTTGATTCTCTGGCTTCTAAAGATTCTGTTTGGAGAAAACAGAGATTCTGGGTTTGTTAGGTGAAAATGTTTGAAGAATTTTAGTGAATAAGAGAGATTTGGAGAGAGAGAGAAAGCAAAGAAAAGAAAAGTCAGTAAGTTTTAAATTGAAGATTCAGAATTCACTCTTCTCAAAATCCTGTTTTATAGGATCTTTTGGGGCTCTAGCCATCATAAATTGGCAAATATAAAAGTAAAAATAGTAAATAAATATTTTGAAAATATTAGCTTTTTTATTTACTCATTTCTTTTTTTGCTTGAATACTTTCATTTTTCCAGTGATTACTAGAAACAGTGTGTTCTACCATACGTGACGCCGCATTCATGTAAGCAAATCGCATGATGACACGTATACATTTGAGATATTTGTCCTCTCCAAGATCACTACCTTTGTGCTGAGTCAGCGCGTGGCTGCCAGTCTCGAACTCCACAATGCATATCACGTGACTCCAAGATACCCGGCCCCGGTTTATTTTGGGGTTTTTTCTACTTTAATCTGTTAAAATAAATCAAATACTACCTACTACTGTATTTTTTAATCTTTGTTTAAAATATAACAATGATAGATTTCAAATATTTTTCAAATTAGTACTCTTTGAACGTTCAGTGTATTTCTGTCAAAGAAGACCTAGTTTAATACTCCATTATTCAGAGTTATTGAAATGCATCAAAAAGTAATGCTAATAGTATTTTAACAGTTATAAGAATCATAATAGTATTTTAACAGTTATACTTGAAACAGAGGAGGGTATACTCAGTATTGTGTACTGGTAAGATAAAAATATTTTTTAATTATCATGACTACACACTAGCTTTGACCGACATTTGCAGCGGCTTCCTTTAGCTGTTTGGTCCATGCATTCATTTCTTATGAACAACCTGTCACGTGCTGTGTTTTCCTAAAGTGCTCGTATTCTACAGTAAAAATACTATTTGAGAAAATTCTATTTTTTACTTTTTTAGGTGAGTTGTATTGTATAAATATAATATAATTAGGCAAAAAGGGAAACAAATCTTATTTCCTGCTGGAAAAATATATTTGTTTCTGTTAATATCTGATCTTACTTCCTCTCTTGTCAAATATTTAAGGAAAAAAGTTACAAATTATTCAGTAAAATCTTGTCATTTACAGTTGTGGAGAACTGAGGAGGACTGAGTAGTAACGTGGCGGGCAACCTAGGATTTGGCGCCATTTTAAATTCCTTTTCAATGCTTTTATTTTCTAGTTTTTAGTCACACCCGTCAATAACTCATTTTCGTATCCGTCACTAGTAATTTTTCTTAGTCATATGTTTTTTTACGATGATTCTTTTTTCCTGATCTACAATGAATTTAGATCCAAATATCTTCTAGTAGTATTTCTCTTTCTTTTCATTTTTTTTTCATTTTAATTTGTTTTCCTCAAGACCCCAACCCCTAAAATATAAGTTTTTCTTTTTTTCTAAAACATAAGTACATTTGAATAGTTTTACTAAACTTTTAGAATAAATACTTATTTTTTGGATAAAGAAACTCGATTTGAATTCAATTGGATTATACAATAACACTGATTGTGATAAGTTTATAAATAATATGATCAAAATGCCGAACTTGTAAATTCTTGTTGTCTTCTTCTTTCTGTTCTCCATTTTGTTTTCGTAGAAAAGTTTCTGAAAACTCTATTAATAGCTAAAAAATGTTTTAAGTGAGTTTGCGATTCGAGTGATTATCAGCTCAACAAAAAACTTTACATTTACGATATTGCTTTCAACATAAAATATACTCGTCAATTGAAATATGATTTGGAGGTATTTATTTTAATCAGTTTCAACAAACTCCCTAACTAATTACAAATAGTTTTTCTTATCGCAAATATATTTAATTTTAGATGTCTTCTCAAGCCGAGTGATTAGTTTTGGGCTGACTCGAACCCGATATATATGAAAATCATAAACCATGATGAAACAACAAATAAATTTTTGGCTTTCTTCAAAACCGCAACAAATGAAAACAAAAAGGAACGAGAGACAAAAGTTGTCAGTTTATTCCAACGAGCAGCACGATAGGGCAGACCATTTAAAAAAAAAAATGATTAAGTGACATGAAAAATCTTGAATTTTTGTCATTGCCCAAACCAGGCATAAGTAGGCATTAAATTTTCGAACTGATTGGTACCTCTTCATTACTCCAATTTCCTTTAAACAGTAAAAGTCAAGACTTTTGGCCAATAGACTCCTAAAATAATTGTAATTGGTTTGATATTCTTTTGTTTTAAGGTTATAGAATAACTCTCATCCTATTTGATAAGTCATAAGATAAATACCTAAATAAATTTCACGTAACCGTTTCTTCACTCTCATGTGATAAAAAAGGAAATTGTTCACGCCATATCGTTTTTCTTCACGCCGCCGGTTTTTTTGTTATGATGAATCTCTTGCCCTCTGATGATAGATTTAAACCATGGATTAACAAACGTGATTAGACTTTTTTGTAAAGCTTATGCCCTTCTTATTAGGCGTTACTCCACATGTAATATGGCATTATTTCGGTAAAGCATCATAAGATGTTCTTCAAAACATTTTTGAGCACATATTTGGTTAAAAGGCGCGTGGAACGCGTGAGAGAAGCGGAGGACGATTCGATTCTGAAAGATCCAAAGAAAGAAGAGAGAGGGAGAGAGAGACATCAGAATCAGACATGGAGAATCCTTTGGATTGACAAAGACAAACCCCGAGGTTTAGTGCAGTGTTCTTGGCCACTGGCCTCCATTGAGCCAAGTGACCAATCCACGTATATATTATATGCGTCTATTTAGATACATATATACAACTATAAACCATATTATCTGTATAAAATAATTAGTAATACGTAATACTTATGTGTGTTAACTAAATACGACAACAAGTGTGTAATTGAAATCTACACAAACTGAATCTTGCTTTTACTCGGATTGACCACGTTTTAGAAAATAGAAAGTTTTGATCACCTCTTTTCTCCGGAAAGTTGTTATCCTGCCCATTAATAGAAGTTTTGCTACTACAAGAACAAACAACTTTCGGTTGTTCACCATTAATCGGTGACACGTACTAGTAAATTAACGGATTATGTTCAAAGCTAATAAAATTATGTGCATACATAACGTGTCCATCTACGGTTATGAACAAAGAATCCAAATAAAAATAGAAGAGACGTGGTTAATATTAATTAAGGACAAAGATCCATTCTAAACAGAAGGGCCACCCTTCAAAATAGCAAAACGTTGAAAGCTTTATCACCATTAGTTATATATATTCATAATTTCATATATACTTATATATATATATTTGATGTACGTTGGTCTTGGTGCATAGCTTTAAACTAAGAGTTTCTGTGCTCGAACTTTGATGGACATATAAAGACTAGAGAAGGTCACCGCTTGAGTAATTATCTCTCATAACTAAGTTTACGATAATATAAAAAAATAACATAACGTGTAAATTTCAAGTTTTCCCAAGTTAATGTATGTCTTGGAGCAGAAGCTACATGGTCGCCACTCGTGCGTACTACTCAAGTCATTCTCGTGGGCAGTCTTAGTTTACAAGCAAGAAATGTTGGTCTTATGTATAAAATTTTATATATACTTTAAATATTTATCCGTAAGTAGCTACCAGAAAAATTTCAAAACCGTTCCGTTGAATTTTTTGACACCAACGTTGTTAACCACAAATAAATCCGTTGAATAAGTATTTCAACGATTTTTTTGAGTGACTCATTTGATACTCAATTTTTTTTCGTTCTTGTAGTTAATGTATCATAATGATAAAACCAAACAAAAAGTATGACACACAAACAAATAGAAAAGATTATGAGTTTTTATTTTATTTTTAAAACGCTATAATTTGTGTTTGTTTATGCTATAAAATCCACAAAATTTGGGATAGCCAATGGAGAGTCACCTTCTTTTGTTTGCCATAAAATATGCAGCAAAGCAAAGCCAATAAATTATAAAAACACCATACAAAAATTCGTTCAAATTATTTAGATGTATACTACAATTATTGCCACCCTGAGTTATTAGCAAAGTAGTGCGTACTGACATTAAACGTTAGCTTTTTCTTTTCTTTCGACAATTATTAAAGAGTGCATAGTGACGATAAACGTTAAAAGCTTTATTACAATCGTATATACTGTACTTGAAAACTATATCTTTTTTTTTGGTCAGGGTAGTGAGGGTACTTGAAAACTATATACAGTATATATTTTCATTCGGAACGTCTTTAAATTTCTACGGTTTTAACTTAACAATAAATGAAAGGGAATTGAAACAGATGAATCCGTAAACCGAGCCGAGCTGTCAAATGGAGCCAACGGAAAGAAAAAGAAAATCCGTTATTTCATCGAAATAAAATCTAAGCAAAATTTAACATTGATGAGTCGTCATCATTAATGCCATTATTTAGTGGATGCCACTAAGGTTACGATTCTCTGATTCATTAAAGACAAAACGGGAGATTGGTGATAGAAGACTGTCTCTAACCTCATGCTGTAATATAAGTTCTTTCTTCAGTATTTAATAGTCTAATTTAATAATGAAGTTCACCATGCTCTCCTGGGCACGACCTCTCCCCGTCCGAAATTGAAAATATTTATTTTTCTAAGTTATGGAGACTTTGAACATTAGAACATAGATTTATAGTTAGTCGAATCACTGACACGTATAGATGGAATTGTTATATACTACTTTATATAAGTTTTCAGGCTTTTGCATGTTCGGATACTTCACAATAATTAAAGCCTTCGGTCGTTAGATATTTTGTTTTATATTAAAAATACGAAATTCTTTATAAAATGGTCCATGGTCGGAGTGATCGTGTAATGGCTATTTCTTGAAAACTGACTCTTTTTTTTTTGGCCAAAAACTGATACAAAATGTTTGATGGACTTCTACCTAGAACTGACTCTTACCCTAATCAATTTGTTAAAGAAAACTTGTAAACAATATATAATAAACTTACAAGCAATATTAATTGAGTTTTTTTAACATATTTTAACCTAAGTTTGTTTTAATATTTCCTATTCTTTTTAAAAGCTATTATAACAAAAATTAAAATGCGAGTATGCGACGTTCAAAGTATAATATAATGAAAAAAAAAGCTTTATAGAAATGTATTTTATTAAAGTAGGCCTTAGGCCCATGTTTCCAAATCCATAAGATAAACACACGGCGGGCCCTGAATAAACAGTGTCAGCCCATGGCGTACTTTTGGGTCCAGGTCCGAGCAGTAGACTCGTACTTGTTCTTGTCTGTCTTGTACATGTGAGCGATCTCCGGGACCAAAGGATCATCCGGGTTTGGATCCGTCAACAACGAACAGATCGATAGCAGCACCTGTTGTATCACCACATATCAACCAGCTCAGACGCAAAAGCAAGTTTGTTTCATATAAGAACGGACTATTACTTGCACCTAGCTAGCTGTTTATGGTTCTTAACTTGTCATATGATAGAAACGAGGAAGAAGAAGAAAAATAAACCTTGGAAATTGTGAGCGCTGGACTCCACTGCTCCTTCAAGATGTCGAGGCAGATGCTCCCATTGCTGTTAATGTTTGGATGGAACACCTTTGTCCTAAATGCCACCTACAAAATTGCCACACCATAAATACATACATACATAAACCAGATCAAGCAACCACAGTGAAGGACATGCAATGCAAAGCTTGAACTTTGACTGCAATAAAGTCCAAAACTTTTTCGAAGAAGAAGCAGGTATAGAGAGAGTTCAATTATATACCTTAGGAGTTTAAATGGATAATCTGGAGGAAAATGGATCGTTACAAGGGAAAACACCTCCAGCATAAGGGCTGTCTGTTGGACCCATTATCGTGGCCTGCCAATGAAACATGTCTTCGGCGACGGGTCCTGTCAAAATTTGACCAAAAGTTCAATATATCAAACCAGAGAAGCAACAAAGGCGTGTGTAAGATGCTCGTAAAGGGGCAAATTATAAAAGAAAAATCAAAAGTTTTGTTCAAACATCTTATCCGGGAAAAATCACAAATGCTACGAGATCCAGGAATCAAACAAGTTTGAATCTTGACCTTTAGGATTTCAGACACAGAAAAAACACATCTTTTTTACCCAAAACCAAGTTTGAAACAAAACTGGTACGACGAACAGATAATTAGATCTAAGGTATCCATGCCAAACCAGAGCAAACGAAGATCAAAATTGAAATTAAAATTCAAAGGGGTTCCAAATCCATCATCATCATCATGAGGCAGAGCAAGCAAAGTTAATAATCGAGTCGTCAAATAGGCACCTGCGCTACATGAAGTAGGAGGATCCTTCTGCAGATCCTTCAATTCCTTCAAAATCCGCTTCGATGCCATATCCAATACCCAATCGAAAGGTCTACAATACAAAACGAATCAAAATTATGTAAGATGCAAAAATCCAGAAAATCCAATAAAAATATGTTACGACGGGATTAATCAAAATTATACCTCCGGATTAATCAAAAGCTATGTTCTTTGGAATTAGGAATTAAGGAGAAGGAAAGGGTGGTGAAACGGAAGAGAAGAAGCTCCAATGGTGTGAGGTCGCGACCAGATAAATAGGTTAGAGCCTTAGAGGAGAATTCTCTGCTTCGTTGATTAGTGGACTCTTGCTTTATTCTTTAGGGAAATTCGATGTGTTCTTATAAGAATAAAATAAAAATTCAACCTTATTGGTGGGCCTAACTTAGCGTTCTACTTACGGCAATTTAGAAAACATTAAAAAACGCGGTTGGTTCGTAACTTCGTAGTTCCTATCATATGGCGACGATTGGGTTCTCGTCGGCTCTGAAACGGTGTCGTTAAAGTGTTTAGTCATAAAAGTCGTATGATCGGACGGCTAAGAGTTTTTGTGCCTTTTTGCATGACGAATCATTTGGCGCCATTTGCGTGAATTTCGATTCCCACGGAATAGAAAATGAAATTGTCAGAGGTCAAGATTTGACTTGTGAGACTATATATGAGTAGCTTTGTTTCAGGTGATTCTGGACTTGTTGTTTCAGTTCTTCACATACTTCTTATAAAATTGGTTTCCCCTTGCGTCTCATATTTATAAATTGGAGAATTAGGTTTAGGTTGGAAAGAATAAGCTTGTAAAGTAGTTTTGAATAACACAAAAGTCTTTGATTTTAATTACAAATAGATCACAGGCCCATGCCGCAGGCGCGCGGGATTAGACATGTTAATCGGATGACTAGCTCTGCTCAAAATCTGCAAAGCCTGCATATGTACCAATTCAGCTATACATATATAAATTATTAGTCCATAACAAAATATTCTAAACAATACGTTACCCAAACACAAACGCACACACATATAAGAAGATAAGACCAAACACAAACACACATATATATATAAATATATATAAAAACAAAACCAACAAAAAGAATAAGAAGAAAAAACTTAGATGTGTAAGAAGAAACAGAAGTCCAAAGAAGATGGATTCGTCTACCTCAAATGAGAACGTTGCTCTGAGTAGGAAATTGTCTTTCTGAGAGGCAGGATAAGGACACAGCCTGCTCATGAGTTAAGACTCACCAGAGAGTTTCTTTGCAAGTCTTCCCAGTAGAATCAAGCAAGGTACTGACACTGAGGAAGTAGACTTACCGACTTAGACGAAGCGGCTTGTTAAATCTTTTGCCTTCTTCTACTCTAGTAGTCTAAGAAATGAGAAAGATAGTAGTTGTGAGAGTGATACTCCACAGCCTAAAGATAGTATCCCCCCTTTTTTTTTGGTTTTGTGCTTTATTATCAACTGCTTTTATTTTGTTTATACCTCTAAAGCTGAATAATTTTGCCTAACTACACCGTTTGACACTCTTCATTTAGTAAAGGAGGAGCTTCTACATCTATTTGTTCATCTTCCGGGTCAAAAACCTTGAGACATCTCATACTATTTCCTA
The DNA here is from genome assembly GCF_000478725.1 of Eutrema salsugineum. Taxonomy (NCBI): domain Eukaryota; kingdom Viridiplantae; phylum Streptophyta; class Magnoliopsida; order Brassicales; family Brassicaceae; genus Eutrema; species Eutrema salsugineum. Next base: position 5,199,005 of record NW_006256909.1, on the reverse strand, counting down.
AACTTCCATTTGTGAGCTGTTTGAACCATCTCTTCTGCTTCGGTCGCTCTGCACTTATGGCAATGGCTACGTCATTAGGGAAGAGATCACATTTGATAAATGCGTGCACCACCGTCATTACCAGGACACTTATCACCGTCAGAGTTGCTGCTCCGGCCATCAAAACAGACAGTACCTGAGTTGCTATGCCGGTGACTTCCCCTGAGTATTTTATCGTCGCCGTGGCCACTGCCGTCATCGGAAACGTGTAAGCCCACCAAGCTAGCGAGAATCTATAATTCGACAAGAATTATGTCAGATAAACATTTGGTCTCTAGACTCTACTAATTAACCAGTTAGAGAAATAGCTTACTTGAATCCGCGGAAAAAGTTAATCCGAACAACCTAAAACAAGAATCACAACAAGTGAAGTACTTAAGATTTCTTGTTACGCAAGCAAATTTGCTCTGTTCTTAGTGGGACTATATGAATGAATGAAGAATTACCAGAGAGAAGTACAAGAACAAGGAGATGAAGTAAGCAAGGCGCGAACCGATATTAAAGGAGCCAGAGATATTGGTCCAAGCCATGGAAGCGACAGCTGGTGCAGCCACAAAGAGGAAGAAAACAGGGTGAAGCTCTTTAGGCAAGGTTTCGTTTGTGGGGAGTCTCTGATAGAGAGTCACAAATAAGACCAAATAATAAGCCAATCCAACAGCATAGAAGAACATTGGTCCTTCTTCTAAACCCATTGATGCTCCAAGAAGTGCTCCGGCGAAGTTACCGACGATGGAAAGGTGATTTGTAGGGTTAGCGACTTTGGAGAGGCGTCTCTGCCCACCAGACATCCACTGTCCATAAATCTTCATCTCAAGAACCAAGATCGGAGCCATAAGGAAGTACCAAAGTATAGAGGGGAGAGTCGTGGTGATGGAATGTGGGACTCCAAGTGCTAGTAAGAGGATTGATATGAGAGGAGCGAAGAAGAAGTTGACTCGGATAGGGTGCCGGAACTCGCGACGGACAGCCTCGAAGAAGAAGATGGTTTTGAAGAGGTAAGTGATGGAGACGGTGACGAGGAGGACGAGAGAGATCCACCAGAGAACGTGGTTTACTACTTGCGTCATGTGCAAGAACTTCTCGGCGTCTGTGGTTGCTAAGGTCTTCCACATGATGGCTTGACTGCTTACTCCAAGACACATTCCGTACGATGTTATTGGAAACCGAAGAAGAAACGGCCACGTTTTGTCCTCTGGCAAAACTATCTTCTCCTTGTCCTGTTTCACCCACCAATATAATAATACCATAAATAGAAGTAACGAAAAGTCAAGATTTAAGCAAAAAAAGAAAAAAATGAACCTTGAGAGTTTCAAGTTCGGGGCCTTGAAGAGCATCAAAGTATCTATCAGCTGTTAAAGATTCAGTGAGCTCATTGTCCTGACACGAACTATCAGTGGGTTTTCCTCGTAAATTGGAAATCTGACGTTCAAGCTTCCCTGACATGGTCCTGAACAGGTCATACCTCTTGTCGTGGTAGTTTCTAGAAGCAGCTTCTTGGTCAAGAAATATGGAACCTCTGGGCATAGACTTGGAGTGAAACGTCATCTTCCTCGCTCCTCCCATTCGTTTCTCTAATCTTGAGAATTCTCCACAGCTCGACTGACGTTGATTCTCTGATAGAGCTGGGTATGTTGGAGAAACCGAAGAACTAACCGATCTCGTATTATTCATCGTTTCTCTGATTTAGTAGTACATAAATTTGCAACTACACACATAAAGATCCAAATACATATAAACCAAAATCAAAAACGTCATAGAGACTATACTCTCTAGTTGGGTTAATTGTATATAGCACGTAAACCAGATATTTATATAAACAAATGCTTACAGAAAATGAAGAGAAAGTGATGGAAACAGAAAATGTAGATCTGATATCAGTGAGTAGAAAGAACAGAGGAGTAATGAGCTGTGTGTGGCTGCCATATATATAAGCCAAGTCAAACAAGGCCACTGATAAAGACCAGAGCCGAATGAGGTTGAGAGGGGCCAAGTTGGTAAAGTGATGTCCAGATAAAGTTTAGATAAAGTTTTAGTCTTTACACTTTTGTTTTTACTTGAGTTGTTCTGTTTTGACTTGTAGTGTGTTGTTGGTTTGGTTTTATTTGTTCTGTACAGCTCAACGGTATCTGATTACAGCGGTGATTTTAGGTCTCAAATTTGTCCCACGCTGTTGCTAAAGGAACCTTTTAGCTAAGAATAAATTATGAAGGAAAAAACAAAGAATACAATATGAATCGTATAAACACATTGGAATAAAATTATGCAAACAATTTGGTTAAAGAATTATAAAAGAAACATTTATTTGGAATGTGTTTTGGACTCAAAAGTCAAACAGTCAACAAAAGAAGCGTCGCAATCTCGTTAAGCCGCGTCTATGCAATTTGTAATATCCGTACATTCGAAAATGAAGTCGAATATCCTTTTTTGTTCATTAACAAACTAGATTAGATGACGCCGATTTATATAAATTTTTCTTTCAACAAAATAAATGTTTAATTAATTCTATAAATTACTTATCAATACTTGTTGATATGTTTGTTCGCTACATATTTTACTAAAAAATATTAGAGTAATTTTTTTGTAGTATAAAGCTTGAGAAAATTATTTAGAACAATACTGAATTGTATTTTTGGTTGTGAGAGTAAAATAGGCTATGTGTATTTTTACATTGGACCTACTAGCTCCAAATTTTCATAAAACTATAAATGGGCTGAATCATCCTATAAAGCCCATTAGCTGATCACAAATCTCATGATACTTATCTAACGGCTCTAAATCCACCAGTATGCGGGTCCAAAGAAATCTGAAGTGTGACGTAACGTAATCCAACGGCTAAAACATAATCCCATCTAACGGCCAGGAAAGAAAGTTACTTTTTGAGTATGAAAGAGAAATGCAGCACAAGTTTCTCTCTCCCTCCATTTTCAGGTAAGAGCATGGAGCATCGTTCTTTTTTTCGAAATTAATGAGCCTGCACATTTCTCTTTTTTTGTCCTTTTCTGTTGTCTGAATCTTCTTTCTCCTCTAGCATAAGCACGCTCAAAGTCTCAAATCGTATAGCTAAAAAAAAGAAGGAACCAGAATATCTACTGTTTTCCGGTGGAGACACGCCGGAGCCGAAACCGTCAACTGAATATCAATCTCGAGAGAGGTTTGTTTCTTTGTATACATTATTCTTTTAGTTTCATGAAAAATTCCATCTTTTACCTTTTAACCCCAAAAAGGTTCCTACTTTGATGACCGATACTTGTTTTTGCTCCTAAAAATAGGGTTTACGGCTCAGATATTATGGTGATGGAAGGGGATTCAGACATTACTGGCCACAAAAATGAGGGGACTTTGAAAACCCTAGACCAGATTGAGGAAAAGGCTTCGTCGATTCTTAAGTTCTCGCATCAGTTTGATAACATGATAGACTCACTGCCACTAGAGCGGAAGGAAGAACGACTGAGAGCGGTTGAAATGAAGGAGAAGGAAATCGGTTTGCTTGAGGAGTCGATTTCTGGTAAACTAATAGTATTAGAGGAGAAAGAGATGGATTTTGATTTGAGACAGGTCATTGAAGCAAACCTCATGAGCTTGGTTTTTGAGAAGCAGAGTGAAGAAGTAGCGATCCAGTTAGACGCTCAGGAGAAGAAGCTTTGTTTGATTCACCATTCGTTGAAAAAGAAACTTGGAGATATGATGAGTGAGTTTGAAGCAAAGAAAGAGGAAGCTCGCCGGCTTTTTGAGTCAATCCTTGAGGAGTTGTGTGAGTTAGAGAATGCTGAGAAGGATTTTGTTCTGAATCAAAAAGTGGAGACTGAGAGACAAAAGGAGGAAAGTAAGCAGCTTAAAGCAAGGAAGAATGAGCTCAGATCACTTGAGGAAGCCATCAAAGAGAAATCTGCTGAACTGATTAGAAAGGAAGCGAATTTTGAGCTGAAACAGAGAGAAGAAGCTGATAAATGGAGAGAAGAGACTGAACTGAGGAGCAAAGCTCTTGAGATTAAGGAGAAGACACTGGAAAAAAGACAGAAAGAGCTTGAACTGAAGCAGATGGAGTTAGAAGAAAGATCGAAGCAACAACTAATAGAAAGAGAGTCTCGAAAGAGATCCAACCTTGAATTTGAGCCTCCCATGTTGATGGTTGAAAGTGATGTTGCTTCTCTTACTCGGCTAGCCAAAAAGCAAAAATCTCAGGAAGCAGATTTGGCTTGTGCGCCATTGGGTAAACCGGATCCTGCGTCTAAACACATAAGTGAAGCAAATGATGGAGACACAAAAGGAGTTGTCTGCATAGATAAAAGTGATGAGGATCCTAAATCATTAACTTGTCCTGATGCAAAGTTTAATGACTTTAACAAGTCAATGAGCTCTTTTGCTGTCGATCAAGTATGGGCATTATATGATTCAACAGATGATATGCCGAGGAAATATGCTCAAATCAAGAGAGTTTTTGGCTGGGAATCCGAGTTGAGTCTGCTGGTGACATTGCTTGAACATGTCAACACTAAAAAAGATGAGAAATCTATTCGCAGTGCTTGTGGGAGATTCGAATATGGAGATACAGAGATAAAAACCCACTTGATGTTTGCTCATGAGATGCAGCACATCAAATGTGGCAATGATGTCATAGTGAACCCAAGAAAGGGAGAAACATGGGCTCTTTTCAGAGATTGGAATAAAAGTTGGAACAGTCACTCGGATCTTCACGAGCCTCCTTATAGATACGACTTTGTGGAAGTCATCTCTGAGTTTGACGATCGTATAGGAATTGCAGTGGCCTATATGGGGAAAGTTAAAGGCTTTGTATCGGTCTTTTACCATGCTGAGCAGCATGGACTCAGCAAGATCATGATCCCACCTGGGGAGATGCAGAGATTCTCTCATAAAGTTGCATCGGTTAAACTGAGAGGAGAAGAGAAAGAGGGAGTCCCGGCTGGTTCTTATGAGCTAAACCCTGCTGCTACGCCGAGCTATGATTCTGTGCTTGAGGAGGTGGTGGATACGGAAATACAAAGTAAGGATTGTGGTAAAGCTCCAACGGTTGAAAATCCAGATGGGTCTACAGAAGATCAGCCCATTATAATAGATTAGTCTGGTATATATATATGCATGTAAAGTGCCATTGGTGATGGCTTTTTGAGGTCGCAGAAAGTAGTGAAACTTTAATCTTTTTGGTTCTATAATTATGTGAAACCTGTCTATCTCTTGAAATGAATCAACTTCTTTTGTTAACAATGAAAGAGAATGCTTTTGGTGTTCCTTGTGGATTCACTCATTAACTCCTTTTTCTTATATGCCTCTATGAAAGTGTCTCCATTGTGAATTGCAAAACTTGTTATCTAGGATCTGGTTAAGCGTAATGTAGGGACTGGAGAAAAACTTCTAATGTTATACAAAGAAAAACTTCTAATGTTATGCAAATCACATTTTTTCCCCAAATATAAACAGAAGTTACATAATGTTAGAAAAATATAATACAACAAAAGAAGAGTGTAATCACTTTCTTTCCTAACGAATTAGATACAATTAGTTAATTATTGCACTGTATTCTTCTATAAACTAGGTTTTGTCGTTTTAAAAAGATGGGATCCAAGTCTTTTTTTTTTTTTCACCATTCATATTTTAAGCCTTGAGGAGGAAATAAATATTTTTTTCCGATTTATTAAAGAATTTCCAAATGGTTGTTTTTTCCCGGTAAAGAGTTAACGACCATAAGAGCTAATGCAAGCTTTGCTATAGATAGAGGACGATCGTCCCACACCCACCAATGCTATTTGTCTTCTCCGTCGTCCACTAAAATCTTATTTACCAAAAAAAATAATCAACCACTACAAAAACTTGAGAGCAAAAGAAACAGGTTATTTGAAAAGAGAAACAAGACTCATATTTATAAGGGAATGCTTTGGGTTTGAATCGAGGAGTTTTTTTGGCAGAAATGGAGCAGAAGAGCGTGTTGTTTTCCGCGTTAGGGGTTGGTGTCGGGTTGGGGATTGGGCTAGCGTCGGGTCAGGGTTTGGGTAAATGGGCAAACGGGTCGGTTTCTGCAGAGGATGGGCTTACCGGAGAAAAGATTGAGCAAGAGTTGGTGAGGCAGATTGTTGATGGAAGAGAGAGTGGTGTCACTTTCGACGAGTTTCCTTATTTCCTAAGGTAAACGAGGACACTGACATTTCTTGTCCTAACAAAGTTTGAAACCCATGTTCTTGTTATTATTCTTGTTCTTGTTCTTGTGTTAAGAAAGGTGCGTATGTTTGAAAATGTTGCATATAAATGGGACAAGATTACTATACTCATGATGTTTCCCTTTTATGATCTTTGCAGCGAGAAAACTCGGCTTCTATTGACAAGCGCAGCTTATGTACATCTAAAGCAGTTTGATATCTCCAAGCACACACGTAATCTTGCACCTGCAAGTAAGGCCATTCTACTGTCTGGACCAGCTGGTAAACATTCCCCATCCTATTTTTGTTTAAGCTTCAATCTTCTTGATCGATTTTTTTTAATCCACATTTTGTGTGATTTTGATTGCGTCTCTTCTTCACTGCAGAATTCTATCAGCAAATGCTTGCAAAAGCATTAGCTCATTATTTTGAATCAAAACTATTGCTACTAGATATAACCGACTTCTCTATTAAGGTAATTAAATGCAGAAGTTTTCTAGTATCTTCCATGAAAATATGAACTTTGTTTGCTAAAAGAACAGCTTGTAAGATTTCTCTTTTGTATTCATTGATGCAGATACAGAGCAAGTACGGATGCATCAAAAAGGAACCTGTACGTTTCTTATGATCTTATGGTGTGTAGCTTAATTTTATGTTTTTTTCACAGACCATGATTGTGTTTTCTTTCTTATCTACTGTTCACTAGTCTCACAAGAGGTCTATTTCTGAGATGACCTTGGATAAAATGTCGAATTTGATGGGTTCTTTCTCTATGCTCTCCCAAAAGGAAGAAAGAAGAGGTACATTATCAAATCCTTGGCCTTAAATTCTTATGTTTTTTCCTCAAATTGGCCTTAAATGTAAGCATTCTTGTAATTTTTAGGGACCTTGCGTAGGCACACCAGTGGCAATGATCTTAGCTCAAGGTACATTGTGTTTGTCATATCTGGTTGTTGTTTTTTCGTAGCTTGAAACTCTCTAGACGGGTTTTAGTCAAGCTGAAAGACATAGCTTTATATGTTTTACGTAAGCTCACTAGTTCCATTGAAGCAACAGGGGCTTTGAAGGTTCAAGTCATCCTCCGAGACTCAAGCGAAATGCATCTGCTGCTTCTGATATCAGTAGCATATCTTCCCGTTCAGCAACTTCTGTCTCAGGTGTGGAACCGTCGTCTTCTTTCCTTTTTTACGTTCAAAATCGGCCTAGTATTGTTGTATTCCACTTCAGATTCTTAGACCTCTTGTTTGGCTGTTTATATCTTTCTAGCTTCAAGCAAACGCAGTACAAACTTGTGCTTTGATGAGAAACTTTTCCTTCAGTCACTTTACAAGGTAATAATACACTATTACGAAATCAGCAGGGTACATTTCACGTGCATTTCTTATACTGAACGATTGTTATCTTTGCAGGTATTGGTTTCTGTTTCGGAAACCAATCCTATAATAATATACCTGAGGGACGTTGAGAAGCTTCTTCAGTCAGAAAGGTTCTACAAGTTGTTCCAGAGGCTCTTGACTAAGCTATCAGGCCCTGTTTTGCTTCTCGGCTCAAGACTATTAGAACCCGAAGATGACTGCCAAGAAGTAGGAGAGGGAATTTCTGCTGTGTTTCCTTACAACATCGAGATCAGACCACCAGAGGATGAATCTCAACTCATGAGCTGGAAAACGCGATTTGAAGATGATATGAAACTGATACAGTTTCAGGACAACAAGAACCACATAGCTGAGGTTCTTGCGGCTAATGATATCGAATGTGATGACTTAGGTTCCATATGTCAAGCAGATACAATGTTCCTAAGCAGTCACATTGAGGAAATTGTGGTTTCTGCAATCTCCTACCATCTGATGCACAACAAAGAGCCCGAATACAAAAACGGGAGGCTTGTAATATCTTCCAATAGGTACTTAATTAAGAAGAACAATAATCTCTTCAACACAACAAGGTTTCACCATTCTTAGCCAAACTGATTTAATGATTCTGCAACAGCTTGTCCCATGGACTAAATATATTCCAGGAAGGTAACAGATACCTTGAGGACTCTTTGAAGCTGGACAGAAACACTGATTCCAAGGTATTTACATGTCTGACCATGTGCTTTTGAATTTTATAGTGACTAAAATGTGAATGGCTCTGGCGCAGGGAGAAGAAGGTGAAGGAATAATAATGAGCGAGTCGAAATCTGAGACAGCTGTTCCTGAAAACAAAAACGAGTTAGAAAGATCGGTTCCTTCAGCCAAGAATGAATGTCCCCTGCCTCCAAAAGCACCTGTTAATGTAAACTAAAACATATTATTCAATATACGCTCAATGTGTTTGCCTTACCATAAGGTTTAATTTTTTTTTTTATTCCATCAATGTAGGAGGTGGCTCCTGATAATGAATTCGAGAAGCGCATAAGACCAGAGGTTATCCCAGCGAATGAGATTGGTGTGACGTTTGCTGATATAGGTTCATTGGACGAAACCAAAGAATCTCTTCAAGAGCTTGTCATGCTTCCTCTCCGTAGGCCTGACCTGTTCAAAGGTGGCCTTCTCAAGCCTTGCAGAGGAATCCTCCTCTTTGGACCACCTGGTACCGGGAAAACTATGATGGCCAAAGCCATTGCAAACGAAGCTGGAGCTAGTTTCATAAATGTTTCGATGTCCACAATCACTTCAAAATGGTTTGGAGAAGATGAGAAGAATGTGAGAGCTTTGTTCACCCTCGCAGCTAAAGTGTCTCCGACTATTATATTTGTGGATGAAGTGGATAGCATGCTGGGGCAAAGGACAAGAGTTGGAGAGCATGAAGCTATGAGGAAGATAAAAAATGAGTTCATGACTCACTGGGATGGGCTTATGTCAAATGCGGGTGATCGCATTCTCGTTCTTGCAGCAACAAACAGGCCGTTTGATCTAGATGAAGCTATCATTAGGAGGTTTGAGCGAAGGTACGCATGCCCTACACTCCAATCCCTTGAGACCATGAGCTTGAGCTGTACTAATTCCAGATTCTTCTTTTGTTTTTTTGGGAAACAGAATCATGGTGGGTCTTCCATCAATCGAGAGCAGAGAGAAGATATTGAGAACCTTATTGTCAAAAGAGAAAACAGAGAATCTTGATTTCCATGAGCTTGCACAGATGACAGATGGCTATAGTGGAAGTGATCTCAAGGTTTGACACAGCTCTCATTTCACTTTACCGACATCCAAATCTTATCATATGGACTGATAATTGTAAACATTATACAAACAGAACTTTTGCACAACAGCTGCATATCGACCAGTGAGGGAGCTGATAAAGCAGGAGTGCTTAAAAGACCAGGTGAGAATTCGTCAAGCTCTTTCCTCTATTCCGTGACTCTATAGTGTGTGAATGAATATTTCAATGGTGATTTCTAAACTCAGGAGAGGAAGAAGAGAGAGGAAGCAGAGAACAGTGAAGAGAGATCTGAATCACAAGAAGAAGTATCTGAGGAGAGAGTCATAACGCTGAGACCTTTAAGCATGGAAGACATGAGAGTAGCTAAAAGCCAGGTAGGTTAATGAAATTTAGTTCTATGTTGATGATCGATCTTATGCAAATAAGCTAATTGTTTTGCACTGGCAGGTTGCTGCTAGTTTTGCAGCAGAAGGAGCAGGAATGAACGAACTGAAGCAGTGGAACGATTTGTATGGAGAAGGAGGCTCCAGGAAGAAGGAACAGCTCTCTTACTTCCTTTAGGACCCCAAATCCACTCTTATTTAACTTTTTCTACAAAGTTTTCATCTTTATATAAATCTGATATTTCATTAATTAGTATTATCCTATAAAACATTAATTCCGGAGATTTTGTAAATAAAACATGTACAGTTAATTTATCTCTTGTATCCTATTGTATAAAAATTCACACTTTCACTGTTTATGTCTTGCAAAAAGCTCTTGCTAAGGGTGAAGCATCGGTTTTTATATTTCATAGATTGTTAAAATAAAATTTACCAAACACCTCTGGTAACATCGTTTAGTATAAAGATTATTATCAGCAACCAAATACAACACAGACAAACAGCAAGAGATGGAGACAGAAACTTTACCGGCAGATAAATTTCAACACTTGAAGCTACTCCTTCAATTGTGGCTCGCTCGACCTAGCAGCTGGAATCTCTGTTTTGGATTCTGAGTTTATAGCTTGGAGGGTCTTGTAGAACTCTTCGGGAAGAGGCCCAGGACGGTGCTGTGGAACATGTTTCGGTATCGGCGCGTCATTCTCAATGACCTCGCACTCGTAATCATCAGGAACACCCCAAGGATCCCATTCTGCAGATGCAAAACAGAGTTTTACATTTCCATGGTGCAGAAACAAATGATAAATTACAAATTCAACCAAGAGTGTAGGTAGAATAACAGTACAACATGAAGATGTGATTGCGTTCAGGCAATAGCTAAAGAGACAAGCTACATTTAGTTCAAAGTAATCATGTAATTTGCAATTTCGACACTATAATTACTGGAAAAACTGCATTGCATCTATAACAACAGTTATTCGTATGACCCATCCTTAAGAAAATTAACACATTCTTGTATGAATTAAAAAGAAAAACTTCTTCTTGTGAGGAATGTAAATCTATAAAGTCTAAGTCTTTCAATTGCAAAGGGGAAAATGAAGAGAAAAGAGTAAAGAGTGTACGAACCGATCATTTTGCCAACGAGAGTGAGCTCATCTTGAGCCTCTTCGATGAGCTCCTCGACCTGACCACAACCAAGCCGCTTCTCAATCGCTTCCCAGTCCTCTTCTTCTTGGCACACCTTGAGGCGGTGGCGCGTGAAGCTCTCTACGGCCTTCCTGTAGCCTTCATCCTCCGGAACCACCTGGATCTCCTTTAGCGTTTTGCTATACAGATCGATTAGCACCGTCCTCGCGTTCGGGACCACGTCTAGCCCAACGATTCCAGTCGTCTGCTTCACCTTGGCCAACAATGGCCGACCGATCACACGCAGGAACATCTCAGCCGCTGGATCGCTTCTCTCTTTCCCCAACTCCGGCGAAACCAATACTGTGCCTTTTCAAATGCATTAATGGAATTAACATTTGGGCCCAATTGTTTATTAGCCCAATCTATTTCAGTATTTTTTGGGCCCAACCCTTGATTAGCTCCACTTTCTCTCTATTCATCCTCAGATACCAATTTAAGTTTTTTTTTTTCTCACAACTTGCGAATTCGTGACATGAAATGAAAGCACTATGAAATGTCAATACAATTTTTGTTCGTGTTGTGTGTTTCTATTCATCCTCAACTCCCAATTCAAGCAAGAATCGAAGAAGCTCGAGCTTTCCTTTGCCATGGAACCATCATTTCATCTCGAGAAGGTCCACTAAGTCTTTGTAAAGATCAGGTTCCTGCAACATCTTCCAGGTTATTGGGAAGAGAAACATCTTGAACAAGGATTTTCCTTTCATTATCTATCATGTAAGATACGTCTAGTCCCTCCAGAACCAAGTGATAAACGATGCTGTCTGCATCTGACGTATCTTGTGGCTTGTTTCGTTGTGACATTGATCGTATGTCCCATGACAGGACCTGCGTAATCAAGCTTTTAAACTCATCCGCTGAACTATACAGAGAATTCTTTTCCTGTACACAAAGCAAATATTTTGTCAAAATTGGAAAATGGAGAAGAGATGGTCAGGTCACAAAAGTCACTCACAATCAGTTTCCAGCAGCTGGTGATGGAGGAACAGAAGGTGTCTGAGAAACTCACAGAAGCTACAGCCAATAAGCAGTCCTCCTGAAATTGAGTTTCCGATCTTAGAGTCTCACATGTATTCAATTACTCAGATAAGAAAAGCTTAGAGACGTGAGGTCAGTACATCATAATGTTCTTACCTTTACCCAGTCTGGCACTGTGGCTTCTTGAATGCTGTCCGAGTATGGTAAATAAGGCTTGATGTCGAGCACCGGCTGTCCAAAAACCGTTAAAACTATCATTGAACTACGCAAGAAGCTGATAATTTAGCACACAAAGGGAAAGGAGAATTACTGTCCCATCCACCAGATCGACACCAGAGAGCAGAACCTTATCCTTTTGGATTTCCTCCACCTATAGATTAATTACCATTAGGTACTTTTGGTAAAGATGATTTAATGTCTTTGCTAAGTACAGAAGAATTTGTGTTCAGAGAACCTTAGCAACGGTGAGCCCGATGGGACAAGGTCGATGAGGGGACCGAGTAGCAAAGACTCCTTTTCGTTCACCATTTAGCCTTGGCACTCTCACCTGAAATTGGCAACACCCCAAAAACCTTTAGACTGAGAATATCATAACATAGAATACCAAAAAGGAACAGAAGCCGCGTACCTTTGCCTTGAGCTTAGACTGAGATGGCTTTCTCCATAGCTTTTCGATATCAGTGTTGAGATGGAACACGTATATTATCCAACAATGAGAATACTCTCCAAGCCCCTCAAGGGATGCAGGAGGAACCAAAGCCGGATCAAAGTTCAAACATGCCCTCGCAAGAGAAACAAGCAATGGCTGCCTCGGTGTACCGTTCCTGCGAAACCAAGAAGCATCACTTAAAAAAGCCAACATTTTAGAACAGCATTGTGCTCCCACTAAACTGGCAATGTAATAGGATCAATTTACCTTGTGGAGAAGCAAGACCGTATGGTGCCAATTGGTCGCATCGGGTATATAGTGTTGTGTAAATCCTGCGACTCAGATTGTGCTAACGCCTCCCGTAACGCCTAAAGAACACAGACAGCTTTCAAGAGAGTGAACAAGAATGCACAAATTTTCTTGAAAAATAATTTCAGTATCCATTTATCAATTTTAGTGTGCCAAAAATGTTTTTTTTTTTTTTTTTTTTCATTTGATTTGAATCGAAAGTCATAAGATTTCGAAGAGTAGTAGAAGTGATAGAAGAAGACCTGCTGAGCTTTAACTCGACCTCTTCTCTCTGAAGCACTTTTTTCCATGGTAGATCCCAAAGACTTCTCAAGTTCCTTAATTCTACACTCCAAATCTTCTCCTCGTCTCCTCCATCTATAGACTTCTCAAGAGCCAGCTCAATAAAAAAGAGTTTCACGAAACTTAGTACCTGAGAAACAGGTTGTGACAAGAGAAAGTGACAAAGGGGGTAGAGAAAGAGATTACGCGAGACGGCGGCGGATGCAGATACCACGGCCAGTGTAAAGGCTAAAGCAGCCGTGGTATAGTTGTTGGTGTGTCCAGCTATAGCCATGGATGACCTGACTTCTTTGCCGGCGAGTGGAACGTTACGACGGCGGCGGGAATTTGACGGTCCGGGAGAGTTAAGTCTCGGTTTTACGTTTAGCTAAGGAAGTGATAGGCCCACATAATGCTTATTAGGCCACCAGAGTGGTTGGGCTAAAACCGGCCCATACCGAGTTTTGTTGATTGTTGTTTCTAGTATTGTGTAATTTTCTCAAAATGAACTTGATAACCTTTTTGGTTTTGGAAAACACTAGTTTTTCATAGAATTTGTCCTGAGAGAGAAGGAACTTTGATTCATTACCAACTGACAATGCGATCACAACTTGGAAATGGAACTTGGAACTTGGAAGAGCCATTGGCAGAAGTAGTCCAACCTTTTCTGCAACAAGGCGGGAATTTCATCAACTAGATGATAGTCTATACCAAAGATCACAACTTGACATCGAGCATATAGTCATAGAAGGAAAATAACACATGTAAAAGTTTTTAAATTTGGCACATCACATGACATAGTGGGAGAATCTACAAAATATGAATACAATCCAAATCATCTTATAGAACCGAAACGTGTATATAGTTGGTCTGCATATAGTCGAGGGGGTGACACTGTTAACAACTTACATGAACAACATCAATTTTTGTCACTATAGAGAGTAGAGTAAAACGAATGAAAACTCAACAAGACATATAGTCAATGTTTTGTCTATTGTGGGAGATTCTGTGTTGCTGGAATGAAAATATGCAGAACCGCAGACCAATAACCAGCCAACTGCAGTTAAAATAGCAAAACACACAATCTCAGTAAAAGCCTTTCTTTTGTCAACAACACAAGCCCTATCATGAAGTAAAAGAATAATACCTGAGCCAGAATACCCTTCCCTGTTTGAGCTTCAATCACAAGCCCTATCATGAGTCCAATGACTGCCCAAGCTCCGTTTATCGCCTCAATTTCACGCCTTCTCTGTTGCTTCTCTCTGCCTTTGATCTCTTCCATTTGCTTTCCTGCTAACCGTTTGGCCTCAAGAGGGTCTACCATGAATACCTCTTTTTTTACCTTTCCTTTCCCTGGAGGAGGAGATGCCTACAAGAACATTCGGCATGGCAGAGATTTAACAGAGATTTACCATCCTACTATCACTAACAGAGTATTACAAAGTATAACAACGATCTCGACCCTAGTTTTACCATTACAAAGTGAACTATTCTTGTTTAGCGTATGGAAAAGCTAATCTATCGCTGCAAAAAGGGGTCAAGATTATACATTTGGATTTGCTAGGACTCGAACTGGTACACCTCTTGCTCTGTTTCCCACCAGCTTTGCATCTTGGTGTCTTCTTAGTCCCTTTCTGAAAAACCACACATACACAAAGATATGATGACTAGAGGCCAATAATATAGTGGAAAGTATCTATTTATGATAGAAAATGATAACATTTAATCTATGACTCTTGAGCTGGATGTGAAGAGTCAGTCTCACATGGGAAAAGAACCAAAAGACTTTCATGATAAACTAAGCCTGCAAACTTTCTTCCACATGATCTTAACATCATCTTGGACAGATGAATGTCATAAAAGGATTCAAGAGACGAGGCAACACTAGAGAAGAAATAAAGCTGGAAATGGAATAGAAGGGAACAAACGCAGGACACGTAAGTAAGAGAAGAAAAGGCAAAGAATGAAATGCAGAATAAGAGGAACACTATCTCGTGATTAAAAAAACGACTAATTCCGAATGCGACGCTTTTAATTAAACAATACACCAAGAGTGTGAAGATATGGGTATCAAGAAGTAAACTTATCGCAAACGCAAGAGAAACATTCACATTACAAGTATAATATGTGGAATGAAACAGATCCAACTGGAATCAAACTGCTACGAGATAATAAACTGTTCACTTGATTTTACTTGGATCTTCAACATGATAATAGAAAAAAAGGAGACGGCTTTGAAGCAATACGCATAAACAGCTTCTTCCAGAAAAGGGTAAAAACCACGGATCCATCATTCAATTAAATAAATAAATAAAATCAAAGTCACAGTAGGAGAAATCTCACTGGTGGCAGTTACCCAAATTAGATTCTGGTTTTTACAAATTCAAAGGAAAAACAGAGAATTTAGTGGCGCGTAACAGCAGAAAATGACAACCCAGAACATGAAGAACAAAAATTACCAGGAAAAACACTACATACGCTGTTCATTCCGAAAATCTAAAACTTTCAACCAGAATATGAGGACGGAGAAATGTAACTCGAGAAGAAGAGGAAACGGATTTCAGAGATAGAGAGAGACTTACATGAGAGAATAGGAAAATAGAGACGAGGGTAACGCGAAGCGGCCATTGGAAGAAGAAATCTGAGGATCAGCTCCAAGGGAGAAGAAGATAGGCGGCGGTGAAGAGAAAGACGTCACCACCATTTCTAAGCCTTTCATATTTTCGAAGCGCTTTTCTCTGTTTTATATTTCGTTCGGAGAATGAAACCAATGGCCAGTTGAAACGTTGTCGTTTCCTACCACCAACCAGGAAAATAAAATACAAAAAAATATCTTAAAACTTATCCAATAATATAAAATTATAAGCTCCACAGGGTGATTAGTGCTTATAGAATGTTGGTTAACATCACATTTTACCTCAGGCTAGGGAATTAATTCTAGGACTAGAAGAAACACATCACAAGCCTTTAAATAGATGTGATCCTGTTGCGAATTATTTTATTGAATGCCAATAATATGATACAAATTTGGAATAATAAAAAGATATACATTTTCAGGAGGTGGGAAGGGAGAGCCAGAGGAGGAGCCGCTGTGGCCTGTTGAGGTATCGAGCTTGCCACGCCGGCTCAGCGCTCTCTTGCTCGAACCCACTTTTCATGTATAGCCTCTTTGCTGCTTCATTGTCCACCGTCACATGCACGTACATATCCGTTATTCCTGAACCATTCCACAACTCTTTTTTTTTTTCAAGTCCAATTTGGAATAGTGCGTGTGTGAGTGTGATGATGGGTTTGATTAAACATTCTTACCCCATTCTCTAGCAACCCCTTTAGACTTTTCAATGAGTTTGTGACCAACTCCATTACGATGCAGCTCTTTCGCAACACAGACGTTGCTCAAGTATGCCCTCGCAAAATCCACATTAAACCCCTGCATAACAAAATGACTACTATCAAAATTGCCAAGTTTTTTTTTTGTTTATATGCAAAGTTTAGCATTATTGGACAACAACAAATGAAATACCTCTGGTTTTGTTCCAGCGATTTCATCAGGCAGCCAACGGCATTGGTTAAGATCAAGGCTCCCAACCACAACTCTGTCTTCTATGCCATCAGAGAACTGAGTAACATTATCGTACAGAGAAAACAGATGAAGCATAACGCAAATTCATATCAGAATCCAAAGCAACAATCTCTTTGAAGCAGTCTATCTAGACAAAGGAAGAAACACCGATTTGACAGTTGGACAAACTATGGATATCACATATAGAGATTATAAGGAAACTCTCCAAAATACACTAGAGATGCTTATGTAACACACAAAAAAACACCAATTGAATAGACAGACCTTACATGCAGAGCATAAATCCTCAGAAGAGGTTGATAGTTGCGACAATGGAAGGGTGGCATTTACGCAGGAGACCCGCGTAAACCCTTCCCTCTTTCCTGATATTCTCTCCTTAAGCGCCTCGAACTCACGCTCTGCCAAGTATTTTCTGTGATCCTAATGAAACTTGAACAGAAAAATGTAACATCAGCAATAAGAACAAAAGATAAAACCAAAAACACTTCAAAGTTCAAACCAAAGAAACACTCCAAACCAATCACATGATAACATGACTTCGATCTCATTAGATATCTTCTTGACTATGTACACCCCCACAGTCCAATGATACCTCATAAATTTTTCATTTCCTTTATGAGTTCCAAAATTCCAGCAATGAACTATCGGTTCAAAGTTAAGGGAGTGGCATTCATGAGTCATGAGACGAATTCTCAAATTTTGTTCAAATTCACAGCTTAAGTTTTCTCAAACAAATTAAAAAAGTTGAAATAGAAAGAAGAACTGACTTGGATATTGTACGCAGAAGGATTTAATTCGTTGAAGGTCCGCACGCGGAGGCAAGCTGCAGCCCAAAGCTCATCCTCCGACGCCGTTTCGGATATGACGATCGTCGACCTGTCGATCGCTGGAGCACAAATGTGCGAGGCATTGACCGGACGTAACCGGAACCTACATGAAGGAATCGAAGGAGACGACCGGAATCTATCTGTGTTTGACTCGCCGAAAATGGCGATAGAGCAGGAGCTTGGAAGAGACGAACAGAGAAACGCCATTTTCGCGGACTAACCACGTCCTCTGCTTCTTGCTAAGCTTCAAGCTCAAATATTTGGGCTTTTTATTTGGGCCCAATCTGAGCCCATATTTTTCCTTTTTGTTACCTTCGGAAAAAAAAAATTATCTGGAAATATAATCCAAAAGAAAGTGCAGCCACACAATTCAATGTCATATTTACAAACAAACAAAAAGATACTGTAAATCATATTTTTTAGTGTCACATCATCTTATTTATTATTCTTGAGAAAAAAACATTGTTCTTATCGCAACAACACAGGTTTGATTTTGGGTTCATCATTTGAATGCACCTACTTGATTTATCTATTGTTATTTATAGTATTTGTAATTTACCAAATGAATTTTGGTTGATATAGAAATAAGGTTGGATTAGTTTGTATTACTTAATACAATCAAATAAAAAAAAAAAGATATCAAGTTGTAATCCACATCTTGCTAAGATGAGCAAAGTAGAGCTGGTTCATGCATGATGATGTGTTACTCGAAGCTATATAGTTTACCAAATAAAGTAATAATTACAGAGTATGGAAGGATTAGCATGAAGATGTGAAGATGACGTGTATCATGAGTCAGAGTCTTTGTCATTATCCTATGATTGCATCTCTTCTCATGCATCCATTTCTTATTGGTCCACAAATACCAATGGAGAAATAGAAATCATTTCAAGAAAGAAAACTTACTCTACTATTGGTGGAGAGACATAAGAAGACAGGTAGACTAATTACCTACGACACGTTCACGCATATGGTCATTTATCTATATCAATAATTCTGTTCTGTGTGCCCTATAATACACCAGTATGTAAAATATACATAAAAATGTTAACGAGACGTATCACATGCGTCTTACCTCCTAAGTGGCGAGTTTTGTTTTTGTACAGTTTACAAAGCCAGGGAACGTATTATCACACAAATGGTGATTCCGGATAATATTGTGATTGACAATCGCGAAGCTAATTGTCAATTTTTATATTACAACTTACACATCGAGATTAAAATTCGATTGTGTATTGTTTAATGAAAAAATACATATCTTATTGCCAAATAATATAAAAAAATATCCCAAACAAATTAGGAAAAAAACCCAACGAAAGAAAATAAATTACTTCTATATATAAAGAAAGAAAGTTGAAAAAAAAAACACTATAAAACAAATGTGGGATATTATCATCTATTATTATATGCATGTGATAAGCATAGTATAATACATAATAGTAGGACCAGACCAATCTTCGTATAACGTACTAAAACAAAATTAGGTTCGAGCATCGATTGTGACTCATGCATGGAAGACAATTTGGCTTCTTTGTTGATGTCAAAATAAAATAAAACAGGTACTTCTTGCTTATTTTGTGATGCGGAACTTCGAAACCGTAATCACTCATTTTATATATATATATATATATATATATATATATATTGTTGTTCTTACAACGCAAAAATATATGGATCCAGTTGCCTGAGATGAAAAAAGCTCTGAATCTCTCTTACCACCCCAAGATCTTTAGTTAAGTTGTTAAAGTTTTCATTTCACCATATATAGTTTTTTGTTTTCTTCTTTTTTTTTTCGAGATTTTACCATTATAGGCCTAGCTACATGCATAATCTAGATATTTAATAGATATAATTGAATATTACCTCATTACGCGGCTGCCAGATTTGTTGATACTATCTATCACATGATTCACACACACACGCTCGACACATGGATATGTTTGTATTTACATATAGTTTGATATATATACAGCCGAGAGCGTATGTACGTATAATGAGAGATTAATTTGTATATATATATATATATATTGGATCTTAAAAGAAAAAGAAGAGAGAGAGAGAGAGAGAGGCGTGGAGGAGATGGAGATGGAGAAATACAAACCGGTGATGGCGTTAGTGATGCTGCAGTTCTTAACGGCAGGAGTTGCACTTTTCACCAAAGCTGCTTTCATGGAAGGACTCAATCCCACCGTCTTCGTCGTTTACCGTCAAGCCCTCGCCACTCTCTTCATCTGTCCCATCTCTTTCTTCTCTGCTTGGTAAGTTTTTGTTCTAACTATAGATATTGCATCGATTACCAAGAATATCGATCTAGACTTGAACTGAATATCCATGTACGGTTCATACTAGTATATACGTATTTAAAGCTATCCCGGTTTGCATATACATTAACTACAGTACTAGTTTACATATCATTTGAACGTTTTGTTGTGAATGGTAAATAGGAGGAAGACAAACAAACCTTCTCTTGGAGTTAGAGGCTTTTGGTGGGTGGCTTTCACGGCTGTTGTTGGCGTGACTGTGAATCAGAACGCTTATTTTGCAGGGATTAACTTGTCTTCATCATCCATGGCTTGTGCCATGACAAATCTTATTCCTGCCGTCACCTTTATTATCTCCATCATTGTTGGGTCTGTGTTAAATTTTTTATATCAAATATGTAGCGTTTATATTCGTGGATTGAGTATTTTATGGTTATGATACTGGACGTTTGTTTCAGGTTAGAGAGGATAAGGAGGAGAAGTGTGAGAAGTTTAGCAAAAGTTATAGGAACATGTGTGTGCGTGGGAGGAGCCATGGCAATGACCTTTCTCAGAGGTCCCAAATTGCTCAACGCTCTGTTGCACCAAGACCACACCAACTGGTTACTCGGTTGCATCTGTCTTCTCATTAGCACATTCGTCTGGTCCCTTTGGTTGATCCTTCAGGTTCCCATTGCCAGGCACTGTGATGATCACTTGTACACTTCTTCTTGCACTTGTTTCATGGCTACCGTATCCTCTTTCCTCATGGCTCTCGCCTTTGGCAAGACTGATTTACCGTCTTGGAAGCTTGATTCTTCCTTGCAAATCTCATGCTGCATGTTCGCTGGATTCCAACTCGCGGTGTCTTTCTTTCTACAAGCTTGGTGTGTCTCGCGGAAAGGACCTCTTTTCTCTGCCCTCTTCAACCCTCTTTCTACAGTCATCGTCACTTTCTTCGGTGCTCTGTATTTGAAAGAACAGACTTACCTCGGGAGGTATGCCTCATATTTGTCTCTCTTTTCATTACTGCCATCTTCGTTCTCAAGCTCATTTCACATTTCTTGTTTTGCTCGTTTCTTTTTTCCAGCTTGTTGGGCGCTTTGGCGGTCATTCTTGGTCTCTACATTGTTCTCTGGGGCAAATCCGAAGACTATCAAGAAGAAGCTAAAGACCTGAAATTGCAAAATGAACACACCAATCTCTCCCAATCTGACAGTGTTCCTGTCGTGATTGTTGATAAGGCCTTTCGTAGTTCAGAGCTCTTAGAGCCTCTTCTCATGTGAGTTCTATTAAAGTCGGTTCTAGATGGTGTAAGGGGAAGTTTTGACAAAACAAAGTAAAACATGTGGGGATTTTTTAAGGAAAACTGCAAAATGAAATGGAACTTGATTCACAAAACTCACTCGTTAGCAGATGTAGAAGCTACTCCACGCACAAAAGACTCGAAATAAAAGCACAAAGCAAGTGCTGTTGTAAACTCATTTAGACATATGTTGCAAGTTTAACAGAGAAAATACATTGAAATGCAACCTCACACACACAAGACAAGCGATCAAGGAGTTGTTTTAAAGGACTACATTTACTTAGTCGGATGATGGCACTTCAGATATCTCCTTTGGTCTCAGTCCTTAGTTGGAGGGCATCTCTGCTATCTCAACGCATAAAGGATCTAAGACCAGCTGCGTTTCCTGTTGTTCCTGAAGGCGCAACAACCAACGGAGTAGACGATAATGAGGAATACGAGAAAGACAATGTTCACCTGAGCCACTTTTTTCCAAGATTTTCTGAGGTTTTCGAGCAGACCGGCCTTGCAGGCTTGGCAGTCGTAGCATAGAGTTCCTGGTTTGTTGTCCCAGACGTTACAGTCGTCGTTTGTGTATGGACCAGCGGTCTTGGTCCAATTAGTCGGGCTCACATAGGTGAAGTTACAGTCGTTAGACGGCTTACAGCAACCAGACTACACAAGTGAGAAAACAACAAAAAAAGAGTGGGCTTGGTGATAATCAAATATACTGGAATATAAAAATGAAACGGCTCACATTATCGCTCAGAAAGTACTAAATCCAATGATACATAAGAAGATGCAGCTAACTATTACCAGCATTTACAGTGTAATAGATAAACAGCATCACTATTGTTCTTACTGCCCAACTGGTTCGAATTTATTAAAAAAGCAGCCTTTCATACTCATCTGAGACGCTGAAAAAAGGAATTTTTTTTTCTTTTTTGTTAAAAGGCTTCAGATCAAAAGGAACTTCTAAAATCTTTTTGAAAAGGCTATTGTGTTTGTATCCATGAGCACAAAATTAAGCTTTTGTTCTAAAAAGCAAAATTACTTTGAGGAAAAAGCAGCATAAATCTCATCTTTTAAAAGAAAAAAAAAAAGCCAGATTTATGAGATTTGAAAAAGGGAAAATCAGCGGAATTCTCAATTTCAGATGAACAAAATTGGATCGAGAAATGTCAACCTGAAGAGCATTGAGATTGGTCTGGTAGAATTCGTTAACGGTGATGCTAGAGTAATGACTGTTGAAAGTGGAGCACACGTTGGAGTAAATCAAGCAGCTCCTGATCCGATCCCAATTCTTAGCGTTACTGACTCGTTTCTGCAGCCAATTGGAGTAATCGCCGACGCGGTACTCCTTATACCCTCTATCGGACAAAACCTCGCCGGCGCCGCGGTTGGTGACGGCGAAGGCGAAGATGGTGAAGCAGAATCCGAGGACTATGAGGACGAACATAGCGAAGAGGTAGAGCCATAGGAGGCAGGAGACGCGGCAGCAAGCTCCGACGAGGCCTGCAATGGAGACGAACATGAGGAAGATCCCGAGAACCACCATTGGTTTGTCGAGGAAACGCTCGCACTCGGTGGCTGCATTTTGGCCGAGCCAGATCCCGGCCATGAGAATCGGGATTGAGAGGAGGAAGGTGAAGAAATTGAGGATCCCGAGAACATTGTTGCTACACTGAACCATGTTTTTGTTTGGTCTTTACGGCAGAAGAAACTTTTTGTCCAAAGCGGAAACTAAAAGGGGACTTATCGCTGGCTTCTCAGATCTTAACTTAAACGCAAAATGGGAGTTTTGTCCGTTACGAAATCTGTTGGGAATTTTTTAATAAAGGTTCAAATTGGTTTTCAAGACAGCTAAGACACTTTAAAATAGGTTAACTAGTAATTACTCGTATTCAGTTAAAAACTTTGTCTCGACGAAAAGCTTCTGTAGATTACACCCTCAGATTGTTGGAAACTGACAAAACTGCCTTGAGAATTAAAATTGTAGTATCCAGGTCCAAGTTTCTGAGGTCTCTGGAAAAAAAACTCAAAGGATTAATCCCCAAAGAATGTCTTCCAATTTATTTATTGAATCACCAAAAGAAAGTGCTGAACAAAGGAAAGAGTTGAATTTCAAAGATCATCAACAGGACCATTTGGCCTCAAAAACAGAAAATGATAAAGAGAGCTTTTCTTGCTCGAATCAGAGAGGACCAGGGAAAGTTCCGGTCTCCCTCTGCTCATTCCACTTGTCAACCTGCGGAAAGATAATCGCATAATCATGAATGTGGGTAGAGACAGATGAAAAATGATAATCAAGTAGCAGAGCAAAAAGCATAAAAGCACAAACCCATTCTCCAGGACAGAGGGCACGGTAATACTTGGCGAACCTCTCGCATTCATTGGAGTCCTCACCCTTTGCAGTTGTGCACCTGCAGAGATGGTTTTGTTTTTTTAAGACAGAATGAACTAAAGAGTCAATCAAACAAGAGTACCTAGGGAAGTCAAATGTAACGTTTAAACAAGACTACCTGTGGAACTCAATGTAACGAGTGAAGCAGTGCCTTGTTTGGTTCGTTGTAGGGAACCGGAAATCAGCAGGAGCAGTTTTCAGTTCGATCTAATTCAAGAGGAATACAAAACGATAAGTAAGACACCGAGATACACTACCTAGTGACTCACAAAGATGAGACTGAGTGAGAGAAGAGATCAACTATAAAAACAATGTCTTTTCTTTTCTTTCATTTCCTAACCTAACTCTGCCATATGTAAACAAATCACACAAGCAAACAGAACCACGCACATGAGAAAACGATTTGACGGAAAATCCTCATCCCTATTATACAAATCAAATGCAATCAGATATATTTCTTCTCTATTCAACAACATACTTTAGAATTGAAAGCATCATCCTTTATTCCCTTCGATTCCTTATCTAACTCTACCATATTGAAACACACCGCACACGCAACAAACAACGGTTGTGTAACTTGTGTTAAAGAAAATAATCTGCCAGAAAATCCACCACCCTTATTATACAATTCTAATGCAATCAGATGTATTTATTCTCTATCCAAAGAATTCTCTCATCTATTAAGGAAAAACAAATTCAGGGTGTTCTCTACCACCAGGTCATTAATTGAAAAAGAAACGGGAGAGGATGAGTGGAAAAGCCAGATCACCAAGGAGCTAAATTTTCATCAAACCGATTTCCATAGAAATAATCTGATGGATATCGAAGTTAACGTAAGTATAAGAAGTGATCAATCAGATCTCAAATGGAGGTCGAATTTTCAAAAGAAAAATTTCGATTCCTATTTACAACCTCCGGCGGTAAAAAGAGCTAAAATCGTCTGTGTATCGAATAAAGAATAAAAGATGATCGAAGGGTTACCTCGTCCTCCATGGCTAATCCGAAGGCGAACAATGAGAAGGTTTGGTTGGGTAGGAGAAAAGAGGAGACGCAGTCGATTATTGAAAATGCAGTTTGCAAATCGCCAACTTTTCTCTCCGGTGAAGACTAGAAAAAGCCAATGAGGCCGATTTCAATGTTGGGCTCCCGTTTGGGCCTAAGATTTTATGCTTTTTTCCTTTTTTTTTTTAATGTGTGGGTGTTTCAGACTATTGTTTGTGGTACGATCCGTTTGTTCCATCTAACATAACCATTCGGTTTAGTGGAAGGATATGATATGAATCGGTTAACGTTGGGCAATTTCATTTCGGGTTGTTGGATCTCCACTTCAGTTGAGACTTTGAGACTTCCACAGTCTCGTCTCGAGCAGTTCAGAGTTCAACAGTGAATCGTTGCGAGTCTGCTTCATCGTTAAATCCGTCATCGTCCGATTTCATCTCAATTCTTATGCTCCCGAATCTCACACCACCATGCGCTCGCTTCTTCTCTCCCTTCGCCGCGTAACTCTACTCTCTAGGCATCAACGATACGCTTTCCCTCCTTTTCATAATTCTTTGATCCCAATCAATCCCACCTCGCCTTCTTCGTCCCTTGTTTACGTTCTCCATCATTCCCTTTTCTCTTCTTCTTCCTTCTCTTCTATTGCACATCCCAATGGAGATAAGAAGGTTGCAGGGCCTCTAGTGGAGTATGAACGCAGAATCGTAGCTGGAGCGCTATTGGATGGAGATTCATGTCAGGTAGATTCCTCTATCTTTCTTTTTTTGGTCATTCTCTATTGGAATCGATTCTGAAGCTTGTTTGTTGCAGCTAGGTACCTTAAAAGAGCTTCAGAGACTCTACGACGAGCTTGTTCAATCCGCTGATGCTTGTCGATTAGATCGTTATTCCGCATCTGCAAAACCCATTAGGTTTCATAATTTTCATTCACTACTATTAGACGAAGCTTGTGTTGAAATGTTGATAAAGATTTCATTTTTTGATATCTCAGGAGTAATTGGTTCTGGAACAAATTCGTGTCTCACTCCTCTGTCTCTCCCGTCAAAGGCTTATATCTATATGGAGGAGTGGGAACTGGAAAGACAATGCTCATGGACTTGTTTTTTCATCAATTGTAAGCACTACATCACAATTTCATATATTTTCCTCATATTCTTTTTTTCTTATGGATTCATCTGATCCTGTTTAAACCGTGATAGGCCAGCTAGCTGGAGAGCACAAAGGATTCACTTTCACAATTTCATGCTGAGTGTTCATAGCCGCCTGCAAGTAAGATTCCAGTTCCAAGTTTGCCCTTTTAAGCTAAGGCTTGCTATTTAAGCTCTGGGACTCAACTCTTTGTCATTGAAATATCTTCTGCAGAAGCACAAGGGGCTTGAAGATCCACTTGAGGTTGTTGGCCTGGAAATAGCCGACGAGGCTATATTACTATGCTTAGATGAGTTCATGGTATGTGACTCTCATCTTCACTGTGTAAAGATTTGTTCAGGTTAGCTCACCTTTCTTTCTTGCTTTAATTGTTTTAAAAGGTCAACGATGTAGCTGATGCTCTGATACTTCACCGTCTCTTTAGACACTTGTTTAACAATGGCATTGTAAGTAATTTCTACAAGCTTCGTATTTCTCACCTCTTCAAACCTACTGGACCTACACCTACAGTTTTTTAAAAGTTTATTCATGTCGGTAACTGGAGGCAAGTGTAGGTTCTTGTTGCTACATCAAACCGTGCTCCAGATAATCTCTATGAGAGGGGTTTACAGAGGGACCTATTCCTTCCGTTTATCTCCACACTAAAGGTATGCAAATGCAAATGACTGTTACTATCAAGTATCAACGCCCTGAACACATTTGATGTGATCCATTATGCTCCGTTTCTGATACTAAAAAGCAATTGTTGTAGGAAAGATGTGTGGTTCGTGAAATTGGTTCATCTGTGGACTATCGGAAACTGACCTCTGTACGTGATTTCAGTTCCCTTAGTAACTCAGTCTTAGTTTTCTTGCAAGGTGAATATAATCTTATAGCTATATACTCTTGGGTGCAGGCTGAAGAGGGATTCTACTTCATTGGAAAGGATATTTCTGGCCTTCTTAAACAGAAGTTTCAACAGTTGGTTGGCGATGAACCGGCCGGTCCTCAAGTGGTTGAAGTAGTAATGGGAAGGAAATTGCAGGTTTTATTGCTTCTTATTTCACAGATCCATCTACTTGTTGCAGTTCACAATTTTGAGCTAATAAGTGGATTCGGTTATTGATTAGGCCGAAAACCTCCAGATACCATTCCAATAAATAGCTTATCTGATATCGGTTGATGAATGCCAGGTTCCACTGGCTGCCAATGGGTGTGCCTACTTTCTTTTTGAAGAGCTGTGTGATAGACCCCTAGGCGCAGCGGATTATCTCGGATTATTCAGTATGTAAACACCATAAACATCATACTTTTGTCATTGCACTAGAGCTCTTTCATGCTGCTGAGTCTTAGAGATGGAAATTTCACTGCAGAGAAATTTCATACATTGGCTCTGGAAGGTGTACCCATGTTCGGGCTCCACAATAGGACTGCAGCTTACCGTTTCGTGACGCTGGTTGATGTATATCTCGCTTCACCTCTCTTTTCTACATTGAATTTTCAGGAATCTCTTTTTGACAATATTGCTTTCTCAATTACTTACAGGTTATGTATGAGACCAAAGCCAGGCTCTTGTGCACAGCCGAGGGTAGCCCCGTAGAACTGCTGGAGAGAATAGTGACAATATCTGATGCGCAACAAATAGCACCTAGAACCTCTGCAAGATCAAGGAAGAGTGATGATCTCGACCTATGTGTAGACAACGAGCTTGGTTTTGCTAAAGACCGCACCATTAGCAGGTACGATCGAGTAACTGTTGCTTAACTCTGTTTATAGTTTCGACTGTTGATCTCTGATGCGTGCCGCAGATTAACTGAGATGAACAGCAAAGAATACTTGGAACAGCATTCAACGATGTTGCATGAGAAGCAGCCTTCTTCTTAGTTTTATAGTGTGATGTGCAGGAGAAGCAGCCTTCTTCTGAGTTCTATATAGTGTGATGGAAATGCCATCAAACTTGTTGTAACCATTATTTACCGAACAATGGGTCTCACCTTATATTTGACATTAATTATCTCACAATCAAGTCTCTGTGTTGGAGCAAAGACCCATCTTTGTCATGCAAGTCGATCATGTTTTCATTAGTAAAGGAGATGATATGCAATCAACCGAGAAACAAAGATTCTCGTGAAATTCTTACAAAATACGACTTTGAAACTTCATTGTTTTTATTTCAAAAAGTTATTTTCTACTTGGACGAATATTAAAATTGTAAGGGGTGTCACTTACTTGACCCCGCATGGATCCGCCTCTGATTATGTGACTCAACGTCATCCATGGAGCCAAATCTCTCTCCATTCCTTTAGCCTCAATGTTAATCCTTCAATAACAGAAAATTGCTTCTTCAACTTGTGACTTCAATTTCATTGTCGCTGTAATCTCCCCAGCACTTGCCTCCAAGTCCTTCCCCATTTTTCTTGTCAGATATCTCATGTGCTGTGGGTTTTTCTTCACCTACACCTACTGTCGAGTGTCCATTTTCAAGAGTCTCTGTAGTTTCTTGTGCAATGGCTTCTTCACCCTCTGCAACTTTCTTTTCGCTATTGCTCTCCTCTTCGCTTCCAGTCTTCTCCTCAGAGCTTTCAGTATCAGGTAATTCCTCCAAAGCCAGTGGTGTAGGTATAACAAGCCCATTCTGAGGCTGTGCAGGTATGTTACACGGATATCCACCTGCTACTGGTGACAGAGGGTACCCATTCTGTGTTATTTCCGCCCCATTGGGAGATGCCAAATAGCCGTTTGGCGAAACTGGATAACCATTAGAAACCCAAGGTTGACTTGGTATGAACTCAGCAGCATGAGGGTTCATTATTCTTGGGCCATTGACTTGATTAGCCTCACCATTGGACTCAGTGCTACTGGGGAAGCTTGGCTTGTTACGCGGAACCCTGTTTCCAGATCGGTTGTAACCACCACCTGAGAGCCTAGGCCCATAGGGAACTCGAGCTGTTACAGATTGATGAGGAGTTGACCTGCGTACATGGTTTACAGGAAGCATTGGTGGCATATTCAATGGGGAGGGAAGGATTCCCACATGGTCTTTGAATCCCGGAACTGTAATAGACCCAAAAATTGGAATGGTCGTCGGGGTATAAGGTGGTGCAGAAGCAGAGAGCTTCTTGCTCATCTCTTTTTGTGCATCGGATGCGTCTTGTTTTTCTCCATCTGCAGCTACTGATGACTTTGGGCTATCTTCTGTTTGGCCATCTACTGCTTTCAGTTCAGCATCGGAGACATCCTTCTGTAGCTTCACTCCGGTTGCTGGTCCATTTCCATTTGTATCTTCTGTTGTTGGTGACTTATTCAGTAGACCTCTATTTGATTCCTCAGCCGTTTGTACTCTCCCAAATTTTCCCTGTTTTGCATCTGATACAGCTGTCTCCGCTGGAAATGCTTCTGCTGCTGCCTTTTCGGCTTCCACATTGTTGATTTCTCCTGGTGAACTCATCAACTCCGTTCCACCAACAAGCACCTCTCCTTGTTCATCGCTACCAGCATTTTTCGCTTCCGTTTCTGTAGCCACTTGATTACTCCCACTCTCAACATCCTCAGCCTTCACCTTTTCAGGATCATCTACTGCGACTTTTGCCGCATCCAAAGTCTCTAAGGCAGTCGTTTCTTCTGGCAACTGCTCTGAAACTATTTTCACAATCGTTCCAGGGGGTGCCAGTGCAACCTCCTTATAGGAAAACAGTTTTCCAGCTTTGACACTCACGGGACTCAGCATCGGAGTTGGCTTGTTGATCTGTTCAGTGCAAGCTGGGTTTGCCAGGGCTGATTTTTCGTTGACTGGTCTTTCTCCCACTATATTGGAGCTGTTTTGCTTTCTGTTTAAACTCGGGCTCTTTAAAAGCTTCTTCGCGTGCTGTGATGTAGAACCAGCGGCAGAAATTGAAAGTTCATTTGAACTAGTCCTTGGGGATGCGAAATTGGTGGATTTTCCTCTGCTTTTTGATGTCTGCTGGGTCACGTTCATGAAGTTTGTGTTCAGCTTTGCCAGGCTGGGACGGGTTCTACGCCCGGAGGGATAACGATTTTTCGGGACAGCTTCTTGCCATCCTTCGTCAGAGTCATCATCCTCTTTGGCCGTGGACTCGAGCTTAACTAGCGTCAGTTGATCTTGAGGTTCCAAATCACGCTTCTCAACCTTTATTTCTTCAGATTTTGCTTCGGATTTGTTCTCTTTGTCACTTGAACTCTCCACAATAATATCAGTCGGCGTCAGAATTTTATCATCTTTCTGATTTTCTTCTGACACAGGTCCTGGATTTTGTCCTGGTCTTCCCTTGACCTGAATGAGCATTTCGATCAAAATATCTGTCACAACGTATTAATGAGAACAGTTCAATAAAAACATGGATTAAGTCCAGCAGAAAGTAATTATGACCTTCAGGCGAGCTTTCCTTTGGGCGTCCCTTGCTTTAAGACCAGTATCCGGGGTTATATAATCTAGCAGGTCTGATACACTGTTATTGGGAAGAAAGCTCGTGGGTTACATACTCAGGACAAGAGTTTACCCAAAAAATATATTTGTACTATGCATTTTAAATTTTCATATCTGGTAGTTCTATTATATATTTTGGCCCCTATGTACAATTTGTAAGCAGTGCTAAAAATATGAAAGACAAATGTTTTAATACCTGAGATGGCCTTTGCTGGAAATAGAGGCGTCTGGCTTGGGAGTACCATTTCGTGCAGCTTCTTGCTGTTCCAGAGCTTTAGACTCAAAATACTCAAGCCACGCAGTCGCATCCTAACACAGTTCTGGAGCGTAAGAAACTTTTAGACTGAAACTCCCTGTAAATCGTAACTAATTAAGCACCTGTGTCCGAAGATCGTCCTGGCCTAGTTTTGCTTGTAGAATCTGTAGAGTGGTCTGCTCATGCTGGACGCTCAAGGAGTATGCTTCCATCAAAGAAAGAGCAATAGCAATGGCATGGTAGCTTGCAGCAGTCTGAAAAAAACGTAACAGAAGTAAATTCATGTCTTAGAGCATCATTTAGATTCCACAGTAAAATTTACTAATTAAGCTCAAGGCCTTCATGGCATGGGAGTTCACTGTATTTAGACATTGATAGGTCGTGGATTTTAACAATCAATTTTTATCCGGAAGATTTAAGTTTATGGATGTCGGTTTGACATAAGTCTTTGCTTGAAACCAACCTGGATATGATCAGCTCCAAGTAGTCTCTGGTTACATTTCAACGCTTCATGAAGGTATCTTAAAGCCACATGAACATTCCCCAAACCTTCTTCCATCATCGCTACATTAATATAAGTGGCAGCCGTATTTGGATGTGACGGTCCACATGTTAGATGCAGAAGGTACAATGCACGGTTGACATACCTACAACAACAATAACATGTTAGCAGATCGAAAAAATTAATTTGTAGGCTTCGGCTTTTGAAAATGCAGAGAGCATACTTCAACGCTAACTCTGTGTGCTGAAGACGATAATAGAAGACAGCCAGATCGCCGTAGCTTTTCATTGTGTCTGGGTGATCAAGGCCAAGTTCCCTTTCATTTATGTCGAGTGCTTTCTGCTGATAAATGGTAGCCTGAAAAATCAAAACTGGTTAGTTGCAGCAGAGATATATTTCTGCAAAGGAAGTAGGTGAACTGAGCGATGCCTTGTACACAGTCCCAATTTCTTTCAAAGTGAATACCTGATTAAAGTCCCCAGTATGGTACAGCACAACAGCAAGAAGACTATATGCTCCGGCGGTCATTCTATGATATGGGCCGCACACTGCTACAAGCTTCGCCAATGCCTATGGAGTCATCCCAGAATATCAAATTACTTAAACCGTTCGAGCAAAAGTGAATGCGTTCAAGTGAAAAAGTGTCAAACAAAATATTAAGTTGAAGGGTTGATTCTTTCACAGCAAAATCATCCTCCCCCATAAAAACAAAACTCGCTGGTTCCTACATGTGCTAAAAATGCCTACTCAGTTAGTCTATGGTAGTTCTGAATAAAAATGGTTTATAAGGATAAAAGATGAGGAAACTGAGAAAATAAAAACAATGTTCACAGAAGGACAATATAATGGGTGGCGATAGAGAGATGGCAGGCCGAGAATTGGTATTCAGATTTTGGGGAAAAAGAACGGAGCAGTGTACTTAGACAAGTCAAGAGCCTTCATTACATGGTTAGTATATAAAAAGCTTAGTGAGAAAATATCAATTACCTTGGTGCCAAAATTGACAGCATCCTCTAGTTTGCCTTTATCTAAGGAAGTTTTGGACGATTCCAACAAAGTGCGTCCATCAATGGATGACAATGCTACGTGCTGCACACAAGAGCAGTGCTCTTAAGTCTCTGAAAGTTTTCACTTTTTATAGCTGATTACTAAAGTAAGATAGTTACGCATGGTACCTTATACACAGGAACCATACTGATAATATCTAACTTCTTAAACGGATATGAGCTGTCCATCTCATAGTCTTTGGGAACAAGCTCCAGTCCAACCTAAAACGGATGAGTGAAGCAACATGTGAAGAATCTAAGGTTAGATAGTCTCAAGTGAAAAAAAAATAATAATAACTGACATTCGCAAACCTTGTGTGACAGTCCTCTAAGAATGGCGAATTTTCTCAGTTCTTGGCTGCCTTCATGCTTCCAATTCCACCCAAACCTCTTGGAAATGAACGTTTCTACCCAAGTCCACTTTATCTTTTCATCATATTCACTCTCAGTGTCAGACGGTGTTCCCAATAGGACATTTAAGCATGATGCTATTGAGGTAGCCAGATCAGCAGTGTTTTCAACAGCTGCTACAACAGCCTGCAGTATATGCTTGTATGCCCGAACTATCATTTCATGAATACAGAGGGATTGCACATGAGGGAGTTTTTCAGCCAGCTCGACCTAAGATGAAAGGAGAAAAGAGTGATTCCTAAAGAAATGGGGCACTTTGCTTTTCTATACATAAGCATATTCTGTTGTCCAGTTTGAAACGAAGGTGCTAAAGACTATGAAATGAAATGGTTACCACTCTCCCCAAGGAATGCATTTGTAAGCCTTTGGTGTGCATAAAGTCTGTCAGAGTTCTCCCATCGACAGGTGAGAGTTCAAGGGATCCAAAGTCTGCCACCTGCAATATATTAAGTCGAAGTTTATGAGGAGCTGAGGATTATCCCTAAAGATGATGATAAATGTCCAAGGAACTGACCAGTTTCGGAAGAGCAGTGTCAGCGTAGTATTTGCGGGCCATTTCAATCAGCTCTCTGGGTGACTGCGGGGGAGGTTC
This sequence comes from Eutrema salsugineum, assembly GCF_000478725.1. NCBI lineage: Eukaryota > Viridiplantae > Streptophyta > Magnoliopsida > Brassicales > Brassicaceae > Eutrema > Eutrema salsugineum. The sequence continues at coordinate 5,166,191 of NW_006256909.1, read as the reverse complement.
ATGGAGAGAAAGAGAACACAAGGTAAGATTCATAAAAGCAAACTACCAGAGATGTATAAGTTGTTGCTTACTACTAGCCTCAAATATTTTATCTTGTCAGCTGGGGAACAAACAAACCTTGAGATGAAAACCAGTTTCTGATTCTTTAAGGCGCTGATATGCAGCTTCCGTCACCAGTTCTTTCCACATCTTTTCCATTTCCTCATTTTGTTTCTCGAGTTCCTTCTGATCCGCAGCTTCTGATTTATTGTCATTGTCAACAGTATTAGCAAGGGCATCCTTGCCCTGTTCAGCCTTGTGAGCTTTCACATCAATCTTCCTTTTTATCTCCTTAAGAAGTGCACCTTGCTTTCCAAGACCCTTCACAGTTGGTTCAGGCTTAGCATCTTCAGTTTTCTTAGTCTCACTTTTACTTGAAGCTTGATTTTGCAGATGTTGCACCCAACAAGCTCCTAATTCCCACTTTATAGGCTTGGTATTTCTTGGGGGTTCAGCCTCCAATTTCTGCAGACTGTCCTCAAATACTTTCCTCACAAGGGACTTGGCAACACGTATTTGTTCTGAGTCTGCATTTGGTGATCTCTGAGCTATGCTAGAAGGCGTTGACGACTTGTGCAATAGAGTCCTCAAGCTGAGAAGGATATTCAGAAAAAGCTTGCTAAATACCTTCTATTTCAAAATATGCATCGTATGCCAAAATGTCAATCATGCCAAGATACGTATGTTAAGCAATGCAAACGTGAATTATATGGAGATACCTTTGGTGCTCGAAACTTGTACACAACTACGAGTAACCAGTAAGACTAACGCATATACAACACAAAAAGATTTTACCTATTTACATTCAGTGCATTTGCACCTCCTTCTGATTGGTCTTCGATTTCAATATCCTCTAGGATTCGGCCCCCATCCAACTTAAATTCAGCAGCAACCTTTACAATGGCTGTGAAACCACAATGTCTGACAACCACCACCGCCAAGGTAGACGTATCCTATGAAATTGAAGCAAATCTCAGTAAAAAATCCAAAAAATTAAGCTAAGAACATCAGTCTGGGCTAACAAAATTACATGAACCGTCGCACTCTCATCAGCAGTGATCCCTTTAAGCAAATTCCTTTGATCAAGTTCTTCCTGAGAGATATCTAGAACCCGAGTCCCATCACTCTTTCGGTCAACCTTGGCACTTGCATCAGGCTCATCTCTAGCCACCTTTATGATCAAATCACCAACTCTTTCTTCATGGAAAGCAAATGCAGCAGGATCCTTTGGTGAGCGTTGATTGCTCTCTACGACATTCTTTATTAATTCCACTGCCTTGAAAACAGAAACGTCGACAAATAGACTGTGGAGTAGGAAGACCTTCCTATCTCGAACCTGTCTCTCTTCAGGTGTTTTACAAGGCATCGCTGCCAAAATCGCAAATTCCTTTGCCCACTCTCTTTGGTCATGCTTACAAGACCGGGCCACCCCGCCGCCATTCCCTCCCCATGTCTCATCCTCCACTGGAAGTGACGGAAAGGTAGATGGGCTATCAGCAACAACCGGAGGAGCTACCCAGGTGTTTGCTCGGAAACCATAAGGAAGGTTGCCAAACTGAAAAGGAATAACAATTCTTATATGTTGGAGTCTTCTAATCAAGTTTAGCTACCCATGAAACCATATAACATAAAAAGAAGTAGATTTGCGTACTTTATTGTGCTCAATGAAACCTTTCATAAGAGCGTCATAAGCCTGCAGCCACAAACACATATCACCAGCGAGTCAGAAGGCAGAACTGAAAAAGAAAAAGGTACCAACTTTTATCACCAAGCTTACCGCATCAAATGGCCGGCTTATCTGTTGCAGCAGCTCAACCAAGGAATGACACAGAAGCTGCTTTTTCCCAGCTGGGAAAAAACCTGTTCTTGAGGCAACGACCGTGATCGGCTTCCCACTTGAAACTTTAATCTGCATTTGATAACAATGGTGTAGCAAAAAATTTTAAATCCCAGTCGAAACTTCTCAATTGCATAATTATAAACAGTTCAGGAGAGTCCTTACATCGATTTGAAACAAATCATCTAATCCTTTATCCTCGATAGATGGACGAACAGACCTTCTGATATCTGGAAAATCAGAGATGAGAATCAATAAGCGATATCAATCTCAGCGATCGACTAATAATCGAAAAGCGAACTCACATTGGATCGGAGGAGTAAGGTGTGAGAAGGAGAAAAACTCGTAAAACTGCCCGAGACGAGTCGGTGGGCACATGTTGATGTCACCCTTATCCCCACCTTCCGCCGCCTGAGACTCACAGTTCCCGACGAGTTTCTTCTCTGATTCCTTAAGCTTAGGGCTGAGACCGGAACCTGAATCGCCGGCATCCTTGTCGGCCGGAGAATCTCCCTCATTCGAACCTGACTCCTTCGGTACAGAGTCTTTGGTGGACGCGCGAGACACCGGAGGTTTCGACGAACCGAAGGCGGTGGTGCAAGCGACGATGTCAAGGAGCCGCCGTATGTGCGCGGTGGCTAGCTCCTCAGTATAGTCCTCTGCGAAATGAAAGAAACGGGTAAGAATCACCTGTGGCTAATCTTACGGGAAGTTAAATGAATTGGAGAATCGTAGGCCGTTAGATCAGGGAAGATTACCTTCGACGATGGTGAGGTGGCAAGGCTTGAGCGATACGATGTCAACGGAATCCTTGAGTCTAGTGCCACGCACCTACAGCAGAAAACAATGCTTCTTCTTTTGTTTAGGCGGCAAATGTCAGAAATAGAGCTATAAACGTCACTATTTGGGCTTAGGCAACACCTTACTGGGCCCATTAGCAAAAAAAAGGGATAATTTTCTATAAAAAAAAAAAGAAGCAATTTTGCAACGGCGAGAAAAGATATGTGATGACACCATTAACAAAATCATCATCGATAATGCTGTGAGAAAATCATATATGCATGAAGACGAAACCTGGTGAGAGAGAGAGAAGTTGGTGAGGTGGCATGTCTGAACATGGACCGCCAAGAGCTTCCTCACATCTAAGATTCTGTCCGTAGAGATTCCCTTCACAACAACAACAACTTGAGAATCATATTCGGCTTTTAAACAGTTTTTATTTATAATTCTTCAATCAATGTCTATTTAGTAGTGTAAGCTCAAACCTTGAGAGTCACTTGGGATTCATCTGGTGTTTCTACACTTATCTCAATGACAGTGGGCAAAACTGCACAACCACACAATTTTTTAATTATTTTTATTAGGAGGAAAAAAAATGAGCAAACTAAGCAAAAATTGACTTGTCACTCTGCGTGGAGGAACCAAAACGAATTTGAACATAATGAGGAACCTTTCTCTTCCTTCTTCTTCTTCTCTCCTTTACTCTTGTGTGGCTTTGTTTTCCCAGCTTTAGGAGCCATTACCAATGGACATACAACTTATAATCGCGGTTACAAAAACCCAGGTTGAATTTGATCAAAGAAGCCTCGAATTTAAGCCCTGGATTGAGTTGAATTAAACCACTAAAGCTTCGAACTTTGAAGGGTGAGAAAGAGAAAGAAGAAGATAGAAGAAGAAGAGAGAAGGTTTTGTTTATGTGGGTGTATAAAATGACTTGTGGTGGTAGTGAGTGACAATGAGGAAGTAAAAGGAAACAAGAGACGAGAGGGTCAAATAGTGATTGAGAAAAATAGAGATAGAGAGATTTTTAGAGAGAGAAAGAGAGGATAGGATAAGGTGCTAGCTCTTCCCTCTTCCTCCTTAAGAGTGTTTTGAGGCTAAGTTAATTTGAGACCTCTCATTTCTTTGTTTGCTTCTTTAACACCTCATCACCAACTTCATCTTTTCTTCGATATCTCTCTATATATTTTATTTTTTTGTCTCCTTTCCGTTTTAAATACGGATAATAAAAATTTTCCCCCGTATTTTCATTATCTAATTTGAGATTTCACCCATGCTTTTATATATTTTATCAATTTGTTTGGGTTTAATTCACAACACCTTTGAAGAAACTAGAGACTAGAGTAGAAACTAGTGCTGGCTCAAAAATTATGAATCCTCCTGTGAACAAAAAAAAAATGTTTGGCTTTTTTGGGGCCTTTTTTAGGCCATAAGATTATATCAAGTATAAAAATTTGGACATCTGAAGAAAGTAAAAAAGACAAAAGTTATAGTGTGTGTGCTTTTTTATATTTGTTTGTGAAACAAAAAAATATATTTAGTTTGTCTAGATTAGTCTTAATTTGAATTTTTGTTTGATTCTAGATTAGTCTAATTTTGAGTCTTGTCAATTCTTCTGAGGCTGAGATTGGATAATAGGCATCATAAGCTATATGAGAAGAAAAAAAAAAACTTCTTGGCAGAACGTAGACATGGGCTTTGGCAAAGCGATATATACCATGTGTTTTTGACAAACATAAAGTGGCCTAATAAGCAATTGACTCTTATAAATTATGTCAAACCATTGGGCTCTTCTAATTTAGAACATATCGTACAACATTATCAGTTACCACACTGTCTGGTACTTGTGTTTTTACTTTTTACTCTCACTGTCCCACAAAACATGTACTTGAGATATGACGAGTTTCTGAAATCTGAGTTTTTGCTAGCTTGGACACCGGTTAATTCCACAATAAATAATATTTTATGCCTACCAAGTATTTGCATTGACAAAAGAAAGATCAAAAGTAGAAGAAAGAAACATGAGGTGAAGGAATCAAAATTTGGACAGAGAATAGACATCTCCAGTTGCCTTTCAAAACTAGTAGTCTCTGTGGTTACAAAATTTTTACCTTTAGAACAAAAGCCCATTTGGTGCGTGAAATGGCTTTTTGTTTGACTTCTGAAGACATTTTTTTGTTTATGCGTTGGTCAATATTGCAACATTTTTAAAACCAAAATCATTGGCTGACTCAGGCTTCCCCACCCAGGTCACTAGCCTGTAGCGCGTATTTTAATTTTATATCAAACCCACCTAATAAGACTTCTCCATCATTTTAATAACACACGACTCCTCTGGCTTATCTTTATAAATCACATATAATCACATCCATCAGAGAAATAGGCAAAAGACAGAGCCAAAGATGGGCGAGATCAAAGCCAGACGCATAATCCTCCTCTCCATCATATTCATCTTCTTCTTCTCCGAGACTCTTCTTTTTTGTTCAGCTAACGAGCATGGCTCAAGGAATCTTGGAGTGGTAATGAGGCAACGGTTGAGAAACAGAGGGCCTCGAAACACCAACACAACATCCGCAGCTTCGACTATGATGTTCTCAAGCTCCTTCCATATGGGTGCTGCTTCCTCTTTCCTCCTCGCTCTCCTTTTATAGGTTCCTTTTGTAATGATTGTGATTCACGGTTTCAGAGTGATTTCTGTAGTTTGCTTTTTGTTTATTGAATTGATATTTGTAAAATTTACCAAATGGTCTCAAACTCTGTTATTTTTTTTTCATTTCTCTGATCCTTCTTGTCTATAAGAAAAAAAAAAAAAGACATCGTCACTTGTCACTATCTTTACGTACTTGTTTCACTCCATCACATTCCTCTATTTAACCAGTCACAGTTCAAGATCCGCAACCGCAGTATTCGTTCATGTTAGAGAGAAATGAGTTTTTTCTTTTTCTTTTTTTCTACTCAAACATACCCATGCATTAAATATTAATGAAGACAAATATTCGGTTTCTCCATTTCAACAAATATTGGGTTCATGTGAGAGAAAGATGTTGATACCGAGTATCACACAAAGAATTTAGAGAATTGTTGATACCGAGTATCAGACAAAGAGTTTTTATTATAGTTATAGCTGAACTCAAGATGAGCTGCCTACGTACTTAAAAGAGGGATCAAGCCATTCATAGTTCATATTACAGAGAGAATAGAAAGAACATGTGTTCTAAGGTTTTCTGTGGAGTTGTGAATGAATCATCTTTGAATGAACGAGGAGCTCTTTATTTATAGAGGTTGAAGCCGGTCGATTTTCCTTTTCTTTCTTGATTTGATAATGCAGATTTCCTTATTTCTTGGAGCAGATAAGAACAACTTCCTTTTTCCTCGAGGAATTATCTTCTGAGAATATTTCCTTTTTCCAGATAAGATCAGGAAATATTCCGCGGGTGAACCATCATAAATCGGGATTAATTGGGCCAATCTTGGTTCATACCGGGCTAAATCGGGGGAGCGGAGTACACCACCAACAGTAAGCCCCCCTCAGTCCGGCGAAAGAGTATGTGTAAGAGTTCGGCGGATTTCATGAGTAGTTTTAGTCTGGTGTGAATTGAGATTGGAGACTTGCGAGGCTGTTAGCTCGGCTTATATGAGTTTCAACTCAGTCTGTTGCGAATTGCGATAATTCAGCTTACATTCGCGAGTGTTGAGAACTCGGCTTACGGTGCAAATCAGAGGAGTTCGGCTTAATTTGTGCGAGTTAAATGAACTCGGCCTGGGGGACCCAAGTGAGCTTTCTCGCGCTGGAAGAGTGAAGTTTGAACTCTTGTAAACACACGATACAGACTCAGGGTTTCCTAAGTCGAACCAGAGTGTGCGAGATGGACTCGGCTTATTGTTCTCGGTGACTTAGAAATATTTAAATGCGGGACTGGCCCCGGCTTTTAAGATGTGGAGTTTACCACGATACCATCGGGGTGTTCGCGAGACGGATCTCGGCTTTTCAGGGTGCATTGTTGAGAAATGCTATCGAACAACTGGCCAGGAAGTTGATGTAAAACCGATGAATTCGGTCGAGACTGCGAACATGTCAGTTCGGCTTTGAAGAACGGACCCTTTATTTGGAAAAGCAACGAGCTTGAAACATAGATGAACGTAGTTTAGCTCGGTAAAAGATTGTATTCTGAGATGACGAACTCAAGTCGATGAACTGAATCTGTCTGACGAACTGATCTGCTGTATCGAACTCAAAATTCTGAACAAAACTGATAATACTGAAGTTCCGAAATCCAAATCTGATGACGAACTGAAAAATTCTGAAGTTTTGAACTGAGCTGAAATTTTTAACCGAACTGAAATTCTAATTCAGAACCAAACGAACTGATTTCTGAATAGAAACTGATTGGAACTGAGATTTCTGAGCAACCTGATGCCGAGCTGAAATGGAATTCTGAGCTAGTTGAATCTGAACTAAAGCTGTGATTGGAAACTGAAAGACAAATTTGATGAACCGAAACAAAAACCCAAATTTGACGAACTGAATTTGAAACCCGAAACTGAGAGCTGAATATGAGAGGAGTTGAAGTTGCACGAGCTGAGGCTGACTAACTGGGTTTGGTTAAGATGTTGCGATATGAAGCAAAAATCCAGAGCTTATTTATGAAAAGCTTCCAAGAAGTGAGTTAAGGTGGGAGCTCGGAGCTCGTTTATGGAGAGCATTAGAGAATAGTCTTTTTTCTCTTTTTTTTTTTGCGAACAGGAGTTCGGCTTGGAGGGACAGAGCTTATGTGAAGCAAAGTTATGAAAAAATAAAGTTTACGATAGATGATACCTGAATTTTGGGAGCTCGGTTTGACGAGCTGTGAAAGCGTTTTGGTTAACGAACTGGAACGAGCTCAGACGAGTATCTTTCTATTGTGAGCTCAGTGCGGTTGTGTGCTTATAGTCGTACCAAAACATATCTTTGATTGTTTGTCGTTATAGCGGCTCGTGTGTAGCAAATCGTCCTAGCTGGAGCGATGACTTTTAGCAATCCTGCGATATTTTGAATAAAATTGTGAAGATATCTATCTCTTAGAGATTTTGGATCACAGTTAAGTAAAGAAGATGATACTTAGCTTTTTGGTGTTGGTGTGGGATTGTGGAGCTCGGCTCTTTGACGTTCAATCCTTGTAGAGCAAAGATCTGGAATATTAAGTTCTCTCACGATTTACTCTATCCATCTCTTGTGATCTAGATGAGAAACGGATTGACGAGGTGCTTCCAAACTGTTTTTTTGATTCCGGTAAAGAGCTTAGTGAAGCCGTACGGCGAGCTAAGGTGGTGATGGTATCAGCTAGAAGTTTCGACAGAAAATTAAAACCGAACCAATAAATCTTCTTAATCTCATTGAAGTTTTTCTAGGATATTATCGGGAATTGAAGCTTGGGAGTTGTTTTGCGAATCTCTGAAGTATTCCGAGCCCAGAATGAACATGAAAGCTCTTGAGGTCGACGATGGAGAATTTCAGGAATGAATTTTCGAAATCCAAAAATGGAAGCGGCGTGTGTTTTTCTCGCCATGGTTGTTTGAAGCAAGGAAGAGGGAAAGGTCTCTGAGGTTCTTTGATGGAGTTAATAATGGAGACGGCTCAGGTCGTAAAATCTACAGTTCGCCGAAAATTGCAGGTCTGGTCAGGGTCATTGGATTTTCCGTGACCGGAGATTCATCAGATTTTTTATCGGAGCTGCCTTAGGTTCACCGTCGAGGAAGGATCGTGAGGCATCGACGAGATGGTAAGGAATGGGCCAAAGTCTTCACATCATCTTGGGTCAGAGTCTGGGCCTATCATCTTATAATTTTGCATGGGCCAATAATTTGTTCAAGCCCAACAGATGAGAAAATCAGATTTTCTTCAATGACGGCTTGGTTTTGTTGCAGAGGCGGCGACGGCAGAGCTCTGGAAAGCTCGAGTGGTGGTGGATTGTAGACCATGGTCGTGGTGATGATATAATCGGAGAACAAATACAGCGTCTAAAGTCGGAGTGAGATTCTCGGTGAGTGGTTTTTGCAACGGAGAATCCCCTTGGAAGAACAGAGATCTCCAATTTAATATTTCCTTGTTGATGATGTGAGCCATTGAAGGAGAGGTCGGCTTGAGATGTGAAGTTGATTTGTGATCTTGGGCTTTTTAGAAGTAGATTTCGCAACTAGCAGATGTGAAGTCGTCCAAGTTAAGCTCCAATTTTGAGGGTTCTTTGCTTACAATTTGCAGATAACTGCATCTTTCTTCGCTGATCTTAATATGACATTATCTTCTCCTCTGAATAATAGCGAATCGAGGTCAGCAAGATGTTGAGCGGGGGTGTGGCGTGACGCAGTGATCTCTCCTAGCCCCTACTCTTTTTTTTTTTTTGAAACAAACTAATCGTGATTGTGATGTTTTCTCAGGTCATGAACCTGCTTGAATGTACGAAACGGGATACTCTCTTCTTGTTTCTCATCAAGTTGAGGTGTTTGAACTCTTTGTATTGTTCTAAAGAGCCTTCAAGTCGTGAAGTTTGAGGAGATCGGAGAATGGAGGACCGCATTATGCGGGAGGTCGGAGAACGTTTTGATGTAGACTTGTCATTCACTGCGATTGTGCTTTAACCTCTTTTGTGTAGCTCGTCGGTGTTTGTTACGGAGGGTTAGCTCGGTCGTGAGAAGGTGCACACGATCTTTGTTCTTGTTGAAGGTTGTTGTTTTGATTGCTCCACAAGTTATGTCTCAAACTGCTTCTGAGAATTTGTAGATTGCCACGAATCCTTCTGATTTTTCAGCAAAGGACTCCATGGAACGTGGTAATGTAGGTGATGTCTCGATGTGGTCTCGCCATTCTCTGAGGCTTAGCTCGGTATGGGAGAAGACGTATGAAGACCAATGAGTTCCAGATTTGTTTGTGAATTGCTGTTGAAGACTTGAGTACGGACGAGCTGAGATAAAGCTGCGTCGGTGGTGAAGTTAGAGAAGTCTGGAGAAGAAGTTGTGACGACCTCCTTTTCTTCTTTTGCTTTGTTTTTTAATCACAAATTAATGGTGATGAGGTCGTGGATTCCATGTAACGTGGACATGTAGTCGATATCTCCATAAAGAATTAAAAACAGAGTCCTCGAGCTCTCGTCGCGTGAGGGAGAAGGTATTTGCTTCGCCTTTTGTGACGAAGTCGTTTTTCGGTGGTATTGTCAAAGACCCATGGTTGTGATTGGAGAATGGAAACATCGATTATGTAGGTTGATTTCGACTTTTGTGAAGTCCTCTTCTTTTTGTTGTCATAGTGTCTGCTAAGACTGCTACATTGTACGGCTATAAAAAACCTTAAGGCTCCTTCTTCCCTTGTTTCTTCTTTATCAAGTAACGCTATATCTTGTATTTTGTCTTGATAAATTTGATCGGAGAATATTTTTAGGTTGTAAAGAATTTCCCGTCCCCTTTCTGGCGCGCCAATTGTTGATACCGAGTATCACACAAAGAATTTAGAGATTTTATTAAAGTTATAGCTGAACTCAATATGAACTGCCTACGTACCCAAAAGAGGGATCAAGCCATTCGTAGTTCATATTACAGATAAGAAAAAGATGTGTTCTAGGTTTTTTGCAGAGTTGTGAATCCCCCCCTTGAATGAACGATGATCTCTTTATTTATAGAGGTTGAAGCCGGTCAATTTTCCTTTTCCTCCTTGACTTGATAATGCAGATTTCCTTATTTCTTGGAGCAGATAAGAACAACTTCCTTTTTCCTTGAGAAATTATCTTCTCAGAATATTTCCTTTTTCCGGATAAGATCAGAAAATATTCTGCGGGTGAACTATCATAAATCGGGATTAATTGGGCCAATTTTGATTCATACCGGGCTAAACCGAGGGTGCGGAGTACACCACCAACAAAAGAAAAAAGCGTTATTAAAGGATAAGATTCGAGACCTTATTAAGCGTTTTTAAAAACTATTTTTGGTCTAATATTGGTTGAGAGCTTGTCGCAGGAGATTCCCTACACGTATCAATCGCCTCATCGGACCTTGACTTCTTGACCGATTCTACGGTTTCACTTACAGATTTATTTTGTTGTTTTATTTTTTTTATTCTGATCAAATAAAACAACTCATGCAGACAAAATTAAGTGAGTCTGAGGGACTAAAAACATGCGTTTAATTAAGAAGAGAAGATCTTAACATTACTGAGAGAAAGATGAATCAATGATAATAGGTAAAATGAACAAATGAGCAAAAACATCATACAAAGCAACAAGAGCAAAATGCATGAACCAAATCAAGGTGAGTGGGCGTAGAAGAGTGGACGACGGTACTCGTCGAAGAACTTATCACTATCCACGTAGACGATTGCATAGAGTGCGTAGATGATGCCCGGTACGTATCCCAGAAGCGTTAGGATCAGACATATCATGAACTCCGTCTGCACACATTCGTTTTTGACAGTTTTTTGACATATTCATAAGTTGTTGATCTAGAAAGAACGTAAATCGAGAGAGGGAGAGAAAAACATACAGTGCAACAGCCATGCCTTAGACAAACCCCTAGTGGAGGGATGAATATGGCGATCATTATTTCACAGCAAATCTCGCACCCGTTCGCCATTTCTCATCAATATTTTGATCCTTTTCTAGAATTTTTGTTTGATGGTAAGCTATTGTAAGCTATTTTATAGAGGGGAAAAAGACAGTAAAAGGAGAGAGCCTTTCAAGTTAAACCGAGACAATAGAAAACTTACACATGTAATTACACACAAAAAAATATAAAAAAAATGGAACCAACTGATCCAAATCAAATTATTTTATCAACAAATTAAATAAACTTAAAAACGGTTAGGATGTTCTATATATAATTAAATTTTAATCGCATAAAGTAGAACCGAGAGATTATTCAAGTTCAAAGTTACTCAAAGTTACTAACACAAAGTTAGACAACGAACATGTTAATTATTAAGGTTAGTTACACTTGGACACTCTAGAAACACATCATGGCTACTTCCTTATTTCTCTCTCCCTTGCTCTGTTTCTTTCTTCGACCGCTAATCAAGTGTGATCTCTTGCTATAGATGCAATTGTTAACCAGTTATTTGACATTCGGCTTGATCTCTTGCTATAGAAAATAGATGCAAACTTCTTAACAGCATGCTTGCAAGAGTCTGACTAGAAGGCGAATTGGTAAATAATTGGCAAGTGGCTACTTAGAGGCCATTTTTTTTTAACAATTAGGTTTAATTCCCAATATTTTTTTTTTGGAACAAAAATAAAAGAACAAAAGCACATTCAAATTATTTACTATTAACATGGAGGAAAGGGTGAGAGCCTTTTAGAACTGACTTTGGGGGACTACATTCGCATTAGTAGAGACGACCAACATGCTTAGTTAGTACTTAGTAGTAGTCCTTGGGATTCGACTACAGTTTTAAATCTTGTTTTTCATTTTAATAATTAAGTGCACATGTTATGGATCTTCATATAGTCCAATATGACAACTTTCTAGTCTCAAGATGATTTTTTAAATTCCAAGACCTAGGACAAAGGGTTTAATTGGACAAAACATAGTTAAAAACTAAAAAAAAAAAGAGGGTTAGAGATACAAAACCAAAAAAGAGCAAAGCATTTACATACACACAAATCTGTCTTGTAGCTTCACGTGACTCTTTTCACACCCCCGACCAAAAAATAAATAAAAATCATAGTAAGAGAAAGATGCAGAGGATTAGGGGCAAAACCGGAAACACAGAATAACGTGACGAAGCAGAGAGGCTCTTCTGAAACTGAAGAGAGTCAACGGCTAAGGGCATGTTCTCTTGGTCAGGGCTGCACTTGTTGAGGTGAGGAGGGTGTGCACTGTACATAATGGCTCTTAACACAGCCGAAACGGTGGGGATGTATGCCGTTTTGTTACGAGCCAGTAGCCATGTGAGTCCCATGAGCTGGCAGTCTTTGCTCATCATCTTACTCGCTCTCTCTGTTGTTGTCTTCTTGCTTCCTCCTTTTACCTTTAGCTGTATCCCATCAAAAAAAATTTGAAAACAAACAAGATTGTGAGAAAAACTGTTATGAAAAATAAAAATATAAATGGGCAAGAAAAAGGTTGCGTGTGACTGGGCAGTGTTTCAGAGTGATTCAGTGATTTGGGTTATACGAAACAAGAAAGTTTCTGAAAAAGCACATCTTCAATTGTTTGCAACCTAAAAGGATACCCCAAAGAATACAATGTGCTTTTGTGTGCGTCTCTTTCAACTAAAGCGAGCAAAATAAACCCCAATTAACACTAAATGAAACTTGTAATTCCAAGATTTGTAGAAGTAATTTCTCATGGAAAGAGAGCGACAGTTAGTGAACATTCTTTTCGATTCGAGTCATGAATATGAAACCGAAACATTTATTAGGCTTTTAAGGATTGAAAAAAAACCCATTAAATGCTGTGATTCCGTAAACAGAGAGACATAAAGGATGCAACTTTAATGAAACGGAATGCAAAAAAATGAAAAAAAATTGGACCTTTTGAAGAGCACCGAGACATCTGGTACATCCAGAGTAAGAAGAATTCCGACATTCTTTCTCGAGATTCTTCACGGCGGCGGTCGGAGTTGCGTTTCGGAAGCCGGAGGAGACATTGAAAGCGGCGGGGCAAGAGAGTGAGCTTATCTGGTGAAGACGAATGCCGCAGAAACACAAGATTGCATCGCAGGTCGAGTTAGGCTGTGGGATCTTGACGTGTTTGGTCAGAAGCGCACTCTGCAATGTGTTGACGCACTTCTGAGAGTCGTCCGGTTTCATGGGTTCGTCGGGATCGGAGGATTCCGGCGTCGGAGCAGGAGCCGGTAACTGGAGAGCAGAACGTGAGTGAGCTGCGAAGAGCCAAGCGGCAAGAACAGGGCAACATCGGCTCCGGTCAAGGTTTCTCCCGCAAGCTTCATTGACTCCTCCGAAGAGCTCGTCGGAGAGGTCAAGACGGCAGCTTTGAGCTTGGGTTTCGACGGGGAAAGCCGGTACGGTGTTGGGTTGAACCGGTTCGACGAGTAGATTGCTCGAGACAATGGGGAAGAGGAAAGAGCAGAGGATAACGAGTAAAGTGAGACTTCTCTTCATTGTAAAAAGGTTAAAAGAGAGAGAGAGAGAGAGAGGAAGAGATAAAAGAGATGGATTTACGAATTATAACGCTCTCAAATCTCTGTCTTTAGATCCTTATTAAGATTCACGAAGAAAAGCAGCCTTCCATTATTCACCATCTTCTCTCTCTTTTGTTCTTTCCAAAGGACTATACCGTGAAGAGAGAGAGAGATGTGATGGGGAAAAATAAGAGATTCCTTACTTTGGCAGTTTCTGGTTTGTTTTAGACTATAATCCCTTTGTAATCTGTGTTTAGTTCCGGAAATTATATGACTTCTGTCTTTTGTCTTGGACTAACTAGTAACTAAGATCCTTATTTAGATTAGCAACAAATTCTGTATAATTCGTATTTACTATTTACACATAAGGATATATGAACCTGTAAGAGGTGACTAGTGAGCTGATAATTGTGTAAAACGCAAAATATGTTTAAATTAATTAGATTTGTGAATAAAAAAGAAAAAACAATATGAATGGTGGGGAAACAGATTGAGACCTTAAGAATGAGATGAGATGCGAATGGAGTATAATCACAGGAAGAAAAAGGTCAATTTGCAAAGGACAATCACAAAACACAAAATTTCCTACAATCATATATTAAATCATTGATTCGCTTTTTGAGCATTGACAAAATCAAAATTGTAACACCTTTATTCAAGCGGGCAGGAAGAGGACCCGGAGCTCGCCTAGGGAAACGATCCGTCAGAAAAAAGTGAAACTCGTAAAAGGCGAGAAAAAGTCCCTCCATTTCCTAATCTTCTTCCAAAAGGTCCAAATTACAACAATTAAAGCCATTTCACACGTTCTTTGCTTCCTTACTTGCCCTTACCAAATACCTCAAATTCAAACTGTATTTTTATATAAGACCTAGATTTTACAATTCCACAATAATATATTGTTTGAAATTGAAAAAGACAATATTACTAACTATTCCACTCATTTATACAAAATTCAAACTAATCCACTCATATTATTAACTGGTTTTTAATCAAGTCAAAAAGCTTTTGAATGGCCCATGTTCAACTGAACTTTACATAGTTGATTAATAGTTTTAAACACTTTCGGAAATATAGGTCTTGGATTGGGCCAAAATAATAAATTAAAGGGCTTCAAAATGGACCTTGGATTGAGCCTAATCAACGTAACCTAACGTGACCGTAAAGCTAATCACATCAACATTAGTCAGGAAAATGCCGGGTTATTATTTATTTTATTTTTTGTAGATGGAAAATACCAACGTTATACTACAGACTACAGAGAGGCGTGTTTATTAATGTTTAAACACTAATATGTGATGTGTTGCTCGTTTCATTCATTCTCGAGCCTAGTCTCTAGACAACTTCAACAATTTCTTTTCACGATAATTTGACTGATGCTTATTTTTTCAATATTTAGTTGTTGTTGTTACTTCAATTTAGCTGCTTATACTCTATTCGTTTGCGCATGTTGACATTTGGAAAAATATATAGAATCATATATATCTTTGACGAGAAAAAAAAAGACAAGATGTTTTATACATTAAACAATCCCCTAGAAAGAATGCAACAAATAATCAGAGATGGAAAAAAAAAAGAGATGTGTGGGTAATATGCATACATATGTTGCTTATTAAATTAACATAAATTCATCAAAGGTGAAATTATCCGGAAAACCAAAGTCGAAGAAACTGCTGGAGTTGGCTTCTGCTTCAGTGCTATTTTGCTGTGGAGAAGACTTCGGCGTCGACATGAGTGAGTCTAAGTCCAAACTCTCTGACAGAGGAGGTAATACATCTGCAGGACCGACGTTGAGCTTTGCGTTTATAGACTCGAAAGATGAAGTTTGATCATTGTTTGTTGGGATTGTACACTCAGCTTGTGGTTGAGAGTCTTGAGAAGACACTGATGTGACTGGAGTTTGAAGATATTGGTCGAGGTTCGATGAGTAAATTGGATTAGGGTTTTGAAGTGGCTGTTGAGGGGCCAAGAGTAGAGAGGCCAACCTCAATACATCAGGATTGAGCAGGGATGATGCGTGTGCTGCAACCGCTGAAAAGTTTGGTTGGTTGAATAGTGCTGCTAAAAGTGAAGATACATCAAGAAGATCAAGGCGCGGAGAGTGAGTAACAGGGTCAATGCCACTCTTTATAAGTCTCTTACGGATATGTGTATTCCAATGGTTTTTTATTTCGTTATCGGTTCTTCCTGGTAGACGAGCTGCTATTGCTGACCACCTATATAATCCATTAATTCAAATATTAGTGGTACATTAATTAGCATATAACTCCTCTTCTATTATATTTATAGGTCAATACATACTTATAATAATAGTTTAGTGGAGAGTTGATAGCCTAAATATATTGACATGTACGCTCCGCATGCATACGCACACTCTCGCTTTTTTCCCCTCTTTTTTTTTTTTAATAGAAAAGAATAATAATTCAACGTACAAAAGCTGTAGCTGATGAATCTCAATGAGACTTACTTGTTTCCCATGACACTGTGTAATTGAATGATAGTTTCTTCTTCCTCGAAGGAGAATCTTCCTCTCTTGATGTCCGGTCTTAGATAATTGGTCCATCGAAGACGGCAGCTTTTTCCACACCTTTGGAGTCCTTTAGTTTGTACAATACGACTTATAAGTAAACTCAGTATATATATAGATAGAATATAATCCAGTATTGGGAGAGAATTATAATTAATGATTGTAGATGTATGCTTACCAGCATTTTTAGGGAGAATACGCCAATTACCGGGACCATGAAATCGAATATAATCGATGAGTTTCTGATCCTCTTCAGGCGTCCATGGTCCCTTCTTCACTCCATTCTTGTCACAACAAGGTGATCTTCCCATCCTTTATTTGGTAACTCGCAAAAGATATGTACACCGATCGATCGACGTTAGATTCCAATAATATTCGTCTCTCTACTGTATATCAAAGGGAACGAAGAAGAGCCAATGAGAGTTTCTTAAATTTCCAAAAGAGGAGTTGAATTTTAGAAATGTCAATGCGTGGTTTGCACTCATACCTTCTCCTTCATTGTTTATATAGGGATCTGGGATGTGAATGCGAAGAACTTAATTAATTAACGTAAGAGCCACGGTCAATTCCATTTGCCCTAGGCCTTATATGCCACGTGTCCTAAATATTGTATACAGAAGCAAATCTTAGTTAGCTTGGCCTAGACGACCGCATGTCACCTCGCCTATCGTTTTCTTAACTCTATATTCTAGAAACGATCCACGTGATAGTATGCACAACAATAATTCATGTAACTTGGATTCTGTCAGTAACGATAATATATTTTATGTATGTAGGAGTGAATATAGCGCACTCTTGTTAATAACAAAAGCAATTGAACTAAGAGATTAAAATAGACCTTGTGAGGGGAACTATTTGGTTGTGAGAGTTATGTTTTTCACCTTATGGTGGTGAGAGTCAGAGTAAAGCACATTTGTTGACTTTGCATGATAATATATAGGTCAGTTGACTTTACATGCATGTTTGGTTAAAAAAACTAAATAAACAAGTATGAGAATATATGTTGCGTTGAATTCTGAAACCCAAAGCATAGAGTTTCAATGGGTGAGAGAGTGAGGACGGTAAAGTAGTTGAGTATTCTCATCAAATACGCACAAATCTTCTTCAAATAACGTGTTAATGTCATATGTGCCTTGCGCGTTTAAATCGATGAGAAGTGGAATTACAAATTTAACATTTTAACCTACAAGTCCAATAGTAGAGATTGCTTGTGAAAGGGTCTCTCTGAGCAAACCATCCACGTCAGTACTATTCAAAAGCTTTTAAAATGCAAATTAAAAGTAACCAACAAATAGGAATACGAAAAATAATTGAAGCTTTTTTGTTTGTTAAATTGTTGGTGGAAAGCTGTGCAACCAACTTTGAATTACATATCCCCTAAACCCAAGAACCACAGATTCTCCGAAGTTCACACCGTAGCTATTGTCTAAAATATTTTTGAAATATTTTTAAACTCTCCTAATTCACAATGTGTGGATTCATGCAGAACGCGACACGTGGAAAGAGATGTGTTGTGGGGTTCTCCTTTCACTTCTTTTGCATCATTCTATCTACTCTTAAGGTTAGGTTTCTGTATTGGTCAACGTCTGATATGATGATGATGTCAAGTCAAAGATTGTGTCAAGTCATCGCCTTGGGAGCTTCTCGAAAAAGGCCTGCGTCTTACTTGATGGGCCACTAATTGGCTTAAACCTCATTAGAAATGGGTTTCATAACTTGTTAAAGTAAGCCCATCAGTAACATTTAGCAACAATTGTTTACAGTGACTGGGTTTGTTATTCTTTTTCAGTATCTCAACCGGAGAAATATATAGACAGACCGAGATCTAAATATTTATAAATTTATAAAATATTTTAAACTAATAAATAGTATGGAATATAATATTTTCTGATTTATTAATTAATATGTAAAAAGATGATAATTAATATAAAGACAAGGGACATGTCAGAGTAACTAGATATGCAATTATGCATGCCAATGATGACGCATTCATGCGCACAAAGGCCATTGAAGATGAATAAACATTTTGCCTTTTTGAAACCTTGTCCTAATTAAAGTAATATTGGTATTAACCGTTTTTTCCTTTTTCTTTTTTTTTTTTATAAAGGAAAAAATCTTGGTTGAGAATCTAAAGGATCTCCAATATTTAAATCTTACTCCTTCAAAATTCCTGGTTATATCCCTCCAGACACAATAATATTATATTACACTTTTTCTTTCAACGCCTCTAGAGATTCTAATGGTATGATGCCCTTTTCGATCGTCTTTTGCCTGATTAACGTTGTTGATTTTTTTAACAAATTGATATTTTAATCTTAATCCTGTATCATTGTTGAGATATATATATATATATATATATTAATATGAATGTGTTCAGTCACAGGAGAGCATGGAAAAGTATGAGAAATTATCAAATTTTCTGAAGAAGTTCTACATTCCTTCGTACGTGCTCTCGCCTGAAGCCGATCCAGTGGCGGTGCCAAGTAGTCCACCTGAGAGTCCAATTCTCGTTTTCATCAACTCCAAAAGCGGAGGCCAACTCGGTGGACAACTCCTTCTTACCTACCGCACTCTTCTCAACGATAAACAGGTCTAATACATTTAATTTATCCATCACAAAACCTAGACTAATGATTCGTATATTGATTTCTAAAAATCAAGAAAAATATTGTTTCTCATTTACGTTGATTTCTAGCTCTAGATCAATTCGGAATCAAGAGAACAATGTTGAATTCGTTGATTCTTCTTGAGTATGGAATCCATATCTTTGTTTTTTTTTCTAGTACTAAAATTCTAAAACAATGGTGAATTCGTGATTCTTCTTGAGTATGGAATCCATATCTTTGTTTTTTTCTAGTATTAAAATTATATATTCGATCTCTAGTTATTCAATATCCAAATTACATAAATCTAGGCTATAATAAGAAGAAAATCTATTTAAAAAAAAAAATCCTAAAAATCAAACTTAATTTAAATTATGATAACTATTAAAATAAATAAGATCTAACAAACAACGAATCATTACTCTAAATGACTAAATTTAATTTACTTAGGATTATATTTTAAGTTGCTCGATGATCAGGTTTTTGATCTTGGGGTAGAGAGCCCGGATAAGGTGCTACAGAGAATCTATCTTAACCTAGAGAGGCTAAAGGACGATGCTTTCGCTTGCGAGATTCAGGAGAAGTTGAAGATAATTGTGAGTTATATTATGCATCTCTATATATATGGAGAAAGTGTTATATGAGTCATCGTCATAATTAAGTTGAGTTGTATGTTTAATTAGGTTGCAGGGGGAGATGGAACAGCTGGTTGGCTTCTTGGAATTGTTTGTGATCTTAAATTGTCCAATCCACCTCCAATTGCTACTATCCCCTTGGGTACAGGAAATAATCTTCCATTTGCATTTGGTTGGGTATGCATAACTACATACTATACACTAATTCGCATTTTCATATTCATATCAGACAGTAATTTTTTTTTCTCTTACTAATCCCATCTGCTCATTTTCAGGGTAAGAAAAATCCTGGAACAGATAAGTCTTCCGTGGAGTCTTTTTTGGATCAAGTGATTAAGGCAAAAGAGATGAAGATAGACAAGTACATATATTTTCCACACACATTTTCTTCTAATTCTCAAATATACCATAGTTTTGGGTTAATATGTATGCGTTTCATATCTTAATTAAGTTGGCACTTACTTATGAGGATGAAGGCTCCCAAAAAAGACTCTTGTGATCCTATTGAGTTACCGCCTTCTCTACATTCATTTGATCGTGTTTCTCCTTCAGATCAAGTAAATATGGTAAAGGCATGCATTCTCCTCTCTTCCAAATGAAGTCTACTTATCACTATCTATTCCTTTTCTTTTTATATGATCAGCAATGCATTTTCATTTTTTTCTAGGAAGGTTACCACACATTTCGTGGGGGATTCTGGAATTACTTTAGCTTGGGTAAGAAGTTTTCTCTCTCTTACAGCTGACTGACTTGTCAATACCCCATTGGTTGTCTTTGTGGAAAATACCAAATTTAAAAAGTGACTTGCAGAATTTTTCTTGTCTAGCCATCACTTATCAATATTTAACTGCAGGCATGGATGCTCAGGTATCTTATGAGTTTCATTCTCAGAGAAAATTGCACCCGGAAAAGTTTAAAAATCAGATGGTTAATCAGGTAAACATATATTGCCTTCAAGTGATGTTGCCTTCAAATGATGTAACTCTAATGCTTTAATTATTGGGGTAACTTTTTCGTGTTTCGCGTGATTACATCTTCTAGAGTAAATTAAATTAGCAAAAACTAACAAATAATGTTTCTCCAATGATCTCATGACGGTCCAGAGCACGTATCTAAAGCTTGCTTGCACACAAGGATGGTTTTGTGCCTCTCTTTTTCACCCTTTTTCACAGTGAGTAGATTTATATATAATTGTTTTTATGTTTGTATATATGAGTTCTTAGTTTCCAATTTCACTCTGTCTATTTGGGATCTAAAACCCTGTAAAAAATGAGAGCACTATTGCGTTTGCTGCAGAAACATAGGTCAGCTTGCAAAAGTTAAGATTTGTAACAGAAGTGGTCAATGGAATGACCTTCACATTCCCCAAAGGTAAGTAATTAGATTATATATATATATATATATATATATATATATATATATTCATGCCATGTATACGATGCTTCTTGTACAACCATCCCTCAAGAGCTGAAATTTTAGTCTTTCTTTGTGATGGACCTGTTATTGCTGATCCATTTCCCAAAATAGACTACATAGACAATATAGCCAATCCATACTTAACATTTACTCTTTTTCTTCTTCTGGCAGCGTCAGGTCCATCGTATGTTTGAATCTTCCTAGCTTTTCTGGAGGACTTAATCCTTGGGGAACACCAAATCCCAAGAAACAACGTGATGTTGGTTTTATCTTTCTCTTCACATGCATTGCTTCGATAATATACTTGAACTAATGGTTTTTGTTTCTTTTTGATGTCTCAACAGAGAAGCCTAACTCCACCATTCGTTGACGATGGACTTATCGAAATCGTCGGGTTTAGAAATGCTTGGCATGGTCTTGTTCTGCTCGCTCCCAATGGTCATGGAACAAGACTTGCTCAGGTAAATATAAAGTGATATATAGAAGAAAAAAAAACTGTGAATTAAGTGCAGATTCTGAGTTTTGTGTGTGTTTGTGTGACTAGGCAAATCGGATTCGGTTTGAATTTAAGAAAGGTGCAGCGAAGCATGCGTACATGAGAATGGATGGAGAGCCATGGAAACAACAACTGCCACTTGATGATGAAACTGTGATGGTAGAGATTTCACATCATGGAAAAGTAAACATGCTTACAACCCACAATTGCAAGTCCAAAAGCATGTATGAGTCTTCTTCCACAATCCGGTTTAGCGACGAAGTTAATAAAGATGACTCATCAGTGGCTAAAGTTGAGGAGGAGTTTAGAAAGTTTGGTGCGGCTGATACATTTAAGATTCCCAACGATCTTTGATCTTTGACTATATATTTGTTATCTTAGTCAGATATACATTTATGTTTGGCTCCTAACAGATTTTTCGTCCTTTTTATGTCAATATCTATATGTTCATGCAACTTTAGACTTTCTTTCAACCAATTAAAACCATATTGAAATAAATTTTCCAGGCAGTAAACAACTTATCTACTCAAAGACACATTCATGCATTGAGACATTTGCGAGAGAGGCAGATGTCAATATATCCTCTGTATAATATGTGACGGCGCCAAATTTTCAAAAAAGACATCTAGATCCTACGATAGATCCCAAAAATTTGAGAGAAAAAAAAAACAAGATTGCAAATATTTGTTGACATAAGAACACAAAGACGCACACAGATATATAATAGTGTATATGAATGATAGTGATGGAAGCATAGATAGAAAGTAGAGACATACACAGACTGATATGTGGAGTGGGAGATCACAAAAACTGTCTCGCTCCAAAGTCCAAATGCCAAACATGAGCAAAACCCTAAACTACAACCTAAAATGTGAGGATCTATATAAAACCTTTTTTTCTAAAAGAAAGGCCTCATGGGACAAGAAGCAGAGGAATAAGAAGAGCTTTGTGAAAACGGAGAACTATCCAAATCATCCCAAAGTGGACTTTCAGGACCCCATCCTGCTGTAATCGCATTGAACCACGCCTCAGCCATTCCTTCCTCTCTGCCACCATCACTCACCGCTACTTCCTTGCTCTCCAAGTTAACCTCACTTGGCTGCTGCGTTTCGGATTGTTTCTGATGCAAAGAGCTTGATGCACCACTCGAACCATGCGACTCGTTTTCCTTATTCAAAAAAAGCTCCGGAAAATTAAGTGTTGCGTTTTGACCCCTCAACTTGAAAGCTTGACGGTCGTAGGCCATGGCAGCTTCTTCAGCTGTATCAAAGGTACCAAGCCAGAGACGTGCCCTGCTTCTTGGCTTACGAATCTCTGCTACCCATTTTCCCCATTGACGTTGTCTCACTCCTCTGTACAGCTTGGTTGCGCTGTATGGCTGAACACTTTCTTGGTTCATCATCATCATTCTTCCTCTAGGGCTCAGATTCAGTGTGTCGCTCCAATACTTGACCATATACTGCTGCTGCTGCTGTTGATGAAGCTGTTGAGGATTAAACGAGATCATTTGCTTCTGGTCTTGCAATGTCGGTTGTGGTTGTTGGTTAACCGGAACGTATCCGAGTTGTTGTTGATTTTGGATAGTTGGATCAAGAGAGAAAGGGAAAGACACAAAAGAATTTGGAGAAGAAGAGGAAAATGGAAAATATGGTTTAGGTCGATTATCAGGATTTCTCATCTTCTTCATAGATCTTGGGGACGCCATAGTCGTGGACGAAGCTTCTCCAAAAGAAGGGTCGATGTTTTTACCTTTGGTGATACAAAGATTGAGCTCCTCGTCAAAGTCCATCTCTGTTTCACTGGTGCTTTACACTTTTGCCACACAAAAAAAAAACACAGAGCAGTGAAAAAAAAAAAAAAAAACCTTGACAGAAGAGAGCTAGCTAAAGAAAAAGAGAGAATATTGTGATTTTTTAAATATATATGATTTGCAACAGAGAGATGAATCCACGGGCTTTATATATGAGAGCAGGATTAGATTTGGGTGCACTGCTTTTTGTATTTAGTGATAAATATCTCATCTTTCGGTTGACTATTATTCAATACTATCTTTTTGGGGTTACTAAAATTATTCCTTTGCTTTCACTCTAATTCATTCCCTGGTCCCTTGGGGTCTATTTGGATGTTTTTTTAATAAAAAATAGGCATATAAAGAAGAGCGATGTTGACAGATAGAGATACAACCATTCACGTCCGTACGACAAACGTGGCATTCTCTGTTTTTTTGGACGGTGAACACATATTCATTCATGCTTTCAAAATGCGACAAGTCGTATGCTCAAAAGATAAGATTAGAGTGTAAAATTATCGAATAATTAAGAGGTTTTTGGCGAATTGAATGGAAAAATTGATGATTATAATGGACTCTAATGGTAATGGTCGGCTAGCCGCGGCTAAGGATGACATGCGCAATCCCATAAGAGTTAGCATTTGATGACAGCCTAACGTATTATTAATTAGGGCTATAAGATAGATATTTATTACTATATACATATTCTTTGATTATATAGTATTTAAAATCTTCCGAGTTCCGGGTCGGCGATTGGTCAAACTCAGCTTTCACTTTTTATGATATTTTGTTTTTTTTCTTCTCCCACCTCTTAAAGATACTCGCAAACCGACCAAGTTCTTCTTCTTCTTTTTAAAACCGACCAACTTTGACAACTATATAGTTTTCTTTCCTCTGACAAAATCATTTTTATTCTTAACTAATTTCGAGATATTATCTCACGTGCATATATGCATGATGTTATTTTTCATATCTTCTGTTTGTAGCTAAATATATATAGAATTAACATAAAAGGATTTTATGTGGAAATCCAAACTGATATTAGAATCTATAATTGTTATGTATTTTTTTTTTTTAGTGGCAAATAGGAGGATAAGAGTATATAACCCATACCATGATGATTTGACCCCATAAAAACCATACCATCATGATCTGGTGATAAAAGATTCACTTCTATCCAAATTTTCTTCTCTCCCGTTTGACCAATTAATATTGTTTACTCTACTGTTAATACTATTCTCTTGGTGATTGAAAAAATAAAAAATGGCTTCGGCTTTGTCAATAATGATTTGATGAGCCGTGACCGTGGTAGGTTTTGGACGGGGAAGCTTCTAGCGCGAATATACCTCTTCCGCACAGTAACAATTGAAGGACCATCCACTCTTTCGGCCTCGAGGGACAAATGGGCCAGTGACGTTGTTGCATTTCATTCCAAATGTATTTCTCCTCATAAATTCGACCACAACTAAAACAATTTATTGACATAAAAAAGGTGCCACTACATTATTGTTAAGTGATCTTTGAGTATACGCGTATGTATCGCTTTCACAATCGTTTTCAAACAAAAAAAGGTGACATGGTTTGCAAAAACTATGACATAAACATGGAACATTGTTTTAAAAAAATGTTAATTTCACATTTAAACTGATGTCTTTACAAAATCTCAAACCACATATAATTCCATTAACTATTTAAACTAATTAGTAAGAAATTGACAAACATATACTTATTCCTTACATAGTTTCTTACATTACATCAATACGAAAATATCGTTTATTAATTGACCTAACATAAAAGGGAATTAAATATTGTAAAAATCAGAAATTTTCGTACACTAAAAATATCTCCACGCAAATACATTTTCCCTCAATATTTTTCTAACATGTACTTATTCACATGATCATCTCTTGATCTATCAGTACGTGCTAACAAGTCGGCATGTTCCAAGGGATAAACTAGAGCCAAAAATAAGCAAAAGAACTACATAAACCTGTAAATTTGTCTTATTCCATGATAAAAGCAAATCATTCCTTCGAATGATCAATCATTTTAATAAGGTTCGTACAACTTCTATCTCCAAATGATCTACACGGCAGGAATCGCTTCAAGAGGCACTTCAAATCCCAAAATGCAAATGCGAATGTCTTGCCATATGTTGCGCAGACTCAAAAGTTAGAACTTCTTCGTCATTATGCAAACATTCGATCCCATCCCGAAAAGTTGAGAACATTATTTTTCATACGAATTAGTGCTAGTCCCGTATAACTTCTTTAAAGCCATTTTTATCATGAATGTTATCACCATTAGCCATTTGGAGGCTTGGAGTCTGTATCAAGCAAAATCAAGAGAGCCGGTGTTTATACATGCAAAAAGCCACAAAACATGAAATTGATCCCATCATTAATCACACCCCAAACCAAATCTATGTTGTTAAAAAACCTTCTGAAGAAAAAAAAAAGCCGGTGGTTATCCTTTTCCCAAATGTTATCGAACATTATTGACATATTCGAAGCTTAAACAAAAAAACTAAATAGATTGTTAACCAAGTATGGATCTAAACACTGTATTTAGAGATAATAAGGAGTAGTGGTGAAGTAGGTGAAGTCATGGTGGTGGACCCTAAGCTGCTTTAGCCAAGAATCTGCTACGCTCAAAAGGCAAAGCAATCTATCATTGTCCCATAGTCTCCCCTGCGTTTTATAAGTGGCCATCCCAAATGCACCAACACTTATCCTTTCCCTCTCCTTTTTCTTCACATCTGTTTCAGTGCCACAGAAATTATGGGACTTTAAAAAACAAATTCACTATACAACATACAACATCCAAAAGGAGAGTGGGAAATGCACCTTGGAAAGATGAAGAAAGCGTGTGGTAAGTGAGGAAGCAAGTAGACAAATCCTTTATGCTCAGATTCATGGGGATGTGATAGATCGGATACCTATAACATCGATCATCACCATTTCACTACATTAACCTTGATTATGCTTTTCTAAACAAAATAAAGAACATTTGCTAAAGAAGGCAGACCAAGCAACAGCCATCCAACTCGCAGGAGACAGATCAACACTCCTCAACGATCTCAAACCTGCGTGTCTTTCTCCCAAATTCTTGATCTGAAAGTAGACAGAGACTTATGTAATCATAGAATCTCTAAAATAATATAAGAAGTGCTTCAAGAATCAACATCATGACATAAGCTTAGGAGATGAATGTGGGTGAGAAAAAGCAAAACCTTATCCATGAGAGGCACTCGAGAATAAGGCGTACATCTCTCGAAATACTGCAAGTAAGAGTATCCGAGGCGATCAAGAGGTTCTTGATGATCAAATCCTTCTTCTGATGAAGAACAACCTTCCCATCTCCACTCCTCGCTACATGACTCGCTCCCTGAATCCCCAGATTCAGTCTCCTCCCTCAATCATCATCATTAGCAGCAACATCTTAGATTCATAGATGTGTTTAAGTTTCTGAAAAAATGGGCCTGATAATATTTCACCTTAGAGCATTGAGAGCAGAAGGAGAGGTGAAAATCTGGATTGCAGAGAGGTAAGGAACGTAGTATTGGACCAATGTCTCGCCAGTTTCCGACAAAATGGGAACACCTGCACCGTATGCGCTCCATTCGTCGAAACAATCCCAAAAACCGCTCAACCTGAAATACTCGATGCTCTCGCTCTCCAACGGGAACCATAGACGATTGAGATTCTTGATCTGTGTCTGCCAAACATCACCCCAACACAATTTTCAGATCCCCAAAAAAAAATAAAACAGAGAATCGTTTAAGAAAGCAGATGACCCGCCAGGAACGTAAAAAAGCGTGAAACCTTTGGGAGGGAATAAGCAGGGACGATTGGTGTAGTGCAGCGGAGGAATCGGTCCAAGTTGGATTCATTTTCATAAAACATCATTATCCAAGAAAAATAACCAAACTCGTCACAGAAAAAACAGAGAGGAGGAAAGACAGAGTTTTGCGGGATTCTCTTTCCCTGACGTTTCAAAGAGCTTAATTTACGGACAAAAGTGTGTCTTTTTTTTTCTTTTCTTCTGAAAATTTGCTTTATTGGGCGAGCATTTGAGACTTTCACGGCAATGTCAGAAACAGAGAGATCTCGGGAAAGACTGAATGAAAAAGGAACAGCCTTTTTTTCAGCTAACTCCAACGAATACTCTGTTTTGAGAGAAAGGCAATGACTTGAGCAGAGAAATGGAAAAGTAATATTAGGAAGAAACAAGTATAAATGTATCTACTTTGAGTTATTAGAGTGTTGGGAAATAGGTTTATATAAGTTATACAACCAAACTCTTATGTGACCCATTCTTCTGAGGTAGGAGTAGGATGTATTGGTAGATTTACCTGTCCCTTTCACAACTCTCCCACCTTCTCCATTTATTTTAATCTTTATTTAAAACATTACAATTTGGTTTCTATAACTTTCTCTCACTTTGTCGGATATGGCTGAGTTTGTTTGCTTTATTTGCATTTCCGCATTGTCCGTGAACAAGACAAGAAAAACAGAGCTTTTTATGCCCAAAATGACATCTTCCAAACGGCAAAAGTCTCCTTCTTTTGGTTACATCTTGAAAGAAGAGAAACCGGATCGATCACATTTTACTTAAAACAAAGAAAAAGAAACTCGGTCAATCACTCAATAATATCTTGTTTTATAATTCATATGGTGGAAAAGAATCATTAACATAAAAGGACATGTGTGACAGAATCAGTCGGCAATGTTGTAAACCAAACAATTGCTTAAACCAATTATTTACACTTTGACCTATTCAAATAGTACGACATGGGCATGATGATATAATAACAGAAAGACTTTGACTTTGGTGGGTTTCTTTCAAATTCAATCAACAACTGTAATATATGCCGATAGTCACGTAAATGTAATAAATAACCACTAGAAAAATGATTGATCGAGAAGGAAAACTATAGAAAGGGTCAAAACTGAAGGTTAGATTACATTTTCCTTCTTTTACGAACTCTGAAAGAAGAATAAGAAAGAAACAAAGAAATCAAATTCCTTCAAAGTGGAAGCCGTCGTCTCGCTGACTCCGTTTTTTTTTTTGTTTTTTTTTTTTGTTTTTTTTGTTTTTTGGTGTGAAAGCCAAATAAATATGCACACACTTGCATATTAGAAGAAGAGATTCTCCTGATTAAACTCCCATCCAAAATTTGGCCTTTGCACAACTGAAAATCAACTGAGGTAATTAGTTAAAATACTAATTAGGCATGTGTTGCAAAGGGGGTGACTGATCATGCAATTAACTCAGCGCCAATACAAAGATGTCACCAGACTTTGTAGGCTCACTTCAGCAAATAAAGCACTTGTTCATGTTCGTTTAATGTATCCATAATTAGCTTGAATCATATCACTTCATACATGACACACTTTCTTTCTCCTTCCTTCTCTCCACAAACCAAACAAACATTCAAGCTACAACTTTATCCTATCCTACACTAACACAACAATGGTTACTCCTCTGCAAACACTGATTGCCATATCGGTTCTGGTAAGCCTGTTTATTGGATGTACAGAGAAGGTGAGCGGGATGCGTTACATTCCCAACACGTTAGATACAACTGAGATCAAACACTCAGAGTTTCTTGTGAACATTGTTCCCCAACCATCTGGTCTCATTCCTGGTCTAGGATGGTTCTTGCTGCCTCCTCAACCTAAGACGCCAATCCATACTTACAAAGATCCACTTGCTGCTGCTCCAGTCACTTCTTGTGGAATCTCTAATCAGTTTGCACCAAACCCTGGATATGAAGCTCCCAATCCAAGCTCCGGAGAGGATAAAATACCACCAGTGCCACAACCATGACTCAACCTGTCAACAAATAAAGCATTTGCTAGATGCAAAAGGGTCATTTCATCACAGTCACTCATATCTTTGCGATCTCTCTCTGTTCAAGGAAGAAAGATATAATGTATTTGAATAAATACAGAGCTTTTGCTTACATGTTATGTCAAAATTAATAATACATAATCTCTTGCATTCCACATTGCTGCAAATTGTTTTCCACTGAGAAATGAGGAGATGCAGAAGAGGAAGACAAAAGAAAGTTTGACATAGCAATACTAAACCATATGAAAAAACGTATATACTTCCCCTATACATTTCTCTATTTTCCCACGACTCTTGCGTGTTATTAACGAATCAAACTTGAAAACTCATAAAACAATGTCTTGGATAAGCCTTCTAGAATCGAAGTTTCCGTGTCCACAACGTCAAATGATAAGATTGCGATCCTCCCCACGATTTGATTGTCGATGATGCATATACAATGTAAGACGAAAATGATCAGCATGACGAAACAAAATCGATGTGGGTTTCAGGCACCCAATACCTTGAAGATGATGAAACAAAGGAAGCAGAAAAATATAAAAAGGAAAAAATAATCAACGAGCACGAAGAGCTTCGTGGATCCATGGTTTCTGTTTTTCATCTTCATCTTCATCTTCCTCTTCTCCTCTTCCACCTCCTCGTCGTCGATGGGCTCAATCTTCGCCATTTTCGCCGACTCGAATTTCGCCGAGAAATATCTATGAAGCTTTTGCGAGTTTCCGAGATTGCTCTTCAATCTGCGGTCGATTCGTCGCTCGTGTTTTTTCCCGAGGAACCTATGCAACCATTTACAACAAATGGGCCTATATTATTAGCCCAAAAAAGAGAAAACTTCACTTAAAAGCCCATATTCGGGATGTTATGTTGACTAGTCAACTAAAACAAAGAATTTTAACTATCTTCTTCTTCTTCCTCCTCCTTCCTCTGTTTAGTGTTCTGTTTTCACCAGTCTACTTTCCTTCCAGTTAAAAATGAGCGTCGACGATCATCGAAGGTGGAGAACGGCGGGTCCTATATCGGGGGATGAGGAAGGAGAAGGACGTTTTGAGAGCTCGGTGAATGCGGTGCCGTTCTGTTTGGTGGCGACTGCAGTTTTAATCTCCATCTTTCTCTTACTGGCTCTTTTTGAGAGGTTCATGTTCATTAGAACAACTCAGTCTGCACCTTTCGACACAAAGAATCCTCCTTTTGCTTCCCCTAAGGTTTAAACACTTCTTCTCTCTATTTGCTTTTACAGTTCACACTTTTATCTACGATTTTGGTTTGTGGATTTAAACATACAGTCTTTATTACTCGATTGGCCAAAAAATGGCTGATTCGTTTGGAAACATATAATTAGGTTGATCATAAGGATTGTGTTTTTCGTTGGTTGGTGAGTTTGAGATGAAATAAACCTCATATTTTTTCCTTTTGATCCTGCCGATGCATATAACTTTGATGAACTCTATAGCCAGGCTTGCTTGATTTGTCTATAATGTAGAACGCGATTTACCAAGTTTATGCTGGAGGAAGCTTTTCTTTTTTGTCGTATCTTTGAAATGTTGCAAAGTCCAAAACAGGATTAGATTAAATGTATTTATATATTTTTATGGGGATACAAATCCCCTTGATTCATGCAACGAGGTTTGAATATACGCAGAGTAGAAAAAAATAAAAATGTTGAAGCTTTCACTTATTTGTCTACATTCTAGTTGTCTTTTGTGGGATGATGTCATACAATAATCTTGTTGTGTGTTGAATTTATGTAGATGGGTGTGTGTGAGAGGGAAATATCAGTGTTGATGCCTGGAGAAAAGGTTCCTACCTTCATTGCTCAGCCATGTCCTACCATATCCTCAAGATCATTCTGAAACCTTCCTTTTTTAATTCTACCATTATTCACTCTTATTAGGATTTTTCTTTTCTGTGTGAAAAAATGAAAAAGACAAGCCTTTATGTAGTCGAGTGTTATAACAGATCAGTGTCTCTGTCTGTCTGCTTATCCTAGAGCAAAAGAGCAGCAATTTCCATGAATAAAGCTAATGGATTTTGTGAACCCTTGTGTGTTAGACTTGCTTTTACTTTAACGTCAATAAACAAAAGAAAAAAGAAAGAAAACGAAGATCCGCAAAGATTTGGTTATATATTGTACATTCCGCAATTTACAAATCAAAAAAAAAAGGGGAAATTCAAAATCAATCAATCAAAACATGAGTAAATGGTAGTAAAGAGATATCAGAGAAAGATGAAGCATTCCATAGACACCTCAGGGTCCCTCACAGCTACATCTTCTTCTTCCTTCTTTACCTCAACAGCTACTTTCGCCTCTTCCTTCTTCACCTCTGCTCCGTCTCTCACCGGAGCTGGTTCTCGCTTCTTCATGGGACTTCTTCTTGCGGAACTCGGGCCACGAGTGGCCGGAGACCGTGAGCGACGCCTTGGACCTTCCAGTAACCCGCTTCTTGGGAGAGGACCCGAATCCACATTTCGCCGGTTGTGGATAGGGTTTGGTTGATTAGACGGTCTCTCTCGGACTAACCTGGGACGGAGCTTTCCCTGAGGCGAGTGACGACCTCCCGGAGACCTGGAGACTCTGTCAGAGATGTTGCGGCGAGAGGAAGAAGGAGGAGGAAGAGGTCGGTGGGGTTTGCTGAGAGCGTCGTCTTCGAGGATGGAAGCAGCGGTTGCAGTAGTGGCGGTGGAGAAACTGTGAGAGACGCTGCAAATGTCGGACTTACTGTGAGAGATCTCGGGGGTTAGGAGTGACGGAGGAGGACGGTGAGCTTCTGAATCTGAGACTTCGGGTACGGAGGGAACGATGTCCGGGACAGGGATGGGGTCGGGCACCGAGACAGAGACCGACTGGACCACGACTTCTTTCACGGTTTCTTCTTCAATGGTTGGAGGAGTCTGGTCGGCGGCGGCGGCGACAGGCGGGGCTCTGACTTTTCCGGCGCTCAAGCAGCATCCCATTTTCTTTCTCTACTTTCTTTCTGATACTTTCACTCTCTCTCTCTCTTCACTCTCGAGATATACGTGTTCTCCTTAATGGGCTTATCTTTCCTGATGGCCCATATTAGCTTTCTTTTATTGTATTATTTTAATCTGCTCTGACGAATCTAATATTTGTCTCATTCATACTTGCAACACAAAACGCCGGTGCTTTATTTTGTCATTATAAAAGATCTTCAAGAAAATT